>NC_080424.1:57867391-59329891 GCF_029873635.1 Malania oleifera
AAACTGAGCAATCTACCTTTTCATACCACTCCACCAGAAGATCTCGCTCAAATCCCGATACATCTTTATGCTACCTAGATGTACCGTATACAAAGAATGATGTGCTTCTTCCATAATCGTCTTTCTGATCTCGTCGTCTTTTGGAACACATAGCCTAGTTCCAAACCTCAAAACAACCTTCTCAGAGATGTTAAAATCGATAGCCAACCCCTGCTATACTTTCTCCACTGTTTCAACTAACTCTGCATCACTAGCCTGTGCGGCTTTGATATGCTCAAACAAATTTGGTTGGATCACCAAACTAGAAATGAAGGCCTGATAATCACCGGTCACCAACTCTATACATAGGTTTTCCAGATCCTGTCTAATGTGATGTTGAGCCACAACTACAGATACTGCCGCATGTTCCAACTTTCGACTTAACGCATCAGCTACCACATTAGCTTTCCCTCGGTGATAACTGATGGTGCAATCGTAGTCTTTGAATCAGCTCAAGCCACCATCTCTACCTCATGTTCAACTCCTTTTGCATGAAAAAGTACCTAAGGTTTTTGTGGTCAGTGAAAATCTCGCACCGAACACCATACAGTTAGTGTTGCCAGATCTTCAATGCATAAACTATAGCAGCCAACACTAAATCATGTGTAGGGTAATTCTTCTTATATTCCTTGTGTTTACGAGAAGCATACACTATTACCTTACCCTATTGCATAAGCACATATCCCAAACCCTTCAGAGACACGTTGCTATAAATCACAAAACCGCCATCTAAAGAAGGAATGGTCAAAATCGGAGCAGTTACCAATCGCTGTTTCAGCTCCTGGAAACACTGCTCGCAATCACTGGTCCATTCAAACTTCACCTCCTTCCTAATCAATCGTGTCAGAGGCCCAGACAACTTAGCGAATCCCTCCATGAACCGATGATAATAACCCGCCAGTTCTAGAAAACTTCGAACCTGTTGCACACTCTTCGGTCTCACCCAGTCAACCACAGCTTCGATCTTGCTAGGATCAACTGAGATATCGCCCTTAGACACCATATAGCCTAAAAATGTGACCTGATTCAACCAGAGCTCACTCTTCTTCAGCTTAGCATATAACTTCCTCTCCCACAGAATCTGTAGCACCAACCTTAGATGGTTTTCATGCTCTTCCGAACTCCTCAAGTATACCAGAATATCATCACTGAACACTACTACAAACTGGTCCAAGTACTCATGGAAAACCCTATTCATCTGATCCATGAACACTGTTGGAGCATTCGTCAACCCAAAAGGCATGACTAAGAACTCGTAGTGGCTGTATCTGGTTCGAAAAGTAGTCTTCGCCACACCCTTAGATCTAACCCTCACCTAATGATACCTTAACCACAGGTCAATCTTTGAAAAGACTTGAATCCCCTGTAGCTAGTCAAAGAGATCATCGATACGAGGCAATGGATAATGATTCTTCACAGTCACCTTATTGATCTCACAGTGATCAATGCACATGCGCATCGATCCTTCCTTCTTCTTCATAAACAAAACTGGAGCTCCCCAAGGAGAAACACTAGGTCGGATGAAGCCCTCATCCAATAATTCCTACAACTACTCCTTCAACTCCTAAAGTTTTGGTGGAGCCATCCGATATGGAGCTTTAGAGATCAGTTCCTTGCCAGGTAGCAACTCTATCGCGAACTCCACCTCATGATCTGGAGGTAAATAGGATAAATCTCCCGAAAACACATCTGGGAACTCACTAACCACTCTAATATCCTCAAGCCTCAACTCAACCCGTAGCAGTTCCCTTACGCGAGCTAGGTACCCCTGACATCTATCCAAGAGTAACCTCCTCGCCTATAGTGTCGATAGAACCTATGACGTCGAACGCACTCACGATCCTACGAACTCATACTCCTGTTCCCTAGGAGGTCTGAACACTACCACCTTTCTACAACAGTCGATCACAGCATAATTGGAGAATAACCAATTCATCCCCAATATGACATCAAACCCCGACATATTGTATACCACAAGATTAGCCGGTAGCAACTTTCCCTGAATTACCACTATGCAGTCTCCTAACATCCTTCTACAGAACGATACACTCCCAGATGGTGTAGCTACAAAAAACTCTTTATTCATGACTTGGGTCCCCACCCCACATAGTTTTACAAAGTTAACAGAAATAAAGGAATGGGTCACACCCGAATCAAATAAAACCACAGCTCTATTTAAAAGTAACATCATAGTACCTGTCACCACATTCCTTGCAAGCTTAGCATCTGTTGGAGTAAGCGAGTATACCCTTGCCGGAGCTGTGTTTGCCTGATAAGTTCCACAAGATACCTGATTACTTCTCCAATTCTGACTCGAAGCGGGCATACCCCTCTTTGGTGCGTGGCAATCCCGAGCCACATAACCTGATTCGCCACAGTTGTAGCAGTTACACCCGTATGGCTAGCATTCACCGCTATGCGATCTGTGGCACCTGATACAACGATCACCTGACTGATTCACCTGAGAACTCTGATGCTCAGTATTCTAATGGTAACCCGAGCCCTTATTCTTCTTCTTCCATAATCCCTGGCGAGATCCAGACTGAGAACCATAAAGTACTGATCTCTTCTTCGAGTCTTGATCCACCTTATCCTCCCGGATGCTGATCTCGATCACAGTGGCCTTATCTGCCAAAACCAAAAACTCACGGATCTGTAGCATTCCCACTAACCTACAAATGTCTTTTCTTAAGCCATTCTCAACCTCTGAGTCTTCTTGTACTCGTTTGAGATCAAACGTGGTGCAAAATGAGATAGTTCTATATACCGAGCATCATACCCTTGCTCGGGAAGTATCTTTCAAAGAACACCTCATTGAATCGACTCCATATCATCTCTGTAGGACCGGCTCTCTGCTTTTCCAACAGACTCAACGCAGTCCATCATTGCCCCGCCTCCCCAGACAGCTGGAAGGTAACGTAGAGGACTCTCTACTTATTTGTGCAGTGTAGGACCTCCAAAATCCTCTCAGTATTCTCAACCCAATCCTCTGCTATCATCGGATTAGGTCCTCCTGAGAACATTAGAGGGTGCATACTCGTGAACCTCTCGATGGTACACCCCGCAACAGTAGGAGAACGTTCGCTCCTCCTAACGCCCTACTCGATCTCCCACATAACCTGCCTCGTCAACCCTTGAGGCACAGAAAGAGACTCATCACTGGTAGTCTCCTCGGACCGACTTTCTAGTTGTTATCCTTAGGCTCCATTCTGAAAATACGATAGGAATCTATTAGCACTCTTACATCACATATAGTTAACGCAATCATTTACAACTAATCATGTTAACGACCATCTCATGGGTCCAGGTCTGTCCTATCACACTGACACGATAATCATCAATGGTTTGCCATGATTTTACTGAAATCATCATTTTAGGAAAAACACGAAACACCACTAATAAGGCTCTGTCTAGCAACAAAACAACCCTCAACCTACTTTACCCATTTCCTACATCCTATACTCTGGTATGTACACATAGCTATACCTAACCAAGTCTAAAAGACCTAGAACCTAGTTAGTTCTGATACCAAGTTGTCACACCCCGAACCTGGTAATGGGACCCAAGGGTGAATTAGTAACCTAACATATCCCTATATCATACAAAACACCAATGATACACCATAATCTGTCCTCGTGGGATTCCTGTACACCCTATACACATTCACATACTTGACATATACACAGCGAAAAATGTTCTTTCTATACATACTTTGTACCATACCAGAGTCTATACAAAAGGATTCTAGGCTCCATAATACAAAACATAAACCCGGGTGTCAGCCAAAAACCCAAAACAACAACCCAGTTACAGTCCTAGTACTTATACAAGTACTTCCCACAATACACCGACCACTATGCTCTTAACATAAGGACGCTAGTTTCAGTTACTCGAAGGACTTGAAAAACATGTACATACGATAGGGGTGAGACATCTCTCAGTAAGGAAGATACATGTTGTATCGGTGTGCGACATATGAATATTATCATGACATAAAACATACACAGTTCAATATAATTCGAGTACTTTCACAAAACAGCTCCAGTATAGTGCACAATATGCACACACACATGATCAAGTAACTCGACGTTGTCACACCCTTCGACCCGAAGCCGGCTTGCATTACACAGTGTCCCCAGCACATGGCATAGTCCCTGGCTCCAATGGCATCATACCGGTACAACAGGTGGACCCACACCCTTCGGTGATCTTCCAGTAAGGCTTACGCCCTCGGATATAGAGCTGGACACTCTTACCAATTACTAGCAGGTGATATTTCACACCCTCGGATATAGAGTCGGGCACTCTTTCACAACCTGGAATAATCGGAACCCCGTTCCTATATCTCATTTCAGAAAACCACAACATATGTATGTTCATATAACAAATCAATCCACACTCATTTGGTAATCTCATTAATTATGATTTTCAAAATACAATTTAAAATAAGTCAAGGCACGACCATCTCCATAACACAATATATATCACAATATATTCAGGGTTTTCCAACGAAACCAGAGATGCAACCTAATGCCCCCTTTTTCCCCAAAATTGTAATATGCAAAGCCTATAATTCAACTCGTTAGATTTCCCCAAATGAGTAACCAAAAAACACACAGGGCCGTGAACCACAGTTCTACCAACTCTTATTTCAAAAATAATCGATATAAACAGAATCCCCTTACCTTTCCCCAAAAATATAAACCCAAACTTTATGGCTCCTAAACAGCGAACCGAGTTCCCAAAACCTATAAATCATAGTACAAAGCATAGTTGCAATTCCATTCTTTACAAAACTATCATAACAAAAATGAAATTCGAGTCTTACCTTGATTTTAAGTCAAAACCCGAAAACACTTGAAACAAAGATTCGTTCCAAAAATCTTGAAGAGAATCCTTCCCTGATCCTCATAGTAACTTCGGATCGATGATTCTAACAATGTACAGTGAAGAAATCTAAAGAGAGAGAGAGAGAGAGAGAAAGAGGGAGAGAGAATTTTGATTTTTTAGCTATGAAGCAACCCAAATGGATATTTATAACACCTTTGACTCAGCCACCCTCATCGATGAGGCGGCGTCTTCATCGATGAGTTAATGTAGACACTTCATCGACGAAGCGGTGGCCTCGTTGACGAGCCTGAGATTTCCAAATTTCCTGAAACTTCTCGGCTTCTCCTCATCAACAAGCACCTGCATTTCATCGCCGAATAGCAGAAGGGCCTTCGTTGATGAGGTCTGGCTTTGTTGACGAAGCCTGCTTAATTTACTATTTTACCCTTCTATTTATTTATTTATTCCTTATACCACGATTCAGGTTCTTACAGAATTACTATTGCTGATACTAATGCGCTTCCTAATTTATGACTTAGAGCATCAGCTATCACGTTAGTTTTCCCTGGGTGGTAACTGATAATACAATCATAATCTTTAATCAACTCTAGCCACCTCCTCCACCTCATATTTAACTCCTTTTGCATGAAAATTATTTAAGGCTTTTTTGGTCTATGAAGGTTCTCTTTGCTATCTTTCACTGAGGCACAGAAGGTTCTCTTTGCTACCTTTAAGCTAATAGGGGAGGCTGAGCGCTGGTGGCAAGCAGTGAAGCTGTTGGAGGAACAACGGGTAGTACCCACGGATTTGACTTGGAGTCGATTTAAGAAGCTTTTCTACAATTGGTACTTCCCTACCACCACCAGGGCTGCAAAGGCAGATGAATTCTTCCACCTGACTCAGGGGCAACTTTCTATGCAGCAGTACACTATGAAGTTCATGGAACTCTCCTATTTTGCACCTTTTATGGTTCCAGATGAGTTCTAGAAGGTGAGGTAGTTTGCGAGGGGATTGAAACCTAGAATTCATGAGCAAGTGGCAGTCCTGAAGGTACATAACTTTTCAGAATTGGTGGATAGAGCCACTGTGACAGAATTAAATCTACAGAGGAGTGCATAGATGGTAGAGCATAGGAAGAGGACTATGCCTCTTAGTTTTTCCGATGATGCCAAACAGGGCTCATGGAAGAAGGACAGATATGTTGGGGGATAGAGATCTAATAGAGGTGATCGAGGACATTAGAATGATTCGTCACCTCCCTATTGTTCTCGTTGTAAGGTGAGGCATTGGGGAGAATTCCTAGACGGGAACATTAAGTGCTATTGGTGCGGCAGATACGGCCACATGGCCCAAGATTGTCGAGGACTGCCGAACAACACACCTGCTCCTAATCAGCACCAAAGGAATGAGCCACTGCCTCATGGTGGTCCGGCGCGTGTGTATACCATGGTTCCAGCTAATAAGGATATTGCTCATGGTGCAGGAGCAGGTATGATTTTATATTAAAGATTGATTTGATTTTAGATTCATATGCTTACTTAGAATTGTGGAGTATATTGAATTTGTGGTATAATGATGATTGAGTAATTTTAGAGTCTTGTAAAAGGATTGATTAGCGAATTTCGAGGAAAAAATTCTTTTAAGGGAAGAATGTAATGACCAAAAAATAAATAAAAATAAAAATATTATTATTAATTAATTAATTTATTATTATTATTAAGAAAATTAATTAAAATAAGAAATCTGAGGGTTTTGTGTATATATACATACATACATATATATATATATATATATATATATATATATATATAAGTATATAAAATGATAACTTATAATATAGGATATATAAATACATTAGGATTGAAGTTTCTTGAAGCTTGTTCAAGATTCAGAAAAACTCCTTTCTTTCCTGCGATCCTCTGTTCACTTCACTCTCTTTCTTCAATTTCTTAGCAAATATTTGTCCAATTGAAAATCTGAAAATACCACCGAACTCCATTCTCTACCACCGACATTTCTATCGAAGTGGATTTGTCGTAGGAGCAACATGCGCATATCTCCTGGGGTAAGGCAAATTCTCATTCTTACCTCAATTCTTCTTAAATTTTAAGCCAAATGGGCGATCGGGCACCACCACGAGAATTTAGGGATAATTCTCTACAAGTCTAGCGAAACAAATTTCTCATGGGGTTGTTGTAGAAATAGCCCCAAAATTAGGATAAATATGTTATTTAGAAATTAAATATTATTTAATTATTATAAATTAGGAAGATTAAAATAATATTTTATTGGGGTTGATTTGATTGAATCAGGCTTCGGGTGAGTGTTGCGGGTATAATTTTGGGAGCCCTACAGGCATGGTTTAGGGAATCAGGTGAGGGGGAATAAAATTATATCAGTATTTTATAAGGTGAATTGGTTATTTACGAGCATACAAAATTTATTATTTATCGATATGATTTTTTAGAGCAGCTTGAGTACTAGAAAATGATGATTTTGTTTAAGATTTATATTTGGGATAATTGCATATGATACTAAATTCGTGTGACATGGGAATAATTTTTCCTAATAAATCGAATATAAATTACTGTAGTATTTGGATTTGCATATGAAAATGTATTGATCTGTTGGACTACTGTGTGGGGATGTGTTGATCTATTGGATACCTGTGTGGTAATGCATTGATGCGTTTGTGTGAACTAATTAGTGTGGTTATTCGTATGCATCTCAATATAACGTTGGCATGAGGAGGTTGTTATATGGCCTAGATATAAATCATGATATGACATTGGCAAGTCGAGGAGCTTGTCATATTATCATTTATATGGGGTAGGACATTGGTAGGTCAAGGAGCTTGTTCTACTAATGTACGACAGGTAGGTCATGGGGATTGGATACTGGTGAATAGTGGTGCCTGTGTGGGCCACGTGTTGCAAAAGCTGGAGTGGTGTCTATGTGACCCACGTTTTATCCTGTGTGGATGATGGCACCTGTGTGGGCCATGTTATGTATCCTATGTGGATGGTGGCACCTGTGTGGGCCATGTTATGTACCCTGTGTGGGTAGTGGTTCCTGTGTGGGCCACATGTAGATAAGAAGTACATAAGTGTTTGTGTGGGCCATGTACTGATATGTACGCAGTTACTCTATGTGAGCCACGTACTGAGGACATTGGAAGACAAAGTATGAGATGCAAGATTCCTGTGTGGATGTGTTGTGTGCGTGTGAATTTAATTAAAACATAATAATAATGATATAGCATATTGTGAATGCATGTGTGTGCATGTGGCGAGGTAAACATACCACTGGGGGCTTGCTGAGAAAGATGAGTGCTCTGTTAAATAGTTTCTTAGTATCAGTGCAAAGAGATGCTACTTGTATGGGAGGGTGGACATCCCGATCCTCGGAAACCTTCGCCTTTAAAATAATAAAGATATGTATACTGATGACGAGATAATTCTCCACCTGAGGGCTTACTGAGTAAGGCAAGTGCTCTGGTAGGTATCTTTTAGGTACCAGAGCAGAGGGAAGCTACTTGTATGGGTGGGTAATCTTCCCTATCCTTGGGGACTTTCGCCTGCATACAAATTATGTACTTGTGCATATTGGATGTGTGTATGATATTAGATGTCGGGGATATTATTAATGGTACATTTTTTTAGTTGTTATTGATATTATGTGAGAAGCAATTTATTTTGATATGTAAATATTAAAACTCAATTGTCATAAACTGTTATAATTTATTCCACCCTTACTGAGAAGTGTCTCGCCCTAGTGGATTAACAACTTTTTAGGTTCTTCTAGAGATCGGGTTTGAAGGCCTAGGCTGGGACTGTTTTTGCTAGTTTCTTTTTGGGGTATTGTAAGATACTGATATATATATATATATATATATATATATATATATATATATTTTTGTACTGGGTTATGTTTTAAATGCTGGTTGTGGATACGGATATTTGGATGTTGTAGTGTTCGTTTTTGGGTTGTTATGTAGAACTCTGGTATTTATTTGAGGTTATTTATTTATATTCCACTACGTGCATGTTAATTATGGTATCAGATACAGGTGATTGGAACACGTGGCACTCAGGCTCGCCCTACTTGGCGGGTTTGGGGCGTCGCATAAAAAGACTGACCCTCATCGGGTTAAGTTTACAAAAAATGATGTTAACGGGGCAAGCCAAGCTCCATTGGATGAATGTTGAGAGGCAAGTAGTGAGGTTAGATCATAGACCCATTGAGCATTGGAATATAATGAAGGATAAGTTAAAAGAGAAGTATGCACCCCTTAGCTATAGAGAGCGCCTTGTGGATAAGCTTTACAACTTGCGCCATGGTAGCATGACTGTTTGAGAATACATAAGTCAATTTGATGAGTTGTCTATAAGATATGTTGTCTATGAGACTGTTAGTCAATAGATCTCCTGATTTCGCAGAGGATTAAAGCCCGAACAAAGGACAGATCTGCTTCTCCATCACACTGAATCCCTTGAACAAGCCTATAATTTAGCTCATCACTTTGAGCAAATAAATAAAGGACCTCTGGGAAAACGCTTTGGCCACCCGTCAAATGAGCCACACTCTCAAAAGGTACATAGCCATAACAAGCCTCAACTAGCACAACCAGTTCAAGTCACTTCCTAAGGGAGCAATCCCACAGTCCAGAAACTTATGGACAAAGGGAAAGCACCCATGACTGTAGGGGTAAGCATAATTTGGGGAAACCCAAATTAACCGACCGAAATTAGTCGATTCGGCTCGGTTAAGAACACAAGATCGGTCGGTTCGGTTATGATTTTACAAAGTTCGGTTAATCGATTCAGTCAAGAGGAATGTTAATTCGATTAACCGAAATAACTGATTTAATAATTAATTAAAATTTAAATATAAATTTGTATATGTTAATTTGTTAATATGTTAATTAGTATTTGGTAAAAAAAAAATCTACAATTATATTATATTTTTATTAATTAATTTCAAATTAATTCGGTTAAATTCGATTAATCGAATTACCCGAAAAGGTAATTCGGTCGGGTTCAGTTCGGTGAGGCCCCTCTATTTGGTCAGTTCGGTTAACAATTCCCATTAACCAAAAATTTTGGTTAATTCGGTTAATTAACCGAATTTGGCTGAACTGACTGTTTGCTCACCCCTACATGACTGGATCCTCTCACTAGAGTTCTAGCAGTGCAGTGTGTTTCAGGTGCCATAAACAAGGAAGCTTTCCCAAACAATATCCCACTAGGAACTTGGTGCTTGATAAGGAAGAAGGTGAGAAAAAAAAGAAGAAAAAGAAAGAAACTAGTGGAGAAACCTTGAATATCATAAGTGAGGAGTCGTTTAAGCAGGAAAGTCAAGAAACACAAAAAGTGTCGGTGGTTGTTACTAAGGAGACTGAAATACCCCAACCTGAGAAGGAAATACCACTGGAAGTATCACCTATACTCTCCAAGTTTGAGAATGTCATCTCTAAGCCACCTAGTGAATTACATTCCATAAAAGAGATTCAACATGTCATTATCCTTGTTCCTTATTCATCTCTGCCTAATCTGCCATCTAAGTCTAGAGTGTGTGAGCAGGCTGATACATTTTCAAAGCACATACATGATCTACACTCTAACATAAGAATGAAAATTAATTTGAATAATGAACTTTATAATCTGGTGCTGACATACATCGCAAGTTGCAAGAATTTTCAGAAGACGATATGGTTATGTTCCGCATTCGTCCCGAGCGGATTCCATTAGAAAGGGTAAGAAAGTTGCATGCTAAAAAGAAGGAACATTTCAAGTTTTAAAGAAAATTAGTTCTAACAATTACATGCGTAATATTCCTATTGATTTTGGCATAAGCACTGTGTTTAATGTTAAAAATTTAACCCATTTTCTTGAAGCACACCTTTTGTGGAGGCACACCTTTTGTGGAGCCTTCAAATTTTAACCATGTAGGTGATCCTACTTCATTCCCTAATCCTCTTGAACCAGAAACTCCAGAATTATTTTTGTCTCCACCTTTACCCATACCAAAAAACCTCGATGAGATCGAAGAGATCTTGGATGATAAGGCAACGTTCACACGAGCAGGATTATATCAAAAGTTTTTTCTCAAGTGGAGAGACAAGCCACTTTCTAAAAGGAGCTAGATACTTAAATAAGACCTCCTTCATCGCACCTCAGGGTTGTATTCCCAGTACATCACCTCCGAAGAATTCTTTTGGGCCCAGGAGAGATGACGATCAACATGCCTTATGTATCCTTTTTACTGATATGATGACACATGGATAACCTCCTGATGTCCACTCCTTTGCTGACATGGTGACACGTGGACAACCTCCAGAAGTCCACTGTTGTTTAATATCTGTTTTGCAAGAACACATGGGATCAATTGAAGATCTTCTATTTCTTTGATGGAAGGCTTTTTTTATGTGAACACCTTGTTATTGTGTTAATTTATATTTTTCATGGATATGTTATTTCAAGATTAGTACGTGCTTGAAGATCGTCCTTGAAGACCATGCTTGAAGATCCAAGTAAAGTATTGAAGTAAAGTCCAACTTAAAACTCATGTGGGTCCTATATAGCTTCTGGGCCCCACATGGCTCGAATGGGCCCTACGCGGTTTTGGCCTTCCTTTTGGAATATGTTTAAATTTCGAATTTGAATTATAATAATGCAAGACAACTAAGCTTGACTTGTGTGCTTATGAGTTGGAGTTTCTTGTTTTTTAGTAAGTATTAATTATTTTAGGTTAATAGTAGCTGAAAGTTGTTGTTGAAAGTTATTGAGAGTTGTTGAATGTTTAATGCTTTGTCTCCCAAGCTATGCCTATAAATAACCTTCTTATTGTAATGACAAGATATGAAGTTGAAATTGAATATAGAAGAAACATTTCTTTGCTTGAGCTTGTAAAACTTGTCCCTCTCCTTGTGAGTGACTAGTGTGAGGTTACGGCGTTCTCTCTGGAGATCAACTGGTGAGAGATCACTAAACTATCCAACGACTCCATCAACCCCTCCTCCATCTAATACTCTCACAGCCCCTCATGAACACCACATGGCTAGCACCTTCATGCACCCACATGACGATCATCATCTACACTTTATTGCTGCATCCATCTTGTGATTCAAAGCTTGTACAAAGGACCTACGGTGTGATCTAGCTACATGTGGAACAACGTCAAGTCATCCAAACCAATCTCTTGGTAACTTTAGTACTTGTGTTTGAATCCTTTGTTATATTTTGTGAACCCTTACTCGTAGATTAAAATCACATCTTTGAATAACCCATTTGATCCATAGATTGCAATATTGGTACTTGCTAATTAAAATCAATTGTATGAATATTAGTTTGCTAACATAGAACCTTTATTCTTGAATCTTTGAAACAACAACTTTTCATCATATAACTTGATTCCTTTATGAAAGAACCAATTGGGACTTAATTGCTAGACAAGTCATACACCTTTTCAAAATCCTTGAACATGTGAAATAAAACATGATTTATTGTGTTTATGTTCGAATTATTAAATTCTTAAGTTAAAGTGTTTAAGTGTATGTGCTTGTGTGAGGGTTGAATCGTAGGACATAGGTCGACCATTCCCATCCTACATCACACCCGAAAAGGGTGAAAGTAGTTGTCGAATGAGGCCTTGGGATTGATTGTGGATAGTTGTCTGTCACTAAAGGTGCTTAAGCTGTTTGGGTGCACTCAGGTATGTTTCTTGTGGCACCCATCTCCTGTTCTCTAGGAGGATAGAACGTCTCTAAGAGGCTGGAACATTTCTAGAATTGGATTTAGCTTCAATCCAAGAAATTTTCACCTGCTTATTTGGGTGGCCATCTAAGAACACATCTGAACTCTGTAACACAAAGCTAGCAAGCTCTATGAGACCTTATCCTTTTAATATCTGGCACATAAATTGGACCCTTGATCTACTTGTGTTTTCAAATTTCAATATTGCATCGAATGATTGGTCAATAGTAGTATAGAGAACAAAGCGCGCTGGGTGCCACAAGAAACATTGGTACAACTGTCCACAATCAACCCTAAGGCCTCATTCAACAACTGCTTTCACCCTTTCTCAGTTGGAACCATTTGTGCCACTTTTGATTTGACATTATTTTCACTTGCATCATTGGGTTTAACCTTCGTATCAGGAGGAAAATCTTCCTCCTTATTGCTTCATTCACTTACCGTCTCTACCTTGATCTTTGAAGGTTCTTCACAACGATTGTTAGGATTCCTTGATGCAGAGGAATCGCAACCTTCCCTGTGCATTCTTGCTTGATAAGATGGTGAAGTCTTAGGATTACTCATCTTCATAAACACATACTTCATTACAATTTGCTCGAGTCAACATATGACTCTTCCACCAGTTGTAGTACCTAATGGAAACCCCTGCTTGAAATGATCTTTGTAGGACAGGCAAGAAGTCAACCTTGCCTGAAAGTTATTGATCCATTCCGAATTGCATAGCTACCCGATGTGGCAGATACTTCGCTACACAACCTATTCCAACTAGCTCACAAGCACCCAAGCACCTAATGAAAGACTATAGATCGTCATCTGAACTCAACCAATCAAACACAGATTTTTCTTTCGTTAACATGCATTATTAGGGACGATTTTAAAAAATCGTCACTAATAATCCACTATATTGGTGACGGTTTGTAAAATCGGCACTAATAATCCACCCCTTTAGGAGATCTTCAGTCAACTTATAAAGGTGAAGCTAGTGGATAATTTCAGACTACTAGTGACGGTCTTTCTCTTCAAGCATTCTACTTAAAGGGACATAGGTTGCTCGTTTTATTTTATATTCAACTCATCCAGATTCTCATCTATGGTGTCAACCACACTGTCGATGTTTGCCAATATATCCCCTGATATATATATCCAGTTTTGCTTCGTGGATAATATCATGAATTGTTTTCATCTGTCCACTGCTACGAAGATAGTCTCTTAATGACCCTGCTAAAATGCAAATAATGTTTATACCTTCTGCTCTTATAATTGTGCTTTTAAACTCTACTCTGATTATGCAGACTGCATTGCATTGTTCCTAACGTAGGTTCATTTAAAGATTAAGAAACTAATAGATATTTAGGTAAACTAATGATACTTAAGAAAATAGCATATTAATGATGACAAGGTTGAATGTTTTTGTAAGGAGTGATGGTAGTCACTGTGCACTCATGACCCCTCTTATGGACCCTCCTTAATTTGTTGGGTTATTTTTTATTTAATCATTCTCTAAATCTCATTGTTATTCGTAGGGAATCTCCAATTTCGACTTTATTTATTAATAATTGTAGTACGGATATTTGTTGCCTTTGCCATTAGTCAAATCTGTGGGCGGGAGATAGGTATATCCAGAGATGAGAATGAAAAACATGTGAGCTACTACTAGTCTAGAGAAACCCTAAAAGATACAATTTTTACAATTTCTTTAGAAAATGAAAAATGACTCAAAACCATTAAAACTCTTCTTCTTCTTTTTTCTATTTTTTTTTTGAACAATTTAAAAATTAAACTAGTCAAGGAAATACTTGAGGTCCATTTAGTTTTTTTTTTAAAAATTGTTTTTCAATTTTTTTAGTTTCCAAAAATTTTATAATTTTTAGCTTATTTTTTAATTTTTCAAGATTCATACTAAGAAAGTAGAAAATAAAGAGTTTGTTTAAAAGTACAAAATAATTCTTCATGTCTATTTTTGGATATAAAAATAATTACAAAAAAATTTATTTCTAATTTTTAGAATTTTATATATAAGGTAATATTTGGAATAATAAATTTTGAGGTTTGAATTTGAATCTACGTGGATATATAGGAAACTCTATATGTAACACACGTAAATTAAAAACCAAGTTCCAAATTTAATGCTCCATATGTAAAGTAAGAGTTCAAAATTTTAAAAAATAGCGAAAGAATTTTCTAACTTTTTTATATACAACGACTACAATAACAACAACAACGACAATAAGCCTTAACTGCCACAAATGGGATCGGCTCGTGGGAGTTAAGGGCTATTAAATCCTATTTTATGACCTCATTCCAAGTTATTTAAGGCTTACCCCTGTTCATTTTCATGTCGAAAACAATAACTAACTCACTCATCATCACAGGTGCTCTACTGAGCTTGCATTTCAAATGTCTAACCCATTGTAATTAGTCACCCCTCCCTTATCTTGTTTTCAACCGATGCTATGCCTAAATTAAATATATGCTCATTTTTTTACTTATCTTTTAATGTTAAACCACTCATCCACCTTAACATTCGCATCTCAACAACTTTTATCTTTTTTATATGTTGTTTCTTAGCTGCCCAACATACTGAACCATAAAGCATTGCTAGCATCATAATCGTCTTATAAAACTTTCTTTTATAATTTAAAGTATATTCTATGATCACACAACACACCTAACACACTCCATTTTACCGAACCTATTTTAATTCTATGGACTACATCTTCTTCAATTTTCCCTTCAACTTGCATAATAGATTCAAGATTTCTAAATCTATCATTGTTATTAATATCTTGATCCTCAAGTTTAATCTTCTCTCTATTGTTACTCCTTTCATTGCTGAAATTACATTTAATATATTTTGTCTTATTCTTACTTATCCAAAATCATTTAGACTCTAATATGCCTCTCCAAAGTTATAACCTAGATTCCACTCTGCTTCTACTATCATGATTAATCAACACAATATCATCAGTAAACAACATACACAAAAGAATCTCATTTTGGATATTCTTAGTTAGTTCATCAAATACTAAAGTAAAAAGATAAGGATTCAAAGTAGAACCTTGATGTACACCTACTATGATTGGAAAATCTCTAGATTCCCCTCCTACAATATTAACATTAGTCATTACTCTATCATACGTGTCCTAAATGATTTCTATATATCCACTGCAAACTCTCTTCTTTTCTAAGGCCTACTAAAGATCTTCCCTAGGTACTCTATCACAAGCTTTCTCTAGGTCAATAAAAATTATATGCAAGTTCCTTTTCTTTTCCTTAAACTTTTTCATTAAACTTCTTTAAAAATAAACGGCTTTTGTTGTTGATCTCCCAAGTATAAAACCAAATTGATTTTCTGAAATCTTCGTTTCTAATCTTGTTCTATGTTTAATTGCCTTTTTCTATAATTTTATCGTATGACTCATAATCTTAATTCCATGAAATTATTACAATCTGGAATATCGCTTTATTTTTTTTTTACAACAATACTAACGTACTTTCTCTCCATTCTTCTAACATTTTCTCAGTTTTTGTAATAGTGTTGAATAGATTTTGATAACTAAATAATTTCTTTATCCCCTAATCATTTTCAAACTTCAATTAATATTTTATTTGGTCTTATAAATTTTCCACTTTTCCTCTTTCTTTCTTAATGTCATCTTAATTTCAAGGACTCTAATTTTGCGAATAAATCTCCTATTTTATTCTTTTCCTCATTTGTCACTTCCAAATTCAATCTTTCTTTTGGATTTTCATTAAACAACTTATCAAAGTAACTCTGTCACCTCTATTTTATGTTGTTTTCTCTAATTAAGACATTATCATTCTCGTCCTTTATAATTTCAACAAAATTTTTACATTTTTTTCTCCAGTTCAAGCAAGTTTATAAAATGTCTTCTTCTTCTTCTTTTATATCAAGTTTAATAAAGTATCATAAACTTAATGTTTAGTTAAACTAATAGTCTTTTTTTGCATTTTTTTTCTCGCTTCTTTATACTATTCAAGATTTTCTATATTTCTGTAATTTTGCTATATTTTATACTAATTTCTTTTTATATTAACACTTTTTTAGACTTCTTAATCATACCACCAACTTTCTTTACTGTCCAAGTGTCTTTTTTCAAACCCACCTAAAACTCTTTTGCTATCTTTATAATAGAATTTGTCATTTTATTCCAAACAGTATTTGTTGGTAACCTTATCCCCTGCTATGGATAATCACACTGTTTGTTCATTTTATTTTTAAATTTTACTGTAATATCTCCTTTCAAGTTCCACCATATAGTTCTCTTATGTTAATTTACTAGTTCTCTTCCAATTTTTAATATGTATATCTAATGCTAAAACTTTATGCAAAATAGCCAAACTTTCTCCTGGAATAACTTTACAATCCTTACAAGATAAATGAAGGTTATTAAGTATTCATCCCTTTTTATAAAGCAAGTATTCAAATAAAATGAAATAGTAAAACATGGCAAAATCTAAGATTGTATTACCGACCTCATTTTTATTTCCATATCCAGGACCTCCATGTATTCTATTATCCTCTCCAATTTGACCATTCAAATCAACTCCTACGAGTCTCTTTTCAGGCATTGGTATCTCTTGTATAATACTATACATATCTTCTCAAAATTGTCTTATAAGATTTTCTACTAAACCTATTTGGGGAGTACAAACACTAATTGTAAGAACACGAACCGTGATATATGGGTTTAATTAATTAAGAGAGGGGTAAATTGGTGATTGAGCAGAGTTCATCGACGAAACCAGAGTTCGTCAATGAAGGCCAGGTGCTGCTCGTCGATGAAATTCAGAGGCTCGTCAACGAGAAGAAGCCGAGGGGTTTCGAGAAATCGATAATATCAGGTTTGTCAAAGAGGTCCTTGTCTCGTTGACGAGCTATCTATATGGGCTCATCAACGAGGACGCCATTCGTCGACGAGGGCGGCCAAATCAAAGGGGTTATAAATATCAGTTTCCTTACTTCCAAGCTAAGTAATCTCAAAAATCCTCTCCCTTTCTCTCTAGAACTTGAAGGCCACTCTCTCTCTCTAGATTTCTTCGTCGTTCGTCGCTGGAATTGACAATCCGACATTACCACGAGGATCAAGGAATGATTCTCTTCAAGATTTGTGGATCAGATCTCCGTTTCGAGCACTTTCGGGTTTTGGCTCAAAATCGAGGTAAGGCTCGGTTTTTATTTCTGTTTCAGTAGTTTTGTAGAGAATGGAGTTGTGAGTATATTCTGTACTATAGGTTGTAGGTTTCAGAACTCGATTTGCTGTTTAGGAGCCTTGGAATTTGGGATTTTCCATTTGGGGAAAAGGTAAGGAGATTCAGTTTATGTCGGTTATTTTTGAAATCGGACTCGGTAGATTTGTGGTTCACAATCCTGCGTGTGTTTTGGTTACTCATTTGGGGGGGATCTGAAGGGTAAAATCATGGGTTTTTCATGTTATAGTTTTGGGAAAAAAAAGGGGTATTGGGTTGCATCCTTGGTTTTGTTGGAAAATCATATGTATGTGGTGATTTATACTGTGTAATAGGGATGATCGTACCTTGACTTTATTTAAATTGTATATGCTTAGAAAACATGATTTTCGGATTACCAAATGGGTGTGGTTTGTTTGGTTATATAAGCATGCATGATTGTGTTTTATTGAAATGCAATAGGAACTGGGTTTTGAGTTGTTCTAGATACTGAAAGAGTGTCCGACTCTATATCCGAGGGCGTATGAAATTGCTGAGCCATATTTGGCAAAAGTGTCCGACTTTATATCCGAGGGCGTGAGCCTTACCGGCTGATCACAGAAGGGTGTGGAGCCACCAGTTTGTACTGGTACGATGCCATGGGAGCCTGAGGCTACACCATGTATCGGGGACGCCGTGTATTGGGGACATCGTGTATCGCAGGCAGACTACGGGCCAAGGGGTGTGACGACATCGGGTAGATCATGTGTGTGTGTGCGTGAATGCACTGTTTTGTGAAAGTACTGGAACTGCATTTAACTGTGTATGTTTTGCTATGTTTTGCTGTCATGATATCTCTCAAATGTCACACACTGATATAACCCGTATTCTTCTTTACTAAGAGGTGACTCGCCCCTATTGTACATACATATTGTTAGGTCCTTCGGGTAACCGGAGCTAGCTTCTTGGTGTAGGAGCGTAGTGGTCGGTGTACTGCGGATAGCACTTGGGTAAGTGTTAGGACTTTTGTTCTTGGGTTGTCATTTTGGGGTATGGTTGGCAATCGGGTTTATGTTGTGTTATGGAGCTTGGACTCCTGTTGTATAGACTCTGGTATGGTATTGTATGTATGTATATATAGAAAAACCTTTTTCTGCTGTGTATGTGATTGTATGTGGATGCGTATTGAGTGCCTGGGAACCCCACGGGGTCGGACCCTCATTCATTATATTGTATCTTTGAATGATTTGTTTAATAGAGGGACAGGTTAGATTACATTTTCACCCCTGTGTCCCATTTCCAGGTTCGGGGCGTGACACTAATGTCGTTTACTATCTCTAGGCATAAAACTATCTTGATTTTAATGATCGTATCCCCTATTCTTTTAACAACTTTTACATTATCTTTTAGGACTTTGTCTATAATAATACCCACCCAGTTTTTGTGTCTCTCTTTACCAATGTATTAAAGTTTAAATCATGATTTTTCAATTTTTCTAACTTTCTCTCCTACCTATTTCATCTCTTGAAGGAAAATTAAGTTAATTTTCCTTCTACATATTATTTCCACTATTTTCACATTTGTTTCCCCCATAAGAGTTCATATATTCCAAGTTACTAGTATAATCTTATTTTCTTGTACTAACGTATTAACCATTTCTCTTTTATACTAACTCGGTCTATTTCCTTGACGTAAGTGAATTTTATAAGAAGTCATGATTATAATGTCTGACAAAATTTTGCACTGGCTACCAACTACCTAACACAACTCTAGTCCTTTATCTGGGCTTGAGACTAACTGTGTGTACAAAGAATTTGTGTTACACATACGAGGTAGAGGTTTGCATGTTTTTTCCACATAGGTAACTTTTTAAATTACACCCTACAACTAGCAGAAACCCCCACATAGAATACAATGCATTGAAAAAATTTGAAGCATATAATTTTGGGTATGAATCCAGCTGTATAAATTTAGAAAATAAAAAATAAGATGACATTTTTATAATTATTTAAAAATTAGAAATAAAAAATAAAATTATTTTCACAAGCAAATAGCGTCACAATTGTTTGTTGTACTTGATTTATTTCTAACTTTTTTTTTTTATATAAATTTAAAAAATCAAAAAATAATGTGACATTTTTGTAATTATTTAAAAATAAATAAAAAATAATAATAATTTTACAAGCAAATAGTATCAAAATTGTTTTTTGTATTTCATTTATTTCCCTCAAGGCTTGATAATATATTCAATCATTGGCCTTGACTTTGATGTCAAGACAAAACTGTGTGGCTACAGTTTCCACCACCTACTATTTTAAACACAACTCACCCTTTCTTGAATTATTAGTTGGGGTGATAACACACTGCGATAGCAGAGGAAGACTGGCCGGTAACATGAAAAAAGGTTATTATATTTTGCGATCATACTCGAAAGAGTACCGGGCCAGTCCAGCGCGACCCATTCATTCCAATCCATTCAACCCTTCGTGAGGCCGACGTCATCATCTACTGGGATGCGAGTGCGACCAGAGAAGAGGCTTGGCTGTGCCAGGCGTCGGCGTCGGCGTCTGCGCACGTTCTTTCATATTTTGTGGCTGTCTTCTCCCAATTCAAAATGCTTAGCAGAGGAAGTGCGGCCGGTCTGTTAGTCCTCTTTCCAAGACACCATGAAAAAAGGTTATTATATTTTGTGATCATACTTGAGAGAGCACTGGGCCAGTCCACCGCGGTGATCCATTCAACCATGAGGCTCATTACCAATCCATTCAACCCTCGCGAGGCCGACATCATCCTGCGGAATGCGACAAGAGAAGAGGCTGCCTTCTTTCACATTTTGTGGCTGTCTTCTCCCAAGTCAAGATGCATTAAATTTTCTTTGGACTGATGTCGAGTGGGCACAGTCCCTCACGATTGATATACTTCCTGGCTGCGTTGCCAAAAAAATAAAGGGTGGCGTGGTGAGAAGTTTTCTCCCGTTTTAATATTATTTTAATGAAAATTATTTAAAAATAATTCGAATTAAACTTCTGTTTTTTTTTTTCAAATTGATGGTTGCCAAAAAAATGCTAAATGAGCCGGCATTTATTAAACTAAAAACGCTAGTTATAAAAGGACCATCCTCTAGAAAGCCCTCAACCCCTGCGGCCGCACCGCATTCCTTGACAAGAGCGAGTACTTTGCCATCGGCTTCGAGAAGAAACACCTTGACATCGAAGTCTAAGTCGCGCTGTACACAACGAAGGTCGAGGAGTTGCCGAAACTCTCAGAATCAGTGAAATCCCAGCTTCAGAATGAGTGTTGACCCCTGCAGAACTTCCTGTTCTCAAAATGCTGGCTCATGATTAATGATCTCTCGAATCACGTATACAAAGTGGGTTGAGATGTGATTCTTGTGGATGGACACACAAGTACGTACTCCCCACTAATGCTAGGAAGAATGTTGGCGATCTTCACCGTCGACGTCTTAATGAGGTGCAAGATAGAGGGAGAGCCCCAAACTCATGTGTTCGGGCCCAATTTTGATAGAGAAGTGAAGAAGAGAGTGTGTAGTGAGGAGTTATTCAGCCTGATCTCTTATTTTCCTAAAATGGTTGCGCATTCTAGTGCGATAGCTCTTGAACCGAGCGCACACATGCACGTTCACTGCCTTTTTGACATGGTCAGAGGTGAAAATGTCAATATCAAACTCTTCCTGCATATGAAATACATATAGAATGTTAGACAATTAATTGTATAGTATATTAAAAGTAAAAGAAATGGTTTAGGGTTATTTACCAAGATGTGCTCATTGAGAACCAAGCTTTGAGCCTCTGTCACCTGTGACCAGGTGAAGCAGGTGACTAGAGCATATTGTCGACATATAATGTCGAGCTCCCGTGTCTAGGATGAGCACCAATCATCATGCGAGGCCATGGATGAATCTCGATTCGGATCCACTGCTCACTCCTCTGCAAGTGCTTTTTGAGCACCATGTTCTTCGTTGCACCACAACCTGACCTTGTCGTCTGTGTCGCAGAGGTCGATGCTGAAAGAAGAGTTAAAGAACAATATCATGATCATTCACATGTATGACTATTAATATATTATTCTAAATCAAATAGTCACAACCTTACCAACGCTACTCATTATGGTGGACAACTCACTCTGGGTCTGATCCCCAATTGATGGATCCACCTCGAGCTAGGGTCCCAAGGGCTCATACGATGTCACATCAGGACTGACGTCCTCCGTCGGTTTTGACGATGACCCATCATTGTCGCAAGATGACGTCATGGAGAACCTAGACTGAACTAAGTGATGACGATCTCCTAGTGCCATGTCTGCAAAAGAATACACAAGAAAATATAAGAAAATTGGATAGTAAAAGAGTAACAACCTACTATTTAACTGGGGTTTTTTTTATTTTTTATTTTATACTATAACATTTTAAATGCTCTAATACCACATTGGATTAAACACAATCATCAACCTAAGCAGCGAGAAGCAAAAACCAAATAAACATAACCATATGTAATTATATACAATACCGAAGTGCTAAAATGTTTCCCAATATATACATATATAACTATTCCCCAAAATACCCATGACTGGTTAGGGCTATACAGAAATACTCCAAAACAATTACTCACTCTCTATTGACAAGGCAGTACTGAAGCCCCTCTACCTGCGAGTCTGATCTGCTCGCTTACCTAGATCACCTGAAAAATGTTAAATTAATTGGGATGAGCCAACGCTCAGTAACACGAAATATGCTATTGCTAGTGTATGGAAAATGAGTTACAATATTGTGAAAATCTATTACTATATAATCATGTATCACTGAATATGTAAAATATAATACCAGTAATATAAATCATTATCTTTTATCTGTTGCTTAAAATTTCTATACTTTAGGCTTCTACTCAAAATACTTCTAATAAATATATATATTTTATGTCTCTTAAATCTATATAAACATAGTAATAACTGAAATCTTCCCTATGAATAACTATATGTCATAATTTAACCCCTCATGACAGGGTTGTGCAGCTTGTACGCAGGATCTATCCTGGCTGGCCAACCAGGAATAGATCACTATACGCCATAGGTCTGATCAACCCTCCTCCATCCATATCTGATGGGAAGCCTGTTCACTCGTGGTGTAACGACCTGCTATTTAACTTGGTTTTTTTTTTTTTTTATACTATGACATTTAACATGCTCTAATACCATACTGGGGTAAACCCAATCATTAAACTAAGCAGTAAGAAGCAGAAATTAAATAAACATATCCATATATAATTATATACAATACCAGAGTGCTAACAGGTTTCCCAAAATATATATATAACTATTTTCCAGAAATATCCTCAACTAGATAGGGCTATACAAAATTACTCCCAAAAATATACTCACTCTCTACTGACAGAGCAGTACTATGACCTCTCTATCTGCGAGCCTGGTCTGCTCGCCTACCTAGATTACTTGAAAAATGTTAAAGTAATTGGGATGAGCCAATGCTCAGTAAGACGAAATATGCTATTACTAGTGTGTGGCAAATGAGCTACAATATTATGAAAATTTGTTTCTATATAATTATGTATAACTGGATATGTAAATACAGTACAAGTAATAAAATCCACCACCTTTTCCATGTTACTTAACATAACAGTATTGTAGGTTACTATTCAAAATACTTCTAATGTACATAAGTATATTCTCTGTTTCTGTAAATTTGTATATACGTAATAGTAATTGAAAACTTTCACTGTGGATAACTTTGTGTCATGATTTAATCCCGTGCGGCCCGTAGGCGGGATCTACACTAGCTGGCCGACCAGGGTAAATCACTATACTCCCTTGGTCTGATTTGCCCTCCTCAACTCATATCTAATGGGGAGCCTGTCCACGTCTAGGGCACTATATGATCGACCTACTACCACGTATTATCTGAATAGGTGGTTGCACTCCGTAAATTGTATGTAGCTACGGTACCGTGCTCTGTAACTGTATGGTCCAATAGGGTCTGATACTATATAATATATTTCTATATACAACTAGTTGTTTTACCATGATTCTGTAATAACTGTATAAACCATGACAATGAAATAACTATAACTATATCATCTGTATCTCTAAACTGAACTGAAATCTGTAAGTCATGGTACTGAAAACTGTGTAATCCTGGTACTGTAAAATGTATAACCATGGTACGGTAAATTTTATAATCATGGTACTGTAAATTGAATAATCATGGTACTGTAATTACTATAAAACATAACCAGTGGCTATATATTTTGTAAATCATATCTTGAAAATACAGTAAAACATGTTTCTTTAATATACCCATATTCTCAAGCCACACAGTAATTTTAAACATATTATACATAAATGATTACCTGTATAAATTTCTATCATGAATAATCATCTGATAACAACATATAGTTTATATTGAAACATAGAAAAATTTCCTAGCATAACATATTTTCCTTACCTGATTCCTGCTAAAACCCTCCTACTAAGACGGGTCCTACACCCGCAGGGTTCTCCACTCAAGACCCTAAAAACCATAAATCTCATAATAAAACATCAATATTTCTTAGCCTACATCATTTCCTACAAATGCTAGAAGGCCAAAAACTGAATAAAAGACCTTACCCTGGATTTGGGATGAAATCCAACTCGATCCCACCGACAATCCGCCCTAGTAAACTTGAAGAGAACTTCGCCAGGAACGTCGTGGTGGCTTCAGATCGTCGATCCGGTGACTCGCGGGGCCAAAATAGAAGAGAGAAGGGAGAGAGACCGTAGGAGAGAGAGAGAGAGAGGAGAGAGAGAAAAAAGCACTGAAATTGAACAAAAATCCGAGTTTGCACTATTTATAGGGCCAGATTCGTTGACGAGACACGTCACCTCATCGACGAGTCCTTAAGTAAATATGTCGACGAACCTTACCTTTCGTCAATGAAATTCAGAGTAGCCGAAATCCTTCTCTCGGTATTTTCTCGTTGACTAACCTCTATATTCGCCAACGAAGCCTACTGCCTCCTTCTATTTCTGTTTCCATTTCTCTCCCTCATTATTATTTAAATACAATTATTCTTTGGGTCACTACAAGTGGGCTCTATGCGATCAACCTTTATACCACGTATAATCTGAATAGGTGGTTGCACTTTATATACTGTATGTAGCTACGGTACCGTGCTTTATAACTGTATGGTCCAACAGGGTCTGATACTATATAATACATCTCTATATACAACTATATGTTTTACCATGATTTTGTAATAACTGTATAAACCATGACGCTGTAGAAAACTATATCTATATCAATTGTGTTTCTGTGATTAACTGTAAATTTGTATGTCATGGTACTGTAAAACTGTATAATCATGGTATTTCTGTAATTGCTGTAAAATACATTCACTGTCTGTATATTCTGTAAAATACATCTTTAAAAAATACTATAAAGCATGTTTCTATACTATATCTATATTCTCAAGCCACACAGTAATTTTAAAGCATATTAATCATACTTGATAAACTGTATAAGTCTCTACTGTGAATAATACTCTGGCGGAACATTTATAATTTTATATTGAAATCATACTCAAATAACCTAGCATAGTATATTTCCCTTACCTGATTTCTGCTAAAACCCTCCTATTGTAACAGGCCCTACACCCACAGGGTTCTCCACTCAACACCCTGAAAACCATAAATTCCAGAACAAAACATGAATATTTCTACGCTTATTACATTTCTTACAACTGTTGGAACCCCAAATTCCAAATAAAAAACCTTACCCTATATTTGGGATGAATTCTGACTTCGTTCCACCAACGATTCGCTCCTGCATACTTGAAGAGAACTCCACCAGGAGCGCCGTGGTGGCCTTAAATCGTCGATCCGGCGAATGACGAGGCTGGAATCGAAGAGAGAAGAGGGAGAGACCATAGGATAGAAGAGAGAGAGAGAGAGAGTCGCTGAAATTCTGCGTAAAAACTAAGTTTAAGCACTATTTATATTGCAAGATTCGTCGACAAGCCACATCACCTCGTTGACGAGTCCTGTAGGAAGTTCGTTAATGAACCTGCACCTTCATTGATGAATTTCAGACTTCTCAAAAATCCTTCTCGGTATCTTCTCGTCGACGAGATGGGACCTCGTCAACGAGATCCTGAAGTACCCTCGTCGATGAGGCTTAGAAAATTTTCTTCGAAATTTTACCTCCAAAATGCAATGTCGTCGATGAAGTCAGCTGCCTCCTTTTGTTACTGTTTCCATTTCTCTCTCTCGTTATTATTTAAATACTATTATTCTTCGGTTCAATACATTCTACCCTCCTTATAAAATTTCATTCTCGAAATTTACTATTCATATAGCTCATCATCCCTTAAGGACAAAATGGTCTACTTATTTTATTACTTGCCCTCACTTATGGCGGAGGAATACCATGGTTACATGGGTAGCTCTGGGAGATCACAAATATAAAATAAAACTCTCCCAAAATCGAAATACTACCTATCTTATACTCTAAATTACAATTCCACTATGCTAAACAAAATAAAATTACTATTACCTTAATTATACATCATTGTTATAACCCACTAAACAAGTGGGGATATTTTTGTCTAATCTCGCTTTCAAGCTCCCATGAAGCTTCTTCTATTGCGTGATTCCTCCACAAGACTTTTACCAATTGTATCTTCTTATTGCGCAAGTCCTGTTCTTTCCTATCTAGGATCTGTATTGGAGCTTCTTCATATGCTAAAGTCTCACTAACTTCTAGTTCCGCATTGCTGATGATATGGGAAGGATCTGTGACGTATTTTCTTAGCATAGAAACATGAAATACGTCATGAACTCGAAATGGAGATGGTGGTAAAGCTAGCCGATAGGCTACTTACCCTTCTTCCCAAATCTCAAGATCCCCTTCAGTGGAGTTATTCTCAGAAATACATTATCATCCACTTCAAATTTCAATTCTCGACGGCAAGTATCCGCATAGCTTTTCTACCGACTCTACACTGCACTGATCCTGTCTCGAATAAGTCAGACTTTATCGTACACCTGCTGTACTATTTCTGGCCCCACAACTTGCCTCTCACCCAGATCACTCCAATATAAAGGGGAACGACACTTTCTACCATAAAGTGCCTCATAAGGAGCCATACCTATGCTTGCTTGATAGCTGTTGTTGTAAGCAAATTCCACCAATGGCATATACTGAGTTCAGCTACCATCAAAATTCAAAACACTCGCTCGCAACATATCTTCGAGTACCTGAATGGTCCTCTATGTCTGACCGTCAGTCTGAGGATGGAAAGCGGTGCGGAATGCTAGCTGAGTCCCTAGTGCCTCCTGTAAACTCCTCCAGAACGGCGATGTGAAACGTGGATCACGGTTCGAGACTATGGATACTAGCACTCCATGGGGTCGAACAATTTCCTGTATGCAAATCTCTGCTAACCTATTCATAGGGTAGCTAACCTTAATAGGCAGAAAATGAGCTGTCTTCATCAACTTATCAACTATTACCTAGATGGCATTCTGACTATGCAACGCAGGCGGTAGCCCTATAACAAAATCATTGGATACATGGTCCCACTTCCATTCAGCAATGAAAAGTAGCTGCAGCTGTCCTGCCAGCCTCTAGTGCTTAGCTTGAACCTGCTGACACGTTAAATACTGCTGCACAAACTCTGCTATCTCCCTCTTCATACCACTCCACCAGAAATACTCCTATGGATCCCTATACATTTTCGTGCTACCAGGATGGACAGTGTATAGAGATTTGTGTGCCTCTTCTAGAATCATCCTCCTAATACTGTCATCTGCAGGCACATAATCTGGTACGAAATCTCAAAGCCCCATCGTCAGACATATTGAATTCTTCCCCCTGACCATCTTGTATTCTGTCTATCACTTCTGCCAATTCCGGATCATCCCTCTGAGTAGCTTTAATTCTCTTATAAAGTGTAGGTTGTACAACCAAACTGGAAATAAGCTCTTAAGGATCATCTTCCACTAACTCCACACTGAGTCTTTCCAAGTCCATTTGAATTGGATGTTGAACTACCGCTGCTAGTTGTGCTGTGTCTCCTGATTTATAGCTCAAAGTATCAGCCACCACATTTGCTTTACTTGAGTGGTAACTGATGGTACAGTCGTTATCCTTGATAAGTTTCAACCACCTCCTCTGCCGCATGGTCAACTCTTTTTGTGTGAAGAAATACTTTAGACTCTTATGATCAAAGAAAATCTCACACCTCTCACCATATAAGTAATGTCCCTAAATCTTTAGTGCATGTACAACCGCAGCCAATTCTAGATTGTGAGTAGGGTAGTTCTTTTCATATTCTTACAACTTCTTGGACGCATATGCTATCACCCTACCATGTTGCATCAGTACACAACCGAGCCCTTTCAAAGACGCATCATTGTAAATCACATACCTATCACCTCTTGATGGAATCGTTAGAACTGGTGTAATAACGAGCCGCTGCTTTAATTCTTGGAAGCTCTGTTCGCACTCTTCATCCCACACAAATCTGGCATTCTTCCTAGTCAAACGCATGAGAGGTCCTGATAAAACTGAAAACCCCTCAACGAATCGTTGATAATAACCTGCCAGTATTAAGAAACTCCTGACTTCCTGCACATTCCTCGGCCTAGCCCAATTTACCACTGCGTCAATCTGGTTGGGATTCACTGCTATACCATCTCCTGAGATCACATGGCCTAAAAATGCAACCTTCTCAAGCCATAACTCACACTTACTAAACTTGGCGTAAAGCTTCTCCTCCCTGAGTGTCTGCAGCACCTGCCTCAAATGCACCTCATAATCCTCAGAACTCCCCAAGTACACCAATATATCATCAGTGAAAACTACTACAAATTGATCTAGATACTAGTGAAAAACTCTATTTATCAAGTCCATGAACCCGGCTAGAGCATTCGTCAAACCAAAAGGCATAACGAGGAACTCGTAGTGCCCATACCTGGTCCTGAAGGTTGTCTTCACGACGTCCTCTGCTTTTACTCTCACTTGATGATACTCGGATCTGAGGTCGATCTTGGAATATACTCGTGTACCTTGGAGCTGATCAAATAAATCGTCTATACGGGGTAGAGGATATTTATTCTTAATAGTAGCTTTTTTGATTTCTCTATAATCAATACACATCCTCAAAGACCCGTCTTTCTTCTTTACGAACAATACTAGAGCTCCCCACGGTGATACACTGGGTCGTATAAATCCCTTGTCCAGCAAGCCTTGCAACTGTTCCTTTAATTCTCCCAATTCGGTTGGAGCCATACGATAAGGAACCTTAGAAATCAGAGCAATCCCTAGAAGTAAATCTATAGGAAAATCCACCTCGCGCACAGGAGGTAACCTAGGTAACTCCTCTGGAAAAACATCAAGAAATTCTTGCACCACTGGGGTGCTTTCAATCTTCAATTCATTTTCGGATACTTCTTTCACAAATGCTATAAACCCCTGACCTCCGTCCAGGAGTAATATGCTCACTTGCACGGCTGACACCAATTGCGTTGGAGCACGTACACGTGAACCAACGAATCTAAATTCCTGCGTACCAGGGGGTCTGAAAATTACCTCTTTCTGACGACAATCAGTGCTGGCATGATTGGCATCCAACCAATCCATACCTAGTATTGTATCAAACCCGCACATTTCAAACACAATCAAGTCCGTTGGTAGCACTCTCCCCTGAATTTCTATAGGATAACCTTTGAGCACCCTTTTACACCTCAACACTGACCTTGATGGTGTAGCTACTGACAGTTCTCTATTTAATATCTAAGTCTCACTTCCAGATAATTTAACGTATGATGTAGAGACAAAGGAATGAGTAGCACCTGAATCAAATAAAACAATAAAGGAATGAGATAAAACAAAAAAAGTACCTGTCACCACATCTGCGGCAACCTCAGCAGCACCCAGCGTCAACGCGTAAACCCTCACTAGGGCCACATTCCTCTGCTGTCCTCCACGAGGTGCCTGATATCCTCCTCGATAGGGCCTGGGAGCTGGGACCTAGTCTGGAGGACCTAGGAATGCACGTGCCATTTGGACGGATCTCCCACAACGATAGCATATGTCGCTCCCTACGTGGCACTCCATCGGATGACGTCTCTCGTACGTCTGACATACCAGAACGATCGGGGCACCCTGATTCCCTCGAGGTCCTGCCATCTGCCTCTAATCTCCCCTATCGCAACCTCCTCTCCATGGACCCCTACTGGAGCCAGCCTGAAAACCCTAAGGCGTAGGTCTCTTCCTCTGGCTATAAGCTGCTACACCCCTCCATATACAACTCTCAATGACTACAGCTCTATCTACAACCTCCGTAAATGTCTGAGCTCTGAAACCAATCACCTACTCAAAAAAATTCTGCCTCAGTCCCTCCTCAAACTTTCTTGCCTTTTTCTCTTCATCAGGTGCTAGATGCAGAGCAAAATGCGACAACTTGATAAACTGAGTCACGTACTGGGATACGGTCATGTGTCCCTATACCAGATGCATAAACTTTACTACCTTCATGCTCCGAACGATAGCAGGGAAATACTACTCGAAGAACAACTCCTTGAATCGGTCCCACATCACTGGTATTGGAACCGGCCTCTACTTCTCTATCAGTCGCGCTGATCTCCACCAGTGCTTTGCCTCTCCTATCAACTTAAATGCTACAAACACTACCTTCTGCTCATCCGTATAAGGAAGCACAACTAGTGTCTCTTCGATATCCTGGACCCAATTTTCAACTACATTTGGGTCATCTCCTCTAGCAAAGGATGGGGTCTTCATCCGCGTAAACTGCTCGATAGAACAGTCACGCTCGCTAGAGCTCCTGGCCATCTCAGCCATCACCTACTGAGTGACGCTACGCAGTATAGCATTTGTATCTCCTCCACCTATGCTGGAAGGTCCTGGCCTATCCTCCCCAGCATTCGTGCCACTACTTCCTGGGACCATCCTAAAAACAAGAAACACACTTAAGTACCTCACCTCCTACACTGACCTATCTTATACCAATACAAAATTAACTGCCTTCCCTGACCTTAACACAATATCCAGTTCTGTCACCTAGACACACAACTCGACAATAGTTTACTATGGTTTTCTTGAAATCGTCACCCCAAGAAAAGCACAGAAACCACCACGAAAATCCCTTATCCAGACAACCGAACAAACCTTAAGTCCTTTTCCTATACTCTGGTATTGCTTCCACTACACTCTAAAGTCTACAGAACCTAGCAACCTAGGCTCTGATACCAAATTGTAACGACCTACTATTTAACTAGGTTTTTTTTTTTATTTAATACTATAACATTTAAAATGCTCAATGTCACACTAGATTAAACCCAATTATCAACCTAAACAGGGAGAAGAAGAAATCAAATAAACATAACCATATGTAATTATATACAATACCAGAGTGCTAAAATGTTTTCCAATATATACATATATGACTGTTCCCCAAAATACCCATGACTGGCTAGGGCTATACAGAAATACTCCAAAACAATTACTCACTCTCTACTGACAGGGCAATACTGAAGCCCCTCTACCTGCAAGCCTGATCTGCGAGCCTACCTAGATCACCTGAAAAATGTTAAATTAATTGGGATGAGCCAACACTTAGTAAGACGAAATATACAATTGCTAGTGTGTGCCAAATGAGTTACAATACTTTGAAAATCTATTATTATATAATCATGTATCACTGAATATGTAAAGTACAATACCAGTAATATAAATCATTATCTTTTATCTATTGCTTAACATTTCTATACTTTAGGTTTCTACTCAAAATACTTCTAATAAATATATATATTTTATCTCTATAAATCTATATAAACATAGTAATAACTGAAATCTTCCCTGTGGATAACTATGTGTCATGATTTAACCCCTCATGACAGGGTTGTGCAGCCCGTAGGCGGGATCTACCCTGGCTGGCCAACCAAGAATAGATCACTATACTCCATAAGTTTGATCAGCCCTCCTCTACCCATATCTGATGGGGAGCTTGTCCACTCGTGGGCTCTATGCGATCGACCTTTATACCACGTATTATCTGAATAGGTGGTTGCACTCTATATACTGTATGTAGCCATAATACCGTGCTCTGTAACTGTACGGTCCAACAGGGTCTGATACTATATAATACATCTGTATATACAACTATCTATTTTACCATGATTCTGTAATAATTGTATAAACCATGATGTTGTAGAAAACTGTATATCAACTGTGTTTCTGTAATTAACTGTAAATTTGTATGTCATCGTACTGTAAAACTGTATAATCATGGTATTTCTGTAATTGTTGTAAAAGACATTCATTGTCTATATATTCTATAAAATACATCTTTGAAAAATACTGTAAAGCATGTTTCTATACTATATCTATATTCTCAAGCCACACAATAATTTTAAAACATATTAATCATACTTGATAAACTGTATAAGTCTCTTCTGTGAATAATACTCGAGTGGAACATTTATAATTTTATACTGAAATCATACTCAAATACCCTAGCATAGCATATTTCCCATACCTGATTTCTGCAAAATCCCTCCTACTGTAACGGGTCCTACACCCGCAGGGTTCTCCACTCAACACCCTCAAAACCATAAATCCCAAAACAAAACATTACTATTTCTACGTCTATTACATTTCTTACAACTGCTGGAAACCCAAAATTCCAAATAAAAGACCTTACCCTAGATTTGGGATGAATTCCAACTTCGTTCTACCAACGATCCGCTCCAGCAGACTTGAAGAGAACTCCGCCGGAGCATCGTGGTGGCCTCAGATCGTTGACCCGGCGAACAACGGGGCCGCAATCGAAGTGAGAAGAGGGAGAGGCCGTAGGAGAGAAGAGAGAGAAGAGAGAGAGAGAGAGAGAGAGTCTGAACTGAAATTCTGTGTAAAAACTGAGTTTAAGCACTATTTATATTGTGGGATTCATCGACGAGCCACGTCACCTCGTTGACGAGTCCTGTAGGAAGTTCGTCGACGAACCTGCACCTTCGTCGACAAATTTTGGACTTCTCAAATATCCTTCTTGGTATCTTTTCGTCGACGAAATCCTTGTATTCATCGACGAAGTTAGCTACCTCCTTCTATTACTGTTTCCCTTTCTCTCCCTCATTATTATTTAAATACTATTATTCTTCATGTCACTACAAAAAAGATGCATAGTAAATATATATTTAGTTATTTACACATGTTAGATACATGGTGACAACATAACATGCTTAGCCCCCCCCCCCCCATACATCCTCAATATCAGTATCATCCTCACTTTCTAGTATGTCTTCCTCCTCACTACAGTATTCGACCATAGTTTCATCGTCCCCATCAGTTTCATCATTGTCGATGAAGTCAACATGTACAAAACGTTCAATTCCAATGTTAGCAGTCCCTACGTGTTATGCCGTAGCGCCAATGCTATAGGATTGACTCCTTCCTTAACAACATTGAAAACAAATTGTGTTTCTGCACTTACATATGGCTTATCTTCTTGGAAAGCATTCTCGCTAACACTCTTCTCCCCATCTGCGACTTCTGTAATATCATACAAACTTCAGAAAGCAATCTTTTGAGCCATATGCCATTCACCCTTCAATTTTTTGTCCTTAAGGTAGAACACTTGTTCTTCAATTTTTTGTCCTTAAGGTAGAACACTTGTTCTGCCCGCATTGCTAGCACAAAAGGGTCATTTTGATACCATGTCTTACTAAAATTGACACTGGTAAAGTAGGCATCTGTGTTTATCCCACTCTTTTTATTGCTAATGTCCCACCAAGTACACTTGAACATGTGGACAAGTCTATTGGCTCCATAGTGAAGCTCTATAATGTCATCCAAGATACCAAAGTAGTCAATTTCCTCATCTCCTTCTGTGCCTAACACTGCAACCCCACAATTTTGGGTTCTTCTATGCAGTTTGAGGGACTTTGTATGGAATCATAAGTCATTGACAATACAACTACTGTAGCAGTTAACTCATTGATTGGGACCACATGCCAACGCGTACAAATATTTACTTGTCATTGGTTCTTTATTATATAATACATGACTTTCATCTATTAATTAAAAAGGAGTTTAGATGAGTAAACCGTCAATATTGAAAATATACATTCCTTTGAACTCACATAAAATTTGTTACTTACATGGCTCCCAAACCAATTAACAAATTCCTTCTTATGTCTTTTGTCAACATTCCTTTCATTTTAGGCCAGAAGTTTAGTTTTATGTTTACTATATGTAACAATAGTACATGTTAATGTCAACTATATATATATAATACATGACTTTCATTTATTAATTAAAAAGGAGTTTAGATGAGTAAACCGTCAATATTGAAAATGTACATTGCTTTGAACTCACATAAAATCTGTCACTTACACAGCTCCCAAACCAATTAATAAATTCCTTCTTATGTCTTTTGTCAACATTCCTTTCATTTTGGGCCAAAAGTTCAGATTTATGTTCACTGTATGTAACAATAGTACATGTTAATGTCAACTAAGTATACATACATACATATATATATATATATATGCATATGTAAATACAATGCAAAGTAAGGAGTTTGGAAACATGTACGCGATATATGGAACAGTTTCATTACAATTATTGAGGACATAAAAATACACCTTTCGTAGGTCGTCCATATCAATGAAATCGTAAACCCGTGCACCGAACAGCCAAAAATTTCCTTGAAATATAAAGCTTTCATCTTTGGCATTAGCATGAACATCTGCATTTCGCTCATCACGAGTAAACCTTGGGTCAATATCATGTAGATACATTAAGCAAAATGCGAGACATTCACTATCAATGTATGCCTCAATGATTGAACCTTCCAACTGTACCTTATTGCGCATATACCCCTTCAAAGTGGACAATAACCTGTGCATTTTACATAGCATTATTGACTTTTACATACAAATAAAGTGAGGAAAGCACATGAATATTGTAGAAGGACTTTATAATTTACCTCTTAATAGGATACATCCAACGATATTACACAGTTTCTCCAATTATGGCCTCCCTTGGTTAATAGACGGTTAGGTGGACCATCACATCAAAGAATTCTGGAGAAAATATTTTCTTCAGCTTGCATAGTATGATCACGAAGTCCTCCTCTAACTGTTCAAGTACGTTTACGCTCAATTTCTCGGAACACAATTGTTGGAAGAAGATCCCCAGCTCAATCAGCACTGAGCAAACATCTTCAATTAAGTGTTCACAAAAGAAAACGGGTAGAACCCATTGCAGAAGGATGTGATAGTCATGACTTTTCATTCCTAACATCTTCCCTTCCTTCGTACTTATGCATCGAGCTATGTTGGATACATATCCATCAAGGAACTTCACTAATTTCAACCATTCAAAGAAATTATTCTTCTTATCCTTCAAAAATGTGTAACAGGTTGATGGCATAAGAAGTTTTTCCCCATCACAAATTAGATGCAACTCATACCATATTCCCATATCTTCAATATTTCAGCGAGCATTTACATTGTCCTTTGTCTTCCCATTTATATTCAGCAATGTACAAATAACATTCTCACAAATTTTCTTCTCGATGTGCATAACATCCAAGTTGTGGCGTAGTGGAAGATCTTTCCAATATGGCAACTTGAAGAAGATGTTTCTCTTTGTCCAATTGAACTCCCACTCAACACATTTGCTTTTTCTATTGCTCGATGGTTTCCCAAATTTCACATCTCTAATCAACCTAACTTAGTTTAATATCTCTTCCCTACTTAGTCAATTTGGTTGCAGCCTTCGTTTAGACTTTCCATTAAAGCTTTTGACACCACGAGTCCTCCAAGGATGTCCAAATCGTAGAAAATAACGATGACACATAAAGCATAACTTGCATCCATGCTTCAAGGGTAAAGACCCAACATCCTTATTACACACTGGACATTCTAAGTAACCTTTTGTGCTCCAACTCGATAGGTTGTTGTAAGCGGAGAAATCATTAATTGTCCACAACAGTAAAGTATGCATCCGAAATATTGACCTAGTTTTCACATCGAATGTCTCCACTCCTTTTTCTCATAGTTCTTTCAACTCATCAATTAACGGCCTCGGGTAAACATCAATATCATTGTCAGGTGCCCTTGGTCCAGGATTATGTAGAGACATATAAATGAAGGGTTCTTTCATATATCACCATGGCGGCATATTGTATGACATCATCATAACTGGTCACATGCTATACAGGTTGTTCATGTTACTGAAAGGATTGAACCCATCTAAAGCAAAGTCAAGTCTGATGTTGCGAGGATCACTAGCAAACCACGGATGCATTTTATCAAAATAGACCCAAGCTTTCGAGTCCACTAGATGGTTAAGGGCGTTTTCCTCTTGAAGACATTTCTCTTTATGTCATCTAATATCTGCAGCAATTTTTCTACACATGTACAATCGTTGCAGCCACAGTATTAAGTGGACAATATTGCAAAAATTTTTAAGGGATCTTTTTACCCTTCTTCTGATTAGTTTTATACCTCGGTTCACTACATTCTAGGCACTCATTCACATTTTCAAGTTCACCATAAAAGAGTGAACAATCATACCTACATGCATGTATTGGAGTGAAACTGAGATCCAAGTCACGCATGTATATCTTTGCCTCACGAAAGGATTTCTGAAGTGTTTCACCATCAGGAAGTGCCACCTCAATAAGCTTTAAATACATGTTGAATGCGCTCTGAGATAACTCATACATTGTCCTTGCATGAAGCAACTTTATCATGAACTCCAACTTTGAGAACTTTGTACAGTTTGGATATAGGGGCACCCATGCATCCTTTACAAGGTTAGCAAATGGTTTATAGAATCAATTTAATGTAGCAAAGTATGGTACCTACTAAAGTAGATTCATCACTAGTACACAACACATTGATATCATCCATGTCCACTACATTTTCCCTTTGCAAGTCACCTAACATTTTGATTAACCCTTCCGAACATGTATCACCACATACTATATTTTCCCCCTCGGCTTCATCTTCATCACCATTGCTCTGAACTGCATAATCTTCACCGTGGAATGCCCATGTTGTGTAGCTTTTGTCCATTCCAAAGTCTAATAAATGTTTATGAACCATATCAATGTGTTTGAATGTTATGTTTTGGAATTTATTGCAAGGACACCTTATTCTATTGGCTTTGTTTACACGAGGATGCGCGAACTCTATGAAATCATGTACCCCTTTCACGTATTCGTCCAAAAACCTACCCCCGAGCCTTCATCCAACTCTTATCCATGTTCATTAATTACCTTATAACATGTTCAAGTAAATGGTATTGATTACATTCTTAGAATATTTATAATGCATCCATTGTGAATCCTACAATCAACCACCTTCCATCTAAAGGGTACGGATCCTATCACATTCAAGAATGTTACATTTACATTGTAGTCAATCACTGAAATTCCTTCGTCATAGTCATTCTAAGTTTTGGCAGCATCTCCCCATGGCTCCCCAAGTACACAAGATGGGGGAAGTGAACATATTGCCAGTGTTCCATCACTAACAAATTGTCACGACACCCCACTATGCACCCGGAGAACACAAGTAAAGACACGCTTGAAATATATAATGACAATGAACAAAGCGTGAACGATGATAATAATGTAAATACAACTTCCTAAACTGTCTATATTGGACAATTCAAAAATAGTTGAAATACAAACATCACTAATCGTAAATGAAACAAATAATTAACATGATTAATTGATTATTAGTCTACATAATATGACTAATAATCAATTGAATTTCAATAATTGATTTGTCTCGCATATATGATGAGGCATGAATGTATAGTAACCATTCTTGAATGGGTCTAAAGCTTCAATGAACACATGAAATGCAGTTCTCAATTTCAATTAACTGGCATGCAACATCTTAGTCAACTAAGCCTCTGTGTGTGTGTGTGTGTGTGTGTGTGTGTGTTCAATAACCTTGTGGAACTTAATTAACTTTACTAAAAAAGAAGGGAATTATTTCACTTTAATATCATTAGGAACAATTTTTCTCCTAGATAACCAAAAAAATTACTAAAAACTTATTGATTTTCAAGGCACAAAAAGTTTATACCTTGAAGTTTTACCTTTCATGTTATTTTATTGGTTCATGTAATATTCACTAAAAGCTTCTAGACATTGATGAAATTTCTTATTATTAGTTTATATTTAACTAATTATTGGTGAACTTTGTGGTTTAAATCTTCTTGAGGATTTCCTTGTTTTTTAAGATTTTTTTTTGTGAATTCATTTATATTTTTCACATCATGTAATATTTTGTAATGTTCTTCATCATGTTGTACAAGTTGATGAAAGATGATCTAGTCAAGTAATGCCCAAGGATTTTGCACCTTAATAGAATGTAAAGTTAAGCTAATTAATTAATGCAATAATTGTATAGCATAACATGGAATTAATTAAAACAACCATCATTATGAAAAAAGAAAAGGGTAAAAATGAGGAAGAAAGAATGTGTAAACCAAAATTATATGACTAATCTTGAAATTCAAAAGATAAAGAAAACATGCAAAGTGACTAAATTATGATAATTATTTAAAATTTTCCAAGCCAATCATATAAATCAATTAAAATTCCCAAATTAAATTAAAAAAAAAACAAATGTTATTGACTACAAATAAAATTTTCAATCAATGGTAAGACCAAAAAAGGATGACCCGGCTGAACCTGTGACCCAGGTTAGCTGCTCGGGATCGATTCCTGCTGCCTTGAGCAAATCTCGATTTACCTCCCTGCAGGGTCTTGGGGTGGGTTCTGTGGGGCGTGGGGATTAGTCCCGGCTGTGATGCATCCCAGGGTAACCTGGTAGATGCCGGTTGGGGACACCCGGATGTTATCCAAAAAAAAAAAAGGAAATGGAAACCTTGATGTTCAAAAGTTCACTTTTTTTTAATTTGAGTCTAAAAAACAAAGCTTATTGCTTTCCTTTGGCAAAAGCTAATTTTTTAATTTAAAAATAACCATGTATGTGCATATGTGTGCATGCAGAAAGTTCATATCAAATTCTCATGAGCATTTTATCAAATACATTACATGCATTATCTCTTCCCCATTTTTTTGTAAACAAAACAACTAATTTAATTCTATCCTTCAATCTTGATTTTCTATTAGAATTATACAACACACTCAAACAACATACAAATTATACGTAACAATTTTGGGGGGGGGGGGGGGATTGGGAATCAGATTAATGTAGTAGGCAGTAGAACTGAATCAGGAAAAGCATGTCAATTAAACATGGACACACACACTTAGACCCACGCACCACGCACCACGCACGCACACACACATGCACACATGAACAACCCACTGAATGAGGAGCAGATTTGGCCGAGCTTCATAGCTAGCGGAATAAGGAGCAAATTTGGTGAGCAGGGGCGGCGGGATGCGGAGCAGCTCTGGCGAGCGGCGGCGGCAACAACAGTGATTAGAGGAGCTTCGGCGAGCAACGGAGGTAGGAGGAGCTCTAGCAAGCAACGAAGGGAGGGAAAGAAAGGAGGGAAAGGAGGGAGGAGGAAAAGGATCGAAGGAGGGAGGCTCGAATAGGGAAAGGAGGGAATTGGGGAAAATTGGGATATTTATCAGACTATCAATGACGATTTTAAAATCGTCACTAAAACTCTTAAAAATCGTCACTAATAGTTTGTCATTTCAAATTGAACTTAAAAATGTTGTACTAATTAGGGGTGAGCATAATTCAGGGAAATCCAAATTCACCGAATTAAGTGACAAATTTCTGTCAATTCAGTTCAGTCAAGAAATAGGGTTGGTTCAATTCAGAACCCTAATTTTACCAATTTTGGGTTCATTGGTTATCGATTCGGTTAATATAAATTTTAATTCAATTAAAAAAATTAATCGAATTAATAATTAATTTAAATTATAAAATATAAATTAAAGCTACTCTGGAGTGTTTTGAGATCAAGAGTGAATTCAAGAACTGTAGTTGCTAATGATAGAAGAACAAAACTAACAATAATCCTATGTGCTTTCTCCATATACTGTTTGTTGTCAATGGCTTGCTGACATATTCAAGCTCATAAAATTCAATCTATGGCTACATGATTAGTGATGGTTCTAAAAACCGTCACTAATATAAAGACTATTAGTGATAGTCTTTCTTCTTGGACAATATCAGTAATAGTTTCTATCTGTCCACTGCTACAAAAGATAGTCTCATACTAGCCCATCTGAATTGTAATCATCTTCACGAGCAACCCACCCATATATGTATAGATATTTGAACAAAGCTATTTCTTAATTTCATGAATCCCATTCCATTTTAGTACTGTGATAATGAATAGTTTCAAAAGATCTCTCAAACTCTATTGCATTTCAAAAACCAGTTCCACGTAAGGTGGCTTGAATCCTGCTCTCTACCAAAAGGCTCGTTTCTCTTTGCCACCACTGAGCACTACGTATTGAACGGGCATTATACATTCTAGTAACGTAGAGACAGTGTGACGCCTCGATTTTTCATACCATTTTTAAAATAAATCATCAATAATGATTAAATCACACACATCAAACATCACATCGGCCGCATCAACAATTCTGATACCACTCACATGACCTGACCCGCATTGGGTACCGGGTCAATAGGTATTTTATTTGTATTAACCTAACAGCAGAAGACATGTACATACCATCCAGAATACAATACCCAGAGTATCAATATCCATATACATACGTTTCTATCTCATACTCAAAACGATACAAACCTAGGGGAATCACACCTCCCTAGTCCAAAAACTCACCCTGTATATCAGGGTCTCAGCTCCCTACTGTCTCGAAGCTCTATCACCTAGTCTATCTCTATTCCCTAAAAAGTTTAGATAATTTGGGTAAGACACATCTTAGTAAGATAGAATAAATTATTTACAGTGTGGCAACATGAGTGACATATATGCTTATAATTATATAGATATAAAACACTAGCTTTTATAAGTTTTAAAACCATTTCTCAAATTATTTACACAACCCATATTTACTAGAGAAGTTTCTAAGGATAGGGGAGATTGCACGCCTATACATGCAGCTCCCCTTTGCTCTGATATCGTTTGTAACCTTACCCGATTAACTTGGGTTCGACTACAACTGATACTCATCAAGGCACTTACCTTACTTAATAAGCCCTTAGGCGGTGAGTTTTACTTCGCCTCAATTATTTATGTTATTAACTCACACATATCCATTTCTCAATTTCATCATTCTTTATTTTTTATTTTCCATCATTTCTTTCATTTCTCATTTTAGCTTATCTTTGTCATTCCTTCACTTTCCATTTCTATTTCCATTTTACTATCCAACACATGAGTATCCTTGGTACCCAGTACCAATATTGTGTCTGTAACTTATGACTGCCCTGAGGATCTCTTTTCAACGCCATGCTTCCCCCTATGGTCAGGGTTGTGCGGCCTGAAGGCTGGATCTAACCGCGGTTGGCCAACCCGATTAGATCAAAATATCATATCATATATCCTACATCTGTAGTACGATTGACCGGCCTATAGCTCTAATCCGAACTCAAGAGGCAAAACAACTCTACTAAACGGCTCATTCGACTACCAAGCCACAAGCTCCAAAAGTTTGTGTGGTTGCACTATCACCACTAGCAACGGTATCGTGCTCAATATCACAACCCATCATTAATGTTTCCATAACCATCCATCAAGGTTATCATTACCACGTAACCACAAATATTATGTGGTATTGGCATTTCATCAATCACAATTCAATGATCCAATTACAGCTTTCACACTTTGCAATGTTCACATTTCCTAGTATTTACAATCAGTACAATTCAATCATCATATTTTAATTTCCATATTTCAATATACACATTTCATAATTCACATTTCAATTTTCAATATTCAATGCTCATATTGCAGAATTTTACATTGCAATATTTCCCATTTCCATATTCATAATTTCTTATTTTCATAGAAATCATTCTACTCACGTATATACATCACATTTTATCATTTCCCAATAAACATACCAATACTTCCATATTTCATCATTTCTCAGAATAATACACATCATCATATAACACATTTCAATATTTGTCATATGCCACACAGTTTCATCTGATACTCATATCATACTAGTTTTCAGGGAAAATACCATAATGTTAATATTCACATAATTATTCAATCAATAATCACAAATTACTGCTATAGTTTATTCCCCTTACCTGGTTTCTTAAACTATGCCTATAGGGATTCCAAAATTATACCCCACGGCGCTCACCTAAACCCTAAATTCAATAACACTAGTTCAACCCCAGAATGCCCAATATTCTAACATTTCCAAATCTACATTAATTAGATAACAATTAATCTCTAAATAACCCCCGTATCCTAGTTTTGGGGCTATGCCTATGACAACCCCACGAGAAATTCGCTCCGCTAGACTTGTAGAGAATCATCCCTAGATTCTCATAGTGGTGTCTAATCGTCAATTTGGCTTGAGACTTAAGAAAATTTGAGGTAATAGTGAGAATTTACCTTACCCCAAGAGATATGCCTACATTGCTCCTATGACAAATCCACTCTGGTAGAAATTTTGGTAAGGGAGAATGTAACCCAATGGTATTTTTTGATTTTCGATAAACACCTATTTGGCCGAAGAAATCGAAGAGAGAGAGAGAGAGAGAGAGAGAGAGAGAGAGAGAGAGAGAGAGAGAGAGAGAGAGAGGAGAGAGACAAGGAGAGAGATGGAGACGCTCGAGGGGGCGCAGCTTCTTCAGGAATTTTCATTTCCTGAAGGATCCTTTGATCCTTTAGGATCCTTACTTTACTTGTATTATATTATATTATATTATATTATATATATATATATATATTATATTAATATATTAATATGTTATATTACTTACTTCATAATTCTTATTATTATAATATTACTTGTTTAAATAATATTTTTTTTTTTTGGAACCACTACATCCTCCCACAATAACTATTTTTGGGGTGTTACAGGCAGCATTGACTGCGGATTAAGAGGATGAGCCTTCTCCACTGACACGGCTACTGCAGAATCTCATTCTGGCTTAACTACGACTGATACTGACCTCAAATTCCTCCACTCAGACAGCTCCTGGTACTCCGTATATATGGCTAGTTCACTATCAATGACAACTCTCCCATTTTTTTTTTCGTCCATTATGCTATGAACAATCCCAATCCATGGTCAGACATATAGATCTTTCCTTCAGATTTGAAAGATGTTGCTTCTATTAGGAAAAGTGAGAAAAGTTCTTCAAGATCTAATTCATTCAAGAAGGTAAAAATGAGTAATGCTTCCGTGAAACCTTTGCACATTAAAACTGTAAAGTTTGTCTCAAAAAAACTAGAAAAATCTTCCGCAGATGATGAATGTGAGACTTCCTTAGGGGAAAATCTATATAATATGATGTGTAAGGGCTCTGATCCTATTAAACCTAGGATCAACATGCTCTTCTCTTTGTATTTTATCTTCAACTCATCTAGATTTTCATTTATGGTCAAGTTTTTCTTATTGGACAATAACAATAACTATTTTTATCACTCAACTGCTATGAAGATAGCCTCTTAGCTTACTGAGCCTGCTGAATTGTAATCATCTTCACAAGGAACTCACCCATATATGCATAGACATTTGAACAAAGCGCACTATTTCTTTTTCAAGCATCTCATTCCTTTTTACTGTACATGATGAACAGTTTCAAAAGATCTCTCTCAAAATCTATTGTATTTAAAAAATCAATTCAATCATTGCAGAACTTCACCACACATACCCTAGCCTGTACACGGTCATTCCAAAAGGTATGAACTTGAAAATTTTTAAATTTAGAGAATCTTTTCAACCAATATTCACTATCAATGACACCTTTTCCATTTTTTTCATCCACTATGTTAAGAACAATCCCAGTCTATTGCCAGACATTTAGATCTTTCCTTCATATTTGAAAGAGATTGCTTTTATTAGGAAAAGTGAGAAAAGATACTTAGGACTTGGTTCATTCAAGAAGCTAAAAATAAGTAATGCTTTCATGAAACCTTTGCACAATACTACAAAATCTATCTCAAAGAAACTAGAAAAATCTTCCGTAGATGATGAAAGTGGGACTTCCTTGGGGGAAAAGCTATATAATATGATGTGTAAAGGCTTTGATCCCATTAAACCTATGATCGACATGCTCTTCTCCTTGTATTTTATCTTCAACTCATCCAAATTCTCATTTTTGGTGTCAAGTTGCTTATTGGACAATATCAGCAATTGTTTTTATCTATCCACTTCTCCCATGAAATAAGAGTGGAATCCACTGATAAGAAGAGTGAACATACCATCGTTCCGAAGAAAGGTGAAGTTTGGGCATTATACAAGCACTAGAAGGTTGAAATGACACGTTCTGACTTGAAAAAATGTGAATATAATATAGTGGAAGTCGTCAAAGAAAAATATATTTGGAGGAAAGTATTTGTACTAAAGCATGTCTATGGTTTTAACTCGATTTTAAAGGCTCAAGTTAGAGATGAATCACTAGTGGTAATGGAAATCCCAAGGCACTGCTTTGGAAAGTAGAATGAATTTGGGGTCGAGATGACACCCAAATAGATTTTTGAATCTGTTTGGATACCTGACCAGATCCTGGTTTGAATCATGTATCGCATGTCTCCTAATTTGCTCATTCAAAATGCACATGATTTTGGGTAGCATCGATTTTGTTGTGCATGCATCTTGGCCACTTAGGTGACCTAGAACACTAATGGCGCTGGCATGTTTGTTTGGCACGATAAGGTGATTCCTTGGCCATCTCTGTCTCTATGGGAAGGCCTTACCTTTAGGTTTGGATTATCTATAAGCTAAACTACTTGTTTTAATTATTAGTGACGGTTTTTAAAAACTGTTACTAATACAAGACTATTAGTAATGGTTTAATAAATTCGTCACCAATAATAGGCTATTAGTAATGGTTCTCACAAACTATCACTAATATAGTTGACTTTTCCCAGTCAACAAATGCATTATTAGTCATGGTTCCACAAACTGTTACTAATGCCAACATATTAGTGACGGTTTCTGTAAATCGTCACTAATAACAAACTATTAGTGACAGTTCTTCTAAACCGTCACTAATATAGTTAAATAAATAATTTTAATATTTTTTTAAATAAAACACTATTAGTGACGATTTAGCCAATTTGTTGCTAATAATAGGCTATTAGTAACGGATCTAATAAACCATCACTAATATTACTGACTTTTTCCCAGTCAACAAAAGTATTATTAGTGATGGTTATATAAATTGTTACTAATAAAATACTATTAGTGACGGTTTAGAAGAATCGTTACTAATAATGCATTATTAGTGACGATTCTTAGAAACCGTCACAAATATTATTGATTTTTTTACTGTCAACATGCATTATTAGTAATGGTTTATAGAACCGTGACTAATATTATAATATTAATGACGATTATTTAGCCGTCACTAATAAGTGGCTTTTAGTGACTCTTTGATTTCATCACTAATACCCCAAAAAACGTCGCTCATATTTTCCCGAAATAGTTTCCACCCGAAAAGTAGTTTCCCATGATGGTTTGAGTTGGAAAATTGGGTTTTAGTGAGGAAAGTATTAGTGATGGTTTCAGTTTCATCACTAAATGTTCCTTATTAGTGACAATTTGGAAAACCATCACTAATACTTACACTAGTAGCGACGGTTTTTAAAAACCGTCACTAATAAGGCACTTTTAGTGACGAAATTGAAACCGTCACTAATACTTTTCTCACTAAAAACCAATTTTTTTGTAGTGATAACCGCTGCTCCAACTGGGCCGATAAATTGGGTCCATCTCCGGTGTAGCACTGGGAGATGTTAATCAAGTCCAAGCAATGCTTGAACTTGTCCGTCGTGACCGACTTCGTTAGCATATCAGCTGCATTGTCAAATGTATAGACCTTCTCAAGAAGAAGTTCCCCTAAAGTAATCAGTTTCCTGACCCTGTGATACCGTACATCAATGTTCTTTGTCCTTTCATGATACACCTGATTCTTCGCGAAGTAAATGGCACTCTAACTGTCACACTGCAGCTGAACTCCACCTTACTGGACACCCAGCTCTCTAACCAACCCCATAAGCCATAACGCTTCCTTGGCAGCCTTAGTCACTGTCATGTACTCCGACTTAGTAGTAGACAATGCCACGAGCGACTACATTATAGACCTCCAGTAAATAGGACCTCCCACAAGGGTAAATACGTACCCTATGGTAGAGTTCTTGTCATTCAAGTTTTTTGTGTAATCAACATCCACATACCCTATTATTGATGGATCACTTTGTTATGCACTAAACTCTATGTCTTACTCAATCGTACCCCTCAAGTACCTGAGAATCCACTTCACAACATCCTAATGTTGTCGACCTGGATTTGAGAAGAACTTACTCACCACACTGACAGCATGTGCCAGGTCTAGCCTCATACACACCATGGCATACATCAGACACCTCACTGAGCTAGCATAGGGGACCCTCGACATATATCGAACCTCATCATTTGGCCTTGGGCATTGGGTGGTAGATAGCCTGAAATGACTCGCCAAAGGCATGCTCACCTGCTTAACATTATCCATGCTAAACCTTTTCAGCACCTTCTCCACATAGCCACCCTGAAAAACCATTGTCTCCCTATAGCTCAGTCCTTGTGAATTTCCATGCCAAGTATCTTCTTGGCTGCACCCAAGTATTTCATGTCGAATTCCTTTCCTAATAGAGCCTTCAACCGATTTACCTCAATCATGTCTTTAGCAACAATCAGCATATCATCAACGTATAGCGACAGAAATATAAGAGACTCATCCACAAGTTTCCTCACATAGAGGCAACAATCGTACTCACGCCTCTTGTAGTAGATATGGGTCATATAGGCATTAAACCTCTTATACCACTGCCTCGGAGACTGCTTTATCTCATATAGTGACTTCTTTAGTTTACAGACTAAGTGCTCCTATTTAGGTTGGCTAAACCCTTCTAGTTATGTCATGTAAATCAGCTTTTCCAGGTCATTAAGGAGGAACGTCGTCTTTACGTCCATCTGCACCAGATACAAATCATGTTGTGCCACTAGTTCCAACATTACCCTGATAGAAGTGTGTCTGACCATCGAGGAGAAGATTTTATCATAATCTACTCCCTTCCTTTAGGAGTACCCCTTCGCTACCAAGCGAGCCTTGTACTTCTATTTTTCCCTTTCTGAAATTGCTTGCTTCTTCCTCTATACCCACTTGCATCCAATTGTCTACTTCCCAACTAGAAGCTCTACCAAGTCCCATGTCTAGTTCTTATGCAATGACTATATCTCCTCCATCATAGTGCCTATCCAGTTACCCTTCTTCTGGCAATGTGTTGACTTTTTTAGTCCGATCCCTGTTTTGATTATGACAAACCACGGCATCTCATGTGTGCATTTAGTCTTTGAACAAATTTATAATGCAGATGGCACAAATGAGACATGCAATATGGAAGCCTTGAATACACACCAATGATCATATTCCAAGGCGTATTCCATGGTCAATTAGAGGAGTAGAAGACTTGAAGACTTTATTTATTATTTTATAAGTTGTAATAATTATTTAGGTTTAATGTGTGCATGCATATTATATGATCTAAATTGAAGCTCAACCAAGACCTTAGATTGACCATATAACCTCCAAGTAACATGAAAATTTTTTTTTCATAAAATACCTAACTTATACAAAGGTTTTAAAATGGTTTTGAAGTTAAAAGAAGGCAAAAGCTAATTTTTACAAAGGGGTCAGTCAACCGGCCAGCCGATTAGACAATAGAAATGAGCATTTTTCTTTATCCTTAACTTCTTATCTTAATATTTGTTCAACACTAAAGTTATGAGATTTTCTCTTAGCTTTTTATTGAAACCAAAAACATCCAATTTGGAGTCATATATAAAACGTTATGACCAAAACAGCAAAACATGTCAATAGTAGAAAAATTCCTTTCATGTTTCTTCCGTCTCAGTGATGGACCTTTTTATCAATCCATAACTTCTTATCTTAAAAAGTGTTCAACATGATAGTTGTGATATTTTCTCTTATATTTCTTTTGATACCAAGAACCTTCAATTTTTAGTTATATATAAAATGTTATGGCCAAAAAACCGAAGGGTGTCCATGCGAAAAGCTCCCCAACGGCCAAAAAGCTAGTTTTCAAATTAAATCATATTTTAACGCCCCAATGGTCATAAAACAGCTATTTTTGGTTTTTGCCTATAAATACAAGCCAAACACACTTGAAAAATCAAGGATACATCTTGAGAGCATATCTACACATTCTTTGTTTCTCCCTCATTTTTCATTCCCCCTTTGTGCCTTAAATTTCATATTTCTCCTACTCTTTCACTTTGAAAATTCGTTTTGGAAAAAAATACTGTGGGTTATTGAAGGAAGCTTGGAGCATATATCCACTCGTATATTTCTACTTCAAAGGCTTCTTTTTCTTGAGGTAATTTTGAAAAGGCTTGAGCATATATTCAAGTTTATATATATTGCTTGAAGGCCTCTACTTTTTATTCTTGTTATTTTTCAAAGATCAAATTTCTCTTACTCAACTTGAAAATATTTTTGGAGAAAAATATTTTGGAGGTTTTATTTAGAAAGGCTTGAGCTTATATTCAAGTTTATATATATAGCTTGATAGCCTTTTTATTATCATGTTCTTAAAAGATCAAATTTCTTTCATACTTTTTATTTGAAAATACTACTACTACTACTACTACTACAACAACAACAACAAAAGAAAGCCTTTGTCCCACTAAGTGGGGTTAGCTATACGAATCCTTTTCCGCCAATTTATGCAATCATGGACCATTTCTTTTGATAGATTCAAGGATATTAAATCCTTACTCACTATCTCCTCCCAAGTTATTTTAGGTCTACCCCTACTCCTTCTACTGCCCCCCATAGTAACTAAGTCACTCTTCCTCATAGGTGCACTATGTGGCCTACGTTGCAAGTGTCCATACCATCTGAGTCGTCCCTCCTTTATATTATCTTCTATAGGAGCTACACCTAACTTACCACGAATATGTTCATTTGTTAATTTATCTTTCAATGTTATACCACTCATCCATCTCAGCATTCTCATCTCAACAAATTTTACTTTTTGGATATTATGTTTCTTCATTGCCCAACATTCCGATCCATATAGCATAGCTGGTCTTATAGTTGTCCTATAAAACTTTCCGTTCAATTTTAAGAGTATCTACGACCACAAAACACACTTGAAGCACTTCTTCATTTTACCCAACCTGCTTTAACTCTATGCATTACATCATCTTCAATTTCTCATTCAGCTTGCATAATAGATCCAAGGTATCGAAATCTACAAGTGCTATTTATTTCTTCATCATCAAGTTTAACTTTGTCTCCAATAGTCCTCCTATCATTACTAAAATTATATTTCATATATTCTTTTTTATTTCTACTTATCCTAAATCCTCTATATTCCAAAGATTCTCTCCATAATTCTAACGCAGCCTCTACTCTGTCCCTAGTTTCGTCAATTAATACAATATCATCTCCAAGCAACATACACCATGGAACCTCCTTTTGAATACTCCTAGTCAATTGGTCCATCACTAAAGCAAAAAGATAAGGACTCAAAGCAGATCCTTGATGTACACCTATGGTAATTGGAAATTCTCTAGTTTCTCCATCTATAATCCTTACACTAGTCATTACTCCATCGTACATATCCTTAATGACATCGGTATACCTACAACATACACCTTTTTTTTTTTTTTTTTTTCTAAAACCCACCAAAGAACTTCCCTAGGTATCATATCATATGCTTTCTTAAGGTCAATAAATATCATATACAAGTCCCTCTTCTTTTCCCTAAACTTTTCCATTAATCTTCTTAAAAGATAATAGCTTCCGTGGTAGATCTTTCAGATATAAAACCAAATTAATTTTCTATAATCTTCGTTTCTAACCTTAATCTTTGTTCAACTACCATTTCCTATAGTTTCATCGTATGACTCATAAGTTTAATTCCACGATAGTTATTACAATTTTGAATATCTCCTTTATTTTTGTATATAGGTATTAAAGTGTTTTTCCTCCATTCATTTGGCATTTTCTTAATTTTTACAATTGTATTAAATAAATTAGTTAACTATATAATTCTGTTGTCACCCTCGCATTTCCAAACTTCAATTGGGATGTTTTCTGGTCCCATAGTTTTCCCATTTTTCAATTTTTTAGTGCAAACATAACTTCATTACCTCTAATTTTGCGAATAAATCTTTTATTTTTAGTCTTTTCCTCATTTGACAATTATAAGTTTAAGCATTCTATTTGGTTTTCATTAAACAACTTACTAAAGTAACTTCGTTATCTTTCTTTAATATCTTCGTCCATAACCAAGACAATATCATCCTCACTTTTTATACATTTTACATTTCCTAAGTCCTTGCTCTTCCTTTCTCTAACTTTAGTAAGTTTAAATATATCTCTTTCTCCTTCTTTTGTACTTAATATATCATGCAAACTATTAAAAGATCTATATTTAGCTTCACTAACGCCCTTTTTGCATCTTTTCTTGCCTTCTTATATTTTTCAAAGTTATCTCTGTTTCTACATTTTTGCCATGTTTTATACCAAATTCTTTTTGTCTTTATGATTTTTTGTACATCTTTATTCCACCACCAACTCTCTTTTCTATTCGAGAATTTTTCCCTTGATTCACCTAAAATCTCTTTTGCTATCTTTTTAATAGAGTTAATTAATCTATTCCAAAGAGTATTTGTATCTATCCTATCCTCTATGGTCCAATCCCCATCTTTGATCATTTTATCTTTAAATTTTATTATATTTTCTCCTTTTAGGTTCCACCATCTAGTTCTCTTACACTGGTTTATTTTATCCTTTTTCTTCCATTTTTAATACATATATCTAACACTAAGACTCTCTATTGTGTGGTTAGGCTTTCACTTGGAATAACTTTACAATCCTTGTATGATAAACGATCTATCCTCCTAGTTAAAAAAAAAAAAAAATATCTATTTGACTTCTATTTTGTCCACTTTTAAAGGTTATTAAGTGTTCTTCTCTCTTCTTAAAGCAAGCATTCATTATACTAAAATCATATGACATAGCAAAGTCTAAGATCATCTCCCCATACTCATTTTTGTCTCCATATCCATAGGACTATGTATCCTCTCATAATTTTTATTATCTCTTCCAACGTGTCCATTCAGATCTCCTCCTATAAATATTTTCTCAATCCCTGGTATGCCTTGTATAAGTCTATCCATATCTTCCCAAAATTGTCTCTTAAGATTTTCTGCTAAGCCAACTTGAAGAGCATAAGCCCTAATGATATTTATTATCTCTTGTCATGATACCATCTTGATTTTTAAAATTCTATCCCTTACTCTAGTTGCATCCACAACACTATCTTTTAAGTTTTTGTCTACAATAATGCCTATTCCATTCTTATGTTTTTCTTTTCCAGTGTACCAAAGTTTAAATCCTGATTTATCGATTCCTCTAACTTTCTCCCCCACCCACTTAATTTCTTGAAAGAAAATTATATTAATTCTTCTCTAATCATTGAATCCACAATTTCCGTGCTTTTACCCATAAGTGTCCTTATATTCCAAGTTGCTAATCTAATCCTAGTTTTCTGAACTAACATATTTACCTATCCACGTCCAGAATGATGTAGGAACCCTCGCATATTTGACACTATACACGGGCGCCAACACGGTGTGTCACTTCAGGGCGACGACCTAGCCCACCCTCGCCCACTTTTCGCTATAGCCGGGTAGTTCAAGTGCAACGTGTCGCTCGTATGAGACGCCTCAGTAAATATTCGATAAGGATTCATATCATAGTGATCTAACAAATTTTACACTGGTTGTCAGCTACCTAACGCAACCCTCCTCCTTTACCCGGGCTTGGGACCGACTATGTGTGAAAAAATTAGGACATTAAGTGCATCACAGGCAGAGTTACTTTTTATTTGAAAATATTTTATTGAAATTTATTTTGAAATTTTCTTGAAAGCTTAAGCATATATTTAAGCTCATACATATATTTCTAGAATGTCTTATTGAATTTGTTTTTATATAGGTCAATCATTTTAAATGAAAACTCTAACTTCTCCCATTTATTTATTTGGAAATATTTTTATTGGATAAAATTTATGGGTTAGTTCAAGAATGCTTTGAGCATATATATTCATTGATATATATATATATATATATATATATATATATATATATATATATATTGTGCTTGAGAAGCTTCTTGACAATGGCTTGAGCTAATATTCACTTTCATATATTTTGCTTGGAAGCCTTATTTAAATTAAATTTTAAAAGGTCATTTTCATAAAGAAAATCATTTCCATACTTGAAAAATATTTTGAGAGGAATACCATACTTTACTGAGCTTCATTTTAATATTATATGAGAGTGCATTTTAGTGCTTCATATTGTACATCATATGCTTAGTATAGAAGCACTTTTATTGTACTAAAAAAATTATTTATTTATTGTATTCCCGATATGTGGTCGGAAGAGGATTGCATTGTCCTGTAAAGTGCACCGGAGTAGCTTGGGCCCGGTTAGGAGAGTTAGGAGCACCTTCCTATAAGGTGTGGTTATAGGTTATGGCTCAGCACTAAAATTTGAGCTGGGGAGACTCCACCCCGTAAGGAGATGTGTAACTGGTTTCTATTCTACTCTACTTGTTTAAGTAAGCAGGTTAGTGGAATCCTTGGGGGTATGCCCAAGGCGAGGATGTAGGCTAGATTGGCCGAACCTCGATAACAAATCCTCTCTCTCTCTCTCTCTCTCTCTCTCTCTCTCTCTCTCTCTCTCTCTCTCTCTCTCTCTCTCTCCCTAATTCATTTGAATTCCGCACTTTAATTTACGCATGTGTATGAGTGTTTATTTATTGTCATTTTTATTTTTCATACACGCTTTAATTTTTAAATAAGATTTAATGTGGTGAATTGATGAAGTTTAAATTAGCAAAATGTTTTTTAAATCCCAATTCACCCCCCTCTTGGGATCACACCATAACTCTCAATTGGTATCAGAGTCCGATTGCAATAAGCTTAACCGTTTTTGCATAAAGATTGCAAGGGCTCATATGTGTGTATCCCTGTTTTATGAGGATAAATCCTTTGCATATCCTCCAAAACTTTTATTGTATAGATTTTACTATTTGGATATTGAAAATGATTTTTGTAAAGTCAATTGTTTGGGGGATTCGGATAGTGTTTTTAAAAAGAAATTATGGCCAAATGAATATGTTTTTAAAATGCATAGTTTCCCAACATTGAAAATAAAATTGAAATAACATTACATGGTTTCTATGCATATCATCTTGTGTGCCACGTAAGTATTTATATTGTACCTAAGTTACTGATGCTCTTGAAAGAGATTATGTTTTTTATTTGTGCTAAGGAAATTTTGGGAAAGATAAGCAGAATGGAAAAATCGAGAGAGAGGAGATTGCCACTCCGAGCTTAAACATCTAAGAAAGAGTCATTTGAAAAGGTATATCTTTTCTCCTTCAACTTTATTAAATATTTCATGCCATGATTCATGTGATTTTTTTTTTGTGTTGAATATTTTATGAATCATGATGTCGTTTGCAATAATAGCATTTTATCTTATGAGGTGCTTTTCAAAGAAATATTTTTTTAATACTTACTAGATTTTAGGATATAACATATAAGGGGTTATAATACTTTAAATGCTTAAATAGTGTTTTATGCTTAAAATTTTACATTTTAGTATACACTATTGTTATACTAAGATTATTAGAAAAGCAAGCCAATATGAAAATCTTAATTGATAATAACTAATCCAATTGCTTAAATTATATATATTATGATTGGTTAAATTTTGAAAATATTGGCTATTGCATGCTTTAATGTGTAAATCCCCTTCATATGGTCAATGGCTCTTAGTTGGTGAAATAATTCGTAATGCTATATATATGCTTAAAGTTTAAATAATTTTAAATATAGTATATTTTTTGTCCACCAAATTGAATTGAGTTTTAGGAAATTAATCTAATGCTATGTATCATATACCCCTAAACTCATAATAGAACTTAAATGACTAATCACATTTAAGTTTATTTAAAACTCATCCTCTTAGTTGAAAATATTAGCTTAAATCTTAGAATAAAATGCCGAATAATATTTATTGAAAATATAATCTCTTTGGCAAATGAGTTAAATATAAAAGGGGTGAAAAAGTGGCTAAATGTGTCAAGCCCAAGAACTTAAGGCCAAACTTATGTCATTGAAAATTTAGATTATTTGGCTAAGTTTTAAGGATTAAAAATGAAAATCTAAGAACATAAGATAATAATGCTTAAGCTCAGGGGGAGTTCTTTAAAATTCATCTAATGTGCAATCAAGTGTATTGTGCTTAATTTAGAAATATTTTATTGTTTCATTTACATTGGATGACTTGAAAGCTGAACACCAACTATCCATTCTTAGTTTTAAAGTTACGTCAATTGATAGATGGTTAATTATGATCCTTTGAGCTGGATGCAAATATCCATCTGTGCTAAATGTTTATATTATGGATGGATAACTTATAACATAAGCTGTTATTTGAGTTTAAATAGATCGCATGCTATTTGAACTGAATTTTATATGTCCTTTCTTATTTAATGCTTATATTATCTGATGAATGGATATCTTTTAGCATGATCTGTTATTTGACCCACATGTTTGAACTGGAATGTCATCTGCATGGCTAATGCAGATTTATAAATTGCATGCTGGCTAGTTGACTAGAATATTTAAAATTCGATAAGACTTATTTTAAATTTTAAATATCTTTTACAAGTCTTATGTAGGATCAATATAGTGACCTTGTTGAACAATAGTTCTTTAATCTTAAAATGGTCACTTAGACTGGTGCATGTACATGGTGATTATTGAATATTTATAGTCGTACTAAATAAAAATGCTTTGAAGCTTATTGCATGCTAGTTAGTTTTATAAATATCATTAGGCATACAAAATAATTTAATAAGTCGGTACATGTTGAATTTTAAAACGGTATATGCATATTTGAAAAACATGTACAATTTTTATGTTCATTTTTTCCTAGAATGCTCAAAACTTTACACATTCTATGTACCTAGGAAAGACTAGTTCATGGAAACCATTTGGTCCTAATCCTTGGATTATGAATTTCACTCTGGACCTAAATGGTTGATCATATTATAACATTCAAGTCCATGTAAATAGGGAATATGTGTAACACCCCAGAAAATAATTATGTTTGGCAATGTAAAAAAGTTAAATAAAATAAAATAATAAATAAATAAATAATTTAAGATTTAAAATTAAATTAAATAAATAATTAATTAATTAATTAATAAGAATTATGAAATAAGTAATTATATATATATATGTGTGTGTGTGTGTGTGTGTGTGTGTGTGTGTGTGTGTGTTAAAGGTTATTAATATTATATATATAGAGGTTAAAAGTTATGATTATTATTATATTATTTAAATGTATATATGTTTACCTGAAACTTCTTTGAAGCTTCAAAATTTCAAAATTTTGTTTGAAGAAGCTGACGCCCCCTGGCTTCTCACGTCTCTCCCTTCATTCTCTCACCCACTCTTCTCAATTTCTCGGCAAATATTCGACCGATCGAAAATTAGAAAATACCACTGGACTCCATTCTCCACCACCGACATTTCTACCAAAGTGGATTTGTCGTATGAGCAACATAGGCATATCTCTTGGGATAAGCTCAATTCTTACTTTTACCTCAATTTCTTATAAATCTTATGCACAATTGACGATCGGATAATGCCACAAGAATCTAGAGATGATTCTCTACAAGTCTAGTGGAGCAGATTTCTCGTAGGGTCGTCATAGGTATAACCCCATAATTAGGCTAAGAGGGTTATCAAGAGGCTAATTATTATTTAATTATGGTAGATTTGGAAATGTTAAATATCGGGTATTCTGAGGTTGAATTAGGGTTATTGAATTCAGGGTTCGAGTAAGCGCCACTGGTGTAATTTCAAGACCTTGCGTGCATAGTTCAGGAAAACTGAGGTAAGTTGATTATTTTAGAGGCATAGTTCAGGAAAACTGAGGTAAGTTGATTATTTTAGAGTTTAACAATTTATTTAGGTTATTGGACGCCTAGGAAATGTTTTATGGAAATTATGTTGGAATTTTGTTGAATGTTCTGGGGAAATGGAAATGTAGGTTTTTGTGCTGCCTCGGGCTCAGAATTGAATTGTGTGGGCATCTCAATAAGACAGGTAAGTGGATAAACTAATTCAGTATTTTCATAAAATTATTCATTATTTTATATCATTTGGTTTCAGGAAAATATGTATATTGTAAGATTATTTTTGGGAAAAACTATTGTGAACAGGGATATAATTCAAATATGTTTTATAAGGAAATATGATTTTAGAATAAATCTTACACCAAAATGTTTTCCATCTTGTGTGGCATGGGTATTATTTACCATGAAAAATTATGCTTATGGAATGTTATGTTATTTCAGAATAAACATGTATTTCCAATTTTCACGAAAATCATAAAACGGTGCAGAAACTATGATTTCATGAATATTATGTACACAGTGCAAGAAATTCATCTTCAGTATACTACGATTGCTAACGCAGATGCTGAGATTACATGTTATGTTATACCAGCACAGATGTCATATTCATGTATGTTATGACAGAATTTGTGAAATATTATCATGTCAGATATTCATATGAAATATGAAATAGTTATGTTCAGTATACGAATCGTATTATATGATATCAGAACCCGGATGGTATGGTTTAGTTCAGTTTTTAGGAGCACGGTACCATACCTATATGTTCAGAATTATGATAGTACTACCACATGACCAGTACTGTGGGAGATGACAGTCGATGTGGCTTCAGTTTAGAGTGGTGATGTTCCCCTAGCAGTCTGGGACTAGGTGGGGCAGGCTCATCGTACTTACAGACTTATGTTTGATTTAGTATGGTCAGTCAGCCATTGCTAGGTCCCGCCTTTGGGCCGCACAACCTAATCATGTGGGAGTAAGACATGACATCAGCTAGCTATCCATCTTAGGTGTTATTTCAGTATCATACAGCTATATAAGATGTTTTCCATGTACAACATGCAGTATGTTATATTATAAATTGACAAATCATGTTGTACTCAGTACAATCAGACTTTTCCAATTATGTTTTATGTATTATTTATATGTACAACACGAAAATACTCATGTTGCCACACACCGATACTAGTTTATTTCCCTTACTGAGAGGTGTCTCACCCCAGCATTAAAACATTTCGGGAAATTTGGGTAGAGGAGTAGATAGAGCTCTGCGATAGTAGAGTTGGACTGTGCTACCCTGTTAGAAGGGTGAGTTGTTATGCTAGGATCAGATTTATTTTGGGAATTGGCCCTAGGATACTTCTAGTCTTTTGGTGGATGATTGTATATATATAATTTGTGGATTTAATAGAACTCTTGTATTGTGATTTATTGGATGGTTGTATGTAAATTATGTTTCCTACTGTTTAAGTGTCAAAGTTGTTTGGCAGGTATGTCCCCGGTACCCACAGGTTTGGGTGGTCCATGTTTATATCAGTATAATAGAGAAACATGGTAATTAAGAATGCGTTATGTTTTTATGTGAAAAAAAATGGTAAAATAGGTAGGTCGTTATAGTTTGGTATCAGAGCCTAGGTTGCTAGGTTCTGTAGACTCTAGTAAACAACGGAATACAATACCAAAGTATAAGAATGGATTTTGATGAGAGAAGGAGATGGGTAGATTGAAATATAAGTAAGTTATTTTTAGTGGATGAGATTGGGAAATTGGGGTTCTATCTTATGGCCTAGAGGCAAGAGTTCCGTGGTTCTTTATGTGTTTTTCCTGAGGTGACGATTTCAGGAAAATCATGGATACTATTGCCGGTTCTTGTTTCTGAGTGGTAGGATTGAATCCTAAATTGGGATTGAGGATGATAAAATGAATGGTCATAGAAGATTATTTTTGGATGCTAGTGTGTTAAGTGTATTAATGGTATTACGTAGCATTGCCCAGCAGGTGATGGCAAAAATGACTAGGAGTTGAAGGGAATGGAGTTACATGATTGAGCAGTTCACGTGTATGAAGCCCCATCATTTTTTGGAGGGGCCGACCCATTAATGGTTGAGAATTGGGTTCAGAATATTGAGGATATGTTGGCAGTGCTCCCTTGTATTGAGGAGCAGAAAGTGTCCTTTGCTGCATTCAAGTTGACTAAGGAAGCAAATGCTGGTGGAGATCAGCGAGACTGGTAGAGGAGCAGAGACTTGAGCCTGTAATGGTGACCTGGAGTCACTTCAGGGAATTGTTCTTCGAGCAATACTTCTCCGCTACCATTAGAAATGCGAAGGCGACAGAGTTTTGTATTTGACACAAGGGTATATGACATTATAGCAGCATATAACTAGATTTACCGAGTTGTTCCGGTTTTCCCCACACTTAGTGCCAGATAAGAAAAGAAGGCGAGAAAGTTTGGGGAGGGCCTGAGTCAGGGATTTTATGAGCAGGTTGTAGGTTTCCAGGCCCAGACTTTTCGGACATAGTTGATAGAGCCACAGTGATTGAGAGTGGCCTATAGAGAGGTGCTGCGACACAGAGTCAGAGGAAGAGGCTCGCGCCTCCAGATTTTCAGGTAGGGTTCATTCGGGGGTTGTGGAGGAGGTAGGATAGTGTAGGAGGTCAGAGACGGGGGATGGGAGGTCGAGCTGTACAAGATAGACCGATGCCCACTCCTTGTCCTAGATGCTACAGGAGACACCCGAGAGAGTGTCGAGTGAGGGAGGTTGTCTGTTATCGGTGCTATCAACATGGACATATTTTGAGAAACTGTCAGGCACCTCCAGTGATAGCAACTACTCCTTAACCATATAGAGGAGGCTATCAAACACCTCAAGGTGGACAATAGATGAATACTACTCTGGCACAAGTTTATGCATTGACCCCGAGAGATACTGAGGTGGTAGGAGACATGGTGATAGGTAGTAAAGTTATAATTTTAGTTAAAGTTATTGTTTTATGTGATTTAGAAGCAATGTGTTCGTTTATTTCTTGGGAATATATCAAATTGTGTAAGATGGAAACTTAATTATTAGACATCAAATTATTTGTAGCCACACTAATAGGCACAATGGTAAAATGTAGAAGGGTGTTAAGGATTGTCCAGTGGATATTCAGGGAAGGATATTGTCCGCTAGTCTTGTAGTGCTTTATAGGTACTGGTTTATTTTGATCTTGGCAAGGGATTGGCTAACTGTTAGTTAGGCCAGTATTAACTATTATCAGAAAGAGGTAGTGTTTGGACCTCCAAGAGGACAAGAGTATAGATTTGTGGGGCCATGTGTGCGCGCCTCACCACAGTTGTTATCCGTCATTCAGGCGAGGAGGTTGTTGTTGGAGGGTTGTCAGGGGATTGTGGCCTGTGTAAAGGAAGTATTAGAAGGGAAGTTGAGGGTTTAGGATATCCTAGTAGTGAGAGATTTTCCTAATATTTTTCTTGAGGATTTTCCGGGACTACCTCCCAAACGTGAGGTAGAATTTGCTATTGATCTGGTTTTGGGGACAGTGTCGATTTTGAAGGCACCGTATAGAATGGCATTGGTAGAGCTGAAAGAATTGAAAGAACAGTTACAGAAACTATTAGATAAAGGGTTTATCAAACCTAGTGTGTCACCCTAGGGAGCACTAGTATTGTTGATAAGGAAGTAATATGGGTCGATGAGAGTGTGCATCGACTACATATTTTCATATTTCCATAAGTCGGCGAAAATAGTGAGGAAAGTTTAATCCTAAAATTAAGATGCCCATAAGAATGTAAGATACTAAGTGGGCAACAATTGGACTCCTATATTCTATGGAAATTCTTTATTCCCTGGGCAGTGGGGTCATCACCATAAACTAAAACCAACTGTGGGAACAAGATGTCATGGGCATCATGTTGCCAAGTCTTCCGAAGGATCCTGTGAATCAAATAACACCTAACAGAATCATCTTTATCAACTTACTTAGAATAAAAATCATAATGATACTCAGATCTTTAACAATCTGCTATCCAGAAGGAAAACATGTATGTTAGGAAATGGAGTTTTATTTTTTCGCTCTATCTGTGCAAATCCTACTTGGCAATAGGACACCAATTTAACTGTTTAGGCATTGGCTCAGTTGGGATTTAACTTGTATACAACTTCATGTGAAATCTTCTGTAGTTATCTGCAGTTGATTATGGCTTTTGAAGCCATCTTCAAAATCTAACCCTTCTACCATTAGTAACTCTCTAGTACAAATGAATGTCACCCTTTTTCCTTCCTGGGCCATTTCACACAAGATTTATGCTGCCAAAAAATGTCCAATCACTTATCATAGCTGACTAAACAACTTCATTTATATTGTATTTTATACCAAAAAACCAAGACATGTGTTTACTGCATATTTTTTCAGTCACTAGAGCAAGATTATGGTTGGCTTGAAGTTAGTATACCAGGACTTAAACTTGTTATAATTGCAATCCATGTTTTTAATTGAGGATATTTTCCAACTATGTTTTGATATTCAATGTGTGCCACCATAGGTTAGAAGTTGAGTCTTAAAAACTGTTTGAAGCAAGAAAAAAAAAATCTAGGAACCAAATTTGGTAGGAAAATGATACCTTACCTTGATTAAAAAGTGTAAGCATGTGCATTAGTTTGACATTGAAAAGAAATTGGGCAATTAGAATTCTGGGGAATGTTGGGGAGTTCATATAATTTTTACTCAAATGAATTACAAAGTTATGATGAGAGTTTTGAAGTGCTTTTATACATTTGATTTGACAGAAAAATGATTATACATCCTGATCTGAGATGTCCCAGCATGTATGATCCTTGATGAGTATGAGTCATCATTGTAAGTTCTTTGTTTAAAGATGAGGCTAACCATGGAGGATTAACTATTTATTATACACCTAGTAGTTGTTTTTAAAAGAAAATAGTACTCAGAAATTCAAATGGAGTGAGAGTTTTCTTTCTAACTAATAAGCTCTCATATTTGACCTTTTGAGTGCTTGTGAAAGGACAAAATTTGGGCACATGTCTGGGATTGTAATAGCAATGAAAGAAATATACGAATTAATGAATTCCAAACTTCTTTACCCATAGATGATGAATTTTTAGATATTCTTCTTAGATGATTTATTGGGGTTACCTCCTAGAGGAGATTGAATTTAATATTGATTTGGTGTTAGGAACGGAGCCTATGTCAACTCTTTCATATAGAATGCCTTTAATTAAACTAAAGCAACTTAGGGTGCAACTAGATGATTTCCTTAACAAAGAATCTGTTCGACCTAGTATATCATTATAGATTGCACCTGTGTTATTTACTAAAAGACATAATAGGGTCTTGAAGTTATGCATTAATCATTGGAAGTTGAATCACGTTACAGTAGGAATTGGTATCGACTTCCAGCGATCGGGGGATTATTGGAATAATTGATAAATCCCAAAATTTTTAAAGATTAATTTGCAAATAAATTATCGCTAATTAAGAATTGGAAATTATACACTCCAAAGATAGAATTGAGTACACAGTAAGATCACTATAAGTTTCTAGTGTTACTAATTGAGGGTTATCAATACACCTTACATTTTCATAGATATAATGAATCAAGTCATTCAACCATACTTGTATCAATGTATTGTAATTGTTATAGATGATTTTTTGGGGTATTCAAAGACTCAAGAAGAGCATGAACAACATTTGTGATTAATTTTACAAACACTATGAGAGCATCAGTTACATGCTAAATAGAAAATGTACAACTAATATAGAAATCTTGGGTCATATCATAATCAAAGGATAGTTATCTAATGATTATTCTAAGGTTATGTTAGTGTTAGTTTTTTGAAAGAATCAAGGTAAAATTGAAGTTGTTGAGTGTTGGAACTAAAGTAAGGTGTATTAGGACAAGATGTATACCCATCGATTTATGTTAGCTACCAATTCTAATAGGGTGGTTTACAAGATTAACTCAGTACTTGTTAGGTTAACGATGGGTTTTACTTAGGATTCTATTCAACAAATTTCGAGGACAAAATTTTTATAAAGGAGAATGTAACGCCCCAGAAAATAATTATGTTTGGGAATGTAAAAAAAACAAAATAAAATAATAAATAAATAATAAATAATAAATAAATAAATTATTTAAGATTTAAAATTAAATTGAATAATAAATAAATTAATTAAATAATAAGAATTATGACATAAGTAATATATGATTATTATTATTATCTTATTTAAATGTATATATGTTTACCTGAAGCTTCAAAGATTTCAGAATTTTGTTTAAAGAAGCTAAACACCCCCCCTAGCTTCTCACGTCTCTCCCTTCATTCTCTATCCCAATCTCCTCAATTTTTCGACAAATATTCAGCCGATCGAAAATCAGAAAATATCGCTGGGCTCTATTCTCCGCCATCGACAATTCTACCGGAGCGGATTTGTCGTAGGAGCGACGTAGACATATCTCCTGGGGTAAGCTCAATTCTTACTTTTACCTCAATTTCTTGTAAAACTTAAGCCCAATTTACGATCAGACACCACCATGAAAATTTAGGAATGATTCTCTACAAGTCTAGTAGAGCAGATTTCTCATGGGGTCGTCGTAGGCATAACCCCAAAATTAGGCTAAGGGGATTATTAAGAGGCTAATTATTATTTAATTATGGTAGATTTGGAAATGTTAAATATTGGGTATTCTGAAGTTGAATTAGGGTTATTGAATTCGGGGCTCGGGTAAGCACCACGGGTGTAATTTCGGGACCCTACGGGCATAGTTCAGGAAAACCTAGGTAAGTTGATTATTTTGGAGTTTAACAATTTATTTAGGCTATTGGAAGCTTAGGAAATGTGTTATGAAAATTATGTTGGAATTCTGTTGAATGTTTTAAGGAAATGGAAATTATAGGTTTTTGTACTGGAAATGCCACGGGCTTAGAATTGAATTGTGTGGGCATCTCAGTAAGACAAGTAAGGGGATAAACTAATTTAGTATTTTTATAAAATTATTCATTATTTTATAGCATTTGGTTTCAAGAAAATATGTAAATTGTAAGATTATATTTGGGAAATACTGTTGTGAATAGGAATATGATTTAAATATGTTTTATCAGGAAATATGATTTTAGAATAAATCTTACACCAGAATGTTATCCATCTTGTGTGGCATGAGTATTATTTACCATGAAAAATTATGTTTATGGAATATTATGTTATTTCAGAATAAACATGTATTTTCAGTTTTCAGAAAATTATAAAACAGTGTAGAAACTATGATTCCATGAATATTATGTAAACAATGCAAGAAATTCATGTTCAGTATATTACGATTGTCGGTGCAGATGTCGAGATTACATGCTATGTTATACCGGCACAGATGCCGTGATTCATGTTCGCACAAATGCCATATTCATGTATGTTATGACAGAATTCATGAAATATTATCATGTCAGATATTATTATGAAATATGAAACTGTTATGTTTAGTATACGAATCGTATTATATGATATCAGAACCCGGATGGTATGGTTTAGTTCAGTTTTTAGGAGCATGATACCGTACCTATATATTCAGAATTATGATAGTGCTACCACACGACCAGTAGTGTGGGAGATGGTAGTCGATGTGGCTTCAGTTTAGAGTGGTGATATTCCCTTGGCAGTCCAGGACCAGGTGGGGCAGGCCCGTCATACTTACAGACTTATGTTTGATCTAGTATGGTCGGCCAACCATTGCTAGGTCTCGCCTTCGGGCCGCACAACCCAATCATGTGGGAGTAAGACATGACATCGGCTAACTATCCATCCTAGGTGTTATTTTAGTTTAGTACAGTTATATAAGATGTTTTCCATGTATAGTATGCAGTATGTTATATTATGAATTGACAAATCATGTTTTACTCAGTACAGTCAGAATTTTCCAGTTATGTTTTATGTATTATTTATATGTACAGCTCAAAAATACTCATGTTGCCACACACCAATACTAGTTTATTTTCCTTACTGAGAGGTGTCTCACCCCAACATTAAAACATTTTAGGAAATCCGCGTAGAGGAGTAGATAGAGCTCCGCGATAGTAGAGTTGGACTATGCTACCCTGTCAGAAGGGTGAGTTGTTGTGCTAGGATCAGATTTATTTTGGGAATTGGCCCTAGGATACTTCCAGTCTTTTGGTGGATGATTGTATATGTATAATTAGCAGATTTAATAGAACTTTGGCATTGTGATTTATTGGATGGGATTATGTAAATTACGTTTTCTGCTGCTTAGGTGTCAAAGTTGTTTGGCAGGTATGTCTGCGGTACCCACAGGTTGTCCATGTTTATATCAGTATAACAAAGAAACATGGTAATTAAGAATGATGTTATGTATTTATGTGAAAAAAAATATGGTAAAATAGGCAAGTCGTTACAGCATGACATAGGGGTAGTGTTCATTTCACACAAGCTCTTTTGAGTTGTGTTATCTTCTTTTGAACCCCAACTGATTTGCTACTGCATTATATTACTCAACTGGCTATTATGTGCTAATTAAAATGCAATATGTTATGCGTATGTTCTAAACAATTAATATCAGCTGCATGCTGAAATCCTTTGAAATGATGAATATATGATGAGTGTGTGTAAATGAACATCATCCTTGAACTAATTGCATTCATGTATGCATGCAAATATATAAGGGAGCTTAAGCCCCATCCTTATGAAAGAGGATTTAAAATCACCTTCCCTATGGACTCATATGCACTGCTCTTCCATTGTTTTTATCTTTGACTCCTGATGGTATTCTAGAATACCTTGTGTGCTAAATGCATCTAATCTCTTGCATACTAAGTTTTATTATAAAGGATGAACATATGATGAATGTTTTTAAATGAAAATCATCCTTGGTTGTAAATGTGATTATGTATGCTTGAGAGTATATAGGGGAGTTGTCCCCATCATTAGAAATTAAAATAGAGCTTTATTGTAGCATATGCATCATTGTTTTTATTTTTGAGTCCTAATCTTTTATGGATCCATGAACATCATATCCTATTCGTTATAGAATTATATTATGATATGGATTGTTATAGAATATATATACACCATTGTAGGAGTAAATTTCAATTTTCTGATGCATGTAAATTCTATAGAATGATTTTACTGGCTGGATGAAATGTCAAATCCTTATCCAGTAAATTTTTAAAAAAATTGTTGCTTAAACTATTATAATGAATTTTTCACCATTGGTATGAAAAGGGGAAGCATCTGAAAATAACTTTCTATCTTGTTATGCTCACCAACATTTTTGGCTTAGCTCTATTTTGAAATTCTCGTGGCTTGTGTACTTTAAAACATGATCATTTTATTGAAGAACTTAAGTAACAACTTGTTGCTTGCCATAATCTTTTAAATTTGCCATATGATCTTATGCTAAAATTTCAAATTTTTTTTATATATATGGTTGGGTTTTCTGGTTATATTATGGATTGTTCCTAAACGTGTACCAAAAAATTCTTTTCTTGCATGAGTCCTTATGTTAAAGTTCCTTTTTTAGAAAGTATTGTCCCCAGAACTTATTAGTAATATCCAAGGGGGAATTTGTTTTAAAATTTTATGGCAAAAATGATCTTATAATTTTTAAATTTTATCTCTTGCTTGTGAGTTTAAATGCATTCATGACATGTTTTACTAAAATTTGTTTGTGTCATGAAATTCTACATTTTAAGGGCTTTACAGTTTTAAATGGTCTTCCTTTCAAAGGAGATTTTTTTTTTTTTTGGCCCTTTTGCTGATGACAAAAGGGGGAGAAGGTTAAAAAGAAAAATTATATTTCATTCGCCTGCATTTATGTTTCAAAAATTAAAAATGAACTTTGTGCTTAATTGAGTATTTTTTTTTTTTTTAACAAAGCTTCAATATAATACTGCACATTAAACCAGTAAGCTTAACAGCATAACTTGGAAAATGATGAAGTTTTCATGTTTGAATTGAACTATATTGAATATTTTTTGAATTATGCATAATGTGAGGAGGAGCCTTTTTAGGCTAACCCAATTTTCCTCATGTGTTTGTCATCATCAAAAAAGGAAGATTGTTAACTTTTTGAGTCTTATTCCTGTTTTGATTATGACAAACCACGACATCTCATGTGTGCGTTTAGTCTTTGAACATATTTATAATCCAGACGACACAAATGAGACATGCAATATGGAAGCCTTGAATGCATACCAATGATCATATTCCAAGGCGTATTCCATGGACAATTAGAGGAGCAGAATACTTGAAGACTTTATTTATGATTTTATAAGTATTAATAATTATTTAGGTTTAATGTGTGCATGCATATTATATAATCTAAATTGAAACTCAACCTAGACCTTAGATTGACCATAGGACCTCCAAGTAACATGAAAACCCTTTTTTCATAAAACGTCTAACTTATACAAAGGTTTTAAAATGGTTTTGAAGTTAAAAGAAAGCAAAAACTAATTTTTACAAAAGGGTTGATCAAACAGCCAGCCGACTAAACAGTAGAAATGAGCATTTTTCTCTATCCCTAACTTCTTATTTTAATATTTGTTCAACATTAAAGTTATGAGATTTTCTCTTATATTTCTATTGAAACCAAGAACATCCAATTTGGAGTCATATTTAAAATGTTATGGCCAAAACAGCGAAACATGTTCGTAGTAGAAAAATTCCCTTTATGTTTCCTCCGTCTCAGTGATGGGCTTTTTTATCAATCCATAACTTCTTATCTTAAAAAGTGTTCAACATGAAAGTTGTGATATTTTCTCTTATCTTTCTTTTGATACCAAGAACCTTCAATTTCTAGTTATATATAAAACGTTATGGCCAAAAATCCGAAGCGTGTCCGTGTAGAAAGCTCCCTAACGGCCAAAAAAAGGGCTAGTTTTCAAATTAAATCATATTTTAACTCCCCAACAGTCATAAAATGGCTATTTTTGGTTTTTTTCCTATAAATACAAGCCAAACAAACTTGAAAAATCAAGGATACATCTTGAGAACATATCCACACATTCTTTGTTTCTCCCTCATTTTTCATACCCCCTTTGTGCCTTAAATTTCATACTTCTCCTACTCTTTCACTTTGAAAATTCTTTTTGGGAAAAAATATTGTGGGTTATTGAAGGAAGCTTGGAGCATATATCCACTCGTATATTTCTACTTCAAAGGCTCCTTTTTCTTGAGGTAATTTTGAAAATACTTGAGCATATATTCAAGTTTATATATATTGCTTGAAGGCCTCTACTTTTTATTTTTGTTGTTTTTCAAAGATCAAATTTCTCCTACTTCTTAAAAATATTTTTGGAGAAAAATATTTTGGAGGTTTTATTTAGAAATACTTGAGCTTATATTCAAGTTTATATGTATAGCTTGATAGCCTTTTTTATTATCATGTTCTTCAAAGATCAAATTTCTCCCATACTTATTATTTGAAAATATTTTGGAGAAATTTATTTTGAAATTATCTTGAAGGCTTAAGCATATATTTAAGCTCATACATATATTGCTAGAAAGTCTTATTGAATTTTTTTTTTTTATATAGGTCAATCATTTTAAATGAAAACCCTAACTTCTCCCATTTATTTATTTAGAAATATTTTTATTAGAGAAAATCTATGGGTTAGTTCAAGAATGCTTTGAGCATATATATATATTGTGCTTGAGAAGCTTCTTGGCAATGACTTGAGCTAATATTCACTTTCATATATTTTGCTTGGAAACTTTATTTAAATTAAATTTTAAAAGGTGATTTTCATAAGGAAAATCGTTTTCCATACTCACATTGGTTTACTTAAAAAATATTTTGAGGGGAATACCATACTTTCTGAGCTTCATTTTAATATTATATGAGAGTGCATTTTAGTGCTTCATATTGTACATCATCTGCTTAGTATAGAAGTACTTTTATTGTACAAAAAAAATTATTTATCTATTATATTCCTGGCATGTGGTCGGAAGAGGATTGCACTATCCTGTAAAGTGCACTAGAGTAGCTTGGGCCCGGTTAGGAGAGTTAGGAGCACCGTCCTATAAGGTGTGGTTGTAGGTTGTGGCTCAGCCCCGAAATTTGAGTTGGGAGACTCCGCCCCATAAGGAGATGTGTAACTGGCTTTTGCTCCGCCCGTTTAAGTGAGCAGGTTAGTGGAATCCTTGGGGGTATACCCAAGGTATAATAACTCAAAAAAAAAATTTTAAATTAATTAATTAAAATTATTAATCAATTAATTAGTTAAACATTATTAAATTAATGTATTAAATAAACAAATAAAAGGAATAATAAAAAAATTAAATTAAATTAAAATTATTTATTATTAATTAATTAATTAAGTATTGTTAAATTTGATTTGTTGGATAAATAATATGATATATATATATATATAATATTATTATAATATATGATAAAGTAAAGTACAACTAACTTCCTGAGGAAGACTTCCTCAAGAAAGAAATTGGAGTTGCGCCCCCCCCCCCTCTGGAGACGTTAAATTCTCTTTGCCACTCTTCCGTCTTCCTTCCCTCTATTCTTAATTTTTTGGCAGATATTCAGCCGATCGGAAAACGGAAGGTACCGTTGGGTTCATAACTCTGCCACCGACATTTCTACTGGAGTGGATTTATCATGTGAGTAGCGTAGGTACCACTCATAGGGAAAGGTATATTTCCTCTAAATCCTTAATTTCTCCTTAAATCTACTATTAAATCGACGATCAGGTACCACCACGAGGTCCTAGTCGTGATTGTCGTCATTTTGGCGTAAGTAAATTTCCAATTGGAGTTTTCTAGGCCCCACTCCAAAGCGAGAGTGAATTTGGAAAATTAGGAAAATTGGTTATATTTGAGGGTATAAATAATTATTTTGAATTTAAGGGCCTAGGAAATGTTAAAATAGTATTTTATTTAGGGTTGATTTAATAAAATTAGGATTTTTGATTCAGGGTCTGGGTGAGCGTCGTAAGTATTTTTCGAGGTCCCTATTGGCGTAGTTCAAGAAATCAGGTAAAGGAAAAAATATATATTAAATCAAAATTTTTTTGAATTTAATGAAAAATGAATTGTGTTACATATACGTGTATATGTCTCGGTATGGGTTTAAAATACCAACAATTTAAATAAAGTTTTTCTGAGTTTAGGGTTGTTTATTAGATACGTATATGTGAAAATGAACTGATGAAAGTGGAAAATATTTCAGGATAATTATGTAAGAAATGGAAATTATATTTTCAGTATTTAAATTCTAAATGTGGATTGACGTATTTTACAATGAATATGTATGAATTTTATTGTCAAATTGTGTGGCATTAGTAAATATAAGTTGTGCGAATATATGTTAACTGTATGAGATGCAGGCTAAGTAAGTAAAGCATTAAGAATGAAATATGATATGAAATATGCTGCATGTAAGTATTAATGCAATCACGTAAAATAACTGAAAGATCTTGGGTAAAACAGCTAAAAGATATTGGGTAAAACAACTGAAGGATGCTGGGTAAAACAGCTGAAAGATGCTAGGTAAAACAGCTGAAAGATGCTAGGTAAAACTGTTGAAAAATGTTAAGTAAAATAGCTGAAAGATTTTGGGTAAAACTGCTAAAAGATGTTGGGTAAAATTGCTGAAAAATGATGGGTAAAACAGCTAAAAGATGCTGAGTAAAACAGCTAAAAGATACTGGATATATAATGAAATGAAATGAAATGAAAATGGAAATGAATGAAATGAAAATGAAGTGTGAAATGTGAACAATGTAAAATGGGAAAGAGTCACTTAAAGTGAAATGAAATGAAATGTTAAAGTTATGAACATGAACGTAGGTGAATGGTTGAATAATGACAGAAAGAATAATGTATTATGATATTAGAAGTATCTATACTCGTAGAACCTGTTACGGTTGGGCAGGGCGTACTCTTCGCCTGAGGGCTTGCTTAGAAAGGTGAATGCACTAGTAACTTCAGATGTGGTAGCTGCATAACATATTAGGGTAGAAGGAGCCTACTTGTATGGTCGGGTAGATTTTCCTATCCTTGGGATCTTCATTGGTAAACATTTGTTTGAACTATGTGAGTACGAGCCCTCAATTTAATACTTGAGGGCTTACTAAATAAGGTGAGTGCCCTGGTATGCTTCAGTTGTGACCTTCGGGTTGCCAAATGTATCAGAGCAGAGGGGTGCTACTTGTATGGGCGGGTAATCACCCCTATCCTTGGGTAATCTCATGGGTTAAATCTTTTGCATGTGATTGATTAGGTTCAGAGAATGATTTCAGAAATTATGTTAACGATTTTCAAATGTTAATTATTACAATGTTATATAAACTCATGTTAGCCACACGCTGTTTTAATATATTATTTCTTCCCTTACTAAGATGTGTCTCAACCAAATATGAATTTATCTTTTTTAGGATTTCCTCGAGATCAAGCTTAGAGAGCTCAAGGTTTTATAGAATTTTGGAAAATACAAAAAGAAAATGATATACTTTTATGTTAATTTTGAGATGTATAAATTTATGTTTTATGTTCTATGTTTTATGTTTTCTGAGATATAGATAGTTGAGAACATTAGTATTTGGGGATTATGTTTTGGAGACATGTATATATGTGATTACAGGTGGATGCAAGATTTATTATGGTGTGTAGATAGATTTATAAAACTCTGGTATTATATATATATTTTTTTGGGAGATTATATGTATGTTTTCTGCTGCGTACATGATATGAGAATATGGATTATCAGGTAAATAATGGATTAGTAGCACTGCGCGCTCACGTAAGGGGTCAGGGCATTACAGATGGTATTAAAGCCATGTCCAGCCGAAAGTGTGTTTAATTTCACATCACCTGGATATGGAAATGTTAGAGTATTAGGTTAAGAATGATTTATACTAGAGTGTTGACCTTATAGGTCGCACCCGGTTTTGATAATGACAAATACTGATATTTGATGATTGTCAAGTGCTCGTGCACACTCAAATAAATATCCCAAGGAATGACACTTAAAGAAACATGAAAACCCCAAAGACTTATAATTTGTAATTTTAAATTTAATGTCTGTAATATGGGTCTGTAATAGTAACCTAGGATGTCGCTTGTATGTTTCTTACCTGCACATCATGCATATAGGATATAGAGTAAGCTCAATTAGACCATAGCAAGACCCTAGGTTCCAACACTCACACACATAGCATATAATACATGAGTGTGTTGAAATTGTGCTCTAATTGAACAAATCTAAGAAACTTAAGAGGGCTCGGGCGACTGAACCCTTGGAGTACAAAACTCCTCAGGCGCTTGAACTTTGACAAGTCAAAGTGTTGACCAGGCTCTCGAGTCACCGAACCCTAAATGCACATATCTTCTTCGGGCACCCAAACCCCTCAAAAGGGACTATTCACCAACTTAGGCGACCAATGTTTAAGTTCAAAAAGATCCCAAGTGACCGAACACATGTGTTCAGGCCACCGAACATTTGACCGGGCATCCGAAGTCATGAAGTTTTGCTATTGACTTTGATTTGGGCTGCCAAAGCTTTATCCGGGTGACCAAAATTCACTGATTACCTTTTTAGTATGTGTCTTGTCGGGCGAACGAACTTAGGTTCAGCCACTCGAACAACAGTAGGTTAAAATTATTTTAACCACAGTAAAACTGGGTTAAGTCGACCTAATAGGATTTTAATCATTTGTGACTTTTTTAATTATTCCCATTATATCTCAAACTGTTATATTTTTACCCCTGGTTATAAATATGAGTCCATTTGCATGATTAGGACAAGATTAGCAAAGTGATTAGCCAAAAAATTCTCTCTCTTGAAAATTCACCCTTTGCCCACATACTCTCAAACTTGCTTCCTTTTTGATAAAATTTGAGATTGTAAGAGTTCTTTTTGTGTAAATGTGATTGCTATTCAATGCTAAATACTCCCACTTGTTTGAGTGATTGAGATAATTTTTTTGGGGAGTTTAGGATAAATCAAATAAGCTTAGGATATTTGCATATTTGTTGCAAGTGTCTAATAGCTTGATTTTAGGTGTGCAAAGATTTTTCAAACAAGCAACTATTTTCAAACTAGTGTTGTGCATCTTTCATTGAGGAAAACTCTTTTTGAACTAGTTTGATTATCTGATTTGAATACTTGGAATATTGATGTGCCATTGAAATACTTGTTTTTATTCCAAGATACTACTGGTGTTGTATACTCTTAAGCATCATACTGATTATACTGTGTTGAGTATTGATTGAACAAAACTTGCATCACTGAGCTTACATTATATCCATGCTATTGATGTGTATGTGATTGTGCGTATTTGGGTACAAATCTGCTTTACGTGAAAGCACTATTTCTATACCATTTGATTGTAAAATCTTAGTGTTTCCAGACGTAGCCTGAGGGGGCGGTAATCCAGTCCGATAAGGATTGGTTGTAAAGGTTGAGGTCAGCCCTGTGCAAAGTGACCTGGTTTGTATAGGTGCCGCTCCACCCGTTTAAGTGAGCAAGTTATAGTGGTAATCCTTGTGCTTGTTAGCCAAGGCAGGGACGTAGGCAATTGGCCGAACCTCAATAACATTTCTGCGTGTCACCATTACTTTATTGTTTTCTGGTACATGTGTGTTTGATTAAATTTCTTTATTTACTTTCTAGTATACATTTACATTACTTGCACTAGATTGACCATAGGGTTGTGAATATACTGGTGTTAGAAGATTGACCTAGGGTTTAAATTTTAAAAATACAAATTCACCCCCCTATTGGGATCATGGTAAAGTTAACAATTGGTATCAAAGCCACGTAGCATAAACTAGTTGTTATTTTTCAAAAGATCATATATGGCTTATAACTCCATGACCCCTTTCCCTAAGGGATCATCTTTCACACGACCTCATATTTTCAGTGGTGTTAATTACACCTTCTAGAAATAGAGGATGCGCATCTACCTTCAGAATACTAATTGGAAGGTGTGGAGGGTTGTCTCTAAGGGAAACTATATCCGTATGAAAATTAAGGGTGCAGCTAGGGTTCCTAAGACTGACAAATGAATATGATGATGATGACATGAAAGCTGTTAGTCTTAATGCCACTGCCATGAATATTTTATATTGTAGTCTTGATGTAAATGTATTTAACAGAATTATGGCATGTTCTACTGCAAAAGAAATATGGGATAAGTTAGAGGTCACATATGAGGGTACTAAAGATGTGAAGGACGGTAGGATAAATATGTTGACTAGTGAGTATAAGGCATTTAGGATGAATGTAGGTGAGTCCATTCAGAGCATGTACACTAGATTCAAACACATCATAAACTCATTGCATGCATTAGGAAAGACCCATCCCATATATGAGATGATTAGGAAGATCCTTAGAGGCTTACCTCCTGTTTAGGAAGCCAAGGCTACGGCCATTGCTGAGAGTAGAGACCTTAAGGCCATGACCTTAGATGAATTGATAGGTTCCCTGATCACATATGAATTGACCAAAAACGAGAGACTTAATGAGCATAATAGAGCTAAGAAAGTGACTGCATTGAAAGCTTCCACTAACACATCTAGTGAGTGCAGTGAATCTGACACTGATGATGAAATGGCCATGCTAACCAAAAAATTCAGCAGATTCTTCAGAAAGAACAAGAAGCCGTATAAAAAATATAGAGAGTCTACTAATGAGAAGGGAGAGTCCAGCAAAAGAAAAGAAAAATCAAATGCTCCTACGTGCTATAACTGCAACAAGGTCAGGCACATCAAACCTGACTGCCCACTGCTGAAAAAGGAGGCTAAGAAAAAGAAGAAAGCTATGAAGGCTGGGACGTCATGGAACAAACTCAGTAGCAGCGACTCAGAATCAAATCACAGTGACTCAAAGGTTGCTAATATGTGCTTGATGGCACATGAGGATGAGGTATTGTCTTCTAGTTCATTATCTTCATATTGTTCATCTGATGATTGTGATTCTGATTGCATGCCTACATTTAGAGAGTTATAGTATGAATATATTCCTATTTCTAAATTGTTAGGCAAAATGACCAAAAAAAATAATGATTTGAAAAAGAAATGTGAAAATTGGTCAAAATTGTTTAATATGGCAAAAACCTCTCATGCCTTTATTTTAAAGAAAAAGATGCTACTATTGTTGAGCTTGAGAGGAAATTGGAGGATAGCTCCAAAATCATTTTTAAATTCACTAAGGGCAAAAATAATTTTGAAAAATTACTTAGTACCCAAAGAAACTCTTTAAGTAAAGAGGGTCTTGGTTTTAATGGTATTTAAAATGTTAAACGACCTAATCTTTACTGAGGACACTTTACACATGAGTCAAAATCTCATATTCCACTTAAGGATCCTAAGTGTAGATTAAGATGTTTTAAATGTAAACAGATTGGTCACATTCAATTTGATTGTCCACTTAAGAATAAGCATGCTAGAATTAGGAAAGTATGGGTAGTTAAGGGAGATCCTGCTACTAACCCCCGTGGACTCAACAAAATTTGGGGACCAACATCAGTTGCTTAGCTTATTTTGCAGGTATGCCTTAGATCGTCCTCCTCCAAGGACTGGTAGTACTTGGATAACGGGTGCTCACAGCACATGACCGGTGATAAGGGAAAGTTCACGTCAATTGTTCCCAAGGATGGAGGTTATGTTGGCGACAATGCCAAAAGATGCATCATTAGGGTAGGTAAGGTTGATAAGGATCCTTTCTTACTATTGATAATGTTTTGTTGGTTGATGGACTGAAGCATAATCCACTTAGCATAAGTCAGTTGTGTGACATAGGATATAAAGTATCTTTTGAAAATGATAAATGCATGATAGAAAATAAAATAGATCACAAAGTACTTTTTACCATCGATTGCCATGAAAATGTGTATACAACTTCTCTTGATAACTTAGCTTCACAACAAGTGACATGTTTTTCTACTGTAAATGAAGTTAGTTGGTTATGGCATAGGCGCTTAGAACATGCTAGCATGGATCTATTGTCTAAACTTGTTAGAAAAGAATTAGTTAAAGGTATGCCTAAGATGTCTTTTGTAAAGGATAAAATTTGTGAGCATATCAAATGGGTAAGCAAACCAAATCTAGTTTCAAGAAAAAGAAATTCATATCTACTACTAGACCAACTTGAGATGCTTCATTTAGATTTGTTTAGACCTAATTCTGTACAAAGTCTTGGTGGTAAATCTTATATTTTTGTAGTTGTGAATGACTTTTCTAGATTCACATGGGTATTATTTCTTGCACACAAAAATGAATCATGTGAACAATTTACCAAGCTCTGTAGGAGAATTCAGAATGAAAAATGATATAAAATAACTTATATAAGAAGTGATAGAGGCATTGAATTCAAAAATGAGAACATAGAAAAATATTACGACTTAGAGGAGATTTGACATAACTTCTTTGCACCTAGGACACCTCAATAAAACGGTGTGGTAGAAAGAAAGAATAGGTCACTACAAGAGATGGGTAGTAATATGTTGAATGAACATAAATTACCTAAATACTTTTGGGCCGAGGCTATAAACATTGCATGATATGTTATGAATAGGGTGTTAATTAAACTGTCAATAAATAAAACCCCTTATGAATTGTGGAACAACCATAAACCTAACATTTCCTATTTTCATGTGTTTGGTTGTAAATGCTTTGTGCTTAGGGATAATGAACACTTAGGAAAATTTGACTCTAAATCTAATGAAGGTATTTTCCTAAGTTGTGCACTGAATAGTAAAGCATAAATGGTTTTCAACAAAAGAACATTGACTGTCATTGAATCTATTCATGATGTGTTTGATGAATCTAATCCATTTTCTAAGAAAGATGATGAATATGATATTGATATTAGAAATGCTTGAAGAAATTATCTGTTGAAAACAATGCAAGTGAGAACCCGGAAGTAAATGAAAAATCACTTGAAGATAATGAAAATGAAAATCAGGAGTTGCCTAGAGATTGGAAATTCATTAGAAATCATCCTATAGATCAAATCATAGGTGAACCGTCCCATGGTGTAGCCACAAGATCCTCCTTAATAAATCTAGTGAATCATTCCGATTTCTTATCCCAAGAAGAACCTAAAAATATTAAAGAAGCCATAGAGGATGAGTCTTGGGTGATGTCCATGCAAGAAGAACTTAACCAATTTGAAAGAAGCAAAGTGTGGACTCTAGTTCCTATGCCTAATGAGCACACCATCATTGGAACTAAATGGGTATATAGAAATAAGAAAGATAAGAATGGGGTAGTAACTAGGAATAAAGCTAGGCTAGTTGCCCAAGGGTATAACCAGCAGGAAGGGATTGACTTTGAAGAAACATATGCTCCAGTTGCTAGGTTAGAAGTCATTTGTATGCTACTTGCCTTTACCGCTTTTAAAAACTTTAAATTGTTTCTAATGGATGTTAAAAGTGTTTTTCTAAATGGTTTTATTAATGAAGAAGCAAATGTAAAACAGCCACCTAGTTTTGAAAATCATAAATATGCAGATCATGTTTACCGGTTTTCTAAGGCCTTATATGGATTGAAACATGCTCCTAGAGCTTGGTATGAGAGGCTTAGTGGTTTTCTACAAGAAAATGGGTTTACCCGTGACAAGATTGACACAATACTTTTCATCAAATCCAAAAATGATGGTATGTTGTTTGTTCAAATTTATGTGGACGATATCATTTTTGGAGCAACTAATGATGAGTTATGTAATGAGTTTGCCAAATGCATGCAGAGTGAATTTGAAATAAGCATGATGGGTGAACTTAGTTTCTTCTTAGGGCTGCAAATCAAACAAGCTAATCATGGAAATTTCATAGGCCAATCTAAATATATTAGGGACTTGCTAAAGAAATTTCATATGGAAGATTGCAAAATTCTTGGTACACCTATAAACTCTTCCATTAAACTTTATAAAGATGAGTAAGGAATCCTTGTTGGCGTAAAATTATATCGTGGCATAATTGGGAGTCTCATATATCTCACTGCTAGTAGGACTGATATTATGTTTAGTATATGTATGTGTTCTAGGTTACAGGATGTCCCTAAGGAATCTCACCTAAAAGCTGTTAAACGAATCCTTAGGTATCTAGTTGGGACTATAGAGTTAGGCTAGTGGTACCCTAAGCATACTACCTTTGAGATTGTTAGTTATACTGATGCTGACTTTGCCGGTAGTAAGGTTGATAGAAAAAGCACTAGCGACACTTGTCATTATTTTAGACAATCTCTTGTTTCTTGGTTCCCCAAGAAACAAAACTCAATTGCCTTATCCACAACCGAAGCAGAATATATTGCGGCTGGAAGTTGTTGTGCACAAACTCTTTATATGAAACAACAACTTGTGGATTTTGGATTGCACTATGAAACAATACCGATTAAATGTGATAATACTAGTGCAATCAACATCTCTAAAAATCCTATCTCACATTCACGAACTAAACACATTGAGATTTGACATCATTTTCTCTGTGATCATGTGCAAAAAGGAGATGTGGCTCTTGAGTTTGTATGCACTAATGAATAGTGAGTGGATATATTCACTAAACCACTTAATGAGGATAGATTCATACAAATTAGACGTGAGTTAGGTCTAATGCATAGTAGAGAGGCTTCTTAGATGTCTCATAGTTGGCATAAATTTAGGGGGAGCTCTCAAATGAAATTTAACAAGTCTTAGCAACCAATATCATTGTTGATTTGTTTACTTGCCTTAGACTTTGTGAATGCTGATTATTGCTTGTGTGCACTTATCTTATATCTATAGCATGATCATATTAAATGTAATGCGTATTGCTTATTACTTGTGATGCACAACTCCTTTGTACACATCATGGTGATATTAACATTTATATTTGATCGTTGGACCATACTGAACTGTTTAAGTAGTTGTGGATAAACTGCTAGGCTATATAAACTCAAATAGGTTACTATTTATATAGGATTTATTTTGGAAAGTCCAATTTACAAACGGCACTCTGCCAAAATTTTTCAAAATCTTTCCAAAATTTCTAATATATAAACGTAACACTTACCCATTGCCTAGAGTGTTAACTCCTATGGCCCTTTTTGCTGTTGTCGAAAGGGGGAGATGTAGGGCAAAATTTTGGGTTAAATACATGATGCATATTGTTAGGGGGAGCCACTTAAGGCTATACCCATTTTTTGCATGGTGTATTTGTCATCATCAAAAAAGGGGAGAATGTTGACCTTATAGGTCGCACCCGGTTTTGATAATGACAAATACTGATATTTGATGATTGTCAAGTGCTTGTGCAGGCTCAAATAAATATCCCAAGGAAGGACACTTGAAGAAACATGAAGACCCCGAAGACTTGTAATTTGTAATTGTAAATTTAATGTCTCTAATATGGGTCTGTAATAGTAACCTAGGATGTGGCTTGTATGTTTCTTATCTGCACATCATGTATATAGGATATAGCATAAGCTCAATTAGACCATAACAAGACCCTAGGCTCCAACACTCACACACATAGCATATAATATATGAGTGTGTTGAAATTGTGCTCTAATTGAACAAATCTAAGCAACTTAAGAGGGCTCAGGCGACAAAACCCTTGGAGTACAAAACTCCTCGGACCCCCAAACTTTGACAAGTCAAAGTGTTGACTAGGCTCTCTGGTGACTGAACCCTAAATGCACATATCTTCTTCGGCGCCCGAACCCCTCGAAAGGGACTATTCACCAACTCGGGTGACCAATGTTTTTAGTTCAAAAAGACCCTAGGAGACCGAACACATACGTTTGGGCCACCGAACATTCGACCGAGCACCTGAAGTCATGAAGCTTTGCTATCGACTTTGATTCGGACTGCCGAAGCTCTATCCAGGTGACCGAAATTCACTGATTACCTTTTTAGCATGTGTCTTGTCGGGTGACCAAACTTAGGTTCAGCCACTCAAACCCCAGTAGGTTAAAATTATTTTAACCACAATAAAACTGGGTTAAGTCGGGCTAATTGGATTTTAATCATTTGTGACCTTTTTAATTATTCCCATTATATCTCAAATGATTATATTTTTACCCCTGGTTATAAATATGAGTCCATTTGCATGATTAGGGCAAGATTAGCAAAGTGATTAGCCAAAAAATTCTCTCTTGAAAATTCACCCTTTGCCCACATACTCTCAAACTTGCTTCCTTTTTGATAAAATCTGAGATTGTGAGAGTTCTTTTTGCGTAAGTGTGATTGCTATTCAGTGCTAAATACTCCCACTTATTTAAGTGATTGAGATAATTTTTTTGGGGAGTTTAGCTTAGATTTATCCCACAGATTTGTTCATTATAAATCTTGTGTGGGGATAAATCAAATAAGCTTAGGGTATTTGCATATTTGTTGCAAGTTTCAAATAGCTTGATTTTAGGCGTGCAAAGATTTTCCAAACAAGCAACTATTTTCAAATTAGTGTTGTGCATCTTTCATTAAGGAAAACTATTTTTGAACTAGTTTGATTATCTGATTTGAATACTTGGAATATTGATGTGCTATTGAAATACTTGTTTTTATTCCAAGATATTGCTTGTGTTGTATACTCTTGAGCATCATACTAATTATACTATGTTGAGTATTGATTGAAAAAACTTGCATCACTGAGCTTAGACTATATCCATGCTATTGATGTGTATGTGATTGTGCATATTTGGGTACAAATCTGCTTTATGTGAAAGCACTATTTATGTACCATTTGATTGTAAAATCTGAGTGTTTCCAAGCGTGGCCTGAGGGGGCGATAATCCAGTCTGGTAAGGATTGGTTGTAAAGGTTGAGGTCAGTCCTGTGCTAATTGACCTAGTTTGTATAGGTGTCGCTCCAGCCGTTTAAGTGAGCAGGTTATAGTGGTAATCCTTCTACTTGTTAGCCAAGGCGAGGACGTAGGCAATTGACCGAACCTCAATAACATTTCTATGTGTCACCCTTACTTTACTATTTTCTTGTGCATGTGTGTTTGATTAAATTGCTTTATTTACTTTCTGGTATACATTTGCATTACTTGCACTAGATTGGCTATAGGGTTGTGAATATACTTGTGTTAGGAGATTGACCTAGGGCTTAAATTTTAAAAATACCAATTCACTCCCCCTCTTGGGATCACAGTAAATCTAACACAGAGTATCGGATTAAGTTGCAATAAAGATAGGAATGGGTAGATTAAGATATCGTTAGGAATTCTGAGTTGTGTTTCGTAAGCTTGGGGGCAGAAATCCCTTGATGGTCTTCTGTATTTTTCTAAAGAAGTAGCTAACTTCAGAAAATTATGGTAAGTCCATCGATGGTGATGTTTCTAAGTAGAGAAATAAGAACTTGGGATTTGAACTTTAAGGTTAGGTTGGTTGATTTAGGGAGAAAAATCTTTGAAAGGGAATAATTTAAGTGATGTGATTTAATAGTTTGTGGTCAAGTTGGGTGTTTGATATTTAAATTGGAGTATATGAAAATGTCTAGTATGAGGTTGGTTAGTTGATTTTAGAGGTTATGGTATCGGGGGAAACAACAAGTACCTCTAGGTGGAGGTGGACCAACACGAGTGTACTCATTGATTTTCAAGGCAGAGGTTGTTAAGGCCGTAGGTATATGTTTATGATTAAGATAATAATGATTTAATTTGGTTATGGATGATTGAGAAGTTTATATAATGATTTTATTCCATTGTGGATAATGTAAGAATTCATTTGATATAAATATTGAGATATAGTGAGTTAATGAATGTTTGAAATGAGGAAATAATTGATTAGCTAGCAAAATTTCAAGGACAAAATTTCTTAAAAGAGAGAAGAATGTAATAACCCGGAAAAAAATTAAAACAAATTAATTAATTAAAATTATTAATCAATTAATTAGTTAAACATTATTAAATTAATGTATTAAATAAACAAATAAAATGAATAATAAAAAAATTAAATTAAATTAAAATTATTTATAATTAATCAATTAATTAATTAAGTATTGTTAAATTTGATTTGTTGAATAAATAATATGATATATATATATATATATAATATTATTATAATATATGATAAAGTAAGTAAAACTAAGTTACCGAGGAAGATTGCCTCAGGAAAGAAATTGAAGCTGCACCCCCCCCCCCCCCCCCACTCTAGAGACATTAAATTCTCTCTACCACTCCTCCGTCTTCCTTCCCTCTCTTCTCAATTTTTCAACAGATATTCGGCCGATCAGAAAACGGAAGGTACTATTGGGTTCCTAACTCTACCACCGACATTTATATTAGAGCGAATTTATCGTGGGAGCGGCGTAGGCACCACTCCTGGTGAAAGGTATACTTCCTCTAAATCATTAATTTCTCCTTAAATCTGCCGTTAAATCGACGATCAGGCACCACCATGGGGTCCTAGTCATGATTGTCGTCATTTTGGCGTGAGTAAATTTCCAATTGGGGTTTTCTAAGCCTCACTCCAAAGTGAGAGTGGGATTTGAGAAATTAGGTAAATTGGTTATATTTGAGGGTATAATTAATAATTTGGAATTTAAGGGTTTAGGAAATGTTAAAATAGTATTTTATGTAAGGTTGATTTAATGGAATTAGGATTTTTGATTCAAGGTCCAGGTGAGCATCGCAGGTATTTTTCGGGGTCCCTATTGGCGTAACTCAAGAAACCAAGTAAGGGAAAAAATATATATTAAATCATAATTTTTATAAATTTAATAAAAAATAAATTGTGTTACATATACGTGTATATGTCTCGATATGGCTTTAAAATGCCAACCATTTAAATTATATGTTTCCGAGTTTAAGGTTGCTTATTAGATACGTATATGTGAAAATGAACTGATGAAAGTGAGCAATATTTTCAGGATAATTATGTAAGAAATGGAAATTATATTTTTATTATTTAAATGCTAAATGTGGGTTGGCGTATTTTATAATGAATATGTATAAATTTTATTATTAAATTGTGTGATATTAGTAAATGTAAGTTGTGCGAATATATGTTAAATGTATGTGATGCAGGCTAAGTAAGTAAAGTATTAAAAATGAAATATGATATGAAATATGTTGCATGTGAGTGTTAATGCAATCATGTAGAACAGTTGAAAAATGTTGGGTAAAACAGTTGAAACATACTAGGTAAAACAACTGAAAGATGTTGGGTAAAACAACTGAAAGATGTTGGGTAAAACAATTGAAAGATGTTAGGTAAAACAGTTAAAAAATGTTTGGTAAAACAGCTAAAAGATGTTAGGTAAAACTACTGAAAGATGCTGGGTAAAACAGTTAAAAGATGCTAAGTAAAATAGGTGAAAGATGCTGGGTATGTAATGAAATGAAATGAAAATAGAAATAAATGAAATGAAAATGAAATGTGAAATGTGAACAATGTAAAATGGGAAAGAGTCACTTAAAGTGAAATGAAATGAAATGTTAAAGTTATGAACATGAACATAGGTGCATGGTTGAATAATGACAGAAAAAATAATGTATTATGATATTAGAAGTATCTATGCTCGTAGAGCATGTTACGATTGGGTGGGGCATACTCTTCGCCTGAGGGTTTGCTTAAAACGGCGTATGTGCTAGTAACTTCTGATGTGATAGTAGTTGCATAACGTACTAGGGCAGAAGGAGTCTACTTGTATGGACGGGTAGATTTTCTATCCTTGGGGTCTTTGCTGGTAAACATTTGTTTGAACTATGTGAGTGTACGAGCCCTCAATTTAATACTTGAGGGCTTACTAAACAAAGTGAGTGCCCTGGTATGCTTTAGTTGTGACCTTCGGGTTGCTAAATGTATCAGAGTAAAGGGATGTTACTTGTATGTGTGGGTAATCACCTCTATCATTGGGTAATTTCATGGGTTAAATTTTTTGCATGTGATTGATTATGTTTAGAGAATAACTTCAGAAATTATGTTAACGATTTTCAAATATTAAATATTATGTTGTTATATAAACTCATGTTAGCCACACGCTGTTTTAATATATTGTTTCTTCCCTTCTTAAGATGTATCTTACTTGAATATGAATTTATCTTTTTTATGATTTTCTCGAGATCAAACTTAGAGAGCTCGAGGTTTTATAGCATTTTTGGAAAATAGAAATAGAAAAGGGTATATTTTTATGTTAATTTTGAGATGTATAAATTTATGTTTTATGTTCTATGTTTTAAGTTTTCTGAGATATGGATGGTTGAGAATACTAGTATTTGGGGATTATATTTTGGAGACATGTATATATGTGATTACAGGTGGATGCATGATTTATTATGGTGTGTAGATAGATTTAGAAAACTATGGGATTATATATATTTATATATATATATATATTAGATTATATTTATATTTTCCGCTACGTACATGATATGAGAATGTGGATTATCAGATAAATAAATGGATTAGTAGCACTCTGGATCCACGTAGGGGGGTCGGGGCATTACACAAGGTGGGGACATAGGCAAGATTGGTCAAATCTCAATAACAAATCTTGTGTCTCTCTCTCTCCTTATCTCATTTAAATTCCGCACTTGAATTTTCACATGTGTATGAATATTTATTTATTGTTATTCTTATTTTTCATACAGGTTTGAATTTTTAAATAAGATTTAACGTGATGAATCAGTGAAGTTTAAATTAGAAAAATATTTTTTAAATCCCAATTCACACTCCCCTCTTGGGATCACACCATAGCTCTCACTATGCATCAATGTCTCATCCTAGATGTTTTAGTGAGATTCAAACAATTCCCCCCTTGCCCCTCTCAGAAACAAAAGCATAGGAACCCAAAACAGACGATCGATGACTCATTATTTGTCCATTGAAGTCTTGAAGATGAATTCAGATCTACAAGGAGAGATCCATTAATGATCTAATTTAATAATTGACTTGTAAAAACACATGTACGTGTGTTGCACATGAAGATTATTTTTCTATGTATAAAAATATTTAATATAAAATATTAAGTATAAATCTAACATTTATCACATCAAATGGATCAATTAAAAAAAAGAGTAAAACAATCAAATTTCTCTTTAGGTAACAAATAATGCTTTCTTATGATAAAATAAATTTTAGATTTTTATTATAATTAAAAAAATACAATATAACAATCAAGGTTTATATTTGACCTCTAATGTTTTATGGGCGTCATTTGCAAAAAAAAAAAGAAGAAAAAGAAAAATATCAAATCTTCATTATATTCTTAGAATTTGAATTTACTATACGCATAATTTAGATTTAAATTAAAATGTATTTTCATAATTTTTAAATTTGTAAAAATTCAAAATCAATACCTATGCTCCCAAAAGACCCTAGCCAATAAAAAAATTGCATCAACATTCAAAACTAAAAGTGAAAAATAAAATTTATCTAAATTCACCCAAATCTAAATTCAAAACTTGAAATTCAAACTTCCAAACACAATGTAAATCACTTAAAAAGTGAAAAACTTACAACATAAAGTGTCCTAAATAAAAAAACTTTTAAAAATTTTGAAATTTTCTTTGCATATAGCTGCAATCTAGGTGCTTTTAAATATTATTAAATTAACTTTTGAAATCTCAGTTCTTCAATCTGAAAAGTGAAAATTGTCAACGCTAATTTTTGGTATACATTTACTTATGCTTCATGATGTGTTTGAGAAATAGATATTCTTTCGGAGTAATTTGACTATCTTATCAAGATATTTAGATCAAACGTCCCTTCCTGGTAACTGTCCATCTTAAGGATCAGATTCATATGCATTTGGGATATTATTTTATAAGGGATAGAATAAATAATTATTTTTTTCAATGTAAAAGATGCCTCAACTTGAGTTGATTGTTGAGGAAAAGGGGTTGGGGAGTAGCACAACATGATATGGGTATGTTGATATTTTTAGGGATATTCTTTGCTTTTATTGTATAAAATATGGATCGAAAATATTTAGTCAACTTATTCAGCAAACACTTTTAACTCGTGAAATAAATGCTCATTCTTTATCGTTATGGTGATATGAACCATTATTTACTATATATTAAGTCTAAGAAGATTTTTCAAAAGTAAACAATAAAATATCCTCAAAAAACTTCTTGTGTATAAGATGTCCTCCCATGAATTGATAAACAATATAAAATATTTAGTAGGCTATTTGATATCATTATATATTCTATTCTTTGTCTTGTAGCAATACAATAATTAACTTTTGTCAATATTAGTTCTTTTCAGTTTTGTTTTTTTCATTGATTTTTAAGTATCATGACAATGATTGAAATTCTAATTTTAAATATTTTAGTTGTTTTGACAACTTTATGCCGTTATATGTTCTAATTTTAATAATTTTTATTTGTATTCTAAATCATTTTATACAAATTTTTTAATGAAAAATAAAATAAAATTCTCTTAGAAATATATATAAATTTCAAAGGAAGTTAGTTTTGAAATATATTAAGTAATTAAAAAATTATAAATAATTTCTATTTTATTATATTTTTTGTATTTTTTTTACTATTCTAATCATATTTTTAAAATCTTCCCAAGATGCAAGAAAAGAAGTAAGCACGCATTTAATTAGATTTTATTTTTTTTAAATTCTGATGATAATGATCAGTATTTTTTAAAAAATTTATTTTTAATTAATTTTAGTTTCTACAATTTTTAATTTTCTATTGGGGGTGCATTTTTTGGTGGAGTGGTTGAGTTGTACATTCATGACAAGGATCCCAACTTCTAGATGGTCACACCAATTATTTGGTCTTGAAATCCCCACGGGCATGGTACGGTGGTAAAGCTGCTGGACAATCTAGTAGGAGCATCGGGGGTTTGAATTCTGGTATATGTACTCAATTGATGCTCCCAATTGATGCAACGAATCTATGTCCTAGGTGAAGGGTCCTGAGATGGATCTTGGGAGGTGGGTTAGCCGAAAGTCTAACTCGACAGTGCATAAGTCGTGACCACATCCGAATTTTCAAGAAAGGCAAATCAGGGGGAAGGTCGCCGACCTATGGATTTGGTGCCGACAAAGGGGACCCCGTGAGGATAGTTGATGAGTAGGAGTTCTCACAATAATAAATATATATATATATATATATTATTTGGTGTAGAAAAAAAATACTATAGTTCAATTATTTGGCTAGTTGTTGACAGCAATATTAAGTATATGAGTATATATGATAGTGGATGCTTAGGCAAGCATGCCTTCATTAAAAAAGAGAAAAGAAAAATTGAGTTCGTCCAGATCTTGCCTTCATTTATGCCGCATTTGAGCGTCGGCGCGTAGCTTTTTGACTCTTGCTTCTTCTCTCTAACCACTTGGGACAAACACTTTGATTTTTTATTGATTTGAACAAAATGTGTGTGTGTTGTACAAAATGTTAAAATTAAATATAATTTTATATTAAATATTTTTATAATGAAGTATTATAGAACAATGTAGGGTTACTCATACCGGATCAATATTATCTTTATTTATAATATAAATTATATATTTATTTATTATCACATATCAAATATACAAGTTACTATTTGAATTGATATGTGAAATTGAGCATATGGTATTTTGTCTAAAAATTATTATGATATAAATATCAGGTAAATTGTGTGGTATTTGGGTAATATTATATTATGATATTTTAGAATATGAAATATGATTATAGAAATATTGTCTATAATAAATGGGGAAATATGAGAATATGATTTGTATTATTGAAAAGTGTGGAAATTTACGAAATGGGTTATATATGTATATATATATATATATATATATATATATATATATATAAATTTAAGATTGAGATGTGTATATTGAGATGGGGAATTCTGAAATTATGAATATTGGAAATGTGAAAATTGTATTGAGAATTCTGCAGGGTAAATAATGAAATGTGAAAAGAGGAAATATGAATATTGTAATGTAAATGCTGTAATATGAATAGTTGAAACATGAATATTGAGATGGGTATACTGAAATGTAAATATGGCATTGTGAATATTGAGTTGAAATGTAATTATTGAATTGGGTACACTGACTGTGAATATTGGGTAAACGTGAACATTACAAATTACAATTGCTGCAAAGGGATCATTGAAATATGGTTGATGAAATGTCAATACCGCATAATGATTGCGGGCATGTGGTAGTGAACCCTGATGGATGGTTGTGGAAACCCTAATGATGGGTTGTGATATTGAGCACGGTACCATTGCTAGTGGTGTAGTGCAACCACATGGACTCTTGGAGCGTGTGGCATGACAGTCAACTGAACTGTTTAGTAGAGTTGTTGTGCCCCCTAAGTCCGGATCAGAGCTATAGACCGGCCATTCGTACTACAGACGCGAGATATGTGATATGATATTTTTGATCTAATCGGGTCGGCCAACTGCGGTTAAATCTAGCATTCGGGCCGCGCAACTCTGACCATGGGGAGAAGCATGGCGTGGAAAGAAAGGTCCTCAGGGTAGCCATGAGTTAAATACACGACGTTGGTACCAGGTACCAAGGATACTCATGAGCTAGATAGTGAAATGGAAATGGAAAGTAAAAGAATGATAGAAATGGGTTAAAATGAGAAATGAAAGAAATAATGAAAAATGAAAAATAGAGAATGATAAAATTGAGAAATGGATCCGTGTGAGTTAATAATATAAATAATTGAAGCGAAGAGAAACTCTCCACCTGAGAGCTTACTGAGTAAGGTGAGTGTCCTGATAGGTAGTGGATGTGGCCATATCTGGCAGCATAACATGTTAGGGTAAAGGAAAGCTATTCGTATGGGAAGGTAATCTTCCCTATTCTTAGGAATTTCGCGAGTAAATATGTGTTGGAAATGAATGGACTTGAGAAATGGTTTTAAAGCTTATAAAAGCTTGTGTTGTATATCTATATGATTATGAGAATATATTTATCAATGTATCTCACCCAAATTATCTAATTTTTCAGGGAACAAATATAGGTTAGGTGATAGAGCTCCGAGACCATAAGGAGCTGAGACCCTAACACACAGGGTGAGTTCTTGGACTAGAGAGGTGTAATTCCCCTAGAGTTGAGTTGTTTTTGGGATATGTGATGGTAATGTTTATATATATATATATATATATATATATATATATGTATATATGTATGTTGATACTCTAGGTATTGTATTCTGGTTGTCTTGTATGCACTATCTTTCGCTCTTAGGTTGTGTAAATAAAATGACTTTTTACCCGATACCCTATGCGAGTCAAGTCATATGAATGATAATAGGGTTGTTGACGTGGCCGATTTGTGAATGTTGTTGATGACAAGTGAATATATATTTATTATTGTTTATAAAAAAAATTGTACGGAAATCGGGGCATCATAGTTTGGTATCAGAGCCTAAGTTTCTAGGTTCTATAAACTTTAGTAGATAGCGGAATGCAATACCAAAGTATAGGAGTGGATTTTAAGGGAAATAGGAGATGGGTAGATTGGAATGTGAGTTAGTGATTGTTGGAGGATGCTGTGAGAATTTAAGGTTCTATCTTGCGGCCTAGAGACAGGAGTACCGAGGTTGTTTTTGTGTTTTTCCTCGGGTGACGATTTCAGGAAAACCATGGATACTATTGTTGGGTCTTGTTTCTGAGTGGTAGGCCTGAATCCTAAATGAGGATTAAGGATGTGAAGATAAATGATCATAGAAGAGTAATTTATGAATTATAGCAATGTATTGGTTATGTGATAGTAATTGTATGCTAAGATTAGTTGCTCTCTTTGCAGGATGGATCCGGGAAACAGTAACACGAGTATAAGAGGTGAAGGAGTAAGACCTTCCAGTATGGGTGGTGGAGACCCTGATGCGGTGTTGCGTAGTGTCACCCAGCAGGTGATGACTAAGATGGCCAGGAGCTCAGGGGAGCAGAACTGCACGATCGAGCAGTTCATGCGTATGCGACCCCCATCTTTTGCTGGAGGAGCAGACCCACTAGTAGGAAAGAACTGGGTTCAGGACATCGAGGACATACTGGCAGTTCCCTCATGTACAGACGAGCAGAGGGCATTTAAATTGATTGGGGAAGCAAAGCGTTGGTGGAGCTCGGTGAGATTACTGGAGGAGCAGAGGCCTGACCCTATAGCGATGACGTGGAGTCTCTTCAGGGAGATTTTATTCGAGCGATACTTTCCCGCTATGATCAGGAGTGCAAAGGCATCAAAGTTTCTTTATCTAACACAGGGGCCTTTAACAGTGCAGCAGTATGCAAAGAGATTTATTGAGCTATCCTAGTTCGCCCTATATCTGGTGCCAGATGAGGAGAGGAAGGCAAGGAAGTTTGAGGAGGGTTTGAGGCAGAACCTGTATGAGCAGGTGGTACATTTCTGAGCTCATACCTTCTCAGTGATAGTAGACAGGGTTGCAGTGATTAAGAGCGGCCTACAGAGAGGGGCAGTAGCACAGAGCCAGAGGAAGAGGCTCGTGCCTTCTGATTTTCAGGTAGGATCCAATCGAGGGTCATGGAGGAGATATGATAACATAGGGGGACAACAACAAGGAGGAGGAGATCGAGTAGTACATGTCAGACAGATGCCCCCTCTTTGTCCCAGATGTTTCGGGAGGAACCCAGGAGAGTGCCGACTGAGGGAGGTTGTCTGCTATCGGTGCCACCAGCCTAGACATATCGTGAGAAACTGTCAGGCACTGCCAGCGCTAGTAGCTACTCCTCGGCCATATAGAGGATGCTATCAGGAACCTTGAGGTGGACAGCAGAGGAATACTACTTCAGCGCAAGTTTATGCACTGACATCGAGAGGTGCTGAGACTGCAAGAGATGTGGTGACAGGTACTATTTTAATATTGTCATTTAAAGCTACTGTCTTGTTTGATTATAGGGTGACCCATTCTTTTATCGCCCAGGAATATGTTAAGTTGTGTGGGTTTGAACCTCAGCAGTTAGATATTAGTCTGTCTATTGTTATGCCAACTGGGACTATAGGGATATATAGAAAGGTACTCATAGATTGTCCAGTGGGTATTCAGTGAAGGTCATTGTCAGCTAATCTAGTGGTTTTAGATATGCATGGGTTTGAGGTAATCTTGGGAATGGACTGGCTAGCTACCCACTATGTCAGCATTGATTGCAATCAGATAGAGGTAGTGTTCAAACCTCTAGAGGGACAGGAGTACATATTCGTGGGATTACGTGTGCACACCACACCTCAGTTACTATATGCTATTCAAGCACGTAGATTGCTATTAGAAGGCTGTCAGGGATATTTAGCCTGTGTGAAGGCAGAATCAGAAGGGGAGCTGAGGGTGCAAGATATCCCAGTAGTGAGGGATTTTCCTCATGTATTCCCTAAGGATTTGTTGGGACTACCTTCTGATTATCAGATAGAGTTTGTTATTGATTTGGTTCTAGGGACAGCACCGATTTCAAAGGCGCCGTATAAAATAGAACCGGTAGAGCTGAAAGAATTGAAAGAATAGTTGCAGGAACTGTTAGATAATGGGTTTATTCAGCCCAGTGTGTCGCCCTAAGGAGCACCGGTTTTGTTTATGAGGAAGAAGGATGGGTCGATGAGGTTGTGCATCGACTACCAGTAAATAAATAACGTAACTATCAAGAATAAATACTTGCTCATGCATATCAATGATTTGTTTGATCATTTATAGGGGACACAGATCTTTTCGAAGATAGACTTACACTCCGGGTACCATCAGGTGAAAGTCAAGGTGAAGATGTTCCGAAGACAGCATTTAGAACACAGTATGGATACTATGAATTTCTAGTTATGTCGTTTGGGTTGATGAATGCTCCTGCAGTGTTTATGGATTTGATGAATAGGGTCTTTCACCAGTATTTTGATCAGTTTGTGGTAGTATTTATTGATGATATACTAGTGTATTCAAAGAGCCCAGTGGAGCATGAGGAACATCTGAGGATAGTGCTTCAGGTGCTGAGAGAAAATAAGTTGTACGCGAAGCTCAAGAAGTGCGAGTTCTGGTTGAAACAGGTTACCTTCCTTGGACACGTTATATCCAGGGGTGATATTTTTGTTGATTCGAGTAAAATTGAGGTGGTAGTAGACTGGGTACGACCAAAGAATGTGCACGAGATTAGGAGTTTCTTGGGATTGGTTGGGTACTACTATAGGTTTGTTGAGGGCTTCTCTAAACTGGCAGGCCCATTGGCGGATTGACTAGGAAGTGAATGAAATTTGAGTGGTCTGATGAATGTAAACAGAGCTTTCAGGAATTGAAACAACGACTCATCATCACGCCTATGTTGACGATTCCTTCAGGAGAAGAGGGGTTCGTAATTTACAGTGATGCATCCCATAAAGGGCTCGGATGCGTGTTGATGCACCAAGGGAGAGTGATAGCCTATGCCTCATGACAGTTAAAAGAATATGAGAAGAACTACCCTACCCATGATCTAGAATTGGCAGCGGTGGTTTACATGCTGAAGATTTGGAGGCACTATCTATATGGGGCTAGGTGTGAGATATTTATTGACCATAAGAGCTTAAAATATTTCTTCAGGTAGAAGGAATTAAATATGAGGCAGAGGAGATGGTTGGAGCTGATAAATGATTACGACTGCACTATTAGCTACCACCCAAGAAAGGCTAATGTGGTCACTGATGCTTTGAGCTGGAAATCAGTGGATTCATCTATATCTACAGTGGAGATTCAGCATCTGATCTAGATGAATCTAGAGAGGCTCGATGTGGAGTTGGTAGAGGGCAATCACCAAGAGTTTATTGCTAACCTGGTTTTGTAGCCAACTTTACAGGAGAGAATTAAAGTAGCTTTGGAGGAATGATGCAAAACTAGTAGAGCTTATGGGAAAAGTACAGGATGGTCAAGAAACAGAGTTTAGCATCTCAAATGATGGAGCCTTGAGGTTCCATACCAGGTCATACGTTCTTGCCAACCTTGATATCAAGAAGGTTATTTTGGAGGAAGCACATCGGTCCTTGTAAACTATACATCCAGGTAGCACTAAGATGTATAGGAATCTTCGAGAGTCCTTCTGGTGGAGCAATATGAAGAGGGAGATAGCCCAGTATGTGGATCAATGTTTGACGTGCTAGCAAGTGAAAGCTGAGCATCAGAGACTAGCAGGATCATTGCAGTCACTCCACATTCCTGAGTGGAACTGGGAGCATATAGCGATGGATTTCGTCATAGGATTACCATCGGCGTTACATGGATAGGACGATATCTAGGTAGTGGTGGATCGATTGACAAAAACTATCCACTTTTTGCCAATCAGAGTTAGCTACTCCATGGACAGATTGGCTGAGTTATATATCCAGGAGATAGTTAGGCTCTATGGCATCCCAATGTCCATAGTTTCAAATAGAGACCCACGGTTCACATCTTGTTTTTGGAAGAGTCTGCAAGGGGCCATAGGTTCTCAGTTGTCATTCAACACAACTTTTCATCATCAGATAAATGGGCAAACGGAGAGGACAATACAGATTCTGGAGGATATGCTGTGAGCATGTGTGCTAGACTTTGGAGGTCGTTGGATGTAGTATTTGCCACTGGTCGAGTTTGCGTATAACAATAACTACCAGGCCAGCATTGGGATGGCACCGTATGAGGCGCTGTATGGCAGGAGGTGTCGATCCCTATTATACTAGGATAAGATTGGGGAGAGACATATATTGGGGCCAAAGCTGATACAACAGACTCAGGATAAAGTCAGATTCATCAGGGACAGGATCAGAACAGCACAGAGCCGAGAGAAGAGTTATATAGATACTCACCAGCGAGAATTGAAGTTTGACGCAGGAGATCACGTATTCTTGAAGGTGGCACCGATGAAGAAAGTTATGAGGTTTGGGAGGAACGGTAAGCTGAGTCCTAGGTGTATTGGACCATTTGAGATTCTTGAAAAAGTGGGTCCAGTTGCATATCAATTGGAATTACCCCAATCTTGTCTAGGATCCATGACATATTCCACGTTTTTATGTTGAGGAAATACGTCCCAGACCCCTCCCATGTGATCAGCTATAAAGCACTAGAGTTGGATGATACTTTAGCTTATAAAGAAGTGTCAGTGCAGATTCTTGATTGGAAGAAACAGGAGCTATGCACGAAGAATATTTCACTGGTAAAAGTTTTATGGCCCAATCATGCCATTAAAGAGGCTTCCTGGGAATTAGAGGATCAGATGTGCTAGAGATATCCACACTTATTCAGTGGAGTTTAGAGTTGAGCCAATCCGAGTAAAAGGAATAATATTATGTATTTTTATTTGTATAGTGTAATGTAGTATAGATAGAGTTTTTAGTTTTAGAACGTGAATGACTTTAGGAGAATTTTTGAATAGTTGTAATCTCCCAAAACCCTCTTTGTAACCAAGGTGTTCCTCCACCATAAGTGAGGGTAATTAATAAAATTGAAATGTTTTCTCTAAAGATGGGAAGCAAACAAATAGCAAATTTCGAGGATGAAATTTTTATAAGGAGGGAGGAATGTAAAAACCCCAAAAATGGCTACATAAGATTAGTGGGATGATTTCAAAAAAAATTTAAAAAATTTATTAAGAATTAAAAATTAAAAATTAAATTAAATTAAATTAAATTAAAAAATAAATAAAATAATTAATTTTTATTTTTGTTTTTTTTAAATAAATAAATTATTATTAATTAAATATTATTATTATTATTATTATTATTATTATTATTATTATTATTATTATTATATACCTTCTTGAAGGATTCAGATCCTTCAGGAAGGCCCGAAGAAGAAGCGGCACAGAGAGAGAGCCTCCCCCCCCCCCATAGTCTCTCTCACACTCCTCGTTCTCTCTCCCTCTCTCCTCATTTTTCTCGATGGATACTCGCCTGATCAGAAATCGGAAGATACCACTGGACTCCGTTTTCTGTCCCCGTCATTTCTAGTGAAGCAGATTGGTGGTAAGAGTGGCGTAGGCGTATCTCCTGGGGTAAGCTAAATTTCCCCTTTTACCTCAATTTTCTTGTAAATTTTTAGCCCAATTGACGATCGGACACCACCACGAGAATTTAGGGATAATTCTCTACAAGTCTAGTGGAACAAATTTCTCATGGAGTCGTCGTAGGCATAACCCCAAATTTGGGATAAGGGGGTTATTAAGGGTCTAATTTTTATTTAATTAGTGTTGATTTAGAAATGCAAGAATATTGAGCATCTAATGTTGAAGTAAAATTTTTTAAATTTAGGGCCTGAGTGAGCGTCGCGGGTATAATTTCAGGATCTCGTAGATATAGTTTAGAAAATCAAGTGAGGGTGTTAAATATTAATTTAAATGTTAACTTGGGGTATATGGAGCCTAGGGAAGAATATATGGGTATTATTTTGGGAAAATGAGTTAATTAATCTGGAAAAAATACGAATTCCAGGATTAGAGTTTAGGGCACCGAGGGCTTAGGATTTGAGTTTTAACGAGACTCTCAGTAAGTTAAATGAGGGGAATAAATTATAACAGTATTTTTAGAGTTACTGTTTGAATTGATATGTGAAAATAAGCATATGGTATTTTGTCTGGAAATTATTATGATATAAATATTAGGTAAATTGTGTGGCATTTGAGTAATATTAGATTGTGATATTTTGGAATATGAAATATGATTATAGAAATATTGTCTGTAATAAATGGGGAAATATGATAATATGATTTGTATTATTGAAAAGTGTGAAAATTAAGAAATGGGTTATATATATATATATATATATATATATATATATATATTAATTTGAGATTGAAATGCGTATATTAAGATGGGGAATTTTGAAATTGTGAATATTGGAAATGCGAAAATTGTATTGAGAATTCTGTAAGGTAAATACTAAAATGTGAAAAGGGGAAATATGAATATTGTAATGTAAATGCTGCAATATGAATAGTTGAAACATGAATATTGAAATGGGTATACTGAAATGTAAATAAGGCATTGTGAATATTGAGTTGAAATGTAATTATTGAATTGGGTATACTAACTGTGAATATTGGGAAAATGTGAATGTTGCAAATTGCAACTGCTGCAAAGGGATCATTGAAATATGGTTGATGAAATGTCAATACCGCATAATGATTGTAGGCATGTGGTAGTGAACCCTGATGGATGGTTGTGGAAACCATAATGATGGGTTGTGATATTGAGCACGGTACCATTGCTAGTGGTATAGTGCAACCACATGGACTCTTGGAGCATGTGACGTGATAATCGACTGAGCTATTTAGTAGAGTTGTTGTGCCCCCTGAGTCTGGATCGGGGCTATAGGTCGGCCAGTCATACTACAAACGCGCGCTATGTTATATGATATTTTGATCTAACTGAGTCGGCCAACTGCGATTAAATCTAGCCTTCGGGCTGCACGACTCTAACCATGGGGGGAAGCATGGCGTTGAAAGAAAGGTCCTCAGGGTAGCCATGAGTTACAGATACGATGTTCATACCAGGTGCCAAGGATACTCATGAGCTAGATAGTGAAATGGAAGTGGAAAGTGAAACAATGATAGAAATGAGCTAAAATGAGAAATGAAAGAAATAATGTAAAATGAGAAATAGAGAATGACAAAATTGAGAAATGGATCCATGTGAGTTAATAATATATATAATTGAAGCGAAGTGAAACTCTCCGACTGAGGGCTTACTAAGTAAGGTGAGTGCTCTGATAGATAGTGGATGTGGTCATATCTGACTGCATAACGTGTTAGGGCAGAGGGAAGCTACTCGTATGGGAGGACAATTTTCCCTATTCTCAGGAACTTCGTGGGTAAATATGTGTTGGAAATTAAGGAACTTGAGAAATGGTTTTAAAGCTTATAAAAGTTTGTGTTGTATATCTACATGATTATGAGAATATGTTTATCAATGTATTTTTCTCAGATGAAATGTTGATTTGAAATGTAAAGTGTGTTATAATTGAACTCATATGGCTACACACTATAAATAATTTATTCCTTCTTACTGAGATGTGTCGTACCCAAATTATCTAAATTTTTCAAGGAACAGAGATAGGCCAGGTGATAGAGCTCCGAGACCATAGGGAGCTGAGACCCTGACACACAGGGTGAGTCCTTGGACTAGAGAGGTGTAATAGGGTTGTTGGCGTGGCCAATTTGTGAATGTTGTTGATGACGAGTGAATATTTATTTATTATTGTTTATAAAAAAAATTGTACAAAAATTGGGGCATCACACTATTCCCCCCAAATCCTATTCGGGCAAGCCACTATGCATCATCTATGTCTCCTTAAATCCCCTAACTCTATGGAACTCCCTTTTTTGTGATATGTGACTCATATACTAAATGGGATACATGTACAAAGTAAGACATAGTAGAAAATCAAGGTGTTGGTGGAGTAGCAGAGAAACCGTCGGCGGATTGGCTATAACTGTCGACAGTTTGGCACCCAATTTTAGACAATTTCATTTAGTCTAAACTTGTTAATGGTTTGGCCCAACCAGTAGACGATTTGGCTCGAGAACCCAACGCATATTTTTGAATTTTGAACGAGGGACTTTAAGTTGGTTGGGGTTTGCAAGGAAAGCCTCTAAGAACTCTATTTATATGTCATTTGTGATATATTTGTAACATTGTAAGTGTCCTTGACACTAGATAGTAAGAAATCTTTTCTGATTGCTCCCATGGATGTAGCCATTGCCGAACCATGTAATTCCTTGAGTTGTTTCTATTGCTTTCATACATACTGTGTGGTTGTGTTATGTATGTGTTCTATCATTGATTGCTACATTTGATTGATTCAATATTTTGCTGTGCAAATACAATTTATACAACAAATTAGTATCAGAGCATTTTTGTAATGGCTTTAGGTACTTCATTTGTGAAATGTGACGTCGTCAAGTTTGATGGAACCAGGAATTTCAGTCCGTGGCAGAGAAGAGTGAAAGATTTACTTGTGCAGCAAGATATGGTGAAGGCCTTGTATGTTATTCAATCAGAAAGAATGGATGAGGCAAATTTGAAGGAATTGGAGGCAAAGGTTGTGGCTACTACTAGATTGTGTTTGGCTGATGACGTGTTGTATCACATCATAGAAGAGGATTCTCCTACAGCTGTTTTGCAAAAGTTTGAAAGCCGGTACATGTCTAAGTCTCTTGCGAATAAACTTTTTCTTAAGCAAGAGTTATATTGGCTTAAGATGGTGGAAGGTTCGGATAAAAACCAACACATCAACGCATTCAATCAAATCATAAGTAATTTAATACGGGTTGAAGTGAAATTCAAGGAAGATGACAAGGCGCTGATGCTATTGAATTCTCTGCCAGCATCTCAAATGTATAAGAACTTGGTTACGACTCTTACATGGGATAAAGAGATCCTAAATTTCGAAGAGGTAACAAGTGCATTGTTGGGCTTTCATCAAAGAAATAAATTCAGCGATGAAATTTCACATGATGAAGGGCTTGTGGTGAACGATAACCATAAACATCTGAGAGGAAAATCCAGAAATCAAATCAAAATAAGTCCCAATCTTAGTCCAAGAAAAAAAAAAGGAAATCTAATGTTTTAAGTGTGGTAAAAAGGGGTACATAAAATTGGAGTGTTCATAATGGAAGAAATGTAATGCTAAAAAGTAAGAAGGCACTTCAAAATTAGCAAATATAGTTGAAGAAGGAAATTCAGAATGCAGTGATGGGGATATACTTTTTGTTTTGTCGGGGTCGGATCGCTTTATGAACTCTTGGATCCTAGACTCGGCATGTTCTTACCACATGACTCTAAAAAAGGAGTGGTTCAGCACTTACATGTCGGTTAATTCAGGTTCAGTTCTTATGGGTAATGATATTTCATGTAAAATCATTGGAATAGGAAATGTAAGAATTAAGATGTTTTATGGTATTATAAGAACCTTATGTGATGTAAGACACATTTTGAACTTGCGAAAGAGTCTAATTTCATTAGGCACTTTGGATTGTAACATATTCAATTAGAAGTCTGAAAGTGGAACTACGAAGGTGTGTAAAGGTGCTCTAATAGTTATGAAGGGGCAAAAGTTAGATGGAAACATTTATACACTGCTGGGCACTACAGTTATAGGTGTTGCTACAGCTGAAGATTTTGAATTTGATAACACCATTTTGTGGCATATGCGGCTAAGGCATATGGTGAGCATGACATGAAAGAACTTGACAAGAGAAAACTTTTGAAGGGCATGAAAACATGTAAGTTGAACTTTTGCAAGTTTTATGTTCTTGGGAAGCAGAACAGGATGCAATTCAAAACAATTATTCACAAGACGGAAGGTATTCTTGATTACATACATTTTGATGTGTGGGGGCCGGTGAGAGTAGCATCATGGGGTGGACATGTGTATATTGTGAGTTTCATTGATGATTACTCATGTAAGGTCTGAGTGTACTTAATGTGGCACAAATCATATATGTTTACCAGGTTTAAGTTATTGAAAGCTTAAGTGGAAAACTAGACTCTGAGGAGAATTAAATGCCTCAGGTCAAACAATGGGACTGAGTACACTGATTCATAGGTTCATGGAATTTTGTGAGCAGCAGGGCATTAGGAGACATTTCACTATTCGTCGGACGCCGCAATAAAATGGTGTGGCTGAAAGGATGAACGGAACTCTAGTTGAGAGAGATCGGTGTCTTAGGCTAAATGCACGGCTAGCGAAGAACTTCTGGGCTAAGGTAGTTAGTATGACATGTTTCTTAATAAACCGATTACCAAGGGCATCACTAGAGGGGAAAGTGGCAGAGGAGGTATGGACTAGTAATGCAGTAGACTACTCTGATTTGAGGGTATTTGGATGTCCAAGTATGCACACATATCTAGTGAGGAGAGATCGAAGCTTGAAAGTCTAGACGCTATACTATTCTAGGGTATCAGAAAGGTGTGAAAGGGTTCAAGTTGTGGGATCCAATGGCAAACAAGGTGGTGATTAGTAGAGATGTAGTTTTCGATGAGAAAGCTATGGTGAAGCGTACTCAAAAAGATGATGAAAAGAAATAGAAGCCAGAAAACTGAAGCAAAAATGAGCATTTTGTGCAGGTGGAGTTAAAAACTCAGGACAATGATCTTGGTCCCTCAGTTGCAGGGATTTCTAGCTCGAGAAACCAATAAGTTGATAGTGTTCCTATACAAAAATTCAGATGCACTATCAAAGCATTGCCCAGGTACGAATTTGATGATGTGGTATCTTATGCTTTCATTACTAGCTGCAAGGATCCAACTACTTTTCAAGAGGTAGTGCACGGTTAGGAGAAAAGTAGGTGGATGAGTGCTATGATTGAGGAAATGGATTTGTTACAAAAGAATCAGACTTGGGATTTAGTAGAGAATCCATATAGGAAGAGGGTGATAGGCTACAAATGACTATATAAGAAGGAAGCAATTTCAGTAAAGGAATGAGAGAAATTCAAGGCATGGTTAGTGGCAAAGGGGTGCTCACAAAAGAAAGGAGTAGATTATAATGAAATCTTCTCACTTATCTCCCGACACACATCCATCAAGGAAGTGGCACATTATGACTTGCATTTGGAACAAATGGACGAGAAGACAACATTTCTCCATGGTGACTTGGAGGAATAGATCTATATGGTACAACTAGAGGGATTCAATCAACCAGGGCAAGAGCAGTTAGTTTGCAAACTGAAGAAGTCTTTTTATAAGTTGAAACACTCTCCGAGGCAATGGTACAAATGGTTTGATTTCTATATGATCCAGCTAGACTATAGATGTGTGATTATGATTGCTGTGTGTGATGTGTTTAATTTCTACACAAGTTTTGTCATACTTTCACTCTTATTTTTATGCTAGTTTATGTTTAATTTTATAATTTATTAGAGTTTTGATTTATTTTATTTGTTTTTTTTTGTGTGGTTTTTTGTTTTTTTGTTTAGGATATATAACATTAAGGAGTCCTTGGATAAGGAGGAAACTTTCCATTTCAAATTCAAATTCCCTTCATCAAGAGTTTTTTTTAAACTCAAATTCCTCTCTTGAATTTCCTAAAACACCCTTTAGTATTTGGAGCATAATGTTTGCTAGAGAACTCCAAAAAGGGGGAGCTTAGAATCCACAGAAAGTTAAGAAAGAATCCCACAACTTTCGTGTAAAATATTTTTGAAGTTGGGAAGATCTCGATAAATAAAAGCGCACATCAAAGCGGTGGCAGAAAAGGAGGGGATTTGGATGATCTTGTTTTAGGGAGATAAGAAAGGAGGACGATCAGAGCTTTATAAAAGGAGGGGATTCAAAGCTGGAAGAAAAAAATAGGAGGATTTGTTTCACCATTAGATAGGAATTCAAAGCTTAGAAAGAGAAGAAGAAGAGAGAGGCCGAATTGGAGTTGTTGACGATTGAGATTCTCGATCAACATATAGTTTCCTTTTTAATTATTTCATCTTCTCTTCATACAATTTTCATTATGAATTCTAGAATCATTATGGTTTATTTTAATTCTATTAGAAGCTAATTTCTATTTCTAAGACTACGATATATATAATGACGCGGAAATTTAAAATAATTAGGAAATACAATAAATGAAATGGATTAATAGGTAATAAGGGAAAAAGGAAGGACTTTTAGAAGAAAGAACAGGCCTTGTCAACGAATGTCCTATCTTCGTCGACGAGTGTCCTTCTAAGATCGTAAACCAAGTCAGTTCCTCGTCGATGAAGGAATCTTAAGAGAGAATTTTGGAACTCTGAAATTAGTCAACAAAAGTATCTTCTCGTTGACAAAGTATCTACAGTTCCTCGTCGACGAACCCACGTGTCTCGTCGACGAACCCACGTGTCTTGTCGACGAAGCCCTGCCTATAAATAGAAGTTTTCTTTATTTCAACGAGGAAACTCAGGAATCTTCTCCTTCTCTCTCTAAAAAAATGATCTCCCAACCTTCTTTCTTCGATTTCGGGCCGGACTTGACTCGGTTTGACGATCCAAAACCACCACGGGGTTTGTAGGATCGTTCTTTGCAAGGTTGTAGAAGTTGATCGTTGGTTTGAGGGGTTTGAGAAACATCCCAAAATCAAGGTAAATGAATTATTTTGGGATTTTCTTAATGAATAATGTTATTTGGAGCCTAGAAAGTAGTAAATAAGTGTTTTTCTTAAGATTTGAGTTAGCTGGAATTTATTTTAATTAAAATAAGATTTTTGGTTCAAGGTCCAAGTGAACGCTGTGGGTATCAGTTCAGGGATCCTACCAGTGTAGTTCAAAAGTTAGGTAAGGGGAAATTATATATTAAATCAGATTTTATGAAATTAAAGGTAATAAATTATTTTACATTATATGTATGTTTTGGTATGAATTATAAAATGTCAACCATGTAAAATTATATTTTCTAAGCCTAAGACTGCTTATATAGCTATGTATATGTGAAAGTAAACGAATGAAAGTGAAAAGTAATTTCTGAGGAATTATGTAATAAATGAAATGTATTTTCAGCATATAAATGTTAAATGTGGGTTGGCCTATTTTACAAGAATATGTATGAATTTTACTGATAAATTGTGTGGCATGAGTAAATGTAAATTTTGTGCAAATATATGTTAAATGTATGAGATGCAGGCTAAGTACGTAAAGCATTGAGAATAAAATATGATATGGACTATGTTGCTTGTGTATGTTAAATGCAATCATGTAAAGCTGAAAAGAGCCATGTTAGCAGATTTTAGCATATTTCTATGTAAACTAACTGATGATAGCTAAAAGGAGTTGTAGACTAACTGATGATAGCTAAAGACCAATTGTAGTACGAATGAAAGAAAGGAAAATGCAATGAAATGACAAAGGAATGACAATGAAATGAAATAACAAATGTGAACGATGTAATGTTGAAGATTACGTAAAGTGAAATGCAATGTAATGTTTAAACTATGAACATGAACAGATGTGTATGATTGAATGATGACATAAAGAATAATGTATTATAATATTATAAGTATCTATGCATGTAGAAACTGTTATGATTGGGCGGGGGGGGCGTACTCTTTGCCTGAGGGCTTGCCGAGTAAGGCGAGTGCGCTAGTAACTTCAGATGTGGCAGTAACTACATAACGCACTAGGGCAGAAGGAACCTACTTGTATGGACAGGTAGATATCTCTATCCTTGGGGCCTTCACTAGTAAACCTTTGTTTGAATTGTGAGAGTACGAGATCAATCTAATACTTGAGGGCTTACTGAGTAAGGTGAGTACCTTGGTATGCTTCAGCAGCGACCTTAGGGTTGCCTAAGTATCAAAACAGAGGGGTACTACTTGTATGGGTGGGTAATCACTCCTATCTTCAGGTAATCTCGTGGGTTAAATCTTTGCTAGTGATTGATTAGGTTCACAAAATGTTTCCAATGTTACGTTAATGATTTGTAAATGTATTTGAAATGATATCCATATACCTTATGTTAGTCACACGCTATTTTAATATGTATATTTCTTCCCTTACTGAGATGAGTTTCACCCGAATATGATTATTTCTTTTCCAGGACATCCTTGAGGTCAGGTTTAGGGAGCTCGAGGGTTTGTAGTCTTTTGAGGATTGTAAAAGAGAAAGGGTATATTTTTTATATACTGTGGGATTGTATTAAGTTTCAGTATATGTTCTATGTTTTATGTCGTTATGTTTTAAGGATGTTGAGTAAGGAATGGTTATGAAAATACTGAAATGTTTTGAGAGTTATATAGATTTATGGAAATGCAGGTTGTAACACCTCGACCCCGAGGGGCCTGGGATATTAACTTTTTACTATTGATTTACAGCGGAAGCAAATAAACTCGATTGATATTATACCAAAGCACTAATTATCCATATTACAATCACTTATTTCAAAAAAAGAAAATTACAAAAACATAAATACCTGAAATCATACTAATATTTCTAATCAATTTTTATTTTTCTAATCCCCACCCGCATGCTTGTTAAGCCTGATTTCCAACATGCTCTTCAGAGTTATCTGAAATAAAAATATGATTGGAGTGAGACGACGCTCAGTAAGTAAATAAGACTATTATTAGTGTGTGGTCAAAATGAGCTTTTTAAAAATTTCGTAAAACAATATTTAATACTATAACTTCAAAATTTCTTTTTGAATAAATATAAATTTAAAAAATTTCTGTATAAAACTTTTGTCATCAATTACAACAGTAAAATTTTATAATTATATACTATAACTTTTAAATTAAACTTTTAACTTTAAAAGTGTATAAACATTTAATGATAAATATACATATACGTTTCCTTATACGTTTTCCTTAGATCATTATTTAAGCACCAAAATGATCCTTTTCACGTAAACTTACACTTTTCCTTCAAATCATCAGTAACTTTGTATACATAATTAAATATGTATAAACATATATTATAAAAACCACCCTTAGGCCTGTTTGCCGTAAGTCATGTTTACCCCCATGACTGGGTTGTGCGGTCCGAAGACCGGACTTAGTTGGCTGGCCGACCAAACTAAATCAACGTACGTAAACTTTAAGTGAGATTTTCCTTATTAAGTTCTGGTCCGGAACTAGGTGTGCACTCAGGAGAAATCCACTAACATAAATAATCACTCTGTAAACAGTGTGGGTGCACTCTGTTCCGTATAAACTTTGAGTTGCGGTACTGAGCATCTGTAACTTTGAATTTTCGTTGTCATAAGGGGTTTTAAAATCATCTTATTATAATTTATGCAATTTAAAATAATATCGTAAAAATCTCATCTTTACTCATATTTTCATAAAAAAAAAATGGAACGTAGAAATAAACTCATGCCACACAATTTTTGTGTTAAAAATATATATAATTTTATTTTTGAATAGAAAGAAATGCTGAAAATTTACCCGAGGGGATTAGAACATTTCTTAACCCAAAAATAGATGCAAGTATATTAAAGATATAACTGGTATAATTAAATACGCGTAAAAATAAACTCATGGAAATTTTATGGAACTAATTAACATAATTGAAATTTACTTATAAAATAAACTCGGGTATGAATTTTAAATAAAAAAAAACTAACATAATCAAAAGTTACTTACCTTCTTCCTTACGAACACTGTAACTATCTCTAAGAAATGAGATTGGAAAGAGTGGGTGATTGAGAACTTATTCAAAAATTCTCTCTCCACCACAAATTCTTTCACTTACTAATTCTTCTCTTCCTTGGAATAAAAAATGAAGGTTGAGAGCTCCCTATTTATAGGAAAATTTTGGGGAAAAAATGAAATTTATAAAAATGTGGGGAGATGGGTGAAATTATAATTTTTTTAAAATTAAAGAATAGGTAAGGTATGGGTTGAGTATGGGATAGGGATGGAAGTCATGTGAGAGTGCTTGCCACCATTCCTATTAAATAAATTTTTAATTAACCACTTACCTAATTAATTAATCAATTAGTTAATTAATTATTTTATTATTTTATTATTTTTCTTAATCATTATTATCATTATTATTATCATTGTTATTACTTTTAAACTATTTTTTATATTTATTTATTTTATTATTTATTTTTGAACAAGATTTAAATTTAAATTTTGAAAACTCATGTGGACCCACATGGTCTTGTGGGCCCCACACAACTTCGAGACTCGAATGGATCCTACATAACTCGAATAACTCTTATACGATTTTATGCATCCTACATAACTTTGAGACTCGTGTAAACCTCCATATGGTTTCGGGACTCATGTGGGCCCCGCATAGGATACCTATATTATTATTATTTTATCATATATTTTTATAAATTATATCAGTCAAAACATTATTTTATGTACTTATTTACGTATATAAATAGTGTCTTGTGGCTCCGGGACTCATGTGGACCACACATAGTCTTGTGGGTCCCACATATGATACCTATATTATTATCATTTTATTATGTATTTTTACAAATTATGTCTGTCAAAACACTATTTTATGTATATATACTTATTTACATGTACAAACAGTGTCTATCCTGTTTATCCTATGAAATTCCATTTTGACCAGGTCGACCTCTAGGGAGCAACTGAGCCGCAATGGTCTCTGAGCACTCTCTTAGATAAGGTCTTTCTTAGGTATCAAACATGGAATCAAGGATTCTACAGAAAAACACTTTTGTATTGATATTAACTCAATGAGCATTTTTATTATTTTATTATTATTGTGCTTTAATTATATATATATTTTTGGGTCATCACACAGGTGATGGATGAATTATATGGAATTTAGATAGGAATAGTAAACTCTAATATTACAGTATTATGGTATTTTATATGGAGGTTATGTTTATATTTTCCGCTACGTTTATTATGGATTATGGATTATCAGGATTTCATCAGGTATAACGCCCTGGACCCGGGTTTAAGGGTTTGGGGCGTTACAATATAACCTCTCCATGACAATTCCAAGTCTTATTTCTATGTAATCATAATTTTATCATTCCTTTTAAATATACATCATTGAGTTTAATGCTTTCAATTATCTAACCAATAGTTGAATGATTTGTTGTGCATGTTAATTCGAGAGATGATGCATATATTTTAACTTCATATGACGTATGCCATAAATTGAACGGAAATAGGAATGTGCCAACGTGATTTATGTGGCTTTTATGTGAAATATTATCAATTTTAATGTACTCAAATGCTTTTAAATTTACATAGATATATCGTGAGTTATCGTATTTTGGGTAATTCTAATTATACTAGAGAGAATGTCTTAGATAAGTTAGAATATTTTGCTGTCAAATAGGATGATAATTGATTGATTGCATGATTAGGATTTGGAATTGGATTGGTTAGGTGAGTCGGATGCCTTAGCGTTTTCTTCATGGATGAAATAATCTTCTTTTTAAGTATTTAATTGATTTAATTTTATTTATTTAATTTTATTTTTTAGATTCAAAATCCACCACTTTTCTTAATTTTCAAATAATTTAGAATTATAACAACTTCAATAGTTAATAGGTAAATAGTTTTGGTGGGTTTGACATCCTTCTTATCACTATATTACTTGTTACGATTTCATGCACTTGCAAATTTTTATAAGTTTTTGGCATTATTGGGGACTATTTATTTTCTATTACTTTTAATATCAACTCGTTATAGATTAATTTGATTTTTCTTTATCGTAGTATTAATTTTTAATTTTTTAAATATATATTTATTTTTTAAAAAAAATAAGTTTTTTAGTAATATTGGCACTTTTTGAACACTACCAACATGCATCTAACATTTCATTAATATATTTATAATTTAAAAAAAAAAACTTTTTAAAAACAAATATTGCAACAATTTTTAAACATGTTTATGAATCTAGTAAATATATAATTGCTATGACTTTATTATTTAATTTATAAAAGACCATAATTATTAAACAAGACATTGCAGCTTTTAAAATTTCATAAAAATAAAAATTAATTTATTAATTTTACAATGAAATTAAAAAGTCACATATTAAGAATTTTACATAATAAAAAACAAAAAAAAATATGCAATCGTATTTATCATACATTATATTTAGCTATATATTCAACTCTAAATTCTTATATATAATTAACATGTAAATATCAATAAAGACCCTTAATTAAATCCCTATAACTCTTTTTGCCTGTTTACTTTTACTTTTTCTTTTATTGGATTAAAAATTAGATAAGAAAAAATATGAAAAGAAAAATAAATCCATGGACATAAAATGCTACAGTTGTATTTAATAACAACTTTTAATTAAATAAAAAGGAATGGCTTTATATGGATATCATTTTGGGCCTGGTCGTAATAATATGGCATGGAATTCAGCAAAGCACCTCAATATGGGCTTTGGAGGAGTATGTAGGCCCAATTGTTGGGCTCTGCCTGAGCCCGGTCCAAGGAAAGCGTCCTTAATAACAACCTCTACTTGAGATGTTTAATACAAAAAGCATGGAGGAATTTAGTGCATTAAGTGTGTGTTTTGTTAGGCACAGATATAAAACACTCTAAGTTTTATTAAGGAAATCTTACCCTTTAACTTCTTGTGTATTTGTATGAGTATTTTAATTTTTCATCTCTCCATATCAAAATTTTTCATATGCAAGTGCATCAAATAAAAAAGAGAAAATTTTGTAAAAAAATGTATTATTATACAATTCAAAATTGAATAGTTTTCTTCTTCTTCTAGATAAAAATAGTCGAGCATCTTTTAAAGTTATGGACACGTACTTTTCTATATTTTTAGGAATTATAGAACCTGCGGCACCAATTTACCGCCATGATCTAATGTTCAAAATGCACTTTTTCAAAGAAAAAGATAAATATTATATGTGAAGATCTATTTGTATGGCCGTTGTACCTGATAAAGTACACACACAAAAAGAGAGAGAGAGAGAGAGAGAGAGAGAGAGAGAGAGAGAGAGAGAGAGAGAGAGAGAGAGAGAGAGAGACCTTGAAATCATTGTCTAACCCTATTTAGTAGGACCTTATATGCCCAATTAGGACACCTAAGTTTTGAAATGAACTAAATATCTAAGGTATGAAATTTTGTTTGCTTCCAAGCATCTAGTTTTCAACTAGGGAGTAGGTTTTGGGTACCATCGGCTCCATAACATCCATTTAAATGTCATGGACGTGATGGAACTGACACCACTCAATTTGGATCTCGTATGCTCGATTTGGACACCTCAGTTCCGAAATTAACTAAGTATCTAAGGTATGTAACCCGATTTGATTCTAAGCGTTAAATTTTCAATTGGGGTGTATTTTTTCTGGTGCTGCCAGCTTTGGCACATGCATTTCAATGTCACAAACATGTCAAAATTGACATCACTCAGTTTGGACCTCATATGCCCAATTTGGACACTTGAGTTTCGAAATGAACTAAGTATCTAAGGAATGAAACTCCGTTTGTGTCTAAACATCTAATTTTCAACTACAAGGATTATTTGAGTACCATCAACTCCGGAATGTTCACGTCAACGTCCGCAACATGTCAGAACTAATCCCACTTAGTTTGTACCTTTTATGTCTGACTTGGACATCTGATTCTCAAAATGAACTAAGCACGTAAGGTATGAAACACGTTTTTCTTTGAGGCGTCTAAATTTTAGTTAGGAAGGAGTTCTTGGGTACCATCAACTTCGGAACATGCACCTCAATGTCTCAGATCTATAGAAATTGACCGCACTTAGTTTGGACCTTATATGCCCGATTTGGACACCTGAGTTCTCAAAAGAACTAAGTATATATAATACGAAACTCAATTTGTTTCTAAGCATCTAATTTTTAGTTAGAGAAGAGTTTTCTTCGAACCTTAACCTGCTACAACCCCCTCACTGTCATCTCCTTAGCTAGTTGCCACCTACAAGATGGGGATCCATGAGTGACAATCTAAAAATCCTAATCAACTAAAAAATAAAAGGAGAAAAACCATAATTATGATTATTAAAAAAAAAAAAAAAAAACACACACACACACACACACAAATGGCCCATGAAATATTTAATCAATACATAGAAGAATGAATTAACTTACCTCCAAAACACCTCCCTCATGACATCCCACATAAGATTCACTGGTTCCTCTTCGAACTATGGGTAATCTCTCTTTGAGAATCTGCATTGAGCACTCCTGATGGGTTCCTCCCTTAGGATGGCCATGAAAGCTCATATGGTTCGCGGGCTATGTGTCCCTGTATTCTCCGTCGCCTTGCAGCCTTTATTCTTTATCTGGTTTTCTTCCACGTGGCTGCAAAAGGAGACGGAGGGTGGGAGGGGCTAGAGCGCGCAGAGGAGAGCGAGAGAGAAGAGAGGAGAGAGAGAGCAGAGCAGACTCCTCCGCCATATACTCTCTATCTCTCGTATAATTGGCGCACCTCCAAGCTTTTCTGTTCTCTGTTCTCCTCTCTCACTCTGGGTTTCGCCTTTTTGGTCGTTGACTCTCCACTCTCCATCTCTGTTCTTGTTCGCTACACCTCTTTTCTCTCTCCCCCTTTTTTCCTTCTTTTCATTGTATGGGTCATACCACTTTTCCCTAGCTCTATGTTTGTTGACTTGTGAGTCGATCCCAATTTTGATAATGAAAAATAACAACATCTCAATTTGTGCATGGAGTATTCTTGAATAGGTTAAGTTAAGGAAAACACACGTGATGGATGGCAAAATAGTAAGAGGTGCAAGTACCTAAACGAACATACCTCGGCATATTCCATGGGATTTCAGACGAGCAAAAGGCATAAAGACTTTACATTTTTCAATTGTAATAATAACTAGGTTTAATGTGTGCATACATATCTTATGATTTAAATTGAAACTCTATCCTGACCTTAGATTCACCTTAGGAAACTCCAAGTTTCATGGAAAACCTTTCATTACAAAGTTAAACTTACACAAAAGGTTTGAAGTGGCTTTTGAACTTAAAAGAAGACAAAAACTTAATTTATTATAAGGGTTAGTCGACCGGCTATAAAGCCCAGTTAACTGGATAGAACAAACTGACCAAAACACAATTTTACGAAGGCCCAGTCAACCGGCTATTAAAGCCCAGTCGACCAGACAATACAAAATGTCCAAAATGTGCTTTTATGAAGGGCCCAGTCAACCGGCCTTCTTGGGAAGGATGATTCGGCAAACCGGATCATTGGCCCGAAAGACCAAAGCTTGCAAATTAGGAAATCACCCTTCAGTTAGTTGACCAAACCTCTCGGGTTGAAGCCAATTTAAGCTCCCAACGATCAGATCTTTTGAAAAAAAGTCATATTATATTCCCCAACGGTCAATTAATAGTTATATTGTGTTTTTGCCTATAAATATCAACTCTAAACACTTGGAGAAGGTTAGAAAATCACTTTGAAATTTTATTTGAATATCTTTTAATTCTTTCTCTTATTTTATACTCTTCTTGAGCATCAAATTCATTTTTCTCCTACACACTTATTTTGAAAATATTTTTGGATAAAATTTTTAAAGAGTTTTTTGAAAAAAGGCTTAAGCTTATATCCACTCATATATTTTGCTTGACAGACTTTTTATTCTTGAGATTTTTCAAAATTCATATTTCTAATACTCTTCATTTTGAAAATATTTTTCTAGAGAAAATCTTTTGAGTTAATTCTTGAAGAGTCATAAGCATATATCAATTCATATATATTGCTTGAAAGACTTCTTATTATTGGGATATTTTGAAAGATCAAGTTTCCCTATTTTCAGCTTTTGAACAATCCTTTGGAAAAAAAAACTTGTGAGTCACAAGAAAGCTTTGAGCATATATTCATTGATATATATTTGCTTGAAAAGCTTCTTGAGAAAGGGTAGAGCACATATTCACACTTATATATTTTGCTTGGAAGCCTTTTAATATTTGAATTTTCAAAGGTCAATCATATTAAGAAAAATCATTTTCCATACTCTCAATTTTTAATTGCAATAGATTTTTGAGAGAAAAATCTTTACTCTACCGAACTTCATTTATAAATAATTTGAAGAGCATTTTGATTTTAAATTGTACAAATCAGCTTTTAAGAAGCATTTTCTTTCTATGCAAAATTATTTTTAAAACAAGCTCTTCGCAGTTCGGGTTGTAAACTGTGGCCAAGTAAGGGTATATCACTTGGAGAGATAGCTCCGCCTAGAAGGAATAGGCCAAATGAGGGGACATCGTTTGAATAGGGGCGCTCTACCCTATTGAAGGAGTGGACCAAGTGAGGGGACATCACTTGGAGAGGTTGGTCCGCCTAGAAGGACTGGTTTACCGGGTGTAGGGTATCGTCTGGAGAAGAGGTCTCCATCCTATTTGAAGGAGTGTTGTAAAGGGGGGCTCCACCTTGTAAGGAGTGTGTAACGGTTTGCTCCGCATGGTTAAGGGAGCGGTTTAGTGGAATCCTTGGATGGTTTGCCTAAGGCGAGGACGTAGGCAGGTATAGCCAAACCTTGTAAAAAAATTGGTGTTATTCTCTCTCCATTATCTCATTCATATTTCCACACATGTATGTTTGTTTATTTATTGTCATGATTGATTTACATACATGCTTTCAATTTTGATTGGGATATTGATTTGGTAACTCGACAATAATTAGCCAACATTTTTTAAAACTCAATTCACTCCCCCTCTTGGGATCACACCATTCCTCACATTTGGTTTCAGAGCCCGATTGCAATGAGTTTAACCGTATTTGCATAAAGATTGCAATGGATCACTTTGGTGTATGCTTGTTTTATAAGGGAAAATCCTTTACAAATCGTCCACTGTTTTATGGTGTATATTTTACCGTTTAGAAATTGAAAATGAATATTTTTTTTTTTGTAAAATCAATAGATAGGAGGATTTGGAAAGTGATTGTTAAAGGAAATCATATCCCAATGAAAATTGTGCATTGTTTCCCAAACATGAAAATGAAATGGTTGAGCATGACATGGATTTAATGCAAATGAATTTCAGTGCCATGCATATTTTTATATTATGCCTTAGTTACTAATGCTTTTAAAAAAGATTATGACTTATACTAGTGCTAAGGAATTTTGGGAACAATAAGAGGTATGGAAAGACCGAGGGAGAGGAGAATGTCACTCCAAGTTTTTCGAACTTAAAAGATCAAGAAGGAGAAAAATGAAAAGGTTTATCTCCATCCTTCTACTTTATTGAATGATTCATGCAATGATTAATGTTGTATATCTTGTGTTAAATTTATTAGTGGATCATGTGAATCTGATAATGAAAGCATGTCATCTTATGAGGAACTTAAAAAGGAATTTATTAATGCTCGTAAGATTTAGTTAGGATTTATTATAAAAGAGAATAGTGTTGTCTAAAGGCTTAGATAGTGGATAGTGCTTCAAATGACAAATCTTAGTATATGCATTTTCTATACTAAGAACATTAGAGAATAAAGCCAACTTGTTAGTTATTGAAAATATAATTCTCTTGGCTTGAAGAACTTAGTTGTGCCCTTCACATTATGCAAATAAGTTTATTTCAATTGAAGGGATATTATTTGAAGAAATCTTGTTTAAAATCATTTGATCAATCTAGTCTAAGCATTAAAGCCAAATGTAATTCAATGGAATATATAATATCTTTAGCTAAGGAGTCAAATGCAAAAGGGGTGGAAAAGAGGCTTAAATTTCAAAATTAGTGAAGCCCGGTCGACCGGAACTCTCTATTGCCCTTAATAGCCTATCCAATTGCACCCCAATCGACCAGACCATCAACCAAAAATCTTTGTTTGCGCCCCAGTCGACCGGACCTATGTCCCCAGTCAACTGGCCAACTTAAGTTGGTTCGATATGCCTAAGAACTCAAAGCCAATGTTAAGTTTTGAAAATTTAAAGTATTTGGCTAAGAATTAGAAGCATAAAAAGATGAAAAAGAAGAACATAAGATGATAATTCTTAGGCTGCATAACTGAGGGGGAGCAGCAAATTTAAAATTCTTCTAATAAACCCTTAATGGCATTGTGCTTATTTTGGAAACACCATATTATGGTTATACCTTATGCCTTTGTATGAGTTGAATGCTTATATTTTTTCTTAATGTTATATTATTTGATGGATGATTTATTTTTTGACATGAACTCTTATTTGGGCTATACCCAAGGACTTAAATTTTGATTTGGATAGAAATTTCGATGGTCTCAATTTACAGAAATTTTGATGGAATTTACGATTTCGATTTCAATTTAAAGAAATTACAAAAATTTATAATAAATTATGGAAATTTACAATAAAACTTTAGGAAATATTAGAATAGATGATCATTCTTAATATGGTATCAAAATACATTAAAAAAATGCATATATGATAAGTTTTTAGTGTGTGGGATATTAAACTGCATATCACGAAACAAACTATGAAGTGAAGCACGTTCAAATGATTATAAAGTTTTAAAGCTATTCCTTTAATGATTTAAGACAAAAAAATTATCATTTAAACAACTACATTTTCAATAAATATCATACATTTAATGATCTAATACCACGTGGACTTTCTTGGTGGCTCAAAGTCATCTCTCCTATCCCTATCATTAGGATTTTGAGATGACATATATTGTTTACAATAATCACTCCATGTCATATAACTTCCAAAATATTGAGTATAGGTGTACATGTGTTGTTCATACTCTTCCATAGTCATCTGGTTCATGGCGGTTTCTACTCGGCCAGAAGATCTTCGTGTACTAGGATGTCTTCTTACAGGTTCTACTTGTTGTGTATGTCCATAGGATTGTTTTGCATTTGCATACTAGTCATACCCATATTCTTGGCCTATTTGTCCATACCCTTAGGCATGTGATTGCCAATTTCCATATTGTTGTGTCTGCTCATTTGCATATGAAAACGGTTGGCCATATCTAGATTGTAAGGAGCTGTTATGTGTAGATTTATAACCACTATAACTATTAGAGTCATGCTCTGTTCCTATACTCATAGATTCCATACTAAGGGAAAAGGTATCCTCTTCTATTTGATGCATCTTCCCTTTTTCCTTTTCTAACGACTATACTACCTATCAACTAGACGTGTTTCTCTTTGTGGACCCTCATCTTTAAGTTGGGGAGGACATGTATATTCCACTTCTGGTCTATAATCTTATCATCCTTTATTTCCTCCATAGTCCCCACCCTCACCACCTTGCCCACTACTACCGCTGGGGTTAGATCTGTTACCACCAACATCATCATCGTCATTGTCATCATCACCACCAGAGGGCATAGTGGATGAAGTTCCATATCTAGACCCAAGATTCATTTGTGAATCATCACTACTAGATATTACTTCTTCTACCATCACCTGATTAACATCAATACCAAAGTCATCTCGTGCATGCTTGGCCATTTGTGGATGGGGACTTTCGTCTTGTTCATCAAGATGGGATGGTCTAATCCACTGAAAAAGTGGATACTCATCCTCATCACCCAATTCAACTAATATGTCAAGAAGGTCCAAGGGATCTTATTCAGACACTTTGTCCATTTCGGCATTCATATCTCTTATTTGAAGTTTCATATTGTAATAACAAAAAACAAGCTGTTGAAGTCTGGTGTCGGCTAGTCTATTTCTTTGCTTTGTGTAAATGAGTGCAAATGTGCTTTAATTTCGTTCACAAGCTGATGAAGATGTGGTTTGTGACAAAATGCGCAATGCTAGCTTCCTGAGGATTGGAGCACTTGATCCATACATCATCCACCAATCAATTGTGCAAGATATATTAAGAACACAAGTTAGTACTTAGTAGATTGTACTTGAAGTTTGTAATTTTGTGTTGTATATTTATATATAAATACTTACCAAGTGCCATGGTTGCCCACTTCTCCAAAGCTTCTTTTAGCATCTCTAAATAGAATAATCTTAAAAAAAAAGTGTTATTGAATAATTAACATGGATTAAGACTTTTTTTATTTAAAATTTTATTTTAAAAATATACCTCATTTCCAATTTGATCTAGGCCTGAGGAATGTGGCTCAAGGGTGTTAAAAACTTTGTGAACTGCATTAAGAAAATAAGGATCTTCCCCAACACCTTCTTTGTATTGACATTTTGTATTTAAAAAATAAGTTGTCAATCAAATAAAGTAAAATATAAATAAGTATTTTGATATATGAATTTCTTGAAATTTATAAAATATTTTATACATGCTGCATAAAGAGGATGTTCAAGGGTTCTTTCCCACCGGTCATTGATTACTTTGAGAAATAATCTTACACTTCTTGCACCTACTTTAATGGCCTCTTTCATCACCCTCATTACTGTAAACACAAATCCTAATTTTGGCCACACTTCACTATCAAATATATGCAATACTCGATATATAGGCTCATAAACATTACAAACTTTTTGTCAATCTATCCCAAAATTGATGGTTAAGAACTCTGCTTTCAATTTCTCTACCCATTTTTGTTCGACTAAGAGCATGTTAAGCCCATTCATCAAATATGAATAGAGATTTTAAACCTACTCTTTTTTTTTTGTACTCTATCAAGGGCAATGTAGTTTGTAGCAAATCATGTGGCCCCTGGACGCACAATATCCCATTGACAGTGTTCCCTCATTTTAGCTAGCAACCATCTATGATTATGTTGACTTTTTAAGTCTAATCCCTGTTTAGATGCTGACAAAGCACATGTATCTTATGTGTGTGCCTAATGTTTTGAACAAGTTTACAATTCAGAATGCACACATAGAAGAGAATGATGGAAGCCAGAAAGCTCACATCAACTGGCGTTTTCCATAAAAGACAGAAGAGTAAAGAAGAAGACATTTGTGTTTGTAATTGTATTGCATTTAATTTCTTATCTTTGGTCTGTAATAATGTATACATTTGCATGATATGTTTGAATGCTCAAAACGACCGTAGATAGACCCTAGGGACTGGCACATTTCACCAAAAACCTTTTTCTAAAAAAACTAAAATCATACAAAGTTTTTGAAATAGCTTTAGGGTCAAAATCAGGTAAAAAACAAAGCCTTCAGTCGACCGACGCCAGATTTTTTGGGCAAAATATTGATTGTTAATGCCCTTTGTCGACTGAACTAAACCATTAATAACTAGCTTGGTCGATCAAACCACTGTTTGCCCAAAAGTCAAAGTTTGACTTGCCCGGTCAACCGAATCTGTGGCAATATAAAAGGCACAGAAGACTGAACGGTCAAAAGACAACATTTGACTACGCTCGGTCGACCGAACCAACACGTTTCTAACACCCAACTACTTGGTCGACCGAACCTTGTAGTTCATTTTTGCCACGGTCGACCGAACCCAGAGGAATGGTCAATTAAACCTTGCCTTGGTCGACCGAACCTATGAAGGGTTCAAAATCACATTAATATGGTCGACCGAACTTGCAGTTCAAATTATCCACGATCAACCAAACTCAGTGATATAGTCGACCAAACCTTTAATATGGTCGACCGAACCTCTCGGGCTGGAAATTTTTTAAGGGCTAAAATGTCATTAATTTTTTAATTAAACTTTTCCAAAATACCAAGCATGTCCCCATCGGTCATAATTTTCAAAAAATCTATAAATACCTCCTCCATAACTCAAATTAGCAACTTTGATTAACTCCAAATTCTCTCTAAACCGTTGTTAATCAAAATTCCCCCAAAACAAATTTTTATTGATAATATCATTCTTTTGGGGCAAAATCTTTTATACAAATCTCTCAAACTCTCTTTCATGCTTTTATTTCAAAATCATTTTTTGAGGAGAGTATTTTATTTAGGGCATTTTATTTGCATATACTCTCACTTAGCACTTAATCTTTGAAAAACATTTTTGAGAGTATTGCTTAGGTTTTCTCCCGATTATTTCTTTTATAAACATTTTTTGGGAGAAAATTATTTATAACACAAATATTTTCTTAAGCTTAAATTCCTAGATTCTCTAAATATTCTTTATTTGAAAAAATATTTATAGGAGAGCAATAATACTCATTTTTTCATATACATTTTATTTGTGCAAAATTATTTGATAGCATCCTTGCTCTACTGAGCATAATGCATATCATTAGAGAGTGCATATATTTGAGCTTAAATGTGTACATCTCAGTTTATTGTTTGGAGCATGTAATATGTACAATTTTTTTTTTATTATACCGGTTGGGTTCAGCCCGTGAATAGAACTGGAGAGTCTCAGCCCCGTGAGTGAGACCGGTTGGGTTCAACCTGTAATTTGAACTAGGGAGTCTCAGCCCCGTAAGTGAGACAAGTTGGGTTCAGCCTTGTAATTGAGTTGGGGTTTACCTCACCCCGTAAGGAGAGGTTGTAATGGCTTCTGCTCTGCCCATTTAAATGAGCAGGTTTAGTGGAATCCTTGGGGGGTATGCCTATGGGGGGGACATAGGCTGGTTTGGCCGAACTTCGATAACAAATATCGTGTGTCACTCTCTCCTTATCTCATTTAATTTATGTCTTTTAAATTCAGCATGTGTATGTTTGTTCATTTGTGATTATAATTATTTGCATACACACTTTTATTTAAATGAGATATGCTGCAAGTGTATGTTCACACTTATAGCTTAATCATTTTTCATACACATTATATTGAATGAGGTATGATATATGGTGAATCGGCGTAAATGTTTAATTTAACCGAAATATTTTTAAAACCCAATTCACCCCCTCCCCCCTCTTGGGATCACATCAATTCCAACAATTCGTATCAAATTCTAGTTGTAATAAGTTTAACCGCTATTATAACGGCTTATTTTTCAATGTATCCCTGTTTTGAGGGTCAATCCTTTGCAAATCCTCCACCATTTTCATTGCGTAGATTTTACTATTTGTTTATTGAAAATGTTGTTGTAAAATCAATTGATTGGAGGTTTTGGAATGTGCTTCGTACAGGAAGTCATATCCCAATGAAAATGATTTTAAATGCAAAGTTTCCCAAACTCGAAAAAGATTTGAAAAAGCATGTCACCGTTTTAATGTATATCGGTTGAGTGTCATGCATGTTTTTTTGTGCCTTAGTCACTAATGCTTTACACAGTTTATGATCTTTGTGTGCTAAGGATTTTGGGAACTGGTTGAGGTATGAAAAACCAAGAGAGAGATTAACACAACGCTGAGCTTAAAAGACTAAGAAGGTGTAAAACATAAAGGTATATCTATCCTCCTTTTAATTAATTGAATGATTCATGTTATGATTCACATGATATATCTTATGTTAAATTTGTGTGTTGTTGTAAAATCATATGATACTTTTAATTATATTATATATACTCATAAGATTTTAGGAAATGATATAAAAGGGGTTCTAATATTTTAAATGCTTAAATAGTGTCTTATGCTTAAAATTGTAAATTTTAATATACACTATTATCATATTGAGAACCATAAGAGAAGTATGCCAATATGTGATTTTAAATTAATAATGTCCAACCCAATTGCTTAAATCCTGTATATTATGATAGGTTAAATTTTGAAAATATTGGGCATATTATGCTTGAAGTTAATCCCCTGCACATGGACAAAGATATATTATAAAATGATTCTCAATGTTGTATATATGCTTAAACTTTAAAATTTTTGAATACAGCATACCTTGTCCATCACATAGATTTGAGGTTTAGGGAATTAATACTATATATATATATATATATATATATATCATATTATCCTAAACTCATCATTGAGCTTAAATGATAAATTTTTTTTGATAAATTAAATTTAAAGATTTCATAAGCTCGTCCCCATTTTAGAAAACACTAGTCATGCCAAATATATAATTCTTTGGCTGCATAATTGAGGGGGAGCAGCAATTTTAAAATTCATCCTATAAGCAATAAATTATATTATACTTATCTTATCATGTTTATTGGATGACTTGAGTGATAAATGTATATATATCCATCCTCCGCTTAAAGTTCAACTATATTTGATGGATAATTTATTTGAGCTAAATGTCACTGTCCATTGCTTGCAAATGATTATATTATTCCATGGATAGTTTATTTTGATTGTCTACTAAAATGTATGCTTGTATTGAATGTCTCTTGCGTGGCTGATGCAGTGATGTAAATTGCATGCTGGTAGTGGATATAGGTTCTCGCATGCTTAATATGAATTGTATTTGCATGTTGCAGATTATTTTGAATTGTTTGCATGAATCTATCAAGTTTATGGTACATGAAAAAAGTGGGAAAATGTTTAATTTATAGACGGCATGCTGTCGAAATTTCGGTAGAACTTTTCCCAAAAATGAGGCCATGTACTAGAATAAATGATGATAAAATACATGCTGGATGAACTTTTTGATTATTTTTATAATGCATGCAAAATAATTAATTAGTTAGCTAGTGCATGTTGAATTATAAATGGTATGTGCTTAACAGAAAAACATGCACAATCTTCATGTCATTTCCTAGGCTACTAGATAATTAAATAGATTAGTACATGTTAAATCCTATTGGTTTACGCTGAACTGAAAATATGTACACATTTTATGGACCTAGGAGAAACTTAGTTCATAGACACCATTCGGTCTTAATGTAGAGATCTGAACCCGTAAATAAGAAAAGGAGAATAAGGGGTATTTCAGCAGGGTTCATCGACAAAGGTAGTGTGTTCGTCGACAAGGTCCCTTCAGTGCTTCGTCGACAAAATTTAGACTGTCGTTGATGAGGGAAAATTGAGCGAGCCAAAGAAAATATCCAGGAGGGCTCATCGACGAAGGCGCCACCTTGTCAACGAGTTTGACTTAGTCAAGGGCCCTATAAATATCCTATTTGGTTGCTTAAGGGCTAATATACTCCCAAAAGCTCTCTCTCTCTCTAGAACCAACGAGTCCTCTCTCTCTTTCTACGAACCTTCGCCGTTTGTTGTCTATTTTGACAATTGAAGGTTCCTACATAGATCAGAGGAAGAAACTCTACAAATAGATTAGATCATATCGTCGTTTTGAAGATTTTCGGGTTTTCCCAAAAATCGAGATAAGGATCTGATTTCGATTTCGATTAGGTAGTTGTATAGTAGTCGAGATTATAGAGAAGTAATGTTTTGTGGTTTTTAGATTCGAGGATCCAAGGTCATTGTTTTGGACCATTCCGTTCATGTTTCTAGTTTCAGGTTTAAGGTAAGGGGAATTTGTTTACAACAGTCTTTTTGTAAAACTAAACCGCTAAAAAGTTAGTTTATGTTTATATGTATGATTTGACTACTTATTTGCTAAATTTCGCGGGATAAAAATATCTTTTTTACTATTTTACGATTTTTGGTAAAATGAGGATTTTGGCGTATGATGTCCAAACTTTACAAAACTTCTTTATTTGCACTAATATTATTGTAGGAGATGCTTAAATCCATTATTTCTCATTCAAATGATGTTTATTGTATTTTATACCATATAGAGGACTTTTAACTAAACTAGTGTGACATATGGATTGAAATGGAATATGAGATTCTTTTATAATATTTGTATGAATTATGGGAACTAGAGTTCCATTTTTCTATCCAGAAAATGTGAAAAATAGGTGTCGGTTATATATCGTGCTATATACGTAAAAAGGGTAAACCGAGAGGATGTGTGTCGGTTGATACCCGATGTGATTATATAAGTGTGTGAAAATATTAGAATTGCACAGGTTATTATGATTATTGTAAATTGTATATAAGATAAATGGAACCACAACTTGCTACCAAAGGAGTTGAAAGACACTTTAGTTTAAAGGAGTTGAAACATACTTCAGTATAAAGGAGTTCAAAGATACCCCCAAGGGCTCGGTTCCGTAGCTAGTAAAGTACAGTGCAACCACACATCTAAATCAGTGTGGGTATAGAGATAGTCGACTTGCAGGAGTAATTAAACCACTGGTGAAATAATGGACCAAGTAGGGGCAGTCGGACTGTATAATAGATACTTGGCAGTGCCTGCACGAACAAGGCATTGCTAGAGTTATCAGTGCACAACCCGTGCCATGGGGTAAATAGGCATAATATGTCATACCAAGTTGATCGATGTTCTAATATTCATATACATGATTTAAAACTTTATATGGAGTAAATTTATAGTATTTGTGTTGATATACCCATTGCATTACAAAATTGAAAATGTTAGTTGTACGTATCAGTTTTTAATTGAAATAAGCACATGTGGTCACACACTGATTGTAATATCTTCCGCCTTACTAAGAAGTATCTCACCTCATTATCCAACCTTTGTTTTCAGGTCCATCAGGACGTCGATCCTAGTTGCTAGAGGGACTTGGGAGGTTGTTTTTGAGTTAAGCTTACGTAAGTGTTCTTTTTGTGTATTAAAATTAGTTGAAATACGTTTTTGGAGGTTGTAATAATAATTTATGTTCTAAGTCTTGATAAATGTACTTGAGGATACAATAGTAAGCTCTGGTATATTTCTAATGGAATCTCTATGGATGTTTATGTTTTTTCGCAACATTTACATTACAGTCATGTTTATGATACACCCGTATGTCCTTGTGTAGGGCGGGTGGTTGTTATATTTTATCAGGTATAGGTTTTTCAGTAGGCATGGTAGCAATCGAGGTCTATTTAAAGGACCGGGTTGTTACAGTTAGTATCAGAGGCTTAACTAGTCGGAAGTATGATTTGTTTCGTGCTTCCTAGTTAGGGAGGTGTCCAGAACTTAGGATTTGCTAGTTTCTGTAGTCTAGAATATACTAAAGCATAGGACATGGACGAGACCTTGAGTTTTGCTTTGTATACCTGGAGACAAAAATCCATCGACAGACTTCTGTGTTTTTCTAGATCAATCGAAAGGTTCATAAAATCATGGCAATCCATTGACAGTTTTTTTTCCAAGTGGAAAGGCGGAATTTGAGTTAGAATGATGATGTCAAACTAATGGAGTACGTCAATATTGAGGATATGAAATTAGGGGATGGAGTCTACAGTATGATAGTATTAGTCAGTTCTTAGGCTATTACCCTTCTAATGGATTTCTCAATTGCTTCTCCGGATGGAATCCAGAGACATTATTGCCAACGTGGGAGGCAGTAGTAGTGAGGGTGCTGGCTCTAAGGCTGGCAGTGACTCTACTAGTGTATTGCAAGATTTCGCACAGCAGCTTATGGCTGAGGTAGTGCGAACGAATAGAGGTCAGGACTATCCTTCGACTGAAATGGGTTGCTCCATTGATCAATTCACTAGGTTGAAGCCTTCAGTTTTCATAGGAAGTGTAGATCCAGTTCGTGCTAAGAATTGCATCCAGGAGATTGAGAAGATCCTGGATGTTTTAAACTGCACGGAGAAGCAGAAGGTAACCTTTGCAATGTTCAAGTTGTCAGGGGAGGTAGAGAGATGGTGGGTGTCAGTTAAGAAGATGGAGGAGCATCGACCGATACCAGCAGCGATGACGTGGGCTCGTTTCAAAGAGCTATTCTTTGAATGGTATTTTTCGGCCATGGTCAGAAATGCAAAGATGGAGAAATTTATGAATATGATGCAGGAGTTGCTGACGGTGCAACAGTATGCTGCCAAATTCTAGGAGCTATCCCGATTCTCTCCATTCATGATATTGGATGAAGTGAGGAAGGCCTAGAAGTTTTAAAGGGGTCTGAGGAAGGAGGTTCAAAGGCATACGACAATCTTTCAATTGCAGGTTGCTACCCTGGTTGACAAGGCCACTGTGGTAAAGGAGAGTTTGCTTGAGGACGCAGAGGTTCAGGTCCCAAAGAAGAGGCCAATGCCTCCCAGTTCTTCATCCGGGGCAAAGCAAGGTAACTGGAAGAAGAACAGTGGTGGTACATCTCAGGGTACCACATCTTATTATGGTTGCTCTTTGTGTGGTAAGAAACATACTGAGCAGTGTTGGATGACTACGGGCGCTTGCATGCAGTGTGGTAAACAGGGACATAATGCGAGAGATTGTCACATGTAGGGAAACAGTGGAGCCCCACAACAGCCATACAGAGGAAATGCTCAGGCGCAGCATGGTGGTCAACAAGGGGGTACCACCCAGGCTAGGGTGTACTCTCTGACTCCAAGCGATGCAGAGAATGCCGGTGATGTAGTCACATATATCATTTACATGCTTTCTCATAAAGTTGTTGTATTCTTTGATTCCAAGGCAACGCATTCTTTTGTTTCCTGTGAATTTGTTAAACTATGTGGATTGGGGTTCCAACTGTTAGATTATGAACTGGTGGAGGCTACACCGTATGGGTCTGTGGTCGGGTGTGGCAAGGTAGTTTGTGACTTCCTGGTTGAAATTCAAGGGAGGGTACTACCAGTTGACCTTGTGGTGTATGACATGTATGGCTTTGACATCATCTTAGGGATGGACTGGTTATCGGCCAGTTATGCCAATATTGATTGCCACAGGAGGGAGGTGTGGTTTAGACTGCCAGGGGAGTAGGAATTTAATCTTTTAGGGTCGTGTGCGCGTTACGCACCACAGGTCCTTTTTTCTATGCAGGCTAAGAGGCTACTCCTTAAAGGGTGCCAGGGGTATTTGGCATTTGTGAAAGATGCACTAGTTGAAGAACGTAAACTAGAGATGATTGCTATAATGCACAAGTTCCTTGACGTGTTTCCAGAGGACTTGCCAGGATTATCTCCAGACCATGAAGTGGAATTTGTTATAGAGTTAACTCTAGATATGACACCAATATCAAAAGCTCCATATCGTATGGCTCCAGCTGAACTGAAAGAGTTGAAAGAATAGCTTCAGGAGTTGTTATACAAGGGGTACATTCAACCAAGTGTTTCTCCTTGGGAAGCACCAGTATTATTTGTGAAGAAGAAGGATGGATCGATGAGGATGTGCATCGACTATAGAGAGCTTAACAAGGTGACGGTAAAGAACAAATATCTGCTATCCAGGATTAATGATTTGTTTGATCAGCTTCAGGGCACGCAGGTCTTCTCGAAGATTGATCTACGATATGAGTATCACCAGCTGAAGGTGAAAGTGGGGGATGTTCCGAAAACAACATTTCAAACTCGGTATGGCCATTATGAATTTATGGTTATGCCTTTTGGTTTGACTAATGCATCTGCAATATATATGGATCTGATGAATAGGGTCTTTCATGAATATTTAGACCGTTTCATCGTGATATTTATCAATGACATCCTAGTGTATTCTAGGAGTGCCGCAGAGCTTGAAATTCATTTGAGGTTGGTATTGCAAAGGCTTAGGGATAAGATGTTATATGCTAAACTAAAGAAGTGCGAGTTTTGGAAGGAACAGATTGCATTTCTAGGGCATGTGGTGTCCAAAGAAGGTGTATCGGTGGACCTGAGTAAGATAGAAGTAGTAGTGGACTGGGCGAGACCGAAGAATGTTCAAGAGGTCAGAAGTTTTCTAGGTCTTGCAGGTTACTACCATTGGTTCATTGAAGGGTTCTCCAGTTTAGCAGGTCCTTTGACATGACTCATGAGAAAGAATGTGAGGTATGATTGGACTGATGAGTGTGAGCTGAAACGGTGACTGGTTACTACTCCAGTTCTGACTATTCCATCTGGGGATGGCGGCTTTGTTATCTATAGTGACACCTCCAAAAAGGGTCTTGGTTATGTTCTAATGCAACAGGGCAGAGTAGTTACTTACGCTTCACGTCAACTCAAAGAGTATGAGAAGAATTACCCGACCCATGATATGGAATTAGTAGCGGTAGTGTTTGCACTGAAATTTTGGAGGCACTACCTATATGGTGAAAGGTGTGAGATTTTTACTAATCATAAAAGTCTTAAATACTTTTTTACCCAGAAAAAGAAGACTACGATTGTACTACTAGCTATCACCCTAGAAAAGCTAATGTAGTAGCTGATGCTTTGAGTCAGAAGTATGTTGATGCGTCAGTCTGAGCAGTGAGAGTTCAGCTTCAGATCTGTATGGAACTAGAAATGTTGGGTTTGGAAATAGTGGAAGGAAATCATCAGGTTGTTCTTTCCAGTTTGATGGTACAACCGACCTTACAAGAAAGGATCTGTGTAGCGCAGGAGAAGGATCCAGAGTTGATTGAGGTGAGGGAAGGAGTTTAGAATGGGTTGAAACCAGATTTCAATATCTCTGGCGATGGGTTATTGAGATTTCACAGCAAGGTTTGTGTACCGAATGATGCCAAGATTAAACGGGTCATTCTGGAAGAGGCACACCGTTCACTCTACACTATATATCCTGGTAGTACTAAGATGTACCAGAATTTGAGGAAATCTTTCTGGTGGTCCAACATAAAAATAGAGATCGGCTGTTTTGTAGAGCAGTGCCTGACATGTCAGTGGGTCAAAGCAGAGCACCAGCGGTCAGTAGGACCACTTTAGCCACTTGGTATCCCCGAGTGGAAGTGGGAGCACATCTCTATGGATTTTGTGATGGGATTACCTGCGGCAGTGCATAGGCAGAATGCTATATGGGTTATAGTGGATCGATTGACGAAGACTACACATTTCATTCCAATCAAAGTCAGCTACTCTTTGAATAGGCTGCTGAGCTTTATGTGCAAAAAGTGGTATGACTTCATGGTATCCCTATTTCTATTGTTTCAGATCGAGATCTACGTTTTACATCTCGTTTCTGGAAAAGTTTACAGGATGCCTTGGGATCATAACTGACGTTCAGTATGTCTTTTCACCCACAGATGGATGGACAGTCGGAGAGGACTATTCATACGTTATAGGATATGTTACAGGCTTAAGTACTGGACTTTGGGGATAGTTGGATACGATATCTACCGCTTGTTGAGTTTCATATAACAACAGTTACCAGGCTAGCATAGAGATGGCACCTTACGAAGCACTTTATGGTCGTCGGTGTCAATCTCCATTGTTCTAGGATTAGGTAGGCGAGCGATAGATATTAGGTCCAGAACTGGTTCAGCAGGCCTCTACAAAGGTCGAGTTGATCAGGGAAAGAATCAAGATAGCTCAGAGTTGACAGAAAAGTTATGCTGATACTCGTCGATGAGAGTTGGAATTTGAGGTAGGAGATATGATATTTTTTAGGATCACTCCGATGTAAAGGGTGATGAGGTTCGGAAAAAAAAGGGAAGTTAAGTCCTTGATATATCAAGCCTTTCGAGATCTTGGAAAGGATTGGTTCGGTTGCTTATCGAGTGGCTTTACCTCCAACATTATCTACAGTCCATGACGTGTTTCACGTCTCGGTGCTAAGGAACTACGTACCCGATCCATCGCATGTACTGTATTACGAACCTCTGGAGATCAATGATGCTTTATCATATGAGGAGGTACCAGTATAGGTATTAGATCGGAAAGTTCAGCAATTACGAACTAAGGAGATACCGCTAGTAAAGGTATTATGGTGTAACTGAAATTAGGAATAGCTTCCCAAGAAGGGGGGTGAATTGGTTTTTAAAACTTTCTTTTAACTTCTTTTAAGAATCCTTAACTTCTTTAAACACTTAACCAATTATTTAAATGCAATCTTCAAACCAAACAATCAATTTATTTTCCAAGTATAAGTCAAACAACCAAACTAAGATATAAAGTATTCAGCACTTTGGTAATATAACAACTCAAAATGGTTGTTTGTTTATATTTGCCAAATTTGAACCAAGCCCTGAAGTGAATGAGAATTTATGCTTGCTGATGTAAGGCCCTATATAGATGAATCAAATCACTCTTTCCAAATATTTAGAACTCAAATAAACTCTTGGTAAATTTATCTTTGGGATGTTAACCAAGTAATGTACTCCCGTAAGGTTTCCGCAAGATATGGTGTCACCAACGTACTCCCTTTTGGTTTCCGCAACCCAAATCAAAATTAAACCTTAAGTTTGTTTGATTTTCCAAATATATGTAGTTTATATGATTCCCAAATTTTAAACCATCCACACAATTTAAATATGCTGAAAATAAAGAGTAAGGGAAGGAGAGAATGAGACGGAAATTTTTACGAGGTTTGGCTTATACCCAGCCTACGTCCTCGCCTTTGGCAAACCATCAAAGGATTCACTAGTTCAGTTTCGTTGACGGGTGGAACAATACCGATTACAACACTCGTTGGTTAAGGCTAGAGCCCGCCTTCTCCAAACGATATTCCCTCGTTCGGTCACTCCTTACATAGGCTAGAGCCCGCCTCTCTAAGCAATATTTTCTTACTTAGCCAATGATCCAAACAACCCTTGGAATCGTCAAAGAAATACAAGAAACAAGATATAATCTGCATACAAGTATACTCTCTTAAAGATCAAGTTAATACAATTTTAGTACTATGTACTTTGAATGTAAAATACCAATATGAAATACAATGAAGTTCAAGTGTAGAATTCACCAATATCCTTCTTAGATAAGAATTAATAGTAGGAATCCAAAGGAGGAAGGATTGGCACTTCAGAATTCTCAGCAAAAGAATTTTTCAATGAGTGAACAAGAGAGCTTTTGAAGAACAAGAATACTTTCAGCTTTACAAGCAGATTTTTCAATTCTTGGATAAGTTTTGATTTACAAAACCATGTATTTATAGGCTTTCAAACTTGTTTCCATGTTGCAAAAGTTTCCTTAGAGAGTTTCCCAAAATTTTAGAAAGTTTAGAGCTCAAACGGCTATATTTTAAAACATGAAAAAAAAATTTTTGCCCGTTGAAAAATGTTCAGTTAACTGAAGTTACAAGTTTAGTCATCTGAACTACTACTGCCTGCTGTATATTCTGTCCAGAAAATCTTCAGTCGACTAAACTTAATCTTCAGTCGTCTGAAGTCATCTGTTCAGTCATCTGAAGTCCCTCCGTGAACAGTGTTCAGCTGACTGACAGCAGTGACCCTGCTTCAGTGTTTTAGCCATAACTTTTTATGTATAACTTCAAATTAGGTGTTCATTGTGTCAAAAGAAAGATAAGAGAAAATCCTAAAACTTTTATGCCCATCATTTTTTAAAATAATGAATTTTTTTATAGTGAAAAATACACCTAAATACGGATGTATAAAAACTGACAGCAAACAGGAAAACCCTTTTTTGGTGCTTTTTATTCCAAAAATGATTCTAACCCTTTTAAAATAATTTTTGACTTTATAAAATTATTTTACAGATATTTTAAAAAGTATTTAGGTACAAGAAGTTAACCTAAGAGCTTCAAAATATTGCAAACGATATTTTAAACATTTAAAGTACTTACATGAAAACTTCTAAAACTTTTCTCATTCTTAAGTCTTCATGTTTTGTTTCTTCAAGCTTCCATCTTCTTTGAGCTTTATCACTTTGCTTTTCTATGGATCTTTTAGTATTCCTTGGCTTTCAACAACTCATTCATGTCTTCATATTCTTCAAGATTTAGTATATCATCTTTAAATCCATGCTTGGACTCTTTTAAGCTTCATTTGATCCTCTTGAGCACTTTGACCTTTGCTTTCTCATATATAAGTCCTGAAATATCATTACTCATACAAATACATTAAATTTCACTTGTTTGTTAGCATCAAAATAAGATAACAAGATTTTAAACCTTGTAGGGCCAACAGTAACCAGGTAGTGGAAGAAGCCTTATGGGAACTAGAGTTAGAAATAATCCACAGTTATTTTATAGTACGTAAGTATGTATAGTAGTATAGGTGGTTCAGATTTTGGGAGAGTTTGGTATGTGTATGTAATCTTCCGAAACATTATATTGTAACCACGGTATTCCTCCGCCATATGTGAGGGTATGTAATAAATTTGGGTCAGAGCTGCTTTATAGGTGGCTGCGACTCTTCAGTAGAATGGAGTGATAAGATTATGCATAGCAACGGTTAATGAATTTCGAGGACGAAATTCTTATAAGGAGGGGAGATTATAGAGACCTGAACCCGTAAATAAGGAAAATAAATAAGAAAAGGGGAATAAGGGGTATTTGAGCAAGGTTCATCGACGAAGGTAGTGTGTTTGTTAACGAAGTCCCTTCAGTGCTTCGTCGATGAAATTCAGAGTGTTGTCGATGAGGGAATACCGAGCGAGCCAAAGAAAATATCCAGGTGGGCTCGTTGACGAAGGTATGGCTTTGTCAATGAACTACGTGGCTAGCTTGTCGACGAAGGCGCCACCTCGTCGACGAGTTTGACTCGGTTAAGGGCCCTATAAATATCCTATTTGCTTAAGGGATAAGATACTCCCAAAAGCTCTCTCTCTTTCTCTCTTTCTCTCTCTCTAGAACTAGCGAGCTCTCTCTCTCTCTCTCTCTCTCTCTCTCTCTCTCTCTCTCTCTCTCTACGATCCTTTGCCGTTCATCGTTTGTTTCGACAATCGAAGGTTCCTGCGTAGATCAGAGAAGGAAACTCTACAAATAGAGCGGATCGGATCATCGTTTTGAAGATTTTTGGATTTTCTCAAAAATCAAGGTAAGGATCTTATTTCGATTTCGATTAGGTAGTTGTATAGTAGTCGAGATTATAGAGAAGTAATGTCCTGTGGTTTTTAGGTTCAAGGATCTAGGGTCGTTGTTTTGGACCATTCTGTTCGTGTTTCTAGTTTTGGGTTTAAGGTAAGGGGAATTTTTTTACAACAGTCTGTTTGTAAAACTAAACAGCTAAAAAGTTAGTTTATGTTTATATGTATGATTTGACTGCTTATTTGCTAAATTTCGTGGGATAAAAATGTCGTGTTTACAATTTTACGATTTTTTGTAAAAATGAGGATTTTGGCGTATGATGTCCAAACTTTACAAAACTTCTTTATTTGCACTAATATTATTGTAGGAGATGCTTAAATCCCTTATTTATCTTTCAAATGATGTTTATTGTATTTTATACCATATAGTGGACTTTTAACTAAACTAGTGTGATATATGGATTGAAATGGAATGTGAGATTCTTTTATAATATTTGTATGAATTATGGGAACTGGAGTTCCATTTTGCTATCCTGAAAATATGGAAAACAAGTGCCGGTTATATACCGTGCTATATACGTAAAAAGGGTAAACCGAAAGGATGTGTGCCAGTTGATACCCGATGTAATTATATGAGTGTGTGAAAATACTAGAATTACACAGGTTATTATGATTATTGTAAATTGTATATATGATAAATGGAACCACAGCTTGCTACCAAAGGAGTTGAAAGATGCTTCAGTTTAAAGGAGTTGAAACATACTTCAGTATAAAGGGGTTCAAATATACTCCCAAGGGCTCGATTCCGTAGCTAGTAAAGTATAGTGCAACCACAATTGTGAATCAGTGTGGGTACAGACATGGTCAGCTTGCAGGAGTAATGAAACCACTGGTGAAATAATGGACCAGGTGGGGGCAGTCGGACTGTATAATATATACTTGGCAGTGCCTACACGAACGGGGCATTTTTAAAGTTATTGGTGCACACCCCGTGCCCCGGGGTAAATAGGCATAATATGTCATACCAAGCTGGTCAATGTTCTAATATTCATATACATGATTTAAAAGCTTATATGGAGTAAACTTATAGTATTTGTGTTGATATACCTGTTGCATTACATAATTGAAAATGTTAGTTGTATGTATTAGTTTTTAATTGAAATAAGCACATGTGATCACACACTGATTGTAATATCTTCTGCCTTACTGAGAAGTGTCTCACCCCATTATCCAACCTTTGTTTTCAGGTCCATCACGACATCGGTCCTAGTTGCTAGAGGGACTTGGGAGGTTGTTTTTGGGTTAAGCTTACGTAAGTGTTCTTTTTGTGTATTAAAATTAGTTGAAGTACCTTTTTGGAGGTTGTAATAATAGGTTATATTCTAAGTGTGGATAAATGTACTTGAGGATACAATAGTAAGCTCTAGTATATGTCTAATAGAATCCCTATGGATGTTTATGTTTTTCCACAACATTTACATTACAATCATGTGTATAATACACCCGTATGTCCCTGTGTAGGGTGAGTGGTTGTTGTATGTTATCAGGTACATGTTTTTTAGTAGGCATGGTAGCAATCAAGGTTTATTTAAAGGACCGGGTTGTTACACCTAACCCTGGGATATGAACTTTATGAAGGACCCAAATGGTCAATCATCATGTTATAATATTCAAAGTCCATGTAACTAAGAGCAATTGCATGACTTAGGGGGTGGCTTCGTATTATACACACTCATTGTAGATTTTGAGTTGTGTCATTTTTTCTTTGAACCCCTATTGCATTATCTTATGTATAACCTTAATGGGCTATCGTATTTCAAATTGAAATGCAATACGTCATGCTATGTGATAAATGTCTAATATTTGTTGCATACTGAAATCTCAAAAAGGATGAAATATGAGGAATGTTCTTAACTGACTATCATCCTTGAACTTAATGCAAGTATGTATGCAAATATATAGGGGGAGTTTAAGCCCCACTTTTAAGAAAAATGAACTTAATGCCTATAATATCCTACATGCTAAGTAATATTAAGAAGGATGAACATATGATGGATGTGCTTGAATGAAATTCATCCTTGAATGTAAATGCACTTATGTGTGCTTAAGATTATACCAAGGAGTTTAAGCCTCATCCTTGAGAAAAAGATTTAAGTCATCTGCCCTATGGACTCACATTCTTATTGTTTCTACTTTTTAAGTCCAAATTCTTTTCAGTTACCCTGAACATCATATCCTGTCTTTATTAAATCATCTTTGATATGGATCGTTCTTGGTATGCACAAACACTACACATTACTTAATGTTTTCTGGTGCATGTGTTATCCATAGTATTTAAGCACATATTCAAATTGATACGCGGAGCATCTAAACATAAAATCATATCTTGTGTTGCTCACCAACATTTTCAAGCTTAGATTTGCTTTTGAATTTTCTGTGGCATGTGCTTAATCGAGATGAGCTTATTAATAATTTTGATTTAAAACATATTACTTAGCCACAGTGTCTTAGGTTTGGCCATATGATCCTTGTCTAAAATTTCCTGATACCTTTGGGATCTATATGGTTGTTTTTTTGGTCATATCTTTTTGGAATTTACTTAAATGTCAAACCAGAAAAACACTGCTTGCTTGATCTTTCAATTAAAGTTTCTTTTTCAACAAGCATTGCCCCTAGTATTTACTAAAAATCATAAGGGGATATATATTTTTATACATATATATTTATTTATATATACATTTTTAAAAGCAAGAATTGAACTTATATGGAATATAACTTATGTTTTGCTTGTGTGCTTAAATGCCTTCATGACCTGTGCTATTCTATGTTAAAATTTTGTATCATGAATTTTTAAATTTTCTAAAGGGTGTTGCATAACTGGTTCATGGATCATATATGAAAATGCATATGAACTAGTTAGACCACTTCTATGCTTAAACCTATTTGTTTATTTACCGTATGCTTTTAAATTCCAATCTTTTTTCGGGGTCTTACATTGTGCTTAAACTGAAATGGTTTGTGTAAATTTCTGATATGGTCATGTTTTACACATCTTTTTATTTTTTTTTAATGACCAGTTAAATTTTTTTGGATGCTTAATGCCATATCTTTCAAACAATTACTTCTATGCCCATAATCTAAAAAGAGGAGAGTTTTCTAAGAAAAATAAATATCTTTTTTTTTTTTTAAAAAAAAAGGGAGTTCTCTTTGCTAAGTCTGTTTCTAAATGATCAAAATGTTTTCTACTTAACTTAGCCCTTTTGTTGATGACAAAAGGGGGAGAATGTTTTTGAACAAAATGATAATGATTGAAAGGGAAAATTTTAGGTGCAAAAACATTGGGGCAAACATTTGAACTTGTGCTTTAATGCAAAAATTTAAATGCATGATCCTTGTAATTTCTTCTTTTGTGAATATGCTTGAGCGTTAGTGTCTATATTTTATATTTTGCATATTATTAGGGGTACCTTTTCAATATGTACCCATTTTGCTCTGGTGCGTTTGTCATCATCAAAAAGGGGGAGATTGTTGACTTTTTGAGTTCGATGGCTGTTTTGATGCTGACAAAGCACATATATCTTATGTGTGTGCCTAGTGTTTTGAACAAGTTTACAATTCAGAATGCACACACAGAAGAGGAAGATGGAAGCTAGAAACCTCACATCAACTGGCGTTTTCCAAGAAAGACAGAAGAGTAAAGAAGAAGACATTTGTTTTGTAATTGTATTGCATTTAATTTTTTATCTTTGATCTGTAATAATGCATACATTTGCATGATATGTTTGAATTCTCAGAACGATCATAGATAAACCCTAGGGACCAACACATTTCACCAAGAATATTTTTTTAAAAATACTAAAATCATACAAAGTTTTTGGAATAGTTTTAGGGTCAATATCGGGGCAAAAACAAAGCCTTCAGTCGACTGACGCTAGATTTTTTGGGCAAAATATTTATTGTTAATGCCCTCGGTTGACCGAACAAAACCAGTAATAACTAGCTTGGTCAACCAAACCACTGTTTGCCTAGAAGTCAAAGTTTGACTTGCTCGGTCGACCGAACCAATGGCAGTGTAAAGCCACGGTTGACCGAATGGTCAAAAGTCAACATTTGACTTTGCTCGGTCGACCGTTCTAGTTTGAACACACCGCCCTCGGTCGATCGGACCAACATGTGTCTAACACCCAACTACTTGGTTGACCGAACCTTGTAGTTCATTTTTGCCACGATCGACCAAACCCAGAGGAATGGTCAACCGAACCTTGCCTTAGTCGACCAAACCTACGAAGGGTTCAAAATTGCCCTGATATGGTCGACCAAAGTTACAGTTCAAATTATCCACGGTTAACCAAACCTTTAATATGGTCGATCAAACCTCTCGGGTTGAAAATTTTTTAAGAGCTAAAACGTCATTAATTTTTAGTTAAACTTTTCCAAAATACTGAGCATGTCCCCAACGGTCATAATTTTCGGAAAATCTATAAATACCCCCTCCATAACTCAGATTAGCAACTTTGATTAACTTCAAATTCTCTCTAATCCTTTGTTAATCAAAGTTCCCCCAAAACCAATTTTTATTGATAAATTCATTCTTTTAAGGCAAAATCTTTTATACAAATCTCTCCAACTCTCTTTCATGCTTTTATTTCAAAATCATTTTTTTGAGGAGAGTATTTTATTTAGGGTATTTTATTTGCATATACTCTCACTTAGCACTTAATCTTTGAAAAACATTTTTAAGAGTATTGCTTAGATTTTCTCCCGATTATTTCTTTGATAAACATTTTTTGGGAGAAAATTATTTATAGCACAAATATTTTCTTGAGCTTAAATTCCCAAATTCTCCAAATATTCTTTATTTGCAAAAATATTTATAGGAGAACAATAATACTCATTTTTCATATACATTTTATTTGTGCAAAATTATTTCATAACACCCTTACTATATTGAGCATAATGCATATCATTAGAGAGTGCATATATTTGAGCTTAAATATGTACATCTCAGCTTATTTTTTGAAGCATGTAATATGTACAGAAATATTTTTATTGTACCGGTTGGGTTCAGCCTATAATTTGAGCTGGGGAGTCTTAGCCCCGTAAGTGAGACCGATTGGGTTCAGCCCGTAATTTGAACTGGGGAGTCTTAGCCCCGTAAGTGAGGCAAGTTGGGCTCAGCCTTGTAATTGAGCTGGAGTTTACCTCGCCCCGTAAAGAGAGGTTATAACGGCTTCTGCTCCACTTGTTTAAGTGAGCAGGTTTAGTGAAATTCTTGGGGAGTATGCCCAAGGCGGGGACGTAGGCTGGTTTGACCGAACCTCAATAACAAATATCATGTGTCGTTCTCTCCTTATCTCATTTAATTTATGCCCTTTAAATTCAGCATATGTATGTTTGTTCATTTATGATTATAATTATTTGCATGCACACTTTTATTTAAATGAAATATGCTGCACGTGTATGTTCACACTTATACTTTAATCATTTTTTATACACGTTATTATATTGAACGGGATATGATATGTGGTGAATTGATGTAAATGTTTAATTTAGCCAAATATTTTTAAAACCCAATTCACCCCCCTCTTGGGATCACACAAATTCCAACAAATTATATATAAAACTAGTGTTCTGTCTCCCCTGCAAGATCACTGTGCTTATTGCCTCTCTTTTTTCGATCTCTTCAAAAATGAGATCAATACAATGGGCAGCGCAAGCAGTCCAATACAAGTTGAATTTTTTCATTAATTTTAGACCTGCTTTCTTGTAGGCGCTGCCATTATCGGTCACCACTTGGACAACATGTTGCTTTCCTACCTCTTACACAAAATGTTTTGATAAGGAATATATGTATTCATGGTCTTTTATTTTGCCAGAAGCATCTACCGACTTTAGAAAAATTGTGCTTCCTTTCGAGTAAACCATGAAATTTATAATGGATAATTTTGTAGGGCCTGTCCATCCATCATATATTATAGTACAACCATACGTGGCCCACTTTTTCTTCGCTTCTTATACATTGCCTTCCATTTCTTTTACCTCTAAATCAATGTATTTTATTTTAATTTCATAGGGTGTCTGTAGATCGACTCTAGTTCAAGCTGATTGGCAACCCCATGTCATGTTTTTAATATGAGGTGATTTTGCCTTCTCAGGTGGAACATTATCATATATAAAAACATTGAAATCAACCTATTCATTTCTTCTTTTATTTTACCTCTTTTGAATAAATTTTTCTAACTTTTTTGTTTTGCTGTGTCTGACTTGTAATATTGAGAAGGCTTTGAAATATATGGCTCTGTTTCTAGCTCTCTCACACTTTGAAATCGCCTCATCGGAGGTTGCCCTCCACTATTACCAGCCCCTAAACTGCCTCCTTGATGGCTACCTGCAAACCTACAAGATTGGCCTTTTTTCCATTCCGTCTATTTTGAAGCATAGAATGCTTGAAGATATGCAAACCTTTCATAAGGAGAAATGTCAGGTAGGTATGCAATATTGTCAACATCATCCTCTTCATCAATTTGTTGTGGTTGCATCAAGTTTCTACGCAAATTTTTTTTTATTTGATACATTCTTTTTTTTTTTTTTTTCCTTAGTTGTTGTTTTTCTTTCTAAACAATTCTCATTTCCTGCTTAACTTCTGGAGGTACTTTGTCACAGAATTTTATATTATGTTGCAGGTCATAATTTGCTAAGTGCATTTTTAATCTTGTCGCACCACCACTCTTCATTTGTATTCTGTAGTATTTGCAAATAAACTCATTCTTTACATTAGGCATCAGGTACCCATGTTCCCATGCTAGATCTTGTTTTCTTCCTTCAGACATTTTTGTAGATAATTTAACTTTCCTACAAGGTAACAATGAATCAAAAATAAGGTGTTTAGTCAACAATTTTAAAAGAAAATTATTTGAGATGTTTTATTATCAATATAAAATTAATAAATAAGACAAACATTAAAATACTAAATTAAATTTACAAAATTTAATGATAATGTCCAAAATTACTAATAAATTATGTGTTGTTTATGGTGTAGCTCTTATACTTTATGGGTTTATAAACAAAGGGAGGAAAAACATATGGATGTGTTCTTGGTGTAGAGCAGCAGCAGGGACTCATCGACGAGTGCCCTGTCCTCGTCGATGAGAACATCCCGAGAGCAAGAAAAACTCATAGTTTCTGTGATACCGAGAGCAGATTTAAAGAATCTTTGATGAGTGGCTAGACCAGTTGACAAGTGTTCTTCTTTGCCTCGATGACGAATTCCTTGTTCTCGTCGATGAGTGTTTCTGGGCTGCGAGCAGTTTTTATTTTTTTTTAAATTTTGAATTTGAATTTTGGGGTGGTTGGGTAATTGGAGGGAGACCTCCTAGGGACTCATCATTCTCGGTGTGTATTGACAGAGAGAGTGATCATTTGTGAGTGTATTGTGTACTTTGATATTTCCTTAGTGAAATTCTTGTGCCATTACTTCCGTGGATGTAGGCTTTGCCGAACCACGTAAATCTTGTTGTTGTGCTTGTTATTTCTTATTTACTAGTTGAGATTGATTTGCTTTTTGGGTGTTTATTCTGCTGTGCATCCTTTATCTGATCATTTTTCATAAAAAATTGGTATCAGAGCGATTGTTGTTATGGCATCAGGATCATCTTTTGTAAGATTTGACATTATCAAATTCGATGGAACTAAAAATTTTGGATAATGGCAGAGGAGAGTCAAGGATATTCTTGTGCAACAAGGAATGACTAAGGCTTTACTTGACATTCAATCGGAAGGAATGGATGAGGCAACATGGGGAGATTTGAAAGCAAAGGCTACTTCTACAATATGCTTGTGTTTGGCCGATGAAGTTCTCTATCGTGTGATGGAGGAGGATTCCCCAGCCGTTATATGGCGAAAGTTAGAAAGCTAGTACATGTCCAAATCACTCAATAATAAACTTTTTCTTAAGCAGCGTCTTTATTAGCTTAAGATGGTTGAAGGATCAAACTTTGATCAACATATTAACGCCTTTAATCAAATCATAAGTGATTTGATGAGAGTTAATGTTAAGTTTGATGAATATGATAAGGCGTTGATGTTGCTAAACTCCTTGCCATCGACTCATACTTACCACTCTTACGTGGGGAAAAGTGACTCTTGATCTAGAAAAGATAACAAGTGTCTTGCTGAATTTTCATTAAAGGCTAAAAATATGTGATGAAGGAGAAGGACTAGTTGTAAAAGGTAACAATGAGCGTGGCAAAGGAAAGTTCGAAAGTGGGTCAAGTCAGAAATCTCGTAATCAATCCAAGAAGAAAAAGGAAATCCGGTATTATAAATGCGGTAAAAAGGGGCATGTTAAATCAGAGTGCTTGAATTGGAAGAACGAAAATGTTGAAAAGCATAAGGGGATTTCGAAATTAGAGAATATGGTTCAAGAAGGAGGTTCAGTTTGCAGCGATGGTGATGTTCTTTCAGTTTCATCGGGGTTAGATAATCTTACGGACTCTTGGATACTTGATTCGACATGTTCTTACCACATGACTCCAAACAAGGAGCGGTTTAGCACTTACAGGTTAGTGAATTCTAGTACAGTTCTTATGGGTAATGATGTTTCTTGCAAGATCATTGGCATAGGGAGTGCTAAGATAAAAATGTTTGATGGTGCTGTGAGAACCTTGAACAATGTAAGACATATACCGAAGTTGAGGAAGAGTTTGATATCACTTGGCACTTTGGATTGTAATGGTTTCAATTACAAGTCCAAAGGTGGAGTTATGAAAGTTTGGAAAGGAAATAAGACGGTGATGAAAGGGCGAAAGTTAGATGGGAATATCTACACATTGTAGGGAACTACAGTTGCAAGTGGAGCTGCAGTCATAGATGTTGAGTCTGATGAGACCGTCATGTGGCATATGTGTCTTGGGCATATAGGGGAACATGGTATGAAATAATTACATAAGATTAAACTCTTAAAGGATTTGAAATCATGTTAGCTTGATTTTTGCAAAATTTGTGTACATGGAAAACAAAACAGAGCAAAATTCAAGTCAATTGTTCACAATTGTGTATTATGTGAGTTTTATTGATGATTACTCACAAAAAGTTTGGGTATACTTCATGCAGCATAAATCTGATACGTTTGCCAAGTTCAAGATTTGGAAGGCTGAAGTGGAAAACTAGACAGGGAGGATAATCAAATACTTGAGGTCAGATAATGGGACCGAGTACACTGATTCTTGATTTATGGAGTTTTGTAAGTAGCAGGGCATTAAGAGACACTTTACCGTTCGCTAGACAACTCAACAAAATGGTGTGGTTGAAAGGATGAACCATACTCTAGCTGAAAGAGCTCAGTGTCTCGGGCTTAATGCAAGGCTACCAAAAAACTTCTGGGCTAAGGTAGTTAGTATGACTTGTTTTCAGATAAACCAATCACCAAGGGCGTCACTAGAAGGTAAAGTGGCAGAAGAGGTATGGACGAGAAGTGCAGTAGACTACTTTGAATTAAAAGTATTCGGGTGTCCAGCCTATGTTCACGTGTCTAGTGAGGAGAGGTCTAAGCTTAACATGAAGTCTCGTCATTGTATTTTTTTGGGATATTCAAAAGGTGTAAAGGGGTACAAGCTATGGAACCTAGTGGCAAATAAGGTGGTGATCAGTAGGGATGTAGTCTTTGATGAGAAGACTATGGTGAAGCATACTCAAAATAGTGATGAACAGAAATAGGAGCCAAAAAGCTGGGTTAGTGATGAACATATTGTGCAGGTGGAGTTGGAAGCTCAAGGCAACGGAAATGATTATGGTCCTATGGTTGTAAGGAGCTCTAGCTCAGGAAACCATCAAATTAACGATCTTCTTATACAGAAATCCAGATGCACTATCAGGCCTCCGCAAGGTATGAGTTTGAAGAGTTAGTGTCTTATGCTTTTCTTACTAGTTGCAACGATCCAGCTACAGTTCAAGAGGCAATGCACGACCAGGAGAAAGGTAGGTGGATAGGAGCAATGATTAAGGATATGGAATCACTATATAAAAATCAAACATGGGATTTGGTGGAGCTTCCAGATGGGAAGAGACTGATAGGTTGCAAATATATATAGGAAGAAGGAGGCAATTTCAGAAAATAAATGAGAGAAATTTAAGGCACGGTTGGTGGAAAAAGGATACTCACAAAAGAAGGGGATAGACTATGATGAGATCTTTTAACCTGTGGTTCGACATACTTCTATCAGGATTGTGTTGGGTTGGTAGCCCATTATGATCTTCATTTGGAACAAATGGATGCGAAGATGGCATTTCTTCCCGGTGACTTGGAGGAACAGATTTGTATGGTACAACCAGAGGGATTTAATGAACCAGGGAAAGAAAACTTAGTTTGTAAATTGAAGAAATCTCTCTATGAGTTGAAACAGTCTCCAAGGCAATGCTATAAAAGATTTGATTCCTATATGATCAAGATTGGCTACAAAAGGTGTGGGTATGACTGCTACGTATATTGAAATAAACTTGATGATGGTTTGCTTATTTTCTTGTTATTATACGTCAATGACATGTTGATAGCTGCAAAATATTTAACTGAGGTGAATCAGTTAGAGGAATTGTTGCATAAGGAATTTGACATGAAGGATCTTGGTTCAGCCAAGAAAATACTTGGGATGGAGATTCGCAGGGACAGAATTGCAGGGAGGTTATGAATATCTCAGGGTGATTATGTGCATAAGGTGTTGGAGAGATTTAGCATGGCTGATGCAAAATCGGTGTGTACACCTCTAACGAGTCATTTTAAATTGTCTACTGTAGATTGTCCAAGTTTGGATGAGGAAATCTAGGACATGTCAAAGGTCCCCTATGCTAGTGTAGTGGGGAGTTTAATGCATGTCATGGTATGTGTGAGGCCATATTTGGCACATGTTGTGAGCGTGGTAAGTAAGTTTCTCTCTAATCTAGGAAGACAACATTGGGAAGTCGTCAAATTGATTTTCAGATACTTACATGGTACATCAGGATATGGCATTATGTTAGGCAAGCAACAGGGCTGTCCTTCAGTTGTGGGATTTTTTGATGCTAACTATGCAGGAGATATGGATGATAGAAGGTCTACAACGAGTTATATTTTTACCCCTGTAGGATGACCTATATGTTGGAGATCCATGATTCAATCTATGGTAGCATTGTCCACGACTCAGGCGGAATATATGGCAGTTGCCGAAATTGCAAAGGAAGCCTTATGGCTTACCAGTTTGTTCAAAGAGCTGGGATTATAGTAAGATGGAGGGGTGCTACATTGTGATAGTCAGAGTGCCATTTATTTGGCAAAGAATCAGGTATACCATACTAGAACTAAACATATTGATGTGAGATTCCATAGGATTTGAGAGTTGATTATTTTAGGTGAACTTATATTGGAGAAAATTCATACTTTAGAAAATGCAGTGGATATGTTGATGAAATCGGTTACTTCTAAGAAGTTCAAGCATTGCTTGGAATTACTTCATGTCTCCAAGTGATAAAAGGGAGACATATCCAATCAAGCGTTCCAAATTTAAGGTGGGCAGTCAGATATGTTTTTCGAGTTCTCCTGAGGGGCGTATAATCGCCAAGGTGGAGATTGTTGTTTATGGTGTGACTCTTATACTTTATGGGTTTATAAACAAAGGAAGGAAAAACATATGGATGTGTTCTTGGTGTAAAGCAGCAGCAAGGACTCATCGACGAGTGCCCTGTCCTCATCAATGAGAAGATCCTAAGAGTAAGAAAAATTCAAAGTTTATGAGATACCAAGAGCAGATTTAAAGAATCATTGATGACTGGCTAGACCAGTCGATGAGTGTTCTTCTTTGCCTCATCGAAAAATTCCCTGTTTTCGTCGACGAGTGTTTCTGGGCTGCAAGCAATTTGTTTTTAATTTTGAATTTGAACATTGGGGTGGTTGGGTAGTTGGGGGGGAACCACCTAGGGACTCATATATATGTCATTCTATGCATGTATTGACAGTGAGAGCGATCATTTGTGAAGTGCATTGTGTACTTTGATATTTCCTTAATGAAATTCTTGTGTCATTACTTCCGTGGATGTAGGCTTTGCCGAACCACACAAATCTTGTTGTTGAGCTTGTTATTTCTTGTTTACTGGTTGAGATTGATTTGCTTGTTGCGTGTTTATTCCGTTGTGCATCCTTTATCCAATCATTTTTCGCCCCATTATGGAAATTAAATTAGTCAAATAAATGAAATAATTTAAACTATATTAAGCTAATAAGTACTTTAATTTATTTAATTACTATGCTATAATGATTAGGTGTTAAATTACTCTAAATTTGTAAAAAAAAAAAAAATTATTTGGATGTTACTCTACAATTTTAAAATAAAAATATTTAGATGCTAAATAAAGATAAATTAATAACTAAAAGGAATATTAAATTATTAAATTAAAATTACAAAATTAATGATAATTTTTACAAAATTTTTATTGAGTAATAAATTTTTAAAATTAAAATATTCAAATAAATGAAATGATTTATTAAGTAATACTATAATAAGATAGTAATAGTAATTTGTTCTAATTTTATTTAGTTACTAAATTTACTAGTTATTATTTACTATACTAGTAGCAATGTAGGATTAACAGATTAAGGGGTAAATGGGAGAGGAGGGCATTGTCGTAAGTATATTGGGGGGAAGGGAGATTTTGAGTAAATAAAAATAGGTAAGTTAAAACTTAAAACATGGCATTTAAAACGTAAACCACAAATTGCCTTTAGTTCAACCCTTTTATTTTGTGGAGCTGGTTGCTACTCTTGAAGGGGGGGGCGATAGTGGACTCTTGTCTCTCGTCTCTAGGTTTCTTGCTTGCAGCTCTGCTAGAGCCTCAGCTGAAAGGAATATTTCAGGCTTGTAGTGATGGGAGTTCTTGCTGCTAGCTGTGACTGCGAGTGTGCGACAACGATGGAGGTGGAGGGTGAAGTTGTGAAGTCAAAGGCTAGAGGCAGAGGCTCGAAGGGTCAGGGCAAGAGGGGATTTGAAGGCTAGGTCTTTTCAAAGTTCTAACTTCGAAGGTGGAGGCAGGAGGCAACTGGAAATTTGGAATCTAGGGCTTTTTTTTTAAGTTTGCAGATGGAAGAAGAAGAAGGCTTTGAGGTATGTATCCGACTATTGTGTAAAGTTAATTTATAGAAATAAATTGTGTAGTGGTAGCCCATAAGCCTTTGATGAATTGGTGGAATTATTGGGTTGAATTTGTAGAGCATTTTTGCAAGATATTTTTGCTTTTCACTGTATACACTCACGGCTTGCACAACTTGCACAATCACGTGGGGAAACTGGAAAAACAAAATAAAGTCTGGGAATACTCAGAAGTTAGAACAGCACTGAAATTCTTCCCTCCAATTTTTTTTTACTGCATGATTTCCAAACAATTTCAGAAGAACGGCCAAAATTTTTCAAATTTTTGAAATTTCGTTCAAAATTTACTAAAATCTTGAAATTTCAATCGAATTTTTTCAGAATCAAATCTATCTCTTAATTTCCTTTTGGGACCCCTCGAAATTCAAAATTTAAGTCAAAATTTTGACATTTCGACACCGAAATTTAAGCCCTTGGCTATACTGAAATGCATGCTTGAACTGAATGTCATCTGCATAATTGGAAATTTTGATTTTCGACCGAAATTTAAGCCTTTGACTATACTAAAATGCATGCTTGAACTGAATGTCATCTGCATAACCAATGCAGATTCTTATGAAATGCATGCTGATAGTGCATGTTGAATTAAATGATTATATTCAGAAACACATGCTAGATAGTTGACTTAAATCATGACTCCATAAGACTGATTTTGAATTCTAAATTATTTCACAAGTCTTCTGTAGTATTAAAGTAGTGACCATGCTCAACTTAGTGTTTTAATCTTAAGTGGTCATTTAGACTGTTGCATGCACATGGTAATTATTGAATATTTATTGCCGATGCATGTTTAAAAGATCATTTGCATGCTGATTTATTGGTAAATGTAAGCCTTTGCATGTTGAATGAAAATGTTGTGAATTTTATTGCATGCTAGTTGGACTTTATGGATATCTTTATAGATAATGCATGCTTAATAATTGAATAAGTAATTGGTGCATGTTGAATCCTAAATGGTACATGCTAAATTGAAAAACATGTGCAATCCTCATGATTCCTTGAATTTTCCTAGGATGCTCCAAATTATGCACATTCAATGTTCCTAGGAAAGTCTAAGTTCATGGACACCATTTGGTCAAATCTTTAGATTATGTACTTCACTCAAGATCTAAATAGTTAAACATCATCCTCTTAATTAAACATCTCATGTTATGATGATGGTCCATAAACTAGGACAAATGCATGACTTTGGGGAAGTTTTATTTGTCACACACTCATTAAGCCTTTTGAGCTCTGTCATTTTCATGATGAACTCCAATTGCACAATTATTGCTTAATTTTTTAGTATAGCTTTGATTAGCTATTGAGTGCTGCATGAAATGCAATATGCAGATGTCTATGTGCTGAATGTTTTATATTTGCTGCATGCTGAAACTTATTTGAAGGATGAACGTATGGTGAATGTGTGAGTTGAAAAATAAATTTCATCCTTGTCTAAACTTGCATTTATGTATGCATACAAATATACAGGGGAGCCTAAGCCCCATCTGTAAGGACCCGAACCCGAGTGGGTTCCTATATATAAATTTTTCAGTAGACGCAAATAAATCAAAATTCCAGAGCACTAATTAACTAAGTTGTGCGGTTCGAAAACTGGACTTAACTGGTTGGCCGACCGACTAAACTAAATCAATGTACATAATCATTAAGTGAGATTTTCCCTATTAAACCCTGGTCTGACTCAAGTGTACACTTAGGAGAAATCCACTACCATATAAAATCACTCTACAAATAGCATGGGTGCACTCTGATTCGTTTAAACTTTAAGTTGCGGTACCAAACATTCATAATTTTCTATATCATCTGTGTCGTAAGGGGTTTTGAAAACATCTTATTATAAAATTTATAAAATTACAATAATATCATGAAAATCTCATTTTTACTCATATTTTTGTGAAATATGCAACGTAAAAATAAACTCATGTTATTTTTACTCATATTTTCGTGAAATATGCAACACAAAAATAAGCTCGTGCCACACAATTTTCGTGTTAAAAATATTTTCTTAAATAAAAATTAATGCTGTAAAATACCCGAGGGGTTTAGAACATTTCTTGACTTAAAAATAAACACAAGTATATTAAAGATAAAACTGGTATAATTAAACATGCGTAAAAATAAATTTGGGAGAATTTTATGAAAATAACTAGGATAATCAAAATTTACTTACAAATAAATTCGAGTAAAAATTTTAAATAAAAATCGAACATAATCAAATTTACTTACCTCTTACTTAACCATGTACTACAAACACAATGAATATCATTAAAAAAATGAGATCGGAAAGAGTGAGTAAATGAGAATTTTAATTATAACAAAAATTCTCCCTCCATCACTAATTCTTTCACTCACTAATCATTTTCTTCCTTTGGAAATTATTTTTGTTAAAAATGAATGTTGAGAGCTTTCTATTTATAGGAAAATTTTGAGGAAAAAAAATTGAATTTGTAAAAGTGTGGGGAGAGGGATGAAATTATAATTTTTTAAAATTAAAGAATGGGCATGGATGGGTTAGGTATGGGATAGGGATGAGGATCATGTGGAAGAAATGAGAGTGCTTGCCGACACTCCCATTTGATTAATTTTTAATTAATTAATTATTTTAAAATCATTATTATTATCATTGTTATTATTTTTAAGTCATGTTTTAGTATTTTTTATGAAAAAAAATTAAGTTCGAATTTCGAAAACTCATGTGGGCCCCATATGGTCTTGTGGGCCTTGCACAACTTCGAGACCAAAATGGGTCCTATGTAACTCTAATTATTTTCACACAATTTAATGGGTCATACACAGCTTCAGGACTCATGTGGACCCCACACAGCCTCAAGACTCCTATGGGTCCTATATAGTCTTGTGGCCCTACATAGAATACCTATATTATTATTATTATTATTATTATTATTATTATTATTATTATTATTATTATTATTATTATATATTTCTACAAATTATGTCAGTCAAAACATTATTTTATGTATATGTACTTATTTATGTGTACAAATAGTGTCTATCATATTTATCCTATGAAATTCCATTTTGACCAAATCGGCCTCCAGGGAGCGACTGAGCCGCAATGGTCTCTGAGCACTCGCTAAAATAAGGTCTTTCTTAGATATCAAACATGAAATCAAAGATCTTACAGAAAAACACTTTTGTATTGATATTAACTTAATGGCCATTTTTTTTATTTTTTTTAGTATTATTATGCTTTAATCGTATATATATTTTTGGGTCATCATACCATCCTTAGGGAAAAAAGGATTAAAATATTCATCCTATGGACTCATATGCAATGTATTGCTAAGTTCTGAAGCTCTTCTGAAATCCTTGAACATTATATCCTTTTCTTTATTGAATATAATTGATATGGATTGTTCTTGGAATTTATGAACACCTTATATGGCTTAATGCTAGTTATCTGAAGTATGTGTGTTCTATAAGAATAATCTTACCGGATGATAAAATTGGTTAATCAAATATCTAGAAGAAATGTTTAAAAGGACCAAAATAGTTGCTTATATTGTTTTACTCGTAATGAATCTTCACAATTAGTATCAGTATAAGTGATAAATTGCATTTAAACTAGTAATCAGATATAAAAAAAAAAAAAAAGGGAGCTTTTGAGCTTAAAATTCCATTTTTTTTCTCACCCATCTTTGGCTTAGATTCCTATCTTTAAGAGCTTACTATGACATATGTTGTTAAGATGATCTTCTTTCTCATAGTAAATCTTAAGTGAAAATGTGTTGCTTAGGCACAATTATCCTGGGCTTAGCCATATGATTTTGCACTAAATTGTCTGATGATATTTAGGATCTATATGGTCGCTATTTCTAGTTAAAATATAAAATATTATGTGCTTAATTGTTTACCAAAAAATCTTTAGCTTGCTTGACCTTAGTATTATGATTTTTTTTCAAGCATAAGTCCCTAGCATTTATTGATGATTTCAAAAGGGGACATATTTTTTTCAAAATGAAAATTTTTATGGCGAGAAATGATTTTATAACAGATACATCTTGACTCTTGCTTGTAAGCTTAAAAGCACTTATGACATGTACTATTTGGTATCAAAATTCAATTTCTATCATGAAGTTTCAAAAATTCAAGGGCTTTACTGTTTTAAATGGTTTTCTTATCAAAGAAAATATTTTTAACCCTTTTGCTGATGACAAAAGAGGGAGAAGGTTTATGAGCAAAATTTTTTATTTAGGGGAGAAGGTTTATAAGCAAAATTCTAAATTTTGTTCCTTCACATTTGGTATTTCCCTATTCTTTTGTTATTCACAAAATGGAAAATGATAAACATAATACTCATTGTCAAAATTGAAATCATTTTTGTATCATGTAACTTTGTGCTTAGCTAAATTGAAAACCAAGGTGTAGTACCAAGAGGGGGGGGGGATGAATTGGGTTTAAAATTTTTTTTTTTAATTCTTTTTGATAATCCTTAACCTCTTTTACTTCTTTTAATGAATTCTTAACTTGTTGATTTGTCCAATACACAACAAATACTTAAGTTTTTATACAATTCTAATCCACAACCATAAAACTTAATCAACCAATCAAATCAATCAACCACAAATAAGTAACCAATCAAACAACCACTCATTATTCAATCAAGATATGCTATGCAATTCTTTTGGCAATTCTCAGTTTGGTTGTATGCAGCCTTATGTATATATGAATTTTGATTCAAGCCCTGTAGTGAATGTAATAGCTTTCTCAATATAATAATCAAATATAACATCCACACTCTTTCCAAAATTCAGATTTCAAATAAACCTTCACTTAATAGGTTTTGGGGTGTTGACCAATCAACGTACTCCCTTATGGTTTCCAAAAATTTATTAATCAACCAACGTACTCCCTTTCAGTTCATAAGCCCAAAAACATATAAACTTCATTTTATTTAATTTCCAAACTTCGTAGTTTATATGATCATGAAAATTAAAACTTCCAAGAAGTTTATATGTTTGCTAAAAATTAAAGAGAGTAAGGAAAAAGAGTGACACCACGATTTTTACGAGGTTCGACTTATCCCCGGCCTACATCCTTGCCTTTGGCAAACCACCAAAGGATTCCACTAAATTAGTTCCTTTCCGAGGGGAACAACACCGTTACAAGTGATACCTCATGCTCAACACTCCTTCAATAGGCTTGAGTAGTCACCTCTCCAAACAATATCTCCTTGCTTGGTTCAACGATCCAAATACCTTGGACTCGTCACAATCTACAAAAGAATCAAAAAGAATTTTTGTGTACAAAACACTCTCAAACAAGAGCGGGTTAGTACAAGTTCAACACTACATACTTCAAATTCAAATATCAAAAGAGTATAGATTGAAGCTTAGAATTGATATCACTGATATCTCCTTAAGATGAGAGATTAGTACTCAGAATATAGGTGATGAATAATCAGTACGTCTGATATTTTTAGCAATTCAGATCAACAAGAGAGAATTTAGAGAGCTTTAAGAGTTTTAAATTTCTTGGTAAGTTTGATCTTCTAAACACATGTATTTATAGGCTAAGAAAAGTGTTTTCGTGTTGCTCAAGATTTCTTGGAGTATTTCCCAAGTTTTCATAAAATTTGGGACGCAAGAAATTAAATTAGAATTTTGAAACTTTTAAAATTTCTAACCGTTAACAGTGTTCAATCGTTTGGGCCTTCGAGTTCAATCGTATGAACAGTTCAAAAACTCTAAAGAATTTGAATTGATACACGGTCAGCCATCTGAAGATCCTATTCAGACGTCTGAGGTGACACTTCAGTCATCTGTGGATCCAGTTCAGACGTCTGAGGGTATACTGCCTCTTCATAATCTATTCAGAAAATTCTTTAGCTGTCTGAATAAAATCTTTAGCCGTTTGAGGAAATTTTTTAGACGTTTGAAGTGAACCTTCAGTCGTCTAGACAAACAAAAATATGATTTTCATATTTGTTTTCAAACACAACTTGCTCTCTTACTTAAATTACTTTATAAAACATTTTCCGAGGTTTTAAAAATAAGGTCTCTAAGTCCATAATACCCGTAATAAGCTTCAAAATGTTTTCTCATGATATTTCATTTATGAAGTACTTACATTTCATGTCCTAAAGCCCTATATTCTAAGCTCGAAGTCCTTCATGTCATGTTCACTTTGTGTTTTCCTAGACTTTAGTTTGAATTAGCTTTAGTTTCATCATCCTTTGTACTTTTCGGTGTTGCTTGAGCTTCTTTAGGATCTCTTTGAACTATGAATATGTCTTTGAGGCCTTATTGATCTTTACAAAGTTCTTTTGAATCTTGGCTTTTTGAAGTTCCTGAAATATCATCACTTGAACACAAACACGTTAAACTTTTCCTTTATTTGTTACCACCAAAACAAGATGTGAAAGCCTTGTTACGCCAACATGAATTTTTTTAAAAGATAGCTTCAATACTAAACGCACATTGAACCAAACTACACTTAAATGCTAAACTTGAAAAAGTCTGAAGTCTTCATGTTTGTATATGTTTGAACTGTATTGAATATCATTTTGAAATTACGCATATTGTAAGGGGGGGCCTTTTCAGGCTACAATTTTGATCCTGTGTTTGTCATTATAAAAAAGGGAGAGATTGTTGACTTTTTGAGTCTGATCCCTGTTTTGATAATGACATACCATAACATCTCATTTGTGCATTGAGTGTTTGAATAGGTTAAGTTTCAGAAAGCACAAGTGATGGATGCAAAATGGAAGCCGTGAAGACTTTACATTTTTCAATTGTAATAATAATTAGGTTTAATGTGTGCATGCATGTGTTATGATTTAAATTGAAGCTCTAAGTTTCGTGGAAAACCTTTTATTTACAAAGTTAAACTTACATAGAAGGTTTGAAGTGGTTTTAGAACTTAAAAGAAGGCAAAAATTTAATTTGTTATAAAAGTCAGTCGACCGGTTGTAAAGCACATTCGATCGGATAGAACCAACTGGCCAAAACACAATTTTACAAAGGCCCAGTCGGCTTGCTGTTAAAGCCCAGTCAACCGGACAGTGCAAAATGTCCAAAATGTGCTTTTATAAAGGGCCTAGTCAACCGGCCTTTTAGGCCCAGTCGATCGGCCTTTTTGCGAATGATGATTTGGCAGACCGGATCATTGGCTTGACAGACCAAAGCTCATGAATTAGGAAATCGCCCTTTGGTCAGTCGACCGAACCTCTCGAGTTGAAGCCAATTTGAGCTCCCAACGGACAGTTCTTTTGAAAATAAAATCATATTTTATTCCCCAATTGTTAGTTAACGGCTATATTGTGTTTTTGCCTATAAATATCAACCCTAAACACTTGGAGAAAGTTAAAGAATCACTTTAAAATTTTGTTTGAATATATTTTAATTCTCCCTCTTATTTTATACTCTTTTTGAGCATCAAGTTCATTTTTCTCCTACACTCTTATTTTGAAAATATTTTTGGAGAAAATTTTAAAGAGTTTCTTGAAAAAGGCTTGAGCTTATATCCACTTATATATTTTGCTTGAGAGACTTTTTATTCTTGAGGTTTTTCAAAGTTCATATTTCTCCTATTCTTCATTTTGAAAACATTTTTTTGGAGAAAATCTTTTGAGTTAATTCTTGAAGAGTCTTAAGCATATATCAATTCATATATATTGCTTGAAAGACTTCTTATTATTGTGATATTTTCAAAGATCAAGTTTCTCCTATTTTCATTTTGAAAATCCTTTTGGAGAAAAACTTGTGAGTCACAAGAAAGTTTTGAGCATATATTCACACTTATATATTTTCCTTGGAAGCCTTTTAGCGTTTGAATTTTCAAAGGTCAATCATATTAAGAAAAATTATTTTCCATACTCTCACTCTTAATTGCAATATATTTTTGAGAGAAAAACCTATACTCTACCGAGCTTCATTTATAAATCATTTGAGAGTGCATTTTGATTTTAAATTGTATAAATCAATTTTTAAGAAGCATTTTCTTTGTACGCAAATTCTTTTTTTAAAACAAGTTCTTCGTGGTTTGGGTTGTGAACCGTGGCCAAGTGAGGGTACATCACTTGAAGAGGTAGCTCCGCCTAGAAGGAACAGACCAAACGAGAGGACATCGTTTGAATAAGGGGGCTCTACCCTATTGAAGGAGTGGACCAAGTGAGGGGACATCACTTGGAGAGGTTGGTCTGCCTAGAAGGACTGGTTTACTAGGCGTGGGGTATCACCTGGAGAGGAAGGTTCCATCCTATTTAAAGGAGTGTTGTAAAGGGGGGCTCCACCCTGTAAGGAGTGTGTAACGGTTTGCTCCGCTCGATTAAGGGAGCAATTTAGTGGAATCCTTGGATGGTTTGCTCAAGGCGAGGACGTAGGTGAGTATAGCCAAACCTCGTAAAAATATTGGTGTTTTTCTCTCTCCCTTATCTCGTTTATATTTCCGCACATGTATGTTTGTTTATTTATTGCCATGATTGATTTACATACATGTTTTAAATTATGATTGGGATATTGATTTGGTGACTCAACAATAATTAGCCAAAATTTTTTAAAACTCAATTCACCCCCCTCTTGAGATCACACCATTCCTCATGGTGTTTTTTCTATGTAACCTCTCCTCTTGTGTGTGACCTCTCCTCCCTTTAGCTTCCCCTTCCCATTTATAGGTGAGAGGGAGCTAGGGCTCCTATTAAAAATTATAAAAATAATTAGAGTGTCCCTAGGAGTAAGAATAATTACTTCCCTACCCCTCAAGGCTAATAAGAGTGCTTTTAAGGCCCTATGGGCCCAATAGGGGCCCAATTAAGTTGCAAGTTTATGACCCCCCGAATTAAGGCACATAAAAGCCCAAAGAGGTGTTGAGAGGACTTGAGAGACTCTAAGAGGCCCTAAGAGATTCTAAAAGACTCTGAACTGCAGTAAAAGCTCCTTAAAGGAGCTTAAACCTCTCTTAAGCTCATTAATTACTGTAAAAGGTCCCTAGGTCAAAATTAGGCATTGATATGTATAATAACACACACACACACACACACACACACACATATATATATATATATATATATATATATATATATATAGGGAGAAAGGCAAAGAGATTTCTAAATATTATAGCACATGTTATACACATACAAATGTAGATATGTACACACACACACATATAGAGAAAGAGGGAGAGAGATAGAGAGATTTTTTAATATTATAGCACGTGTTATACACACATACACACCCACCCACACCCACACCCACACCCACACCCACACACACACACACACACACACAAATATATATATACCCAAAATATATCAGTCAGCAAAAGGGAGTCAACGCCTAACAATCACTCCCTAAGTCAGACCTTCTGACGAGAGCAATTAGCTCCAACTCAATAAAGAGGGAAGAGATCCACGCTAGAGCCTTAAACGCTTGGAGTGATACACGCTGGCACTTTATGACCCGAGAGTGATCCATGCCCCCACGTCATAAAGACGAATCACCTCAAGGGTCAACTCATGCCACTATAAAGAGGGGAACGTAAACAAGCAGAGGTATCTCACTCTTAACTCACCTTTACTGTTGCATTCAACCTCTTTGAAGCATTCCTCTTATTTATGCATCAGAGTGATCCCCCGAAGTACACCCCGAGTCCTCCAAGCCTATTTTTTTTTTACCTTTTCAGGTCATCGGAAGTCGAAGAGTAGTCTTGCAGGTCATTGCCATTTTTATCCCGCAATAGTTGGCACCATCTGTGAGAACCGCTTCTGAGAGGTGCTCATTCTGCTCCCAACCTCCGGCACTCAAATAATGACAACCACTCACAGCCCAAGCTCTGGCCCTGCCACCAGAAAAGAATCGCCCCAGTCCATTCTCTCCACACCCGTAAAATGCTCGGGGGTCACCAGGGAGGAATTCCTTGCCTTCCAAAAGAAAGGTGAGGATATGTTCAACCTACTCTTGCAGCAAAAAAGTCAGGAAGAGCATGTCCCCCACCAATAACAGGTTAACCCCAACCCACCTAAGAAAGCAGAGAAACTAAAGGGGAGTGAGGAAAAAACTTACCTCGCCAAGAAGGTGGAAGACGCGAACAGCGTAGGAGTCAATGAGCAAAGATCAACCGAGTTAAGGGAAAGGATTAAGAAGATAGACCAAATTGAGAAGATGATGAAAGAGGGCCGAACCAACCACTTCTATGGGGAAGCCACTCTAAGATCCTCAGAGCCACTGTTCACCAAAGAAGTAATGGAGGTTCCGCTACCCAGCAAATTCAAAATGCCGACCTTTGAAAGGTACGAGGGTTTGACTGACCCGGTCGATCATCTAGACACCTTCAAGGTGTTGATGCAATTGCAGGGCACACCTGATGCCATCATGTGTCGCGCATTTGAAGTCACCCTTAAAGGTCGTGCCAAGGATTGGTACCAAACCCTATGGCCTAGATCAATTGACTCCTTCTCGGAGATGGAGCAGCTGTTCACCGACCATTTCCTCAATAGCTGGAGAATCATTAAAACGTCGGCCCTTCTGATGAGCATGGTTCAGGGAGAATGAGAGACATTAAAAAAGTTCATGCATTGTTTCCTTATCACAATCCTAGAGATTCGCAACCTAGACATGGGAGTGGCTTTGGCAGCTCTGACCACAACCCTTATGCTAGGAAATTTCCTGTACTCATTGGGAAAAAAGCCACCGGCTGACATAGGAGAACTGATGGAAATAACACAGAAGTATATCAACCTAGAAGAAACGATGGATACCAGAGGAAATCGGATCGAGTTGAAAAGGAAGGGTAGCAGGGAGATTGGTGAACCTTGAAGACTCATGAAGAGGCAAGAGAATAGCACGCTGCTGCCAGATCTAAGGTATAAGGGCAACCTAGTAAGTTCCCCACTTATATCCCCCTAAATGCACAATGAATTGATGTGTTGATGCACATAAGAAAGAAGGAGTACATCTCATGGCCCGAACCTACACGAACACCCTCATATAAACAGAACATGTCAAAGTTTTGTCAGTTCCATAGGGATCAAGGGCACGATATGGAAGAGTGTATTCAACTGAAGAATGAAATTGAAGCCTTGATAAAGAAAAAGGCCACCTGTTGAGGTTTATAAAGAAGGGGGATCGTCAAGTGGAAGCTTGTGAGCCGAAAAGGCCAAACAAGGACGAGAAAGAGGAATAGATCATAGGAAAAATCGCTGTGGTCTTTGGAGGATCCGCTAGTGGCAGAGATAGCGAAGGTGCTCGAAAAAGGTATGCTAAACAGGTACTCTTGACAGAGAAAAGGGGGCCAAGAAGAAAAATACAAAAACAAGACGATGCTATCACCTTTGATAGCGAAGATGAAGAAGGAGTACAACAACCCCAAGACGATGCTTTAGTAGTCTTCCTTCTGGTCGTTAACTACAAAGTGAGGTGCGTGCTGATAGAAAACGGGAGCTTGGCCAACATTATATTCTGGTTGGTGCGGGAATGAAGATCAGTAAGGAATGCCTCAAACTGATCTCCACCCCCTTGGTTGGATTTGGAGGAGACATAGTGCATCCCATGGGAACAATTACACTCCCGGTAACAATAAGGATAGCCCCATAGGAAATCACTTCATTGACGGATTTCCTGGTGGTCGATCAGCCATCGGTATACAACATCATACTAGGTCGCCCCTCACTTAATGCGGCCTGAGCCATAACGTCCTTGTATCACCTAAAGATGAAATTCCCTACTCCACATGGGATAAGGATGGTTAAGGAAGATCAAGCAATAGCTCGGAGTTACTATGTGATGGCGTTAAAAGGTAAGACGGAAGCAAGGGAGACCTTGACTGTAGAAGGCCTAGAGGTTATAGGTGAGTACCCTCAAATTAGCACATTGGATGATGACCTCACATGTATACCCATAAATGGTAATCAAGAGAAGTGTGCATAGATCAGGAGTTATTTGCCCAATACTTTGAGAACAGAACTAAGTGAGCTACTGAATGAATTTGCAGATGTGTTTTCCTAGTCCGCTGAAGATATGTCAAGGATTGACCCTACAATCATGGAGCACAGGTTGTTGGTAAACCCCAACCATAAGCCCGGAAAGTAGAAAAATAGGAGCTTCGCAATGAAGCGAATCAAGGTGATAGATGAAGAAGTGACGAAACTGGTACAAGCCAAATTCGTCAGGGAGGTCAATTATCATGAGTGGTTGAGCAACGTAGTATTGGTAAAGAAATCGAATGAAAAGTGGCATACATGTATTGATTTCACAGACCTGAATAAGGCATGTTCGAAAGATAGCTTTCTTCTTCCTCGAATCAATCAGCCGGTGGACTCGACGTTTGGGCATGAGCTCCTTAGCTTTATGGACGCGTACTCGGGATATAAAAATCTCAATGCATCGAGAGGATGAGGAAAAAACATCTTTCATCACTGAAAGAGGACTCTATTGCTACTGAGTAGTGCCATTCGAGTTAAAGAACATGGGGCCAACATATCAGAGGCTGGTGAACTAGATGTTCAAAGACCAGCTCAAAAAAATGATGGACGCATATGTAGATGACATGCTGGTGAAAATCTTAAAAGTAGGGGAGCACTGCAAGGATCTGAAGGAAACATTCGAACTGCTGCGCTGGTATCAAATGAAATTGAATCCTTCAAAATGTGTGTTTGGTGTCTTTGCAGGGAAGTTTCTGGGCTTCATGGTGATACACAGAAGGATAGAAGTCAACCCTGACAAAATAAGTGCGCTACTAGAGATGAAGGCCCCTCGAACGAAGAAGGAGATCCAAATATTGATAGGAAGAATAACCTCCCTCAGCAGGTTCATCTCCTGTTTGGGATACAAAGGCCTACCCTTCTTCAAGGTGCTAAGAAAAAAAAGGGGATTTGAATGGGGGGAGGAGCAAAGTAAAGCCGTTGATCAGCTGAAGCAGTACCTTAGCTCCCCCCCCCCCCCCAAATTACTAACAAAGGCGAAAGCATGAAAAGAGCTCTACCTATATATGGCTTCAAACCCACATACAGTCAACTTGGTCTTAGTTAGAGAAGAAGAAAGGCAACACAAACCCATATATTACACCAGAAAAATGCTGAACTAGGCCGAGAGGAATTACAGCACAACAGAAAAGGCGGCCTTCTTCATCATCCGTGCCGCTTGAAATTCGAGACCTTACTTTCAAGCACACAAGATAATTGTGCTTACAAACTTACTGTTGATACATATCCTCTAGCGGCCAGAGAGTTCGAGAAGAATGATGAGGTGGTCAATTGAGTTAAGGGAGTTCGACATACAATACTAGCCAAAGTTTGCCATCAAAGCTTAGGTCCTAGCTGACTTTATGACTGAACAATCCTACGAAATGGCAGAGAAATCAAAAGTGTGGACATTGCATGTTGATGGGTCATCTAACGCAATCGGAGGGGGAGCAGGGCTAATCCTTACAGTACCAGATGGATCAGAGACACTATACACACTGAAGTTAGAGTTCTCAACAACAAACAATGATGCTGAAATGAAGCCCTACTAGTAGGTCTACGCTTGGCAGAGGCACTGAGGGTAGCACAAATTCGGGTAGCAAGTGATTCCCAATTGGGGGTGGAGTAGGTGAAGGGAGAGTTTGAGATTAGGGATCAGAAAATGAAGAAATACATAGCCAAAGCTCAAGAACACATCAAAGCATTTGCTTATTTTGATATAGAGCGTATGCCACAGGTAGAGAATGCGAAGGCTAATGCACTAGCAAGATTAGTTGTAGTTACGAAGCCAAAATGGAAGAACTCCATCTACTTGGAGTAGGTCGAAAAACCTTCATACGAGGAGGTCAGTGTTAACCTTGTGTTAGCTGAAGTCAACGAAGGGGATTGGAGAGCTCCTCTGATGCAATACCTCCACAATAGATCCCTACTAGAGGACAAGAAGGAATCTTTAAAGGTAAGGAGGAGGGTGGCAAAGTACACACTCATAGAAAAAGAGTTGTACAAGCGATCCCTAATACTATCATACCTACGGTGCCTGAGTATCGAAGAGGGAGAATATGTGCTAAGAGAAATTCATGAAGGAGTATGAGGAAATTATCTGGCAAGAAGAGCCCTAGTCCACAAGGCCCTATGGCAAGGGTTCTACTGGCCCACAATAAGGAAGTACACGATTGAGTTGGTCAAACGGTAGGACAGATGCCAACGGTGCATGGGAATATCACACATGTCGTCTAGTTTTCTCTTACCCATGACTAGTCCTTGCCCCTTCGCTCAATCGGGACTGGATATCTTGGGACCACTACCTCAAGCAACTGGGCAAAGGAAATTTTTACTGGTAGCGATCGATTACTTCACTAAGTGGGTAGAGGTTGAAGCCTTAGCTCACATAACCGAGCAAAATATCACCTAATTCGTGTGGGCGTTGGTGGTTTTTCGGTTCGAAATCTCATGGGCCATAGTCACAGACCACAGGAGACAGTTTGACAATAAGCGCTTCAAGAAATTTTGCGCCAACATGTCCATAAAACTTTTATTCGCATTGGTTGCACGTCCACAGAGCAACGGTTAGGTGGAAAACATGAACCGTACAATATTGCACAGTTTGAGGACGCGGTTTGAATCTTCATAGGGCGGATGGGTGGAAGAGCTCCCATCCATAATCTGGGTGTACCACACAACCTAACAAGCAACAACAAGGGAAACCCCATTTATGCTTGCATTCGAAGTAGAGGTCGTTATTCCTGCTAAGGTTGGGATCCCCTCTTGGAGGAGGCAGCACTTTGACGAAGAGCGTAATAGTGAAGAGCTAAAGGAGGAGATAGACCTTCTAGAGGAGAGACAGGAGTAGGCACATATGAGAGTTGCCGCATTCCAACAAAAGGTTGCGAGGTACTACAATAATCGCATAAGAGTGCGAACATTCCACCTAAGAGAACTGGTCCTCAGGCTGGTGCGAACAAGCCCAGCAGAGCCTGGATCGAACTAGTTGAGGTCGAACTGGGAGGGACTATACCTAGTTGTAACAGAAATAAAGTCGGGAACATACACACTGTAGGACGTAGAGGAACGGGAGATAAAAAACACATGGAACTTTGACATGCTAAAAAAAATACAACTCTTAAAATTTCATTCCCAAAAATGTTGTACAACAGAATTGTAATCCCTAAATTCATAAGGTTGTACCACAGAGAAATTCAAAAATACATTATCAATGCTTTAATAAAACCACAAGATGGACTATTCAATAATCAGCCGGCTTTACTTCTTTCCGCAGCCTCCTCCTTCTCAAGCTCATCCTCCTCATCCATTTCATCCCTAGACTTTGGACTTTCACCGTCATACCCATGTGAGCACACGCCAGCTAGAGAAAGATCAGGGTGCATTGTCCTGACCTGCTCATGGCACCTTCTAAAGCCAACATGATACGTCTTGACAGTGTCAAAGATGAACTATTCGAAATCTTTGTATTTTTTTACCTTAACTTTAGCGGCATCAGTAGCAGCAGCAGTAGTAGTAGCGAGAATCTCCTCCCTTTGGATCTTCTTTACTTCATCCCGAAGCGCCCTCTGATGGAGTTCGGCTTCATGGAGTTCGTTTTGAGCAGCTACATACTTATATCTGGCCTCCAAGGTTTGTCGGTACATCTCGGTTACCTTCTCCTCTTAGGCCAGAACCATGGTCGCCAACTGAGAACAACAAAAGGATAGAAGGAGTCAAAAGCCATAAAAAGAAAAGGGACGCCAGCAAACACACGGGTCCTAGGGGTACATGGTACGTAGTATGTTGTATATTGCAGACAAGTGATCCGAAAGGGAACACTGAGCCGCCACTAGATCCTCCACATGTACCTCCCGACGCGGTGCAAGACCAAAATGGGTCGGCTCGTGAAAGATGGCCTCGCTAAAAATTGTCGAACTAGGTACATTCGACGCAGTAGGGGGCTCGACCTTGGCTACAGGAACTGCCTCCCTCTAGGAAGACTCCCCTTCAAGTTCCCTCCTTTTCTTCTTGCTCCTACTCAATCTCTACTTCTTTGTCTCACCTATCAGGGATTCATACTTGTTGAAATCCATATCTGCAAAGAGAGAGAGAGAGAGAGAGAGAGAGAGAGAGAGAGAGAGAGAGAGAGAGAGAGAGAGAGAGAGAGAGAGGATAAGGGTACAGAGAACTACTGGATATACAAATATGCACATTATGAGATCAAGGTTAAGTTAAGACTTGGAGAAAAGAGTCTGAGTCCACACTATAAAAGGACTTGCTCCTTGAGCAGCTCCTTGTGAGGGACAATCCCCTGCCGACCAATAGCTCGCAGGTATTTAAGGATGGCCTACTTAGAGGGAGATAGCATGAGGGGTATATAATGCACCCAAGCTAAAAGAAAAAGAAGAAAGTGGTAAGCAACAAGTACCTACACATAGCTCATGCATACAAAATAAGTAAATAAGGAGAAGAGAATATCACCATCGAGAGGAGTAGACCAAACGCGAGGCCCAAGATAGTTTAACTCCTCAGATGCAAAAAAGTAGCGGGACTTCCAATTGTGAATGGAAGAACTACTTGGAGTAAATAGCTTATAGTCGGGCAAGGAGTTGAAGTAGTACAGTTCCTTCTCTATAGAGTGCATCCTCATCTAGAAGCAGCTCCGAAAGAGAGGCACCATATGTTGATGACCTCGTTGGAGCAAGAGAACAACAAAACACACCAATGACAGGTAGGAGTTAGGAACAAGTTGTGAGAAGGCTATGCGATAAAAGCCTAACACACTAGAGATGAAAGGGAAAAAAGGTAGCCTAAGTCCTAGGTTGAGATAGTCTGTATATAAACATACTTCATTAGGACCCGAATCGATAGCAGACTTGGAGCTACTAGACAACCTAATGTTAATGTTTGAAAGGATAGCAAAGAAGCAACATACATTTTGCATATCCGAGAAAGAAAGATCTCATTGAGCACTCCTCATGGTAATCAGAGTCTTTGCCTGAAGCATCGAAGACTCCATCAGAAAATCAAAGCGCTAGGCAAACAAGGAAACAACTTACGATATTTATACACATGGATCAAACAGACAAACTTTCTACAAGAACACGGAAGCTACTACGCAAAATTGGATCAAACGGGCAAACTTTCCACAAAAACACAGAAGCTACTATGCTAAAGTGGATCAACAAAGCAGACCTTTCACAAGAATATTGAAGAACGTGAGGAAAAAAACAAAAACAAACATGCAATGCCAAACACAAACAGAATAAAGCCACCAAGATAAAGGCAAAAGGAGAGCGTACCTAGTAGAAAGAGGGGGAACCTTTGGGTGAGACGAGGAGCAAAAGAGTGAGCCCACGTCCTTTATAGAGAAGCCTACACGGATCCCCAAAAAGTTAGCATCACAATAAGGTGGGAGCTTATTAATCTGGTTGTGCATCTCGAGGGAAAAGAATCTAATCCCCGTACATACGCTGACGTGACGCCAATTCCAATGAGTCTTGATCCTCCCAAGGTACGACGCATTTGAAAAGTGATTATAAAATTTTGCAGGGCTTGGGAATGTCATGAAAGGACTCCAATGTCACATCATAGCCGGCCAAACTGACAGGCAATACTGGTGAGGCCAGAAAGGAGCCCAATAAATGAACACAGCTCATTAGGCAAACAAGGCCCAACTGATGAGTACAACTCGTGAGGCCACGCAATAGCCCAATAAATGAGCACAACTCATTAAGCAAACAAGACCCAATTAATGAGCACAACTCGTGAGGCTATGCAACAACCCAATAAATGAGCATAGCTCATTAGGCAAGTAAGGCCCAACGGAAAAGCAACACTTGTGAGGCCATAAGAACATCCAATAACTAAGCACCACTCAGATAGGCATATAAGGCCCAACTGACGAGCATAGCTCACGAGGCCCCGAAGTACATCAACAAAATGCCATCAAGAGCAGCTCAACAAAAACAGCTCGGCAATAAATGCCTTTAAGAGCAGTTTGGAAAATACAGCTTGGCAAGAAATGTCATTAAGAGCGGCTCGACATAAATAGCTCAACAAGAAATGCCATTAAGAGCGGCTCAGTAGAAACAACTCTGCAAGAAATGCCATCAAGAGCAGCTCAACATAAACAACTCGGCAAGAAATGCCATCATAAGCAGTTTGGCAGAAACAGCTCAGAAAAAATGCCATCAAGAACAACTCGACAAAAATAGTTCGACAAAAAATGCCATCAAGAGCAGCTCAATAGAAATAGCTCGGCAAGAAATGCCATTAAAAATAGCTTAGCAAAAAGAGCTCAACAAAAAAGACCATCAAGAGCTGCTCAGCAGAAACAGGTCGGCGAAAATGTCATAAAGAACAACTCGGCAAAAAGAGCTCGGCAAAAAACTGCCATCAAGAGCATCTTGGCAAAAACAGCTCGGCAAAAATAGTTCGGCAAAAAAATGTCGTTAAGAGCGGCTCAGCATAAACAGTTCGGCAAGAAATGCGATCAAAAACAGTTCGAAAAAAATAGCTCAGCAAAAAATGACATCAAGGGTAACTCAGCCAAAATAGCTCGGAAAAAAATACCATTAAGAGCAGATCGGCAGAAATTGTTTGGCAAGAAATGCCATCAAGAGTAGCTCGGAAAAAACAGCTTGGCAAGAAACGCCGTCAAGAAAAGCTCAGCTAAAAGAGCTCGGTAAAAATTGTCATCAAGAGCTGCTCGGCAAAAATAGCTCGGTAAAAAATGCCATTAAAAGCAACTCGGGACAAGCAGCTTGGCAAGAAGTGCCATCATAAGCAACTTGGCAAAAAAGAGCTCGGCAAGAAACGCCCAAGAACACAGCTCGGTAGAGAGCAACTCGGCAAGAGCTGACGCGAAGAACAACTCAACAAGAGCGTCTCATCCAAACCACCCAGACATCGATCCAGCAAACATCAGCTCGGACCATCCGAACTCCTATACCATCGGCTCAGCAAAAAGCAGCTCATCAAACGAACCAGCTTAAACCAGCCGAACCCCCGGGGTATCGACTCGGTAGAACGCAACTCAGCACACGGATTGGCTCGGCAGAATTGAGGGGGAGTCCAACTTGCTCGAACTAGTCGACCAAGAAAAAGAAAAAGAAAAAGCGAAGGAGACCCTAGTTCGGAATTTCAAGAACAAGTTCTGAAAATTAGAAACTAAGGGGAAACAATTGATATGCCCAAAATATATCAGTCAGCAAAAGGGAGTCAACACCTAACAATCACTCCCCAAGTCAGACCTGAAATTAGGATAGCTTCCCAAGAGGGGGGTGAATTGGGTTTTTAAAAAATATTTTCTTTTTAATGTTTTTGTTTTTATAACAACAAACACAACAAGTATACTTCCAACACGATCACCAAATTAAATCAAGTCAACCACAACCAAACAACAAAGTAATCAATATCTTGATCTTTGTAGCAATAGCCCTGTATCAAAGTGTAAAGCAAATTGAATTTATATTATCCTTGTGTTATTTTACAATCACACTTCTTCCTCATGTTCAGTTTTTAAATAAACTTTTAGTTTAATAAGTTTAGGATGATCAACCAACGTAGTTCCTTTCGGTTTCCGCAATCAATGCTGATCAAACCAAAACGAATTATCTTCCGATCTATTTAACAACTATGCACACAGAATTTATCAATTTTAAAGCATCCACGCAGGTTGTAAATTTTGTTGAAAAATAAAGAGTAAGGAAGAAAGAGAAAGACACAAGGTTTTACGAGGTTTGGCTTTTACCCAACCCACGTCCTCGCCTTTGGCAAACCACCAAAGGATTCACTAGTTCAGTTTTGTTGACGGTGGAACAATACCGATTACAACCACTCCTTCCTTTAGGCTAGAGCCCACCTCTCTAAATGATATTCCTTTGTTTGGTCCAACGATTCTACAACCTTGAATCGTCTATAAACAAGAAACAGGATAGAGAAAGTTTTGTGTACAAGAGACACTCTTACAGCAGAGTTGATTAGTACAAGATTCAACACAAATATACTTCAAAGTAAATCAATATAAAAAGATTGAAGCTCAAACTGAATTTAGATCACCAAATATATCTTCCAAGTATTGAAAGATTTAGACTTTGAAGGCTTTACTTCGGAATTTGTATCAGCAGCAATTCAGTAGTTGAAGTAGGATGAACACAAGAGAGTTTGAGAGCTTTTAGAGAACTTTGATTGCTGGAAAATTTCTTGGTGTAAAAATCTTTGAAGTTTAGGGCTATTTATAGATGTTTAAAAGTAATTCCTTGCCCCCCAAGTTTACTTGGAGTATTCCTCAAGTTTTTTCAAAAGAGTAGTGCCCAAGAAATCCATTTAAAAAATCTTCCCATTGAGAATTTTTAAAATTCTGTTCGAGTGGCAATCGTCTGCCATAGAAGAAACTCAAAACTCAGAATACTGGCAGTCACCTAACTTGACCACCCAAGTGGCTGGCTGTGGTTAGGCAGTCTCCTGACACCCTATTGCCTCTTAAAAAAAACTTTTCTAATTTGGGCAGTCGCTTGCCACAAGTAGGCAGTCGCCTGGCCCTTCTGTTTCAAAAAAACTTTTCTTCTTTTAAACCCTTATTTTCTTTGATTTGAAAAACATACTTTAGGATTTTTCTAAAAATACATTTCTAAGTTTCTTTTGATTTATAAGAGCTTCAATTCAGTTTATATTTGAAGTTTACTTGAAGTACTTACATACAAACATCCTTAAAACTATTTTCTTTTGATCTTCAAGTAAGTCCTTGTTCTTCTATCACCTTTGAGCTTCTGATCATCTTTCTTTCTTGATCTTTTTAAATAATATTTTTACCATGAGCTTTATTATCCTTTTGAACTTTGAACTATCTTTAAGCTTTGCCTTCTTCCTGAAAGAATTTCACTTGAAACAAACCATATTAAACATATCGTGATTTGTTATCATCAAAATAAGAATTGTAAGTCTTGTTAGGCCAACAAGACCTTCTGACAAGAGCAATTAGCTCCAACTCAATAAAGAGGGGAGAGATCCACGCTGGTGCCTTAAATGTTTGGAGTGATACACATTGACACTTTATGACCCGGGAGTGATCCACGTCCCCGCATCATAAAGACGAATCACCTCAAGAGTCAACCCACGCCACTATAAAGAGGGAAACGCAAACAAGCGGAGGTATCTCATTCTTAACTTACCTTTACTGTTGCATTCAACATTTTTGAAGCATTCCCCTTACTTAGGCATCAAAGTGATCCCCCGGAGTACACCCTGGGTCCTCTAAACCTGTTTTGCTTTCACCCTTTTCAGGGCATCGGAAGTCAGAGAGCAGTCTTGCAGGTTATCGCTATTTTTATCCCGCAACATATATATATATATATATATAGAGAGAGAGAGAGAGAGAGAGAGAGAGAGAGAGAGAGAGAGAGAGAGAGAGAGAGAGAGAGAGAGAGAGAGAGAGAGAGAGAGAGAGAGAGAGAGAGGTTTGAATATTATAGCATGTGTTGGAGATCTATTGTTCAAATCTTGGAAAGGGTAAGAGATGAAAGATGGGCTACATCGTATTGGATCTAGTAGTATTACAAAGATATCATAGCTCATAAAAAAAGTCTTTGAGCTAAGATAATGGGAATTGAAGATTGTATAAATGAGAAATACATAGGAGAAAAATGTAATTGTCTTACTACTTTCTCAATTAATCGTTTAGAAATTGATTTTATTTTTTTAAAATTAGAAAAATATTGTCTTGGTCCCACTTCCATTACTTAAGTGACAAAATAGGCACAAAAAAAAAATATTGATCATTCAATTGATGCAATTGCCCAAATTTAATAATTTACCAATTAAAAGATCATTGAATATTTAAAAATAAATGCATTGATGATGCCTCCTTAAATCTTAAGTTCACGATGTCTCCTTACAAGTTTGGCAATGCTTGGAAGTTTCTTTAATTTTCGGCGTTTCCAAATGTTGTAAATATATTGGGAATATGACACCAAATGAATATGTTAATTACCAGCATGCAATAATTAATTTGAAATGTTTTTTTAGATTAAAAATAACACAAGAAGTTATTTAGTGTTATACAGTTACACATAGTGTTCAATAATAACACACACATGCTCTACACATCAAAAAATAAAATTGAAATTAGTGGAAAGAAAATAAATTGAGCTCCATGTTGTAAATATGATGAAAATATGTTAATTAAATTGTTGTATGTTGTCTGGATCAAAATTAATGCAAGATTTTACATCATAACCTATTGATAGCAATGAAAATATATTAAGTTTAAATCCAATGTTCCATAATAATACACAAATATTCTAACTAAACTTGGCATTATTAGAAGTTCATTTGTCTTGACCACTTCAAATACACAATATGTTCATTGACACTATGATTTATTTAATTAATGCTCCTATCATTCATTGAGATTTAAACAATACGGTTCATTGAAGTAATACTCCTCTCATTCGCTGAGATTTAAACTCAAAATATTAAACATAGAATTTTTAAGTTTAAATTATTGTGTTGTCCCCTTTCTAAGAACAAGCCTATATCTTTATCTAATAAAATTTATGATCAACATTGACGAAGATATAAAACATGTATGTCATATGAGGCCATCACGAGTTGACTTAGACCTTTGCCCTAAAGGTTATAATGGAAGGATTTCAAAACTTTCCTAATTAAGACAACAACGATTAGGAGTTAAGGGGAATATTAACAACTTTTTCATCATGAATGTTATAACTTCAGTCTCTTCTCTCCTCTAACAAATGCATCAAAGTAATATCTTGGAATACACCTTGAGTCCTTCAAAGCTTATTTTTCTTTCTCAACAGATACCTAATGAATAGAGTCTATAATTTTTGACACCTACAAGTATCAAGAGCATCAACATTTTTCTAATTGAATGACATCAAAATCCAATTCTTTTGTTTATCAGATGGCATTAACAAATTTTAAGCATTGCTAAGAAAATAAAATTAACCAATATTATTTTAAGCGAATGACATCATCCATTTTTAAGTTTCAGTATTGAAAAAGGTTGGTTGACAACTTCTATATAGTTTGATATTGACATTAAAAGTTAATTGGGTAGTGTTATTACTATCTTACTTATTTCTTATGAAACTTTTGTATTATGAGACAAAAATCAACACTAATGCAAATTATTCGGTGTGTCATTGTTCATTATGTTTTTATGTTATTTCAATATACTTGTCGACATTGTAATTTAAAGTTAACTATACATATGAAATTCTATAGACACTAAAAAACCATAGCGACCATATCATTTGATCATAATATTCAATTGTATCAATTGATGGCACCGCGTCGCGTTAGTGTGTTGTAAATGCAGAATTGAAAAAAAAAAAAAAGGCCAGATGAAAAGAAAAAATAAGTAAACTTCTCCTCTTTCTTTTTAAGTCTTTTTTCAAAGCTTAAAAGTCAAAAGAAAAAAAAAAAAAAAAAAAAAAAAAAAAACAGATTGGTTAATGGGTATATATTGAAAAGCCAGCTACCCTCATATTTGAATTTCTCCAAATCTATGCATGGGAAATCTCATACACTAATTTTACCAATTAAAAGTAGGTAAATACATAATTATAATTGATTAATTAATTAATTAAATTGTTAAAAATTCAGTGAGTTGGGCTCTCTATATGGATACCATGACTACAATCATTTTAGTTCTAAAAGTTAGAGCTGTCCCTCCCCTTGGGTTGGGCCCACTTAACATTCTTAGTTTCTCTTTTTATTTTTATTTTATTTTATTTGTTTTTATATTTATGGAAATAAAGAAACGATAATTAAATACTTAAGTGTGATAATCATATATAATTAGAATATAGCACGCCGTCCCGTCACACAATTACAGCCGACGTTTAAGGGAATATATTTATTTATTCATTTTCACATTCATTTATCTTGTAAAGATACGATTATAAATACCTAATATCAATTTTTTGTGAATTTCTCAAAAATTTCAATATCAATAAAAATGCCTTTTGTTATTAAACTGAAAATATATATGAAAAAAGAAAGATAAAATGACGATGTATGCAATTTTAGAATTTTAATTGAGAATTAAAAAAAAAATTTGAATAAATTAATATGTTATAACTTTATGCATTTTCATTTCCAACAAACATTTCCTAAAAATAATATTACTAGATTTATAAAGTTTGCGTTATTAATAATAGTAAACTTTTTACGAATTTCAAAATACTACATATTTTTTAATATCACTAGATCGAAATGCTTTTTGTTACCAGTCTCATTTAGAGATTCACAAATGAAAATTGCATCAATTTTTTAGCTAACAAAAATTTTCTCGGGAAAAAATTAAACAAAATATATTTTCGTTCTCCTCTCCCTCTCTCTCTCTCTCTCTCTCTCTCTCTCTCTCTCTCTCTCTCTCTCTTTTTAGCCAACCAAACATGCACATAGATAGGGACCTGAGTCTAAACTATGAACTATGAAACAGAGGTTATTTTTGGAAAAAAAAAAAAAAAAAGTTAAGGCCGGCACGCCCTCCCCCATTAAAAAGCAACACTGCCAGGCTGGCAAGATCATTAAATTACGTTACGGTCCTTAATTTATATATATATATATATATTAAAGACGCAAGTGGGTGGGCATATCTACCCACAGCACTGTAATTCTGCGAATTTTGAACTTGAATGCTAAGGTTTCCAACTGAATTTGACGAAATTGTCAACCTTGGTTGGTGCAAAAGATGCATATTATTTTTAAACGTACTAAATATTTATTTAGTTTCAATGTTAGTTTGCAATAAAGTTAATATGTATTAATTGGTAGTTGGAGAGAGTTAATAAGGGGCGGAGAGAGAGAGAAGACATGTATTTTGTAGGGTTATTGATCATTTATTCATTTACAATCCTTCTCTTTTCCTTTAATGTGATTTCTATGTATAAATTATGCACTCGTCGTCAAAGATAAAATAAGGAATAAACGATTTAAATAATTTGAATATTTAAAATGCGGGTGAAGCGATTCACTTGTAAATAGGAGTTAATTATTATTTTTGGAGTTAAAAAGGGCAGGAATAAGTTAAAAATGATTTAGAATGAGATAGTGAAGAAAAACTGAATAGTCGTTAATTTTGTCGAAAAAAGTGTCTTTAATCAAGTGAATTTGTGGAAAATGATTCATGTAACTATCCCCACTTAATTAGATTTAAAATTTGTTACGGTTGTTACTGTACAAAAAGAAGAAGAAGAAGAAGATATATAACAACTTATATAGCTAAAGACATGTTGTATTGGATCAGGTGTCTTGTTGTAAACAATCCGGAAAAGTTAACATATTCTTTTTTTAAGTAAGTTATGGGTGATTTTGAGTATTTGTTGGAATGTTTTAAAATATACATGAATAGTTAAGTTAAAGGAATTTTTTTTTCTTTTTTTAAAATAATTATAAAAATATTTTGGAGATATTAAAGTCCAAAAAATAAAAAAAAAGGAATCCTCTTTCTATGTATCAATAAAAATATAGATTCTCATGGATAACTTTTGGAAGAATATAAAGTTAAAATAAATTATTGAATTTTTATAGTAGTGGTATAATTTAGGATATAAATATTATTTTACTACTCAAAAATTTCGGAAAAAAAGTTACTACGAATTTGTTTTTTTGAAAAAAAGGGAGAAAAGTAAAAAGAAGAAGGGAATATTAATTTATTATTGGCTAATTTTTCTATTTCCCTCCCACGCGTTTGGGGGAGAGCGACAGGGTTGACGTGTACAACGGCCGCATAAACAGGACCCCTCCCCCACCTCAATTTGGCTTGCTTGACCGCCGGGTTTCCGTTGCGACGAAGGCGTGGGGTGGCGGGTGCGTGCGCTACCCATCATCAATTCCACTCTCTCTCCCTCTCTCTCTCTCTCTCTCACGCTCTCTTGCCTCCTGCTCTGTCTCCCCATCTCTGCTCGGGATTAATCGATACCTTTTCATGATTTTTTTTAGCATAAACCTGTTTAATTCATTAATAGGTATGTCGTAAATCTACTTTTCTCATCGAATCGCAGCTTATATGTACCCTAATTTTGATTTTGATTTTTTTTTTTCTGGTTTCTGTTTGGTTGGTTTGCTTTTTTATCTTTGAGCGGCAATGCGATTTTGATCAATGTGAATGCAGGTTGTTTGTGAGAAGCTTTTATTACGGTAGTTGATTCGGATTCTGAGGATGAGTAGTCGTTGCGCGGACTCTTCTCAGGTACATATGGATTAATCACATTTCCACGGAAGCCTCCGCTATGGATTCGATGCGGTCTATTCTTTTCTGCAAAATTGATATTGCCATGTGTTGTTAACGAGGAACTTGGAGTTGTGTAACTTGAATGGCTAATGTGTTGCAGGGAGATGGCAGCATCCCTCCTGCTCCTCCTGCGCCTCCTGATCAATCGCGTTCTCGTGCTGGAAATGTGGTACTTCTCAATTTTTAGGACAGTTGATGTCATCTTTCAGATTTTTATCCATGACAATCGCCAATGTATATTTCATGTTATGTGTTTGTTTGCGCGGACATGTATTCATACATATGTACATATATATGTGCTTATGTAGACGTGCTTCCGCGAATGTGTAATGTGTTTTTTTTGGCTTCCTTCCCCTGTGCTTGAATGTTCATATGGATTTGATTGATCGATTGATTTATTTATTTATTTTAAACTGGATATCCACTTGTCACTTATTCACTTTTAGCCCAAGATGAGGAAATATATACATGGATCACATCTTATCAGCACTTTGAAGATGGCTGCGAGTGTGACCAATTTTTGAATATTAAACAAAAAAAATGCTTAATTTCAAAAGAAAATTTTACTTAAATCTTTGTGAACCGGCCATTTTTTTTTTCTTTGTAAAGTCTAAGCATTATAATTGCTTAGACTGGGTGAGTGACGCATCCAAGACTTAGTTTAGTTTGTCATGTACCCTCCTGTTTTTATGCTCTTGGTGTACTGAAAATGGCTGCACTTTTGTGTTCTGAAATTTACACTGCCTTGCAGGTTTTCAAGAGTGGGCCACTTTTTTTATCTTCAAAAGGTGTGTCTTACATCTTTCTTGGGCATTTGTATTTTCTAAATGTCTTTTATGAGTTGGATGGTAGCAGTTTTAACTGTTTTGTAGTTGGTTTCTTCTTTGGCATCTCTTTTGTTGTGTGCCTTATGTGCTGGAATCAGCAGCAATGTTTACAGTTTTCTATTTCTCTATCCATTAAAAATATAGATTACCAAGTATTTTTTTTTTTGTATTTAAATAATTTTAGGGTTTAAATTTTAGCTACAACTTCTTGGCTACACAGATCAGTTTCTTGAAGTATAGATATCAGATTGTATGTATAACAGCTCACTGTGATGTGTCTCTTTTGTTGAGTGCCTTTTGCGCTGGAATCAGGAGCAATGTTTACTGGTTTTCTATTTCTTTATCCATTCAAAATATTGATTATCAAGTTTTTTTTTTTTTGGTATTAAATAATTTTAGGGATAAAATTTTAGCTACAACCTCTTGGCTACACAATCAGTTTCTTGGAGTATAGATACCAGATTGTATGTATACTCATTGTGATGTGTCCAAATCATCAAGTGTGGAGAAATTGAATTCCTGTTCTGCCATGTCACTTTGTTTGAAACTAAACTTTTAGTTGGACCAGCATTGTCAATTCTTTCACATTTCAAAATTTGCTTTAGTGATATCTTTATATGATAGGTAAATGCAACAGTTGAAACTTGCACAAGTTATTTTTTCACAAACATAAAAGATCATAGTTATATATAATCAAGAAGAACTGGATTATTGGCCCTAATTTAGATGGAAGTCTTCAATACCGTGGATGAAAATTTTCATTCTTGTGACCCAAACAAAAAGGTAGCATCCCTGCTAGCCTGCTAGAATATATAATTTAACCCAATTGGATGTGAAAATAAGAACGACCATGATGAACATTTTGCAACTCCATGGGAAATTTTAATTGTTTTCAGAGCTCCTATGAATGGAGTTTGGTAACAATTTTACATTTGACAAATAACTTCGTTATCTATTGACAAAATTCAAATTTTAGGAGCAGTAAGGAAGAAGAGCTGCTGACTATTTCATGGTTCTACCTAAGTTAGTCCAGCTGTTAGGTGTTCTACCTAAGTTAGTCCACCTGTTAGGTGTTCTACCTAAGTTAGTCCACCTGTTAGGTGTTGCTGTTATCTCTCTGAATTTGTTATAGTAGAGGTTCTATTCTTAGTTTGTTAATGACTTCTACTCTTTTACATCGGGGAAACAACAATCTATAAATGCTTGTACATTGACAAGTTTGTTCATCTATATTCATTTTAATTCTACTATTCAGATTCTTTGGAATTGGGAAAGCACTGCTGATGTTGTTATATACATATATATTATATGATTTACCTTGACATACCTACCTTAATGAATATTTGCTTCTCCCTCAAAATTTGTCTTGGTAGTGATGTTACCTCTACCATTAATGAAGATAAAAGCCTTTCTAATGTGGCACCCCAAGACTCTTGGTAAATTTTCAATTATGTTAATGATAAAATCTAATGTGACTTGGACATAACAAAAGGAGGACTTTATAGAAAGTGGGGATGTTTTTTAGAGACGTGGAAATGTGAGCAAGCAAGTTTTGTGGAGGGGCTTATTGTAGGAGAAGGAGTTGTTGCTGTGGCTAATGAATCCTGTGTGGTGAACCCGAACTTCAATTATTTTAACACATTGCTGATTTTTCAAATGTGGACCCCAGATTCATTTATTTGTTGCTTCTAAAATGGGGTGATGAATTAAGCTGGTATCTTTGCTTGAAGTTGTAGATTGTTGTTCTAACTTATTCTGTGACAAACTTACCTCAGGATTGTATGGATTCAGATAGATACACTGTACATCATACATAGTGGGATGCTTTAAGATGTGCAGAAATTCTTAAGCTTCTCAAGCACAGCTCAGTTTTCTAATAATATGCATCTTTGTCTGGTGAATCTGGGCATGAGAGTGTTGATTTCATCTGATAAATTGGCAGCTGTTCTTATTCTTATTTCATGTGTGTGGTGATTAATTTTTCTACCCCTTCTCCAGTTTTCTGCATATAATATTCATCTGTTGTCTAGACTCATACTTTTTACACACGCGTTGTGAGAGCTATGGCTTCATCTAAGTGACTACATTTTTATTCTTTTTTGTCTAGGAATTGGATGGACGTCCTGGAAGAAAAGATGGTTTATTTTGACACGTACCTCATTGGTGTTTTTCAGAAGTGATCCTGTAAGTAGTTCTACTCTGATCAGTCAACTATGCACATGTAATCTTATGTATCTTAAATTGCTGCTATTTAAAGATTACAAGGACAACACTGCATGAAAGCTATGTTTTTTTTCTTTCTAGTAACACACTTGAGTGAGTCTGTAGGTGATATGTTGTCCTATTTGAGCCCCTTTTTTAACTTCTACGATTTTTCTAGGTAACACTAGTTAGTCCGAACGGTAACATATTCATATCTGTTTGGTGTGAAACCAGAAGAATTTCTATTTAGTCATTTATACGACTGTTAATTTTCCAGTAATCTTCATTTCACATCAAAATTAATAAGTGTCTGTAGAGTTTGTTAATTGTCACATGATGCAGGGAATTTAATTCTGCTGCTGCTGAGGATGATAGTAATATCAATTGATGGCTGATAATGTGAGTCCTATGTTACATGGACTCAAATAAACATTGATTCAAATAAATATTTTGGGTGCACATGAATTGCTAGATTTGTCTAAAGTTTAAATCTTAGGGAATACAGCTGATTTTCAGTGTGTTCAGTTCTGATGGTTATCTATGTATTGCAGCTTGCTAGACAAGGCTACAAGCACTCCCATATTTTGTCATGTTGACTGTGTAATAAAGGAATGGAGTTGGAATGTTTAGGAAACTTCTAGTGAACTTGGGACATGCTCCTCTCTGTTCTTGTTAGATACTCTTGTTGGGTCTTCATCTAGCTATCATCTAGCTATAGTCATGCTAGACATGAATCCATTTGTCTTACCCATGTACTGTTGGGACTAATCTGTACTTGAGACATTTTGAGCGTCTATGTGAAGCAGAAAGTCTCTTTCTATCTCTATCTCTCTGAGATGTGTTGTCATGTTATGCCAGCTTAGTTAATCTCAAGGTTCTAAATTTCCATTTCAACTAAAATTTCAAGGCTTTTAAAATATGGAATTGTAATTGAAATTTCTATGTCGATTTTAATTTCAGTTTCAATTTAAAAAATGATACAAATCAGTAGTAAGGCAAGGAATTTTTTTTATGAAACTCTAGAAACTGTTAATTAGTCATAATAATGCACGATTTAAACAAAAATATAATAAATAAAATACATTAACAAGTGTCATGTATAAGTTGCAATTTTGTAATGCATTGATCATATTAAACATATTCAATGAGCATAAATAAAATTCATAAATTAGTTCAGTGTTAGTTATTATGCAGATATAGCTATTTTTGACATCAAAGGTCGAATAAAAAGTTGTAGCTAATACGTAAGTTCAATTATTCAAAAATTTAGAAAGCCTAAAAATTATCATCCGTTTTCTTCTTTTTATAGTCTCTATTTTCAACAAAATGGAGGATTCATTCACACAGGAATATCAATTTGGGTTTGCAATCTCAAATTTCAATTTCAAGGAAATTTTGCTCCATTGCAAAAGTTTCAAAATATTTCACTGAAATTTTGAGATTTTGATAAGTTTTGAATTATTTGTGGAAATTTTTATGGAAATTTTGCAAGATTGAAGTTGGCTGTCATTTTGATTTTTAGGGTTGTGGAAATTTGAAATTTCAACAATTTCATGGAAATTAGGACCATGGTAATCTTGAGTCTTGATCATTAAGAAGAGTTAATTTTGGATGCACTATATAAATCTGGAATGTAATTAATGGCTTGAAATGATTTGGTGGGGACTAGAATGTTATAAGTTATGAAATTGTGGCATGGTCTGCTATAATTGTAGTCATGGAACTATAAATGGTAGTGAATGCAACCCTATCATGACCAGTTGATTAAGTTCAGTAAAACTATTTTTCGCGGTAATCTTGGCCAGTATGTTCTTACAGTTGCGTGGCTACTAACATTTGAAATATCAAACTGGTAGAGATGCTCTAATATTTTTACAGGCTTGTAATGTCTAATGATCTACGAGTTCTAAATTTGTTATTATCATTCAGATTATTTAATATTTTCATGTATGGGCTTTGGTAATTGTGTAAGATTTCTGTTGAAGAGTTATAGCGTCTTGTGCAGTGTTGGTTTTCTCATTCCTTGTTAAGTGAGTGATGTAATGTTGTCCAGAGCAATGTTAGTCATTTTTTTTATTGGAGGATTTATTATTGGCAATTATTGTTCTGCTTTGAAGAACCAGAGAAATTGTTCTCCGAAAGTGAGCACTTGCTAGAGCAGGGTTTTTAGCATCTTGTTCTTTTGGTTTACAGTTTTCCAATCCCCTGGTATTTTTGCTACATGATGTACCATCCAGATTTCATATTTAATTTGAAAGCCAGCCCATGTAGGCCAGTCGTGGTACTGGCCTTCTTATTTGAATATTGTTTCTTGTACAGTGTTTTTTGGTTTCATGCTATATGTATGTGTGTGTATAATATATTGAAAAACAAATCTATATCAGTTAACATGAAATATTTTTTATAGCAGCATTAGGAGGAGCATAAGAGTGAGGCTCTTCACTTGGATCATATTTGCAAGAATGTGAATGCTCTCTGGTCTTGGACACAGAGTACAAAATATTCAAATTCAAATATTGACGTATGCATTTGTTTTACAAAAGAAATATTCATTTGCAATAACAATTTTGATGCAGAGATTTACTGGAAAATGAGGATTACATAGTTCACCTGCTGGCTGCACCTCTGCCTGGCTTCTCTTTAAATATTTAGTTTTTTGGAGGAAAAACTATGTTGTGCAGATTTAGACTGCAATATTAAAATGCATTGGATCAAATTGCTATGTGTTCTATTATTTAGAAGATATATTGTCAGATAACTCTCTGTATACAACAACAACAAGCCCTTAAGTCCCACTAGGTGGGGTCGGCTCCATGAATCTTTTTCTGCCAATTCACTTGATCAAGAGCGTTTTCCTCTATTAGATTAAGGACTAATAAATCCTTCCTCCCTACCTTATTCCAAGTTAAGATAACTCTCTGTATATTTAAGCAAATTCTAATTTATAGGTTAGGCCTCCATTCATAACCATGGTTTGAATTAGATATGCATGCTTGGTCATGAAGCATTAATTTAGATAGTAGATATCTATCAATAATGGATGTAAATCATCGTGGTTAGGAATCTCTATGTGAGAATGCATGGGTATGTGTCCGTCTATATCTGTTTACAATATCAAGGATTTGAAAGACTTGATCTTTGTTTATTTATTTATTACTTTTCAGAATGCAATTCCTCAGAAGGGGAGCGAGGTGAATTTGACACTTGGTGGTATTGATCTCAACAATTCAGGCAGGTTGGCTGCTGCTTCATATTTGACATTGTTTTATCATTCTGGCTTTCTACTTACAGTTGCTGCATTAAGGAAATTGAACCATTCTGCTTACCTTTTACTTTATTTGGGAATCTTTTAGCGTGGTGGTCAAAGAGGATAAAAAACTCTTGACAGTGCTTTTTCCTGATGGTCGTGATGGGCGAGCTTTTACACTCAAGGTACCTTTTTTTCCCCTTCTCATTTTTATTGTTTCCCTGAAGTTGCATTCGAGGTACATGTTCCTGCATATAGATTTTTCTCTCCCCCCACCTCCCTCTGACCCGGTTTTAAAAAAATTAAACTTTTATTGTCCCAATGTGTTTCAGATTTTCATTCTTGCTTTATGTATTGTTGACTTTTTAAGTCAAGTTGTCTTGAATTACTCACAAACTCAAAATAACTCTTGCCTTCTGTTTTTCTTTATTGGAACAGTTATATAGGCACACATTATTTCCTGTATATCTGTATGTGGTTGTTTTGTTGCTGCATTTTTTTTGGTTTCTAATTTTTATGAATTGAAAGTTTGATGCTTTAAAACTCTCTTGAACAGAGGACAGTTCTCATAAAAACTGAAGTGTCAAATGTTAACTGTTTCATGCATAGATATGGTAAAACAGTTAAAAACTCCTTTAGCTGATCTGTATTTGATCCACCTAAACCAATTCATATCCAATCTGCACAATGAATGATTCAGATGGTGAAATCTTACCCACTTTGTAAATGGATCAGATCAGCTAAACTGATGGATATCATCTAATCCACATATCATTAACAAAAAATTATATGGAATAGTCATAAATTGTATGTATCCCTATATAGAGTAAAAATTATCAATTTTGCCATCCAACCTCGCTGAAAACAAAGAAACCAAAGCACCTAAAACATCCAGAAGAGAAAACCAATAATAATGCAAAAAAAAAAAAAAAAAATCCTCCCCCACATTTCATCAATATCATATAATGATCATGGAAAATGTGAGCATTGCTCTCAAGCCAGATCATCCCTAAAATAGCCAAAAATGCACAACGTCATAATCTGCTTGCTTCCTTTTTCCTCCTGAAACCGCTAAAAGTAATCAAAAGAAAAGCCTCCGAAGAGTTACATACCCAACACTCACCAAAGAAGCAAAATAGTTTGTTCCAAAAACTCCAAGCACCGGCACAATGAAAGAATAGGTGAACATGAGTTTCACCACTAGCAAAAAGCATTACACAAACATCCGGAGACAAAGCCTTGTGTAGCCTTGTAGGCTGCAACACATGGTTGGTGTTAATTCTATTAAGAATGGTCATCCACAGAAATGCCTTAACCTTAAGAGGGAGATATCAGCTCTCCACGTAAAAAAATTTAGTGAGATGTGAAGACTTTGACAAACAAATCAAACAAGAATTTTAAAAACCATAGATTCTTGAAAGGCTATAATTACATTCTTTGGTTGAGTACTCTCTCTTAGCTATCCCAATCTTCTTTTTCCTAACTTAGTTCTCCAGGTCAAAAGATATCATGAAGCAATATGAGCTTTGGGCCTGCAATGGACATGTTAGGCATTTTTGGGATTTCTGGGCAATTTGTAGTTTATTATTTTAAAGATTTTTCCTATTTTTGCAGCATTTTTAAAGTAGGATTTTATAAGCTCATAATCTAGTAGATTATCTAGGGTCTTTATGATTTAAAAGTTTTACATTTATGTGCTTTAATTTTTAGGGATTTGATATTAGGATCTGAGATTGATTTCTAGTGATTGTTTACTTATTTAGTATTAGGAGAATTTAGGATCTGAGATTGATTTCTATTGATTGTTTACTTATTTAGTATTAGGAGAATGCCCATGTAAAGGCTTTATGTGTAACCATGAGGGACAGAATGGAATATTGAGCATTCAGCAGTAATTGAGTTCTGTCTTTGTTTTTATTCTCTCTTTTAATCCATTGTTCATTTTCCTAATCTCTTCTCTTAATTTCCTTCTTCCTTCTCTTGTGCCATTCATTCCAGCATCAATTTGGTACCAGACCTCATTTTGATCCTTCCTTGCCACCATCATCAAACCACTAGCCTCCACTGCCAGATCAACGATCAGACAACCATCAGTCAAGCTTACCAGCCACAGGTGAAACCCTAGCCTATCGCAATCACAAGTGCAGCCGCTACCCACAGCACCCAACCAGCAGATCTTCCTTGCTGAACAACTCTTGAATCAATCATCAGAATCTCCTTTCCTTTCAATCATGGGCCACAATTGGGCACTATCATCATCATTGAAGCCTTGCCAGCAATAGCACCAGCACCACAAGCTGCTCATTGTGCATCTATACCATTGCAAAATTCATGGCTCTTCCATTTCCCATCTGTGAGTTCTACCGAATGTGACCACTTCCCAAATCCCTAACCCACTTCCTCAGTTTCCTCAATGTTGTCATTATTCGGGCCAATTCAGCAAGATGTGCTTGAATTGAAGATCTGGGAAGATATCAGAGAAATCTAGAACAACAATATTTCATCAAGAAAATCATGGACATTAATCGTAAATTGACAGAAGTAATAGGCTGTTTAGGTGTGTGGATCAAAGGGGCCGTAGATATGACTAAGCGAACAACTCTAATGGCTACCAAGCATAGCAACCAACCCATTATTGCTATATTAAAGCTCATGGCATGGTTGACCAAAAGGACTTAATTGTCGAAAAAGAAGAGAGGTATTTGGAGATGCTAAGTGAGCCCCTGTGATGGACGACAGCATCATGGAATTATAGCCAGTAGAGAATTTTGGAGAGATGGAGGAGAGGAGAGGGAAAGAAGAAGAAGAAGAAGGAAGAAGGAAGAAGGAAGAAGGAAGAAGGAAGATAAGGAAAGATATCATACAATTGGGGGAAACTCGCATTCACTTCTCAGTTCAATATCATCAATATTATCCTCTTATGTGGCTTTCACACACTATTTTTAAGAAAGCCTATAATTACACAGATACCCCTAAAGCTTCATGAAATTATATATACACCCCTCAAGTATACAAATATTAAAAAAAATCCCCCAAATGCCTAAATCCTATAATAATTAAACTAAAAACTCAATAATTTATTAGTTAGATCCGAAAACCCTCGACCCAATTCTTTTGAATTGGTCTCCAACAAGGGTCTACCCTTGGTCCAGCTTCTTATCCTAGATCACCATGTCAAAAACAGAGCTGCAAGCCTGCAATTGTTGTATTAGAAACCGCATCCGAGGGCATAAAGGGCAACCTCAAATTGACACATTAACCCAAAGAATCCATGAAACAACTTCAGGGGGTAGAAATTGTAGAGACTAAACCATACATTGAAGGTAAGTCCATTGAGTTCAAGTCTGAAGACATGCATGAATTTGCATATATGGAATTCATCATTCCTAATAGGTTTGTTTCCTATACCTTTGCCCACTTGTATTCATATTTATTTCTAAAGCACATGGATTGCATTATTCCATTGTAAGCTTCTTAAAATATCTTAAATTCGAGGTAGAATTTTCACCAACCAGAGGAGAATGATGCAATATGAGCTTCAAGGCCTACAATGAAAAGGTTTGGCATTTTTAGGATTTTGGAAATCTTGTAGTTTGTTATTTTTAGGAATTTTCCTTTTTCTTTTGCAACATTTTGTTAGTAGAATTTTATAAGCTAATAATCTAGTAGATTATCTAGGGCGTTTATGATTTAAATATTTTACATTATGTGTTGTTTTAATTTTGAGGGTTTGATATTTTCTTCCATTAATTAGGATATTAAATCCTGGAGAATGTTTACTTATTTAGTGTTAGGAATAAGTAAGTGGAGTAAGATTGAATGGCACAAGAGAAGGTTGTGGGAAATTAAGAGAAAAGCATAGGAAAATAAACAGGGCATTAAAAGAGAGAGAATAAAATTGAAGATAAGACTTAGTTAAGTTGAATGGTCAATCTTCCATTTTGTGTTTCATGGTTGCACATCAATCAATGAAACATAATATCAGTTCACTAAAAATTAAAACAATGCATAAATGTACAATAGCAACAACAACAACAACAACAAACCTTAAGTTCCACTAGGTGGGGTCAGTTACATGAATCCTTTTCTGCCAATTCTCCTAATCTAGAGTGTTTTCCTCTACTAGATTAAGGGCTATTAAATCCTTCTTCACTACCTTATTCCAATTTATTTTAGGCATACCCCTACCCCTTTTCATGCTAGAAACAATAACAAACTCACTTTTCCTCACAAGTGCTCTACTAGGCTTGCATTTCAAATACCCAAACCATCTAAGCTGCTCCGCCCTTTTCTTGTTTTCAACCGGTGCTATGCCTAAATTATCGCGTATGTGCCCATTTCTTGCTTTATCTTTTAATGTTAAACCACTCATCCACCTTAACATTCGCATTTCAGTAACTTTTATTTTTTGTACATGTCGTTTCTTAGTAGTTCAACATTTTGAACCATAAAGCATTGTTGGCCTTATAGCCATCTTATAAAACTTTTAATTTTATGGGTATTCTACGATCATACAACACAACTGACGCATTCCTCCATTTTACCCAACCTTTTTAAATTCTATGTACTACATCTTCTTCAATTTCCCCTTTGCCTTGCGTGGTAGATCAAAAATATCTAAATCTATCAGTGCTATTAATCTCTTGATTATCAAGTTTAATCTTCTCTCTGTTGCTACTTGTTACATTATTGAAATTTCATTTCATATATTCCTATTCCTACTTATCCTAAACCCTTTAGACTCTAATGTGGCTCTCTAAAGTTCTAGCTTAGATTCTATTCCGCTCCTATCATCAATTAACACGATATCATCTACAAATAACATACACCAAGGGAACTCATTTTGGATTTTCCTAGTTAGTTCATCAATTTACTAAAGTTAAAAGATAAGGACTCAAAGTAGAACCCTGATGTACTCCTACTGTGATTGAAAAATCTCTAGATTCTCCACCTACAGTCCTTACTCTAGTCATTACTCTATCATACATATCCTTAATGACCTCTGTATATCTACTGCAAACTCCCTTCTTTTCTAAGACCCACTAAAGAACTTCCCTAGGTTCTCTATCATAAGCTTTCTCTAGGTCAATAAAAACCATATGCAAGTCCTTCTTCTTTTTCCTAAACTTTTCCATTAAACTTCTTAAAAGATAAGTAACTTTTGATGTTGATCTCCTCGGCAAAAACCCAAATTGATTTTTAGAAATCTTCATTTTTAATCTTATTCTATGTTCAATTACCCCTTCCCATAATTTCATCGTACGACTCATAATCTTAATTCCACGATAGTTATTACAATTTTGAATATCGCCTTTGTTTTTTGTACCAAGGTACTAAAGTACTTTTCCTCCATTCTTCTGTCATTTTCTTGGTTTTTATAATAGTGTTGAATAGATTAGTTAACTAAATAATTCCTCCCCTAAATATTTCCATACTGCAATTGGTATTTTGTCTGGTCCTATAGATTTCCCACTTCTCATTTTTTTTAATGTCATCTTAACTTCAAGGACTCTAATTTTGTGAATAAATATCCTATTTTTAGTCTTCTCCTCATTTGTCACCTCCAAGTTCAATCTTTCATTTTAGTTTTCAAAAAACAACTTATCAAAGTATCTCTGCCACCTCTCTTTTATTTTTCTCTAATTAAGGCATTATCATTCTTGTCCTTTATATATTTTACATCACCTAAATCTTTGCATTTTCTTTCTCTAGCTCTAGCAAGCTTATAAATATCTGTTTCTCTTTCATTTGTATCTAGTTTAGTATATAAAGTATCATAAGCTTTATGTTTAGCTTCACTAATAGTCTTTTTTGCATTTGTTCTCACTTCTTTATATTTTTCAAGATTTTCTATATTTCTACAATTTTGCCATTTTTATACCAATTTCTTTTTATCTTAACGGCTTTTTGGACTTCTTGATCCCATCACCAACTTTCTTTACTACCTGAGTATCCTCCTTTGGACTCTCACCTTTTTTGCTATCCTTATGATAGAATTTGTCATTTTATTCCAAATATTATTTGCTTCAACTTTATCCCCTACTGTCCAATCACACTTTTTGTTCATTTTATCTTTGAATTTTATTATATTATCTCCCTTCAAATTCCACCATCTAGTCCTCTTGTGTTGATTTATGCTACTCCTCTTCCATTTTGTAATATTTATATCTAATACTAAGACTCTATGTTGTGTAGCCAAAATTTCATCTGGAATAACTTTACAATTCTTACAAGATAGGCAATCATTCTTAGTTAAGAAGAAATTTATTTTACTTTTATTATACCCACTCTTGAAAATTATTAAGTGTTCTTCCCTTTTTATATAACAAGTATTCAATATAACCAAATCGTAAGACATGGAAAAATCTAAGATTGCTAGCCTCATTTTTATCTCCATATCCATGGCCTCCATGTATCCTCTCATATCCTATATTATCCTTTCCAATGTGACCATTCAAATCAAATCCTATGAATCATTCCATTGTAAATAAATGATCTTAGGTCTTTGTCTACAATAATACCTATCCCATTTTTATGTTTCTCTTTACCAATGTACCAAAGTTTAGATCCTAATTTTTTAGTTTCTCTAGCTTCCTCTCCTACCCATTTAATCTCTTGAAGATAGATTAAGTTAGTTTTCCTTCTAAATATTATTTCCACTATTTTCATACTTTTTCTCACAAGAGTCCCTATATTCCAAGTTGCCAATCTAATCTTAGTTTCTTGTGCTAACTTATTAACTCTCTCTCATTTACACTGACCTGATCTATTTCCTTGACCTAGGTGCATTTGGTAAGAATTTATGATAATAAGATCTAACAAAGTTTTATGCTGCTGTTAGCTACTTAACGCAACCTTGCTCCTTTATCCGGGCTTGGGACTGGCTGTGGGAACAAAGAATTTGTGTTACACAGGCGAAGTACATGTTTGCTTTTTTTTTTTTTTTGCAAACTTATTTCACATAGACAATTGTATAAATCACAACCTACAACTAGTAGAAACCACACACACAATACAATGTATTAAAAAAAAAAAAATTTAAGCATACAATTTTGGGTGTGAATCCAAGCTAGACTATTTTTTTTTTTTTTTTTAAAAAAAAAAAACCATGCAATAGCGCTTTTGAAAAATTTTGTACATTCTAAAACTTGCAATGAAAAACCCAAAAACCCAAAAATGAATATGCTAAGCTTACAAATCATAAACACAAAATCTCCACTACTAACCAATTATTGGAAAAATTATTAGTTATAGTAAGAAGAAAAGAAATAACAAGAAAGGAGAAGATCTCTCTTGTGACTTGAACTAAAATGGTAATGACAACTGCATGAAAAATACTATCGTAAGTATACCCTTTGACACAGGAAATTTGATTCTACTATGACAATCAATTGAAGAATATTTAAGCAGCGAGGGATTGCAAGAATTCTTCAAATCTAAATTCAGGATTCATATCCAAAAAATATTGAAGAAACAAGATTCTTCAACCCATTAAAATCTTTATTGCTTCTTCATGATGTTAGTGCTGAAGAGACAAGAGTCCTTGGATTTGTTTGGGTCTTTGGGAGAAAAGAAAGGAAAAGAAAAGAAAGAAAGGAAGTTCAGAGAGGGGATTTCTTTGGTTGGTGTAAAACAAAACCAAAAAGAGAGAATCAAATATAGGAAAATGAAAGAACAAAAAAAAAAAAAGAAACCTTTAGAAGTATTAGTAAAAGAAAGAAAAAAGAAAAGGAATTTGGATGGTGAGGAATTTATTTATTTTTGGATGACTTTCAAAATATGCCTTCTACGGTTTAATTAGGCGAAGGGCAGCTGAAACGTAAGCCCTGCCTTTGAGGTTTGAATGAGAAAGAAACCCAAAGAAGCAGAGAAGAATGGCAAGAATGAATCTCCCCTCAGCTTTGACGGTTTTCAAGACCCTTTTCGGAGAGATTTCTAAGCAAGATGTCTCCACTTCGATCTTCTCTAAGAGCAATCCCTTTCAAAGGAGGCCTAGTGATCATACCCAGAGGTTTGGTTCAGATGAAGCTGCCGAAGATCCTGCAAATGGCATGTCTGAGAACCCTTTTCTGTCTGAGATGAAGAAGAGGAAGGGAGACGGATAAGGGAATGCTGGTGCCGGTCTGGATTCTCCTTGTCAAGCTGACTGTAATCTTGCTCATACAAGGAATTTTTTAAGGTGAAGCCGCAAAGCCTTGACGGTGAGAGAACAAGGCTTCTTGCTCCTGTAAAGCGGTTGTTGGAATTGGTGTGATCCCAAAATGGGGGTGAATTGGGTTTTAAAAATATTTCGACTAATTTAAACATTTACATCGATTTATCACAGTTCATATCCCATTCAGTATAATAGCGTGTAAAAAAATGATGAAGCTATACATTCAAACATACACGTGCGACATATCTCATTTAACTCAAATGTGTGCATGCAAATAATTATAACAGTAAATAAACAAGCATATACATATGAAAATTAAAGTGCAGAAAGTAAATGATATAGAGAGAGACACACACAATATTTGTTATTGAGGTTCGCCAAACTAGCCTATGTCCCTGCCTTGGGCATACCCCCAAGGATTGCACTATCCATACTCACTTAACGGGCTGAATAGAAGCCGTTACAACCTCTCCTTACGGGGCGAGGTAAACCCTAACTCAATTACCAGGTTAAGCCCAACTGGTCTCCCTTACGGGGCGAAGACACTCCAGTTCAATTTTCGGGCTGAACCGAACCGGTCTCTCTTACGGGGCAGAGACTCCCCAGTTCAATTAATGGGATGAACCCAACTGATACAATAAAATATTTTTGTACATATTAAAACGCTTCTAAATACAAGAATGGATGTACACATTAAAAGTTCAAATACATGCACTCTATTATGATATGAGTTATGCTCAGTGGAGAAAGGGTGTTCTCTCAAAACAATATTTTCAATCTTTAAGAAATGATGTGTATGATAAAATACTCATAGATATGACTCTAATAAAACTTCTCCCAAAAATAATTTTCTTGGAATAATAGGAGAACCTAGGGATTTTGTGTTCAAATAAATTTTGCACAAATAAAATATCTATATATATATATATATATATATATATATATATATATATATATATATGAGAATATATACATGATAAATATGTTCTCCAATAAAGATTTTTGCAATAACAAATATTTGGAGAAGCTCGGACTTAAGCTCAAAAACATTTGTGCACTAAATAATTTCTCCCAAGAATATGAAGATAATCAGGAGAAATCTTAAGGCTACTCTCAAAAATGATTTTAAGAAAATAAAGTATGTGTGAGAGTGAGTGCTCTAAAAAGAAATGCCCAAAAAAAAATATATGCTCTTTCAAAAGATATTCTAAGGAATAATAAAGAGCTTTTGGAGAGTATAAAATTTTACCCCAACAATGATTTTGCAATAAAAATATAAGTGGGGGAACTTTGATTAAGAAAATAATTTGAGAGAAAAATTAGTTAATCGAAGTAGCTAATCAAAGCAAATGAAAGGGTATTTATAGTTTTTCAGGAAATTATGACCGTTGGGGACATATTGGGAATTTTAAGAAAGTTTAATTAAATTTTAATTTCAATTACCATTGTAAAAGCACGGCAACCCGAGAGGTTCGGTCGCCCGAACACTCACAATGGCCCAGAGGCAACTTTCCAGTTCGGTCGACCGTGGCCAATGGCCGGTCGGCTGAGCCAGGTGATTTTCTCAGGGTTTCGTGGTTTCGGTCGCTCGGTGGGGTTCGGTTTGTTGAGTCTTGAACTAGGTCGACCAAGGTCAATTTGAACTACTAGTTCGGTCGGCTGAGGAAGGTGAGGAAAGTCACATCTTAGCTTCGGTCCACTGTGGACGATAAGTTCAAATCTGGATCGGTCACCCGAGCCAAGTCAAACTTTTGACTCCGGGCTAGTTCGGTCGACCGAGCTGATTAAAGCTCGAACTGGTTGGTCAACCAAGGGCATCAAAATTCCTATTTTGCCCCTGAATTTGACCTTAAATTATTTTAAAACCTTTTGTATGATTTTAATACTTATGGAAAAGGTTTTTCTAATCAGTGTAAGCTGCCCTAAGGTTGAACTAAGGTCATGTTTGAGCATCCAAACATATCGTGCAGATGCATGTATTATTACAGACCAAATAATAAAAACCAAATGCAATTTACAATTGAAATGAACAAATGTCTTCTTTCTTTTTTTTGCTCTTCTACGTGAAATTCGCCTAAAATGCATAATCTTTAGGTCCATTAAGCTTCCATTTTCTCGTATCTCATGTCCGTGCTGAAATGTAAACCTGTTGATGCACTAAGTGCATAATAAGATACAGGTGTTTTGTTAGCATCAAAATAGGAATCGGATTCAAAAAACCAACAATCTCCCCCTTTCTGATGATGACAAACGCATTAGAACAAAATGGGTAAAGCCTGAAAAGGCTCCCCCTAATAATTTGCATAATTTAAAAATGTAAACAATATAGCACAAGCATATTCACACAAGAAGACATTTCAAAACATATGCATTTAAATTTTGTATTAAAACACAACTGCTCATAAATTTACCCCTAAAAACTTCCCCCTTTTGGTCATTAACATTTTGCTCATTAAAATTCTTCCCCTTTTGGCATCAACAAAAAGGACTTAACTAAGTAGAAAACAATTTTATCATTTAAAACAAACTTAGCAAAGAGAACTTCCTTTTTTCCTTTTTTTTTTTTTAATTTGATTTTACGTTGAAAAACTCTCCCCTTTTTAGTATAGATTATGGACATAAAAATTTCATAACTGCTTGAAAGATATAGTCATTAAGCATACAAAATAGTTTAACTGGTCATAAAAAAAATGACATGAAAAATAAGGTCAGACCAAGAGTATATAGAAACCATGTCAATTTGAGCATTGTATAAGACCTGCAAAAGATTGGAATTTAAAAGCACGCAGCATATAAAAAATAGGTTTGAGCATAAAAAGGGTCCAACTAGTTCGCATGCATTTCATGTATACTCAATGAACCAGTTATACAACACCCATTAAAAATTTGAAAATTCATGACCTACAATTTTTAACACAGAATAGCACATGTCATGAAGGCATTTTAAGCACATAAGCAAGAGATAAATATATTTTATATAAGTTCAATTCTTGCTTTTAAAAATGTATATATATATATATATGTATAAAAATATATCCCCTTAAAATTTTTGATAAATACTAGAGGCATATGCTTGCTAAAAAAGAAACTTTAATTCAAGATTGAGCAAGCAATGTTTTTCTGGCTTGACATTTAAGTGCAATCCATAATATGACCAGAAAAGGCTAACCACATAGATCCAAAGATATTAAATAAATTAAAAAAATAAGGATCATATGGCAAAGCAAAGAATTGTGGCAAGCAGTATATTTTCATTTAATTTTTTTTTTTTAATAAAAGCATCATGCTTTGAAGTACACAAGCCATAGAAAATTTAAAAACAGATCTAAGCCTATAATGTTGGTGAGCATAGCAAAATATAATTTTAATTTCTAGGTGCTCCCCCTATCAATTTGAATACGTGCTTAGATACTGTTAGCAACCTACACTGACACTAGATGTGAAAAATCATTAATAGTTTAAACAGTATAAGTACTATTTTTCATCTTAACAAATTTTACTGGATATATGTTAAGCAATTTGTGTTTTACTAGTAAAACTATTCCTAAATCACACATGCACTAGAAATTTAACATTAAGTCATGTGCAAGGTGTTCATGTGCCCCAAGAACAATCTATATCAAATATTGATTCAATAGTCGTAGGATATGATGTTCATGGTGCGCCGAAAGGTCTTAGGACTCAAAACGTAGAAACAGTAATAATGTGAGTCCATGGGCAAGGTGACTTAAATCCTTTTCTGAAGGATGGGGCTTAAACTCCCCGGTATAATCTCAAGCACACATAAGTGCATTTAAGGGCAAGGATGAATTTTCATTTAAGCACATTTAACATATGTTTATCCTTTATGACAAAACTCAATTTGCAAGAAACTATAGACATTAAGCTCTTACTAATTTTCTTAAGAGTGGGGCTTAAGCTCCCCTGTATATTTGCATGCACGCATACTTGCATTAAGCTCAGGGATGATGTTCATTTAAGTGCATTCCTCATATGTTCATCCTTTCAAAGAATTTCAGCATGCAGCAAATAATAAGCATTCAGCGCATGGCATGACATATTGCATTTCAATTTAAAGAACAATAGTCAATCAAGGCTATACTCAAGGGTTATGCAATAGGGGTTTAGTTATGAAGATAAAACAACTCATAATGCACATTGAGTGTGTGACACGTGAATGCTGCCCCTATGTCATGTGATATTCCCTAGTTACATGGACTTAAATTTTATGACATGATTATTGACCATTTGAATCCTCTATGAAGTTCACATCCTAAGGGTTAGGACCAAATGGTGTCCATGAGTTAGATTTTCCTAGACATTAAGGATTTGCCTAATTTAAAGCATTCTAGGAAAAACAAATAAGGATTATTAAAAAAGAATTGTACATGTTTTCAAATTATATAGCTTTTTGGGTTTTACATGTACTAACCTATTTAATTAATTTGCATGCGTTTTCTACTAAGGATGAGAATTAATATTCTTTTATGATTCACTTATCCTTTCTAAACATCTTGGCATGCATTTTATTATACTCATCTTGGTACATGGTTTTAATTTTGGGGAAAATTTCTATCGAAATTTCAGCAGCATGTTGTATGTAAATTGAACATTTTCCCATTTTTCCATGCACCTAAAACCTGATAGATTCACGCAAGCAATTTATAATTCAGTTTGAGCATGCGAGAACCTATATCCACTATCAGCATGCAATTCACATCACTGCATCAACCATGCAGGAAGTATTTAGTCCAAGCATGCATTTCAGTAGATTCATCAACAATTAATATAGACTATCCATTAAATAATAAATTCATTTTACAAGCAATGAATAGTGGCATTCAGCTCAAAGTAGTTTAAAAAAAAAAATTTCCATTCATAATATAATCATTTAGCAATTATAGATAATAGCATTCAGCTTATACAAGTCATCCAAAAATATAAGCACAGATTAAAAATGCTCATTGGATGAATTTTAAAGAACTCCCCCTCAATTAAACAACCTAAGCATTTTTATCTTATGCTCTTAATTTTCATCATTTTATGCTTAGCTCTAATCTATAAAATTTAACAGGGGATATGCTGCAGATGCATTTGAAAATGATTAATCGTTTAAGCTCCATGATAAGTTTAGGGTTATATGATATATATAATACTATGATAACATCCCTAAACTTCAATCTGTGTAATGGACAAAATATGTTGTTATTCAAGAATTTGAAACTTTTAACATATACATAGCATTAAGAATCTTTTAACAATTAAAACATTTTGTCCATTTAAAGGGGATAGCCAATATCTTCATATATTAACCAATCATAATCATATGTATATATTAAGCTTAGATTGGATATATCAATTAAGATTTTCATATCAGCTTGCTTTCCTAATGTTTTTAGTATAACAATAGTGTGTTTTAAAATTTAAACTCTTAAGCACAAAACACTATTCAATTATTTAAAGTATTATGACTCCTTATTTATATATCCTAAAATCTTATGAGTATTAATGAAATGTTCTTTTTAAGCATCTCATAAGCTAACATGCTTCACATGATTCAACAAAATATTTAACACAATATATATCACAAGAATCATGGCATGAAATATTTTATAAAGTAGAAGGAGGCAGAGATATACCAATACATTTTACTCCTTAATTATTTAGGCACGAAATCCTTGGAGTGGTGTGCTCCTCTCTCTTTCGGTTACTTATACCTCTTAATGTTCCCAAATGTCCTTAGCACTAGTATAAAACATATACTTTGCAAAAATATTAGTAGCTAAGGCACAATATAAATGTGCATGGCACTCAAATGATATGCAGAGGAAGCAATGTCATGCACTTTCAAATCACTTTCAAATTTGGGAAACTCTGCATTTTGAAATCATTTTTCCTTGGGATATGATCTCCTTTGCCAAACACTTTCCAAAACCTTCAATCGAATTGATTTTACACTAATCATTTTCAATTTTCGAACGGTAAAATCTATATAATGAAAATATTGGAGGATTTGCAAAGGGTTTACCCTCAAAATAGGGATACACTGAAAATGAGCTGTTGCGATCTTTAGCATAAGCGGTTAAGCCTTTTGCAACGAGGCTCTGATACCAATTGGAATTGGTGTGATCCCAAGAGAGGGGATGAATTGGGTTTTAAAAATATTTCGGATAATTTAAACATTTACACCGATTCACCACAGTTCATATCCTATTCAGTATAATAGCGTGTAAAAAAATGATAAAGCTATACGTTCAAACATACACGTGCGGCATATCTCATTTAACTCAAATGTGTGCATGCAAATAATCATAATAGTAAATAAACAAGCATACACATATGGAAATTAAAGTGCAAAAAGTAAATGAGATAGAAAGAGAGACACACGATATTTGTTATTGAAGTTTGGCCAAACCAACCTACGTCCTTGCCTTGGGCACACCTCCCAAGGATTGCACTATCCATGCTCACTTAAATGGGTGGAGTAGAAACCGTTACAACCTCTCCTTACGGGGCGAGGTAAATCCCAACTCAATTGCCAGGCTGAGCCCAATTGGTCTCCCTTACAGAGCGGAGACACCCTAGTTCAATTTTTGGGCTGAACCGAACCGATCTCTTTTACGCGATAGAGACTCTCGGTTCAATTAACGGGATGAACCCAACCGATACAATAAAACATTTTTGTACATATTAAAACGCTTCTAAATACAAGCATGGATGTATACATTAAAAGTTCAAATGCATGCACTCTCTTATGATATGAGTTATGCTTAGTAGAGAAAGAGTGTTTTTTTAAAACAATATTTTCAATCTTTGAGAAATGATGTATATGATAAAATACTCAAAGATATGACCCTAATAAAATTTCTCCCAAAAATAATTTTCTTGGAATAATAGGAGAACCTAGGGTTTTTGTGTTCAAATAAATTTTGCACAAATAAAAAAAAAAAAAATATATATATATATATATATGAGAATATATACGTGATAAATATGTTTTCCAATAAAGATTTTTGCAATAACAAATATTTGGACAAGCTAGGACTTAAGCTCAAAATATTTGTACACTAAATAATTTCTCCCAAGAATATGAAGATAATCGAGAGAAATCTTAAGGCCACTCTCAAAAATGATTTTAAGAAAATAAAGTATGTGTGAGAGTGAGTGCTCTAAAAAGAAATGGCCAAACGAAAATATATGCTCTCTTTTAAAAGATTTTCTAAGGAATAATAAAGAGAGTTTGGAGAGTATAAAATTTTACCCCAACAATGATTTTGCAATAAAAATATAAGTGGGGGAACTTTAATTAAGAAAATAATTTGAGAGAAAAATTAATTAATCAAAATTGCTAATCAAAGCAAATGAAGGGGTATTTATAGTTTTTCAGGAAATTATGACCGTTGGGGACATATTGGGAATTTTAGAAAAAATTAATTAAATTTTAATCCCAATTACCATGGTAAAAGCACGGCAACCCAAGAGGTTCAGTCGCCCGATGCCTAGGGTTGGTCGCCTGAACACTCACAATGGCTCTGAGGCAACTTTCCAGTTCGGTCGACCGTGGCAAATTGCCGGTCGACTGAGCTAGGCGATTTTGTCAGGCTTTCGTGGTTTCGGTTGCTTGATGGGGTTCGGTTTGCCGAGTCTTGAACTAGGTCGACCGAGGTCAACTTGAACTACCAGTTCAGTCAGCTGAGGAAGGTGAGGAAAGTCACATCTTAGCTTTGGTCAACTGTGGACAATAAGTTCAAATCTGAGTCAGTAGCCTGAACCAAGTCAAACTTTTGACTCTGGGCTAGTTTGGTCGACCGAGCTGATTAAAGCTCGAACTAGGCGGTCAACCGAGGGCATCAAAATTCCTTTTTTGCCCCTAAATTTGACCTTAAATTATTTTAAAACCTTTTTTATGATTTTTATACTTATGGAAAAGGTTTTTCTAATAAGTGTAAGTTGCCCTAAGGTCGAACTAAGGTCATGTCTGAGCATCCAAACATTTAATGCAGATGCATGCATTATTACAGACCAAATAATAAAAACCAAATGCAATTTACAATTGAAATGAACAAATGTCTTCTTTCTTTTTTTTGCTCTTCTGCGTGGAATTCGCCTGAAATGCATAATCTTTAGGTCCATTAGGCTTCCATTTTTTCGTATCTTATGTCTGTGCTAAAATGTAAACCTGTTAATACACTAAGTGCACACATAAGATATAGATGCTTTGTTAGCATCAAAACAGGGATCGGACTCAAAAAGCCAACAATGGCTTAAAGAGGATTCAAGCCTTCAACGGAGCAAATTCCGGTGAATGGAATCAAGAACATTCAACAATCTAGCAAGATAATCAGTCTAAATTGCACTCATGTTTTTAGAAAAATGAAAATTCCAAGAATTCTAGTCCTATGGTCAAGGGAAAATTTAGCAATAGGAGAATCATCAAGAACAAAAAGATGATAAAAATGGGGAAAACAATGCATAAATGTAAAATCTTTAAATCATAAAGACCCTAGATAATCTTTTAGATTATTAGCTTATAAAATCCTACTCTAAAAATGCAGCAAAAAATAGGAAAGATCCCAAAAATAATTCTGAAAATGCAAAACATTTCCCTTGCAGGGGTTGAAGCTCATATTGCATAAGACCTATATAAAGGCTTAATGTGTATCCACGAGGGATGAAATGGAATTTTGAGCATTTATCCCTAATTGAGTTTTATCTTAATTTCTGTTCTCTTTTTTTTTTCTCTTTTTATTTTTATTTTTATTTATTTTTTATAATAGAATTCCGTGTTTAGTTTCCACTCTTAATTTCCTACATCCTTCTCTTGTGCCATTTGGTCTTGCATGCTGCATCACATCATCGTCCCAAAGGTCTGACCACTTGCACAGCTGGCATTTCTCCTTACCTAGGGTTGTTGGATTAACATGGACACAATCATGAAATCACCAAATTACTTGAAATGATTTTACTTTTCAGACAATAATATGTGCTATGGTTACCAAATAATAAATCAAAACAAAGATTAATTACTGTGTTATAAAATGAATCTTGACCAAATCTACACTATACAAGGGATTCCGCTTGATTGGTTTGGTTTTTTGAAATCCTAAAATGCTCATGTAACTGCTCATCTTCTTTACCCAAAAAAGAAAAAAAAAATGGTACAATAGTAAAAATAAAGATGCATTTTTCTCCTAAAGCTAAAAAAAATAAGGAACTTGGGAGCTGTGAAGCTCATAAAGTGTGTGCCTATAACCTGTAGTAAGTTTCATTCTTAGAATTATGTTATCCACCATCTTCCATGGATTATCTCATTCAAACTGACATTAATCTATCATTTAAATGAATGAAAGATGGATTATGATTTTTGCACCTGGATATCAGTTAAATTCACCATGGATTACCCAATCAAATTTGTTCTGCTTGGTATCTTCATGCATATCCTGAATTACTGAGGTGCCAAATGATGCTAGCCTCAACTCTTAATTAGGAGGATGAATAATTTGTTGATGTTTATTTTAGTCATCTATCATTAGTTTAGTGTAAAATTATTTCTATTGTTCAAGGTTAAAAAGCCAACATAGCCTTAATGTCAGTTTTTTGCTCATAACATGGGGAAGTATACTTTCACTTTTCTGTATTAAAAGGGTGAAATATTTAACTGTAGGTAAAACTGAAGTTTTATGCAACTTCACAAATCATTATAAGATCTAACTGTGGCATGAAATTAAAGTAATTTCTTACAAAAAAAAAGGGGGGCGTCCCCAGGTCACAAAGCTCCCTGCTTTGTAAGGGTAGGGGGAGAGGAGTGTATGCAGCCTTCTCCTTGCCTTTTTGCAGGGAGGCTGTTTCCTTGGACTCAAACCAGTGATCAACAGGTCACAAAGGAACAACCTTACGGTTGATCCAAGGCCAGTCCAACATGATTTTTTCTTGAGTATATCTTGTACTCTGTTTGAGCCTAAGTTTAGCACTTTTTATACTGATAAGCTTATGCTCTTCAAATGCATTTTGATTTAATTGTCATATTTGATCAGAGCTTAGACGAACACATACATGCAACACCCCTTTTGGGATTGCTTGGCTTATCTTGGGGTACCTATAAATGTGCTTTTAAATTGTATTCGCTGTAATTGCTCAATTGAAGAGGAGCTTTATTTATTTATTATGAAATTAAAATAAATATGTGAGGCTATCACAAAATAGAAAGTGATAAGAGTAGAATGCATAGTTTATCACCTGCATTGTGCATGCATCACCTTAGTTGTCCGATATAAAGATGAAGGTTACCATGAACTCTAGGGTAAAATTTTTTAACAAAATTTGCATAGTAGAGAGTAAGAAAAGGAAGTTTCCATACTGCTCATTAAATCTCACATACATGCTTTCAGATGAGTCCATTTTCCAAGCACAATCTTGATTTAATCCCATAAAAGTCGCTTGATGGTTAATAATGAACTTCTTGTTAAATTTTTTGAATATAATTTAAATGGGTGTTATGGCTGGAGTGGATGATTATCAATTATCAAAGCATGGACAATTTTATGTTCAACCGATTGGACATGGTATGTTCGCAATGATAAATATAGTGGGAACAACACTAATTGTGTATCTTAAAAATATGTTTAGGAGGATTTCCTTGCCTAATAATACATGATGAAAATATTAAGGGTGGATAAAAATGTTAAAACTATTGTAACAAAATAGTATTCAGTCAAAAAAAAAAAAAAAACTTAAATCCCGGGTGCTTGGTTTGGCTGTATGAATCCCTTTCGCCTTCTGTTTTATGTATGATTATATGCTCTTTTTTTTTTGCAATCATTTGTTTAATTATCATCTGAACTGACATTTTTTCTGGTCTTCACCTTGTCCTTCAGGCATCTTTAGCTTAACTCCTTTTTGCCCATGCATCGCTGCTCTATGTTATGTGTGTTTGAACCCTATTAAATGACTTCCACTCATCTTTTCTTCAACAGGGGGCCATCTCTAGGTTTTCTTGAATTCATTCTTATCTTGTTCGGTCCTTTATTTATTTTCCAACACACATATTTTAAGTCTTGATCTTTTCATTCTGTCTACACTTTTTTTGACATATGAATTCTTGATGGCCCTACAATCATTTATATGGAGTATCAGTAAGTTAATAGCTGTCTTATGACATTTAAACTTGTTAGAAATTCTAGAATTTCGTAACACTCCAGAGATTTCTCCACATTATCCATTTACCCTAATATTATGGGTAAAGTTCTTCGCATGATCCATTTATCCTGATATTATGGGCAAAGTTCTCCATCATCTTTCCTTTTCTTTTCGCCATCCATTTTCACTCCACCCTCATTTTTATCTGTAGTCTTGATAAGAATAAAAGACTTGTAGGCATAAATAAAAAATGCAGAGGAAAGGTGGTTATTGTCCATCTTAGTGATTGCTTGGAATGGGTCCTTATGCATTTTTCAGATTGCATTAAATTTGAGAAAAAAATGGGGCAGATGTGACAAACCCTTGATAAGAACAAGGGATTCTTGCAGGAAGAAATTTAGGAGGATTTTTCCTTCTATTATTTTATAATTGATAATGTTTAAAATTTGCTGCCAGCTGCGGTACTTAGCTTGTTTATTTTTGTTTTGCAGGCTGAAACCTTGGAGGATCTTCATGAGTGGAAGACTGCACTTGAGAATGCTTTGGCACAGGCACCAAGTGCTGCTCTTGTGGTAGGGCAAAATGGGATATTCAGGAATGATCAAGCTGATGTGATTGATGGTTCTTTGGAACAACATTGTATGCTCCTCTCAATTATACTGTTGTTTCCTGTGTCTGTGTTGAGTATTTCATGGCGTATGATTATTGTCCAAACTGCTAGCATAGCATCATAAAGAGATCTGAACATTGATCAGCCATGGGGTAGGCAAAAACATACTCAATCCAAGCATTACGTAGTATATATATATCTCATATTTCTCTTCGCAGCCTATCCATTGGCCAGGCCAAAACAATTCATAAAAACTGTAGGCATGGTCAGCATATGCTCATTGCTTTGATTCTTTTTTTAATACTTGGTGTCAGTGTATGACAACTCATGAATGTTAGTTCATGGATTAGAATTCGGAATGTGAGTTTTTATGTTAATGCGCTTATTAGGTATTCTGAACCATGTTAAATCAGTTCCTTTCCTTGTATTGACTACACTGAGAATTGTATTCCTTTTGCAGTGAAGGATAAACTACCTGTGAAATCTTTGGTTATTGGTCGGCCAATTCTTCTTGCATTGGAAGATATTGATGGAACTCCTTCTTTCTTGGAGAAAGCTCTTAGGTTTATAGAAGAGCATGGTGAGATCCTCTTTCCATTAGTGTTGCAAAATTTTATTTTATGGAGATTTTGCTTATATATCAGTAAGCTATTAAAATGCAAATTTAATGGAACTGTCTACTTCAAATGTATATCCTATCTGCTGACGATGAGCTCATCATTTAAAAAGAAATGGAAAGCTATATCATGCTTGAGAGATTTTTACTGCTCTAGTGTAGACACCTTAATGGGGAAGTTCGCCTTACTTTTTATTGCTTAGGTTTGTACCTTATTTTTAGAGGGAGAGCATTTTCTCAGAAGTAAGGATGCTATACGCCTATACCCAAACTTGGAGGTCATAGGTTCAAATAAAGGAAACAGTCTCTCCAAAATGCAGAGGTATAGCAGTCCACATAATGCCCTCCCTGAGCCCATGATGTGGCACGGGATGATATATTTTTTATATGTATTATTTAATGTTGCTATTTTATGTATGATATGTTGTCGATTTTAACATTTTCAACATTTTGAGATGGTCCCAAGTTTTTGTTTTTTACAGAAGAAATCATTCCCTAATAAGAAGGGTTAAGAATTTTCCAGTCACGTTTTTTTTGCGGATACTCTTATTTTGTGATTTATTGTCAATACATGCTTTTCTGTATTCTATTTTATTCTGAGGTTTACCTAAACTGCAATACCATTTGTCATAATGTAAAAAGTTCAAGTACTAGTCTCTTGTCATGGACCAGACATCAAAAGAGGCATTTAGCATGGTACAAAGGCTTAAATGGTCAGCTGAAATTTTTAAGTGTGAACTTGCCAAATGAACACCTTCGCAAGCATCGAATACAAAATATATAGTGAGTGGTAAACATGAAGTAAACATGAGAGTCAAATGGCGGATGGCAGGGCAACGTAATTCATCTTATTGCACCTTTGTGGGAAATGTGCATTCAGCGAGGGAGCTAGTAGGCTAAGAAAATTACAATAGCTAGTAAGTTTTACAATGGTTGGCAGATACTCATCCTCCTATTAAGAGCTTTCTTTGCAAATCTTGCGCTGGCACAAGGAAACATGATTATGTGTGAGGAGTCATACTCTTCTTTTTCCTAAGGCACTTCTTAGCTTGAAAGATAAACCCATCAAATGAGCACAAGACAAGTGGTCATAGAAAATATAAGGCCTTGAACAAGCTCGACGTGTGACACCAAGCTTCTACATTGCTTTGGAAGAGATTATGGAAGTAGTAGTACTATAGGTATGAAAATTATGACAAACGGCAACGACAGAGCTACTATTAGGAAGATTACAGTGAGAAAGACTTCTTCAGTCTGGAAAGTTACCAATGAAGAGTGAGAAACAACATCAATGACTACAAAAGTAAAAGATGACAGCACAGCATCAAGAAGGTTCAAGTTTCCTCTAAAGGTTGAAGCATATCAGTCTCCTTCCTTTCGGAAGAAGGAGGGATAGGGCAGCTTTATGGAAGTGGGCGTATTTGCAGTTTTATGGGGGATATGGCTGGAGCAGAATGCACAGATATTCTCTGGGAAGAAAATAAATTGGGTGCTGAGTTGGGATTAAATCCAGTATTCGACCTCACTGTGGTGCGTTGGTTTTGGGTTTTTTTTAGAGGGACTAGTTTCTAGAAGTTACAACGAGATTGGAGGAACATGCTGGCTTGTTGATCTGTTCTATTTTTGTCTTTTTATTTTTTGTTTTTTATTTTTCTCTGGTTTGTTCTGGATCTTTTTCGGTAGATATCTCGTTCTCCCTCATGTAAGTTCTTTTCCTACTATTGACATTTTCTTTTACTATCAAAAAAATATTAGTCTCCTTCCTTGCCAGGAAGTTGCCCTCCTTTCATTTGTCTGATCTCCTTGCCCGACCAAAATCGGGCCTAGGGCATATTCTATATCCAAAATATTCCTCTGAATAACCAGTACCTTACCAAGAATCTACCTAACTAGATGAATTTATCCAAAAACTATTGAGGGGTATCCCTCTAGAAAATGAGACGAACATCTATGGAATATGCCTCTGGGAGGCCTCTTTATTCTGCAAGAATCTTTGTTATTATGTTCTTGGGCATTTTGATGGACAATGCCAGCCTTCGTTTCATTAATTAAATGAAACCAATTAACTCTTTATCCGAACACTTCCTTTCCATCAAGCTCACTATTTAAAAACATTTTCTTGTTTTATTTACTTACTGTTGAATGGCAGGTGTCATGCATGCATAACTTGGAAACCTGATGTAATTTTATATCTATTTTTGATGTACTGTTTTATTTATTTAATAGACCCAGTTAATGCTTTGGGAGATTTAATAGGGTGCAGGCTGACTTTTTATGCTTTACATTTTGCATAAACAACAACAACAAAACCAAGCCTTAGTCCCACTAAGTGGGGTCAGCTATATGAATCCTTTTCCGCCAATTTATGCGATCATGGACCATTTTTTTCTATAAATTCAAGGATATTAAATCCTTACTCACTATCTCCTCCCAAGTTATCTTAGGTCTACCACTACCCCTTCTACTGCCCCCCACAATAACTAAGTCTATGCTCTACATTTTGCATATTTGTTAAAAAAAAAAAAAATCTAAGTTAGAATTATCCCAAAAAATTTGCTCTGGTCAAGCATAAGATCTCTTTCCATGGTTTATATTGTTAGATATATGTTTGGGTGTTTGGTTCATTTGATTGTGACCATATGATCATTTGAAAGTAATATGACAGGAGTCAAGGTAGAAGGAATTTTGCGACAAGCTGCAGATGTTGATGATGTTGAACATCGAGTCCGGGAATATGAGCAAGGTTTGTTTCTTTGAATCTACTGGTGTTCTTGGTTAAATTTGTGCTTTATATCTATAATTAGTTATAGATTTTGTGGTTTAATTGGATTATGACCATATTTTCCCATTAAAGTTTATGTATAATATGATAATATATACCAGATCATCAATTTCACTTCAAGGATGCTTGCTGCATGTTAGTGAATTGCAAATTTTAACACAGATTGCAGGGGCATATTGACAATGAATTCATCTCCTTTTTCTGCGTTTACTATTATGCGTTAAAATGAAAAATATGTTGCTGGATTTGTTACAGACCCAAATGCAGTTTTGAAGATAAAATTTCAAGCCAATAGTTAAACTGAAATCCTCTTTGATTATGTAATACAAAGTTTTTTTTTTTTTTTTTGGTGTCTTTTACTTATTTCACCATATTTTGATTTGTTGTTTTTAATGCTTTATAATTTAGGAAAAACTGAGTTTTCTGCAGAGGAGGATCCTCACATTGTTGCTGATTGTGTTAAGGTATCTTCTTCTTATCAGAACAAATCTGTAATTGTTTTTTGTCGGTTGCAACATCTTCTGGAACTTGTTTTAGCTTACCTATTGTTTCTTTGCTGCAATATCACAGTATGTCCTCCGGGAGTTACCATCATCTCCAGTTCCTGCATCTTGTTGCAATGCACTTTTAGAAGCTTGTCGTAAGTTTGCTATTAGAGGCTTGTTAGGTCAATCTTCATCTGTTTATGAATTGCTTGCTAGATATTTATAAATTACGCCATGTACTGGTAAAAATTATTTCAAGTTTTTGAGGAAAACATGTCATTAATGTCTATTGGACAACTTATATGAATTTATTATGAATATTTTTTAAGTTTGTTATCAATGTGCTGTTGAAGAGTGTATTTTATTCAATACGTCTTCATCTCCTGATGTGTTGATTTCTGGACATTTATGAATTCTGTCATAGATGGTGCTCTGCATGATGGATCCATTATATTTTGCATTCTTTGAAAACTCATTTAAAATTTCTGATATGTGCGTTACTGATATTTATTGCAAGCTTGTTTAATTAAGATAAATATTTTCTTGATCATAGAGCCTAATTTCTGTTGCAATTGTAGTTTCAGCTACTACAAAATATTCCTTCCACATAATTACAAGTGAAACATAATAAATTGATTTAAATAAATTAAGAAACAGTAAAGTAAAATTTTGTATCATTTCCCCTGGTATGGTTGCCATATTTTTCTTTGTGCAAAGGTAAAAATGTATAAGTCAGTGAATTACAAACGTAAATAGGTGGTGGATATAGGGATTTGAGCTGTTCCTCCTTGAAATTTTAATGTGAAGCTTTGTAATGGAGTTGGCATGGCTAAGAGTGAAAAATAGGGAGTTATGATAGTTGGCACTCTCATTGATCGAAGAGGTTTTATTACATAAGGAGGAAGAGAGAGGCATCAAGAGGAAGCTGGAATTGACTTCAAAACATTCCGATTTTGATTAAGTGTGTCAGTCATATCTTCCCACCAACAAGGGAAAAAAGAGAGAAGCTTGGGATTCCGGTGGGGGTTGTTAGCAAGCTTGAGAGGATTATGACACTTTTTTTGGTCTGCTGGGGTGGAGTCATAGGGATCATCTAGTGAGCTGGGATGAGGTTAGTAAACCTAAAAAGGAGGGGGGGTGTGGAGTTGGGTCTTGGTAAGCTGGTGTCTAAAAACATTGCTCTTTTAGCTAAATATCTATGGCACTTCCCTTTAGAAGAATCGTCCTTTTGGCATAAAGTAATAAGAAGTTAGTTTGGGATGGATGAGAGAAGATGGGATACCAATGTTAATTTAAGATGTTCTTTGGGGAATTCGTGGAGGTCAATTTCTCAAATATATCCTTCTTTCACCCATCACACTAAACTTGAGGTGGGGAGGGGTTCTCATATCCGTTTTTTTGAAAGAACCTTGGTTGGGAAAAAGGACCATTTTCCACTTATTTCCCTCGTCTCTTACATCTAAGCTCTGAGCAAAATAAAGCTGTTTCTTTCTTTGTTGGTGACTTGAGCAGTCCTTTGGTTTCCTGGAATCTCCACTTTAGGAGACCTCTGAACAATAGGGAGATGGTGCAATTGTCATCTTTGTTATCTTTATTGAATGGTAACCTTTCTTCGGGGAGGGATGTTCGTTCTTGGTTGGACCTGTCAGGCGTGTATTCTTGCAAATATTGTCTTGAATTTTTGAATCATTCCAACTCTTCTTTTCCGCTCTATTATACTATTTGGAAGGCCAAGATTTCCCCTAAAATAAAGGCTTTCACTTGGTTGGTTGTGCTTAATAAGATAAATGCTATTAACTTGTTGCAAATTAGGATACCTTCGAAGGCTCTCTCTCCCGATGTTTGTGTGCTTTGTTACAAGAACTCCGAGACAGCTTCTCATCTTCTTTTGCAATGTGAATTTGCTTGGAGGATTTGGAATATGGATTTTGGCATTATGGGAGAGAGCTGGTTATGTCCTTCAGTTGAAGGCCTTTAGATATACCCTTCGTAGGCTTTGGCAGAAGGGAAGTTAGGACAGCTTATGGAAATGTGGTTTTTTTGCAGTTGTATGGGGAATATGGATGGAGCTCTTGGAAAAAATTAAATTTGATGTTGATTTGGGAAAAAAATTAAGTACTTGGTGTCACTATGGTGTGTTAATTATGGATATTTTAGAGGGGCAAGTTTCTAGGAGTTTCAAAGAGACTGGAGGAACACGCTGACTTGATCATCTCGTCTCTCTTGGTTATTTTTATTTGTCCATTTCTGGATTGTCCCAGTTTGTCTCAGGAGATATCTCATTCTCCCTCTTGCAAATTCTTTATCTATTAATGAAATCTTCTTTTGTTATCAAAAAATAAATAATAATAATAATAAAAAAACGTAGTAGCTGCTAATGGATTTAAATTAGAATCACCCTATGAGATTAGAACACTTTGAAGACATTTGGCATTGGATTGTTGGAGAAAAATCCATCAATCACAATGCTTTGGGATGGTGATGTCGAATGTTACCACCTTTGGGGTATCTTATGTATGTAATCGGGCATATTGTCTAAGTTGGATCTTCTAAATGTGAAAAATAGAGTTCACTTTGAATTTGCTTGAAATGTTTATCTATTGTTTTTTTTTTCTACAATTGCAACATAAATTGTCGCACATTACAAAACAAAGAATTATAGCGCACGATGTTCTCTATGAAAACCAGCTTTGGTTGGAAATCTCATTGCCATTTCTCTTGAGATGGCTGTCTGAAAAAAATAAAAAAAAACTTTGCCATGGTCAGCCATATGCCGTCAGTCACTTTTGTTTATTGTTGCCATGCATGCAGAGGAATCATAGGTCCTATAGCTGTATTTTCCCACTCAAAGTTGATAGAAAACCCCCTTAACATGTCTATTGCTATTGTTTTAGATACCTTTTTTTTTTTTTTTCCTTTCTTTTTTCTTTTTGCAAAAGAGAAGAAGAATATTTATTAAAAGAGAAATAATCCAGGATGGGAATCAACTGAAATCCTCAACATTAATAAACTATTATATTTTAAATGTTTATTGTAGAAATAATATGGGAGATATCATGTAAAATCTTATTTTATCATAATGCAATGGGTACTTGACTGATTGTCTTGGTGTTTATATATTCTTATTTTTCCCTGATATCGGAAAAATTTGCATTTATTAGGAGCTGATCGCAGCATCCGAGTTACAGCCATGCGTGCGGCGATATGTGAAACATTCCCAGAGCCAAATCGCCGCTTATTACAAAGGTAGTCAAATATGTTTGTTTCATTCTTGTCTTCAACATTTTAGTCAGCAATAATCATTCAAGTTTATTACATCAGAATTTGATGTTGAATAATAATGTGAATTCCATTAAATGATTATTATTAAAGCTTGATATACCAGTGATGGTCCACAACCAATAACCTTCAGATTTTAGGTAAAGTGGTCATCTGACAATTATTTTTTCAAAATTTCTTCATGTTTGAAACATACCACTTTTTATTTCTTTAAATGTAGGGGACTATTGTTTTATTCTTATTTCTAGTGCCAACGTGCTTTGGCATTTTTCATAAAAAATTATGGCTTGTTTGGTTCATGGAACAGCAATTCCTTGGACTAAGATGGAATATAGTGAAAATTTTGGGAATCCAGGTAGTAGCTATTTCTTGTGCATTCGTTATTATTTTAATCAACACGTAATAAGGGAGGAATATACATTCCCATGATAAAATTTGGGAATAGTTATTCCTTGCCTATTCCTTGTTATGGACTCATAAGTATAAAATTGTTATTTGTGTATTAACTAATTGTAACTAACCTATTATAACTAATCTATTCCTAGAGAGGCATCTTCATTTGAAAATAATGGAATGTAAGACTTGGGTTGGCCCTTTTGTGCATTTCGTGTGTGGAATCTTGACCAGAACAGGTGGATATAGAACCTCAAAAAGGGAATTTTCAATGGTGTAGTATATTTTATTTGTTAAATTTTTGCTTGCTCTTGATAATAACTAATGGGGATCATGCATCTGGCAAGATATATTGGTTCCTATGCTCCTGAGGCCTGGCTTTGGGGTTAAAAGGTTGGGATGGGTATGAGAGATCCTGGGTTGTTCAAATCTTACTAATCAGTTTGGATATATTTGGTTCTTATATATGTTCCATTCCATAATGCCGATGATGAAGAATGTGAAGTATCTTAAGAACTCTATATGTTTTCAGATTGAAGATGCTAGTTATCAAAATTTTGTACTGTTCATTGTATTTAAAGGAGGTTAAGTATTAAATTTAAGGTTTTTGAAACAATTATAACTTTCATAATATGGGCACATTGTAGGATCCTTGGTACCAATATGAGCTGAAAAGAAAATAGATTACACGTTCTGTTAACCTAGACTTCCAGTTTGAGTTTCATCATGTGCATTAAACTTTAGGTTTTTTTCTGCCAAATATTGCTATGCATTAAAACTGTAGTAATCTTTTAGGCTTTAAAATTTTTTTAAAGATTGAATTTTGGTCTTTGTTGCAATGCACAATTGTTTTTTTCATTCATAATATGAGATGGATGCATGGTTTTAGATTTTGCAACTTTGAATAATTTGGTTTTGGAGATGCAGTAGCATATAAAAATATTTTGGTAACACAACCTGAGGGTGAGCCTTGGCCTAGGGTATTGCATTCAAACTTAAAAGTCACAGATTCAAGTTATGGAAACAGCCTCTCCAAATCCAGAGGTAAGGTTGCATACATCATGTCCTCCCCAGAGCCTGATATGTCACAGCAGCTTCATGCACTGAGTGTTGCATTTGTAGATTTGTAGAGTGTTTAAATTTGAATTGCATCTTACGAGTTACAGTGTAAATGTTTCAGAATTGTATGAGCATAATCATGTTAATACTAATCGTTTGGAAATTTTGCAAAGGTAAAACCACTCCAAAGAATTGGTTAGTGATAATTGGTAATTAAAATGTGAATTGTTGTGGTCCTTAAGGTTATAAGGATTATAACCTTGCTGCGTTATTTTCTTTCTATCTTTTCTCTCTCCTATTTCTTGGCAATGACCAGCTGGAAGCAATATCCCTTTTGATGAAGAAACTTCAAAATCTGACAGGATTTTAAAGTTATTGAACATGATGGATGGTTTGACGCTGTTGATCTAACAACAAATGTTATCTTTAAATGCTTACTAATTATCATTAAGATGCTGAAAGAGGTATTAATGAAAAGTGAGAGAAAAGGAATAAATATTCTTTTCTTATGGTTATTTATGGTTGCCAAGTCAATTTTGGATGAATAATCCTTTTTTGTCCCAAGTATTGCTTGCACTTCCTCTACATTGCTTGTGTTTAATTTGGCATTTATGTTCCCCTCTCCCCCAACCCATATTCAAACTTGTTTCTTTTATTCATTTGTGTCCAGAATTCTTACAATGATGCAAACTGTGGCTTCACACAAAGCTGTGAATCGAATGAGTTCTTCTGCTGTAGCGGCCTGCATGGCACCCTTACTTCTTCGGCCCCTTCTGGCTGGTGACTGTGAACTTGAAAATGATTTTGATGTCGGTGGCGATGGTTCTGTTCAACTTCTGCAAGCGGCTGCTGCAGCTAACCATGCCCAAGCCATTGTTATAACATTATTGGAGGAATATAATAACATTTTTGGGGTAAGCTTAATTGTCAGATTTCTTCATATTTAACATGAATTTTTACTTTCAAAGATTTTTCTTTTATAATTAGTTGTCTTTATGGAACTCTCTCACACATGCACATTGCTTGCCCTTACGCCCTGATAAGAAATTAGTTCATTAGAACGAAATCTAATTGTGAAGGAGCAAGGTTTTTAATTTCAGTTTCCACTAAAATTTCAAAGACTCGGTACAAACATTTTGATGGAAATTTTAATTTTAAAAAAATGATGGAAAGTCCTTATAATGCATGATTCAGAACTAAAATATTGTCTATAAATGCACCAATGACTAATATGTTGTACGTGAGGTGCAATAACTGTGAAAGTAAAATGAAACGAATATTAAGCCTCTTCAATTAATAGAAATGAGGTTTATAAATTAATTAAAAATCTTATAAACATATAGCCAAGTTAGACTTAAAAGTTCAATCCAAGTATCATAATTAATATCTAAGCTCAATTTGCATAAATTTTCAATAGGACTTAATCTTATCATTCCTACCCTTGCTTCATAATAATTCTTATTTTAAATAGAAAACAAGTTTGATTAAGAGAAAGTGTCATTTAATCATAAATCAAAATTTTAGATCCCAGTTTATAACAAAATTCATATGATAGTCTAAATAGGTATATTTTGTTGTGTTTTTGGCGTACTTGTTTATACAAAAATATCAAAATATTTAATAAATCAAGCACTAGTTATGAATATTTTAGGATGTAAATGAACAGAGTAAAATCAGTAATTGAAAAATATGAACAGAGATTGAAAATATATCTATGCAAGCTGTAACTCAATATGGTTAAGGTTTTAAATGAATACGAACAGTTTCAATAAATATTTGACAGAATTACCAAAGCTTCATTCAACTTCAAATGCTTGAAATTATATCTAAATCAAGAGATATATTTAATTTATTTAATGTAAATCTTTGATAGTTTCAAAATTTGCATGACACTTATTTAAACCCTCAATATTTCCATCAAAATTTTACACGAATTAGACTGTTATGAGTTTTAGTGTTGGAGGGCTTTTAATCTCAATTTCAATTTCAAGGAAATTTTATTCCTAGTCAAAATTTTGACAATTTTGTTGGAGTTTTGAGATTTTGATAAATTTTGGATGATTGTGGAAATTTCAATGGAAACTTTTTAAGATGGATACAGTACCCTTTCAGTTCCAAAGGTGGCAGAAGTGTAAATTTAAGACTGAAAAGGAGGAGGATGAAAATTCTTTAAACTGGAATTGAGGGCACCTTTGGAACTTGGAAAACATGAAGGGAAGGAAATGGAAATATGACGGAATTCATTTTTCTTTTTTGGTTATGAAAGAAACAAGAAACAAAATAAATGTATAATAAATCAATGAAAAATTGATTCCCATCTTATTTTCTTTTCCTTTCCTTCTTTCAAATCCTTGGTCCATGCAAATCCCATAGAAACATGAAAAAGAGAAGAAAAAGATAAGTACAAGCATCTTCACTTAGGATGAACAGAAATGATCCCTAAAATGTTTAATGGTGGCCGTTTCCCCATTGGCAGAGTTAGACACCCCCACTATCTCCATATACAAGGTATAAAAGAGGTCTGTGAGTTGTAGATAGCCAGAGTCCAAGTAAATCCACCCTTTTCTGGCCAAATTATCAGTATCAAAGTATCATCTATAACAAAATGATCCCCAAGACCTCCCAACAGTTCGCTTATTCACTTTAACACTGGACCCGTGCCCATTAATTTGTAAATAGCCGATACTATGATGCCTCCATGATCTCTAAGGATGTCAGCAGAGTTTAATTCCCCAAAACATCCAATTTGATGAATTTATCAGAGTAGCCAAATTGGTAGAACTAATTAAAGCTCTATAAATGGAAGAGCTCGCAGCTTGACTGGTAGATATAATACACATCAAAGGACAAACAACAGTAACAAACAGCAGCAAATACCTGCCCTTAAGTAACTGATGTGTAAGCTGTTAGAAATGATGTAGTCCCAAGAGGGGGGGGGGGTGAATTGGGTGTTTACTTTAACCTAATGCTTTAACAATTTTAATCACAATTTAAGCACATGATCAAACTGTGTAAATGCAATCAATATTCACAATAAATATGAACAAATATAAATGTGCTTAATTTAAAGAGATTAGGGAAGAGAGAATAAAAACCCGTATTTTTACAAGGTTCGGCAATCCTTGCCTACGTCCTTGCCTCAAGTAATCCACTTGAGGATTCCACTATTCACTCCTTCAATAGGTGGAGAAACCTCTCTCTTTTAGTAGGCAGAGAAGCCTTTACAATCCCTCCTTCAATAGGTGGAGTTACCTCTCTCCTTCACTAGGTGGAGACGCCTCTCTCCTTTACTTAGGGGGAGTTGCCTCTCTCCTTCAATAGGCGGAGTCGACTCTCTCCTTCACTAGGCAGAGTCGCCTCTCTCCTTCAACAAGCGGAATCTCCTTTACAGAGTGAAATCAACAAAAATAGATATGCAAAGAATGCTCCTCAAATGAGCGAATAAGTACAATGAAAATAGCAAGCTAATATCAATATGATTATGAAATGAAGCTCAAGGAGTAGATGGTGAGCACTTGAAAGATAAACAAAGAAATTGCAAAGTACTTGAGAAAGATTTTCAACAAAAGATCAAAAGCTTGGATTTGCATGATGGATGTATATCTCTCTTTTTCTTCTTCCCAAAACAAGTTAGAAGCCTTGTATTTATAGGCAAGATGGTCTACTAGCCGTTTTATGGCTGTTGGACTTTGATAATAATTAATCATTTTGAAAACTAGCCGTTGCGGCATTTTGCTATGATTTTCAGTCGACCGAATTGAGACTCGGTCGCCCGAATTCCCTGGAGATTTCAGCTGCGAACACCGTTCAGTATTTGGAGCATAACTTTTGCTATAGAACTCCAAATAGGGCGATCTTGGTATTAACAGAAAGTTAAGAAAAAATACCACAACTTTTGTGTTGAACATTTTTTAATATGGGAAGTTATTAATAGAGAAAATTGCACATCAAGGCGGCGGCAGAAAAAAGTAGGGGATTTGGAGAATCTTGTATTGGGGTTTTTCATTCCAAAAATGATTTTAACACTTTGAAATAATTTTTGCACATTTAAAAAATGATTTTCAATGAAATATAGAGTGCCTAGGGTCCAACTAAGGTCACCTATGAGTTTCTTCACATAATCAATGACATAGGTCCTATTTGCAAAATACATGGAAGAAATTCTTTTAAGTCTTCAAGCTTGGACTTCATGAGCTGCATAAACATGGCCATAGTCTTCATGCTAGATCTTTATAAGCTCCATGTTTATAGCCAAATAACGTCGTCTTGTGTGCTTCATTGCTTTCCAATTTGCATCTCTTATTATGCTTAATATCTTAATTCCTATGAACACACTTAGTAGCACAATTAGAGGCTTTGGTTTGTCATTATCAAAACGAAATGAAACCTCGAAAAGCCAACATTAAGCTATAGACTTATTTTTGCTTTATGATTAAGGTGGACCACTGCTTTTAAATTATAAACCAATATCTGAATTTAATCTTGCATCGATCCTTCTATCCTTAGTTTCAACTGAGAAGCCTTTGCCTTCAAAGACTGTTTTTCACCCTTTAAACTGCCAAATAATTTATTGTAGGGGCAAAGAGCCAAATACTCCCTACTAATTTATTTAGTCAATGCTTTCTGATGTTCTACCCTAGTTATATTTCAAGTGCACATGTTATATTAATTCAAGTGCAGGGGAGCAGCAAGATTAATTCACTATAGATCCTTATGAACTCATTGCTGATCCATGTTGCTTGAAGCACTGAACAATGCCTTTCACTCTGAGCTTTTTCTCACTTCATCAAGCCTTACTTTACAGCCATGAGAAAGTCCGATGCCAAATTATTTATTGAGTTTTCAGCTTCTTGGATGCTGCAATATGAAACTTAGGAATGATAAGCCAGATACCTAAATGGCTAGGGTTCAAATGCTTGAAACACAGCTAAATTTCCTCCTGTAGTGAAGTAAGGAAAACCTCCTCTGGAAGCTTTTTGCTACTGTCCTTATACCAAGGTTTGTCCTACTTTGGTTTAAGGGTTGTCCTATTTTCATGTTTTACACTTTTACTCATATACTCATCCCAGCTTAGTAATGATTTATTTGCCCTCTCATGAACCATTTTATAAGGAGTGTAAAATTATCATGACATCCATGTAGGATAAATCCAGATATTTGTCTTATGTGTTTAAAGGTCGAGTGAACGTAGTGATCATTTGTTTCTTGGTTTCTCCATTGTTGGAAAGCAGCTTTGGGCATATTTGTTCTCAGTTTTTAATGAGGAAGTGGTTCTGCCACAGACTGTCAACTCTTCTTTTGCTGGTTTGGTATAGAGGTTTTGGGAGGAGTAAGAAAGGGATGGTTTTGTGGAGATGCACCATTTTTGCCCTTTTCTGGACTTTGTGGATCTAGGGAATGCAGGGACATTAATTGGCAATTTGACTCCTTCACATTGTAGGAGAGGGTTGTTTTCCTTGCTTCCTTTTGGGCTCGGTCTCTTGTCCTCTTTTCTGTTAATGATGTTCTTCTTCTGTAGTAAAGAAAAAACATATTATGGTATTAGACACGTTTAGAAGAACATAAATTTCCCCGGAATCTCATCCTCATGGCTGGAAAACTTTAGCTATACCCATAGCCATATTCTTAGGTAGATATTTGAGTTCAACCCATCCAATACAAATAAGCACATCAAGCTAAATATTAAAGTTAAATGTGTTGGAAGTCCCAACACGGAGTATATAGTCTAGAAGAGGGATGAATAGACTCTTTTTGCGGAATATGTATTTTTCTACAAAATAAAAACTCTTGGCAAGATACAAGAAATTATATCGCAATATAAATATAAATCATGCACAAGATATAAAATAAAGAGTGCGAGGGAGAGAAAGAACAACACCGGTATTCTTACGTGGTTCGGCACCAAGTCTACGTCCGCGCCTTAGCACAAAGTCAAGGATTCCACAACCCACTAAAGATACTCCTTCACAGGCGGAGAAGCCTTACAACTCGAGAACAAATCCATACACTTGGGAACAAATTTCTACCACGCTCACCAAGAGCCTTCACTTCGGTTCACAAAGAACCCTACAACAATGGTTCGCAAAGAACCTTACAAGAGATTGGAAATACAATTTAATGCTCCTTAAATGAGCTAATATGAAATACAACCAAATCCTCACTCTATTCTCTTAAGGAATGAATCTTACAAGATAAGTGAGTAAGAGAGGATTGAGCACTTGTGAAGAATAACTAACATGCAAAGTGCAAAGTGCTTAGGTTTTAGATAAAAGGATATTTTTCACAAATATGATCAACAATGCTCAAAACCATGTTAATACAAGTCTAATAGTTTGTATTTATAGCCTAAGAGCCAAATGAGCCATTAACTAGCCGTTAGGGGGAAGAAAAATTAGTTTGTTTGGTAAACTAGCCGTTTTCCACCTGTTGGACTCGTCAGCGAGTTCCTGCTCTCGTCGAGTAATCACATACTGCCACTCGTCAACGAATCCCCTGTGTTTGTCGACGAGGTCCCTGAATCAGAATAAGTAATCAACCTAAAAGTTGTGGCATTTTGTCTTAGCTTACCAGGGACACCAAAATCGTCCTTTTTGGAATTTTCTAGAAAAAGTTATACTCCAAATACCAATGGGTGTTCAGGACTCAAGGCTGCACTACGTTAGTGACGATTGCTTTGTTTTTCCTTGTCAAAAAGCATTTTAATGATTTAAAACATTCTTGGAAAAAAGTATATGAAATATATTAAGCCTAATGAAGACCAATACTTGTACAAATGATTTTTCCTTCAATATAAGATATCTTATTTTATGAAAACACACTTAAAACTTATTTTGATATCTTATATGCTTAATATGTCGTTTATAGAAATATGCTTGACTTTTAGGACTTTAGGACATACAACTAGTTTTGCAAAACCGGGACCAAGTTATGAAAATGTTTTATGACTCATATATTACTTAACACTTGTCCCATTTTGAAAACTTAATTGAGTATAGGATTATTTTGACAAACTCTTTGTTTTTACTTTGAAAACTATGAATTGTGAGTTTGTTACTTTTGTGCAGATCCTATATGCTCATGTGTCCTAGTATGCTTATGCAATGGCTCAACTCTTACTCAGAAATCATGCAAGACACACACCTCAAGAGTTACAATACGCACTCACTCACACAACCCTTATTACAATTAATTTATACACAATGAAAACTTCGGGATGTGCTTTGGTGCTTCCGAGTCAGCGTCCTTCCGATCTTTTCTATTTGATGTCTACTCGGTCCGATCTTTGCTTCTGATTTGGTACCTCCGTGTATCTGACACTTTGTACCTGTACTAGATAAGATCTGCAAGGATGGAAAATATTAGGAATAACAAATAGGTTAATATCATCAAAACATATAAACCAAGATAGTGTAACTGTCAGGGTTAACATTCTCCCCCTTTTTGATGATGTCTAACCTATTAAGAATCTACTTAATCTTTGCATTTGTGTTTGTTCTTACTAAGGCTTACTGTGCAAAGATAAGCTTACTTAGAACCACTAATGGTTTGTTGTCATCAAAATAAGACAAATGAGATCATGTAGCCACTAAGGCTAACAAAATGTACAAACCTAAACACACTTTTCTTGTGGAGTTCCATAATTTCAATTCAAGAACCCCTTCATGGTGATTACTTGCTTCAGTAAAGTTCTTCTTCACCCTTTACCTGAGTGAAAAGCCCTTTCAGTTGATGTCATGTATTATTCTTCAAACCCTTTCACTTATTTTCAACTGTTTACTTCACTAAGTCCATAAATTGTTTCTGTTCTTGGGCACATGTACAAGCAGTTATCTTTGCCTCAAACTTCATACAATCCTCTATACATTTTGATAAATTTTGTGACTCATACAAAGCTTTCCACACATTCAAGTAAGTTGTCAAGAGTTCGACCAGGAATGCTATTGATTCCAACATTGATATCTAAACCCTAGGTTTCAGATGCCCTCTATTATGGTGAAACACCATTTGTCTGGTTCAGGCCCAGTGCGGTTACAGCCAATATTTGGATTATGGCTTTTCTTTAATGACCAGACTGTTAAAATTGTCCAGAAAACATTTAGGTTAAATAGAATCACATGCACTTCATGAGTTAGGGTTGGTGGTTTTTGTCAAAGGGTAAAGCCTAATCTAAACAGAAAAGGTGTGTGTGCGTGCATGTACATTTACATAAATTCTAAACTGTTAGGCCAGTTCATTCCCTGCTCTAGGTTTCTGTTATTAATTACTGAATTTCTTAAAATAATTTTTACTTTTGAGCTCTGCAGGAAGCTTCAGTGTCTGCAGACTTGTACTCTGACTCAGAAGAGAGTGGAAGCGAGAGTGAGGATCCAACTGACGATGACGATGACAATGATGAGAGTTATGAAGATGATGAAGATGATGAACATGATGATGAAACAGATGACCTTGAAGATTATACAGATGATCTTGAACATGCGCCGGGCAGAACCTGTAGTGAGAGTGGGGACAGTGGAGACAGTGATTTGTACGACAATAAGGCTCGTGTCTACCCTTCTTAATATAAGCTTCCATTCAGATTTACATGACTAGAAAATATTTAAGCCTTCAATATATATGATACTGAGCTTCTTCAGAATATAAAATAAATATTTGATGTTTCTGATTTTGAACACCATATTTACACCGAGTACTTTGAAGCTGCAGAGTCTTGAAGGTTCTAGCTCAAGTTCCAAATCACCTGAAGTGGGTCATCATTTTGAAGCCATTCAGAAGTCGTCATCAAGCTCACCTAAAACTTCATTGCCTAAACATGATAATGTAAAGGGAAGAGAGACCTCTCCAAATAAAAGTAATAGTACATCAGTGCAGTCTAAGAAGTCTGGTGAACTACAAGAAGATCTTCTTGCAGAAACAAGTTCAGTATATAAGCTGGCTGGTCCGAGTCCATCCACGTGCATTAAAAAATCTACATCCATTTCTAATGCACCAGCTCATAGTGTCAGGCGTCCCACTGTTTGGGGGCGTACCTCTGTGAGTATATTCAGTTTTCTAGTTTCTTTAAATGGCATTCTACTGCTTGTCAGGGGCTTCCAGATTTAATTAATCTTCCACATTCATTTTTGTAGGCATAATTTTTTAAACTATGTGGTAATCATATATTTTTCCTCCTTTGGTCCAGGCTAGAAAGAATCTATCTATGGAATCCATTGATTATGCCTTGGAAGATGAGTAAGTCATTCTTCTGCCTCAAAGCAAATTTTTTATGTATAGTTATCTGTAAGAAATTTTGAAGTCTTGCATCTTGGTCAGGGTCAAACATTAATTGTGCCACATCTGCCGTTATGTTGCAAGTGCAGTAACATTGGTTAGATAGCAATCGGCAGTGATACTTATTTGTACAGATACTTTAGATTTATTTTGGAAAAACAAAATTGGTATCACTCAAGTACATGTGATGTATGCATCCTACAAATGGGGACCATTCAGCTTGAATAGTTTTGAGTGATAAAATTTGTAGGTAGGTTTACACATTATTCAATCGCCAAAAGTCAAATGGCTGCTATGTGGCACAGAATTCATACCAAAATGAATACACCGACTTCCATCAGTAGTCTCCTTTGGATTGTGTAGTGAGAGTGGGTCTTTGATTCCATTCACACCTGTCTGTATTTAGTTAATTACTTAGTTTGTAAACCTTTACTGCCTTTTAGCCATGTATCCTTTTTAAATCTCCTGAAACTTTATTCTCTGTTCAATATAAATGCTTCGGCTGCCACTTGCTGAGAGCAATTCTTAGTAAAGATTCTGAAGCTATCTGAGCTATGGATCGCAGTGTAGGTACTAAGTTATAGTGCTAATGTCCATGTCCATGCCTAGTAGTGCATCTGAATGCATGATCTATGCATAGTCCCCCTGGTTTAAAGTTTATATTGCGGTTTCATTTCTCTCTTCCAATGCAAACTGTTATTTTATTTGAATTATACAGATATTAAGCATTAAAAACTTCATTGCTGGCAATTAAAGTGCAGGTCTATTGGGAGAAAGTTGAAACTAAAACTTTGTTATCTCCAATAGTTGTGGTGTGAAGCCCTTATATCTTTCAATGAATTAGTGTTAACCATTTAGATATATTTATCAGAAATTTTATTTCTCTTGGGGTGAAAAAATATGGAACTTAATTCAATATGTAAAAAAATTTTCTGTCGTGATTCTTGGTAGCTTGCTTTATGAAGCTTTTAGAAATCTGTCTCATATGTGACTTATCTCTGTGGCAATCAGTCACTTTGTTCAATGCATCTGATATTCTGATTATTTAACCCATACATAGGGCTGAAATCCAAAGGCTTGAGGATGCAAAAACAGACTTACAGAATCGAATTACAGAAGAGGTAAAGGCTTCAAGTTTTATCTGTTTGAAGCATGTTGAAAATTTTTCATTTAGTTATATACATAATTTTTTTCCCTTGCAATAGGCTAAAAGGAATATAGTTCTACAAGAAAGTTTGGAGATACGAAAGAAGACATTGCACAAACGCCGCCTATCACTTGAGCGAGATGTAAGATGTTCCATCCGTCTTGTATAAGATATGAACTCAATTTTTTATTTTTTTTCAATTTTTTTTGTATATGCAAGGATATGTACAGAATTTAGACAAATGAAGATGCATGTTTTCTTTTATTAAAATGTAAAATACTATCACTTGGTAGTTGGTAGTCAATTTTACAATGTTTTTAAAAAAAATCCATTTCCATCTAGAAATCATGATTCTGCCAGGCAATGTTTACTTCATTTAAAAAGATCTATAAGAAAGGTCTAGAAATAGCTGTGCTATTACATGAATGCACCAGATTAATTACCTAAGTTTTTTTTTTTTCTTTTTGTGTGTATTTCTTTTTAGGGGAGGGAGGGGTGGAACATTCCTTAGTTTAGGAAAATGGGTGACAAATGTATAGGTCTTAAATATGCATTCTGTTAGATTTTAAGTAAAATTGTTTGTATATTCTAGATGCAAGAGCACCTATACCAGGTGATATTCTTCCTTTGGAACTTTGATCCAGCAGTTCTTAGGTAGCACCTTGATGCAACCTTTTCCACAATCTTGCTCCCGTCCTGCCCGAATCTTGCTTCCATGGCTCAACATACCTTCAGACAAATCACAAGTCCTAATTTTCATGCGCAGAATCATTTAAGATGAACTCCTACTAAACTATAATATAAGATGAACTCCTACTAAACAGTTCAAGCTATAATAGTGTGTTGTGTAAATTTAGAACATCATGACATGCCAACTTCCATATTTTCATCTTAATTTTCGCTGTTGGGGGTTGTTTCATGGCAAATGTTTTCATTATTGGCTACAAGAAGTGGATATATATAATTATCATTAGAAATCAATATATGTTATCTTTACAACTCAATCATAAAACAAGCTATGCATTTGGGCACAAAATGTAGCTCAACTATATATTTGCTTGTTTTGATAATAATAATAAAATAAAAAAAGGTTAGTATTTCATATATATATATATATATATATATATATATATATAGAACATCACTATGTTTAACTTTTATATTTTCATCTTTAAAGTTTGCTTTTACTTTGTTTTCATGGTGAATGTTTTCATAATTCATAATTGCTGCAAGCAATTTAATATATTTAAATAACCTTATGAGATAAACATTAAAGGAACTAAGCTTTGGGGTGCAAAATGAAGGAAAAATAAATGTGTGCACAAAATGAGATACAGTCAGATGCAAATGTTAAGATGATGAATGACAAAACAAGAAGGGAGCCATTAGTTAATGCAATTTTTATAATGTCGAGGCAGTACCAACTAGGGATAATTTATGACAAAGCTGATTGAGATGGTTTGTTCACTTCCAGCTATGAATAATAATTGTTTTAGTGATTAATGATATGGTTTAGGTAGTAAGCACTTCAAAGATGAGAAGGCATTGGCTGGGACGTTGTTGATGTAGGCCCAAGATAGAGCAGAAAGAAGAAACTATGTTTTTGTAGCTACCTGCACATAGTTTGATTTGGGACTGATGACTGATCTGTTGTGCGAAGCATATTTAATTAGCTAAACGTCATGCAATTATATTTTCATTTTATCTAGTGACATGTCCATATACACGTACCTGAGTTCTTGTCGTTCCTGAATTAACAACGGCAATATGTCTGACATGTGGAAACTGACTTGCGCCTGATGCATTTCTTAAGGTAGTGTGTATACATTGTAGGCTTAGAAATCTAATCCCAACCAAATGAATAATTTCCAAGGGACTTGCTTTATGGCATGAGAGCTGGTAATTCTACATTTTTTTCCTGAGAAGTTAGTGATAATACAAAATAAAGAAGGTTTGGACTAGAGTCAAACAAGTAGATTAGCTCTTTTGGCATGGTTGGGAAATGGCGGACCTCTTTAGAAATTGGGTCAAAGTGCTTAGATTCTGAGGCCCAAGGGACCATGGTCAGAATTTAGGAAGATTTTTTGGCAGCAGGATGTATTCCATGCAAAGTAGTACTCTTCCACTTTGGTTGGTTAGGGATTGAAGAATGTACAATCCACATGCTAGGGTACAGAATCAGAGGAGAACTACTTTAGGAATCAATCAAGGGTCATCTACTCCTGGGAGGGAAAAAATGACATTCCAGAATTCCATAGATTGAAGATTTCAGGAGGAAGTCTTGGGAGGAATTATTGAGAATTGGAAGGGAACATCCTTGGTGTGGATTTTATGCTTTTCCGAACAATAAAAATAAGGGGATTTTGGTCAAGCCGTTTTCTCTCCTGCACAGAAAAGTTTGCCTTATATCCTCTAGGTTAGAACTGACCCTCTTTGTTGCTTGAATCAAAAGGACTATGGGATTAGGCGTTCCCTAGCTTGGTGTATTTTCAGGTGCCATTGGTTTGAATTATAATACATTTAAAACGCAGAGAGAGTTCCATGACTGCCTCTCAGGATAATGGTAGAGAGAGAAATGACTCCTATGTACACAGTAGATCACTTGTATTGGTAAGAAGTCTTTTAGTTGTCTAGGAAACACTGACAAGTGAAAAATAAATAGAATGCAGCAAGTAGATAGATTAACTAAATGGACGGGCAGACTTAATCTTTCTTAATGGAATTTGACAACTTAATCTAACATTTCAAAAATCATCCTTGAAATAACCTTCCTTGATTATGAAAATTTTCTTAATATCAAGTTGGCTTCATACATAATTATTTTCAGTGGGAAAATTTTAAAATACATAAAGTGGGTGGATGTTGGAAGACAGGATTCAATCTGCGGAACAATTTTTTATATTATTTATATATTTATTGTGGTACTGATACCTGGTCTAGGAAGTGTTTTACTGATTTATGGTGCTGGGGCATCAAAGTAGGAGCGGCAGCATTCATGGCATGAAAGACAGAAAAGAAAACTTGTGGCAATTAGCTTGAGCTAATTGCTAATGGATCTGATTTCCGTTGTAATACCAACTAGTACAAAGGGGTTTTATGGGATTAACATCCAGGATTTTCCCATTGCCTACAAATGAATTGAACTGTAGAATTGCACCAGTTGTCAACTATTACTTATATTTCCTCCTCTTTTGACTCTTTTGTTTATTGTAAATATATATATGTCCGTGTGTCATTCTACTAGAGGCACAGAAGTTTAAGTAAGCATTTAACCAGTTTCTCTAATGTTCTCCAACCATCCGTCATCCCCAAAATACGGGGTAAGATTGCCTACTATCCACGTTCTCCAGACCTTCCTGAAGGTGGGAGCCCTTGTGCATTAGACTGATTTTCAATGTTCGTTTAGCAAACTAACATTAATATGAAGACTGATTGTTACAATTGTTAGTAACTGTTCTAACAGGTGGCAAGACTACAAGAACAATTACAAAGGGAGAGAGAGTTGAGGATGGCTTTGGAATCTGGACTTAAAATGCCTCGGTGGTTATCCTCTGTCTCTGCCACTATTGATGAAAAGGTTAGTCTACCTCACATTGTACTCATTTAACTGCTTCTGAACTTTTTATCAAATTTTGAACTTGTACATGTTCTGAAGACCAAGGCTGATCTTAAGGAGGTTGCTCAAGCGGAGGCAGATGTCATGAATTTGAAGCAAAAGTTTGAAGACCTCGAATTGCAGCTTAATCAACAACGTGAACAAAACCATGGTTATGCGCATGAATCATGCGATTGGCCCCAACAAAGCTCCAATAATCATGGAAGACAGTATGTTTCTTATTTTCTAATTATTTTCTCCTTGTTTCTCATCTTTTAGATACCCTTTTTAATACTTTTTTTTCTAGACATTCTGTCTCAAAACTGAGGTAAAAACAAGCCAGACTGTCTGCAGCTGCATCACCTTGTCTGTGTGGAAAGAGTGTGTGGTGCCTGGAAACAGATAAAATGCACACATAGTGGCATTATTCTTGTGAATTTTTAGCACTTAGTCTGTCTACTCAATTTTCCTTTTTTGGGAAAAAAATTGTGCAGGAGGCATAAGCAAAAGGATATTGATACTACAGTTAATCTTCTTGAGAGGTCAACAAGAAATAAGGTATATCTCCTTTCAAGTTGGCATTCATCCCATTGTTGGCCAAGTTGAGACATGCCCTGTCCTTTTACTTTCAGTAGAGGTAGTGTTATTTTGTAGTAGTTAATCATGATCAGTTGAATTTCATGAAACTAAATTAACTCCCAAAGTTATGGGATGGTTCTGGCTATCAATCCTCCATTTAATCCCTTTTGTTTTATGCCGTAGTGGCCCATGTTGTCTGGCCAGGTCAGCATTATAATAGTGATCTGGACCAGCCAACTGGTGTCTTGTGGCATAGAGGACAAAAAAGTGGGGAGAAAAATAAAAAGAAATTGGTGGATCATAGATTGTCAGGCTGATATGCATAAAATCAAGCTTTGTTTTGTGTCGCATACTTGATCTGCTAACAGGGTCCATTGGATGGTGGATTTGTACTTAATCTGTACAGAGAATGATTGACTAAGGAAGAAATTTCCAAGTTATCAATCACAAAAATAGGGCAGCCCTCATTTTTTCCTCTAATAAATGGTTAAAAGGGATCTCTCTAATGCTTGAGATAATTAATGGTGACTGCATGACATTATTGCTTGTTTTGTTCTTTGGAATATGGACATTAGTATCTCTCCATTTTCCCATTCAACATCCATGGTTTTTTATGCTTCTATTAGGATACTTCCTAGCATAATTTTCCATATTATATGCCTTACTGTTAAGGCTTGATAACCCACTGGTGGCCCAATCTAACAGCTTAAGCTTTTAGGTAATGTGGTTGCTACACATGGGCTTAGAGCCATGGTTGGCAAGTGGTCCTGGGTTCTAGTCTTGTTACCCAGATTTATTGTAAGGTTGTTAAAATAAATTACTGTTTTCTATATGGTTATTTTTCATTTTTTTGTTTTATCTCTCCAAATGCATTCAGGCTGCGTGTGCAGTGGAGTGTTAGGGCATAATATACATTGTTGGCCCACAACCTGATCTTAACCTTTTATGTAAAGCCGTTGCTTAACAATTACAATGAGGAAGGATGGGAATGGAGGATGGACTACTCCTGTTATGCAACCCAGGACAAGTTGGTCCTTCAGCGGACTAAAAAATAAACACATATACTTTCAGTACTGTAAAATATCATGCATAAAATGATGAAACAGAATTTTTTTGACGAGTCCTGATTATATTATGATTTTTGGAAGAGCCCAAAGTTTAGTGACAGTACTGTAAAATATCATGCATAAAATGATGAAACAGAATTTTTTGATGAGTCCTGATTATATTATGATTTTTGGAAGAGCCCAAAGTTTAGTGAGTCTCAGTTTGAATGTACAGCGGGGAATCACATATGCCGCATTGGACAACATAATTTAACAAGTAAATATGCATACTGCATATAATAATTAAAGGATTAAGAAGGTTGGGATTGGTATCTGAGTAAAACACAAGAATATCATCTGAGTTATGAAGTTAGGGATGCAACCATGCCTTTTTGAGTATAAAAAATATTCAAGCTGGGCATGGTTCAGCTTGGGGTTATTTAAGTGATCTTGGGCCTGCTCAATCTCTTCTCACCTTCTTGAGGTTTGGTTTGTCTAGGTTTGACAAACTGATTCGTCAGTCTAAATAAACATTTATTTCTTACATTCTGCTTTTACATGACAAACTAGTTATTAGAGCATCATTCAAAAACCTACCAATTTTCCATACAAGCTACTGACTCTAATATTGCTTTTCAATTTTGCCGTTTAAGTTGTTTACTTTGAGTTAAGTTTCTCACTGGCTAGAGCTTGACTGGTTTGTTTGGTTAGCCTAAACAAGCTTTTTAATGAGGGGAGGTGGAGCTAATTTAAAAAAACAGCTAGCAGTGGCTTCACCTGCTAATCATTTCTTACGTTTAAATGCCTTTTTTTAGGTGTCCCAGGAATTTTATTCAGATGGAGCGGACAGTGAGAACGAATGGAGACAGGATCTACCCAATTTCTCAACCAAACATCCACCTCACAACCAGCAGCTGGAATCGCTGCGTAGCAGCAGCTCCAAATTTTCCGGGGCATCCACTTCATCTGCTTCAGAGCCAGTGGCAGCCAGGCCACCTACGACAACCAATTCTAAGAAGTATGGGACTAAGAATGAGGTAAAAGTTTCAATATTCTTAACAATGATCTGTTTTAATACTCGTCCCACGTCTGCAGAAGATTAAAACAAGACTTTAAGAAGTTACGGGGTATTGTGGAAGCCACCTGGAAATGAATTTATTGCATTTGATTTTTGTTTTGTCTGAAACAAGTATTAATAACATTCTAAATTAAAGGGTCATCATTCAGGGTTCCAAGCAATGATGTTGCTGCCATTGCCAGTTGTAAGTTTTCCATTCTTTAGCCCCCCTCATTTCCTCACGCTTGTTGAATCCTCACACAGCATCAATAGATGCCACTGTCTTTCTTTCTTCTTCTTCTTCTTCTTCTTCTTTTGTGTGCTGTGGGGGGTGGGGGGATAAGGAGCGATTCCTCGACAAAGAATGGATCTATCTTGAAATTGTATGCTATAAAAGATCAATTAATTTCTGGGTCGCTGAAGTTCCTCCTGGGTCTTGATAGGTCCTTCGGCTTGGCAAACCTTGTTATTACCCCCAAAAATTCAATGGGATCAGATAAAACAGTGGTACTGACTCATAACCTGCTTATGACAGGGAGCCAACTCCACAACCTCCGCGCTTTCAAAGCTGACAACCCGACTCAACTTCTTGAAAGAAAGACGGACACAAATAGCAAATGAGCTCCAAAACATGGACAAAGGTCGAGGCTCAGGTCGAGGACCATCTGAACCCCACCAATCACACTCAAATATGGACAAATGTCAAGGATTAGAATGTCCACTTAATCTAAACTTAGAAAAAGGTAGGGGAATTGATGCCAGCCACTCTCTCCAGAACTTGGACAACAGTGTAGAAACAGAAAGCCAGCCGATCCAAACACAGGAAAAATTTAGAAAATCAGACACTCAACCAGTTAAAAACCAGGAGCGAGGAAGAAGACCAGACGGCCCAAATGTCCAAAGCCTGGAAAGAGGAAGATCAGAAGGGCAGTCATTCTGGAATGTGGAAAGAAGTCGAGGATCAGAAGGCCAATCTTACATTCCTCCAAGGACAAACTCCAGATGATGCTAGATTTCATAAGATGATATCTCAGCACTTAGCTTATGCAACATGCAGCTTATGGGTTGCTTCATCATTGATGTTCTGCTTCGGCAAAGATCAGAAACAGGCAGGAATGCAACCCCTGTAAGGTTGATTTTTTATTTGATTTTATTTTTTTTTTCTTTATGTTCATACACGAGTTTATAGTCTGGACACAGTAAAAAAAAGGTCCAGGATGTACAGCCCCATCACCCCTGATGTTAGTTTAATTATTCAAAATCCAGTTTGTTAATTCTTGACTGGTTCAGACACCATTAGGGCCTTTTCTTGTAATTATAATCCTTTGTATCGGTAAATGCAAAATCTAATTTCTTTAAGAGTTGCTTGCTGGCCCTGCCTAGTATTGGTGAAAAAAAAAAAAAAAAGCTTCATTAGAGATTATTTTGACAAAGACGAGCTTTGTTTTAAGCCTCTTCACTTTTTGAGCTTCAACTGAACACCTTTTGTATTCATCTCAAGCACAACAATTTGAGATTTTTGTATTATGCATCAATTAAAACTATGCTAACTAGCAACTGCTGTTTTTTAGTCCAATTTGATTTTTTTTTTGGAACAATTAATTAGTGTAATCATTGTGGGCATGTCATGTTGTAAAAAAAATCAAAGATCGATCTTGGGCTACAAGGCTCTTCGCTTTATTATACACAACATTAATCTTTTTTTTTTTTTGGTGGATTACGCACCGAGTATCCATGCGTCCGTTTTACGATCCACTTGACTAATCCTGCGCCCCTTGAAGTTGACCCCACAACTCCAAAGGGAGGGTAAATTCAGGAGTCTAGAGGCAGAAACGAGTCCGGAAGGGTTGGAACACCTGATCTCGTGAGAGGCACTCCCACAGTCCGCACTACCACCTGAACCACACCCTGGGGGTTGCACAACATTACTCTTGCTTTTATGCTGAGAGGTTGTTTCTTTGGACTTGAATTCGTGACCAGATACAAAGAAATAATCTTACTCTTGATCAAAGGTCTGTCCTCATGGGAAAAAAACTAAAAGGACAACTGGGATGTTGAATGTAGAAATCATCTATTGAATTGCTACTTCTCAAAAGAGGTTTGATTAAACCTTTTCAAGTGTGGAAGCGGATGTGCAATGGCCATCAACACTTTGGAATGGTTGAATGGAGTAAATGTTGTCATGTAAAAATTGCTTGGGTTGCGCCAGTTTATCATCTTTGAAAAGTAAAAAATAACTACTTATTCAATAATGCAGTAACTACATCTAAAGCTACTACTTGGAGAGTTTTTTCTTTACTTTATGGTGCCAAAATTTGCTGATGTTTCTAATTTTGTTTGGGTGTATTTTCATTTTGAAGGCTTGGTCGTAATCTTGTTCTATCTTGTTGAACAAGTATATTTCTTTTTCCTCGCTTGAGAGAAACAAAAAACCATACGATATGCATCTCATTTAGTGTATAAGATGTGAGGTTAATGGGGTGAAGGGAGAAGATGACACATAGGAAAGAGAAAGTATCATTCGATTAGAAAACTCGAATTGAAGTTTAGAGGCCTCTCAGTAAAGTAACATAGGTATATATTATAGGCAATGTTTATTTGACTATTAACATCATTTCCTTGTTAATGTGCTAATGGTTATAGATAATGCAAAAGATATGAGTTTTATTTTGAGCCTATTTTACATATAATTTTTCATGGGTTCCAATGGTAATGTCATGCCCCAAACTTCTAGGGTTTAAGGTGCGACTTTCTATAATAACTGCACAGGTGACGTAAGAAATAGAAACAATCGAAATAAATAAATAAACTTTTATAACAGAGGACTAAATAACAGCATTACAGGAGTATCTCCAATATCAAAATTGACATTCTTAAAAATTAAAAAACATAAAAGTGTTTCCAGCTGGTACTATACTAGTATTTATTCTAAACTGCTATCTCTAATCTTGTCCATGTGCTTGCTATGCTTGATTCTCGAAATGCTCCCCAAAGCTATCTTTAAGGTAGGAGAATAATTAGGTGAGATGACGCTAGGAAAGTAAGAAAGATTATATCAGTGTGTAGCTATGATGAGTTTTACTTTACCACAATTCTGTAACAGTTAACATATAATATTATAATTTCAAAACTGCATTTGTAAAATTGTAACTATTAGCTATAAACTGTAACTGTTTTTTAAAACAATGAACTGTAATTGCATTATATATATACTTTCTATGATACTTGTTCTATTAAACATCTCTTAGGCTTGTTAATTGTGAGTCATGTTTACCCCTATAGCAAGGTTGTGCGGTCCGAAGGCTGGACTTAACTAGTGGCCAACCAAACTAAGTCAAACTATAATTGTAAGTGAGATTTTCCATATAAAGTCTTAATCTGGAACCAGGTGTGCACTTGGAAGAAATTCATTGCTCTAAAAACCACTCTATAGAACAATGTAGGTGCACTCTGATCTTTGTAACTGTAAATTGTAAGCTACGGTGCCGAACATTTGTAACTTTATAATCTCTAAGTCATAAGGGTTTTTAAAACATACTAATATATAAATCATGCAATGGTATCATAAAAATATCATCATTGCTCATTATTTCATAAAACTTGTAATGCACTTTAATAAAAATAAGGTCATGTCACACAATTTTCATGCTAAAAACATTTATTTTCAATAAAACATCTTAACAACAACAACAATAAAACCAATCCTTAGTCCCACTAAATGGGTCGGCTATATGAATCTTTTTCCGTCAATTTATGCAATCATGGATCATTTCTTTTGATAGATTCAAGGATATTAAATCTTTACTCACTATCTCCTCCCAAGTTATTTTAGATCTACCCCTACCCCTTCTATTGCCCCCCACAATAATTAAGTCACTCTTTCTCACAAGTGCATTATAATGTCTACGTTGCACGTGTCCATACCATCTAAGTCGTTCCTCTCTTATCTTATCTTTTATAGGAGTTACACCTAACTTACCACAAATATGTTCATTCCTTAATTTATCTTTCAATGTTATACCACTCATCCATCTAAGCATTCTCATCTTGGAAACTTTTACTTTTTAGATATTATGTTTCTTCGTCGCCCAACATTCCGATCCATATAGCATAGCTGGTCTTATATCCTATAAAACTTCCCTTTCAAATTTAAGGGTATTCTGCGATCACATGGCACACTTGAAGCACTTCTCCATTTTAACCAACCTGCTTTAACTCTATGCATTACATCATTTTCAATTTCTCCTTCAGCTTGCATAATAGATCTAAGGTATCAAAATCTAAGAGTGATATTTATTTCTTCATTATCAAGTTTAACTTTGTCTCCAATATTCCTCCTATCATTACTAAAATTACATTTCATATATTTTGTTTTATTTCTACCTATCCTAAAGTCTCTAGATTTTCAATAAAACATTATAATGTTGTAAATTACCTGAGAGAATTAAAATATTTTCTTTAAAAAAAAAACTCGAGTATATTTTATAAAAAACTGATATAATCAAACTCACTTTCCTTGATCTCCTATGGAATTGAAAACTTTCTAGTAAATCCTTAACCTAACACAAGATAACCACAAATCCATGATATGGAAAATGAACTATGATTTTGCTTTAAACCCCCTTAAAAGTCTAATTCTAAACTCGATTGTATTTAATAAATCACTATTCAAAAAAATATGAGGCTTATCTCAGAATGATATTCTTTTTATGCTTATAATTTTGAGATAAATTTTGTATTCATACAACATTGTTTGGTCACTAAACTTGATTTTTGAAATTGACTTTCAGTTCTGCTAATTGAACTGAGAATCCCAGAATTCAGCATTTACTTTGAAAAATAAGAAAACCATCTTTTCAAGCTTTAAAAATCACTAAATAAAATCCATATGTGAACCTATATATGTTATATATGAAGCTACCAAATTTCGTGGTCAGATTCAAAGTAAAAGTTATAAAATAAATTTGGAACCTAAGTCTGGTTGTAGCTTTTACAGCATACTAACAGCATACCGACTATAGTTTCGAAAAATAAAAAATCATATCAAATGAATTCATAAAATTCTGAAATTTAATCCTCAAGAGTATCGATATATTAAATAGTAGCCCACCAAATTTCAATTTTTTTAGCATAACAAGAAATCCTCATCTTTAGACATGCAATATTCCGACCAGGTTCAAAATATAAATCTTGAAAATTCTAAGGACCATACTAGGTGTAGAGACCTGAAGAAATTATAATGATTAAATAATAATGAGGGACAAAAAGGAAATTAAAAGGGGGTCACAGCAGGTCGCGTTCGTCGACGAAGTGGTTTACTGGGATCGTTGACGGGGACACATGTCTCGTCATCAAGAAGATACCGAAAGGCTATATTTCAGCTCTGAATTTCGTCAATGAGGAGTAAGTGTTCATCGACAAACTTCCTTCTTGACCTCGTCAATGAGTGCAAGTGCATAAATAGCCTAAACTCTAATTTTTCAGCAAAATTAAGTGCAAAAACTCTCTCTCTCTCTCTCTCTCTCTCTCTCTCTCTCTCTCTCTCTCTCTCTCTCTCTCTCTCTCTCTCTCTCTCTCTCTCTCTCTCATTCAACCCTTCCCTCTTCTCTCTAAGATTTCAGGTCGGATTCTTGTTGGTTCAACAATGCGAGACCACCACGACACTCTTGGAAAAGTTCTCTTCAAGTCTGCTGGAGTGGATCGTTGGTAGGGCTGACTTAAACTCCATCTCAAATTCAAGGTAAGACTTTTTTATTCAATATTTGACTTTCCTACAGTTGTAAGAAATGTAGTACCCGCAGAAATACTGAAGTTTTGTTCAGAAAGATATTGTTTTCAGGGTGTTGAACGGGGAACCCTGCGGGTGTGGGACTAGACACATTGTAGGGGCTTTTCAATTGTCAGGTAAAGGAGTAAATTAAAGCAGTGATTTTTCATGAAAATTATTATTATTTAATAGCAAGATTATGTTCAGAAAGCATGTAATATATATAAGCATATTTGGGAAAATATATATTTTGGAAAATGCTGCTATATATTTTTAATATAAAATGTCAGGAAATATGATTTCAGAACAAAATTCAGGATTTTATTCAGTATTGTATGGCATTAATATTATTTTACGCATATTGTATTATGTTTAAGTCAATTTTATAGAAAAAAGCATGTTTCAGCTATTTTCAGGAATAACATGATAATACAGTAAACTATGATTTCAGAATATATGATAAATAGTACATTTATTTAGATCAGTATGTATGTTATGTTCGGAGCAAGACCGTGATTGATAGCCGACGCAAGGCAGTGGATTATGCATGTTTTCGGCGTAAGGCCACAGTTATGAATATATTCGGCGCAATACCGTATTTATTTATGTTATAACATAAATCAGAAAATGCTATCAATCTATTTACATTAAACAATATTTATCATATACTAATAGTTCATATCAGTTTCAAGAGTACGGTACTGTAGCTATACAGTTCAGTTCAGTTCAGACTTGTGCTAACCGCCTCTGCTAGTAGAAGGGGTGGGAGATGGATAGTCGATGTGATTTTCAGTGTAAAGTTGTAGACGTCCACTTGACAGTTCGGACCAGGGTGTGGCGGGTCCATCATAATTATAGACATTTTTGACTCGACAGTGGTTGGCCAGCCATTGTCGGGTCTCGCCTTCGGGCTGCACAACTCTTCATGGAAGGTAATACATGACATCAGCTAGCTATTCATCCTGGGTAAATTTCAGAATTATTAATTATATCAGATGATTTTATGAACAATTGGATATAGTATGATCTAGTAGAATTATGAAATTATATGCTTACTCAACTATGATATTATCAGTGTTTTCAAGCATGTGACATGTACTGTACATTTATTTTAGCACGCAGATATTCATGTTACCACACAACTATATATAGTTTATTTCCCTTACTGAGAGGTGTCTCACCTCAACTTAAATCATTTCAGGGAACCCAAAAAGACAGGCGGATCGAGGCCATTGTTGAGGCAGTGATTACCACCCCTCTAGGAGGGTGAGTCTTGAACTAGTGTTAGTAGGTTTTTTATTTTAGATCTTAGTTTTACCTTTTGGTGACTTTGAGGATTGTGTATTTATATAGCATATGGTGAAACGTAGGTACTCTGGTATATTGTATTTTATGGTTAAGTGTATGAAATTTATACTTACTGCTGCTTAAGTTTCCGCTGTGTATGACAGGTATGTCCCCGTTACCCACGGGTTCGGGTTGACTTTATTATATTTTAAATTAATGATAATTAATATGGTTGATATGTGGTAAATTAAGCAGGTTGTTACACTAGGTTACCTCCAAAATTCAAAAATTGAACAACTAAGATAATAAAAATCAAAGTATACCACCAAAATTCAATTTAGAAATAACTCGTTACGCTACAACTTCTCAGAACCCAAAGTTCTAATCCTCAAAATTTTAGACTTTCTTATTTTCTCTCTCACTCCTTCTCTTCCTCTCTTTCTCCCTCACTTCCTCTCCTTCTCTCCTTCTTGCAATTTTCTACATATGGCACCCCTCCCCCCTTTATATAAAAATGTGCTAAGACACATAAATGAGAAGATACGACACATTAATGAGAGGATAAAGCACATTCGTAAGGGAATATGATACATTAGTGAGGGGATAAGACACTATTTACTAATTTTCACCTTACCAAAGTAGTTAACAGTTTTATCTTAATTTTTTTGAATAAAAAGTATATTACGATTATTAAGAAGAAATGACTTATTGTTGCATAATTTTTAGCATGAAATATTCAGAATTCTATAAAATTTGAGAAATAACGCAAAGCATTGTTGACAATTAATAATTTTAAAAAATAAATAAATAAAATCTAAAGTATGAAAAATAAAAAGATTTTATGTGAAGTAAAATAGTTTTAAATAACAATAAATGCAAAAATAAAATCAAATAAATAAGGGAAAGAATCATGCATGCTAGATTATCATTAGTAAGTTATTATTATGTCAATGAGCAAGGTGAAGGCATGTGTTTTAGAAAAATTAATATGGTTTTGGAGAGTGAAGTTATCACAATAGTTGTGCAATGATAGTAATCATTTTTGTTTGTGGACTATTTTAATACAAAATTTAAAAAATTATTACTTTTACTCATTATTAAATATACAGATTGTTTTATTAGTTACAAAATTTAGTAATTCAATTATTAATACCTTTGACATAATTTTATTGAAGGAAAATGGAGGAAGCAATTATTTTAAAACAAACTAAAATGTGTTGGTTCCATATGTAGTTCTACCTGAATTTTTAAAAGAACATGCAATTGTGGAAGAGCTAAAGGCAGCTCACCATGATGTTGAAGGCACCTTGAACAAATTGATGCGACATCTCACCACCAACTTGGTTTGTAGTGATGTGAAGCCATAGAACATCCTCTTTGACACTGTTTTGGAAACTTATCTCTCAACATTGAAAATTATGCAGGACCTTTCCTGTCCCTATACATATTTATTTAACGTAAGACATGTGGTAAATTGGTCCTACATTCATTTATATGAAAGAGAGACTAATTTTCAGTAAATGTATAACTAAGGAAACAAAGCACATGGACACATAAAGGGAGAGATCCCCTATATAATTTCTCCTGTCTACAACAATTCTAAGTTGCAATTATATTAGAAGGTTCAACTTCTACATCCCTATTCATTCGCTGAACAACTAGGAAGTACAGGTTATATGTCGAACAAAAAGAGAAAACATGTGGATGAGTGGAGAGGAGGCAAGATACGCAATTTTTTTGATGAAAAATGGCTGCAAAAGGAAAGATTGTGAGAATTAATAAATATTTTTCCAACACATTTTAGAACAATCTAACCAATGAGAGTGAGAGGTACAAATCCCAATGCAGTGAGATTTTATTTAAAAATTTGAGAAAAAAGAAAAAAAGAAAAATTAGGATTAGGTTTGAACGATTTTGTGATAACATCCTGTTTTATATCATTACTTTACACAATGTGATCCATTAGTATAATAACACTAGATTATTATATAATTTTATAAAAATAAGAATTAATTTTTTTTTTCTTCTAAATTTACGTTAACATACATGTTTAATATTTCTAAGCTTTTAATTTTAGGAATATAATTATTATATATTATAAGTATAACATTTTAGTTATTATAAAATTATGTAAGGTCAATATTTTTTATAAGAATGTCTTATTTGTCTCATAAGTCGTAACCATGGTCTTAGTGCTCCTTTAACGCTTGTTTGACGTGTACATCACACTTCTTCTTTTTTTCGTTTTACTTTTGGGTAAAAAGTAAAATTCATTTCATGTGGGTATTTTTGGGTAAAAAGTAAAAAGTAAAATTCATTTCCCAATTTCCTTCTTTATTTGAAATTCCTAGCTTTATTCTCACTTAATCATATATTTGATTAGTATGCTTACATTCAATAACAAATGGTTCTTTGTCACCATCTCCTTACAAAATTTGCAAGTTGCACCCATTATTTTTCCCTATTTCAGTAATCCATCCATTGTTGGTAATATGATTGCTTGGGTATATGATGCAAATAAGTGTAGAAATAGAACAAGAAATTCAGAAATGAAGACTAAAATTTCATGATAATGTTTTAGCAACCTCAAATAACTACTAAATCCGTAAAATAATAAATAGATGATTGTTGTGAATTTCATTTTAGCAAATCAGAACTTCTATTGACAACTTAATCCTCAAATTAATACCTGTTTTGGCATTGTTTCATAATGATAACTGTGGCTGTATGTTAACCTCTGCCATGGAGAGATTGGTAGGCGTTGAAGGGTCTGCTCAAAACCCAAGCCTACAAATCTTCAAACCCTAGCTAGTCTAGAGTTGAGCTTCAGAGAAAGAAAAATCTTCTCAAAGATAAATGCCAAAAAACTTCTTTAAAAAGTGGTTGAAGGTTCGGCCTAAGGCTTCCAAGAGAAGCCAACTCCTATTTTACGCACAACCTCTTCTAGAAAACACTTATCTTCTAAAGCCGCACCAAAAATAACTCCTATCACAAAAATATGCATTTGAACATTACAAAATACCCCCAGAGCTTATTTGACCAAAACAAGCCTCAAAATTATGAAATTGCAATAATACTCCAAACACCCACTAATAACAACACTTTGACATAAAATAGAAAATTAAATTAAGAATGCAAAATTGCGTCTTCTGAGCAGATCGCAAGCTGAGGAAATAGTGAATTTACCATTTGATGTCAGCTTCTATACCATTTAATCTGCTCTCTTAGTTTTTCCACTCTCTGAGTCATCCTTCTGGGCCAATTCCAATTTCTGTCTTGAATCATGGGGAGCACAACAAACCATTTTTTGGAATTCCCAACTCATGCTGGATTTAAGTTCCGTAGGGTTCAATTATTTGATTGAACATGCGCCAATCATCACTTCCCATAACCAAGTGACATTTTGGTTTTCTTTATCTTGCCAGAAGTTTGTGTCTTTTATTTGTATGTATACAGCCATGTAACCCACAAAAACTGCTTTGATTCATAGATATGCCAAATCAGCTTTAGACAAAAGCAGCCTTATTCAACTCAGAAACAGAATTCATCCCCCCAACCTTCCTCCCCTGTAGGCTTACAAACTTCTCTGCATCTAGTCTACATGATATAGTATCCCATCATTACCCTTACACAATAAAGCCTTGAACATTCTCTCAATTTTGTTTACCCAATATGCTGGAAATACAATTGTTGATCCCTTGAATGAGTGACACTACTCAACACTTAATAGATATGATTATAATTTAATTTCTGATACTTCTCTGGCACTTGAACTCTTTGAAGCTCCTCCGAAAAAATTTAAAACATCTTCAATACACATAATAATATTGTAAAGTGATTTTATTTGTTTTATTCAAAAAAGTCATTATTACAAATATAAAAAAAAAAAAAGAATTTTGAAATTATCAAAATCTGTAATAAACTGACATGTTCAATAGAAATAAAATTGATTTTCATGACATTTATACTCCCTTGGAGCACCAAAAGGTACAATGCTGTACATCGAAATTGCAAATGCACCATTTAGTTGATTTTCCTATCCTTCCTGGATTGTACAACAGAAATTTCGTGTGTACCCAGGCAGACAAAAGGTAGACAAACTTCCATATCCACCTTGCCATTTCAATGAAGCCTGGCCTCAAAATTTAACCTGCACAAGGCGTATAGAGCTAAGAGATGCCACGAGATTAAAAAAAAAAACACTTTACAAAAACCAACGAGCACAAATTTAGGTGCACCTATATACACACTTGGAAATTGCCAAGAAACTATAGGCTGGGCCAAAGCCCTGCCATCAGAGCAGTCAAGGCTGACTACCATGTTGGTGCGTGGTAGTTTTAGGGGCCAACCACAAACTAATCATCGCATATGATACAAGAACAACAAACCAAGCCTTAAGTTTCACAAGGTGGAGTAGGTTATATGAATCATTTTCCACCAATTTATGTGGTCATGGACAATGGCTATTAAAACCTTATTATCTCATTCCAAGTTATTTTAAGTGTACCCTACTGCCTCTCAGTAACTAATTCACTCTTCCTCATTAGCACACTTGTAGCCTACGTTGCAAGTGCCCATACCATCTGAGTCGTCCCTCCATTTATCTTATCTTCTACAAAAGCTACGCCTAACTTACCAAAAATATGTTCATTCCTTTATCTATCGTTTTAACATTTTGCCACACATTCATCTTAGTATCATCATCTTTGACAACTTTTTTCTTTTTGCTTAATTTTCTTTCTTAGTCACTCAACAATATGATCCATATAGCATAGCTGGTCTAACAACCGTGCTATAAAACTTCCCTTTGAATTTCAGGAGTATCCTACAATCAGCACACTCAAAGCACTTATCCATTTTACCCAACGTGGTTTAACTTTATGGATGGCATCTTCTTTAATTTCTCCTTCAACTTGCATAATATATCCAAGATATCGAAATTCACTAGTGTTATTGATTTTTTCATCATCAAGTTTAACTTGATCTCCAACATTCCTCCTACTATGATTGAAATTACATTTCATATATTCGATTGAAATTACATTTCATATATTCTTTCATTCTACTTATTCTAAAGCTTTAGATTCTAAAGATTCTCTCCACAATTCTAACTTAGATTCTACTCCACCCCTATTTTCATCAATCAAGACATTATCATCTAAAAAGAACATACACCATGGAACCTTATTTTGGGTACTCCTATTTAGTTCATCCATCACTAAAGCAAAAAGTTAAAGGCCCAAGCAGATCCTTGATGTACACCTATTGTGAAATCACACATCCAATCAGCTTCAACAAGGAAATCCCTGCTCAACCATTTTGGTTTGTCAATTATATGCCATAGCATATAAAATGGTCTCACAATCAATTTCAATCCTCCTTGCACATCAACACAAGAAAAAAGAAGTGAAAAATAACACATCACATGAAACACAACGTTATTACAATATACTATTCCTACATTTACACCCAGACTCAGCACGCATGCAGGTATAAATACATACATTATGCCCATGAAAGAGTGCAAGTACGTACCTCTTGGCATGACTACCACGTCAAATCCAGCACTTCTAATTTATGCCACAAGAAACTTCATGTATCCTGTGAAATGGCATTAGATGGACCCTTTGCTACGTGACCCTTTGCATTTGCAGCTGCCTGTCCAGCAGAGTTCTTAGTATTTGTGGTCTCTGTCCCAATAATTGACTTCTTTATCTGCCAAAAGAAGTTAAAATGGAGCACTGTTAAAAGAATAAAAATAATTCACCGATATAGTTCCTTTCTAGAACTAAACTACGAGAAACTTTTATCGATCCAATATCATAAATACAAATGCATGCATCAGAATGCCATTGGATCAATAGACAGTAAAGGTATATTTCAATTCCAGAAATTAAAGATACCCTAGCCAGAACATACCGCTGCTAGCCGCTCCCTGTGAATATCATTCACAACCTACAAAACCATCAAATAACAATTAAATAAAGGCAAGCTGCAAGCAATTCATCAAGGAGGCCACTGATGAAATAAAAATTATTTTCTGTAAAGAAACCACACCGCATCCATAGAATCACTACATTTCAACAGTAGCAGTCAAGAAGTTGCTTTAGAAAATTCTTACCGGCTTCTTGTAGGTCTTAATCTCATCCCCACTGAATCCAGGAAGCGTCATATTCCAATTTCTTTCTGTATTAAGGCATAATAAAAATAGAAAATCATGCTGAGATGTAAACATAAATAAAAAAACATCAACCATTAAGGATCATCAGTACAGTACTGCAGAGATGTAAACATAAAGAAAAAACATTAACCATTAAGGATCATCAGCACCGTACTAACCTAAATGTAGAATGATGTCCTTTGCTTCCAAAGTAGCTGATTTTCGATGCTTGGCTAAAGAGCAACCAAACGTAGTAATCTGCTCAAAGGCAAAGGAAAAGAAAAAGGAACAATTGAAGAATCATTAGAAATATTCTCTAAATCCATTTAAAATGGTGGATAGTAGTGTGTATCAGAGCTACAATGTTATGAAAATAACAATAAAAAAATTGCAATATAGAAAATGTCAACTAAACCAGCATAAGCTGACAAAGCCTAATTCCAACTATTTTCTATTGACAGATAAAATACATTAAAGGGCACCAAGGGGGTGTGTCACGAGCCAAACACTTCACACCATGTGAAGGGGCACACAAACTTAAGTAGTCAGCTGAATGTTACTCGCAAGTACACCACATGAACATATTCAAAAGCATTGAATATAAAATAGATAGTTAACACCAGATGAACATATTCAGAAGCATTGAATACAAGATACATAGTGATGTAGAACGAGAAGCGGCTATTTGGATGGATCATTTCAAATCCACTTAAGATGCCTATGTCAAATAATAGGGTGAATGGTTTAATGGGTCCAAAACCCAAATGTGCTTAGTTGGTTAGTTGTTTATGTATGTGTGTGTAGTTTGCTTGTATTAGGATTATTTATGTTGAGGGCTAGTTTGTAGTAATTGCATATTCTAGGGGTCTGTTTGTAATGCAATGCGGTTTTAGGGGTATGTTTGTAATTTCATGTGTTTAGAGACTTTCTTATAAATAGTGTATAAAAGCCATGACGTAGGCAACTGTTAATGAATTTGAATCGTTGATTTTAATGTGAGTTTTGCCCTGGCATCTCCTCTCTCCTCCCTTCCCCTTCCTCTCTTTATTTCTTCTAAATTCACCCATGGCTGCAGAACCTTGATGCTGCCCCTGCATCACATAGTAAGTGGTTAGTAAGCATGAAGTAAACATGAAGTCATACGGTGAATAGCAAAGCAATGCAATTCACCTAAATACATCTCCAGGGGCAACGTATGTTTTGCAGAAAGCAAGGCATGTAGGATGTTCATAATAGCTAGTAAATTTTACAATGATTAATGAACCCTCACCCTCCTGTAAATAGTTTTCTTGCAATTCCTACACTAGCACAAAAATACATTATTACATGCAAGTCATACTCCACTTTTTTTAGGGTGCCACTTAAAGGAATAAACACTACAGTAGTAGTTACATTACCTACCGAAGGCATACAAGAAAAGTAGTAAGACACAGCCTTGAAGAAGCTTGGTGCATTACATTCTCCCTTATGTGGTCGACATCATTATAGACTTTGATCCCAAGTTGAACTTTGTCCACCAACAAATGCATGCCCTTCATTGACATTGAGTTGATTCTTTCATCTTGCAGATACTCCCACTTCATTTTAGAAGTCGTGTTCTTGTTGCTAATATGATGTGAACTCTCAATTTATGAGAATCTCTTCAACTTCTCTTCTCTCGAGTTGCTTGGTCTATATTAGAGCTCCAAACTAACTACAGGTTGGATCTTTGATGCCAACATAAAATGGCTTCAGGCAATTGACATGAACAATAGGTGGACTTTCATCAAAGCCGCACAATCAACCTTGGAAAGCGAGCCTTCTTGTTTTTGGCCAAGATGGGAACCAGCTGATGCACGACGAGAAGCGGCTATTTGGATGGATCATTCTGACCCAATTAGGAGGCCTATGTCAAAGAATAAGGTGAATGGTGTAATGGGTCCAAAACCCAATGTGCATAGTTAGTTGTTTATGTATGTTTGCATAGTTTTCTTGTATCAGGATTATTTATGTTGAGGCCTTGTTCATAGTAATTTTGTATTCTAGGGATATGTTTGTAATGCAACGCAGTTTCAAGAGTCTCTGTAATTTCATGTGTTTAGAGGCTTTCTTACAAATAGCATGTGAAAGCCATGATGTATGCAATTGTTAATGAATTTGAATTGTTGTGTTGAACGTGAGTTTTCGTCTCTCCTTCCTTTCCCTTCCTCTCTTCTATTTCTTCTAAAATTTCCCTTGGCTGTAGAACCTTGATCTTGCGCCTGCATATTTGGTATCAGAGTCCAACGACAATCTCTTTCTTCCATTTCAATTCCTCCATCTTTTCCTTTCAATCTTCTTCTTCCCCCTTTGCTCCTCTTCTTCCTCCGCCCACTGTTCTGCAACTTCTATCTCCCTCTGCTGCTGCTGCTTCTATCTTCTCTTCTTGTTCTCTGGTTTTCTGCTCTGCCTCAGTTTTGTTCTCTCTCATTGCTGTGCATTAACCCTCCCATCTCTGTTTTTTCTCTCTTCTTCTCCTCCTCCTTCTGCTACATTCTCTCTCTAATTCTTCTCTACTCTGAAATTTCAGTTTATAAAAATAATAATAATAATAATAATAAATAAATAAATAAAAGAGAAAACCGAAAAGCGGTTCTGCAGTTTCTGAACTTTTCAGAAATTTCCAGTCGTGTCCCCATTTCTTTGAACACCACCTTCCAAACCCCTTCTGGCAACGCCATCCATCCCATTGAAAACAGAACCCACCAAAACCCTTTCCCTCCAATTTTCATCACCATCTGACCACCGGAGGACACCCCACGTGCCGACCACAATTTCTCCAGCCGTCGACACTTCAAAAACTCATCTCCTATGCTTTTCTCATAACATCGCCACCACTAATAAACTCCGCATCCCCTTATCTCCCCTTGACCCAAGTTTCATCTCCAGAGGTGCCTCACTGGCAGCGCACGGGCCCGACATGCTAGCGACCACGACTGGGAAACTTCCAAAATTTTCTGCAATTTCCAATCTCACAAAAAATAGCTTCAATCACCTGATTTTGGATTTTCTCCATGATATTTTGACTTGCAAGGAGATATTTTGCTGTGGACGCAACATATTGCAAGCTAGCACAATAATTTTGGCATGAAACCTTGAAGTTGCCGCTACCAGCATAAAAAATTAGGTTATTTTTTTCCTGCCTTTGTGAGTTTTGCTAGTGAGTTTGATTCATTTCTGCGTAATACTCCAGATTAAAAGTGACTTGAAGATTGTTCTTAAATAATTGAAAGTGAAGTTTGTGATTTGCTTCATATAATTGCATCATGGTGATCAATGTCGAATTGTCTGCAAAGGGTAAAAATATGGAACATGCTTTGGAGACTATTACTAGTGCTTTGAATATGCTAACAACCGAAGTTGCAGCCTTAGGTAAAAGGCCCATGGAATTTCCTACCAAACAAGATGGTGGAATAGCTGTTGTCTCATGCTTTTGAGTTGTGTGAAGGCTGAAATAATCATTTGAGAAAAGGAATTAAACTAGAAGTCTCAGATTTTAATGGTGATGGATCTCCTAATCAATTTGATGATTGGGTATATTCTACAGAGAACTATTTCTGATGGCATGACAAGAATGAGGCTAAATGACATGAATGAGGCTAGAAAATTGTACTTTGCTGAATCAAAATTGAAGGGAACTACTCGAATTTGGTGGATTAAACAAAGGGGCATCTTAAGAAGAAGGAGATTTGGTGACATTACATGGGATAAGATGAAGCAAGCCATGCAAGAGCAATTTGTGCCTCCCAATTATCAGCAACATGTTCATCTCTAGCTCTTTGATTTGAAGCAAGAAGAAAAGACAGAGATGTACACTAGTAGATTCTATCATTTGGCAACTCGTGCAAATATAGAATGGAAAGAGGCTGTTATGATAGCTTTGTACAAAAAAGGGTTGAGGCCAGCTATTGCCTCCACGTGTCGTCTCATCATAGTTGGGGATGCAGCCCAGGTTCCCACTCAAATTGAGGACATGCAACGCAATCCTTTTAGAGTTACATCAGCCCTTTGGTTTGAGTAGAGTACTAGTGGAGTTGTACGAGATAAAATAGTTGAGCTATTGGGTAAAGGTGTTCTAACTAATTGGGAGACTCCTAAGCATTCTGGGACAACTTCTAAGAGCCAACCATCACTCAAATGGTTTAAATGTCAAGGTTTTGGACATCAAACTGCACAATGTCCTAACCAATTCATGGCTGTTGCAGAAAAGGAAGAAGATGATGAGATACTCAAGTAGTTGAAGTTAAAATAGAAATCCAAATGACGTAGATGATAATGGCGATTTGAGGACATGTTTAGTGCTTTGACATATGTTCTCTTCCCACAAGGTTTAAAAGACAAAGGATTGAAGGCGGACCAACATCTTTCAAACTCGAGTGATATGCCAAAAACAGCTTTGTACTTTGGTTATTAATCCTAGTAGTTGCACAAATGTAGTTTCTGAAAAATCTATGAAGAAATTAAATTTGGAAGTTGAACCTTATCCCAAACCATACAAAATTTCTTGGGTAAATAACTTGAAGGTCCATGATCACTGCTTACATACCTTCAAGATTTGTTCCATTAAGGAGACAGTACAATGTGATATCCTTCCTCACAAAATTCGTCATATCCTTTCGGGCCAACCATGGTTATTCGATAGGAAGGTGAAGCAAAATGGATATGAGAATTCTTACTCCCTCTCCATCAACAACAAGAAGTATAAGTTGATGCCATCATGAATTCTTCCACACACCAAGTTGAAGCATACCACTAGTTCCTTTCTTATGAAACAAGATGACTCTATTTATGTGATGGACTCCCAAGTACTTTCCCCAACTCGAAGAAGTTGAGTTCTTTACGGAAGGAGGGAATTAGAGCAGGATAAGAAACAGCTATTTGGATGGATCATTGAGACCCAATTAGGAGGCCTATGTCAAAGAATAAGGAGAATGGTATATTCAGTCTAAAACCCAAATGTGCTTAGTTAGTTGCTTATGCATGCATGTGTAGTTTGCTTGTATTAGGATTATTTATGTTCGGGGCTTGTCTGTAGTAATTGTGTATCCTAGGGGTATGTTTGTAATGCAATGTTGCTTTAGGGGTATGTGTGTAATTTCATGTGTTTAGAGGCTTTCTTATAAATAGTGTATGAGGCCAAGATGCAGGCAGTTGTTAATGAATCTTAACTGTTGAATTGAACATGAGTTTTCCCATGGTATCTTCTCTCTCCACCCTTCCCCTTCCTTCCTCTCTTCTATTTCTTCTAAATTCTCCCATGGCTGCAAAACCTTCATGCTGCCCCTGCATCGCCATTCCTCCATATTTGAGAACTATTATCAGTCTTTGTAATGACCTAATTTGTTCTAGATACAATCATACAGCTTAACAAGCACAAAGTCACCCACGTTGAGGTGCAATAGTCTTCTCCATTGATTTTCCCATTTCTTCATCAATTTGAAAGCTTTCTCCAAGTAGGCTTGGGGGCAATTTTAGCATTCTGCCTCTATTCTTTAGTTAAGATGAACGCACTAAAACTTCCCTTCAAAGGCATCCACTATGTAAGGAAATGATAGCAACTGCCCGCAACAAACTCAAAGGAACTCTTGTTGATTGTTGAGATCTTTTGGCCATTGAAATAAAATTGAGTAATTGAGTAGTACCCAATTCTTGTACAAAGCACTATCGAAATGGTGCAAGTACTCCTTTAATAACCCATTGACACTCTTCATTTGACCATTAGTCTGTGGGTAGTTCTGACTAATGTTTTAAAAGGCTCAATCAAGACTCACCTTGAGGCTTACCTCATGGCATGGCATGCCTAAGATGCCTCGAGGCTCAATCAATCTTACGCATTACACCTTGAGGCTTACGCATTTGTACAAAAGGCACATCTTTTGTGCCTTTTCAGTTGAGGCTTACGTACTTTGGGTGTGTGAATATCATGTTAGATTTACTAGAAAAATTTAACTCCATGTTTATGTAAAAGAATGTCATATTATGAGTTTATTTCTAAACTCTTGGTCCTCAATCTTCTCCCCCTCGACACTGGCTTTCGTTGATGCCTAGTAGTGAATGTGTGTTCCCAGTTGGTCTATTAAAAGTGCTCTAATGCAAATCATATCTCTGTCTTTCAAAGCATGTTCAGACCAAAACAAAATGTCATAATCACAGTTCTTTCATTTATTTTAATAGAATGGTTGGGCTTGGGCAGAAGGTTTGTATAAAGAAGTGAGTGAATAGCAAAGGCCTTTGTTGAACAAAGAGTGATTTCCACAATAGTTGAGAGTTGTATCTTAGATCTTAAAAATATTTTAACTTTGAAATGTTATGGGTATCTATCAGCATGATTTATGTAATGGATGTATTACAGCAATTTTTGAATGCTCGACAAATAGTTTGCCGAATCGATGGGTGTCAAGATCCAAATTGCCAAAACTGGCAAACCAGATTTCTTAAACATTAATAAAAACCAAACGAAAATACATTCAAAATTTTCACTAACAAAGAGAAAAAGAAGAGGACTTCCTACAGTTGCAGCAAGAGCAAGAAAAGGGTTTCTTGTGTGTGCGCGCGCACGCGAGAGAGAGAGAGAGAGAGAGAGAGAGAGAGAGAGGGAGAGAGTTGTTTAAATGACTTAGGCAGACAGCTTTTTTGTCGACCAAGAATTTTACTATTGAATTTCAATTTTTTCATATTGACATGTTTATTACTTTATTTAAAGAGCCTACAACATTCTAAGAAAATTAGCATATGGCTTTATACTAAAAGAAATAAATTAGTGTAATCATTAATATTTTTTCATTTATAATTTATATAATTAAATTGAGTAAAAATAATAGCAATGTAGTTACATCTCTCATTGAAAATAAATCTAGGTCTAAGTTCAACTACTCACAGACTCAACAAATTCCTCTGCAATATCCACAAGAATGTCTTCAACTTCTGGATCCAACCTCTCTGATGGGTCAACCTGTCCAGCAGGCACACATGTCAGTATTGAGACAAATTATGAAAGCATGTTGAAAATAGATAACTCTTTTTTTCCTTATAGAACGAGAAGATTTGTTCAATAAAGAAGGAAATACAAAAGGGGAAGACAACGCATCCTCCAAAGAGAAACAAACAGAAGGAAAACACCCTCTAAAAAAAAACAGAAACAAAACTGACGGATTGCATCAAAGCATCCCTCCAATACTGTTGCAAATTACTCAAAGAAATATCCCAAAAATATCAAAAGAAATTGTACAAAAGAGGCTAGAAACTCTATTCTATTCGACATAAGAGAGAAGTGTAATTATACCAAAAAAAATCGTCTCTTTATATTTGGAACACTCAAAGAATGGTGAAAGAGAACACCAAAGCACATAACTGTAATATCTTTTTCATCCCTTTCGAAAACCCATAAACTTCCACATTTTCTAGGCACACCCTAACTCATGAAAAACACCAAACGGGTTGACTCCAAAGCAGCCAGCCTAGCCAATGTGGAACTTAAGGAACTTCTGCATTCTGAATAATTATGTCCGGAGAAAAAGTGGGAGCGGAGGAAACTTTTAAAAGCAACAAAAAAAGGTGTGGAAAAAAAAATACCAGAACTATCTCCCATTGAAATCCTCGCATCTACCAAAAATGAGGGATGACAAGAGCACCCAGTTACTCCCCATGTCACTCGAGACCTCTCTCAATCTACAAGATGACACCATAGCCAAAATCTTATAAAGATCAGTGACCTTATTAATTGGTCTATCACCCTCAATCTTGAAGGATTGTCCCTTCTCAGGAAACAAGTGATATAAAAGTAGAATTCACACTTCCCCGCCACCTTAATTTCCAAAACCTCAATGAAAACCCCTCATCAAATCATCCTTGAGCACCTCTCAATCTTATAAAGATCAGTGACCTTATTTATTGGTCTATCACCCTCAATCTTGAAGGATTGTCCCTTCTCAGGAAACAAGTGATATAAAAGTAGAATTCACACTTCCCCACCACCTTAATTGCCAAAACCTTGATGAAAACCCCTCATCAAATCATCCTTGAGCACCTCTCAATTCCTCTGAAAGAATGCCATAGTGAAACCATTCGAGTCTGTCACTCTTCATCTTCATCCATCTCAAAAATTGCTGCCCTCACCTCATCCTCCCCAAAGGGTCAATACAATCAACTAGATCTCTCTTCAGAGATAGACCCACAAATCAACCCCCTCGATCATAGATCTAAAGGGAAAGAGATATCAGTATATTAGTCCCTATCCTGCCATCCTCTTTGCAATTAGCCCTTGATCAGAAACCTCCTCTCCAGAATCTAGCTCCACCTCCTTTAGAAAATTCCTCCAACCTATTACAACTCGATGAAACAAATAGGTGTTGCAATCACCTTCCTTCGCCCACATAACCATGGACTTTTCCTGAAATTTATATCTCCCTTCCTCAAAACCTCATCTAGTTTTAAAAAAGAGACCCAACTAACCTTAATGTCATCAACTAAAGAAACATCCTTCTCTAATCTAGCTCCAGGTCCTTTATAAAATTTCTCCTACCTATTACAACCCCTATGAAACAAACAGGTACTGCAATCACCTTTGCCCACATAACCATGGACTTTTCCTGAAACTTATATCTCCTTTCCTCAAAACCTCATGTAGCTGACGCCCGCCATAGGGTAAACCACCGCCTCTACGGTCCCCGACTGATTCTACCATAGAGGCCAGCAATAGACAATAACTTCCCCTGAACACAACTTACAACTTTCATCGTACCGTGCTTTCCAAAGAGCGACTCTTCTCAAAATCTCAAAAGGTGCTGAGTTGGAATCCCATTCTAACCAAGGATTCTTGTGGTTCCGGAGGATCCAACTACAGAAGAACCAGGAAGGTAGAGCATTCACCCTTTTCTCGCCCGACCAAAGAAACATCCTTCTCTAATCTGCCAATATTAGCAATCACCATAAAAACACAACTTTTTCTCACCCTATATATCCAAAAACCTCTTTGATCCAAATCTTAAGCTATCCCTAACAAACCTTAGTTTCCACAAACTTGAAACTCTCCCTCCCAACCTTGCACTTGATACTCATCACAACCTTTCACATAGCTCCAGCCAGTTAACCACATGTTTTCAAAGAAAAAAGGAGTCAGAGCCACTTAATATAGGTAGAATTTCATAAACCACATCATGAAAACTATTTTCTCACTTTCTTTTTTTTTTACCAAAAAAAAATAAAAAATAGACATTCTATTGATTGGAGAAGCAAGACATTAACCTAGAGAATTCCAAGTAAATTGACCATTAGCAAAAGGAACTGCCCTAAGACCACAATTTATAATAAAGAAATCAAAATACCCAATCCTAATAGTCACCCTAGGACCCCCACCCCCCCAACTTTCAAAAAATAAAACTTCTTGGATGACAATATAATGACATTGAAGTTCCCACGCCCAAACACCAATGGTGGCTACACAGCCCATCCCTGTACCGATAACCTCTAAAAGGACAGATAAAGAAAAAGAATCATGCACGCTATTGTACAACCCGGAAAACCTAGTATCCCAATCATGACCACTATGAAGCCCCACAAGAATGCAAGATGCAAGAAAACCCCACTCCTTGGAACTAGATTCTCAAATGCTCCTAACCAAAAGAATATCCACTACTTCCAATTTGGACCATTGAATTAAAAGCACATCATGAAAAACCCACCACCCACCTCCTTCACCATCTTCCTTTTATCCCTACCTAGGCCTGCAAACAAACCAAGCCGCTCGTAGGAGCTCAGCGCTCAACTCAGAAAGAGCCCGTTAAAGCTCATTAATATTTTTTTTTAATAAACAAAGAATTTATTGGAAGAAAGAAGAATGTACAATTGTACATAAGTAAAAATAAAGAGAAAATAAAAAGTAGAAAATAGAGCAGGGAGAATAAAAATCCTCCCTTTACATCAATAACAATAAATTACAACAAAAATTCATCATAAACTGAAAGTCAACTCAATGAAGCAGAATCAACCAATCCCGCTGCAGGTCTTCCAAAGAAACATGACAAAAAAGTCCATTAGCTGATACCCACAGCAACACAAGATAGACCATTCTACTCCAAAGCAAATTACTAGCAATAGACACCCCTCTGAAAATTCTCGCATTTCTCTCCAACTGGACACACCAAATAACAGACATAATAGTGCATCCCCAAAAGGATGTACTATCCTTCCCTTTACCAAAACCCCAAAAATTGACCGTAGAAAAAGCCTTTAAAGTGGGGGGACAAACCCAATCTTCACCTAAAATACCAAAAAATTTATTCAAGACAACCAATGAAGAAATAGATGTGGATGAGTCTCACCACTCCTCAAACAAAGGACACAAATATCCAAAGACAGAGCCTTATTAGGCCCTCTCTTCTGAAGCAAATCATTAGTGTTAACTCTTTCAAGTACTATAGTCCAAATAAAAGCTTTTATTTTCAAGGGAGCTTTAGCTTTCAATATCAAAGAATACAAACCAAAAGGATCCCCATTAGGGTCACTAGTCAAGTAGGAGAAAAAAGATGTACAAGTGAATTTCCCATAAGGATCTAAATTCCAAACCCTTTCATCACTTCCCAAATGGCATAAATGAATTTGAAAATAATCAAGCAAATTGGTTAAAAGAATCAAGCAAGTTTATTCCAAGAGAGATTATCCCCTTGTAAAACAAAAAAAAATAAACAGCAATAGGGGCATCACGAAGACTAGAGACTCAATTTTGGGCCTGTTAATATAAAAATGAGCAATTCACAAGCCCAATTTTTTGGCTCGTTTAATAAACAAGCCAAACCTGATTCTTGAACACAGACAGACTTGGTTCATTTCGGCTCATGAGCAACTTGTTGTAGGCACGGTTGCGCTCGTTTGCTAGGCTCAAACTAAGCTCGTTCATGGCCTCACTTAATAGGCTCAAACAAGGGTTGATAAATAATAGCGGAGGACTTATTTAGCCTAAAAGGCTAGGCTGTCAGTGAGCATTTTTATTTTTAACTCAATGCCTTCATTTAGACCTAGTAGAGCAAATCAAGTCGGATAATCTGTGACGGACTACACAGATTACCGAGCAAGGAAATTACAATTCATACCGACTCAATAAATTAGCAGATTGATGGCGGTTCGGATTGAATAATTTGTGGCAGATGGCAGATAATCCGTCATTCCCATAATTTTTTATCATCCAATGAACAACTTATTTAGTAACATCATAACTAAAGTAAATTTTTAAAATTATAATTTGTTACATTGTTAAACATTTAATAGCCAAACAATTTTTTTTTCAATTTTTCAAATCATGAATTTAGATATTTCGTTTTGATCACATGAATTATGTATTTGCGTTAGAGTTTGAGAGGGAATGTGGGGTGAACCCAAAGGTGCATACAATAGTATGAAAGTTGAGAGTGTTGAATTGGGCCTTAGACAATTTGGCCTATGCTAGCTGGATCAATGCTTAATAAGCATGGGCATATCAAATTATCTATGAATTTGAGCATTAATTGTTAACGGGTTGATGGATATCCATCGGATAAAACCCGAAAACCACTAACCAACTCGTTTATAGGCGAATAAAATTTCTTTTAAACCATATCTGAATCATTTAATGTTCGGATTGATTATAAGTCAATTTACGCAAGTTGAATTTGGTTCTAAATAACAGTATCTTTATCCGTTTTGCTAGGTCTACCTTTATTGTTGATAGGCCGCACATACAAGAAAACTAGACTAGCCTTTTGGCCTAGTAAAGGTCTAGAGGAACCCTAATGCCTAAGGCATAAATTAAAACTTTAAATCATAGAAACACTCTCCAGCGCCCCTGCTCTCTTGCCTCTCCACTATGCTGCTCTCCCCACTTTTAGATCTGCCATGGCCAGACTTACAACTCAAGGAAGCTTCAACCCACAAAGATCAGTCCTCTCCACTTTTAGACAAGTCCTCCCCTTTGTTTCTCTTCTACCTAAAATTTCTCGACCCATTTCTCCTCTTCAATGCAAAAGCTACCTTGTTTGCACTGCAGTTTTGCGGCAAAAAGTATTTCTTCTTTGTTGAATCAGTGAGGTTTGGACCTGCGTCACTTGTCAATTTGCTCATCAATTTACTCAGTTGGCTTTTTTTTCCTTGAATTGGGTTTCCTGTTAGTGTTTCAAGTGTTATAGACTTGTAACGTTTGAAGTATTAGTAAAGTGTCAAGTGATTCAATCGTATTGCTAAAAATATTACTGATGTCATAATATGAGAGATTACATTAATTTATTAATGCAATATTTAAATGATGGTGGTTATTCCTGTTTGTTTTAAAAAAAAAAAAAAAAAAGATTCTTCCTGTTCGTTGCCTGATGGTTTTGTTATGCTATGTTACTGTACAACAAATTTGAACTCTAGATGATAATAATATATGCTACTTCGTAAAAGAAATATTATAGATCGAAGGTTACATTTGGTTTGCTAAATGCTTATTCCTAGGAATAGATTAGTTTTAGTAGGTTACAATTAGTCATACAAGAAATTATGTTGTTACTATAAAGCAAATAACGATGTAAAACATTTTATGAGCCCATAATAAGGAATAGACAAGGAATAACTATTCCCAATTTTCATCAAGGGATGCTTATTCCTTTTCTTATTACATGTTGAATGAAATAATTAGGAATATATGAGGAATAACTATTCCCTTGATTTCAAAAATTTAAACTATATTTCATCTTATTCTAAAGAATAGCTATTCCGCCGAACCAAACGAGTCGTAAAGTAATCTAAGTGCTTTGGTGCTCCTTCAAAGCACTGAACTCTGAAGGAGCACCAAGAGTAGGCATGGTGCATACATAAGTGATGCAAGATCTAGAAAAAAGAATAAATTAAGGAGGTTGCAATTGTAAAGAGTAAGAGACGGCATGGCAGCAAAATCAAAAAGAAATGTGATCAACAAAATAATATTCATGGAATAAGGTCAAAGTAATAATAAAAAAAATCATTTGTACAAATGAGGATTGACACAAATGAGCAATTCATTAATTGAACCAAGCTTGAGCTCAAGCCGGCAAATGAACCAAGCTCAAAGCCCAGACCTACATTTAATTTCCGATTCAAGCTCAAGCTTGAATTTCTGAGCTCAAACTTAACCAAGCTAGAGCTCGAGCCCAAATACTACTCTATCGCACCAAGCCTAAACATGTTAAAGGTCAGCTCAGCTAGTTTGCAGCTATAGCCCTACTCCCCAAACCATAGACAATACAAGAAAGCAGCATTTTAATGAAAAAGATTTGGAGGCATCCCTCTTCCCTATTCCCCCCTCCTTCATAATTGACAGCCTATCCTTCTTACTCTCCTCCTTAGACTCCATTCCAACCCTAATTTCCAACCAAAACTCAACAACCTAATACCATACAACCAAGAGAGATTGTGCATCTTATTTGTCCTACTTGTTTCACCATCCTCTTATGTAACAAGGGTGTTTCAAAGCTAGTAATGCCAAACAAATGAGTAGGTAGTATGCCCAAAGAGAACCTACCTAAGCACCACAATCCCTTTCAAGATCTCCCTAAGCTCAGATAACCCAAGCATGTGAATTGGACTCATACTCGATTTCATAGATACATATAGAATTTTGTGGAAGGCCGTATTTGATGAAATTCGTATGTACGTCTTGGAGGAAGATCTTTCAGATCTTCTGAGATCCACCCTACAGTATGGGGTTAAAAAGCCAAAGTAAGTGATCTTATAAAGAGAAAAGGGATTCTTGAACCCATTTCACACTCATGGTCACGTTGAGGTACTGCAAAAGAAAAAACTGCAAAAAGGCCAGCCATATTCTAAAAAATGGAAAAAAAAAATATTGTCTTATCAAATTCTCTATCGAGCCATGAAAAATATTAAACAAAAGACAGAAACAAATCCACTTTCTGTTTTACGTCAAACAATACATGGAGTATCTCCTGATATAGCAGTAAAAGCAAGATGCGTAAGCAGATCAACTCATCAAGTTCCCATTGAAAAAGGATCCACAAAAGGAAAAGCACTTGCCATTCGTTGGCTATTAGGGGCATCCCGTAAATGTCCAGGTAGAAATGTTTTTAGACACTTGAAAGAAAAAGGGACTGGACAAGAATCAATGCTGCAATTTCCCCCTTCTTTTGGCTTACACTCAATTCCCTCCCCTCATTAGTACCAAACTGTTTTGAGTGTAAAGGCACCCAACACTGGCTCAGAAATAACCCCAGCCGCACCCTCAACTGGTTCTTTCTGAGAACCAAAAACTCTGTTCCTTCAACTTGAACTCCCCACAACCTTCAATTCTTCAATTAGAATATCAGACGTGAGATCCTATGATTCTTAGCAATACTGACTACTAAGTAACGACTGGAATCTGAAACACATTTCCCATCTCCATAACGCCTTCCTTTGCCTCACACAGTCTGTTGCTTTGCTTCCTTGAAGACATTGGAGGAACCTTTTAGTCTTCATCTTGACTTTCCTCACTCTATAACATCATTGCTCTGCTCAGCATCTTCTTCCATAGAAAACTATCCAGCTGATACTTATTGAAGCCCAACCAAATCCTTGCCCAAAGCATCCTTTCGTTCTTGGACCGAAAACAAAGGCCCAGATGACAAAAGGCCTTGTCTGCCCAATGTCTTCTTCTACGCATCAGAATTGGTCCACATGCCAACCCAGGTCATTTGAAGGTTGTGGAGCCCATTTTCTCACATCCCCAAATCCTGTACTCAAAAGGAAAGCTCGGGCTAGAGGTATGACAACCTAAATATAAATTCATTCTCAAAACATGTTGACTGAAATTAAATGTAAATATCATCAAACTACAATAGAATTTTTTTCAAGTGCGCAAACCCAGATGATAACAGCATCATTCCTCCACGGGGGGTGGGAGAGAGAAAAAAATCTTCTTCTTTTTGTAGAAAGGAGATATCTAACACCATAACCATAGGAAATTCAAAAACCTTTGTGGACTTAAAAAGCAAATATTCGCACATATTTTGCTAATATGCCTTTACTATTTTCCCAAGTCCACACATTTTAAAACATATAAATAAAGAAGGTGAAAAAAACGCTGCAGATACAACCAAACTGTCTGGAAAATTGACCACTAAGAATGCCTCTTGAACCACTAACTATGATGCTTTATGAAATCTTCTCAATAGGATATCATTTGCATCAACTTACAAATAATTGTATTTTACAATATTCTTTATAACAAATTGAATTTTACAATATCAAAATATATCCAAAAATACCCAATTTTGATGGTTATAAAAGACTCCCTCAGGAAAAAAACAAAAACAAGAAAGTAGCAGTATATGCAGGAAAAAACGGGGAAAAAAAAAAAACAATGAAGCTGACATGGCTTGCCTGAGTTACTAGCTCCTGAATGCTTCTCTTGCTGAGAATACTACTGCAAGATTCACTGGGCTCTGAATTATCAGTTCTGTTAGTAGCCCCAGATTGGATTGTGCTAGGTTGTGCCATTGCCACAGAGGCAGGCTTCACATTTCCAGATCCCTGACCTCTCATAACCTGCTGATGCACCCTTGATGGAGGAAACTGTTGTCCATACTGCTCTTGTGGCAGATGTGATGGCAAAGGTTGTTGCGATTTTTGGGCAGGTGACATTTGCTGCTGCTGTGAAGGTATCAAGGGATGATGACTTGGTTGGGAAATATGAGATCTTTGCTGCGAGGATTGTATGTTTGCCGGTGGTCTATATGAAGGGGATGGTAAAGGAGGCTTTCCTTGTGAGCCAGATGATAACCATGGCTGATTATGAGACTGTAGACTTTGCGACATAGGAGGTGCTGGTGAAACAGCCGGACCCATTGATGAGACTCTCATAAGGCCATGACCCTGGAAACTCTACAAAAAGAAAAGGACATTGACAATCATAAAAATTAATTAAAAAGAAAAATCTTGGAATACTTATATCATCACTGAAAATATCTTCACTTTTAGGTAGTGTTTGGTTCACAGTTAAAATCAGAATCGGAATCAAAGTTCACTGGAATCGGAAACAGAATGTCATATTCCTCTCATGTTTGGTTCCACAAGGAATCGGAATCGAAATTGTAATATAATGTTTGGTATATATAAACATAGGAATTGGAAATTAGTCTAATTTATCAATTTTGTCATTATAGTATAAAAAATTTATTTAATTAATTTAATATGAAATAATAACATTATAAATATGTAATTATTACATACTATTATTTTATTAAGCTATATAATAAATATTTTTTTACAATAAAATCATTCTGATAATTATGTACTTGATTATACTTTCATATTATATTTTGTTATATTTTTTATTATTTTTTTAACTATATTAAAAATATTATATTTTATCTTACATTTTATAAGTATTATTTTTTAATATGTAATTTATAAAATGTAAATAAATATATCATATATTATAACACTACAACATAATTATTATTTAATACAAAACAATAATATAATAAAATAGCCATCATAGCATTATATTTTATTACACAATAGTATTTTGTTCTTTTTTTATACATTATATCATTATTAAAATTTATTATTATATATTTTTATTAATGATATTAATAATTAATATTTTACATTATTTTAAGATTATACATGATAATAACCACAATTATATCATAGTATCTATAATTTAATACTATTCTATTACTTTTTACGGGTTATAATATTATTATATATAATATAAATATTAATAATAATGATTAAAATATTTTATATTAAAAATGCTATTATTTATTTATAATATTAATATTACTTTTTAGATTTATGTGATATATTATATTATATTATTCATATTGCATATAGTATTATATTAATATTATTTTTTATATTTATGTAGTATATATCCTATTATATTATATATAATATTACATTATAGTATATATGTGCCTGCGTATATGTAACATGCAATAGTATTATATATTTTTCTATACAATATCATTTTTAAGTTTTACTACTATACAACAACAACAACAAAACCAAACCTTAGTCCCACTAAGTGGGGTCGGCTATATAAATCATTTTCCGCCAATTTATGCGATTATGGACCATTTCTTTTGATAGATTCAAGGATATTAAATCCTTACTCACTATCTCCTCCCAAGTTATTTTAGGTTTACCCCTACCCCTTCTACTGCCCCTCACAGTAACTAAGTCACTCTTCCTCACACGTGCACTATAAGTCCTACGTTGCAAGTGTCCATACCATCTGAGTCGTCTCTCCCTTATATTATCTTCTATAGGAGCTATACCTAACTTACCACGAATATGTTCATTCCTTAATTTATCTTTCAATGTTATACCACTCATCCATCTAAGCATCCTCATCTCGGCAACTTTTACTATTATATATTTATAATTGATGATAATAAATTTTATTTTATTTTATTTATTTTTTAGATTAAAAATAATAACTTAATAAATCAATAATCATATCACAAGCATATCATAATATTTAACAGTGTTTTAAAAGGCTCAATCGAGGATCGCCTCAAGGCGCGACATGCCTAAAACACCTTGAGGCCCAATTTAAAATACCAAATTCCAAAAAGGTAATGCGTTTCATGTTGAGGCTTACGCATTTTTACAAAAGGCACACCTTTTGCGCCTTTTTAGTTGAGGTTTATGCATTTTGGGTGTGTGATTCTCAAGTAAGAATTGGTGAAAAAAATTTTAACATGTTTGTATAAAAGGAATGTCATAATATGAGTTGACTTCTAAAACTCTTGGACCTCAATCTTTCCAAAATAATTGAGAGTTGCATCTTAAATCATGAAAATAGTTTGAACTTTGTAATAGTACAGTTATTTCCTATCATGATTTATGTCATATATTCAAGTTAGCAAGTTTTGAATAGCCAACAAGTAGTTTGCAACGTATATATATTTTTTCTTTCTTACATTATATTTGTAATTTTCTTTATTTTCCTTATTTTTAAAATATAAAAATTTATTTACATATTTTTATCTTAAAAACAAATTCTTAAAAGGCTTATGCCCCAAAGCTTTAAGGCTTACGCCTCGCCTCTTAAGGGTTAAAACACCTCGCCTTACACCTTCGCTTTTTAAAACATTGATATTTAACATTTAATATTGTTCTAATTTTATATGTTATAACATTATTATATATAATAAAAAATAGTAATAAAGATCACTTAATATTTATATTAAAACATATTCTAATATTTTAAATATTAATAACAACATCATAATATTAATAAATTTATGTAATATATACTATACTATATTAATATAAATTATCATATTATAATAAATACTGTGTTTCTAGGAATCAAAATTTGATTCCAGAGTAAGAGTCACGAATCAAAATATAGGCAAAATGGGGGAATCCCATTCCTGCATGAAATGGGAATCGAAATGAGATTATTGTAAAACAAACATTAGGAATGGGAATCAACCATTCTAATTCTAATTCCTAGAGTTGATTCTCAATTACCAAACACCACCTTAACGTATAGATCAAATTGATACCATAAACAATGGCCACCACATAAGGGACCAGAACACTAAAAGAATAATTCTTCCTATTCATCTGAAAGTTTTCAAAGGGAACTCCCTCATGCCATAATATTTAGGTTAATGAATACATAATCTCTACAACATGACATCACAAAGTAAACCAGAAAATCACACTTCTAAAAATTTGGGGGGGAGGGGGGGGGGGGAATTCAAGGTGAAGTGAGAATCAAAAAGAAAAAAAATGGTACAACTTCATAGATATCTCCACTAAATCATATTGGCCATGACAGTGCCACAGCAGTCTATGAAGTATGAGCAAATTTAAGGGAGGTCTAAAAACTCAAAGTAACAATAGAGGAAGTCCCTGAAAGGGGGGTGAGAGTGCCTTGTAGACAGGGAACTGATATTCTGGAGCCAAGGAGCCCCAGGAAGTGCAAGCATGAAAGGCGGCAAGTGAGGAAGTTGAGATGGCTGAAGGGAATTAAGTGAGAGAGAGTTCAACTTCTAAAGTGTCAAAAGGCCCCAACTCTTGGGGGTATTTATGGTGGAGAGGCAAATTGGGTGAGTTGTCATCCTCCAATGAGAGAATGTCGAGGCCAGACCAAAGAGAAAGGATTATTGGTCCAATGGGGTCATGTGAGCCTCACCAAAAGGGCCCAACAAAGAAAAAACAAATTAGAAAAACAAAGAAGTTGATATATGACCCAATTAGTTTTATTTATTCTAGAAAAATTCCTTGAAAAAGAGTAAAATTTTACCCAAAAAAGCAGTTTAGGGAACTTTCCTTCTATTGAGAATTAAGATTTGGTTCCAAAAACTTCTTAACAGGATAAAAATATGGAGTCCATGACTACAAATGAGAGAGCTCATGGTCTTTTGGCACTATTATGGATATTAGCCAAAAGAAAGGCAAAGGCTCTAGATAACAATATTAGAATTCGGATAATCATTCATTTAAGTCTTAATTATTTTGTCCGCGAAAAGTTCATGGATCATCAACTCCAAATTTACCAACAATTTTCTACAAGAGCTCTCAACCTCACTCATAGTTGTGATGCCCAACAATAGGGCCACAAAAAAAAATTATTTTTTATTATTATGTTTTTATTTAATTTCGAGAAGCCATTTGAAAAAAAAAAATGATTTTGAAATATATGAATTTTAGGGATCTTCCTTTTCATTAGAAGTTTATTTTTGAAAATTTGGGCTAAATTCAGCAGGATCTCCAGGTAAACTAGTGTTAATCTGACCACTACCCTTAAATTAGATAGGTCAAGTGATGTGAACCCTAACCATCAACCTGAAATTATTTAATTTGAGTGCTAGGAATTTAATTAACCTCTAACCTGAAGGACCTCTAAGTAATGAAAATCAGGTAGTAGGAAGTAGGAACCCCAATTACCGGCTGCCTCTAATTGACAATGGAAACCATAATCAATCATCATTCATCACTCCAAATTGACATGATTTCAGGTAATATGAATCCCTATTTAACAATGTAGTCATCACCTTACTGTTTTTATGAAAAAAAATAAGCAAAAACCCAAATTTTGACTCCAGCAGTTGAAAAGGCATCCTGCAAGGAAATATAGGGTCCAGAAATTAAGTTACAAAGAGAGTCAATGAACCTTGGAAAGGCCATTCAGCCCCTCAATTTGCCCTCAGGATCTTCCTTACAAATTGATATTCTAGATCCCTTAAAAGGAAAACAAACCAAGCACTTAATCCAAACAAGATACACCCAATCAATACATGAAATCTACGATCAGTAACCTTCAAGCAGTCATATAATATCAATGTTTTAAAAGGCCCAATTGAGGATTGCATTGAAGCAAGGGCAAGGTGTGCTTAAAATGCCTTGAGGCTTAATCTAAAATACCGAATTCCAAAAGGCTAATGCATTACTCACTGAAGCTTACACATTTGCATAAAAGGCACAACTTTTGTCTTTCTAGTTGAGGCTTACGCATTTTGGGTGTGTGATTCTCAAGTTTGATCTGGCTAAAAAACTTTTAACTCCATGTTTATATAAATGGAATGTCATAATATGAGTTCGTTTCTTTAACTCTTGAACCTAACCTCTCCAAAAAAATTGAAAGTTGTACCTTAGATTAGATCTTGAAAATAATTTGAAATTTGTAATGTTATAACTATCCTTGTCATGATTTACATAATGAATTCAAGTTAGCAACTTTTGAATGGGCCAACAAGTAGTTTGCAAATTATATTTGATTTTTTTATTTTATATTAGATAGTGGTAAGGATTTAATAGCCCTAAATTTGTCAAAAGAAATGGTCTATGATCGCATAAATTGACGGAAAATGATTCACATAGCCGACCCCACCTAGTGGGACTTAAGGCTTGGCTTTGTTGTTATTGTTGTTGTTTCTGATTTTCTTAATTTATATTTATTTTTAAAAATATATGAAATTTATTTCCATACATTTATCTCAAAAATAAATTCTCAATAGGCTTACATCCCCAAGGCTTGAGGCTTACATCTCACCTCTTAAGGGTTAGAACGACTTGCAGTATGCCTTCTCCTTTTAAAACATTGCATAATACCATAAAACATCCAAATACACCCAAACAACAAAAGGAGCACTTTTATACAAATTCAACATATGCTTCATTATTGGACTTCAGCCTATGTTGAAGGCTTAAATTGAGCAAATTAATATTTTGGTAAATTCAGTTAAAAGGTTATTAAAATTGAAAATTTTAACCCGACTGACCAGTTAAAATGAACTATAACCATTCATTTCATTTTGGTCATGGTTTTTGGCAAAACCAAACTGAGTACACCCCTAGTCAAGTGTTTATTGGATTGAATAAAATATTCTTACAATAAAAAAAAAAAAGAACAAATATGCATGTGTGTGTATCGTCCATTTATTTGCTGAAATTTGCATCCTCTAAAAATTTCTTAAATTGATATGATACGGCCAAGTGACCCAAGCATTAGCATCATGATTCATCTGAAAATTTATAAGCAAGGCTCCTCTGTCATTTATGACCAAGACTCATCTATCAAATCAATTGCATCACCTTGAGATACAAAACAAAGAGAAAAGAACATAGTAATCTTACATAGTTGAGCGATATACCTATCTTCACGAAATCCCAGCAAAATCTTTCTAATGAAATTTTTTAATATTTCATGCTCCACAAGCCAAGTAACTTCAATTGCACAACTTCGTAAATTTTGATTGCTACTTAAATAATTCAAACATGTGAATAAATAAATGAATGGTCAAATACAATTTATCTATGCGATTTAAAATTGACCTTAGGAATTTTTCCAACCAGTTAATTTCAGTTGGAATAAAAATATGTGTAATATATAATATTTTGATTTTTCAACAAAAGTTAACTTTTGAAATGAAAAGGAAGTGCATGAATCTTGCCAATTGTTGGGTATTTAATCATATAATTTTAGTTTAATGAGTAATTAAATATAGTTTGGTCATTGTAGGAAAAATTTCATTTCAAATAAAAATGACCTTAGCTTTTTGAAAGAAGAGTCTCAAGTGTTTATTGAAATGAATAAAATATCATCACAGCAAAAAAAAAAGAATATATGTGTGTTTATGTGTGTGTGTGTGTGCGCACATATATACGTATGCACGTATGTGTGTGTGTATTACCCATTCATTTTGCTGAAATTTCATCATCTAGAAATTTTTTAAATTGATATGATATGGCTAAATGACCTGAGCATTAGCCTCATGATTCATCTTTTCAAATTGTCCAATTGATAACTCAATTGGACATTAGTCTCGTGGCTTGTGTTGAAAAATTTTATATGCACGGCTGAGGTGTGTGTTTTATTATTTAGAGGAGCGATGACTCAATTTAAATGAATAGAAGTGTACCTTTCCTTGATGGATAGAAGTCTAGAGATAGCAAGATATTGGTATGTGTTGGAAAATTACAATAGAAGAAAAGATATTTATTAATAAAGTTAAGATTAAATAAAAATATAAATGCTTATCAGAAGCTGAGGTGTGGAAGGACCACTGTCCTTAAAGCCGATTTCACGCCTATGGAGAATATTTCTCGGTACATATTGTCACTAGGAGCACAACCTCCAGGATTACTCAACGAGCTCGATTTTGTGCGCACTCACAAATACTAGAGCTATAGGAGATGTAGTGTCATTTAGTTATCCAACAAAATACAAATATCAAGAGAGAGTAGAATATAGAGTTATTTTAAAGAAAAAAGATATATTTTGAAATGAAGCTGGATCACAATTTATATAGGTAATTAAGTATAACTTCTAGCATAATAAATACAAAACCGTTAAAGTAGTAGTTAATACTCCAAAAACGTTAAAACTAAAATATTAAATTGAATGTATATTTAATTAAAATAAAATCAATGGTTGTTGTTTAATATTTATTAAACATATATATATATATATATATTAATTTGAATAACATTAATATCAACAATCCCCCACATGGTCCAAATTGAAAAAAAAAAAAAAATGAAGAAAGATAAAAAAACCAATGTTGGGTAACCACAAGATGTAATGCATTGGATGACAATATCTTTCTTTCTGAATTGCACTTAAAAAAATAAGCTATGAGTTACAAGAACTTGGTGAATATTAAATTTTTGAACGAAATTCTTTTAGCGTAACACTATAAACATATCACTCACATAACATCTTTAGAGACAGAACTCCTGTGGGTTAGTACAAATAGGTCATGCACCATTCCTAGATATTCATGAGTGCCCTAAAAAGTTTTAGCCCATAAGACTTTCATAGGAAGCAACCCCACTTCCACACTCACATAGGTAAATCCATTAAGTGTATAACTGCAACTAAACACACCACCTAACAAAGCATATGGATGATCAAAATAAGTAATAGTGCTCACCAAACTGCTCAATGACTTATTATTACTCACTAAACAGTGAACATAATTCATGGGATCTTCAATCACATAGGTTGGGTGGTCATCATTAGTAATTCATGTTAAGGGCTTAAGACACATCCCCCTCGATGTTTTTTTTCCTCCTTTTTTTTTTTTCCCATTAACTTTCTAGCTAACCCTTTAGATAAGGAGTTCATTAATCAACAGTTGTTTCTCAATTTTCATATTTTAATCATATTGGTACTAGGTACCCCCACATTTTTGTGATCACACTAGTAATAGCCCAATTTGACTATTCAATTAGTTCATGTTAGTCCACAAATATACTAACCTAAGCCAATACCACCATGGCTGTGGTATCTATATGTATTAATTATTATATAGAAATTAATTTCCTTGTGCCATTTAAGGCTTATAAATTTAGGTGACTCCATCATCACACTACTACTTCCATGCAAAGACTATGTCTCATTTGCACCTATCTTACTTTGAAAAAATATTAATAATAATTATCGAGTATATTAATTTAATTGCATATTTATGCACCACTGTCTATTTCACATATGAATAGTATACAAAACACTTTAGTCCCCACAATTAAGGATAATAAATTTATGTACCTTACAAAAATCATGTAATCATATAATTGGGGGAAAATATTATAATTTTTTTTCCTTATATGCAGTGAAATAGAATAAAAATGTTAAAATGTAATCTACTGGAAAACAATATAAAATAATAATGTCGACTAATTTATGTACATGTATATCTCTCATTTAAATAAACAAGTCAAGACCAACAACAAGAAACAAAAAAAAAAAAAACCTTCTAATTCAATTGTTCAAGCCACAATTTTTATACTTGTCTCAAATATAATAAATCTCAAACAATATTATAGCAATTATAAAATTGTAAACCCCACACTTCAATATATTTCAAAATCTGACAATATTTAAATAAGGTCAGTAAAATATTGTTACGCAACTAACATATCTCTAACATGGCTATACCAAAGAAAAGAAATTTGAGAAACAAATAAATTAATCTAAAATACACAATACTCAAGCATGCACTCATCATGCAAGAAATGAAGAAAATCAAAATCTGTGTAGTTAAGAAAACTTAGAAAATATACACACTCAATAATTTTTTTTAACTATAAATTAAAGTTTAGTCATAAAGATAAAAATTAAGCAGAATGGGCTCAATAATTCGTGGCGAAAAAAAGCAAATATATAAGTTAATCATATAACAATGATAGCAAATTCAGTTTTCACTTTTACAGACTTGAACTATTAAAACTTTATGTCATCTACTTTTGTTTAAGGATCACTAATAAAAATTTCATAACATTTCCACAAATTTAAATATTGCATAGGCAGCATTATATTCCATTTGTATATAATCTAACTAAACAATTAGGAATCCAATTTGAAAAAAAAAATTAACAAATACTATTAATAACGATAAAAAATAATAATTCACAACCAGTGTCAGAACTTTAAATAATATAAACAATAATAATTCACAACTATGTGATAACGACACAAAATATAAAGCATAAAATAAAAATTTAAATCTCTTCATCTACTTTGCTGAGGAAAAAATTTTTAGTCACTTGTTATATTAAACAAGTGACTAAAAATGTGTTAACGAGCATATGCAATTTTATTAAACAGGATACGAGCATATGCAATTTTTAAAATATGTGATAACCACAAAAAAAATATAATGCATAAAATAAAAATTTGAATCTCTTCATCTACTTTGCTAAGGAAAAAAATTTTAGTCACTTGTTATATCAAAGTATCATAGAAATAGATAATTGTAAAATTTTAATAATATATATTATGATTATATCAATAACAATTATATCAAATGATGATGATGATGATAACAATAATAATAATAATAATAATAATAACAGTAAGGGCAAAAGACACTCACCTCCCTTGAGGTTTGGAAAAAAGAAAGAAACCTCCCTTAAGGTTTCAAAAATGTCACAGACCTACCTTGAGATTTCAAAAACGCCACATAGCTCCCCTAAGGTTTGCCAAATAGACAAATTCCCCCTAAAAAAGCTTGTTTTTTGGCAAAATACAAAAGGAGCTTTGCATCTTTTTGGCAAACCTCGGGCAAGGTCCTTGGAATTCTTGAAACCTAAAGGGAGTCCTTGGAATTTTTGAAACCTCGGGGTAGGTTATTGTCTTTTTCCAAACCTTAGAGGAGGTTAGTGTCTTTTGCCCTAATAATAATAATAACTAAAAAACTAAGGAGCATCACTTTTTTTTTTTGAAACTTTCAATATAGGCAATTTATTTTTTTTCCTTCTAAAATAGATAATAGCGTTAGGCTTTAAGATTGTTAGAAAAATATAATAAAAGGAAAATGTTTACTAATAAAATTAAGATTAAATAAAAATATAAATACTTATTAAAAGTTAAGGCATGGAAGTCGATCCGCGCCTACAGAGAACATTTATCGGTGCATATAGTCACCGCGCACACAACCTCCAAGATTACTCAACGAGCTTGGTTTTTTGTGCACTCACAAACACCAGAGCTATAAGAGATGTAGTGTCATTTATTTACCCAACAAAAAACAAATCTCAAGAAAATATAGAGTCGTTTTGAAGAAAAAAGACATATTTTAAAATGAAGTTGGATCGGAGTTTATATAGGTAAAAATTAAGCATAACTTCTAGCATAATAAATACGAAACTGTTAAAGTAGTAGCTAATACTCTAAAAACATTAAAACTAAAATATTAAATTTAATGTATATTTAATTAAACTAAAACCAATGGCTATTGTTTAATATATATATATATATTTAATTTGAAACATACGACATTAATATCAACAGTATGGTCCATCCTAGGGAAGCAATGGACCTTTTCAATTTTGATTGCATTGTAATCATAATCAGTTGCCCAACAACTTATCACACATGAAAATTTGGTATCTTTGGTGATCACGGTTAGGATGAGCTATTGCATTTTTTCCCCTTCTTTGAGTCTCCTTGCGCCTTGGAGCCAAGCTATCCCTCAATTTGGGGGCTGATCAAAATGCCCCCCACTACCTCTCTTTTTTTTTCACTCTAATTACAAGGATCATTGCAAGGAAAGCAAACTTCCCATACTTGGGATGCCAATATCTTGACACCAAAAATTAGACACCAACCTCCGAATGACAAGAACCAAAACTATGCAAAGTCATCATGACCTTGTGTCAACAAATACTTCTTCAGGACCCATGATTGGTGTCAAACTGTTGTTGCCAAAATTCACTCAAATTGATCTCCAATCTCAATTTCCTAAAAGAAAGTAGAAAAAGCTTGGAGGATTGGGGGTATATTCAGGGAGGTCCCTCCTATGCTTAAGTCAGGGATCGAAGAAGTAAAGAATGAATATGGCAATAGAATAAAAAATATGTCCAAAATACCTAACCCTCCCCAAAGAATCCTCTTTTATAGCAAGAGACCCCTTTGGTATTCAATATCAAGTGCCCTTAATTTAAAGGGAGTTACAAGAATTATATTTCTTTATTTCCCCCTTTGCTTAGAAATTACAAGCCCTTTATTGGCCTTCCTTAATTGCCTTGACTTTCTCCTTTTTGTGCAAGGAACTCCTCCACCTTCTAGATTGTAGGTAAAAGGGTAACTCAAGGCAATCAAGGAGGGCCAATAAAGAGCTTGTAACTACTGAGTAAAGGGAGGAAATAAAGGAGTATAACTCTTGTAACTCTCTTTAAATTAAGGCCACTTCGTATTGAATACCAATGAGGTCTTTTGGTATAAAAGGAGATTCCTAGGGAAAGGTAAGACATCTTAAACACATCTTTCGTATTGTTGCCATATCCACTCTTTCTTTTTCCGTCCCTAACTTACACAATCGAAGGATCCCTCAGCATACACTCCGGATCCTCCAAACTTTTTCTACTTTCCTTTTTAGAAAATTAAGGTCGTAAATCAATCCATCAAATTTCAGCAACAATAGTTTGGCGCCATCGTGGGGTTAAAATAAGTATTGTTGACACAAGGTCATGACAACCTCACATAATTTTGGCTCTAGTCACTTGGAAGTCAGTTTTTGAATTTTAGTGTCAACAGACTGGCATGCCGGGTAGAGCAGGTCTACTTCCCTCAAGATGATCCTTGTAACTACGGGGGAAAAAAGAAAGAAGATGGAGGCACCTCGATCAGCCCCCAGATTGAGGGATACCTTGGCTTCCAAGGCACCCAAGGAGGCTTATAAAAAAAAAAAAATGCAAGAAGTCCACCCATAGACGTGATCACCAAGATACCGAACTCTCATGCGTCATAAATTATTGGGTAACCAATTGTGACCACAATGGGACCAAGAACAAAAGGGTCCATTATCTCACTAGGATGGACCATGCCAATATCTTACTAGAAAGGTACACTTTTTTTTCATTTAACCTTAGTCGCCACACCAATACGAAATAAAAACACACACCGCAACCGTATATATAAAATTTTTGAAAACAAACCATGAGACTGATGTCCAATTAAGTTCTTATTTGACAATTCAAAAAGATGAATCATGAGGCTAATGCTTGGGTGATTTGGCCATATCATATCAATTTAAGAAGTTTTCAAAGGATGAAAATTCAAGCCAATAAATGGGCAATATATATGCTGGAAATATAATAGAAGGAAAAGTATTTACTAATAAACTTAATATAAATAAAAATACAAATACTTATTAGAAGCTGAGGCGTGCCTACGGAGAACATTTCTCGGTGCATATACTCACTGCGTGCACAACCTCTAGGATTACTCAGCTGGCTCGATTTTGTGTGCACTCACAAACACCAAAGCGATAGGAGATGTAGTATCATTAATTACCCAACAGAATATAAATCTCAAGAGAGTAAAAGATGATAGAGTTGTTTTGTAGAAGAAAAACGTATCTTGAAATGAAGTTGGATCACAATTTATATGGATAAAATTTAACTATATCTTCCAGCATCATAAATACGAAACGTTAAAGTAGTAGTTAATATTCTAAAAAAGTTAATACTAATATATTAAATTTAACGTATATTTAATTAAATTAGAAACCAATTACTGTTATATAATATCTATTAAACTAATATTTTTAAATTTGAAACATCCAACATAAATATCAACAATCCCCCACATGGTTCAAATTAAAAAAACGAAGAAAGATAAAAACCAGTGTTGGGTAACTACGAGATGTAATGCATTGGGTGACAATACCTTTCAGTTTGGTTTTTATTAGAAAACTAACCAAAAACTTATTTTTCAAAAAATTAAAAAAGAAAATTGAAAATTGAAAATTGAAAATGAAAACCAGTACCAAAATGTAAAAAAGTTCGATTTCAGTCTGATTTTTAGATTTTTGGTAATTTTTGTATGCCCTTACTTGGGACTGTTTTTTTCCAAAAGCTAAGGTTGTCCTTCTTTGAAAATTTTCCCATACAGAGACCAAATTAATTACTTATATATTAAAATTATATCTAATTAAATACAAAACAATGGGCAAGATTCATTCACTTTCTCCTTTTCATTGGTGGCTGTCGAAAAAATCAAAATATTATTTATTATGTCTTTTTACTACATTATTCAAGTTTTTGGATTATTTAAGTAGCAATCAAAATTTACAAAGTTGTCCAATTGAAGCATGTAAGATTACTTCGTTTTTAGAGCATGAAATGTTAAAAATTTTCATTAGAAAAAGGCTGTTAGGATTTCGTGAAGATAGGTCTATCACTCAAACAATGTAAAATTACCATAATACTATGTTATTTTCTCTTCGTTTTTGTTTCTTAAAGTGATACAATTGATGAGCCCAACTCATAATTTACAAATGGTTACTCATAATCAACAATCGAGTAAAAAATTATGTGAAAAAATAAATACACCCCTCCCAACCTGAAAGTGCCTTCTGCGGCTAAGGAATAAGAGACGACTGATGGAGAATAAAAGAACACCTATAACCTAGAAAGTGAAGGGGCATCCTCATACTAAAAGGAGTAACTCAATGCAATTAAGAAAGGCAAATAAAGGGCTTGTAACTATTGAGTAAAAGGGGGAAATAAAGGCATGTAATCCCTCTAACTCCCTTCAAATTAAAGACCCCTAGTATTGAATACCAAAGCGGTCTCTTGCTGTAGAAGGAGATTCCTAGGGGTAGGTCAGACATCTCGGACACAACTTTTATATTGTTTCCATAATCACTCTTATTTCTTCAATCATTGGCTTAAGCATTGGAGGGATCCCCTGAGTACATCCCGAGTACCCCAAGCTTTTTCTATACAATTGATAAGTCCTGCTCATAATTCACAAATGAGCTCTGCTCATATAAGCAACATATAAGCTCAGCTCAAAATTGACAGATTGTTACTCATAACCAACAATAGAGTAAAACATCATGTGAAAAAATAAATACTTCCAAACCTGAAAGTGGCTTGCGAGGCTATGGAATAAGCGGCAACTGATGGACGATAAAAAAAACACCTATAACGTAGAAGGAGAAGGGGTATCCTCACACCAAAAGGAGTAACTCAATGCAATTAAGGAGGGCAAACAAAGGGCTTGTAAGTGTTGAGTAAAGGGAAGAAAATAAAGGCATATAACCCTTATAACTCCCTTTAAATTAAAGGCCTCCAGTAACAAATACCAAAACCATCTCTGTTATAAAAGTGATTTCAAAGGGAAGGTCAGACACCTCGAACACATCTTTTATCTTGTTGCCATATTCACTCTTACTTCTTCAATCATAGGCTTAAGCATTGAAGGGATCCCCTGAGCACACCCCAAGTCCTCCAAACTTTTTCTACTTTCTTTATGGGAAATTGAAGTTGAGAATCAATCTAGTGAATTTCAACAGCAACAAGTATAATTTTCATATTCTTGAAATGCAACCAAACACTAACATGATCATCCTATATACATTCCTTGGATTCTTACAAAATGCAAAACATCCTATGAGGTAGGCATCCCATTCCTAGGAATCACCCATTCTTAAGGGTGATTTTGGTTGGGAAGAAGTGGAGAGGAGAGAAGAGAAGAGAAGAGAAGAGAAAAGAAATAATTTCTCTCCCCGGTGCACAAAGAGGTGGAGAGAAGTGGAGAGAGAAAGAGAAAAGAAGAGAGAAGAAATAACTTCGCCCCACTTATTGTATTTGGTTGACATTAAGGGAGGAAAGAGAATAGGTGGAGAGAAGTGTAAAGAAAAAGCGGAGAAAATTCCAGCTTTGTTTCTTTCCTAAATTGGAGAAGTTTGGAGTGAAAAGAAGGGAAGCCAACTCATAACTTTATAAAAAGACAATCATGCCCCTTCACAAAATTAAAAAAAAAATTCCTAAAATCACAAATTTCATCTACATTATTTTATTTTCTATATGGTTTGATTTCCAAAAAACATATGGTCAATGAAAATATTGTCATGATGGAATTTAATGTGCATATTGGTTTCTTCCAAATTTGATAGGATCTTTTAATCTAAAAAATTTTGTTTTTTTTTGTTGTAAAGAAAAAAAAATCATTTATATATTGTCATTGCATTATTATCATGCACTTTCCTTACAAGGGTAATATTATAAAATGATAATACACAATTTCTTTTCTTCTCTCTCCCATTAGTTGAACCAAAAAAGGGAAGTAGATTTCGAGTTTCCCTCCTCTTGAACCAAACATACAAGAAAGAAACAAGTTTCTGTTTTCTTATCTTCTCTCCTAGTAGTTTCTTTTCTCTTCTATCCACTTCTCCCAACCAAACACACTCTTAGTGAGATTCCTAGGAATGTCAATCCACGGGAATAAATTTATTTTGTGAAACAAGTGCCCCATAAAGGATTTTTTCATATTTTTAAATCAGTGAGCAACAATCATATTGGTTGTTGCCTAATAATATCAATGGCTTCCGAGACCATTACAAGGCAATATCTCGAAGGTCATCCAACTCACAATCATATCAGCCAATACAGTCATCATGGCATTGCAACAGCCATTACAAGCTGCTATAGGCCATTACCTTATGCTGTGAACGACTACAATAGGATTATGAGTCCTCGTTTTGCTTCTTTTTCTTTTTCTTTTTTTACTCTATTCCTTATATTAAAGGTTACAAAGTCTAGTTTTCGTTGGTAAAATTACTTTAGTAAAATATATATTTTTGGGTCTATTTTCTTTGATTTTTAGTATTTGTTTGTTTAATAAATAGCATTTAAATAAACCTAACTTTTGTCCTTAGTTTTGCTTCAAGAATTTGGGACAAGGTTTGATCTTTGGCATCTATTTGGGTTTTTAGTGCAACTATTTTAAGGGTATAATTTTTAGGATGCCCAGCAGCATTGGAAGGCTTTCTTGTTTTGATTGTAATTTTTACTTTTTCATTTTGAGGATTTCTTATCCTTGTTTCTGTATATTCTTCTTCTCTACTTAATGAAGTCACTTCTATCAAAAATAACAATAAGGAACTTTAAAAATGTTTCACAATGTTCAAAAGAACGTGCAGGTACCTTGAACCAAAATCCACATAAAACTACACAACACGAGAGACAAAGCACACATAAATCAAATAAATGGAAAAAAAAAAAAAAACATGTAAATTTCAAAGGAATACAATATCTAGGATGGAACCATAGTCATCTTTTTTTGAATTCATGACAATTCTTGCTTCATTTATTTCTTAGTTCATGGTCTATATCCAAACTTGACTGACTTGCTAAATTAATGGTCAGATGGCTGGCCCAAAATCTTATTTTTTATTGGTTTTCTATTAGTTTTTCCATCATAATTTTAAGAATAAATATCAAAACTTTTCAAATATTTATCAATTTCCATATATTTTCAACCAACTAATAGCAGTCTGAATTTGGCCAACTCGTGCAGCCCCATGACCATTTGACTGGATTCAGAACCACGCAACTTGGTATCATTTACATAAATAAAAAAAAAAAGGCATAAAAGATAATGGCAACTTGATATAATTTACGAAAAAAGGCATCAATAATAAATTCTGAATCGGCACATGGTACTCACTTGGTTAGCAGGAGATGGATTACTCGAGGCCATCTGTGCTCTATAAGATGATTGGACAGGTCCCTGTTGATGATGTGAAGGAATCCCACCTGGCCGCATTTGAGGGCCTGAATTCAGTGATCCCATCATGCCCACACCCTGCATTCCTTGTATAGATTGTCTAACCTATAACATTTTAAATGATCACAAACAAGGCAGAAAAATTCAATTTTAACAATACAATTTAATCCACACATATCTAACCAAAGTCGCCACCATACCAACGAGAAATGAGTCATACAAAAACAAAACTATATTGAAGTTTGGCAGCTAAGGAAATGCAGGGAAGAACAAGAAAAAGAAACGAGCACCCTAAATCTAGACTTTCTGCTACTTTGAGAAAAGACAACTATTCGAGTACAACACAACTATTTCTTCTATTAAGCTCATTTTCCCCGTCCCTTAGAAAACAAAATAGCAAACAACACAGTTTTTATTATGTTTTCTTCTATTCGAGTACCTGGAAACAAACCGAAGGTAAGCAAAATCTACTCCAAAAGAAAAATAAGCGGAAAAAGCAGGAAGCCCACCTGTGGTGTACTCGAATTGCCCCCTGATTCAGACACATTGACAGCGCTGCGACCCAACCCACCAAACTGCTGTCCATAAGAAGACGAGCTAAATGAGGTAGGTGGCGGCGGCATAGGGCTAGGATGGTGGGCAGGGACCCCAATGGCAATCCCACCCCTTTGCGCGGGCGGCGCAGCTGAAATAGATGAAGACGCCGAGGCGGAAACGGAAGAACATGACGAAAGCGGCGATTGAACGTGCGACGAGAAATGCGGATGATGCGCCTGCTGGGGCCAAGTTCTGTTGAACGGAGGCCTCGACTGAGAAGGCTGCTGCTGCTGCGGTGGTTGTGAGGCGAGTGGGATTGAAGGTTTAGGGTTGGGATTAGATTTAGGGTTTGTCTGGGAGTTGGGAGAAGATGAGACTGGGGTGGAAGTGGGAGAAACGGAGGACGGAGGTGGGGATTGTGCTGGGGATGGTGAGGGCTCCGCTGGCTGCGAAGTTGTGGGAGTTTGGTCCATGGAATCAACAGGATTTCTCTCTGGAGGGGGCGGGGTGGGTACTGTGTCCTGTTTATTTATATTTGTTTACCAAAAAGGACGAAAGAACAAGAAAATATAAAACAAAAAAGACAAATAATTATTTTTTTATATTAAATTGCTTATACCATTATCCATTAGTCAAAGAAGAGTAGGTGTAAAAAGAAATCTCTAATAAGAAGTTTTTTACTATTAAAGATTTATTTAATTTTACATTACTAATGAGTGACATTTAGTATGTCAAGAATAGGCTCTTATGTCATGTTATAGACCTATTTATTATTAACTATTGTAAATTAACTGATGGCGTGGAAATTATTATTATGAGCACAACTCTCTCTTTATAAATGATACTGGATGTTATTTTCTAATTCGTGTTTCTCCTCTGTCAATGATTTCTTCTAGTTATATTACAATTATCGAAATAGAAGATTCTCTCTCCATATTTTGTTATGATTTTAGTTTTCATATACATCAGTTGTGAAATAAAATAATATCTATAACAAGAAGTTAAAGGGCACCTTGATACGAAAACATATAACTCAACTAAAAGGGACAAATGAAAGGCTTAAATTCTGAAGTAAATAAGGGAAAATAAAGGTAAGGACGAACAAATGAAAGGCTTGAACTCCGGAGTAAATAAGGGAAAATAAAGGGGTAGGACCCCTATCATTCTCTTCAAATTAAAGGTCCCTGCATTGAGTACCAAACGTATCCACCAATCTCCCTCAAGTGGTTGTATAGTATGCCCATGAAATTATGGGTAGCTAATCTATCCATCTCCCTTGAGTGCACTTCAATGAGTCTTTAGCGAATGAAGTATAGTTTTATTCACATTATTCACTAGTCCATCACTTTGTGGATACGATACCACAACATATATGAAGTCAATCCCTAGCTTATAATAGAACGTCCTTAACCACTCTTTGTCAAAACTATTCCATGATCTATAATTATTATATTGGGAACTCCAAAATATACACGCCATTGAAGTCCAAAAGAAATTGGTTTTATTGTGTTATATTATCCACAATAGAGCCTTCATCTCTACCCACATCATGAATTAATCAATTGCCACTATAGAAATTGTTTATGCCCTACAAATTTAGGTGAAGGTCTAAGTGTATCTGTCGGCTCGGGTGTGTGTCTAGAGGGGGGTGAATAGACGTTCTTTGCAGATAATGAATTTTTCTACTGGCACAAAAATTCCTCAGCAGGACACAAGAGTAAAATACCACAATATATCTTAAAGTAAACAAACGTAATCAAGTAAAGTAATAGAAAGATAAGGAAAGAGAAGCTTGACACAGCGAAGTTAACGTGGTTCGGCACCAAGTCTATGTCCATGCCTCGAGTCCAACTCAAAGATTCCCAAATCCTCTAAGCAATCCCCAACAAGTCGGAGAAGCCTTTACAACATAGGTGCAAAACCCAGTTGCTCACTAAGAGCCTCAACTCGGTGTTCACCAAGAATCACCCTAACGAAAGCTCACCAAGAACCTTCAAGATATACAAGCAACAATAAAGGTAAAGATTACAAGATGATGCTTCTTCTTAAGTTAATGATACAAATAGTTATTCACACTACTCTCTTTCAGCAAATGATATGTAGACAAGAATAGAGTGCAAGAGAGCTTGAGCAATGTAAAACCTAGAACGAATGCTTCACTAATTATCTCAACAACCAAAATGCTCTAAATCAATATATGAAATGAATGATAATGGGGTATATTTATGGCCAAACCGATGAGCAAGTCGCTGGCTAGTCGTTGGGCATTAATGGAGAAAAGATGAGGCCAAAACTAGTCGTTATTATGCAATTGCAGTCTGCTCGAGCCCACTGGTCGACCATACACCATCTTTGGTCGACCATACATCCTATATAGTCGACTAGTCTCCTACACTGGCCGACCAATCATCTGGTCCTTTTAGAAAATAGAGCCATTGAAACTTATGGTCGACCACTCCCCTATAATGGTTGACCAATCTCCTAGTCTGTGATGAAATTTAAGCTACTGGAATTGCTGGTCAGCCATTCCCTTGTAGTGGTCGACCAGTCACCTAGTCTTTTTACACAATGAGCCTATACATGAGCTATCTTATGTTAGGACAAGTTCAAAGGACATGTGTATGTTCTATTTATGTTTCAACCTTGTCCAAGTGTAGTTTTTACCAAGATAAGATGTCTGTCAATAAATCTTATTTTGAAACTCATTTTGACATCTTATGTAGTGTTGTGACTTGATATGCATGTATTAACTCGATTTGAATGTTCAAGCTATTATGAACTAAATGCATATGCAATTGCTCAGCTCTTACAATGTTTTCTTGCACATATCATATGCACAAGAGTTACAAAATAGTTCCTACCTCTCACACAACCCAATAAACATGTAAAGAACACAAGCTTTCATATATGCTCCGGTTGGTTTTGCTTCGGTTGTATCATTCGTTGAACTTTGGAAATGACCTTTTGCTCGTTGCTTCTTCAATAGATGTCTGAACCTCATGCTTACTTGGATGTCGTCCTATCTACCTAAACTAGACTCAATGATATTGATTAGATACTGTGAGGGACACTAATGGGTTGAATTCATCAAAACAAGCTGGAATGAGAAACCTTAGCCACTAGGGCTAACATTCTCCCCCTTTTAGATGATAGCAAACCATTTGTGTTCTTTTTGAAATATTTTTCTTGAAAAAATGCTCCCCCTCAAAATATGCATACATGTTTGAAAAATAATGTAACAATTCCTCCCCCTTAATGTATGTACTATATGACTTTCATATCATATTTTATTTTGAAAAAATCAAATGAAATTTTGGCAACATGTCGTCTATAAATAGAGCATTTTTCCATAAAAACCATGTATTCAAACCTGATTAATTAAAGCAGTTCAATACACCCAACATTTCAGCAGTATTCCCAATGTCAAGCAAATTAGTATGTCCAACACAAACAATACTCCCAACCACAAGCAAATCATTTTAAGCAATAACCATGAGAGATCAAGCATCAATTAAGCATAATAGATCCTACAAACAATTGTTCTCCATTACATAATCAAAACAAATATCAAGGACAAGATGATTTGCATCAAAACAACAAAATGATGCAAACAAGCAACATCAGTACAATATTTCGTTCTTTCCAAAAATATTTGCTCCCCCTTTCTTTCTCAATATAAATTTTCTTCTCAAAATACTTTCCTCTCACAATTCTTCTCCCCCTTTTGCCATCATTAAAAAAATCAACGGATCCTACTGATTTTAGCGGAGGAGCTCAAGAATGGCTTCTTGTGTTTGTTGTAGGGAGGCGAAGCCCTGTTCCATGGCATCCATACATGCCATCATGCCTAGCTCAATTCGGTCCAAGCACTCGATTATGGGATTGACTGGTTGAGCCTATGAAGCGTCCATATGAATGTCGAGAACATCTTGTTCTCTGCTTGCTGCTTCCTCTTCTTCCATGGCAGCTTCCTCTCCCTCGACTGGCTCCTCAACTTGTTCTTCATGTTTTCTCCAAAGCATGGTCTGATCATCCTTTATAAAGTGCATCCTAGTAAGGGTAGTTTCAGTGTAGATGTCATTGTGGGTAGGTGTCGTACCATGTATGCCAACCCTTATCACCTTGAAGTGTTGAAAGAACTTTGTAAGCATTCGACCATATGGCAAACTCCTTTTTTGATGTTTCGAAGTGTCCTCCATACGGTTGGCGATAATGGTAGGTAAATGGATGCCACAACCATGCCATAAGCAAAACATGACAAAGATGTCGGTGAGGGTGACCCATATTGTAAAATATAATCCGGTGCAGGACGCGAAACTTAACAGTTAACTCATTTGCTTTAGGTTTGGCAATATCGGGAATTTGGGGGTTACCTGTGACCAATTTGAGTTAACTTAACGATTAACTCATTTGCTTTAGGTTTGGCAATATCGGGAATTTGGGGGTTACCCGTGACCAATTTGAGTGCTTTGTGTAGATTAAACCAATCGAAATCAGGTCTTAAGGTCTTTGGGAGGATTCGAATGGGGTAACGTTGACATCCCAAAACCTAAAAAAAAAAGTCTTGTCATTTAACACTATTTTGCTCTCCCTAATCATGGAATAGGATGTGCTTCCATTTGAACATGGTACGAAATTCGCATAAAACTCTCGAACAAGATCAATATAAATGGTTCCATTAAAGGTCAGGAGATTTTCCCATCCAATTTCTTGTATCTTGCCTAGGAGCGTGGAAAAATTATTTTTGAGAAATGGAAGAGGAACAATCTTACTATGCGTAATGCTTCTATGAGATATGTCATCGTTATAGCAAGTTCTTGCTTCGGAAGAGACGAACTATACTTGTCTATTTGCTGAAGCTTTGCACAGATGTTCGGATTGAGGGTTTTGTGAAGAACCCTCGCCAGTCTCAGGGGGACGTGCGAAACTCATGGCTTTTCTCTTTGATTTTGAGGCCATGGTGGTCGAAATGAGGCTTAGAGGATGATGGAACGTGGAGATTAGGGTTCAAAAGGATGAGAATATTTGAAATAAAGAGAAGGCTCTCGATTAGAACGTGACAAATGACATTCTGGGTGCTAAATTTTTTAAGAAGCCTGTCAGGAATGGTCGACCATTTTTTCTCGCTGGTTGACCATAGGCCCTCTAGTCGACCACTATCCTTCTATGGTCAACCAGGTATGTTGTGTTGCATCCTTAAAATTTTCTTTTAAGTCCAATAAGCCTAGATTATTTTAGGTGATTTAAAATAAGTCTTTGGGAGTGCACATACCTAACTTATGTCTAATTTTACTAAATCTTTCTTCGTTTAGGGGTTTAGTCAAAATATTGGCTAATTGATTTTTGGTATTTACGTATACTAATGCAATGTCCCCTTTTTGTACGTGGTGTCGAATAAAATGGTGTCAAATTTCAATATGCTTAGTCCTTGAGTGCAAGCATGGGTTTTTTTGAGATGTTGATGGTACTGATATTGTCACAATGAATTGGTGTACCCTTTATTAAGATTTTGAAATCCTCTAGTTGCTGCTTCATATACAATGCTTGAGCGCAACAACTACCAGCTACTATATATTCAGCCTCGGTGATTGAAAGGGCAACTGAGGTTTGCTTCTTGCAAAACCATGAAATAAAGGAGTGTCTAAGAAAGTGAAGTGACACGTTCCACTAGTACTTTTCCGATCAGTTTTGCATCCCCTATAGTCAGCATCTGAATAGCAGGTGAGATCAAATGGAGCATTCTTAGGGTAAAAGAGCCCTAAGTCATGTGTTCCTACTAGGTACCTAAATATTCTTTTAACGACATTGAAATGTGACTCTTTGGGACATGATTGAAACCTAGCACACAAGAAAACGTTGAACATAATGTATGGCCTACTAGAAGTGAGGTATAGTAAAATACCAATCATCCCTCCACATAATTTTTGGTCAACATTCTTCCCCTTTTCATCACTGTCAAGCTTTTTTATTACTCAATACAACCCAAATATTATAAATAGAACACAATGTTAAAATATTGAGAATAATTAGGCATTTAATTAAAAATATAATCCTTAATGCATGAATTAAAACACCTAATTATGCATATTTGATGCATAATCAATAATCAATTCCTTGTTGTTGATTATACCCTTGTGCAACCAATCTATCTTTTTTTCTCACAATGTTACCATCTTCATTATTCTTATTCATAAACACCCATTTTGTGCCTATTATCGTTGTGTTTTTGGGTTTAGGAACCAATTCCCATACTTTGTTTCTTTCGAATTGGTCAAGTTCTTCTTGCATTGCGATGATCTAATTCTCCTCATTTTCAGCCTCCTGAAAGTTCTTAGGCTCTATTTGGGACATGAAAGCTATATGATTACATCCACTTCTTAAGTGAGACCTAGTACTAACTCCTTGGGTTGGATTACCTATGATGAGTTCAGCTGAGTGATTTCTAACGAATTTCCAAGCTCTAGGGAGTTCCTAATTTTCTTCTTCAAGTCTTACAGAGTCTTCTTTAGGTGATGACTCTTGATGATCATTTTTTATTTCTTGGGAATTTTCATTTTGTTCATCATTTATCTTAAGTCGCTCAAGTTCCCTTTCAACTCTCAGGGTGGTCACTTGTTTATCCTAGTCAACTATTACTTTGGGTGCATATGGTTTAGTTTCATAAAAAATAACATGTGTTGACTTTTGAACAGTTTGGGTCTTTTTATTAAAAACTCTATAAGCTTTACTATTCATTGTATACCTTAGGAAAATCCCTTCATCGGATTTTGAGTCAATTTTGCTAAATGGTCTCTATCATTTAAAATAAAGCATTTGTGTTGACCTTATAGGTCACGCCCGATTTTGATAATGACAAATACTCATTATATCTAATGGGTGTTTGAGATTATGCGCAAAAACTTAAATTGACAGATCTCAATGCACATGGAGCAAATGAAGATTGAAGACCAATTTATATTCAGTGTTGTAATATATAATTCATCTGTGTAATTGGTCTATAATAGTAAATAGATTCTATGGCTTGTAATAATTGCATGCATCACCTGCATGATTTAACAGGTAAACTCGAAATGAAAATGACACCGGATTTTTTTGGTGTCTTCAAAAAGAAAAATACCTAGAAATGACCCTAGGATACTCACCTTTGCACTCATATTTGATAGGCACTTGAATAGGGTGAATGTGTGATGAAATAGGACCGAAATGCGCACATTGTGCACTTTCAGTCGACCGTCCTTGGCAGTTAATTCTGCCCTTGGTCGACTGAATCGGTGCCGGGTCAACATTTTGACCATGGCCCGATCGATCGAGGTCCACAGTTCATTTTCTGTCGGTCGACCGAGACATTTTTGTACTCTAACTACCTGGTTGACCGAGGGTCCTCGGGAAAAATCCCAATGGTCTGGTCGACCGAACCAGCCAGTTCAAAATGGCCCAATCAATTGAATCTCGGTAAAATGGAAAATCGCCTTTGGAAAGACACTTTCGGTCGACCGACCATTTAGTTCAAAAATGCCTTGGTCGACCGAACCATATGAGTCCTGGTCGACCGGACCTCTCAGGTTGCTTTGATTTTTACCGTGATTAAACATTTTTTAAATAGGGTTAAAATATTTAAAAGGTCATTTATCTTTTCTAATTATTCCAAGTGTGTCCCCAACAATCATATCTTATGGGGTATCTATATATATCCCCTCATTTGGAGAAATTAACAGAAGATTAGCATATTAGATTAAAAAAATTTCTCTAAAAATCCTAAAATCTATACTACTCATTTTCACACTCCATTCACTCATACTTACCTTCTACTATTGCCTAAACTCTCTGTAAGTTGATTGAGTGTTTGTTTGGAAAGGTTTACTCTCCTTGTTCTGCTTGGTTGATACGATTTTATTGAGAGCTAAACCTAAGTATTCTTAGGGGACTTTGATAATAAGTCTCTCCAAAGAAGACTTTTATTTGATCTTCTGAGGTTGTATATTCATTGCAATATCTTAAGAAGATCGTATAGTATTTTGGTTGCAAAATCTTTTCATAATCATTTTCAAATATCTAGTGTACTTTATATTGAAAAATATATTTGAAGAGATATTTGTTTATGAGATAGTGATCTTTGTTGCAATATTCATTCACTCATATATTATTTGCTGAATACAAAGATTACACATCTTTTGCAAACCAAACATATACATTATTTGATATTTACATGCTTGAGACATCCTGTTAATTGAAATATTTGAGACTTGATATCTTTGTGTGAGCTATTAGATTGAACACATATTGTGATACAAAGATTATACTAGTTGACACTCTCACATACTCATTACACTAATAGCAAATATTTTGAGAGTTGAAATGTTGGACCACACTGAGCTTACATATTATATCATTGGTGGTGTATATGATTGAACGTATTTGGGTACATATCTGTTTTACACGAAAGTACAATCACTATACCATTTGATTGTAATACACATCTGCTGTATTTCCAGGCACTGGCCTGAAGAGGGAGACTAGTCTTGGAATAGTCTCGGTTGGCTTAGACCCGGTTAGGAAAGCTAGGTGCGTCATCCTGTTAAGGCGTATAGGTTGAGGTCAGCCCGCTACTTGACCTGGTTAAGGTTGAGGTCAACCATATGTTACTTTGACCTGATTGTAATCGGTGCCGCTCTACCCTTAAGTGAGCTATTAGCGGAATCCTCTAGCTTGTGAGCTAGAGGCGGGGACGTAGGCATAGTTGGCCGAACCCTGATAACATATCGTGTGTTTATGTACATTGTCGCATTTTATATTTACCGCACGTATATGTTATTATGTGAATGATGCGCTTGATTTCAATTTTCGCATATTATGTTTATTGGCGTATTTGGAACTGGATAGAAAGACCCTAGGTTGTAATACTCAGCTGACATCTAGTTTAACCTAGGAGAAAAGTTTAAAATTCCAATTCACCCCCCCCCCCTTTCTTGGGAACACACTAATTCTAACAATTTGCATCCAAAGACCTTGAAGTGGGAGATGTTTGGTTTTCTACCCTTTCAAATATCATATGGGGTTTTGCCTATTTTGGATTTAATAATGACTCGGTTACTAACATAGCAAGCTATACTAATGGCTTCAGCCCAAAAAAATTTTAGAAGTTTATGTTCATTAAGCATTATTCTAGCCATTTCTTGGAGCATTCGGTTCTTTCTTTCAACTATTCCGTTTTGTTGTAGAGTCTTAGGTGCAGAGAAGTTGTGTGAATAACCATTTTCATTATAAAAATCTTCTAACTCTTGGTTTCTAAATTCTCTTCCCCTATCACTCCTAATGTAGACAATGGGCATTGCTTTTTTGTTTTGTACTTTTCCACAAAAGTGAATAAAAGTACTACATGTGTCACTTTTTTTTCTAGAAAAATAACCCATGAAAATCTTGAGAAATTATCAACAATAACAAATGCATACAATTTTCCATTTATGCTTGCAACATCATTTGTCCCGAATAGATCAAGGTGTATTAGTTCTAAAGGTCTTGATGTGAAAATCATTTTCTTAGTTTTGAAAGGTGATTTACTTTATTTTCCATATTGAAAAGCATCATACACTTGGTCTTTATATAGTTATCCTTAGGTAAGCCATTCATTAGTTCTTTAGAAGATAATCTATGCAAAAGGTTCATGCTAGCGTGACCTAACCTCCTATGCCATAGCCAACTAGTTTCACTTGTTACGGCCAAACATCTAATATCACAAGAGTTAATATCATCAAATTCAACTGTGTAGATGTTTGATTCACACTTGCCTATTAAGATAGTATTTTCATTCAAGTAAGTTATTAAGCATTGTGTAAATTGAAATGAGACGTTTAGTCCTTTATCGCATAGCTGACTGACACTTAACAAGTTATGCTTAAGCGTATCTACAAGTGCAACATTATCTATCGAGAGAGATGAATTACCAATTTTACCTTTACCGATGATTCTTCCCTTGGCATTGTCTCCGAATGTCACAAGCCCTTCTTTCTTGTAGGAAAGAAAAATGAATTTGTTGGCGTCTCCCGTTATATGCCTTAAACACTTGCTGTCAAGGACCTACTTGCTCTTCATCAAAGAGGTCTTCAAGCAAACCTGCAAATAGAGTTAGGTGATTTGTTTTGGTACCCAATTTTCCTTGGGTCCTATAAGGTTAGAGTTCTTGATCACCCATACGTACTTCTTTTCTTTTCCTCTATTTCCTCTGAAAGGACAAGTGAAGCGTACATGACCCTTTCTTTCACAGTATAGGCAAGTTTTATTAGCATGCAAAGAGTTTGGTTTGGGTGCTGGATTTTTTCTTGGTAATGAGTTTCTTTTGACACATAGATTTGTAAAACCAATGGATCTTCAATTTGATTTTTCAAATTTTCGATTTTCTTTTGGAAAAGCTCATAATCTATTCAAGAACTTTTATTAAGGTCTTCAATTTTTGTATTCAAAGATGTATTTTCTTCCTTTAAAGCAGAACAAAGGCATACTTCCTTTTTCTTGCATTTTGAGTGTGTTTATTCAAGATGTTTATTCCTCCTTTTAGTTGCAATTAATTCATTATAAAGTTTTCTACAAGTTTCTTCTAACTCATCATATGAAGGAAAGTATTCGTCATCAGAATTTACCTCATCTTGCTCATTCGCTATGAAGCAAAAGTTTGCAACTTCTTCTTCGTTTTCTCTCTCGGTAGAGAGTCCATCAAGCTCTTCCCACTTGGTTGCGTTCATGGCCTTATATTTATTTTTATCCCCTTGTTGATTGTTGCCCTTTTTGAATTGGGGATATTCAGTTATACGGTGTCCGGGCTTCTTGTAATTGAAGCACCTTATGCTTGATTATCCTTTATCCTTTTGCTTACCAGCCTTTTTGTTCAATAAGAATCTTCTGATTCTCCTAGTGATAAGAGTTATTTTTTCATCATTGTCGCTCCCTTCTTCTTCAATAATTTCCATTTTACTTGCTGTCTTTAAAGTCATATCCGTTGTCTTTTTTGGCTTTTCTATTTCAGCAATAACATTCTTCTTCTTGATCTCATAAGTCATGAGAGACACAATGAGCTCATCAAGAGTGACCTTAGATAGGTCCTTTGCTTCTTCAATTGTTGTAGACTTTGCATGCCATGATTCCAGTAATGAACGAAGCACTTTCTGCACATTGTCTTCCATAGAGTATTCCCTACCAGGTGCTTTCAAGCCATTTGTTAGATATGTAAAACATGTAAACATGGAAGTAATTGACTCACCTTCTTTCATTTTAAACATTTCATATTCTTTAACTAACATATAGATTTTTGAATTTTTAACTTGAGGGGTACCTTCATACATTACTTGGAGCTTTTCCCACATTTCCTTTGCGGTGTTGCATTCGCAAATATGGTTGTACTCTTTATCACTCATAGCACAATAGAGAAAATTCTTTGTTTTGAGATTAAGTTGCATCAACCTTTAGTCGGCATCCGACAACTTCTTAATTGGTATGAGCTCACCTTCGTCATCTTTAAATACATAATCTTCTTCGGTGATCACATTCCACGTTTTCAAGTCGTATGATTGGATGAACATTGTCATTCGGTCTTTCCATGTCAGGTAGTTGCTTCCGCTGAACTTTGGTGGACGGTCAACAGATTGTCTTTGGGAAAACATATCCGCCATTTGATCTTTGCACTCTAGATGTTACTCCGAAGGTCTAGTGACTAGTTATGATACCACTTGTCGGCCCGGGTGTGCATGTAGAGGGGGGTGAATAGACATTCTTCGTGGATAATGAATTTTTCTACACACACAAAAAAATTCCTTGGCAAGACAAAAGTAAAATACCACAATATATTTTAAAGCAAGCAAACACAATCAAGCAAAGTACTAGAGAGATAAGGAAAGAAAATGTTGACACAGCGAAGTTGACATGGTTTGGCACAAAGCCTATGTGCACTCCTTGAGTCCAAATCAAGGATTCCCAAATCCACTAAGCAATCTTGTAGGAACCTGAACCAAGAAAAATAAAAATTAAATAAATAAAAGGGAAGGAAAAACAAGAAAAGAATGGAGATGGTTTGGTTCAGCACCAAACTATCGACAGTTAAGGCCATATTAGAAAACCGTCGACGGTTACAACAATCGAGAGCATTTTAAGTTGAAATGTTAGTGGTTAGTGCATTTCTTTGGAGTGTTAGTGGTTAGTGCATTTCTTTGGAGTGTTAGTGGTTAGTACATTTCTTTGGAGTGTTAGTGGTTAATGCATTGCTTTGGAGTGTCAGTGGTTAGTACATTTCTTTGGAGTGTCAGTGGTTAGTGCATTTTCTTGGAATATGACTACTCGGACACTTAACCCCCAAGACAGCCAAAGCATTTTCTTGGAAGATGATGTTGGCCCAAACATGACTTTTCAATCTTGTTTTGATGATAACACAAAAAGGATAATTTAATATGTGTTGGTTAAGTGGTGATGTTTTAGGAAAGACAAAGTTCAAAAGAAAAGCATTAGAAAGCTCACGTGTTCATAAAAGCCTCATTATATGTAGAGTGATCCAAACAATAGCTCAAAGCAACACCAACATAAGCAAAATATGTGGACACTTAAAGCTAGCTCAAAGCTCAAGTCAAAAGGAACATAAAGCAAAATGCAATGAAAGGTTTGAAGAGTAGTACTAGGCTTTAAGGACAATATTGTAAGTACTTTATGTTTGAATATCTAAATGAAATATTTTGAAGCTCTTTTATGTTTATTCATTGACTTAGAGACCTTATTTAAATCCCTGAAAAATGTTTTATAAAAAATTAAAGTAAGAGAGCAAAAAGGATTTTCAAAAACTAAAATGAAAAATCTAAATTTGGTCTACCCAGAAGACTGAGGTGCACCCTCAGAAGACTAAAGATGTACCTCAAAAGACTGAAGTTTTACTTCAGTCTACTGAAGAATTTCTTCAGAAGATTGAAGAATTAGTTCAGTCTATTGAAATTTTTTTTTGAAGGAATACAGAAGAGGTAATACACTCTCAGAAAACTGAACCCTAAGTTTAGTCGTCTAATCTGGGACTTCAGAAGATTGAACCCTTAGTTTAGTCATCTGACTTTGTGTCCAGTTCAAATTTTTCAATGTGTTAAGGAACATCAGAAGACTAAACCTGATACTTCAGTCATTTGAACACTGTTAATAGTTAGAAATTTTAAATGTTTTAAATTTCAAATAAAGGTTTCTTATACCTAAAAATTTATGAAAAGATACTCCAAGTAATCTTGGGCAACACGAAATTACTTTTCTAAGCTTATAAATACATGATTTTGCAAATCAAATCATACCAAGAATTGAAAAATCTGTTGAAAGCTATCTTGCTATCAAAACTCTCTCTTGCTCAAATCTTTGCTCAATTGAATTGCTGAGTCTCTGAATTGCTGATCACCATTCTCTGAGTTCCCATTACCGATTTCTCATGTGGAGAAGGAACTTGGTGAATTCTTACTTAAGCTTCAATCTTATTTCAATTTGATATTTGAATATTGAAGTATCTAGTGTTTGAAAGTGTACTAATATGCTCTTTGTGAGAGTATTCATGTACATGGAAATTATTTCTTATTTCTTGTAGTTCTTGGATGATTCCAGGTTGTTGGATTGTTAACCGAGTGTGGGGTATCACTTAGAGAGGTGTTGCTCCAACCTAGTGAAGGAGTGGCTAAGTGTGGGGAATCACTTGTAATAGTTTGCTCCGCCTGGAAAGGAGTGCAATAGTGGAATCCTTTGGTGGTATTGGCCAGAGGCGAGGATGTAGGATGGGGATAAGTCAAACCTCGTAAAAATCTTGGTGTCTCTCTTTCCCTACTCTTTATTTTCAGCATTTATATACTTTGTTGTGTGTGAATGCAAAGTTTAGGCAGCTAAAGTTAAGAACTAATACTAACAAGAATACTCTTAATAAAAGAAAGTATGTTTTGATTAAATGTTTGAGGAAACCTAAAAAGGGAGTACGTTGTTTAATCGTTTGCGGAAATCTTTATTAAGAGTGTGCAAACAATTTCATTTAATACAGGGCTACATTCAAAAGCTGAAATTGCCAAAATGCTGCATATTTTATCTTGGTTTGGTATCTTTGGTTGTTTAATTTAAGTTGTTGATTGGTTGTTTGATTGATCAAGTTTTGATTATTTGTGTTGTGTTTTGGTTTATGGATTGAATAAGTAATTAAGTGTTTGTTGCGTGATTATTGAATCAACAAGAGGTTAAGATTCCATAAAAGGCATTAAAATTTTAATAACTCAATTCCCCATTCCTCTTGGGACTACACCTCAACTTTCAATTGGTATTAGAGTCAGGTTATAGCAAATCCTAACTAGTAGCTACATAAAGATCTATATGGCACACCTATGAGTACCTCTCTTTGGAGAGGGTCAATCCTCAACTAGGTCACCTATCTTTTGTGGTTTAAATTATACATTTTGGAAACAAAGAATGAGGATATATATTCAAACCATGGATTGGAAAACATGGAAGGTTATCACACATGGTGACTACATTTTTACTAAAATCGTAGATGGCAAAGAAGTTCCTAAAGAAGAAAAAGACTTGACTGACAATAATTACAAAATGATGCAAGTAAATTCTAGTGCCATGAATGGACTATATTGTGCTTTAGATGTTAATGAGTTTAATAGGGTCATGGCATGTAAGTCAGCCAAAGAGATTTGGGACAAGTTAGAAGTAACCTATGAAGGAACTATACATGTTAGAGATAGTAGAATTGACATGCTCACAAGCGAGTATGAGACTTTCAAGATGAACCCGGATGAAACCATAACAAATATGTATACAAGGTTTACACATATCATAAACTCCCTCAATGCCTTAGGGAAAAATTACTCAACTTATGAAATGATCCAGAAAATCCTTAGAGGACTTCCTTCTATATGGGAACCTAAAGTTACAACAATTACAGAAGGTAGAAACTTCAAAACAACCTCACTAGATGAACTTATAGGATCACTTCTCACCGATGAAATGGCTATGAAAGAAAGGAACACTGAAAATAAAAATAAGAAATCCATAGCTCTTAAAGCTTCTAAAGAAAGTTCAAGTAAGGAAGAGAATGAAACCAGTGAATTAGATGATGAAGAATTAGCTTTTATAACTAAAAGACTTGGAAAATTATTCAAAAGAAACAAGAAATTCACTAGAAAATTCAGAGGTCCAAAAACTGAAAAAAGTGAAACTAGTAAAAAGGACAACAAAAATAAGAATGATCCACCTACTTGTTACCATTGTAAAAAGGTCAGACACATCAAACTGGACTACCCTCAGCTTAAGAAAGGAAAGAAGAAGAAAAAACCAGCAATGAAAGTAGCATGGGATGACACAAGCTCAAGAAAATCAGAGAACGAATCCAGCGAACAAGAGATGACAAACATGTGCTTCATGGCACACAACGAAGAGGTAAACTCTTACTACTCCTCCTCAAAAGATTCTAGTGATGAGTCATGTAATGATTCATGTGAAAGTATGCCATCTTACAAAGAACTCCAAGTTGAATTATTTGCTCTTCATAATAGGTTTATTAAAGTATCAAAGAGAAACATAACTTTAAAAGAACAAAATGAGAATCTTAAAAATCAGCTAGAATCCTCAAAATATGCTGAAAAAGAAAAAGAATCTCATATTGACAAACTAATGGAGAAAATAAACACTATGTCTCAAGAGTTGAACAAATTACAAGAAAAAACCGACTTTAATAAAAAACTTTTTTAAATTCCTGCTCAACTGGGTTAACAAGTGATAACTCATTATTGGGTTACTTTTGGATACACTGGTCAGCCAAGAATAACCATCTATCATTTGATTTAAACAAAAGCATAAAAAGATAACTACAACGTGGGAGTAAAAAGTACAACCATTTTATTGAATTTCATTGAGAAGTACAATCTTTCTAGGCAAAGTATTTTTTTTACAACATCAGAATGATAAGGTGTAGAAGGTCTGTCCATCCATGTATGCTAACAGCAATGCTCCCTCTGAAAAGGCTCTCTTCACCACATAAGGCCCTTCACAATTTGGAGTATACTTACTTCGGGGGTCACTATGAATTGGCAATCTCTTTTTCAGTACCAACTCTCCTTCTTGGAACTGACGTGTAATGACTCGAAGAATAATGGTATTTAAATAATAAGAGAAAGGGAAATGAGAAATAGAAAGCAAGCTTCGTCGACGACATGGTAGTATAGGCTCATTGACAAAGGTGTGTCTCGTCGACGAGAAAATACCGAGAGGTTGTTTTGGGTGACTTTGAATTTCATCGACGAAGGAGAGAGCTCGTTGAAAAATTTCCTCTTGACTTCGTCGACGAGTTGACGTGGCTCGTCGATGAAGCTCATGTATAAATAGCCCAAAACTTTAGTTTTTATGCAGAAAATTAGAATAACTCTCTCTCTTTCTCTCTTTCTCCTCTCTACGGTTTCTCTCCCTTCTTTCTTTGATTTCGGCTCTAACGTTCACCGGATCGATGATCTGAGGCCACCACGACGCTCTTGGGGAAGTTATCTCCAAGTCTGCCTGAGCGGATCTTTGGTGGGGCAGAGTTGGAATTCATCCTTGGTTTAAGGTAAGACTTTTTTATGCAAAATTTGGTCTTTCCATAGTTATAGGAAATGTTATTCACGGAAAAATACTGAAGTTTAGTTATGAGAGTTGTCATTTTCAGGGTGTTGAATAGGGAACCCTACGAGTGCAGGACCGGTATATTTAGGGGGTTTCTTTTCAGTATCAGGTAAGGGAATAAACTAAAATAGTTATTTTCCATGCAAATTATGACTATTTATCAGTAAATTAATTTTTAGGAAAACATGTATTATATTTGTATATTATGGAGAAAATGCATATTTGGGAAAATACTTCCATATGTTGAAATGTATATATATGTATGAAATGACAGAAATTATGATTTTAGAATATAATATATGGTTTTATACAACAATGTGTGGCATGAATATTATTTTACGTGAGAGGTATTATGATATGACAATTTTACGAAGAAAAGAGATTATGAAATAATGCATTACATTATGATTTTTAAATACATGATAAATGAATTATTTATTCAGAATGATATGTATGAAATATTCGGTTCAAGGACGTGATTGATAGTCGGCGCAAGGCCGTATTTATGAATGTTTGGCGCAAGGCCGCAGATATGAAAGAAACTGGCGCAAGGCCATATGTAATGTATGTTATTTCAGAAAATGTTATCAATCTATTTATGTTAGATAAGTATTTATGTTATCAGAACCTGGATGATAGTTCAGTTCAGTTACAAGAGCACGGTATCGTTGCTATACAGATTAGATATCTATGTTCAGACTTGTGCTAACCACTCCACGAGAGAGTGAGAGATGGATAGTCGATGTGGCTTTTAGTGTAGAGTTGTAGACGTCCACTTGGCAGTTCGGACCAGGTGTGGTGAGCCCATCGTACTTACAGACATTTTTGACTCGGCAGTGGTTGGCCAGCCATTGTCGAGTCCCACCTTCGGGCTGCACAACCTGTCATGGGGGGTAATACATGACATCAGCTAGTTATTCATCTTGGGTGAATTTTCAGTATTATCAGTTATATCAGACATTTCATGATCAGTATAAATTATTAGAAATTATGAAAGTTATGATTATTCAGATATGTTATCATGAATGTTTTCCAGCATATGAAATGTACTGTATATGTATTATAACACTAAATATTCATGTTATCACACAACTGTATTTAGTTTATTTTCCCTTACTGAGAGGTGTCTCACCCCTAACATTAAACAATTTTCAGGAAACCTAGAAAGACCGGTGGATTGAGGCCACCGTTGAGTTAGGTTGGTGTTACCCTGCTAGGAGGGTAAGTGTTGAACTAGGATCAACAGATTTTGTTGTAGGATCCTAGGAATACTTTTTGGTATTTTTGGTTATTTTGGAGATTCTATATAAACACAGAAATGTGATGGTTTATAATTAACTCTGGTATTATGTATTTTATGGTTTGGAGAATGTGATTTAAATTTACTATTGCTTAGGTTTCTGCTGTGAATGTCAGATGTGTCCCCGTTACCCACGGGTTCGGGTTGACCTCATTATTAAATATGTTTTATTATATGATTAGATAAGCAGGTTGTTACAGTTTGGTATTAAAGCCTAAGATGTTAGGTTCCATAGACTCTCGAATGCAGCAATAATAATACCAGAGTATAGGATAAGGGAATTTGAGGTCTGGTTTTGTAGTTTAGATGCAGGGCTTCCGTGGTGGTTTGTGTGATTTTCCTGGGGTGACAATTTCAGGAAAGTCATGGTAAACTATCGTAGGGTTAGGTATTTAGGTTGCAGGATTGAACCTTGAATTAAGATTAGGAGAGATGAATTAATTAGGGATATAATAGTTGGATGATACGTATGGTGATAGGGGTTAAGTTGTTGGTTTTTCAGGATGAACCCTGGAGGCAATAGTGCCCACGCTAGTGTAAATGAGGGTGCTGGGTCCTCAGGCGTTGCCGGCGGTGATTCAGATGTAGCTTTACGCAGCGTGGCACAATAGGTTATGACTGAAAGTTCCAGGAATTCTAGGGAGCTAGGTGGTTCGTCTGCAGGCCACAAAAGCCCGATCGAGAAATTCATTAAGATGAATCCTCCGGCTTTCTCAGGAGGAATTGATCCTGTAGTCGCTGGAAACTAGGTGCAGGAGATCGAAAAGTCTTTGCAGTGCTGTAGTGTTCTGAGGAGTAGAGGGTATTGTTCGCTACTTACATATTGATTGGAGAGGCCGAGAGATGGTGGACGGCGGTGAAACTCTTAGAGCAGCAGAGGACAGTATCTGTGGAGGTGATGTGGGAGCAATTTAAGGAGACATTCTTCGACGGATATTTTCCAGCCTCATCCAGGGAAGCTAAGATAAAGGAGTTCATAAATTTGAAGTAGGGACAGCAGACCGTACAGCAGTACGCGGCGAGGTTCATCGCTTCACCCCGTACATCATTCCATATGAGGTGAAAAAGGCACGACAGTTTGAAAGAGGTCTAAGAGGGAAATATATAAGCAGGTGTCGATATTGAAGTTGCACGATTTTGCTGAGCTGGTTGATAGGGCCACTATAGTAGAGGTTGGAGAGCGGTTGGAGGTTGAGGAGTAGAGGCAGAAGAAGAGGTCCACACCTTCTGGTTCCCAGTAAGGAGTCGGTCATGGTTCATGGAAGAGAGGTGGCTATTTCAGAGACCGGAGGCAGGAGATCGGGAATCGTGGTTTCCAGGGGATGCAGCCATTTCCAACTTGCCTGACTTGTGGGAAGAGACACCTAGGGGAGTGTCGTGCCGAGCGAGGTATCTGCTATTGGTGTGGGGAGCTAGGACATATGATGAGGGATTGTCAGACTCAGATTGGTGCTGCTCCTAGACCTACTCAAGGAGGTTATCAAGCACCACGTGGAGGCCAGTAGAGGAATATGGCTCCAGCCAGGGTTTTTGCTCTGACGCCGGGTGACACTGAGGTGGCCGGCGACGTGGTAACAGGTACGGTTAACATGTTTTCATTTAAAGTTATTGCACTATTTGACTTAGTGGCCACATATTCGTTTGCATCTATGGGATGTGTTAAATTGTGTGGGGCTGAAACACAATCACTAGATGTTGAATTATTAGTAGCTGCACCGACTGGGTCAGTGGTGAGATGTTGTAGGATGCTCCGTGGTTGTCCAGTTGATATTCAGGGGAGAATTTTATCTACTGACTTAGTGGTGCTGGATATGCATGGGTTTGATATCATCTTCGGCATAGATTGGCTAGCAGCTAACTTTGTCAACATAGATTGCCATGTGAGGGAAGTGATTTTCAGACCTCCAGGGAGACTAGAATTCAGATTTATAGGGTCACGAATGCAATCTCTACCTCAGATGATCTCAGCTATCCAGGTGAGGAGACTATTCTTGAGTGGTTGTTAGGGATTTGTGGCCTTTGTGAAAGAAATGTCAGAGAATGAAATGAAGCTTATTAACACGCCAGTAGTAAAAGAATTTACAAATGTGTTTCCAGATGAATTTACAATCTCTATAGATATAACATTTATGCATTTCTGTGCGTAGTCTATGCAATCCTTTTCTATGGTCATCTAGTGTACCCACACCTTAGAATTTTTCAAGCTAACAAATAGCCACTAGCATGGGTACCACAAACCCCTTCATGGACCTTCTGCATAATTTGTTGCTCCTCCTGTGACCCCACACACTGTAGGAGTGTCATGTCATGGTTCCTTTTATAAAGTACTTCTCTATCCAGAAAGAATCCATAGATAATCTCCTAATTATTTTTTGATCATTATTAAAAGCTCCTACGGGATACTCATGTCATTGAATATATGTCTTTATGTCATAGAACCACGGTTTCCCATCAACTTCTTCTGTCATTGCACAATATGTTGGCTCCGCTCGCATCCTTATTCAAATAGGCTCAATCATCACTCTAGGTTCTATCTTGAATAGGGCTGCCAGTGTTGCCAAAGCGTCAGGGACCAAATTATTTTCTCGAGGCTAATGGAAAAACTTGATCTTGACGAACTCTTTTATCATTTCTTGAATAAATTTCTAGTATGGTATCAATTTAGCATCTTAGGTTTCTTATTCCCTTATTAACTAATGCATCACCAATGTCGTTTCCCCTCTAACTGTTAGTTCTTTGATCCCTCGGTCAAGAGCATCTTGCATACCTAACACAAAAGCTTCGTACTCGGCCATATTGTTGGTACACAAAAACGTGAGTTTGGCTGTAACAGGATTATATTTGTCCTATGGCAATATTAACACTGCCCCTATTCCATGTCCCCATATGTTGAACGCTCCATTGAACAACATTACCCATCCTATGTGATCTTCCTTTTCTTAGCTTACTGAATCTATGTCTTTATATGAAAAATTGAACTCCATGGATTGGTAATCCTCGATGGCTCTATCTGCCATGTATTTAGCTATGGCTCTCCCTTTAATGGCCTTCCTAGTTACATATGTAATATCATATTCGGTTAACAACATTTGCCATTAGGCGACCCAGCCAGTCATAGCTAGTTTCTTAAATACATACTTGATTTGGTTCATCTTGGAAATTAGCCAGGTGGTATAATACAGGGTGTATTGCCTTAGCCTACTAACCACCCAAACCAGGGCACAACATGTTTTTTCTAGGTCTGAGTACTTAGCCTCCTATTCTGTGAACTTTTTACTCAGATAGTAAATGGTCAGTTCTTTCCTTCTTGTCTTATCATGTTGCCTCAGTACACATCCCATTGAATTCTCTAATACTGCCAAGTATAGGAGGAGCGGCCTTCCGGGCACTAGGAGAACCAATACCGAGGGGTTTAGAAGGTACTCTTTTGTTTTTTTCAAAGGCATTTTGACATTCCTTGTTCCATTTATCTGAATTGTTTTTTCATAGCAATTTGAATATGGGTTCACATGTAACCGTTCACTGAGAAATGAAACAGGCAATGTAGTTTGATTTGCCTAGGAAACTTCAGACTTCCTTTCCAATCTTAAGACTGGGTACTTATCGAATGACTTTTATGTTATCCAGGTCTACTTCAATCCCCTTCTCACTCACTATGAACCCTAGCAATTTTCCCGAGGTGGCACTGTAAGTGCATTTCTTTGGGTTTGACTTGAGTTGGCACTTTCTTAGCCTTTTGAACAATTTTTCTAGATTTTCTACATGGTCTCCCCCATTTTGAGACTTGACAATCATATCATCCACATATACCTCTATCTCCTTATACATCATATCATGGAATAAAGTCACTATGACTCGTTGATATGTGGCCCCTACGTTCTTCAAACCGAATGACATAACCTTATAGCAGAAGGTTCACCAATGTGGTTTTATCTTTATCTTCCGATGCCATTTTGATCTAATTATATCCTGAAAATCCATTCATGAAAGAATATAGAGAGTGTCTAGTAGTGTTATTTACTAGAGCGTCTATGTGGGGAAGTGGAAAGTTATCTTTAGGACTGACTTTATTTAGATCCCTATAGTCAACACATACTTGGACTTTTCCATTTTTCTTTATTATAAGGACTATGTTGGCCATCCATTAATTCAGGATATTTAGTCACATATAGAAACCCTGCTTCAAATTGCTTTTGGACCTCCTATTTTATTTTAAGCAACATGTTTGACCGCATTCTCCTTAATTTCTGTTTTACGGGCTTGCATTCAAGATAAGTAGGTATCTTATGAGTTACCAAGTCAGTGTCCAAGCCTGGCATATCTTGGTATGACCATGCAAAAACATCCATGTATTCTTGTAGGAGATTTATCATTTTATCATTTTCCACCTTTTTTAATAGTGCCCTAATTTTTTTCTTGTTTTGGTTCTTTTTTCAATCCTAATGTTTATTGTGATAGTGGGGTCTTCACTAGATACGATCTTTTTTTCATCTAATTCCAACATTCTTTGCATTTTAGGAGATAGGTTTGTTTCCTGTTCTTCTACTTCGGCCCTATAGATCAAGTTTTCGAAGCTAACATTTGATTTTGACTCATGAATATTGATAAGATCATTTCCCCTATTCCTACATGAAACACAAGTGAAATTTTTTTGGAAAATCTACCTAAAGAATGCAAATGAGATATGGAAATGCAAATTTTGTTTATTTTCTTAGGATGGTTTTCTTGAAAAAAACTGCTAGTTGATTACATAAAGAAGAAAATTAAAAAAAAAATAAAGGTTAAAAACTCATAAAGTTTTTTCATTACATGGAATCAGTTGTTTTGGGATACCCCAACTTCTGCCAGTTTTGGAGCTCTACACCTGTAGCCATAGGGTGGACCCAGTCATTTAAGCTGCTTTCAGTGTCTATGGGATCTAACACTGATATACTAATTTGTCCCATTTTCGGACTAGTCTTTTCTTTAGTTTTAGGGTTGATGATACCGCCACTCTGAAATACCTGGCTTAAGGAAGGAAACTTCGTTTTCTGTCTGTTATCCGTTAGTTCAGCAAACCTTGCCATTTTTTGTACTTTCTTTTCCTTAGATTTCTTTTTTCGATCAGCAAAGGTAGGTACATAGCCAAGCCCGAAGCAATCTTTTGTTCCCCACGGTAGTACTAGAGTTCAAATCCCTTGGAGATCTTGTTTCATACACATCCTTGAACAATACCCAGACCTGATCATTTCAGATGCAACCATTTGAGTGGTAGTGCAGATTCAAGGTTGAGGGATCAAAGATCCCTCAACTATGTAAGCATCATTTATTATTTCAAATGCACGGAAAGATTCATCTAGTATTTCCTCAGTAGCTTCCACATACAGGGTGGAGGAAGGTTTGGGGACCATCAGATCGATTTTTCCATACACACATATCATCTTGTCTTATGCTACAAACTTTACCCTTTGATGGAGGGAAGAAGGAACTGCCCCAGTATTGTGGAACCACTGTTGTCCCAAGAAGCAACTATATGAAGGAGTTATAGCCTTGACCTGAAACATGATGTCGAAAGTCACTGGGCCAATTCACAATACTGGGGCAGTTCCTTCTTCTCTCTATCAAAGGGTAAAGTTTGTAGCATAAGACAAGATGATATGTGTGTACGGAGAAATCGATCTAATGGTCCCCAAACCTTCCTCCACCCTGTATGTGGAAGCTACTGAGGAAATACTAGATGACTCTTTCTGTGCATTTGATCCCTCAACTATGTAAGCGTCATTTATTATTTCAAATGCACGGAAATAGTCATATAGTATTTCTTCAGTAGCTTCCACATACAAGGTGGAGGAAGGTTTGGGGACCATCAGATCGATTTCTCCGTACACACATATCATCTTGTCTTATGCTACAAACTTTACCCTTTGATGGAGAGAAGAAGGAACTGCCCTAGTATTGTGGAACCATGGTGTTCCCAAGAAGCAACTATATGAAGAAGTTATAGCCTTGACCTGAAACATGATGTCGAAAGTCACTGGGCCAATTTGCATAGGTATTTCGATAGACCTTACAGACTCCCTACATGTCTTTTCGAAATCCTTCACAATCAGATTATTTTGCTACATGTATGAGATATCGATCGACAACTTTTGAAGTGTAGTCATGGGCATGACATTTAGCAAAGACCTGTTGTCAATCAAAACTCGGGCTATCATGTGGTCATGACACCTGTGGAGATTTGGAGCACCTTATTGTGCTCACAACCCTCTGATAGGATGTCTTCATCGATGAATGTTATATAATTGGTTGTCATGAGACTTCCCATTATATGATTAAAATTTTCCACGCTAATATTTTGTGGGATTTATGCTTGATTTAGGATCTTTAGGAGGGCCTCCCTGTGTGTCTCCAAATTCAAAAGCATAGACAATACTAATATGCAGGCAGACAGTTTGCTGAGTTAATCCACTATATTGTACTCGGTGTGTTTGATCAGTTTTAAGACCTCCTTTGCATCTTTGTAAAGGACTGACTTTTTAGTTGCTTTAACAACCTCCCTTGATTTTTATCAGCTTCCCTTTTCTAGATGTTCGAGCATGTAGACTCTTCCACTACGGGTTATTCCTTTAACCCCCATGACATTGTTAGTTCCTTTTTCAATATTGGCTTCATACCCCTACCTCCACGGTACTGCCTGGTTGCTTTGGTATGGGAATGGCTTGGGAACTAATATCATTAACTAGGCTAGTGCTTCCCCCATGGTAGAAGATCCTCTCGAGGTGGGAACTAATGGCCAGTTAGTGTATTGAGGATGTTTCGGCCTTCCTTCTTCAACAACTTTTATTTTTGAGTTTCCTCTGGTGGTGCATATGTCCATCCAGCCGAAGTTCATCAGTTCTTGCACAAATTGTTCAAACGTCACACATCTCTGTACTAACCAACCCTCTATGTTCCGGAATTTGCATGATGCCCCCTGGGTAAATGGCATCCTCTTTAAGCATTCTTGACATAACTTTTCATAGACTAGATTCAATGGAAATTGTTCCAAATCCAGTTCCCTACTTCTCCCTAACTCATCCTCTAGAGCATTGATGGTGCCTCCCCTATGATTGGGCAAAGGATTGCCTTGAATGTTGGGCTCTTTGGCATCAAATGTCAACCATGCCACGTCTCTTAATGATTGTATTTTGTACGTAAATGACCACCAATGATCATTGGTGTGACTGGAGAGTTGGAATGGTATGCATTTTGAACATCGGAGGTCATACCACTTCAAAAAGGGAGGATGCACAACCACTCCAGGGATGGTTGAGACAAACTGCCTTTCGATTAATTGAGGAAACAATTATGAATACGACATAGGAATTTGTTGACCTTATAGGTCATGCCTTGGTTTTGATAATGACAAATACTCTTGTATTTAATAAATATCGAGTTCATGTGCAGGTTTATATTAGCATATCATCAATGGCACGTGAAAGCTTAAAGATTGAAGACAAATTCACGCTCTTAATTGTAATAACTTTTATTGGAATTTATCTGTAATAGTAATTAGGGTATTCGGTTTGTAATAAGCACACACATCACATGCATGATTTATTTTGTAAGCTCAAACCAGATACAAACCAAAAATAACCATAGAAAGGCCTTAGGGTTTTCCTTTGGTCGACTGACACCGGACTTTTTCAGTGTCTTCAAATTGGACCCTAAGTGCCCCTAGGACACTCACACTTTCACATATATTTGTTAGGCACTTGAATAGGGCTTGTTTGCTTCAATATGAGACCAAAATGCACACACGATGCACTTTCGGTCGACCAGCTAAGCCAGTTTTTTTTGGCCTGGTCGACTGAGACATTCTGGGTAAAAGTTTGACCACCCGGTCAACCAGCAAAGGTAGTTCAAAAGGCCCTGGTCGACCGAAACTCCCTGGGGTCAAAGTTTGACCACTCGGTCGACCAGCAAGGTTAGTTCAAAAGGCCTTGGTCGACCGAAACCCTCTTGGGTCAATAGTTGACCATCTGGTCGACCGAGAACATTTGTTCTCCAACTACCTGGTCGACCGAAGGGTCCTCAGGAGAATTCCCAGCAGTCTGGTCAATTGAACTAGGTAGTTCAAAATGCCCTAGTTGACCAAACCTCGGAAGTTTGGGAAATCTCCCTCTCCGGTCGACCGAGCCCTTAAGTTCAAAAGTCCCCTGGTCGACCGAACCCTTTCTGGTCGACCGGACCTCTCGAGTTGCTCATATTTTTTTACCGCGGTTAATAATTTTAAACAGGGTTAAATTGATTTAAATGTCATTAAACTTTTTCAATAATCCCTAATAGGTCCCCAACGGTCAAAATTTTCAGTATGTCTATATATACTCTTTCATTTGGTGGATTAATGATTGATTAGCAAAAAGGATTAAGAATTTTCTCTCAAGAGCAAAAATACAATCTTTTGATTCCTAGTGCTCATAGCTCCTTACAAACACTCTAGCCTTCCTTCTAAAAGTTCAAAATCATTTGTAAGTGCTTTAAGTGTGTATTCTAAAAGGTTTGCTCTCATTGTTTGAAGTGCCTTGAATCGATTTTTGTAACGAGAGCATAACCTAAGTATTCTTAGGAGGCTTTTCTAATAAGCCTATCCTAAGAGGACTTGTTAAACTTCCAAGTGTTGCATTCTCATTGCAATAACTTAGGAAGTTTGTACTTGCATTTGGCTTGCAAAACTATTTTCAAACATATTCAAATATCTTGTAGTATTCATATTGATATTCTTGTGAAAAGATATTTGTGTGTGTTATATTAATCTTTGTAGCAATATCCATTCAAATCTATATCATTTGCTGAAACACAAAGATTACTTATATCTTGCAATTCAAGCATATATATATTCACGGGATTGACACATTCTATTGATTGATATTATTGGGGCTTGTTTGATACTCTGTGTGAACACGTTTGATTGAATACTCTGAAATACACAGATTATTATTGACACTCTCACGTGCGTACTATACTGATAGAAAAATTGTTTGAGAGTTGAACTACTTAGACCACACTGAGCTTACATTATTAAATCATCTGTGGTGTTTGTGTTTGTGCGCATTTGTGGTACAAATCTGCTTTACGTGAAAGCACTCTTGTATTGTACCTTGTGATTGTATATCTGAGAGATTCCAGGCGTGGCCTGAGGGGGCGGTAATCCAGCCCGGTAAGGATTGGTAAAGGTTGAGGTCAGCCTTGTGGTAATTTGACCTGGTCTGTATAGGTGCTGCTCCACCCGTTTAAGTGAGCAAGTTATTGTGATAATCCTTGTACTGGTTAGCCAAGGCGGGGACGTAGGCAGTTGGCCGAACCTCGATAACATATTTGTGTGTCATCCTTTCTTTACTGCTTTCTGGTGCTTGTGTGATTGTTTAAACTGTTTTATTTAATTTCTAGTATATTTACATTATTTGCACTAGATTGACCATAGGCTTGTGAACATACTGCTGTTAGGAGGAATACCTAGGAGATAAATTTTAAATTTACCAATTCACCCCCCCTCTTGGGATCGCGGTAAAGCTAACAGAATTGACTCCACTCTTTTGAAGCCTCTTTCCTGTGTATGGGGATCCTATTGTCTTGGAATGGGCATAGGCCCATGGGAAATTATTTGGGGTCGTGCGCCTGATTGCACTACTTGATTGACTATGAGCTTATAAGCAAAATTCCTATTTGTCCACTAGGCCCTACCCTCTCGGTAGGGATGCCTGGTAGGCTCACCAAAGCTTGGGTCCTTAACTATCAAAGATAAAATTTATAAACCTTACTACTCCCAAGTTAAGTGGAACAGTGAGTAAGTCGAGTGTCGATCCTCAAAGTCTGGTGTGCAATTGTTAACCACTTCTAACCTAGTTTACTATACTTTGTGTAAAAAGGGAAAAAAAGAAAAGAGATTTTGAGGGGTTTTTCTAACAACTGCTGAAAGCATGTAATTCTATGTTAACACTACTCTTAGAAAGCAGATCTCAGATTATGAATCACACCTAGATTGTCGTGTATGCTAACTACGTCCAGTTAGCTATCCGTCTTAGGCTATTGGCTAAGTGAACCTGTGACGCCTCGATTTTTATACCATTTTTTTTCAATATAAATAATGCATATTAGTCAGACATTGGCCACGTCAACACCTCTGATACCATTTATACATAACCCAACCCGAAGTGGGTACCGGGTACACAATCATTCTCATATACACAAATCTAACAGTGGAAGTCATTATATATATACATACCCCAACGAATACACATACCAAAGTACAAATTCATCCATAAATACATGTCTAATACATTCCCAAAAAGAAACACAAAATGCTCTAGGGGAATCCTCCATCCCTAGCTCATAACACTCACCCTGTCTACACAGGGTATCAACTCCCCTCTATCTCAGAGCTCTATCACCTGGTCTATCTCGGTTTCTTGAAATATTTAAATGATTGGGTGAGACACATCTCAGTAAGATGAAATAAATTATCTACAGTATATGGCAGTATGTGTTTCATTATATCATAACATATATTCATTTCAATGATAATATCTTCTGATAAAACATACCATTTTTACTCATAATCAAATAAATATAAAACACAAGCTTTTACAAGCTTTAATTACATTTCCAAATTCATTTCCACGCCACCCATGTTTACCAACAAAGATCCCGAGAATAGGGGAGATTTCACGCCCATACATGTAGCTCCCCTCTGCTATGATATCATTTGTATCCTTGCCCAATTAACTCGGTTTTGGATACAACTAATACTTATCAGGGCACTCACCTTACTCAGTAAGCCCTCAAGCGGAGTGTTTTACTTCGTTTTCATTATTTATATTATTAACTCGCGCTATTTCATTTCTCAATTTCATTCTCATTTCCATTTTCATTTCCATTTCACATCTACCTCATGAGTGTCCTCGGTAACCAATACATCCGCTTTTGTAACTCATGGCTGCCCTGAGGATATTTTCCATGCCATGCTTTACCCCATGGTTGAGGTCACTCTCCATACTCCATGCCATGCTTCCCCCCATGGTCAGGGTTGTGTGACCCGAAGGCTAGACCTAACCGTGGTTGGCCTACTCGATTGTATCAAAATGAACATACCATATACTCTTTTGTAGTACAAATGGCTTGTCATATACCCTGGTCCGGACCCAGGGGGCAAAACAACCCTTCAAATTGGCTCATTCGAACTATCACGCCACATGCTCCACGAGTCCATGTGGTTGCACTAAATCACCACTATCCACGGTACCGTGCTTATTACAACAATACATTCATCCATCAGGGTTCCCATTTTCACATTTCGATATTTCACAATTGTAGTATGTCACAACGCAATTTTTCACATTTCCAGTATTCTCATTTCACATTCATATTGCAGTATTTACGTTGCAATATTCACATTTTCATATTCACATTTCAATATCCATATTGCAGTATTCAATTGCAATATTCACATTCTCATATTCACATGTTAATATTCACATTTCATGATTCTTATTGTAGCATTAACATTGCAATATTCACATTTTTAGTATTCACAACTCATTTCATCGTTTCAATGATACTTTCATCAGTTCAGTACACACTTTATTCTCATGATAACGTATACATATCTCATTTCACGCTATTTAACAATTCTCAGGAAAGCATTCTCATATTTCATATTTCATATTGCATCATTTATTCGAAGACACTCTTTAGTACGTATCACTTTTCATCATTTTTCACATTTCAAATCTCATATTTTAGTACACATGACTCACTCGAAAAATGAGCAACTCGAAAACTATCTAAAGTATAAGAGTTCAGTTGTGTAATACTTAGCCCAATGGCCAGATCGTCTTCTCAGGGAATTAAGAAACTTAAACATGCAATTAGGAAACTCAATCGAACGCAACTCAAAAACCAAATTTTTTTACGCAATCAAGAACTTCAACAAAAATTAAAGCTTTAATAACTAAACAATAAACAGAAACACGATAAAAAAAAAAAAATTCAAACTTTAATTAAACTAAAATTAAAATAATTGAAACCCAAGAAAAGTTATGTTCTAGAGAAGAACACAATTTTAAATTCTAAATAAAATATATATTTTTTCTTTTTTTAAAGAGATTAAACTGAACCTTAAAAAAAAAAAAAAAAACCAAGAAAAAATTAGCTCTAACAATAATATTAAATAAGAAGGGAAAGAAAATAAAGAAGCTTGATTATTAATACCCAACAAAAAGTAAAAAGTTCAAACTTTAAATGAAACTCATTTGAAAAGTAACAATATTCAATTAAGTAATTAAAAGCAAGAATAAAAATAAATCAAAGAGAGAGAAAGAGAGCAAGTTGTTGGTCGTATGGAGTTGAAACCATAGCAGCAAGCTCGGCAAGGGGAAGCAGCAGAGTAGGGGCAGCAGTGCAGGAACCAAGGAGGAGCTCTCGGGTCCATGGTAGCCACACGCGGCTACAACGAATGGAGACAGTAGCTGTGGTAGCGCAAAGAAAAGATAGCAGGGGCTATGGGTCTCTCCAACAGCAACAGAGCACAGGAGGTTCTCGGGTTGAGTAGGAGCTGCACAACAGCCAAGGGAGTCTCGGGTAGGACATAGTAGCAGTAGTAAACAGTGACAACAACAAAGATAGAAGAGAGAGGAGAAAGAATGAAGAGAAGGAAGTGGAGCCAAGAGGGAGAAAGGAGAAGGAAGAGAAGAAGGAAAGAAGGGAAGAGAGGGAGAGGATGCATGGGGGAGAGAAGGGTGAGAGGAAAAGGGAAGAGAGAGTTGAAGAGAGGGGAGTTTCAACGAGTTAGAGAAGGAGGGGGGTCAGGTGCTATCTGTGATGGAGAGAAAAAAACAATATATAGGCCCCTTAAAGCCCTTCGCCCAACGCCAAAATGGAGAGGACCTGGCTGCATGGTTGGGTCAAATAATTTTTTTTTTCTATTTCTTATTTCTTATTTCTTCTTCTTTTTGGTTCCCAAGGAACAAGCCCAATTTTGACCATCCTAGAGCCCGTATCTCTCAAAACTCAAAAAAACGAAAGTCGTAGAGCACTTTCTTAGCATTCTCCAAAATTTCGAATCGTCTCGATCAGACCTCGGACAAGAAAATTACGCGCATATTACGACGTGCGTCGATTCTAGCTTCCAATAATTGCACTAAAATAAAAAAATACCAAAAATTCATTAATTACTCAATAAAGCCCAAATGTTATAAATAAGATATAATGTTGAAATATTGAGAATAATTAGGTATTTAATTAAAAATATAAGTCTCAATGCATGAATTAAAACACCTAATTACACATTATAGGCGTGTAATCAACACATTTCATAACTTCATTGTTCTCGATGTAAATCATTTAACTCAATTTCAAATACATTTCAGTATAAATCATATATCACACAATTTTCATCTGATATTCATGTCATAATAAGTTTTAGATAAAATATCATATTTCCATTTCTCATATTTCTTAACCAATAATTTTCATAAAAAACTACAATAATTTATTCCCCTTACATGGCTTACTGAGAAGTCCACTAATACCCTAAACCATACGCTCCTCGGCATTGGTAGCTCAAAAGCCTGAAATTCCTTTTTCCCCAAATTATTCAATGCAACATCCACAATATTAATATTTAATATTCCCTAAACTCTTTATACTCCAAATTAACTTTAAAACTCTAAAATATCCCACTTACCCTGATTTTGGGATGGTGCCCTGGAACCCCAAACTGAAAATCTGTTTCGCTTAAGTTGCAGAGAATCTTCCTAGGAACCTCGTGATGGTTCCTGATCGTCAATCTAGGCTTTAATGGAGTCGAAATTGAAGAGAGAAGGAGAGGGGTTTTGTAGGGTTTTAAAGAGAGAGAAGAATTTTATTTGATTAATGAAATGAGGCTCGCGAGTTCGCTTATAACGCCTACTGCAGAGAAAACCGTTGATGGTTTTCTTCACTGTTCAAAAAACCGTCGATGGTTTGGGTTTTAACCCGCCCCTTTTTACTGTTTCACCTGTAAACAACTTGCGGTAAAAAGAAAATCGTTGACGGTTTTCTGCAGCCCTCACGAAATCGTCGATGGTTTGGCTTACCAAACCGAATTTCCTCTTTCCTTCAAATTTCTTTTATTATTTTATTTTCCAAGTCTTTACAAAACCATTTAATGGTAGAGAGTAGCGAAGGTGTACCTATCGTCCAAAGCATGATCGGGAAACAGGATATACTCTATCATAATGATCATGAGATCACCCCATACATGAACCGTAGTCTAATCTGTATAGGTAATTGAATCCCTAACTAGGCTATCCTTTATCCTAGGGTATCATTATTCATAAAGATATAAACTTGCATGGTATTAAAATGAAAGCATGTAAAAATCATTCAATTGCAACTCAAACTTTTGTCAATAATGATCAGGAATACAATCAAAAGATCATCTATCTACGCGGTAGCACAAGGAATTCATAGGTTGTCACAAGCCTTCGAAGAATCCTTGAATGAACCATTACATAAATTGAAAGGAAAAACAGTAAATCCTACTCTAAGTGGCTCTCAATGGCTTTCTAGGTCTGTCACTAACCCAAGAGAGGCCAAAGAGGAACCCTAAGAACATAGACAAAGCTATTACTTATATGCAAAAGGGTTTACAAGGTTTAAAATTCAAAATAGGAAAGTTCTGCAAAAATCTTGCGAAACAATTCGCATTTGTCGACCAGGTTATGCCTTGGTCGAGGCTCTCGGAAAATTAAGAATTCAAATTCAGGTCTTCTCAACTAATTCGTACCCTTGGGTTTTGCTGGTCGAGATGATGGTCCAGACTTGCAAGATCTTAGTCTTCAGGAAAGTTTAGGATCTTGACTTGGTCACCCCTCAAGGTCCCCTTGGTCGAGCTATTGGTCGAAACTCTCAGTATCTCTAGCTTAGTCAGCTTCAGTATCTCGACTTGGTTGCCCCTTGGGATCACTTGGTCAAGCACTTGGTCAAACCTTGTAGCATTTTTCTTTCAGTTTGAACCTTGGAGTCTGTAACTTGTGACTTGGTTGCCCCTATGTTAGCTGGTCACACCACATGGTCGAGTAAGGTCTTCTTTCCATTGATGAGTTAAGGCTCTAGGGGTTTGGTTGAGCATCTGGTTTAAGCTTTGAGCTTCTTAATTACTCCCTTGGATTCTTGTATTGCTTAACTCCTCAATTTTAACCTGTTTTTCTTGAAACATGAAAAAACTTTGCATAACTCCGAACTAGGATAACAAAGGGTATTTACAAGATAAATAAAGACAAAACAAAGGTAAATAGGGGCCTAAGATAGTGCATTTTAGGGATTCATCACAACCACCAACTTACACTTTGCTAGTCCTTGAGTAAAGCAAAAACTAAGAAAACTATAAAATCCTATCTACCTCCCCTTTCGTGGGAAACACTGTTGTATTTACCATATGCAACAAGACTTTAAACCCCTAGGTGACCCTAGTGGATGAATTATAGTCTCGTGAGGGTTTCCAGGGTGGTAACCACAAACACCAATCTTAGTGAAATCAAGTAAGATCACATGCAACACAATCCTGCCATTTCACTCATGTAAGTCTCAACATTGTATAGTCATCAAGAACAACATAACTCATAGAGAATCAACTAGAAATTGCAATTCAAAGTTAATATCATCATATACATTCAAGTATAGATAGACAATCGTCATAAGGCAAGTGTAAAGTGAATGATTGATCACACTTAGGTCCTCCTTGGACACCTACAGAACAATCGTCTTGACTCAGCCTCACTGATATACTCTAAAAAAAAAAAACTCAAGAAGATAGGTTCACTCTTCATATGTGAGGAAGAGTGTCATGATCAAACAACTCACATACTTTGAAGAAATGACGCTAAAAATGGAGTGAGCTAGTCTAATAAGAATGGAATCCAGCCTATTAATGAGGTGTTGGGTCCTTCACCATAGCGCCTTCTCACCTACTCACCACATCCAACCAAGACCGCCCTAGATTGACTAATCCATAGAATAGGTGTGAATACATCATATGCATCGGGTAGTTGAAGAAACTTCATACGTGCTTGAACATATGTATTGTGTCCCTAGCTTAACCTTTTTGTATTTGGAGCAGATATTCTATGTATTTTTCATTTTTTTTTCTTCTTCTGCTTATTCTTTTATGCATTTTTTTTCTATTGTCAGCTAGGACTATTTTCACAAGTTTTGTCATCTTCATACTGATGAAAGGAAATTTAGCTCAAAAAGAAGCCCATGAAGTAGATCTATCTCTAGGGGTGGCTTTATTTTCACGTCTTGAGTAGGCTACAAAACCTAGGTTTATATCTTCCTATTAGACATCACCTCTAAGCTAGTGAATGCAAATGTAGAAACTAGCATGCAAAGAATGTCTAAGGAAGGAAAGCTGAGTTTCGTGAACTCAGAGTTTGACATCATAAACTCAGAAAAAGATGAAAGGCTCAACAAGACTTCACAAGGTGTCATAGTCACCACGGTTGTTCTCTAAGTGCTCTCAAGGAACCCTAAGTGCTATGAATCTTGTGAACATGTGTCCTTGCCTTGTGAAGTACCATGTGAATACAAAAACTTATACCACAATATTAAAACAAATGAATCACTAGTCAACCCACATAGAGTAGGAAGATAGGTATATTGGCTATATTATGTGAAGTTATGAACAAGCAACTCAATACTTCATTAGTGAGCATAACAAAGTCATCTAGATGATGGACCTAAACATGTTACATATAGGTTATATAGAGGTATGTAAAGGGTATGGAAGGTGTTATCATGGCATGAAACATGTAATGTTCACTGAAAATTTTGAAAAGTGTCAGTTTGTGCTCAACATGTGCCGTGTAGTGTTTTCCTAACCCCCTACCCCCACCTTAAAACTTCAATGTCCCTACTGACGTGGGGAAAGAAAGAACCTGGAATACATGGGAGAGGAAACACGACATGGTGCTATGGAATCAACTAGTGTACCTACATCAGTAATAAAATCCAGAAGTAGCAAAAACACGCATTGATACACTAAAGTACAAAATATAAGTAGATACCAAAATCACCATGTAATATTCATTAATATCAATGACCATACAATGTATATAGAACATCAAAGTACAAGTACATCCTCACGAAAACATGGTGATACATAAAAGAAAATAAAATACAAAGAAAAGAAAAGAAAAGAAAAGAAAAGAAAAGGAAAGAAAAGAAAAAGTGTGTCGAACCACAGTACATAAATAGAGCGCAAAAATGGAACCTAAGCACCTGGCCTATCCTATTCCTCTTCGGTGGACCCGCTAGCGTCGTAATTAGAATCGCCACCCCCTAAGTCACCAGATGCATCAGAAGGAGTACCCTCATTAGAATGGTGAGCGGTGCTAGAGTGCGGGCTTGAAGCATCCTCCTCCTCCTCAGAAACATTGCCAGACATAGCTGGTGAATCACGTGAAGTGGGAATAGGAGATGGCACACGAGCGGGAACCTGTGGGACCGGTGCTGGTGTTGCTGATGGAACAAAAGGGGGCACAAATGAGGTAGATGTCTTAAGAATGTCCCCAAGAAGAGCCCCTTTGTCCACTAGGTGGCGTATGAAGGGAATGACTGCAAGGGGTGGCCTCACCTAAAGTGGTGCTACGATCCGTAGGACATCTACTAGCAAAATGAGGGCAATCGTCATGGGGATCAATGTAGGAGGCTTGAAACCCACGCTTTCCTTTGCCAAAGGCTCTAAGGCAACAACCAGAGATGATGGCAAGGAGGTGGGCTCAGTAGGGTGCTCTGCTCTTGGCTCATGGATGGCTGCCATAGCATGTGTGGGGGACTTGACCTCACCTACTATGGTAGCTGGTGGTGGAATCTCTGTAGAAGGAGTCTCCTCTTCCTCCTTATCAAAAGATTCAACCTCAATCATAATAACTAGACTAGTTGGTGGAGTGGCCTAAGGAGGAGGAGCCGAAGGGACCGGAGAACTCCTTGCTGGCAAAGTTGTGGAAGATAGGGAAGCTAAAGGCACCGAAGGGTAAGGGGCAATGGCTGGCCATGAGGATCCCAAAAAAGATAAAGTCATGAGCGCATACGGGAAACAAGCTCGAAGCACCTCAATCAGCACCCCAAATCCCTATGATATGGTCACTCTGGTCTCCACCAACTCTTGGCACACCTTAAACTGAAGGAGCTCAAAATCTTGGTGTAAGTAGCCTAGGTCATCCCCTACCTGAGGGTGCCGTAGCTGAAGTAAAGGGCTCAAATGTCCTCCTCGTCTTTTTCTTTGGAGTTCGTTATAGTGGTGGCATTGGTGGTCGTGTAGGCTCATCCTTGGGCTCATGGTAAAATAGAGGAGCCTCGAAATATAACCCCGGTACTCCCTCAAAAAGTGCCCACCTGGTGACCTTTTGCTGAGTCGTGACTACCAACTGCAAGCTTTGGTTCCACGTCCTCTTTGTGGTAACCCCTCCAATAGGGATATGCACATTTGGATCTCCCAAGTTGATCTTCAAGTGCACCAGGATGGTCATGATAAGTTGGGCTTATCGAATAAGGGGCCTCCTCGGCTCCTTGTCAGCCTGTCCATGCCCAGGCTTCAATGTTAGTTTCCTCAGCTTCAAATGTTTCACGTTCCGTATATAGAACGTGATCATCCTATCCATGATCATTTGAGGAGTATCCACCCTCATATTGTTGTGCATAGCGTATAGAACCTATAGGTGGACAATGTGTCTCTCCAAGTTACGGCCAGTTGTGCAAATGTTGCACTGGAGAAAGAGGTCCACAAGGAGAAGGTAATCAAGGACCTTGCTCCAAGCCATGCATGTGCCTCTCTGTATGTTCTCCCCATTGTAGTAGAGACCATGGAACATCTGTCAGATGATTTGGTCCATGTCAGAGGAGTCCAGTGCATCCCATGGTATATCATCAGCCTCAGGATAGGACCACGCCCTTTCGATCAGGGCTGGCATCAGATTGGACCCAATGCCTTGAACTGATGTGGACCACACACCCATCTGTGGATCGTGTTGCATATGCCGATAGAATTTTTGATTTAGTTTGAAATTATAGGAGGCAGTCGACGGGGTCATGTAGTGGTCGAATTTCCTTCGCTCTAAGATCTCTATACAACATCTCTTCCTGGCATGAGCCCGAGTTTCCTCTAGCTGGAACCAGTACATGGGCTACTAGAAATCATAATCATTGAGGGTCATCCTTAATGCTTTTAGCCTCCTAAAGGTTCTGCCTATGTACACTGGGCTGCCCGACCCCTTGACGTTGTTGGTGCAGATGGTGTGGGCTCAGACCCCGATGAAGGCTCATCTCTCAACTAAACAAGTGCCCTCTTCTGCTTAGCGACAGAACGGGAGGATTGGGGTTGCTTGGAAGCAACCCAAGACTACGAATGGTGAGGCATTTCTGATGGAAGAGGAATGAAGTTGCTCGGAAGGGAAGTGAGGGGTCATGATTGCTGGAGAAGGCACAAGGAAACCCTAGGTGCATGAACAAAGCATTTGCACAAAGAGGTACATCGCCACTGCTAAGGCAGTGGGCCGTGGTCAATGGAAGTGGTCGAAGGGTCATAGGAAGTTCAGAGGTGGTGGAGGAAAGCCAGACGACCAGGTCGATTGTGGGTGCAACGAGGATCAGCCAAGATAAAAATAAGAAAGGTGGTTCGAGCTTCACGAGAGAACTAGGTTTTAAATGATTTTAGCAGGCTCGACCAAGTCGCACCAGCTTTTGAGCTGGTCGCGCCTGGTCGCACCCTCCAACTTGAATAGGAACACTGACTCTCAACCAGGTCATGCCTAGCTCAGTGCTAGTCATGCGCATGGTCAAAATTCATAGTACTTTAGAAGTTTATAAGGCTTTTAGGGTTCAACTAGGTTGCACTTATGCATGCTAGTCGTGCGTTAGTCACACCTCCAACTAACCGAGACTCTATTCTACAGATTTTAAACCTTATCTACACTACACATTATACAATCTAAAGATTCAAAAAGAAAAAGAAAATACTCGGGTTACCTCCCAGAAATGCTAAGTTTACCTTCTTCAGCCAGACGCAATGAAAGCTCATTTCAAACTCACCCTGGTTCGATAATATGGGTTTTTTTTCTTCCTCAAACCAATTCTCGCTTACCCATAACCGTCCCTCTAGGTTGGAGGCTTTGTAATAAATGGCAAGAATTTGCTCATATGGTTCCTCAATGACAGATATAGAGGGGCTCACTTGTAGGCTGAAGTACATCCTCTAGAGGGTCCCTCCACAAAATTTAGGGAGTCACTTCCTTAACACATTCATCAATCAAGTCAACGTCCACAACTTGGACATCATCGGGTGGATGTTGGGAAGTGTGGAATACATTCAGCTAAAGCTGCATGTTACCAAAGGAAACATCCATAATCCCAGTCCTACATTGAATGCATACGTTAGCCATAACTAAGAATGGTCATCCTTATAGGACAGGGATCGGGTCCTTGGTTGGGTATGAAGGTTCCATATTTAAGACTATGAAGTCAACATGATAGTAGAACTCCTCGACTTTGACCAAGACATCTTCTATCACACCCCAAGGCCTTTTTACCGATCGTTCAATGAAACTCAAGGTGACTGGGGTGGGCTTCAGCTCTCCTAAGTTGAATTGCTTATAGACCGAATAAGGAAGGTGAAAAGTAAGGTGAACTTCTAAGAGGGGGGGGGGGGGTGAATTGGGTTTTAAAATTTCTTTGCTTACTTTGTATTTAAAAATTCCTTAGTTAAATTTTAATCTCAGTAATATATACTTTCAGCAATTTACCAATAACCGCAATACTATTGATAATTAATTAAGTTTAACCAATATTCAATCTTAAGTTCAAATCTGATATTGACACTTTCCTGATTAAATTCCAAAAATCAGATTAGGATAGTTTAAAAATGAAACTCAGATTTCAAATTCAAAAAGTCAGATTTTATTCCTGTACTCCAATCAATATGATTTTCAGATATTTGATTTTTGAAAACTTTTAATTTTAAAATACCTTACAACTGTTTTAATATTCAAAATTAGAACTTTGATGAATTTATCAAACCGACCAACTAGCTAATGTTTGTTGAATTTAAATATGCTTTAGAATCAAGATTCCAGCACTCCCAAAGGTTTAGCAAGATATAAAGATCATACGCGCATTTAATATTTTTGCAAAATTTAAAGAGATTTAGGGAAGAGGAGAGAAACACATGATTTTTACAAGGTTCGTCTAGCAGCCTACGTCCTTGACTCAAGCAACTGTTGTGAGGATTTTCCTTTCCAACTTTCTTCCAGGCCAAGTTACAATCTCTCCTGTTGGCCTTACAAGGCTTAAAATCTTCTTATCTTGTTTTGATGCTAACAAACAAGTGGAATTTAACATATTTGTGTGAGTAATGTTGTTTTAGGGCTCATATATGAGAAAGCAAGGTCAAAGTACTCACAAGGATCAAATGAAGCTTAAAAGAGTCAAAACATGGATTTAAAGATGATATGTGAAACCTTGAAGAATATGAGGACATGAATGAGTTGTTGAAAGCCAAGGCATATTAAAGTAAAAAGAGCCAAAGAAAGGCAAAGTGAGAAAGCTCAAAGAATATGGAAGTTTGAAGAAAAGATGGACTCAATCTAAGGACAAAACATGAAGACTCAAGAACTTAGAATGAGAAAAGTTTTAGAAGTTTTCATGTAAGTACTTTAATGTTTAAAATATCATTCGAACTATATTGAATTAAGTGTTTATAAAATTCATGGGAAAGCAAAACAGTTTTAAAGAATGCTTTTTGATAAAACAGATTTTAATAAGCTCAGATGACTGAACTTTGCGGTTCAGATGACTGAAGTAGAGACTTCAGATGACTGAACTTTAAGTTCAGACATCTGAAGAATTACTTTAGACGTCTGAAGAATAAGTACAGACGTCTGAAAAATTTCTAGAATAGGCAGAGAGTTGCAGCAACAAGTTCAGACGTTTGAACTTTCGACTTCAGACATCTAAACCTGCGACCTCAGACATCTGAACCCTGACTTCAGACATCTGACCCTGTATCTAGTTCTATTTTTCAAGGGTTTCAGGAACTTTAGACGTCTGACCTCGTCTCTTCAGACGTCTGAACACTGTTCAATAGGAAATTTTTTTAAATTCTAATATTTTAAAATATAGCCGTTTGAGCTCTAAACTTTCTAAAATTTTGGGAAACACTTAAAGGAAACTTTTGCAACATGGAAACAAGTTTGAAAGCCTATAAATACATGGTTTTGCAAATCAAAACTCATCCAAGAATTGAAAAATCTGCTTGTAAAGCTAAAAGCACTCTTCTTCTTCCAAAGCTCTCTTGTTCACTCATTGAAAAATTCTTTTGCTGAGAATTCTGAAGTGCTGATCCTTCTTTCTCTGAGTTCTTACTGCTAATCCTCTTCTAAGAAGGATATTGGTGAATTCTACACTTGAGCTTCATTGTATTTCATATTGATATTTTACATTCAAGTATATAGTGCTAAAATTGTACTAACTTGCTTTTTGAGAGAGTATACTTGTATGCAGATCTTGTCTTGTGTTTCTTATAGTTATTTGATGATTCCAAGGGTTGTTTGGATCATTAGCTAAGCAAGGAAATATTGCTTAGAGAGGTGGGCTCTAGCCTATGTAAGGAGTGACCGAACAAGGGGATATCGTTTGGAGAAGGTGGGCTCTAGCCTTAACTAAGGAGTGTTGTAATCGGTATTGTTCCACCCATCAACGGAACTAAACTAGTGAATCCTTTGGTGGTTTGCCAAAGGCGAGGACGTAGGCTGGGTATAAGCCGAACCTCGTAAAAAGTTCCGTCTCATTCTCTCTTCCCTTACTCTTTATTTTCAACATATTTAAATTGCGTGAATGGTTTAAATTTGAAAATCATATAAACTATATTTGGAAATCAAACAAACTTAAGGTTTAATTTTGATTTGGGTTGTGGAAACCGAAAGGGAGTATGTTGCTTGCACTATATCTTGCGGAAACCTTACGGGAGTACGTTACTTGGTTAACATCACAAAGATAAATTTACCAAGAGTTAATTTGAGTTCTAAATATTTGGAAAAAGTGATTTGATTCATCTATACAGGACTTTACATCAGCAAGCATAAATTCTCATTCACTACAGGGCTTCGTTCAAATTTGGCAAATATAAACAAACAACCATCTTGAGTTGTTATATTACCAAAGTGCTGAATACTTCATATCTTGGTTTGGTTGTTTGTTGTTTAACTTGTACTTGACAAATAAATTGATTGTTTGGCTTGAAGATATTGTTTAATTGATTGGTTGTTTAATTGTGTTATTGATTGGATAAAGGAACTAAGTTCTCGATTGATTAAAGAATTAAACAAACAAGTCAAGAATTGGTTAAAAGAAATAAAGGAAGTTTAAGATATCTCAAAAGGAATTAAAAGAAAATTTTAAAAGCCAATTCACCCCCCCTCTTGGAAGCTATTCCTAATTTCATCTCCGTATCAAGTGGAAATTCCTCTCTATAAAGAATACCCCTTCTCGTTAGCCAACGATTCAACAACCCTGAATCGTCAAAAACAATAAGAGAAAACAAGAAACAATCTTGTGTACAAGAAGAACTCTCAACAAGAGCAGGTTAGTACAGTTTAAAAACAATATACTTCAATCAAAATCAATATAGAAAGATGAAGCTCGAAGTAAATATCACCGAGGTTCTTTCTTAGCTTGTAAGACTCAATTAGAGCATAAGAACCATAAGTTTTAATTTAGCAAGTACTCAGCAATAACTTTCAGTAAAGTATTTAGCAAGAACTCTTTGAAAGTATGAGAATTTGATTAATAGCTGCTTGTTGCTGTATTTAATCTTTAGGTATAACATGTATTTATAGATAGAAAAAATTAATTTTCGTATTCCCCAAGTTTTTTGCAGTGTTTCCCAAGTTTTCACAAAATTTGGGGACCAAGTAATCAATTTTGGAAACTTTCCCTCACTATTTTGAATTTAAAATACCAAAGGTCAGTTGACTGAGATTACCGGGGTTTGTTGCCTGATCTTTTATAGGACAACAAATTTTGAAAGTCAGTGTAGTGTCAGTCACCTGATCCTGAATGGTCAGTCGCCTGAGCTTTTACAATTCTGTATATTTCAAAAGTTAGTAATGAGTCAGTCAACTGATCCTATAAGGTCAGTCGTATGATCTTATATAGTTCAGATTATTTTAAAAATCCAGTGTTGAGTTAGTCAACCGATCAACCACCATCAGTCACTTGAACTTACAACTATTGTGAGTTTCCAAAAATTTCGATTTCAACATTTTGTCCTTTTGATTTTGAAAAACTTAAATGAAACTTATTTAAAAACATTTTTCGAGGTTTTCAGAAACTGTTCTCTAAGTCAATAATGTTTCCTAAGACCTTCAACTTTTTATATTGAATTTTATGAAGTACTTACATAAGACTTCTTAAGGACTATGACTTTCTAATCACTAAGTCTTCATGTATAGCTTCCATTCTTCATGTTTAGCTTGTTTTCAAGCTTTAATAGTCTTTAGCTTTATAAGATCTTGCAGCATTAAGTTTGAACTTTTAACAGACTAGTCAAGCACTTGATATTGATCACTTGAGTCACTCGATTTTGATCTTAAAAACACTTGAGTCACTTGAAACTTTACTTAACAAAATATGTTAAGTTCCTTTGATTTGTTATCATCAAAACAAGATTTGAAGCCTTGTAAGGCCAACAGAAGGAGGTTCACACTTGCACCCAAGTCTATAAGAGCCTTATCAACAGTGTAATCACCAATTAAACATGAGATGGTTGGAGCACCGGGGTCTTTTAGTTTAGGAGGAAGGTGACCTAATATAACTGAGCTCACATGCTCGGCTAGTCTCACTTGTTTGTTTATGTACACCCTCGATTTTCACTTCTACATGCACAAGTCCTTGAAGAACTTGGCATACACAAGCACTTGTTTAATGGCATCTAAGAGAGAAATATTGACCTTGACTTGTCAAAATGTGTGCATGATGGACTCAGTGGTGGACTCCTTCTTAGATTTAAAGGGTGCATGAAGATCTACAGGGACATAATGGGGAAGTGCTCGTTGGAGAGGGTAGGTGTCTCGGTATCAGCTACAGGACTAGGAGAAGGAGGATTACATGGTTCATCTACAAGTTCTTCCATCTTCTTCTCCTTACCCTTTCCTTGGTCTAACTTTTCCCCAAACCTATTGTTTACCTCCCTACCACTCTGAAGAATGGTTATAGCCTAGGCTTGCTTATGATATGACGAGGGTCCAACAGTCGACTCGCATTCTACCTCATATTGCCCCTTAGGGTTCACTAGAGGCTGACTTGACAATTTACCCTCATTTCTCCTACTCAAAAAGGTAGCTAGTTGGCCTATGGTGGCTTCTAGCTTGGCAATGGATTGTGAGTGAGAGTGAAGTAATTGCTGATCTACTTGGCGATCAGCCTCAATGCCCTTGAGGGCTTTCAACACTGCCAAAATCATATTTAGGTTGAGGAGGAGATGGTTGCTGAAAAGATGATGGTCTAGGGGCAGACAGGGAGGAGGATTTTGAGAATTTTGGTATGGGTGAGGAAGTGGAGTAGTGGGTGATATCTGAGGTTTATGTGATTGAAAATCTGAAGCTTGTGACTTCTAGGAGAAGTTAGGATGCTTATGCCGCCTAGGATTATACGCGTTTGAATATGGATCATTGGCTAGCCTATCAACCAATTGTGAGTGGAATTAACTTCTTCCTACACAAACTTAGGCAAGGAAGGCGCATGGGGGAAATTATAACATGTGTGTGAAGGATTGGAAAAAATGGCACACACTTGCATACGCCACAAGCTGTGGTTGCTGTCCTAAGGACAAGATTTGGTTTAGCTTTTTAGGTATGGTGTGCAGTGTGGGTGCAAGGTCATGGCTTGCGGCTAGCTCATAGACTCCCTTAGAATTGGAAGATGAAGGTTGGGTCAATCTATGGGCAACAACAACATACTACTGAGAATTCTTGGTGAGGCTCTCGAAGAGAGCCCATGCCTCATTCTCATGTTTGGTGAGGAAAGTACCTCCACAAGATGCATCTACCATGGACCAGTCTCACTCAGCTAATCCTTTATAGAAGGTATGAACTAATTGCCACTTAGGGACTTGGTGGTGTGGGCATTTGCGCAAGAGGTCTCTAAAGCGCTCTCATGTCTCGAAAAATAGTTCTCTATCCTATTATGAGAAACTAGTGATGGCCTTCCTCAGCTGGCTAGTCTTCCCGATGGGGAAGTACTTTTTTAAGAACTCATGTTGTATTGTGGCTCAGTTGGTCACCAAGTTTGGCTCTAAGGAATTGAGCCAATATTTAGCCTTGTCCTTTAGAGAGAACGAGAAAGCCTGAATTGGAGGGTATTTCCACCAAAATTAGATATCGAATGGTAGAACAAATTTCAAGAAATTTATCTAGATGCTTGTAAGGATTTTCAATAGAATTCCCATAAAAATTGGAAAGCATCGAGATGATGGAAGTCTTGATCTCAAATTGCGTCGCCTCAACCTCTGGGAACCGTATGCAAGATGGCGAGGTGTATGTATTGAGCATGAAGTAGTCTCTAAGAGGTTGAAGGAGCTGCTCTCCCACCACAGGTTGGTGGGGAACTTGGGATTCTGGGATTTGAACTACGGAACTAGTGGACGTTCAGCCATACTTTTAGGTTCAGACGACTCGGCTAACTCGAGACTATAGGTGGATTTCCTAATGGACCTACGAGATCTCTTAATCTTAGGGTCTATAGGAACTAGCTCAGGATCCAAAGAGCACAAACCCTGTATACATACATGCAACACATAATTAAGACTTTAGAGTATCAAATAAAAAGAAAAATAAAAATAAAACAAAGAAAAACAAAGTATAATACTCTAAACTAGAAATTGGCTCACAATTGTGACACAATCCTCGACAATAGCGCCAAAATTTGGTAGGCTCGCCAAGGCTTGGGTCCTTAACTACAAAAGATAAAATTTATAAACCTAACTACTCCTAAGTTCAATAGAACTGTGAGTAAGTCGAGTGTCGATCCTCGGAGACTGGTGTGCGCCACTACAAAAAAACTGGTTTTTAGTGACAAATTTATTAGTGATGGATCCAATTGTCACTAAAAGTGGGTATTAGTGACAGTTTTTAATAACCGTCATTAATAGTGTAAGAATTAGTGATGGTTTTAGCACCCATCACTAATACGGATCTATTAGTGACATTTTAAAACCTTCACTAATAATTTCGTCACTACAAATTGATTTTATCGCCCAAACTATCGTGAGAAACCATTTTTCGTGCAAAAATTATCTCGAGAAAATATTAGCGACGATTCTATGGGTATTAGTGACGAATAATATTCGTCACTAAAATTCATTATTAGTGACAATTAGGTCGCCGTCACTTCTATTATTTTATTAATATAAAAAAATAATATAGTTAACACTATTACTAATGAATTTTCAAAACTGTCACTAATAACATGTACTAGTGACGGTTTAGAGTCGTTACTAATAGTCTTTTTATCCAAAAATTTTTAAAATAATTTTGTAAACAATAGTAGTGACGATTTGGTAAAATTCGTCACTAATAATAGGGTATTGGTGACGATTTAGATTAGTCACTAGTAGTCTTTTTATTTAAAAAATTTAAAAATAATTTAGTTAACAATATTAGTGACGGTTCAGGAAGATTCGTCACTAATAATATGGTATTAGTGACGGTTTTGATTCATTAATAAGCTATGTATTTTAAAAATATAAAAATAATTTAGTTAAATACATTAGTAACTGTTTGTGAGGTATTGGTGACGATTTAGATTCGTCATTAATACGCATAAGTATATTTACCCGCACGACTTGGGTTTCCTCGAATTCCTTCATTTCCCTCCTTTCCTTTTCCATCCTCCCCTTCTGACCTTGATCTATTTCCCTCCTCCCCTCCTGATCCTTCTCTTTCCATCGCAGCCCTAGCCCCTAGCCGTCGCCGTTCGTCACAGCCCCTTACTGTCGCCGTTTGTCGCAGCCCCTCTCATGTCGCCGTTCGCAGACCATTGTAGCCCTTCAACGATCTCCCAATTTGGCTCTCCATTTTCCATTTGATTTCTCCCTCCTCCCTCCTTTCCCAATATCCCACAATACCCAATCTCCTGGGTCGAACCCCCCTCCAGCCATTCCCACCACCACTACCATTGCTTCCCGTCGCTGTTGCTTCCCACTGCTTGCTTGAGGTCATTCCGTCAGGTTCGTATTCTTCTTCTTCTTTTTCTTCTTATTCTATTTTGTGGTGCACAGATGCTTTTACCTGACGACAAAAAATGGGTTCTGTAGCTCTTTTGAATTCCAATCCTCCACCCGACGATTCAACTATTCTTAATTTATTCGGTATCGTTCTCTCTCTCGCTTGTGTTTTCTGTTATACTTATCTAACTTCTTGTTGTTTGTAAATAATCAAGTAAGTTTGTGAGGAAGAGATTGAAGTTTATGGATCCTGTGGTAGAATTAAATCAAGTTGTAGCACTACACCAGCCTTGGGCAATGCGGTATTGCATTGCCAATGTATTGCAACTGTTCTAGCTTTTTTTTAAAAAAAAAAAAAAAATTGTTTTTGTTGTTTCAGTTTTTGCTTTTGTTTTGGTTCCAATAGAAAGGAGGTAGTTGCAAAAATTTCTTATCGAACTTAGCTGCCTAATGTTGTGTGGTTTGTGCAAAAATGACATTTTTTATTCAAACACATTCTATGTTTTTTATTTTTAAAAATTAAACTCATATTTAATCATCAAATTAAAAATACGTTATTGTGTTCAAAATATGTAATACATATCAGTTTTGTTTCTAAAATAAGAATCTCAATACAAGTAAAGTGTTTAGATGTAGTATGTCCTGAATGTTTAGTTTCCTTGTCCTTTTAGTTAGTCTGTTGTTCTTTCTTTCTTTTTTGTTCTGACTGTAGTTTTTACCTCTTGTGGGATAGCCTACTTGTCTTTATCTTTTTAACTCGTAGGAGATGCAGGTTTCCCTCTTGGAATTAGGGGCAATCCATTTTTCTTTTTATTTTTTTTGGCGAAAACAAAGAGGATGTAACTATTATTGAGAATAATTAGATGCAACCATTTTGAAAGTATTATTTATATAAATTATAATTTCATTATGATTTTCATTTTAAAAAGCTTAAGTTAGACATGTGTGCGGCACATGTTCTATTGTTAGTATTAATAAAAGACACTAACCTTCCAAAAATTCTACAAAAGAATACAAATCTCTATTAGAATTGGTAAAACTAAAAAAAATCTTCTATGAATTTTTAATAATATCACAAACTAAAAGTGCCCAATAGTGTCATAGTACTAAAACAAAACTCAAAAGTGTTTCAAAGCTTGCTTATTTCTTTTTTTTTTTGTACCACTTATATCTTTCAGTCATAAATTGAATTAGTTCATTAGGTCTTTCATTGGGCTACCTAGTCCCTTCACCAAAAAGGGTTAAAAAAAATCACCCACTTGCCAGTCGCCACTCAAAAAATTTGTCCTAACCTTTATTTCCACAAACCGCTTCTTCCAAGCCTCAAACCTCATCTTGGCTCTCGCCTTCGCGCACTCCAAATCATTCATCTTATTCTTCAGATATGCAATAGGCTGCTTCTCACTTTCACGAGAACTCCTCAAAGGCCCCAATAACCTCTCGCATCCCATCCTCCCTCCTCTTTTCCTAATCGCTCGTTACTCTGTTATCATCTTGCAAATGAATGATCGTCTCTGTAGCGTCTTTCTACTTTTTCTTCAAGTATTCCAATTGATCTTTAAGTAAGCATTTACTGAGTGTCAGCTCTCCATTCTGCTTTCCATTTGTGAGTGATCTTCTAGTGAGGATCGCACTTATATAGAAGCATTGATCAAGCGTTGACACTCAGTAAATGCAAGCTTAAAGATCAATTGGAAGACTTGAAGAAAAAAGTACAAAGTTGCTAAAGAGACGATCATTTGTTTGCGAACAGAGTAATGAACAATCGGGAAAAAAGGAGGAAGGAGGGATGTGAGAGGTCATTGGGGCCTTTGAGGAGTTTTTGTGAAGGTGAGAAGGAGCATGTTGCATATTTGAAGAATAAGATAAACTATTTGGAGTGCGCGAAGGTGAGAGCCAACACGAGGGTTGAGACTTAGAAGAAGCGGTTCTTGGAATTAGTGGCTCAGGCAATTTTTTTGAGTGGCAACTGGCAAGTGGGTGATGGATGACTATCCATAATGCACCGAATGACTAAATCTTTTTTATAGATGGGATTGTGTTATATGAATTATAGATTGAACTACTGGAATACATGCTAATGTTAAACGCCAACTGCATGGATGATGCAGTATATTGTGAATTGCATGCTGGTAGTGGATTTAGGTTCTTGGATGCTCAAACTGAATGTATTTGCATGATGCAGCTTATTGTGATTTGTTTGGTTGAATCTATCAGGTTTTAGTGCATGGATTTTTTGAAAAATGTCCAATTTACAGATGACATGCTGCTGAAATTTCGTTAAAATTTTTCCAAACTAAAACCATGTACAATGATAATTATGATAAAATGAATGTTAAAATATTTTTGCAAGGATGAGTGAAAGTTAAACGAATATTAAACTTCAACCTTACATAATAAGTACAGTCATTTCATGTGTTCATTGAAGCTTAGAACCCATTCAAGAATGGTTACTATACATTCATGACAAGTCGTGCATGTGAGACAAATTAATTGTTAAAATTTAATTGATTATTAGTCATAATATGTAGACTAATAATCAATTGAATATGTTAATTATTTGTTTCACTTACGATTAGTGATTTTTGTATTTCAACCATTCTTGAATTGTCCAATGTGGACAGTTTAGGAAGTTGTATTTACATTGTTGTCATCATTTACGCATTGTTCATTGTCATTATATATTTCAAGCACGTCTTTACTTGTGTTCCCTAGGTGCATAGTGGGGAGTTGTGACAATTTGTTAGTGATGGAAAACTAATAGGTGATGTGCACTTCTCCTATCTCGTGTACTTGGAGAGCTATGGGAAGATGCTGCCAAAATTTATAATGACTACGATGAAGAAATTTGAGCGATTGATTGCAATGTAAATGCGAAATTCCTGAATGGGATAGGATTCGTACCCTTTAGACAGAAGGGGGTTGATTTTAGGATTCACGATGCATGTGTCATAAACATTATGAGAATGTAATTAACACCATTTACTTGAACATGTTATAGGGTAATTAATGAATATGGATAAGAGTTGGATGGAGGATCGGGGTAGGTTTTTGCCAGAATACGTAAAAGGGATACATGATTTTATTGAGTTCGTGCGTCCTTGTACAAATAAAGTCAATAGACTAAGGTGTCCTTGCAAGAAATGTCAAAACCTAACATTCAAACATATTGATTTGGTTTATAAACATTTATTAGACTTTGGAATGGAGAGAAGGTACACAACATGGGTGTTCCACAGTGAAGATTACGTAGTTCAGAGCAATGATGATGATGATGAAGATGAATGAGCAAATATAGTAGGTGGTGATACACGTTCAAAAAGGTTAATTGAAATGTTAGGTGACTAGCAAAGGGGGATTGCAGTGGACACGAACGACGTCAGTGTGTCGTATACTGGTGATGAATCTACTTCAGAAGGTACCATACCTTGTGATCCTAGTACGCTAAATGTGCTTGATAAACCATTTTCTAATCTCGTGAGGGATGCACGGATGCCCCTATATCCAAACTGTACAAAGTTCTCAAAATTAGAGTTCCTAATAAAGTTGCTTCATGCAAGGACAATGCATGAGTTATCTCAGAGCGCATTCAACATGCATTTAAGCCTCATTAAGGTAGCACTGCTTGATGGTGAAACACTTTTGAAGTGCTTTTATGAGGGCGAAGACATACATGCATGAATTGGGTCTCGGTTACACTCCAATACATGTGTGTAGGTAAGATTATGCATTCTTTTATGGTGAAGATGAAAATGCCAATGAGTGCCCATAATATAATGAACCGAGGTATAAAATGAATTAGAAGAAGGGTAAAAAGATCCCTTGAAGAGTTTTAAGATATTGTCCATTAATCCCACGACTGCAATGATTGTATATGTGCAAAAATGCTGCTGCAAATATGAGATGGCATCAAGAAAAACGTCTTCAAGACGGAAACACCCTTAGCCATCCAGTGGACTCTGAAACTTGGGCCGAGTTTGATAAAATGCATCCGTGGTTTCCTAGTGATTCTCACAACATTAGACTTGGTCTTGCTTCATATGGGTTCAATCATTTTAGTAACATGAACAACCCGTATAGCATATGGCCAGTTATGATGATGTCATACAATATGCTGCCATGGCGATGTTTGAAAGAACCCTTCATTTATATATCTCTACTTATTCCCGAATTGAGGGCACCTGGTAATGATATTGATGTTTACTTGCGTTCGTTAATTGACGAGTTGAAAGAACTATGGGAAAAAGGAGTAGAGACATTCGATGTGGAAACGAGGACAACATTTCGGATGCATGCTGCACTGTTTTGGACAATTAATGATTTCCTCGCTTACGGCAACCTATCGAGTTGGAGCACAAAAGGTTACTTAGCATGCCCAGTGTGTAATAAGGATGCTGGGTCTTTATCCTTGAAGCATAGATGCAAGTTATGTTTTATGTGTCATCGTTGTTTTCTACGACCTGAACATCCTTAGAGAACTCGTGGTATTAGAAGTTTTAATAGAAAACGTGAACGAAGGTTGCATCCAAATCGAGTAAGTGAGGAAGAGATATTAAACCAGCTCAGTTTGATCAGAGATGTGAAATTTGGGAAACCACTGAGCAGTAGAAAAATGAAATGTGCTGAGTGGGAGTTGAATTGGACAAAGAGAAACATCTTCTTCAAGTTGCCATATTGGAAAGATCTTCCACTACGCCACAGCTTGGATGTCATGCACATTGAGAAGAACATTTGTGAGAATGTCATTTATACATTGCTGGATATAAATAGGAAGACAAAGGATACTGAAAATGCTCGTTGGGATATGGGAGATATAGGAATATGGCCTGAGTTGCATCTGATTTGTGATGGGGACAAACTTCTCATGCCATCAGCCTATTACACATTTTCGAAGGATGAGAAGAATAAATTCTTTGAATGATTGAAATGAGTGAAGTTCCCTGATGGCTACGCATTGAACATAGCTCGATGTATAAGCACGAAGGAAAGGAAGATGCTAGGAATGAAAATCATGACTGTCACATCCTTCTGCAATAGATTATACTCGTTTTCCTTCGTGGACACTTGACTGAACATGTTCGCTCAGTGCTAATTGAGTTGGGGATCTTCTTCCGACAGTTGTGCTCCAAAAAATTGAGTGTAAATGTACTTGCACAATTAGAGAAGGACATCATGATCATACTATACAATATGGAGAAAATATTTTCACCAGCATTCTTCGATATGATGGTCCACCTAACCATCCATTTACCAAGGGAGGCCATAATTGGAGGATCGGTGCAATATCGGTGGATGTATCCTATTGAGAGGTAAATTATAAAGTCCTTCTACAATGTTCATGTGATTTCCTCGCTTTCTTTGTATGTAGAAGTCACTAATGCTATGTAAAATGCTTACGTTCTTGTCCATTTTGAAGCGATATGTGCACAATAAAGCACGACCGGAAGGTTCAATCATTGAGGCCTACATTGACAGTGAATGTCTTGTGTTTTGCTCAATGTATCTACATGATATTGAGACAAGGTTCACTCGTGAGGAGCGAAATGCAGATGTTCATGCTATTAATGTCGAAGATGAAGAACCGAGGAACTCTATATATCGACAAAATGTTTGGTCGTTCAGTGCATGAGTTTACGATTTCATTGATATGGACGACCTACGAAATGCATATTTTTACTTCCTCAATAATTGTGATGAAATTGTTCCATATATCGAGCACGTGGTTCCAAACTCCTTACTTTGCATTGTATTTACATATGTATATATATATGTACTTAGTTGACATTAACATGTAATATTCTTGCATATAGCAGACATAAAGCTGAACTTCTAGCCCAAAATGAAAGGAATGTTGACAAAGACATAAGAAGGAATTTGTTAATTAGTTTGGGAGCCGTGTAAGTAACAAATTTTATATGATTTCTAAGCAATGTACATTTTCAATATTGACAATTTACTCATCTAAACTCATTTGTAATTAATAGATGAGAGTCATGTATTATAATAAAGAACCAAAGACAGGTAAAGATTTGTACGCGTTGGCATATTGCCCCGATCAATGAGTTAACTGCTACTATGGTTGCATTGTCAATGACTTACGATTTCATATGAAGTCCCTCGAACTACATAAAAAAACCCAAAATTATTGGGTTGCGGTGCTAAGCATAGAAGGAGATGAAGAAATTGACTACTTTGGTGTCTTGGATGACATTCTAGAGCTTCATTATGAAGCCAACATAATTGTCCACATGTTCAAGTGTACCTGGTGGGATATTAGTAATAAAAAGAGTGGGACAAACACGGATGTCCTACTTTACCCAGTATCAATTTTAGCAAAACATGGTATCAAAATGACCTTTTTGTGCTAGCAATGCGGGTAGAACAAGTGTTTAACCTTAAGGATACCAAATTGAAGGGTGAATGGAATGTGGCACAAAAAATTCTTCATCGAAATTCGTATGATATTAAAGAAGTCATAGATGGGGAGAAGAGTGTCAGTAATGATGCTTTCCAAGAAGATCAGCCATCTGTTAGTACAACAACACAATCTGCTTTCAATGTTGCTGAGGAAGGAGCCAATCCTATACCATTGAATAGGGTTGGTGCCATGACAGAACACGTACGGACTATTAACATTATAATTGAACCTTTTGTACACGTTAACTTCATCGACGATGATGAAACTGATGGGGAAGATGAAACTGTGGTTGAGTACTGTATTGAAAAGGAAGACACTCTAGAAAGTGAGGATGATATCGATATTAAGGACGTATACGGGTTAAGCATGTTATGTTGTCACCATGTATCTGACATATGTAAATAACTAAAAATATATTTATTATACATCCATCTAATATCAAATCTTCTTATATTTACTTGTGTAATATTTGGCAGACATGGCACTAGGGGGTCGTCGTAACCTAGTTCAATCCAGGGTGTCGCCTATATTGTCACCCGAGGATGATCCAATGTCCTTAACACCATCACTGTCTCAGCCCTCGAGACCTCAGCCAGACCTTGATCCATTAGCTGGGGATCAAACCCAGGGTGAGTTGCCCACCATAATGAGCAGCGTTGGTAAGGTTTCGAGTAATTGATTTAGAATAAAACTATTGATGGTTGTACACGTGTATGATTAAAATATTGTTCTTTAACTCTTCTTTCAGCATCGACCTCAACGATAGAGAACACACTAAAAGCGATCGGGAGAGTGGTGCCAGGGTGCGCAAAGCAAACATGTTGTCACGATGTCTCGGGAGCGAGGGTGCCCCAGGTAGCGATCTGAAAATGTATGTTTTAATTTTTGAGAAAAAAATATGGTGTGATGGAGTCGCCACTAACCTTTAAATGTGATTAGAACACTTGATTACTACCCAATTAAGGGTAGAATCGGTCTGCATTACCAAAGTAGGGATCAGGAGTTCGATTACACGAGGGGAAGGTACGAGCACCCCCTGCATGCCCGTTCTTATGAACGATACCTAATTAATTATAAAATTATCCCAAAATAAATTCGAAAAGTCCTTTATGTTACTCCTTTTGAGAATTTACAAAATGCAAATGTACATGAATGAATCACACAAATATTTACATAATATATATATTCCCTCAGAACTGGGGTGCACAAAGCTTGAAAAGCTCATACCCTTTTGTTACAATGATGGGGATAAAAATCGAGAAAATATTTTATGAAAATAACTTCCAAAATTGCTTTGCTGTCTATAAAATTTTCCAAAACATCAAATAGTATTTTATAAATTTTCTGGGAGGTTTTTAAACTCATTCGAGATGAAAAGTTTACAAGACGATTTTCTGAGTCTCAAAAATATTTTTTGGATTTTTTGGATTTTTTTTAATTTTTTTTTTTTTACATTTAGCCCAAAATTTCAAATAGATAACATAGTAGAAAAATAAATAGAAAAATACTGGATAACTGGTTCAAATCGGTTCAGTGAATCCAATGATTCTTATAGGAGCAAACAGGGTTTAAATCTCGGGTTGATCCTAATGTTGAGCTTGAATTTCTGCATTCACAATTTCATATCTATTCTATCACATTTTAGAATGTAACTTAGGAGGGAGAAACCTATTAGTTTTACCTCTTGTCTTCCTCTCCTCCAGTCTTCTTTTCCTGTTGGTTAGTCCTCAGGGGGTCAGTCTATAGTGTCTTTCTAGGGATTGTTCATGAACTCTAAGTTGAGGCACTACGAAGTACTTTCTTTAGATGGGATGACCTGACCATAGTAGGAAACAAGATTGGTCGACCACTGGATTTCTTGATAGAATGAAACGTAGCCTTACCGTTCACTCACAAAGAGAAGCAAACTTAACAATGCAAGACTTCAATATCTTCCAAAATCTCCTCCTTTGTGCTTAGGATGAGAAGACAATTAATAAACTTAACTTGGAGCAAGCATGGAAAACAAGACATAGGGGAATAATTATGAACAAAACATAAGGTGAATAACAATGAGGGGAACAAAACATGGAATGAATAATAATGAGGGGAACATTGCATGCAGTGAATAATAATGAGGGGAATAGCATGGGGTGAATGACGACGAGGGGAACAATACGTGGGGTGAATAATAATGAGGGAAATATTGTATGAGGTCAATAGTAATGAGGGAAACAATGTGTGTGGTGAATAATAATGAGAGGACCAATGCATAGGGTAAATAATAATGAGGGGAATATAGCATGGGGTGAATAATAATGAGGGGAATATAACATGGGGTGAATGATAACGAGGGGAACAAAGCATGCTTGCACTTTACAAATTAGATAAATAATAGTAATAATAATAATAACAATAATAATAATAATAATAATAAAATAAATATATGTCAAGTACGGCTCAAATCCGTGTGGGGCCCATGAAGTCATGCGGAGCCCAATGGAGATTGTTGATTTGATAGGTCACACCCAGTTTTGATAATGACAAATACTCTTGATATTGATTATTGTACTGAGGCTTGCATGTAGGTTGACATTATGCATGTATTTGAACAGAAAGACGCATCATGATGGTGTGCGATGGTCAAGCAGAAGAATGAAGAAATCTATGTAGTATTTTGTAATTATTATTCATTTTCTTCATTCTGGGATATAATTTTATTATAGACTATACACCCATATGACTTATAATAATTTGCATCATGCATGATAGGTAGGTATGCTCAACATGACCTTAGTTGGACTTTAGGTACCTACACATAGTGCACTAAGTCCCCAACATCACTTTAATATATCACGGGAATTCACTGAAGCAAAATTAGACTTAATTAAAAATCTTGTGAGAGGTCGGGCGATCGAACCTGTGGCGTTCAAAACACCTCGGGCGACCGAACCATGGACAGGTCAACTTGTTGATTTTTATTTAGCCGACCGAACCATTTTTGAACATATCTTCCTCAGTCGATCGAACACCTGTTAGAGTAATTTTCACCAACTCGGGTGCCCGAACCTTTGCGTTCAAAATGGCCTCGAGCGACCAAACATGTGAGTTCGGTCAACTAAACTTCAGACCCGACACCCGAACTGTGGTCATAAATCTGTCCTTGCCTATAATACTTGTTCATTTGCAAAAATTAGGAAGGATTAGCAAGATTATTAAGGCCAAAATTCTCTCAAATTCAAAAATCATTTCATAACTCATACTACTCTCATACACTTATACACTCCATTTTCCTTGATCATTCGAGTGTTGTTAGTATATTTAGTGCGCTTGTACTTCATTCTAATTTGCTTATACTCCAATTTTTTGTATTGATTGCTTGATTTTTATTGAGAGTAAAGCATTAAGTTCTTCCATTGATTTTATTTGATAAATCTTGTGTAGGAAGACTTAGAGGCTTATGGTTCTTGCATTGTCATTGTAAGTTACCTTAACCTATATTTTTGTGTGCAAAAATGATTTTCAAGCTTGCATTCAAACACCCCTTGTGCTTAGTATATTGAGAACACCTTGTTAAGGTTGTTTGAATCATCTTGGTAGCATTTTTTTTGAAACCTTGATATGATATTGTGATATTCAAATATTGTGTTTCAAATCTTGCTTTGATATACACTCTAGGCCTTGATTGATTATTCTTACTTGATTGAGTGTTTAGCACACATATTTAAGCACTGAGCATATTTACATATCATTCGTGCTTGCATTGTTGCTTAAGCTATACTGGTGTACATATGTGCTTTTGAAGAAGTATATTTCCTTGTACGTAAAATTTTATACACATTTGTTGTATTCCAGGCGTGAGCCTGAAGAGGGAGGCTAGCCCTTCGGAATAGTCCTAGATTAGCTTAGACTCGATTAGGAAAGTTAGGTGCACCATCCTGGTAAGGTGTAGGATTAGATCAGCCCCGCTAATTGACCTGGTTGTAAATGGTGCTACTCTACCTGTTAAGTGAGCTTATAGTGTAATCCTTGTGCGGGTGTGCCAAGGAGGGGATGTAGGCAGTATTGGCCGAACCCTGATAACATATATGGTGTTGATTTTATTTTTCGCAATTTGTCTGCACCTGTATGTTTATGTTTATTATTTGAATATTTTTTTGGGATTGTGAATACGTAGATAGACCCTAGGTTTGTGAAATATTGCCTGTTGGATTAGCTAAACCTAGGAAGAATTTTTTAAATACCAATTCACCCCCCTCTTGGGATTGCACCAAAGCTAACAATTGGTATCAGAGCCTCGTAACTTAGACTTAAAAGTCATTTTGTAAAAGATCATGATGGCTCATGTTAGTGCATCCCCTTCATGTGAGGGAAAGTTGGTCACACACCCACCAGTATTTTGTGGTGAAAACTATGCTATATGGAAATTTAGAATGACTGTATATGTGAAAGCTTTAAATTGGAGATTTTGCAAAGTCATTGATCAAGGTGATAGTGTGCCTGTTAAATCCATTGATTGTGCTGATGTTCTAAATCTGAATGTGAATTGAATAATACTAATTGGAACTTAGTGCAAGTAAATTTTGATGCTATGAATACCTTACTACATGCTTTAGATTCTAATGTTTTATATGAGGTTATAGCATGTAGCAATGCTAAGGAGATCTGGGATGAACTTGAGAGGAGATATGGAGCATCCATGTAAAAAAAAGTGATCACTCCTTATGACTCAAGTCCTGTAGATCTTGAAGGAGGTAACCAATGCTTTGTTGCTTTAACTAATAATGAGGTAATCTTTGTTCCTTCTATTTTAGTAGATAAATATAGAAATGATTCATGTGTTGAATTAAATGATATATCTGATTCTGAATCATATGATAGTTCTAATGATGAAAGCATGCCAACTTATGAAGAATTGCAAATTGAGTATGTTAGAATTCATAAGTTACTTGTTAAATCTAACAAGAAATGTTATCAAGGTTCAGCCAATATTGCTTACGTCTTCGCCTCAAGCTAACAAGCAAGAGGATTCCACCAGTTGCTCACTTGCGGGTGGAGCGACACCGATTACAACACCTTACTGGCTGGTGCATTTAGTTCTCCTAATCGAGTCTAAACCAATCCGATGCTCTCCTAACCGAGTCTAAGCAATTCAGGACTATTCACAGGGCTAGTCTCCCTCTTCCGATCATATGTCGGGAAAACAATAAAATTTAAATAGAATATTTTCTGTACAATAACGAATGCTTCTGTAATGACCTGCTTATCTTAATATATAATAAAACATAATCAATAAAATAGTCAACCCGAACCCTTGGGTAGCGGGGACACTTGTCATACACAGCGGAACCAAGGCAGTAGTAAATGTAAATCACATTCATTAACCACAAATTACATAATTCCAGAGTCTACTGTATTCCCAAAGATACTATGTTTATATACAATCTCCAAAACATCAAAATAAACCTAGGATCTTACAACAAAAATCTCCTGATCCTAGATCAGAACTTACCCTTCTAGCAGGGAAGCTCAACTCACTCAGCGGCGGCCTTGACCCGCCGGTTTCTTTGGGTTTCCTAAAAATCATTTAATGTTCGGGAGTGAGACACTTCTCAGTAAGGGAAAATAAATTAAATACAACTGTGTGGCAACATGAATACTTAATGATAATATAGATATACAGTACAATCTTCATACCAGAAAACATTCATCATTTAATAACTGCAAAAACGTATACTTTCATATTTCTAATAAATTATACTAATCATAATTGTTTGGTATAGCTAATAATACTGAAAACATACTCAGGATGAAAAGCTAGCTAATGTCATGTATTATCCCCCATGACAGGTTGTGCAGCCTAAAGGCGAGACCCGATAATAGCTGGTCGAACACTACCGAGTCAAAAATGTCTATAAGTACGATGGGCCCGCCACACCCTGGTCCAAATTGCCAGGTAGACGTCTACAACTCTACATTGAAAGCCACATCGACTATCCATCTCCCACTCCCTCGTGGGGGTGGTTAGCACCAATCTGAACATAGATATTTGATCTACAAGCTACGGTACCGTGCTCTTGAACTGGACTAAACTAACATCCGGGTTCTGATAACATATAATACATGATAATATAACGTTTAACATAAATAGATTGATAGCATTTTCTTTAATTTCATAAATATGGCCTCGTGCCAAACATTTCATAAAGACGGCATCGCGCCAAACATTTCATAAATACGGCCTCACATCGAAATCATACGTAAAACACAGCCTCGCGCAGGCTATCAATCACGACCTTGCGCCAAATATCTCATACATATCATTCTGAATAGTAAATAAATTATCATATATTTTTGACATCATTATGTACTGTATTATTTCATATTCCTGAAAACATGATTTACTCGTAAAATTGCCATATCATAATACTTTTCATGAAAAATAATATTTATGCCACACATAGTTGAGTAAATTCGTACATTTAATTCTAAAATTTCATTTCCTATATAACAGCAGTATTTTCCCAATCTCAATAATATTCAAATATAATACAAGCTTCTCTGAAAATTAATTTACTGATAAATAATAATAATAATAATAATAAAAATACGCATGGAAAATAACTGCTTTAGTTTATTCCCTTACCTAATATTGGAAAGAAACCCCCTAAAATTTCGGTTCTGCACTCGCATGGTTCCTCATTCAACTTCCTGAAAACAATAACTCCCAGAACTAAATTTTAGTATTTTCACGTGAGTATCATTTCCTATAATTGCGAAAAGATCAAATTTGGCATAAAAAACCTTACCTCAACTCAGGAATGAATTTCAACTTGCTTTCACCAACGATTCGCTTCGGCAGATTTGGAGAGAACTTTCCTATGAGCGACGTGGTGGCCTCAGATCGTTGATCCAACTACTAATGAAGCCAAAATCAAAGAGAGAGGAGAGAGAAACCGTAAGGAGAGAAGAGAGAGAGAGAGAGAGAGAGAGAGAGAGAGAGAGAGATAGAGAGAGAGAGAGAGAGAGAGAGAGAGAGAGAGATTTTTGATTTTTTGCGTTAAAAATTCAAGTTTTGCTATTTATACGGTTGGATTCGTCGACGAGACACGTCACCTCGTCAACGAGTCCTGTAGGAAATTCGTCGACAAACCTGCACCCTCGTCGACGAATTTGAGACTTCCAAAAATCCTCTCTCGGTATTTTCTCGTCGACGAAACTTGTCTTCGTCGATGAGACCCTCTTGTACCCTCGTCAATGAATCCCCTGTGTTCGACGATGAGGAATTGATAAATTTCCTTGGTCATTGCATCCCAAAGTGCAACATCGTCAATGAACGCAAAGCGTTTGTCGACGAAGTCGGCTGCCTCCTACTATACTGTTTCTATTTCCCTCCCTCTTTATTATTTAAATACCATTATTTTTCGAGTCATTACAGCTTCTCTACAAAGTAGATGATGCACAATATGAAGTTCAAATACACACACATGATATGAAACATAAGCTAAAGTGAGTATGTGTGATTTTCTCTCAAAAAAATGAATAAAAATCAAAAAATATTTTAGGAGGATTTTCTCTCTAATCTTAATGTTAAAAATGAGTAGTGGAGGGGGTATATATAGACTCAGGAAGATTTTTTACCAATAGGGACATATTAGTGATTTTAGAGATTGTTTAATGAAAAATTAACCCTAATTACCGCAATAAAATTATGGCAACCCGATAGTTTCAGTCGACCGAGCTACAGGTTCGGTCGCCCGAACACTCACATACAGAAAAGCTACTTTTAAAGTTCGAGTGGCTAGGGTTAAGTTCGAGTGGCTGATGTAATGCCCTGAACCCTTAAACCCGGGTCCGGTTAGTTATGCCTAATAATAATCTGATAAATCATAAATCATTACATACATTCACAGCAGAAAACATAACCATAATCTCCATAAACATAGTTCTACAATACCAACATTCCATAATACTAGAGTTTGCTATGTCTTAACTAGAAATTCATAAAATTTATCCATCACCTGCATTTTCCATAGATACATACATCTCCAAAACATTCTAGTATGTCCACAAACATTCCTTTCATAATTGAGTTAAAACATAACAATATAAAACATAAAACATAAATATTTACATCTCCAAAATAGTATCAATATATGCCCTGTTTCTTATATAGTCCTCAAAAATGCTAAAAATACCCTCGAGCTCCTAAGCCCAACCTCGTGGATGTCCTGAAAAAAGAAACATTCATATTCAGGTAAGACACATCTCAGTAAGGGAAGAAACATACATATTAAATAGCGTGTGACCAACATGAGGTATATAGATATCATTTTAATACTTTAGAAAATCATTACATAACATTGAAATCGTTTTCTGAACCTAAACTATCACATGCAAAATTTTACCCACGATATTACTCAAGAATAAGGGTGATTACTCGCTCATACAAGTAGCACCCCTCTACTCCTATACTTAGGTAACCCTAAGGTCACAACTAAAGCATACCAGGGCACTTCCCTTACTCAGTAAGCCCTCAAGTGTTAGATTAATCTTGTACTCACATATTCAAAAATAGTTTATCAGCAAAGGCCCTAAGGATAGGGAAATATACCTGTCCACACAAATAGGTTCCCTCTACCCTAGTATGTTATGCAGCTACTGCCACATCTGAAACTACTAGTGCACTCGCCTTCCTCTGCAAGCCCTCAGGCGAAGAGTTTGCCTTACCCAATCGTAACATGTTCTACATATATATATACTTATAATATCGTAATACATCATTCTTTTCTGTCATTATACATTCATTCACAATTATTCATGTTCATAACTTAACCTTACATTTCATTTCACTTTAAGTGACTCTTTCCCATTCGTATCGTTTACGTTTCACATTTCATTTCATTGCATTTTCATTCCATTGTCATTTCATTGCATAACATTTCATTTTATTACTTCGTAGTACAACTGGTCTTTAGCCATCATCAGTTAGTTTCCACATAGAAATGCATTAGAATCTACTACAGTTAGTCCACGTAGAAATGCGCTAGAATCTGCTAACATGGCTGTCTTTCAGCTGTCTTACATTTACATGGTTGCATTTAACATACACAAACAACATTGTCCATATCATATTTTATTCATAACACTTTACTTGCTTAGCTTGCATCTCATACATTTAACATATATTTGCACCGAATCTCATGCCACACAATTTAATAGTAAAATTCATATACATTCCTTAAAAATAAGCCAACCAACATTTAACATTTATATACTGAAAATACATTTCATTCCTTACTTACTTCCTTAGAAAATTCCTTTTCACTTTCATTTGTTTACCTTCACATATACATAACTATATAAACAATCATAGGCTTAGAAAACATAAATTTCATGGTTGACATTTTCAACCCACATATAAACATTTATACATAAATAACACATAATTCATTTTAATTTATGAAAAACTTGATTTAATATATAAATTTCCCCCTTACCTGACTTTCAACTACAGTTATAGGATCCCCGAATTGATACCCACACGACGTTCACTTGGACCCTGAATCCAAAAATCCTAACTTAATTAAAATAAATTCCAATTAACTTAAATCTTAAGAAAAATACTTATTTACTACTTCCTATGTTCCAAATAACAATATTCCTTAAGAAAATTCCAAAATAACTAACTTACCCTGATTTTGCAATGTTTCTGAAACCTCACAACCTAATGATCAGCTCCTACATCCTCAAAGAGAATGATCTAACAAACCTTGTGGTGGTTTCGGATAGTCAAACCGGGTCAAATTCGGCCCAAAATCGAAGAGAGAAGGTTAGGAGGTCGTTTTCTAGAGAGAGAGAGAGAGAGAGAGAGAGATGTTGACTCTACAAGTCCAATCTTGTTTTGATAATGAAAAATTACTTGATATTTGATCTATGTATTGAGTTTGTGAACAAGACTTACACTAAGCATGCACGGAAAGATAACGAGTCATGGAAGCCATAAAGTAAAGCTGATACATTTTAGAAAGCACCATGGAACTCAAAGAGTACAAGAATCAAGATGCCAATGACAAAGTTCAAGAATATTATAGAAATGGGTATTTAGAACTCATGTACTTACATTTTCGTATGATTTAATTTGAGGCTCAATATAACTTAGAATGATTTTAGGATTCATGCATTTCATGTACATCATTAGGAAACTCTCATGGACTTAGAAATGTTCTTAAAATCATGAAAAATATGTTTTATAAAAGACTCAAGAAAAGGAGCAAAACAAAATTTTAAATTAGAAAAGAAAATTTGAGAAAAAGGGGACTTCGGTAGCCTGAACTCAACCTCAGGTGCTTGAAGAATTTCTTCGGTAACCTGAAAATTAAGTTCGGTAGGCTGAAGAATTAAATAGGAAAGACAAAACCTGGCAGAGGTACTTTGGTCGCCTGACCCTAGAACCTCAGGTGCCTGAAGTTGTCACTTTAGGAGCCTGAACCCCACTTCGGTTGCCTGAACCTGCGGGAAACTTAAAATTTAGATTTTTATTAAAAAGACTCGCGAGCTATTTTATTGATCCAACTGCTGAGATCAATCCTAAGGGTAATATACTATATATTTTGAATATCTAAACCCTAGAGAAGAGGTTAGACACACAAGAAAGAGATGAACACACCTTGTTGCAAGAACGTTGAAAATCTACCCCTAGTACTATACGATTGCCTACACTTCAATCTCTATTCTTCAAGTTTGGGCAAATCAACTCAGATTCTCAAAGGGTACTTGTTTACTCTACTGTACTTCAATCTAGTATTGAGGTTTGATTTTTCAAGTTATTAGTCTTACGAACTTTTCATCTCATCTCATTGCTTGTTTTTTACTAGCATTAGAAAAGTTTTGATCTTGAGTGTGCTCATTCGTATAAAAATTAATTTTTGAAGAGATCATTACTTGAGAAAGGTTATTTAACTTGGTTGATTGAATTTTGATTCAAAAGCATATAAATATACGTATATTTTTCAAAGAGCTTATTATTGAAAAACCTAGTTTGATTAAAAAGGTGATCTTGAAAGTATCTATACATATACATAGCTATTTTAAACAAGATCATTATTTGATTTAAGTGTGTGTTTTCTAAAAGATTTATATTTTAGATATATTAAAGCTTGATTAAATATCCTTGGTACTTATAACCATACAATTAATTGAAGGATATTTTCTGAAAATTAATATATTCAAATTGTCATTGAATACATCAACTAAAACTTTGTGATTTTGATTGAGTTTGCATTCAAGAAATTTTTTTTTTTGTTAACTAGCTCACATCAAACATACTTGTGCATCTTTACAAAGTGAATCAAGAACCCTAATTGACTCCAAGGCATTTCAAATATCTCTTTACTTGGAAGTTGTGGTTAAATAGGGATTTGTGTGTTGAAGCATATCGTACATAAAATGATGTATCATTTTTTATACATTCATGAGATTCAAGTTATATCATATGTTAATGTGTTACGAAATTGAATTGTACTCACAAGCTTTTGTTAGAAGCATTGTTTTGAGTGTTGTTTTCTAGATTCTATTGTATACACGGTTCAGTGTGTGAACCGGTGTGTGAGGAGAGAGCTGTATCTCTTGCAAGCAGCGGAGTAGGAGAAAGTTGTGCCTCTTGTAAGCAGTGGATTGTAAGGGAAGCTCCGTCCCACTTTAAGGAGCAGCGTTTTAGTGAATCCTTGAGTGGTTGCTCAAGGCGAAAACGTAGGCCAAGTCGGCTGAACCTTGTAAAATTGCGTTTGTCCTCTCTCTTCCCTTCACTCTTTATTTTCAGCATTGCATTTAAATTGTGTATATTGCATACATAGATTGAATAGCCGTACACATATATAATTGAGTAACAAGAAGTTGTTGGTAAATTTATAAGAAGAGCTTAAGAGGTAACTAAGTGCCTTAGAATTTTTTAAATACCCAATTCACCCCCCTCTAAGGATTACACTTAATTCAACAAAAGAGAATTTGCCGAGTTTTCACACTGAAAAATGAAAGAATTTTAATTTATAGGCAGGGCTTTGTCGACAAGACACGTCGATTCATCGACGAGGCGCTATAGAAACTTTGTCGACGAGAAGATACCTTCATCGACGAAATTCAAGGTTTCCAAAATTCTCTCTCGAAATTTCTTTGTCGACGAGAAACTGACTTCATTGACCAGCTTAGAAGGACACTCGTCGACGAATACAGGACATTTGTCGATGAGGCTTGCTGTTCCTTCTAATTTCTTTCCTTTTTCCATCATTATCCATTAATCCATTTCATTTATGATATTTTCTAATTATTTAAATTCCTGGGTCATTACAGCTGAGGTCAAGGCGATTTTGAAAATGTCCAAGGTTTGGTCGCTTGAACCTAAGTTCGGTCTGCCGAACCTCTCAGTTCGGTTGCCCGAGGTCAAAATGACCATGAAGTTTGGGCGCCTGAGGACGTTGGAAAAAGTCAGGATTTGAGTTCGGTCGACCGAGGACACTTAGTTCAATTCGGTTTGGTCGCTCGAAAACAGGTCGACAATGTTGACTTTTCAACGTTCGATCGACTGAGGCATTTTCAACGCGCAAGTTCGGTCGCCTGAAACCCTTACACTTTTAAGATTAGGTCCATTATACAAAATAAACACTAAGTCTTCTTCTTCTTTGCTCTTCTGAAACTTCATAAAATATGCCAGGAGTATGTGCACTTTGCGTCCTTTCTAGCTTCCATTTCCTTACCTTATGTGTGTGTTTGAATTAAAGACCTGTTCAAGTACTGAGTGCACACATAAGTAACTTGCGGTTTGTAATTATCAAAATTAGGGATTGGACTGAAAAAGTCAACAATCTCTCCCTTTTGATGATGACAAACGCATTAGAGTAAAATGGGGTTTACCCTAAAAAGGCTCCCCCAAGAATATGAATAATTTAATATAAATACAATACAGTACAAGCATATCAATAAAGAAGACATTACAAAGGATTATGCATTTAGTTTCAGCATTGAAGCACAGTCACACATGCATTTTGTTCAACAAAAAGATTTAACATTTTACTCATAGAAAATCTCCCCCTTTTGGCATCAGCAAAAGGGTTAGGCTAAGTTAAAGAAAAATTTGGTCATTTAAAAAAAAAAAAAAAACTTAGCAAAGAGAACTCTCCTTTAAAAATTAGTTACCCCCCTTTTTAACGTTTAAGTGCACGAAAAAATTCTCCCCCTTTATCATATAGTGTATGGGCATATAAATTTTGATCAACAAAGATATAGCATTTAAACACATAAGCATGAAAATAAGATATGTCACATGTGAAATCATTTCTTGCCAAATAATAAAAAATATATGTAAATAATTATATATGTATATATATATATATATATATATATATATATATATCTCCCTTTGATGTTTGCAAAAAGTACTGGGGGTTGCTTGCGAAAAAAAAAAATTTAATTTAAAGCAAGCAAGCATCAATATTTTGGTTTCACATTTAGACACATTCCTAATATAACCAAAATAAACAACCATATGGATCTAAAATATATCAGAAGATTAAAACAGGATCATATGACAAAGTAAATGATTGTGGCAAAGCAACATGTTTCAAATTTTGGTTTTCAATCAAATCAATACATTTTAAAGCATATGCCACAAAAAAAAAAAAAAAAAAAATTTCAAAACGCAAATCTAAGCAAAAGGAATATTGGGAAGCGTGCTATGATAGAAATTTTAATTTTGTATGCTCCCCCTATCGTTTAGAATCCTAGCTTAGATGTTTAAAGTGCTCAAGTTATTAAATTTATGCCAAGCAGTATGAGCATTTTTCAAAACACACAACTATACTGAGTATGGATTTGATGCTGTCTTTATCATCTGCCTAGTATAGTCTCCCTATAACTATAGATGCATCCGAAAATGTATATTAAGACATGCTATAGAGTTCATGACCCAAAAACATTCCATATCAAATCATAAACTTTAAGTGCATAATATAATGTTCGGGGATTTTAGAATAGCCTCAATATTCAAAAGGCGAAGTGATGCATGTGAGTCTTTTATGCTCTTTTCCTATAGGGATGAAGCTGAGCTCCTCTAAATATTTAATGATTATGTTAGGATGAAATTTAATTTTTATTTAGTTTTCACACATCCTTTCAAAAATGTTTTATCATTTATTTTAACATAATCATCTTTGGACATGGTTTTACTTGGGAAAATTTTAATGAAATTTCGGCAGCATGCCGTCTGTAAATCAGACATTTTTCCATAAAACTTGTACCTGATAGATGGTTGTTCTCAAAAAAATATATTCACATAAATCATGCAACAACCTAAATTCCACTACTAGCAATGCAATTCAAATCCATTGGATCCGCCATGCAGGAGACTTTCAATACAAGCATGCAATCCAGTAGTAATCAACAAATGATATATAAGATAAACTATCCATTAGAAAATATAATCATTTAATGCGTAATGAATAGTAGGAATTCAGTGCTTTTTTTATGAAGGCATATGGGCATATAAGATAAAATCATGAGAGCTTTTTATATAAATAGTAATGCTCCCCTTGAGTTATGCACTTAATCATTTTATGTCTTATTCATCTCTAAATATTTTAGCCAAAGTTCTTAAAATTTTCAATGGTTTAATCTTTGCAATGATTGCATTAGGCTTATCGGACCAAAAAGTCACAATGAATATTCATTAAAGTGATAAGCCAATGTCTGCCTCTTTATGATTTTCAATGCGTGAGAGGCACAAGATGGAATGACTTTTGACTTAAACTACGTGTGCATAGGTCTACTTGAATGAGACCCGCTGCAACTAACTTAGCCATTCAACTCATCACGAAGGGTATGAAGCTCTAATGGATTTGATTTAATGCTCGAGAGCTTATGAAGAGAAAAGAATAAATACTCTTAAAGATTAAAGTTTTATTATGTTCAAAAGAGTATTTAGAATGTGTGAACATGATTCAAAATATTTTCATGGAAGCAAATATGTCCAGACAGATTAAGCAAAAAAAAAAAAAACATTATGAGTATATGAACGTTCTTGAACGATGCTTTTTGGTGATTGAACCATATCCTTTAAATATGGTCATGATTTGGAGCAAGGATGCAAGTAGTTTAATAGGTGAAACCTTACTGAATATGATCATGGTTTGGTAAGGATTTCCTAAGAGGGAGATAGGTGAATCAAGATTAGACAATTTAATATTAAACTCAAAGGATATAATTTGATTTAACAATAAAATATGAATCCCCTAGTGGATGCCTATAATTTTAATTGTGAGAGGTATGTCTTATTATTAGCACAAGATAGATATGGAATTTATTATCATTAGTGCTTATACTTAGTGTGATGACTAAGCTTTGGTTTAGGCTTTTAAGACTAACTAGTTAGTTTAGGATTAGATGATATATAGTGTAAGATGGATCCCCTAAACTACAGACTAGTGAGATGGACAACATTGCTTAACTTAAGATGTTTTATCTTTAAGTATGAGTTAAGCATTTGAAATCAATTACCTGGCAAAGATGCCATGTCCAATTGGAAGTGGATGCAGATACTAGGAACTAAGGGAAGATTAAAATATTTATATAATTTTCTATTGGAATTTGATCTTCTGTAGGTCCCATGGAGTTCCTTCATGATTATCCATTTCAGTTTCTTATCTAAGCCTCTGGCGCTTCTGAATGGATAAATGAACTGAATATGTCACATCATTTTACAAGATAAGAAAGTTTTATGTATACTTGAAAGATTATGCTTACAAATCTTATTTTTACTCGATGAGGCATTTTTATGACTATGGGTTTGATAGACAGAACATGAACCCTTTTTGAAAATATTTTTCATTTTAACTGCAAAGGGTTTGTTATGATTATTCTTTTGATTTTTAGTTTTGACTATACCTATAGAATAATTATTTATCTCTTTCTCTAAGCAGATGATTTTCAAAATCTTTTTAATCTTTTTCTTTCCAAAAATAGCCTGATAATCTTTTAATTCGTCTAATTGCTTTACTATCCTTTTATTCTCACTTTTCAGAAATGATTTATGCTTAGATAACTTAACTATAAATTTATTCATTTTCAATATGGCATTTTCTAGTTTTTCATACGATAACATGCTTTCATTATTCAATTCAGCACATGATTCAACAAAAGAATTAACACAATAATTTTCCCATGAATCATTGCATGCAACAACAATAGTATTTTCACAAAGTTCGACAGGTGATTCACCGCATGATATTTTGCAAGAATCAACATAAGAATCATCAACTGCATGACAAACTGAAACAAGAGGTGTATTATATATCTCATTGTTGATTACTAGCTCATGATTCGCCACTACCTGATTATTTAAACTTGGTGCTTCTGGAGTGGCGATCTCCCTCTCCTGGGTCTCTCTATATCTCCTTTCCAGCTCAACCCAGATCTCCCTTATAATTTTACATGCCATAATCTCAAACAAAATATTAGAATCTAAAGCACAATACAATAAATCCATGGCATGTGAATTTGTATGCATCAAAGTAATATCATTTTCAATTATAGGCATACAAATTCCTTTATCAATCACCTGCTAGGCCCTCCAATTCTTAAATTTTATAAAAATGCTAATTATACATTTCCAAACCATAAAATCTACACCATAAAACCGTGGAGGATTTGAAAGGGATCGTACCACACCGAATGGGGACACACCAATGTGAGTCATCTCGATCTTTAGTAAAAACATTTAAGTCAATGCCACGAGACTTTGATACTAATTGTTGGAATTGGTGTATTCCCAAGAGGGGGTGAATTGGGTATTTAAAATTTTTTTTCTAGGTTTATCCAAATCAGTAGCATTATGCAACCTAAGGTCTGTTTATGCAATCCCAATCACACTGGTAAATAACTGAACAAATATTCAAACAATTAAGGCTGACTCAGTATTTCTCAATCGTTCATAATATTAAAAACATAAACATTCAAGTGCAGGAAATAAATTGCGCAAATTAAAATCAGGCACAAGAAATATTATCGGGATTCAGCCAATACTGCCTACGTCCCCGCCTCAAGCTAACAAGTAAGAGGATTCCACTAGTTGCTCACTTGCGGGTGGAGCGACACCAAATACAACACCTTACAGGCTGGTGCACCTAGTTCTCCTAACCGGGTCTAAATCAATTCGGTGCTCTCCTAACCGAGTCTGAGCAATTCGGGACTATTCACAGGGCTAGTCTCCCTCTTCCAATCATATGTTGGGAATACAACAAAATTCAAATAGAATATTTTCTGTACAATAACGAATGCTTCTCTACAAAGTAGATGATGTATAATATGAAGTTCAAATACACTCACACATAATATGAAATATAAGCTTAAGTGAGTATGTGTGATTTTCTCTCAAAAATATTTTTATGTAAAAATGTGAGAGAAAATAATAATGATGATCTTTGACCTAAATACAAGATATTCAATAGGTGTTTTTCAAAGATCTAAAACCAAAATAATATGTCCTAAAATATTTTGTAAAGAGAAGTGTATGACATATTTGGGAATGTGCTTACAAAAATATTTAAGCAATAAACTCAGTGTAAGCCTTTGAATCTTGCAATGATACATCAAACACTCACAAGCTAAAAGGAGTTTTCCCAAACAAATATTTATCAAGGAAAATAATATAGGAAATGCTTTAAAGAGATACTCTCAAAATGATTTTCAAAAGATGAAGTGTGTATGAGAATGATTGCTTAAAAATATGCACAAAAAATATATGCTCTCCAAAAGAGATTTTTCAAATAAAAATGTGTGGGAGAGTATAAAAAATGAATAAGAATCAAAAAAATATTTTTGGAGGATTTTCTCTCTAATCTTAATGTTAAAAATGAGTAATGGAGGGGGTGTATATAGACTCAGGAAGATTTTTGACCGTTAGTGTAACAACTTAGGATTCTTACACAGGGCCTTGTTGACGAACACAAGGAATTCGTCGACGAGCGCATAAGGGGACCTCGTTGACGAAGACAAGTTTCGTCGACGAGAAGATACTGTGAGAGGGTTTTAAGCAGACTAAAACTCGTCGACGAGGGTGTAGGTTCGTTGACAAAATTATTGAAGGACTCGTCGACAAGGTGACGTGTCTCGTCGATGAATTCAGTCCTATAAATAGCTGAAACTCAGATTTTTAATCAGATTTTCAGCTCAAAACCCTTCTCTCTCCCTCTCTCCTATGACCCTCTCCCCTTCTCTCTTTGATCTTGGCCCCATTTCTTGTCGGATTGAAGATCCAAGGCCACCATAACGCTTCTTATGAAGTTCTCTACAAGTCTGCCAGAGCAGATCGTGGGGAAAGTTGATTTGAAATTCATCCTAAATCCAGGGTAAGATATTTTATTTAGATTATGCCTCCTTGTAGTTATGAGAAATGTTGTAGGTAAGAAAATACTGATGTTTTGTTCTGGGAGATATTTATTTCAGGATGTTGAGCTAGAAACCCTGCGGGTATAGGACCAGAATTTAGTAGGGGCTTTTCAGAGTTAAGGTAAGGGAAATATGCTATGCTAGGCACTGTTATAATGTTAACAGAGATTTTACATAAATGTATATACCAACTTATTACCTAGTTTTACAGAATATGAGTTTTAAATGTTTGTGTGGCCTGAGTAGATATTTATGTGATGAAGAACTTATATAGTTTTCACAGTATAACATACTATACTGAGTACACAGATATAGACAGTATATAAAGTTGATATAATTTTTTCAGTATATGGAGTTATACAGAATATACAGATATAACCATATATTCACAGAGATTATACAGAAAGATATATATATATATATATATATATGCATATACATGTATACAGTTTTACTCAGAGCAGTATATTTATTACAGCTTTATACAGAATAATATATATAGTGTTTATAGTATGCCATGTTTCCTATTACCATAACATACAGAGTATACAGACAAAGTATATAAATAGAGAATACAGACAGATATACAAAGATAGCATCAAGATGCTATAGCTACAGTATACAGAGATTACAGTATTTACAATATAGAAAGATAGCGTTATAGTAATTTTGAAAACATGATGAAAACAGTAAAAAAGTATATATGTATATATATAGTATCAGATTCCTGAGGAAAGATTAGAGACAGATACAAATAAAGAATACAGAGCACGGTACCATTGCTAGATAAAGATAGAGTGCAACCACATATCTCAGACAATGTGTGGGTACCGTCGACCATGTTCGGAGAGTATGCAGCTCCCCAGTTCGCTGGGTGGAGGGGTCTGGTTTGACGAGGTAGTAGCCAGTCCCGAGCCTAGGAGTGGATGCAGTTTGGCTGGGCTGAGGTAGTGTAGAGTTTATTGACTTATCTAGAGGGTTGACCAGATGAAGTCCCGCCTACGGGCCGCATAACCCTGTCATGAGGGGTCAAATCATGACATACAGAGTCCTACGTGAAATTAGGAATAGCTTCCTAAAAGGGGGGGGGTGAATTGGATCCTTTTTTATTTTAATAATTTTTGAGCTTTTTCTTATGATACCAAGAAAAACACAATTAATAACTGATAATCACACTTGAAAATACTGAAATTTAAATTCACAATCCAATCAATGAAACCAAAACAATTCAACCACTTAACCAAGAATATTAGTACTTTTGTCAATTTCCTTGTGATTGTTTACCACCTTCTTTGAGTAACCTCTTCGTATGCACTTTTCTTGATCAAGATTTCTGCATATTAACCAACATACTCCCTTTTGGGTTTCCGCAAACGGTTAATCAAAACGTACTTTCTAAATATAAAGAGTCTTTGTTTATGTCTAACTTTTAAAACCTGCAACCTACACTTTGAATCATACAACAACAGCAAGTACAAAAAATAGAAAGTAAAGAAGAGAGAAAGACACAAGGCTTTTACGAGGTTCGACTTCAACACAACCTACGTCCTCGCCCTTGGCAAAACACCGAAGGGTTCCACTATAGCAGTTCTGTTACCGGGTGGAACAACGCCTGTTTACAATCACTTCTTGGCCAAGGCTAGAGCCTGCCTTCTCCAAACAATATACCCTTGTTTGGTCAACGATCCAATAGCCCTGAATCGTCTATGAATAAGAACCAAGAAAAAGAAGATTTTGGGTACAAGAAAACACTCTCACAGAAGAGTAGGTTAGTACAACATTCAGTACAATAATACTTCAAAGTAATTCAAATATAAAAGAATTTGAAGCTCAGTACTCAATATAGATCACCAAATATCTTCCAAAATTTGAAAGATTATGACTTTGAAAGCTTTATTTCGGAGTTTGAATCAGTAACAATTCAGTAGTTGAACATAAGAGAGTTTGAGAGTCTTTGAGAACTTTGATTGCTTGAAAAATTTCTTGGTGTCTCAAACCTTTGAAGTTTGGGGCTATTTATAGATGTTTAAAAGTAATTCCTTACCCCAAAGTTTCCTTGAAGTAGTTTCCAAGTTTTTCAAAATAATAGTGTCCAAAAACTTCATTTAAAAAATCTTCCCGTTGAGAGTTTTTAAGCCAACGTTCGAGTAGCAGTCGCCTGCAACGACTTGGCAGTCGCATATCATAGAACAAATTCACAACACAGAACACTGGCAGTCACCTACCAAAACCAAGGTAATAGCCTGACATGACCACCCAGGCGTCTGACATGTTCAGGTAGTCACCTGTCATGCTACTGTCTCTTTGAAAAATCTTTCACTTAATTTGGTAGTCGCCTGCCGCAATAGGATAGTAGCCTGACCCTTCTATTTTTCAAAAACTTTTATGCTCCAAAACCCTTTCTTTTCATTGATTATAAAAGTTTTCTTTAGAGTTTTCTCAAAAATATATTTATTTGAGTTTCAATCTTTTCTTTGAGCTTTCACCAAGTTATCTTTAATCCTCATGCTCTTCAAAATCTCTTTTTAATCCATAAGCTGTATCATGCTCTTCAATATCTCTTTTTAATCCATAAGCTTTATCATCCTCTTAAGCTTTGTTACTTCCTTTAAGCTTTGTCTTTTTCCTGAAAAACTTTCACTTGAACCACATTAAACATATCGTGATTTGTTATCATCAAAATTAGAATTGTAAACCTTATTAGACCAACAATCTCCTTCTTTTTGATGATGACAAATCAAGAGCAAAAATAATAAGAATTAATACTCATGGCTCCCCCTTTCAACAAGCATGATACATTTTCATAGGTATATACGCAATATGATCCATGCAAGATAATCCATAAATGATCCATTCATACATATTCATAGTTTTACAAACCACATACAAGATATGATCCATACAAGTTTTACAAACCAAGGCATCACACACATTTTTGCACTCCCTTCTCTCAAACATCTCCCCCTTTGGACATCAATCAAAAAGAAGAAGAGATAATACAAAAATAGAGAAGTGCTGCAATACATAGTACTTATAGAGAAATACTATCTAGTAAAACATCAAAACTTGAAAAACAAACTACATAGATGAAACACATCAATCGGAGGCTTCCATATACCTACTCTTCTTCTTCTTCATCATCACTAGATTCATCATCACTTGATGGAGCAGAACTGATATCCATTGGAGATTTACCTTTAGAGGAGCTAGCCAAATGTTGTTCAATCTTATCAACTCGCTGAACAAGGCTTGAACAATGAGTTTCTACATTAGAAACCTTCTCCCTTAGAGTACCAAGTCCAGATTTCATTCCATCACTGAAGGTCATATAGTGATTAAAAAATGGAATGAACCAAGAAAGAGTTTCAGGGTCAAGTTGAACTGAAGATGCTGGTATGGAAGACTGAGGTGGTGGAGCAGATGATACATGACGATGTCTTATATCCCATACGTTTAAGAATAGTATCAGAAAAGATATGGTAATGGGTTTTGCTAGTGAAGTTAAATGATGGTATAAGAACATTGAAATGAGCAAAGACCATATTTAACATTCCAGCATAAGGTAGAACAACACGAGGAACATCAAGTTTCATAATAATCCATTTGATAAGTTAGCTTGGAAGATCCAACCTTATCCCTTTAAGAATACACCACATTACAAAACAATCCAAGAATGAAATATGATCATGAGAACCAGAATGTGGTAGAATATTATATGTAATGAGTTTGTGTAGAATTAAAGCTTGTAGATTGAGCTGTTTGTAAAGAGGTGGATGCCCAAAATTAGCAAGTGTATCAGTCATAACTACAAGCAAAAATTCCTCTGGAGTGAATCCCTAAGACATAATCCATTGTTTTTCAACAATGTGAACCTCAAAATCTCCTAACTTGACTCGAAGAATTTTTCCCAAAGATAAGGGAGTAAGATGAATATTTTGCCCAAGAAGATTTGTTTTGATCCCGTTTTCATATCTTTCCATATTTGCATAGAAAATCTGAACCACGTTGGGATAGTATCCTTTAGCTTGATATGATATAAACTGATCCCTTCCAATCTCCTTAAAAAGTTCCATAATTTCAGGAAAATCCATATTGAAGAATGTGACATTAAGAACTTTACCTAAAATGGGTTTGGCTGAAGCAATTTGGTTTTGATAAAGTTGCTTAGCATGTGGGGTTTCTAACCATTTCTCCACTTCATCATTATTTATCCTTGTCGAAGATGAAGATCCTTTGATACCAACTGATTTTAACCGTGGCATGTTTGTATGGAAGCGAAAAACAGAGAAACCCTAGGTTATGATTGCGATTTGGTGAGGAGGGAAGGTAAGAGGCTCGGTTTCAAGATGATTTGGATGAGGTGTCTGTGTGGAAAAGAGTAAGAAAGAAGAATTTCATAGAGAAAGATGAAGGAGCAGGTGCCTGGTGGACGTTGAAATGACTCAAGACAGGGTTTTAAACCCTACCCGCCATGAGGCAGTCGCTTGCTAGAATGAGGCAGGCGTCTGTCAATGTAGAATTTGAAAAGTCAGTAGCCTTGTAGTCGCCTGCCAAGCAGAAAAACAATTAGTTGACTTCACGACTATGTACATACCCAATTCTCTTCTAATAAATATGAATCGCTCTTCAGATAGAGGTTTTGTGAATATATCCACTAATTGGTCATTTGTATTTACAAATTCTTGCATTATATCTTCGTTTTGCACATGATCTCTCCATAAATGATGTCTTATGTAAATATGTTTTGTTCTTGAGTGAGATACCGGATTTTTTGAAATATTTATGGCACTTGTGTTGTCACATTTTATGGGAATAGTTTGATATTGAATTTTGAAATCTTTTAGTTGCTGTTTCATATTCAATGTTTGAGTACAACAACTTCCTACTACTATGTATTCTACTTCTACTGTGGATAATGCTACAGAGTTTTGTTTCTTTGAAGACCATGAAACTAAAGAGTGTCATAGAAAATGACATGTTCCACTTGTGCTTTTTTTTTTTTTTAATCTATTTTACATCCAGCAAAGTCTGCATCAGAATAGCTAATCATTTCAAATTTAGTTTCCTTTGAATAACATAAACCTAGTTCAAGTGTTCCTATTAGATATCTAAGGATTCTTTTAATTGCTGTTTGGTGTGATTCCTTAAGAGCCGATTGGAACCTAGCACACATACATACGCTAAACATAATATCCGGTCTACTTGTTGTTAAATAAAGTAAGCTTCCTATCATACCTCGGTAATGCTTAGTATCTACTTGTTTCCCTTTTTCATCTTTGTCAAGACTAGTTGAAGTACTCATAGGAGTTCTTATAGGTTTGCTTTCTTCCATATCAAACTTCTTTAACATATCTTTAATATATTTGGTTTGATTTATGAAAGTTTCATTTTTTTCTTGTTTGATTTGTAATCCTGGAAAGTAATTTAACTCTCCCATCATACTCATCTCAAACTCTTCTTCCATAAACTTAGCAAATTCATTACACAAATCCTCATGAATTGCTCCAAAAATAATATCATCAACATAAATTTGTACTATAAACATGTTTTTATTTTTGGTTTTTATAAACAAAGTACTATCAATCTTTCCCCTTGAGAAATTGTTTTGAATTAGAAACTTGCTTAGCCTTTCATACCAAGCTCTAGGAGCTTGTTTCAATCCATATAAAGTTTTAGTTAACTTGAATACATGATCTGGATTTTTTGAATTTTCAAAACCTGGAAGTTGTTTTACATATACTTTTTCATTTATATATCCATTTAAGAAAGCACTTTTTACATCCATTTGATATAATTTGAAGTCCTTATAGGTTGCATAGGCTAAGAGCATCTTAATTGCTTCCATTCTTGCTACGGGGGCAAAGGTTTCATCGTAATCGATATCTTCTTCTTGATTATATCCTTGTGCTACTAGCCTAACTTTATTTCTTACAACAACTCCAGTTTCACCCTTTTACTTTCTAAACACCCATTTAGTTCCTATGATTGATTTGTCTTTGGGTCTAGGTATAAAGTTCCCATACTTGACTTCTTTCAAATTGATTTAGTTCCTCTTACATAACTACAATCCAAGATTCATCTTTTAAAACTTCTTCAATATTTTTGGGTTCTTCTTGAAATAAAAAGGCATAATGATTGCAAATATTTTTTAATGAGGCTCGAGTGGTTATTCCTTTTGAAGTTTCTCCAAGTATTTGTTCTTTTGGATGAATTTTAGAATATTTCCATTCTTTAGGTAGTTCTAGATTTTCTACAATGTTTTCATTTGAAGTCTCATTAATATTTTCTTCCTTTATTTCAAGATCTTCTTCTTTTTGTAGAATATCTTCTTTTTCATCATTCTTAATTTTATTTATGTTGGATTCCTCAAATGTTATGTGCATTGATTCAATGATAGTAAGAGTTCTCATATTATAAACCCTATAGACTTTGCTATTTGTAGAGTAGCCTAAAAAGATACCTTCATCAGATTTTACATCAAACTTTCATAAATTATCTTAAGTGTTAAGGATCAAGCATTTGCATCCGAATACATGAAAATAAGAGATATTAGTTTTTTTTCCTTTCCGTAATTCATATTGTGTTTTATCTATACTTGATCTTATAGATACCCTATTTATAATATAACATGCTGCGTTTACAGCTTCAACCCAAAAGTATTTCGGTAGATTATTCTCATTAAGCATAGTTCTTGCCATTTTTTGTAGAGTTCTATTTTTCCTTTATACAACTCCATTTTGTTGTGGAGTTCTTGGTGCTAAAAAATTATGAGTTATTCCATGTTCATTACAAAATTTATCGACTTCCTTATTTTTAAACTCTCTTCCTTGGTCACTTCTAAAACTTGTTACATTATAGCCCTTCTTATTTTGTAATTTCTTACATAAGGTGATTTGCTTGTCACAAGCTTCATCTTTATTAGTTAGGAATAATATCCAAGTAAATCTTGAATAATCATCCACTATTACAAAAGAATATTGTTTTCCTCTTAGGCTTAAGGTTTTAGTTGGGCCAAATAAGTCTAGGTGTAAGAGTTCTAGGGGTCTTTTACTAGATATATACTATTTCTTTTTAAAGCTAGTTTTAACTTGCTTTCCCTTTCGGCATGCGTCACATATCTTGTATTTTATGAATTTTGTATTTGGTAATTCTTTTACGAGATTTTTCTTTGATAATTGGGATAATAAGTCCATGCTAGCATGTCCTAACTTCCTATGCCATAGCCAACTTATGTCATTCATGGCTGCCAAACAAGTTACGCTTTGATTTGTTAGATTCTCAAGATTTATACAATAAACATTATTTATCCTAAGAGCTATAAATAAGATTTTATTTTCTTTGGGATTTTGAATTAAGCATTTTTCTTTCTTAAAGGTTATTTCAAACCCTTTGTCACTCAACTGGCTTATGCTTAAAAGATTGTGTTTTAAACCTTCTACCAATAATACATTATCAATAGTAATAGAAGGTTCTTTCCCTATTCTCCCGATGCCAATGATCTTACCTTTGGCATTATCGCCGAAGGTGACATATCCTCCATCCTTTTGTTTTAGAGATGAAAACTTGGTCTTATCGCCGGTCATGTGTCTTGAACACCCGCTGTCCAAGTACCACTTGTCTGTTGATGATGTTGTCCTAAAACATACCTATAATGGAGGATTCATTGTGTTAGTTTTTGGAACCTAAATCCTTTTAACTTTCTTTGTTTTGTTGTTAGTTCCATTATTGACTTTCCATTATCCTTGTATCTTAACATACTTCCTTTTTAGTGGGCAATCAAACATTACATGACCTTTGGTCTTGCACATATAGCAAGTAGTGTGTTCATGTTTGTTGTGTGAGGAAGTGCTAGCATAGTGCTTGGCTTCCTTTACAAAATATCCCACGTATAATTTCTTATTCTTTTTGTTTGTTTTACCATTGTAACCTATTCCTTCTTTCTTCCCATGTAGCCTTTGCTGTCCAATCATTTTTTCAAAATTATCTTTTCTTTTAGTAAAATTATATATAATTTTTTCTTTATCCTCTACTAATTTCTTTCGTTCATTTATTCCTTGATCCTTTCTATTCAAGTTTTCTTTATGAGTTTTGCCTAATGCTTGAGTTACTTTATTTACTTCTTCCTCTAACTTCTCAATACAAGAATCTTTTTCTTTTTCAATGGTTTTAAATGATTCAAGTTGTTTCAAAAGTTCTTTATTTTGCTTTTTCAATGTTATATTTCTTTTGGAAATTTTTATAAATCTTTTATGCAAGAAAAATAATTCAGCTTGTAATTCTTTGTATGAGGGCATACTATCACATGACTTGTCATAAGATTCATTGCTAGATTCTGTTGAAGAGTAGTAGGAATTTACCTCTTCATCATTCGCCATGAAGCATACGTTTGCCATCTCTTGTCCACTTGATTCATTTTTCAGTTCGCTGGAGCTTGAGTCATCCCAAGTAGCCTTCATAGCTTTCTTCTTTTTCTTCTTGTCTTTCTTGAGCAAAGGACAGTACGGTTTGATATGTCTTGGTTTCTTACAAAGATAGCATATAGGAGGTTCATAGTTACTTTTATTTTCTTTTCTACTTGATTCTATTTTTTCAGTTTTTCTTTTATTGAACTTCTTAGGAAATCTTTTATTCTTTCTATAAAACTTTCGTAGTCTCTTCATGATGAATGCTAATTCTTCTTGATCTAAGTCACTTGATTCACTTTCTTTTTCACTTGAGCTGTGGCTTGATGCTTTTAGTGCAATAGATTTCTTATGCTTTAGTTCAGGATTTTTTTCTTTTAGAGTCATTTCATAGGTAAGAAGTGATCCTATGAGTTCATCTAAGGAGGTGGTCTTAAGGTTTCTTCCTTCGGTAATTGCTGTAGCCTTAGGTTCCCATATGGAGGGAAGGCCTCTCAAAATTTTCCTAATCATTTCGTAGGTGGTATAAGTTTTTCCTAAGACACTTAAGGAATTAATTATGTGGGTGAATCTTGTGTATATACTTGATATGGATTCATCTGAATTCATCTTGAATGATTCATATTCGCTTGTTAACATGTCTATTCTATTGTCTCTAATATCAATAGTTCCTTCATATGTAACTTCTACTTTATCCCATTTTTCTTTAGCTGTTTTACAAGCCATGACCTTATTGAATTCGTTAGCATCTGAAGCACAATACAAAGCATTTATAGCACTTGAGTTTATTTGAAGCATCTTATAATCTGAATCGATCATATCCTTTTTCTCTTTTGGAATATGTTTTCCATCTATTATTTTGGTGGGAACAAGGTCTCCATCCACAACTACTTCCCATGCTTTCCAATTCATGTGTTGGAGGTAGATTTGCATTCTCTTTTTCAAAAAGGTGCAGTTGTATCCACAAAAGATTGGTGGATGAGTTGAGGATTGACCCTCTCCAAAAGGAGCTACTCCTATGTTAGCCATTTAGATCTTTTTATAGCTTCTTGTTTGGAATTTGCTACAACTAGGCTCTGATACCAATTGAAATTAGGAATAGCTTCCCAAGAGGGGGTGAATTGGATTCTTTTTTATTTTAATAATTTTTGAGCTTTTGCTTATGATACCAAGAAAAACACAATTAATAACTGATAACCACACTTGAAAATACTGAAATTTAAATTCACAAGCCAATCAATGAAACCAAAACAATTCAACCACTTAACCAAGAATATTAGTACTTTTGTCAATTTCCCTGTAATTGTTTACCACCTTCTTTGAGTAACCTCTTTGTATGCACTTCTCTTGATCAAGATTTCCACAGATTAACCAACGTACTCCCTTTTGGGTTTTCGAAAATGGTTAATCAAAATGTACTTTCTAAATATCAAGAGTCTTTGTGTATATCTAACTTTTAAAACCTGCAACCTGCACTTTGAATCATACAACAACAGAAAATACAAAAAATAGAAAGTAAAGAAGAGAGAAAGACACAAGGTTTTTACGAGGTTCGGCTTCAACACAGCCTACGTCCTCGCCTTTGGCAAAACACCGAAGGGTTCCACTATAGCAGTTCCGTTACAGGGTGGAACAACGCCTATTTACAATCATTCCTTGGCCAAGGCTAGAACCCGCCTTCTCCAAACAATATACCCTTGTTTGGTTAACGATCCAATAGCCCTGAATTGTCTATGAATAAGAACCAAGAAAAAGAAGATTTTGTGTTTAAGAAAACACTCTCACAGCAGAGTAGGTTAGTACCACATTCAGCATAATAATACTTCAAAGTAATTCAAATATAAAATAATTTGAAGCTCAATACTCAATATAGATCACCAAATATCTTCTAGAATTTGAAAGATTCTGACTTTGAAAGCTTTATTTCGGAGTTTGAATCAGTAGCAATTCAGTAGTTGAACACAAGAGAGTTTGAGAGCTTTTGAAAACTTTGATTGCTTGAAAAATTTCTTGGTGTCTCAAACCTTTGAAGTTTGGGGCTATATATAGATGTTTAAAAGTAGTTCCTTACCCCCCAAAGTTTCCTTGAAATAGTTTTCAAGTTTTTCGAAATAATAGTGTCCAAAAGCTCATTTAAAAAATCTTCTCGTTGAGAGTTTTTAAGCCAACGTTCGAGTGGCAGTCGCCTATCATAGAACAAACTCACAACACAGAACACTGGCAGTCGCCTGCCAGAACCAAGGCAGTAGCCTGACATGACCACCCAGACGCCTGACATGTTCAAGCAGTCGCCTGTCATACTACTGTCTCTTTGAAAAATCCTTCACTTAATTTGGTAGTCGCCTGCCACAATAGGATAGTCGCCTGGCCCTTCTATTTTTCAAAAACTTTTCTTTTTCAAAACCCATTCTTTTCATTGATTATAAAAGTTTTCTTTAGAGTTTTCTTAAAAATATATTTTTAAATTTCTTGAGAGCTTCAAATCAATTTATACTTGAAATTAACTTGAAGTACTTACATTCAGAACATTCTTAAAAAAATTTAATCCTTTGATCTTCAATCTTGTTCTTCCATCATCTTTGAGTTTTCAATCTTTTCTTTGAGCTTTCACCCAGTTATCTTTAGTCCTCATGCTCTTCAAAATCTCTTTTTAATCCATAAGCTTTATCATGCTTTTCAAGATCTCTTTTTAATCCATAAGCTTTATCATCCTTTTAAGCTTTGTCATTTCCTTTAAGCTTTGTCTTTTTCCTGAAAAACTTTCACTTGAACCACATTAAACATATCATGATATGTTATCATCAAAATAAGAATTGTGAGCCTTATTAGGCCAACATCAGGGATAAAGCACAGTTTTGTATATGTATACAGTTTTACAGTATATGATAAGTATAGTATGATATTAGTAGTATGAAGAGTAGAAAACACAGATGATACAATTATACTTTAAATTGTGAAAAGAAAGATATGATTTACAGATTTACTATTGTAATACAGTTTAGTTGTTATTTAAATAGTATTCCTAACTTAGTTGCCACACACTAGTAATAACACATTTCTACTTACTGAGCGTCGACTCACCTCATGACTTTAAATTTTTTTTTAGGTGAGCCAGATGGGCGAGCAGATCAGGCTCGCAGATAGAGAGTATTTTGATTACCCTGGTTATAGGGTGAGTTTTTGACAGAATTTTGTATTTTTGGGGTAGATGATGCTGTAGGGATTTGTTTTGTATGACTATGGTCAATATATACTAGATTCTGGTATTGTATAGTATTTACATATATATTTTATATATATATATATATATATATATATATATATATATATATGGTTATGTGAATTTTGTTCCGCTGCTTAGGTATGGATGTAGATATGCATAATAAAAAATAAAAAAATGGTAAGAATTTTGAGGATGTTACAGTTAGGGACATATTAGGGATTTTAGAAATGATTTAATGAAAAATTAACCCTAATTACCGCAGTAAAATTATGGCAACCTGAGAGTTTCAGTTGACTGAGCTATAGGTTCAGTCGCCCTAACACTCACATACAGAAAAGCTACTTTTGAAGTTCGGGTGCCCAGGGTTAAGTTTGGGTGGCTGAGGTCAAGGCGATTTTCAAAATGTCCGAGATTCGGTCGCCTAAACCTAAGTTCGGTCTGCTGAACCTCTCAGTTCGGTCGTCCGAGGTCAAAATGACCATGGAGTTTGGGTGCCCGAGGACGTTGGAAAAAGTCAGGATTTGAGTTCAATTGACCGAGGACACTTAGTTCAAATCGGGTTTGTCGTCCAAAGATAGGTCAACACTATTGACTTTTCCACATTCGGTCGACCAAGGTGTTTTCAACGCGCAAGTTCGGTTGCCTGAAACCCTTACACTTTTAAGATTAGGTCATGTTTATAATTTAAAGTTCATCCCTAATTGCATAGTTGATAGTGGGGATTATTCTAAGTGTTTTTGCAAAGACCTAGGGTCTATCTAAGGTCTTTTTACTTAGTCCCAAAAATTTAGTGTTGGTCGATTAAAGGGTGATTCCTAAGATCAATCTATGGTCATGTTGAGCTTATTCATATCATGCATGTAGATGCAAATATTACAGACCACAATATTATAGACCAAATAAGGAAACAAAATACATTATACAAAATAAACACTAAGTCTTCTTCTTCTTTGCTCTAATGAAACTTCATAAAATATGCTAGGAGTATGTGCACTTTGTGTCCTTTCTGACTTCCATTTCCTTGCCTTATGTGTGTGTTTGAATTAAAGACCTGTTCAAGTACTGAGTGCACACATAAGTAACTTGCGGTTTATCATTATCAAAACCAGGGATAGGATTGAAAAAGTCAACACAAGGGATTGAAAGTAATGACTCGGATGTAAGAATCCAAATCAAGGTACCTAGGTAACTCGAGCAAAAGTACAATATGGGTAATGTGCACAAGATGTAGGAATCTGAGCTAGCATCACTGGAAGATTGCAAATGACTTAACTGGGCCAACAACTAGCCATATGTCATATTCCGAGTAAGGCCATGTGTCGTCTTCTGAGTAAGTGTGTTGACCAGCGAAAGAGCAGATGAAGGGTGACCCAGATCAAAGATGTGGCACGATCCTATGGTTGGGAACAGGCACCGCTGGGTTGATTATGTGGCCTCAATCTAAGCTGACCTTAGAAAAGTAGGATTCTAACAGTGGAGGTGAGGCATGCTCGGATTGCTGACATGGAGAGATCCTCACTATCCCAAGAAAACACACATCGGATGGTGAGCAGCAAGTGGTACTCGGATTGCTAACGTGGAGTGATCCTCACTGTCCCAAAAATAATAAATCGTGTGGTTCAGGGAGGGCCGTGTAGCCTTAGCTTATGTAAAGGTGAATACTACATGTCTCACACATAGATGGGGAATGGGATGCCACGCGTCATAATCCTAAGGTTCCAAAACCAAAGATACTTAAACCGGATTTTTTCTCTTTCACTTCATTTTCATTCTCTCTTTCTCTCGTAGCATCCTCTCTCCCTTTTCTCTTCCCTTTCTATAACTCTTTGTGATTCAAACCTTAGGGTTCCTGCATACGAAACCCTAATCCTTTCTCTGCAGTTTCCCCCAGTGAAAGGCCTAAGCCCTTCTCTCTTCTTTCTTCTCTCATCTTCTCTTTGAAGAAAACCTCTCTACTCTCTTCGAGTGATCTGAAGCTTTGATCCTCCACTTCTTCTTTGCCTTCTCGTTTCGAGAGATCTGAAACCCTAAGGTTTCAAATCTTGTGTTCTCAGTGACTCTCTCTCTCTCTCTCTCTCTCTCTCTCTCTCTCTCTCTCTCTCTCTCTCTCTCTCTCTCTCTCTCTTTTTAAAGCTCTTCTCTGAAAACCCTAAATTCCTTCAAACCCCTCTCTCTATCCTCTCTTTCGCCCTTCTAATCTTTCTTTATTTCTTGCATATCTTCATATTTGTAACGACCCAAAAAAAATGATATTTAAATATTAAAGAGAGTGGGAAATGGAAGCAGAAACGGAAGGAGGCAACAAGCTTCGTCGACTAACGCTTTGCGTTCATCAACAACATTGCATTTTGAATGGAATAACCTGAAACTCTTACACAGGGCCTTGTCGACAAACATAGGGAATTCGTCGATGAGAAAATACAGAGAGAGGTTTTGGGGCAGCCTGAAATTCGTCGACGAGGGAGGAAGTTCGTTGACGAAATTCCTTAAAGACTCGTCGACGAGATGACGTGTCTCGTTGACGAACCCAGGGCTATAAATTGTCAAACCATGGATTTTTAGCAGAATTTTGGCACAAGAAACCTCTATTTTCTCTCTCTACACTCCTCTCCCCTTCTCTCTTTGATTTCGACTCTGTTTCTCACTGGATTAAAGATCTGAGGCCACCACGACGCTCCTAGTGAAGTTCTCTGCAAGTCTGCCGGAGCTGATCATGTGGGAAGTCGATTTGGAAATCATCCCAAATTCAGGGTAAGACATTTTATTCAGATTATGCCTTTCTTATAGTTATAATAAATATTGTAGGTAAGAAAATACTGATGTTTTGTTTAGGGGGAATTGATTTTCAGGGTGTTGAGTGGAGAACTCTGCGAGTATAGGGCCAGAATTCAGTAGGGGCTTTTTAGAGTTAAGGTAAGGGAAATATGCTATGCTAGGAATTGTTATAATGTTAACAGAGATTTTACACATATGTATATACCAGCTTATTACCTAGTTTTACAGAATATGAGTTTTAAATGCTTATGTGGCCTGAGTGGATATTTATGTGATGAAGAACTTATATAGTTGTTACAGTGTATCATACTATACTTAATACATAGATATAGACAATATATACAGTTTATATAGTTTTTCTAGTATATGATGTTATACAGAATATATAGATATAGTTATGTATTCACAGAGATTAAACAGAAAGATATATATGCATATACAACTTTTATACAAATAGTTTCATAAAACAGATATATATATATATATATATATATACACACACACATACACACATATACATGTATACAATTTTACTCAGATCAGTATATATATTACATCTTTTTACAGAACAGTATATATAGTGTTTATAGTATGCCATGTTTCCTATTACCATAACATACAGAGTATACAGACAGAGTATATAAATAGAAAATACAGACAGATATACAGAGATAGCATCAAAATGCTATAGATACAGTATACAGAGATTATAGTATTTACAGTATAGAAAAATAGCGTTATGGTAATTTTGGAAACATGATGAAAACAGTAAAAGAGTATATATGTGTATATATATATATAGTATCAGATTCCTAAGGAAATATTACAGATAGATATAGATAAAGAATACATAGCAAGGTACCATTGCTAGATATAGATAGAGTGCAACCACATATCTCAGGTAGTGTGTGGGTACCGTCGACCGTGCTCGGAGAGTATGCAGCTCCCCAATTCACTGGGTGGAGCGGGCCGTTTTGACAAGGTAGTAGCCAGTCCCGAGCCTAGGAGTGGATTCAGTTTGGCTGGGATAAGGTAGTGTAGAGTATTTTGACTTATCTGGAGGGCCGACCAGATTAAGTCCCGCCTACGGGCCGCACAATCCTGTCATGAGGGGTCAAATCATGACATACAAAGTTTTAGGGATAAAGCACACCTATATATATGTATGCAGTTTTATAGTATATGATGGGTATAGTATGATATTAGCAGTATGAAGAGTAGAAAACACAAATGATACTATTATATTTTAAATTGTGAAAAGAAAGTTATGCTTTACAGATTTACAATTGTATTACAGTTCAGTTGTTATTTAAACAGTATTCCTAACTTAGTTGCCACATACTAGTAATAACATATTTCCACTTACTGAGCGTCGATTCACCCCATGACTTTAACATTTTTCAGGTGAGCCAGCTGGGCGAGCAGATCAGGCTTGCGGATAGAGAGTATTTTGATTACCCTGGTTATAGGGTGAGTTTTTGACAAAGTTTTGTATTTTTGGGGTAGATGATGATGGAGGGATGTGTTTTGTATGCCTATGGTCGATATATACTAGATTCTGGTATTTTATAGTATTTGCATATATATATGGTTATGTGATTTGTGTTCTGCTGCTTAGGTATGGATATAGATATATAGAAAAAATAATAATAATAAAATATAGAGAAGTTTTGAGGGTGTTACAAGATCCCTATGGAAACCTAATTCCTCTGTCTTTCAAGAAGGTTCGGCAGGTCAAATGATCTCAGTGGGTGATTCGACTTGAGACCCGTGACGGGTTTGACCAAGGTTCGGCGATAAGGCTCCCCCTCCTTAGGATTTGAGCGTGAAGTTCGCAAACCCCATTTTTTATTTTTTTATTATTTTTTATCTGAGATATGATATGTGTATGAAATTTTTAGTTTGTGATGATCTAAATACTGGCACTATTATCGCTATCACAATGGTATGAATGGAGATGAGGTTGCAGACGAGGAGACTCATCTTTGACTCATCAAGTCAAGATAGGGTTGACTCGGATGAGTCAAACCGGAGCAAGTTGAATGGACTTGACGAAGTTCGAGTTAGGCTAGGTCGAGCCTGTGACCTAGGATGTGGGGGGTTTGGGTTAAGCTTCAAAATGGGCTGAGATTTTGGAATAGGCTCACCCGAGGTGGATTTTAAAAATAGGCTGGGGGGTTTTTAAAATGGACTGACCTAGTTAATTTTAAAATGTGGCCTGAATTAGATTTCAAAAGAGGGTCGACCCAATTTTTTTTTTTTTCATAAAGGCTTGAGTTGAATTTCAGAAACGGGCTAGCCTAATTATTTTAAAATAGGTGGTCTAGGTTAGTTTTAAAACAAGATGGGCCCTAGTTTTAAAAAAGTTGTTGGGCTCGGATTTTAAAACATTATTGGACTTGGGTTTGAAAAAAGTGGATGGGCCTTGGGTCTTTTCAAGCGGGCCTCGGAAATAAACGCGCTTGGTTTTTTTATTTTTTAATAAAAATGATCTTCTAATTTCTCGAGATTAGACATTGCGACAACAGAACTTCTTAGGAATCTCCCCATCTTTCAAAATATGTCCCAAGATATTTTTTCGCAGCCTCGTGAATGCAAACCTTCCTTAGTAGTTGGGGGGCTTCATAACCCCCACAACTCACCTTCACTCACAGTCTCTAGGGGCCTCTACATGCATCTTTACCTCCTGTCATTCACACACTTTAAATCACATCCAGCTGGGCAGCAACCTTATTGTTGTTCTTTTTAACACAATTCCTCTCACCTCCTTTCTTCTTTAGATAACACAGCCACCTTCACGGTAGCCACACCTTTAACACTACAAGCAACCTCCACATGCAACCACAGCCTATCTCCGGCCACCCTCTATCACTACACCACGCTTTAAACATTTCAAATTTCAATTCTTAAAAACTCTTAATCATTCCCATGGTAAGGCCTTCGTCTTCCAAACAAGTTCCTAACCTGAATGCGGCACCGGAGGTGCCATCCTTCCTTAATGTCCTTGGCTCATTCCAATTTTCACCTCAACTCCAAAGTGATATGTTGAGGAATGAAATGGTAATGGTCACGATGTCTGATGCATATGTAGCTACCCAGGCACTCTCTTTCGGTGCCCAAGCAATCGCCTCGACGTCTCATTTAGTTTGTCATTTGCAGAGCCAGAACCACATCGTGACCCTCCTAAAAAATGAAGTCAACCTTTTGCGGCAGAAATACCGAGAAGAACAACAAAAAATGAAAGACTTAAAGCAAGAAAATAAAATGTTGAAACGGTAGGTCGAGGAGTTGAGAAGAATGGTGGACACTTACTCCAGCAATCTTGGGCCTAGAATAGTCGGGCTGGAGAAAAGCTGGGAGGACTTCTAGCAGGAGCTCAAATGGCCCAAAAATAAGGTGCATGGAAAAAGCCAGACTTCTCATTTCTTAACTTGAAAGGGAAGTGAAAAGGCATGAAAGGGATAAAAAGAGCTATATAGAAACACTATACAAAAAATGTAAATGAATGATGCTATGTATGTATTTATGAGACGTGCATGATATATATGTAAGGATGTGTATGCTCTCTTTTTTTGGGTGATTTTGGGAGAGTTTTGGCTTGGTTATTGTAATCTCCTAGAACCGTAAATGTAACAATGGTATTCCTCCACCATAAGTGAGGGTGATTAATAAAATTTTGGTGGTTTTCTTTTAAATGATGAGAAGAATATTGCTGGTACACCGACCCGAGCCACAATTTCTTCCAAATGGCTTGCTGCGGATATAGAAATCTGAGCTGTAGCGGGTTCACTGACCCGAGCCAAAGCTTCCTCAAAATGACTTGTTGCGGATGTAGAAATTAGAGCCACGGGGGTACAATGACTCAAGCCTCTATGGTGGCTTGCTACGGATGTGATAATCCGAGCCATAGCAGGTTCGATGACCCGAGCCAAAATTTTCCTCAAATGGCTTCCTACGGATGTGATAATCCGAGCCACAGTGGGTTCGATGAATCAAGCCAAAACTTTCCTCAAATGGCTTGCTACGGATGTGATAATCCGAGCCACAGCGGGTTCGATGAACCGAGCCCAAACTTTCCTCAAATGGCTTGTTATGTATGTGATAATCCAAGCCACAGTGGGTTCGATGACCCAAGTCGAAACTTCCCTCAAATGGCTTGCTACGGATGTGACAATCTGAGCCACAACGGGTTTGATGACCTGAGCCAAAAATTTCGGGTATTTAGGTATGAAATCTTGTGTTTGAAATATGGTTACTTCACTAAGGAAATCCAATCCGGTGTATGGCCCTGAGATCTTTTGGAAAGTGTCCTTAGGTGCGGGATTCAAAATTCTTAAAACATGTTGCTCCATTGGGGATGATCAATCGGGTGCAGGATCCTGAGATTTTTGGCAAACGTCCTCTGGTTTGGGGCCTTAAGTCCCTGAAACGTTGCTCCACTGGGGATGACCAATCGGGTGTGTGATCCAAGATGTTTTGAGCATTAAGGTGCGGGATTCTAGGTTTTTGAGGACTGGATACCCCTAGATTCTTTGGAAAAAGTGTTTTTAGGTTTGAGACATAGTTGACCTGCTGGGGATGATCAATCAAGTATGAGATCCCGAGATCTTTTGGAAAATGAGTGTTTTTGAAAAATGGTTACCCTACTGAGGATGGTCAATCGATCGTGAGATCTCGAGATTCTCTTGGAAAATATCCTTCGGTGTAGGGCTCAAAGTCTCTGAAAAAGTTACTCTATTAGGGGGTGATCCATTGGGTGTAGGATCCCGAGATTTTTTTTTTTTGTCTTTAGATTACCCGTTTTGAAACTCAAAAACCAATGCCTCAATTGGTTCCTAGGGTCAGTTGCCTCAGTTTCAAAGTATGTCAATCTATGCATGGGGTCAGCTGCCCCAGTTTCAAAGTCTGTCAATCTGTGCCTGGGGTCAGCTGCCCCAGTTTCAGATATTAGTAAGACAAGAATGGTACAGTAAGGGATGCCAAAGGATTATTCAAAAGCCTATTTCACAAGACAAGTATGAATGAATGGTGCTTTGTTGCTATATGTATGCATGTTGCTAAGTTGTGATGGTAGAATGCATGGATATATGCATGATGATGCATGTTACATGATATGCATGCATGCTGCTACTTAGAATGCGAATGCCTTTTCTTATTTTCATTTCTATGTCATGCAAGAAATGCATGACCTTTCTTTTTCCAATGTGCCTGTAATCAACCATCCAATCCCTAATATTGGCTATACTTTTAAATTTCAGTTTGATATGAAGGCATCTGACTTGGCTCAAATGACACTCAACACGGAGTCTGCCCTAATTAAATTTATTTGTCACTGATCTTGACCTTGTTTTTAATTTTCTCTTCGATATGAGGGCACTTGAATTGGTTCCGCACGAACTCATCATGGGATTTGCCCTAGTTGCATTTTTCTATCACTGGCCTTGGCTATGTTTTTAATTTTCTCTTCAATATGGGGGCACCTAAATTGGCTGCTAGAACTCAAAACGGAACCTACCCCAGTTGCATTTATCTGTCACTGGCCTTGGCTCTATTTTCAATTTTCTCTTCGAAAGACACCTGAATTAGCTCCGTTGGAACTCATCATGGAATCTTCCCCATTTGCATTTTTCTGTCGCTAGTCTTGGCTATGTTTTCAACACAAGAACTGCCCTAGTTTTACTGGTCCTGGCCATACTTTCAACTTGTGTGAAGGCAGCTGAATTTGTTCTAATAGAATTCGAAGACTGCCCCAATTTCGCTCCTTGGCCACTATTTTTGGCTATGTTTTCAAATTCTACTATGAATAAGTAGATCTCAAAACTGGGACCCAAAAAAGCAAATCGAAGAGCCTTGCGAGATACTCCTTTAACTATCCAATCATCTTTTAGAGCTTTTGATGGATGAAAGAGGTTTTGAGGAAGAATGATCATGCATTTTGGACATCAATTTGCAAAGGTCATATGCACAAAATAGATGTTTTATCATGTTCAGGCTATTTTGAAAAGGAAAATTTTATACCAGTATTCGAAAGTCATGTGACATTGATGTTAGTATATCCGACTGAATAACTGACTTTCTCCTTTTGTCTATTGCTCCAAATTTGTCGGAGGAAACATTTCCCTTTCTGTCTTTTGCTGGGAAATCAACGTTGCTTTCTTGTTCTAGCTGTTGTCCATAGTTTAGTGAAGCTTTACCACTATTTTGATCTCGAGATGGACTTCCAGACTTGAGACGAAACGTAGGCCTCAAGATACAGGTTCTCCAAAAAGTAAGGAAACTAAGGCTCAAAATTCCTTTCCCCAAATGATATTTTTTGCCCCAGTTTGTGGTGAAGCATTTGTAAAGTATTAACTAAACTTGCCACTTGGACAAACTACCTACGTACCTTTTTAGGATCAGGTCATTATGTAGTTCAGATTCAAACATTGAGCTTGACAAATCTTGTAAGGCAACAATAAGTATACCAATCCAGTTAGGACTTTCATTTGGTCTATAATGTTGGCTGGGGATATTGGTTAAAGAAGAAAAGGGATACAATAAGCTCGAAAATTATCAATCTTACCAAGGGGTGAATTGGTCAAAGATCACAGATGAAGTATGTCCCTTACTTCTTTCTTTCTTTTTTCTTCTTTTTCTCTTTTGGTTCTTTTGCCATATTTTGCTATCCATTTTGTGGAAGAATCGTAACTCCATTTTTTGTTTGGACTTTGTTTGGGACTGAACTTTTTAAGTTGCCTTAGTGTGGGGTGTGATAATTTGACGAGTTAAATATGAAATTGAATGTTTCGGGCTCAATGGGGATAACAAAGGGTTTTTCATTTCTCAATCCTCTTTCTTGGTAGCAGAAAAATGGCCTGCCATCATTTTAGGTAGTCAATTATTGTCTCATATAATTTGTTAGACTCTTGAAATCTCAAACCCAGTTTAATTTTGGAAAATGACTTTTTAGAAAAAATGGCTTGTCATTCAAACTCAATGGGTTTAACAAGTGGTAGATTAGCGCTTGGTTCATTTTGGGAAATTGGTCGACCAAGGATGGCCATCCGTCTTTTGATCAAAACAAAAGTGATGAGCCACATAAAATTATGGAACAATCAACACCATTTCATGCTTTTTGACACGTGAATCCATAGGATGTGGAAAATTGTTTCATCTTTTTTATCCTACCTCTCCTGACTTGAATTTTCAAAAGTTAACTCCATTGGCTTATGAATACTGATATTGTTTTTTTCCTTATTCCCGCATGAAACATGAATAAACAAATTCTTGACAATTGAACTTGTGGTGAAAATGCATAACTTCATTTCATTGATAGGAACGAAATTCTCTAAGACAAAAATGTCACAGGATAACAGAGAGGAAATAAAAATGAAAATAAAAAAGACAAAAGCAACATATGAAGTGAATGAGATAGTCAAAATTATGCCAATTTGTATTTATGCTCAGGCGACAAAAAGGTAAATCAATTCATACAGGCCACATATGATATATTCCTCTGACTGACTTTGGCTTCCTGATCTTCTCACAGCATGCTAACCACTTCCTTCCCTGTGATTGGGTAGAGGATCATTTTGTATCCCTGGATGCTTGTAATTGAAAACCAACCAACCAGCATCCCTCAATGATTGTACCTTGTGCTTAAATGTCCAACATTGGTCAACGGTGTGGCCTAGAGAGTAAGAATGATATGCGCAATGAGCATCCAGGTCGTACCACTATGGTAGGGGAGTACAGCTACTCTGGGGATAACCGAGATGAGCTTTCTTTCAAGCAATTAGGGGAACAATTCCGAATAGGGCATAGGAATTGGCTCGATCCTATGAGGGCCTTTTTGCTGTGTCTGAGTATTCTGCTAATTTGGCATGGGTCCTGGAGCAACCATTTGGGGTCTTGCGCCCGCATGTGCTATTTAATGAATGGGAGCTTCAAAAACAGAGTTCCTCCTACGTCCCTGGTTCCGTCTGCTTTGGTAATAATGCCCTTGAACCATCTTTGCTTCCTCATCTTTCTTTCTACCAATCCATTTCTTACTCGAACCAGTCTCAGCATTTCCATCCTTGACCTGCCTTGATGTCCACCTCAATCCTCCCTCCTATGGCTACAATCTCCATGAAATCGTGTGGAGTTTCTCCCTGAAGATGCCCGTGGTAGGGGTCTTTCAATGTGCCCATGAACAAAGAAATGACTTCCTGCTCATTTATTGGAGGGTCCACCTGAATAGCCACGTCTCTCCGCCGATAAGCATATTCTTTGAATGTCTCTATGAGCTACTTTTCCATCTCTTGCAAAGTCATCCGATCTGACACCATTTCCACCACATGATGGCATTGGACCAGGAAGGCATTGGCCAAGTCCTTCCAAGTGTGGACCAGGGTCCTGTCTTGCTATATTTACCAACGGATGACCGACCTAATCAAACTTCTCAGAAAGCAGTGCATCATCATTTTTTCAATGTCTGAATACGCCACCATTGCCTAACAATACAATCACAGATGAGTTCGAGGACACCCGGTTCCATCGAACTTCTCGAAGTCTAGGATCTTGAATTTCAGTGGTAGGACCACTTTTGGTACTATGCAGAGGTCTGTCGGATTAATAAAACCAAATGAATTAGATCCTTTAATGGCTTTTAGCCATTCTTTAAGCATGTCACAGCGACGCTCGATTGCGATTCTGCTTGCCCCCGCATCTGTCATCATTATTTTGGGTGGGGGGGGGGGGGGAGGTACTCCAACCGCTGGAATTCCTGGCACTGGTGTAGTAGGAATGAATGAAGCACTATTTGGTAGGGGATTTTCTATGACGACCAGAGGTTGTGCAGATGTTTGCTCGTGGACTAAGGTGAACCCTGGAGGATGAGCGGGGTTTGAATCCTCCTCATAATCTTGTAGTCACACCGCTTTCCCTTTGCCCATTAGTAGGTCCAAGATCTTACTCATTTTGTCATTCAATTCTTTTTGCCCCTGTTCAAGGCCCATAATTATGTCTTCCACTTGCTCAGCCATAGTCTTTGTCTTACTTCTGGTATAGTATGGGTGGGTAGAGGTGGGTTCAATGTTGGAACTCTGGATTTTAATTTGGCCTGATAGGAAGTTGGAACGTGATTACCGGCCCATTGGAGAGGAAATCTCATGCATGGATTATGCATGGATGCATTTGATACAACCTAAAAAATCATTCGGCCAGAGTTCCGGGAAAAACCTTATCCATTAATGATCCCAGGAATGATCCATTTTCCCCATGGCAGGGTACGTTGGGAAATAAAATTTGAATTTTTCATAAATGAATTAGGCTTTTCTCGAAACATAGACGAAGTGATATAGATGCCTAAATGGATGCAGAACGTACAACACAACACAAAAAATTTGTCAATCATATGTACAACAGACATGGATTACAACCTGTGGAGAAGGATGTGGCTCTTGTCCCAACCCCGGGGTAAGTATGTACACAGGGTTTTTCGAGGCTCTATCCTAGGTGGGGGATTTTGGACAATCATGTGCGGTTAGGCTTTGTTTCCTATAGACAATAGGTTCCTAGATTGAGACTCCATCCTCCCTCACAGAGGTCTGGGCAAAGCTCGCACTGAGTGGAGTGGTTCATGGGTCTCATCAAGCTTTAGCTACGAAGGGACAAATGCTATTACACCCCTATCTAGTCCTAGTAGGAAAACCCGGGTATAAGGTGTGCACAAGTGTGTGAGTACATCCATTTTAGCCTATACCCTGTATCCCACATTCATCCACATGTTATTTAATCAAAACATTCACAAGTGATCTCATGCATATTCAAACAAAATATTCACAAGTAATCTCATGCTTAATAAAACAACAAAGGAAACAAAGTAGCATACTTATTTAAAGTATTCACAATCGATCATATGTTTAACAAAGTATTAATCATATGCTTATTCAAATAACCATGGAAACAATCAATGTAATCAAATATTGTGTACAAAATATGGTGGAGTAACCAAAAAAACTTATTATATTTGAAATTGGGATAATTCTCAATTAATTACTGGCTCGACTCTCAAGTATCTCCAACGGAGTTGTCAAGCTGTTGCGACGTCCCGAGAGCGAGGGTGCCCTGGGGTGGAAAAATAAAAATGTATGTTTTAATTTTTGGGAAAAAATATGGTGTGATGGAGTTGCCACTAACCTTTTAGTGTGGTTAGAATACTTGATTACTAACCAATTAAGGGTAGAATCGATTTACGTTACCAAAGCAGGAATTGGGAGTTCAGTTACGTGAGGGGAAGGTACGAGCACCCCGTACACACCCGTTCTTATGAACGGTACCTAATTAATTATAAAATTATCCCAAAGTAAATTCAAAAATTCTTTTATGTTAATCCTTTTGAGAATTTACAAAATGCAAATATACATGAATGAATCACACAAATATTTACATAATATATATATATTCCCTCAAAACCTGGGTAAGGTACACCCTTTTGTTACAATCTTGGGGATAAAAATCAAGAAAATATTTTATGAAAATAACTCTCAGAATTGCTTCGCAAACTTTATAGAGTTTTCCAAAATATCAAATAGTATTTTGTAAATTTTTTGGGAGGTTTTTAAACTCATTCAGGATGAAAAGTTTACAAGATGATTTTATTAGTCTCAAAATATTTTTTGGATTTTTTTTCTAATTTTTTTTTTTTACATTTAACCCGAATTTTCAAATAGATAACATAGTAGAAAAATAAATAAGAAAAATACTGGGTAACCGGTTCAGTCAATCCAATGATTCTCAGAGGAGCAAACGAGGTTTAAATTCAGGGTTGAACCTAATGTTGAGCTTGAATTTCTGCATTCACAATTTTATACCTATTCTATCACAGTTTAGAGTGTAACTCAGGAGGGAGAAACCTATTAGTTTTACCTCTCGTCTTCCTCTCCTCCAGTCTTCTTTTCCTATTGGTTAGTCTATAGTGTCTTTCCGAGGATGATTCATGAACTCTGAGTTGAGGCACTATGGAGTACTTTCTTCATATGGGATGACCTAGCAATAGTAGGAAACATGATTGGTCGACCACTGGATTTCTCGATAGAATGAAACGTAGCCTTACTGTTCACTCACAAAGAGAAACAAACTTAATAGTGAAAGACTTCAATATCTCCCAAAATCTCCTCCTTTGTGCTTAGAATGAGAAGATTATTTATAGACTTAACTTGGAGCAAGCATGGGAAACAAGACATAGGTGAATAATTATGAGCAAAGCACGGGGTGAATAATAATGGGGGGAACAAAACATGGGGTGAATAATAATTAGGGGAATAAAGACGCTAAAGGGACGGTCATTCATTGAGAGGATAATAGAGTAACGAGCGATAGGGAAAAGATGAGAAAAGAGGGATGTGAGAGGTTATTAGGGCTTTCGAGGAGTTCTCATGAAGGCAAGAAGGAGACTGTTGCTTATCTGAAGAATAAGGTGAAGGATTTGGAGTGTACAAAGGCGAGAGTTGAGGCTGAGGTTGAGGCCTGGAAGAAGCTATTTGTGGAATTAGAGACTAGGGTTTTATGCCTGGAAGAGGATACAAATTTGTTGATGAGGTGGGGAAATGAAATACAAATAGGGGCCTATGTATATAAGCAAAGGTTCAAGGTTAGTTGAATTGTATTTTAACTTTTATCTTGGTAATATTTTTTATAGTTTCTCTATATTGCTTTGTTCCCATTGGTTCCCTAATCCAATATTACATGTATTAAAATTTTTTTGAAAGGATGAGTGAAAGTTAAACGAATATTAAACTTCATCCTTTATGTGAATAATATTGCAGATTACTATCCATAATGCACCGTATAACTAAATCTTTTTTATTGATGGTACTATGTTATATGAATTGTAGATTCAACTACTGGAGTACATGCTTGTGTTGAACACCAACTGCATGACTGATGTAGTATATTATGAATTGCATGCTAGCAGTGGATTTTGGTTGTTGCATGCTTGAAATAATTTATTTGCTAAAAACAACCAGGTTTCACGTACATGTTTTATGGGAAAATGTCTAATTTACATACGAGATGCTGCTAAAATTTCATTAAATTTTTTCCAAAATAGAACCATGTATAAAGATAATTATGATAAAATGAATGTAAATTTTTTTTTTTGAAATGATGACTGAAAGTTAAACAAACATTAAACTCCATCCTTTATGTGAATATCATTGCAGATTACTATCCATAATACACCGAATAACTAAATCTTTTTTATGAATGGTATTAAGTTATATGAATTGTAGATTGAACTACTGGAATACATGCTTGTGTTGAATGCCAACTGCATGACTAATGCAGTATATTGTGAATTGCATGCTTGAAATGATTTATTTTCTGAAACAACCAGATTTCAGGTACATGTTTTATGGGAAAATGTTCAATTTACATACGGTATGCTGTCGAAATTTTGTTAAAATTTTTTCAAAATAAAACCATGTACAAAAATAATTATGATAAAATGAATGTTAAAATATTTAAAAATTAAATGAATATTAAAGTTCATCTTTTATGTGAACAACATTGCAAATTACTACCCATAATGCACCGAATGACTAAATCTTTTTTATGGATGGTATTATGTTATATGAATTCTAGATTGAACTAGTGGAATATATGCTTGTGTTGAACGCCAACTGTTTATTTCCAACTTATCTCCTCTTTTATTAGCAAAGCCTCAAGATCATTCTTGAAAGAAAATCCCTTACTAACTAAATCCTTCGAGATATTTACCCAAGTCTTTTGCATGATCAATATCCTCAAGTCTCCCTTTGGATATTAGACTTTCAAATGTACACATCACCAAAGGAATCCCTATTCCATCTTTTGAATGTCAACTTTAAAGATGTCAACCTCTTAATACACCTAAAGCTCTCCCACCTCTAACACAAACAATTATTCCAAGATCCGTATTTAAAGGACAAAAAAAAAAAAAAAAAAAGACAAGAAACACAAATATCCTAAGGAAGTCATGTAAACCATGAACATCACATTATATTTTTTTCATAAAATTATATTATGATATAAATTACTTGTGGGATGCATGAACATATTACATTATTCAATGCTTATTATATGAAACTTTGGTGCACTCATAAAATTTATTACTAGTTTGATTATTGTGAACTGTTTATTGTAAACACCCAGGTTTGGAGCATATCTCTATGGAAAACATCCTATTTACAGACAAAATGCTGCCAAATTTTTTCTAAACTAATAAAACTTAGCTATTTAAAAAATTGTATCATTTTTTTTTAACTATGTCCAAATGTCCGATTGTTTTGTTATCAAATCATTGATACTTATAGTATGTACACATATATGTTCAAAAATCGTATACTAATTTTTTTTTATAATTCTTAATTTGTAGGATTTGTAGTTGTAACAATATCAGCACGATGTCATGCACTACAGTCAGATGCAGCTTTTGATTTTTTTTTTTTTTTTTTTGAACAGATGGAATTTCTATATTTTAATTTGAATTTGTATAATGTATTCGTATTTGAATTTGAATTTTGAATTTTTTTTATTATCTGAATAGAAGAAATTTATGTATTTTAATTGAATTTCTATAATGTATTTGTATTTGAATTTCGAATTTGAATTAGAATTTTCAATAATTTATGAATTTTTTTTTGTAATTATGGTTTAATGTTATGTATGCAAAAATGTAATTATTGATTTTTACAGGAATTAATGATTAAAAAATAATAATAATAATTTTAAATTATTAGTGACAGTTTCAAACCGTCACTAATACTAGAGTAGTAGTGATGGATTTCAAAACCGTCACTACTAGCAACTATTAGTGACGAATTTAAAAGCGTCACTAAAGCCTAAGTATTAGTGACAGTTTTAAAACCATCACTAGTAGCGTATTATTTGTGACGGTTTTGAAATTCGTCACTACTGCTCTACTATTAGTGACGTGTTTGAAATTCGTCACTAATAGTTGCTAGCAGTGATGGTTTTGAAAATTGTCACTACTACTTTAGTATTAGTGACGGTTACTAATACTCTATTATTAGTGACGATTTTGAGCAGAGCCAATGTAAAATTTATAGTGATGGTGTTAAAGTTATAGTGACAGTTATAATCCATCACTAATACTCTATTATTAGTGACGCTTTTAAAATTCGTCACTAATAATTATTACTAACCGCAGTTATGACGACTATTTCAAAATCGTCACTAATACTTGTAAAACCGTCACTAATACTATTAGTGACGGTTTTATGATTTTTAGTGACAATTTTGATCTTTCACTAATAATCTTATTTTTTTTGGTGTGCAATCGTTAACCACTTCTAACCTAGTTAACTATATTTTGTGTAAAAAGGAAAAAGATGAGATTTTGAGGGTTTTTTTTTAACAACTACTGAAAGCATGTAAATTCTTTATTAACACTACTAAAAAGCATATCTCAGATTATGAATCACACATAGACTATCGTGTGCGCTAGCTACGTTCAGTCAGCTATCTGTCTTAAGCTAACGGTTAAGTGAACCATTCGATGGCATAAAGTAGCAAAGGTGCACCAATCATCTGAAGCACGATTGAGAACCAGGGTATACTCTATCAAAACGATCACGAGATCACATAAGTCGTAGTCTAATCTATATAGGTGATTGAATCCCTAAATAGGCTATCCTTTACCCTAGGGTATCATCACTCTCAAAGATATAAACTTGCATGGTATTGAAATGAAAGCATGTAAAGGAAAGCATGTAAAAATCATTCCATTGCAACTCGAACGCCTGTCACTGACGACCGAGAATACAATCAAAAGATCATCTATCTATGCGGCAGCATAAGGAATTCGCAGGTTGTCACAAGCCTTCTAATAATCATTGCACGAACTATTACATGAATTGAAAGGACAAACAGTAAATCCTACTCTAAGTGGCTCTCAATGGCTTTCTAGGTCTGTCATTAACCCAAAAGAGGCCAAAGAGGAACCCTAAGAACATAGACGAAGCTATTACTTATACCCAAAAGGGTTTACAAGGTTTAAAATTCAAAACAGGAAAGTTCTACAAAAAAATTGCAAAGCAGTTCACGTCTGTCGACTAGGTCGCACCCATATTCTCCCCTGGTCGCGCACTGGTTGAGGCTCCCGAGAAATCAGGAATTCAAATTCAGGTCTTCTCAACTAAGTTGCACCCTTGGGTCTTGTTGGTCGAGATGATGATCGGACTTGCAGGATCTTGGTCTTCAAGAAAGTTCAGGATCTCGACTTGGTTGTCCCTCAAGGTCTCCCTAGTCGAGCTGTTGGTCAAGACTCTCAGTATCTCTAGCTCAGTCAGCTTCAGTATCTTGACTTGGTCACCCCTTGGGATCTCTTGGTCGAACCTTAAGCATTTTTATTTTAGTCTGAACCTCGGAGTCTCCAGCTTGTGACCTGGTCGCCCCTGTCTTAGCTGGTCCCACCACATGATCGAGCAGGGTCTTCTTTCCTTTGATGAGTTGAGGCTCTAGGGGTTTGGTTGAGCATTCAGTTTGAGCTTCCCAATTACTCCCTTGGCTTCTCGCATTGCTTAACTCCTCGATTTTAACCTTTTTTTCTTGAAACATGAACAAACCTTGCATAACTTTGACCTATGATAACAAAGGGTATTTACAAGATAAATGAAGATAAAACAAAGTTAAATGGGGGCCTAAAATAGTGCCTTTTAGGGACTCATCAATGCCCCTGAATCATCTGGACTTCTTCTTCATTTTTCTTATTGGCCCATTTTTTAGCTGGGTCAAGGTCTGAACCTTCGCTTTTCACCTTGCCTATTTTAAAAGCATGTTCTATCCTCTCTCCAGTGGCTACTACATGCATGAAACTTTGTGGGGTGCTGATGTAGGATGAGAATGGTCAACCTATGTTCTATGGTTTCAACCCTTACACAAGCACATACACTCAAGACACTTCGATTTAAGAACTCAATTAACTAAACATAAACACAATAAATCAAGCTTCATTCCACGTGTTGTTGAATTTTTCAATGGCGTATGATGTTGTTCAGAAATAAGTCCCAAGAGTTCTTTCACAAAGGAATCAAGTTATATGCAACAAATATGTTATTCAAAATTTCAAGAATTTAAGTTCTATTATTAGCAAGCAATATTCCCACAATTGATTTTAAACTAGCAAGTAGCAATATTGAAGTTAATGGATTCAAATGTGCTATTCAAGTGTGGAATTTTAGGATTTCAAGCAAAGACTTCAATATAAGCAAGGGTTTACAACATATAGCATGGATTTAAACACAAGCACTGAAATTACCAAGATAATTGTTTAGATGACTTGACGTTGTTCAACACAAATCTTAGACCACGCTAGAAAATTTCTTAGAACAAGCTTTGAACACCGATACAAACGTAGCAATATAATGGAGGGGAAGTGCGCGTGTGGGGGTATTTTGGTGTGGCCGTGTGGATGCATTGGAGGATATGGAGATGGAGTCACTGGATAGAACATTGGTCTCTCACCATTTGATCTCTGGAGAGAACGACGTAGTCTCACACTACACAATCGGAAGATTGGACAAAGCTATCAAGCTTCACAAAGGAATTTCCTTTCAATATTTCAATATTCAAACTTAACTTCATATAAGTTCTTACAATGAGATATATGAAGAATCAGCAAGGGGAGATAAAACAATAACTACCTTATACTCCCTGCACAAGCATGGGGGGACAAGGCATGGGAAACTAAACATGGGGAAACTAAGTAATTAAAACACTACACTAATTTTGACATCATAAATACTAATACAACTCACTAAGCACACAACTTACTAAACACACAACTTACTAGACACACAACTTACTTAACATGCACATGCAAGCAAGTGGTCTTGCATTTTTACAAATTAAATACAAACATAAGTCAAAAAGAGGCCCAATGCATGTGGGGCCAATATAGGTCTTCCTGCTTCAACACTTCACTCGGGGTCGTCTTGTACTGAAAGTCTTGAAGTACCTAATATTTTTAAAATAATATATCCAATCATAATATAAAGTCAATATAACAAAGTCTTCAACCAAGAAAAGTCTTCCATCACAAGAAGTCTTTAAAACAAAGAGTCTTCAAATGATCCATGTGTACCTACAAAATAATCATGAACTGATGTAGACATTTGGAGGTCGTCCATGTGTCATCATGTCGGCGAAGAAGTGGACATTAGGAAGTCGTCCACGTGTCAAAGTATCTGCAAGAGAGATAGGTAAGGCATGCTAAACCCCATCAAGTGCTGCCTAGAAGGTGGCCAAATAACGATCCTTTAGTGTGTTCACGAATAAAGAAATGACCTTCCTATCTTCTATCGAAGGACATACTTGAATTGCAGCCTGCCTCCACCTGTAGGCATATTTCTTGAAAGTTTTAGTGGCATTCTTTTCCATGTTCTGCAAGGTCATCCGATTAGGTGTCATTTTCATCACATGACAGTATTGGGCCATAAACGCATATATCAAAAAAGCCAAGCTCAATTTGTTCACGAGCCAGCTTGAATCACTTACACTCTTAATAGATTTAATTTTCACATGCTTACTTTTAGCTTACAATAATTAGTGTCTTGGCCTCCTTTATCACTGTATTTACAATAATTATCGTCGCAGACTCTCTTTCACTCTCTTGAGCCGCTTACACTCTTATATATAGTAATAGATTTTATAACCACATGCTTTATTTTAGCCCATAGTAATTAGTGTCTTAACCTCCTTCCTCTTTGTAATAGTAGGATTTTAATATTTACTTACAATAATTATCATCTCACTTATATATGTTTACTTGCTTCTATCAATCTATATATATCTCTAAAAAAAAAAAGGTGGTGAACATGTAATAAAACTCCATAATAGTATATATTAGTTGCTCCTCATTATTTGATTATAGGAAAAAAAGTAATTGCATTTAAATAGTTCATCTTTAAAAATATTAAAGTAGTGTTTGCAAGTATGAATAAGACATGACACAAGATTGTATTAAAATTTGTGGAGATTGACCCAAATCCAATTTCAAGGTTTGGATTTCATGTTCCGAAACACTTAAAAAAAAGTCAAAAACACGTTAAAGGTTCATAGTACGCTGAGTTGGATTGCTAATAATGGAAAGTTAATAAGGAAATTACGGCACCAAACACGCGCACGTTGAAGAGAAATCTTCCTTCCGGTTCGAACGGACGCATCTCTCTGTTTCTCCCTGTTTAGCATTCCAAGCATGAAAAAAATAGTTAAAATTACAGAGAATGTCGAGAAGATCCAGCTATGGCGAAACTCATTTCCTGTGGTGCCAAAACTTTCCCCAAATTAGAACACCCCTTTCTTCCTCAATTTAAACCCCCTCCCTCCATCACCACCCCTTTCCACCATTCTATCTCTCTCTTGTTCTCCTCCCTTGGCGACAAACTATCGTCTCTGTATATTATTAGCTGTAGGAATAATAAATTATTGTAGATTCTTTATTGTAGTAATCTCTCGCTCTCTGGTCTCCCTCCATGGTTGTTCTCCCCTGATCATCGATCGATGCTAATTTGAGTTTTTCCCCAGATGGATCGCTAGAAGAAGAAGATATTGTTCTGGGAAACCAAATTAATCGATCTGGGGTAGACAATGGAGGTCCGCCGGATGATGGAATTGATGCTCCTCTGGTCTAGAACTCAAAGTACCCGTGTGGCCCTCGTGGGTGGGAACCACACCGCCGCCCGATTTTGTACTCGCTAATCCAATTTCTCTTCTCGATCTCCTTCCCTCTCTTCCTTCAATTCTCTGCCTGCAATCTTCTTTAGTCTTTAAACCCTTTCTCTTTTCGCCATCGGAACAGCATCAGTTTGCTTCAATTCGTTTATTTTTTTCGTTTTGTGAACTCCAGCCGACGTGAAATTGTCGGAAAAAGGAAAATGTGTTCAGCCTTGGAACTGGCTCACGGGTTTCGAGCCCAAACCCAAAAGAAGATCAAGCAAAGTTTGCACGGAGGTGCCATGGGCTTGAATTCTGATGCACATTTGTTGATCATCAGGCTCCCTGATTCCAGAGTTCTGCGGGTTATCGCCCGATCGGTTCTTTTGGCTCTGGTGATTTTGTCTTTCCCCTGGTTTGGATCCATCATTGGGGAATTCTTGAATCCCCACCAAGTCGTTTCTGCGACGGATGTTTCTCCCGATTCGATCAATTTGGATCAATTGCCGATTCTATTTCATGATTTGACGAAGGAACGTCTTCTAAAATTGGGAGACAGAGTTCTCTTCGTAAGCAATGGGAAAAACGAGGATGAAATTTACAACTCGCAGGTCCTGAGCGGCAACGAGATGGATCTGATCTCCGATTCTGATTCCGAGCGACAGAGCTCAATCCCCGACGGTGTATTTGACTTCGCCTTCGCAAACGGCTTCCACGCCGCCGGAGAATTCATTGACAGGACTCTGAAGGTCGGCGGCATTGCCGCAGTCCTACTGACCGGCGACGACTCTCTCGACGTTCGCTTCAATGCGCCGGCGAACTACAAGATCATCTACCTCCGGCGATTCAAATCCACCGTCGTGGCCATGAGGAAAACCCACAGTGCCGATCCCACGGGATCCACTAGACAGAGGCGCCGACTCTTGGGGTTCGCGTCGGAGGACAAGAAAGCTGCCCTGAAGAAGCTGGAGGACGTGCTTCTAGAGCCGCCGCGCGCAGCGTCGGGGAAGTCGAGCCGGTACATGAAGCGGACCAGGTACCTGCCGGACCTAATGGGAGACTCGCTGGAGAGCTATTCGAGACGAGTATTCATCGACGTCGGAGGCGGCAGCGGCGGCGACGCCGAGGCGTGGTTCGCGAGCAATTACCCAACGAGGAACAGGGAATTCGAGCTGTACAAGATAGAAACGGTGGCGGAGGAGTTGGCGGCGGCAGAAGGAAAGGGAGTGGGGGCAATTGGGATGTCGGAGTGGCTGAGGAGGAACGTGAGGGTGGAGGAGTACGTGGTGATGAAGGCGGAGGCGGAGGTGGTGGAGGAGATGGTGAAGAGCGGAGCAATAGGGCTGGTGGATGAGATGTTCATGGAGTGCAAGCCGCAGGGACTGGGGCGGAAGGGTCACCGGAGCCGGCGAGCATATTGGGAATGCTTGTCGCTGTACGGACGGCTGAGGGACGAGGGGGTGGCGGTGCACCAGTGGTGGGGTTGAGAGAGAGAGAGAGAGAGTATTGGGTCTATTGACTCAGTTTGTACTATTATTTTTGTTCTTGTTTATTTTTTTTTATTCTTTTATTTTTCAATGATTATATGGGAGAATGTGAGGGTGTATCAAATGAGACAATTGCATGATACTTGATATTTAAATAAAAAAATGTGAGTTTTTTTTGTCTTTATTGTAAGTAGTATTTAGTGAATAACTTGATTCATGTAAATTGAAATGAAATTTAATATAATTTTTGTAATTTTTTTATAAAAAATTTACGCAACCTCAAGTCAATTTGAATCCTAAACTTAGGATTAAATAAGAGCGGGTTATAATTGTTTTTCTTTTTCCTTTTTTTTTTCTTTTGAAAATTTGAGTACCTAATAAGAGTGAGTTGGTTTTCTAGGTTTAGGGAGAATAAATTCCCTTGAATTTGACATATTAATGATTTAAAAGAAAAAGTCATTAAATATTCACAATGGATTTGAGTTAAATAAGCAAAAGTAATTATCTTCGTACGATTTATGAAGTCGTGACTTCTAATATCCAAATCCAAGTTTAAATCACCTGTTCCATAAAGGGATACAAGTTAAGGGAGTTTCTAAGCCCATGCAAATGAATAAATCTTTTTGTTTATTTTAATTTTTAAAATAAGCAAATAAAAAAAATGAAGCAGGTTCATTTATGCGGCATAGAATTTTAAAACTTAATTGATTTACCTCCTAAAGCAATTGGTCAAAAAAGATATTGAGAATCCGTAGATGGTAATGAAGATGTGTCCCAGGGGTCGGGTTAGTTGAACGTCCAACTAATGCACGGAAGTCCTATCCGCATTCCAGACTTTATCTGGTCAGCGAGACCTAGGGGGAGGACGCTGATCCGTAAGTTTGGTACCGCATCAGGGGATCCGAAGGGCTTGTTGATGGCTGAAGTTCCCATGTAATTAATATATATAGTTGAGAGATGATGCATAATTCATTTAATCAATTTAATTTGGAAGTGCATTTTAATCTCTGCAACTTTTATTCAACTTTATTATTCATCGTGAAACTTCTTGTTTTTTTTTTCATTCTTTGATTTATATTTTAAAGAAATGCATAACATAGCTTTTTGAAATGCAATTTGGCAACAGAGGTGTTACTCTACGAGCCAAAATTTTACCTCTGACTCTGTCCATGCACACGCTCTCCAGAGAAAGACAATTGTTATGAAAAAAATGATTTAATAGCAAGCACAATATTAAGGCTTTAAAGGAATTGGTCAATTTAGAGCATTTTTATTTTTGGGTCCATAATGAGTATAAACTATATAAGGGTGGTAAAACGGATCGACCAGTTAGATTTGGGTCGGGTCATGAATGGGTGGGACCTAAACGGATTGGATTCTAGTTGACTTGTTTACAAATGAGTGAGTAAACCATAAACTCAAACCCACCCAATTAACAAATGGGTTATAAACAGGTACACATTAAATACCCATTAAGAAATATATAATATATTTATTTTAATTTTTTTCTTTTAAATTTCACCAAATATGAGTTAGATCTTCTTTTTAAAAAAAAAAACACAAAAAAACAACACTCATTCATTCTTTTCTCATTAATTTCTTTACATATGTGAGTTAATAACATTTATTTATTATCTAATTTATTTTTCTCTTTAATTTTTTTTAAAAAGTTATTTAAAATTTTAAAAATAGTACTTACAACCTATTTATCATTTTTTCCTCCTAAATATTTCAAAAAATGTAGTTATATAGCTTGTATCTTACCTCTATTTGTTTTAAAAAATATATGGTACATTATACATGCATCAAATATCGTAATTTATATATATAGAGAGAGAATTTAAATTTTTTAATAAAAAGCTAAACGGATGACCCGGTCGGTACCTGACCCAAACTCGACAAACCCGTTTATTAATTGGGTTGGGTTCAGGTTGACCCTATAAACAGATTACTCCTTAGACCTGAATCCGTTTATTAATTGGGTTGGGTTCAGGTTGACCCTATAAACGGATTACTCCCTAGACCTGAACCCGTTTTAAACGGATGGACAACAGGTCACCCGTTGGGTCGTGACCCATTTTACTACTCCTAAAACGGTATAATAAGAAATAGTTTATCTCCCATACTTTGCCCCTTACTAGACCTTCTACGATTAGGAACTTCAAACCTCTAACATGTATACGCCATATCACAAGCTTTAATCTCTCAAACATTTTTTAGTGATTATGTTATAACTCAGTCTAGTCTAATGGAGGTCCTCCCCACCAAAAAAGGAAAAAAAAAATACAAAAAAAAAACAAAAAAATAAAATAAAAACAAGAGTATCCTTTATAATTAATGTATTAAGTATTATAATTTTTTTGTACATTTTTAAATATAAAAGATAATTCTTTTATATAAACTAGTAGTAAGCCAGTGTGTTCATGTGACACATTTTTTTTTATTTTATATTCAAATAAAAATAATAATATTTATATATATAACATAATTTTAATAAACTTTCTTTTCTTTTTGTGATAAAAGAATCATATTCTTTATAAACTATATAATAATATTATTAACACAAGGTGCAAAATTTAATTATTTTGTAAGCTATAAAATAAAATTATACAATTGATATTATTTTTTATAATATATTTGGCAAAAAAATATTGCCTCACTTGAGTTTTGACAAAAGGAATAGCTCAAAAAGAATATAAATGTTCCCAAAATCAAATGTCAAGGGAATTGTGATATTCTTGATATAGGGAAATTCCATATATTTTTGGCAAAAATGAGGAAAGGGTTGTGAAATTTTCACAAGTAATAAAGCAGTAAATGTGAGAGTAAATTCTTTATATCATTGTGAAAATCAATAGGTAAAATTGTTATTGGATACATAATAGAATGCTTACAAATAGTAATATTTTTTTTCAAAGAACCAACATCTTAAAAAAAGAATAAAAAATTTGCACTACATCTTGACACAGAGAAATAAGATCTTAGATTTGAATTATTGTTAATTTTGATAAATATAATAAAAAATTAAATTAAATTTCTTCCAAATCCACAAAGTCAAATTCAAGCCCCAAAATCCATTCTTCCAAACATCATAAGATAATTTTGATGATTTACCTTGTAGGACATCATATCAAATCCTACTTAAAAGTTTGGTAGGCTTACATAATATTAATGATTTTGTTAGAAGTGCTAAGTTTGGTGTCTTCAATATAACTTTTTTCTCTACCTACTAATAGAGATGACAATAGAGAAGGTAGACTAAGCTAACTTAGACAGATTTTATTATAGTAGGACACAACAATGACATGAGATGGGATTTGAGATGTACTTTGTTTTTATTTGATTTTCTGTTATTAGGAAGAAAAATAGATGTCATCCATGTTTCGCGATCAGCAAATTTGAAAATAATAGAAGGACGTTTATGAACTTTTATTTTGTAGTAATTTTGCATTTCTCATGAGCATTTACACTTGTCAAAGATTGTATGGAAGACCATCAGCAAGGAGTGAGTGTCCCTCATTTTTTTTTCCCATAAGCATTTTAGTACAACAATGGTAGTGTACTTAAAACATAAAAAAGTTATGAAACTATACCAAAATCGAAAACTAAGTAGCAATTTTTTTCCCAAGGAACAAATTAACTTTTAATCCATTTGAATTTTAAATCAATTAAAAAAAATATTTCATCTTGTTTTACCTAAATACATTTAACAAAAAGCAATCTTTGATTCATACTATTAGTACACACCTGATATAGAAACTATATACTCATGATCAAAACTTCCTTACATTAAAATGGAAATCTAAAAATGAAAATGAAGTGAGATAAGAAAAAAAAAAAAAATGAAATGAGAAGGGGATTTGGTATATAAAATTAAGGAAGATGAGAAACTCTAGAGGTCAACTTGTTTTGAACATATAACAAGAATAGACTTATAGAAGTTGTCCAAAACATCAAACATCTTTGTGCTTGCAAAGAAAAGAGGTTTGTTCGTAATATTCCAATATGAGAGCTGGGTAGGTCACACTACACATGCCTATTTGCATGGATTGAATGCTGAAGTGACTAAGGTAAAAAAAAAAAAATATAGTTTTGTTTCATGCCTTTTGGCAGCAAATTTAGGAACGATTTTACTTTCTTTGCCCTATCAAAGTTTTTTCTTTTTTTTTAGGGGCCAGGATTATACAAGGGATTAAAGAGAAAGAGAGACAAATAAATTGTCACTTGTGATGGCAAGGACACTTCTGCCAAAAGGAATCCATGCTTGTTTCTTGTTCCTTTTGAAATAGTTTATAATGTACTATAAATTTAAAACTTTAATGACCGTAGGATCTAATTTGAACATACTGTAGATTTAAAGATTTAATGACTGTAGGATCAAGTTTGAAAAAATTATAGAATCCAATATTGCTAGTTGATGTAAACTATACCAAACATGGATTAAAATTATAGCTCATTTTGCTTGTTCCAGATCTTTGAATAAAAAATTAAAAGACAAAGATGGCAATTTGATATCTAAACAATCTTTGGACAACACCAATAACAACTGTTGTGACGTCCCGGGTGTGAGGGTGCCCCGGGGAGGCAAATTAAAAATAATGAGTTTGATTTTTTGGGAAAAAATGGAATTTGAACTTGTCACTAACTTTTTTTTTTTATTTTTTTGAGCGGTTAGAACATTTGATTACTACTCAATTAAGAATAGTATCGGTTTTGCATATATCAGGATCAAGATCGAGAGTTCGGTTATGCGAGGGGAAGGTACTAGCACCCCCTACGCACCCGTTCTACGAACAGTACCTAATAAACTAAGAATTATCCCAAAATGAATATTCAATAGCCTTTATTTTACTCCTCTTAAATAAATAAATTGAAAAATATATACAATTAAGCAAGCAAACACATATGTACATTTTTATAGAATATATTTAAAATGGGGTGTGATTTAGGAATTGTCTAATAAGATCCATAAAAGTGGGGATCTCGTTAAACCCCCCCCCCCCTAGAGCTAACACAGGTGAGGCTTGAAAATTCCATTGCCCTTTTTGAAATCATACGGATACACCCCCTCTAAAAATCGAGAAATCTTTTTAAAGAAAAATACTCCCATATATTTTTTTTATAATTTTCTGAGCATTTTTGACATTTTTCCTAAAAAATCTAGGAGGTTTTCTCATGATTCTGAGTCAAAATAAATCAAAATATATTTCTTAACTTTAAAAATATTTTTCCAACATTTTTTGATTTTTTCTTATTTTTATGTTATTTTTTTTAATTTTTTAAATAATTTTTCTTCTATTTTTCTTAAAAAAATCAAATAAATAATATAATAATGAAAATAAATATGAAAATAAAAGACCGGTTTAAACTGGTTTGAAACTAGGTCTACTGGTTCAAGGGAAGGGGGTTTGGGTCAACAAACCGAGCCACGTTTCAATTTTTGGGTAAAGAGACGTAGTCTGGTAGGTATATGTATATATATATTAGTATTTAATGGGGGCAGGAGGTGATGCTATGATGACGTCACCTGAGACATATGTTGGCAACCGGGTGAATGGGATTGAGGGACACATATCATAAACGTGGCAAGATTTGGGCCGTCTTGAGAAAGCACAGATCGGACGGCTTAGGAGGGACCACGTGACGTTTCATTTACACAGAGGAGATCCTATCGCGTGTCACCCATCGGTGGTGACACGTGGTGTAATGACCTGAATAATAATAATGTAATTTAAATAGAGAGGAAGAGGAATGAAAATAGTAACAGAAGGAATAACCGAGGGAAATTATTAGGGTCTCGTCGACAAACACAAGAGATTCGTCGACGAGGGTATAAGAGGACCTCGTCGACGAAAACAAGATTCGTCGACGAGGAGATATCGAGAGAGGGTTATGGGAAGTCTGAAATTCGTCAACAAAGGTGCAGGTTCGTCAACGAAATTTCTGTAGGACTCGTCGACGAGGTGACGTGTCTCGTCGATGAATCCAGTCTTATAAATATCAAAAACCCGGATTTAAATGTCAAAATTTAGAAAAATCTCACTCTCTCTCTCTCCCTTCGACTCCCTCCTCTTCTCCCTTCCATTTTGGGCTGGATTTTCGCCGAATCGACGATCTGAAACCACCATGATGCTCTTGGAGAAGTTGTTTGCATATCTGACAGAGCGAGTCGTTGGTGGAACTCCGTTGAAAATCATCCATGAGTTGAGGTTAGACTTTTTATGCCAAATTTGGTCCTACTGTAGTTATAGGAAATGATATTCGCATGAAAATACTGAAGTTTAGTACTGGAAGTTTTCATTTTCAGGATATTGATTAGGAAATCCTACGGGTGCGAGTCCAAAATTTATAGGGGCTTTTCTCAGTAGTTAGGTAAGGGAATAAGTTAAAATAGTTATTTTCCATATAAGTTATTATTATGTATGAGTAAATTTATTTTTAGGAAAGCATGTATTATATCTGCATATTATAAAGGAAATGCACGTTTGGAAAATACTGTTATTATGTTGAAATGTATATATATGTATGAGATGTCAGAAATTATGATTTTAAGAATACAATGTATGACTTTATACAACAAATGTGTGATATGAATATTACTTTACGTGAAATGTATTACGATATGACTTTGTTACAAATGAAACATGTTTTTAGGAATATGAAACGTTACAGTACAAATGATGTTGAAAATAATGATAAATTGATTATTTTCAGAACGATATACATATATGAAATGATTTCGGTGCGCGGCCATATTTATGTATGATTTTGGCGCGAGGCCGTATTTATGTATGATTTCGGCGCGAGACTGTATTTATGTATGATTTCAGCACGAGGCCATATTTATGAAATGTTTGGTGCGAGGCCGTATTTATGAAATGATGAAAAATGCTATAATATCATGTATTATATGTTATCAGAACCCGGATGTTAGTTTAGTTCAGTTCAGGAGCACGATACCGTAGCTTATAGATCAAATATCTATTATCAAATTGGTGCTAACCACCCCACGAGGGGGTGGGAGATAGATAGTCGATGTGGCTTTTAGTAGAGTGTGGACGTCCACCTAGCAGTCCAGACCAGGGTGTGGCGGGCCCATCGTACTTACAGACATTTTTGACTCGGCAATGGTCGGCCAGCCATTGTCGAGTCCCACCTTTGGGCTACATAACTCGTCATGGGGGGTATTACATGACATCAGCTAACTATTCATCATGGGTATGTTTTCAGTATTATCAGTTATAACATATATTTTATGTACGATATGGTTTATTAGCAAATATAAAAGTATATGATTATTCAGTACGATATGATGAATGTTTATAGAAATATGAAATGTACTGTATATGTATAATTGCCTTAAATGTTCATGTTGCCACACAGTTGTATTTAGTTTATTTTCCCTTACTGAGAAGTGTCTCACCCCCAAATTTAATAAATTTTTTAGAAGACCTTGAGAGACCGGCGGGGCGTGACTGCCATTGAGTTTATTGAGTTACCCCGTTAGGAGGGTAAGTCTGGTAATAGGATCAGGAGATTTTTGTTGTATGATCCTAGGTTTATTTTGGCACTTTTGGAGATTGTATATAAACATGGTAGTATGGAATTACAGTAGACTCTAGTATTATGTATTCTATGGTTTTGAGAATGTGATTTATATTTACTGTTGCGTAGGTTTCTGCTGTGAATAACAGGTGTCCTCATTACCCATGAGTTCAAGTTGACTATTCTATTTAGTATGTTTCATTTTATATTAAGATTTTAAGGTCATTATAGTTTGGTATCAGAGCTTAGGATACTAGGTTCTGTAGACTCTAGAGTGCATCAGTAATAATGTCAGAGTATAGGTTAAGAAAATTTAAGGTCTGATTTTGTAGTCTAGATGCAAGACTTCCGTGGTGGTTTGTGTGATTTTCCTGGGGTGACGATTTCAGGAAATTCATGGTAAACTATCATCGGGTTGGGTATCTAGGTTGCAAGCTTGAACCTTGAATTAAGATCAGGAGAGATGAATTAATTAGGAGAATATATTATATGAGCTGAGTGATATGTATAGTGAAGGAGTTCTGAGTTAAGTTATTTGCTTTTTAGGATGGACCCTGGTGACAGTAGTGCCCACGCTAGTGGGAGTGAGGGTGCTGGACCCTCAAGCGCTGCGGGTAGTGATTCAGATGCCGTCTTACACAGCGTGGCACAACAGGTTATGGCAGAAATTGCGAGGAGTTCGAAGGAACAGGGTGGTCCATCGGCAAGCCACGATAGTTCGATAGAGAAGTTTATAAAGATGAATCTTCCAACTTTTTCAAGAAGAACAGATCCTGCAGTCGCTGAAAACTGAGTGCAGGAGATAGAGAAAGTGTTTGTAGTACTACAGTGTTCAAAGGAGCAGAGGGTATTGTTTGCCACCCACAGACTGATTGGGGAGGCTGAGAGATGGTGGTCGGTAGTGAGACTTTTAAAGTAGCAGAGGAAAGTACTTGTAGAGATGACATGGGAGCAGTTTAAGAAGACATTCTTCGATAGGTATTTTCCAGCCTCGTCCAGAGAAGCAAAGATTGAGGAGTTCCTGAATCTGAAGTAGGGATAGTCGTCAGTGCAGCAGTACGCGGCAAGGTTCATTAAATTATTTCGCTTCGCCTCATACATTATACCAGATGAAGCAAAGAAGGTATGAAAGTTTGAGAGAGGCCTAAGGAGAGAAATTTATAAGTAGGTATAGATATTGAAGTTGCAAGATTTTTCTAAGCTAGTGGATAGAGCCACTATAGTGGAGATCGGGGAGCGATTAGAGGCTGAGGAGCAGAGGCAGAAGAAGAGAGCCGCACCTTCCGGTTCTCAGCAGGGAGTCGGTCGTGCTTCATGGAAGAGAGGTGGCTATTATAGAGACTGGAGATAGGAGATCGAGAATCGCAGTTTCCAGGGTGTGCAACCATCTCCAGCTTGCCCATCTTGTGGGAAGAGACACCTAGGGGAGTGTCGTGCCGGGCGAGGTGTTTACTACAGGTGCGGGGAGTCAGGACATATGATGAGGGAGTGTCCGACACAGATTAGTGCTGCTCCTGCTCCTAGACCTGCTCGAGGAGGCTACCAGGTGCCACGTGGAGGCCAGCAGAGGAATATGGCCCCATCTAGGGTTTTTGCTTTGACGTCGGGCAATGCTAAGGCGGCCAGCGACGTGGTAACAGGTACAGTTAATATGTTTTCATTTAAAGTTATTGCATTTTTGATTTTGGTGCCACACACTCGTTTGTGTCCTTGGGGTATGTTAAATTATGTGGACTTGAAACACAACCACTAGATGTCAAGGTATTAGTGGCTACGCCGACCAGGTCAGCGGTGAGATGTAGTAGGGTACTTCATGGTTGTCCAATTGATGTTCAGGGGAGAATTATATCTACTGAGTTGGTGGTGCTGGATATGCACAGGTTTGATATCATCTTCGGCATGGATTGACTAGCAGTTAATTTTACTATTATAGACTGTTGTGCAAGAGAAGTGATATTCAGACCTCCAGGGAAACTAGAATTCAGATTTACAAGGTCACGAGTACAATCTTTACCTTAGATGGTCTCAACTGTTCAGGCAAGGAGGCTGCTCCAAAATGGCTGTCTGGGATTCGTGGCTTTTGTGAAGGAAATGTTAGAAAATGAATTGAAACTTATCAATACGCCTATGGTAAAAGAATTTACAGATGTGTTCCCAGATGAATTACCAGGTTTGCCGCCTGATCGTGAATAGATTTTCCTATTGATCTACTTCCAGGTACAGCGTCGATTTTTAAAGTATCGTATCGAATGGAGCCTGTGGAGTTGGCAGAACTAAAAATCAGTTGCAGGATTTGCTTGATAAGGGCTTCATACGACCTAGTGTATCTCTGTGGGGAGCTCCAGTGCTATTTGTGAAAAAGAAAGACGGGTCTATGAGGATGTGTATAGATTACAGGGAGATTAATAAAGTGGCTATCAAGAACAAGTATCTTCTACCCCGTATAGATGACTTGTTTGACCAGTTCCAGGGCACATGGGTATATTCTAAGATCGACCTTATGTCAGGCTACCATCAGATAAAGGTGAGAGCAGAAGATGCATCGAAGACGGCTTTTAGGACCAAGTATGGGCATTACGAATTCCTAGTTATGCCATTTGGTCTGATGAATGCTCCTGCGATATTTATGGATTTGATGAATAGAATTTTTCATCCATATTTAGATCAGTTTGTGGTTGTTTTTATTGATGATGTACTGGTCTATTCGAGGAGCTATGAGGAGCACGAGATACATTTGAGGCAGATTTTGCAGATGCTCAGGGAAAAGAATTTGTATGCCAAGTTCAGAAAATGTGACTTCTGGCATGAGAAAGTTGTGTTTTTGGGGCACGTTATCTCAGGGGATGAAATTTCTGTAGATCCTAGTAAGATTGAGGCAGTAGTGAATTGGGCTGGACCAAGGAACGTCCAGGAGATCAAGGGTTTCTTAGGGTTAGCTGGATATTACCGTCGTTTTGTCGAGGGATTTTCAACTTTATTAGGACCTCTGACACGACTGATTAGAAAGAATGCCATATTTGAATGGGACGACGACTGTGAGCAAAATTTTCAGGAAAGCAGAGACTAGTCACAGCGCCAATATTAGTCATCCCGTCAGGAGGTGAGGACTATACTATCTATAGTGATGCGTCCTTAAAAGGACTTGACTGTGTATTGATGCAACATGACAGGGTGGTGGCGTATGCGTCTAAATAGTTGAAAGTACATGAAAAGAACTACCCTACCTATGATCTTGAGTTGGCTGCAGTGGTACACGCATTGAAAATTTGGAGGCATTATCTGTATGGTGAGCAGTGCGAGATTTTCTCCGACCACAAGAGTTTAAAGTATTTCTTCACTCAAAGAGAATTGAATATGAGACAAAGAAGGTGGTTAGAGTTAATTAAAGATTTTGATTGTACTATCAATTACCACCCGGGGAAGGCAAACGTGGTAGCTGATGCATTGAGCAGGAAATCTGGGGAATCAGTGTTGATAGTTATGGAGATCCAGCATCCGATCATGATGGATATGGAGAGACTCGACATTGAATTGATAGAGAGTAATACTCTAGTATGTATCGCCAGCCTAGTGGTACAGCCTACGCTACAGGAAAGAATTAAAGTTGCCCAAAAAGAAGACCCAGAACTAATAAAGGTGATGGACAGAGTGCAGGATGGTCAGGGAGAGGAATTCTGCATTTCAGATGACGGAGCTTTACGATTCCGTTCTAGATTGTGTGTTCCTACTGATGCTGACATTAGAAGGACTATTTTAGAAGAGGCTCACAGATCCTTGTATACGGTTCATCCCGGTGGTACGAAAATGTATAGGGATCTGCAAGAGTTTTATTGGTGGAGTGGTATGAAGAGAGAGATTACTGAGTATGTAGCCTAATGCTTGACGTGCCAGCGGGTAAAAGCTGAGCACTAGAGGCCAACAGGTCAGTTGCAATCGTTATTTATCCCAGAGTGGAAGTGGGATCATATTTCCATGGACTTCGTTTCAAGGCTGCCGTCAACATCGCATGACTAGAATGCGATTTGGGTGATAGTAGACTGGTTGACTAAGACCGCTATTTTCTCCCTATCAAGATTAACTATCCCCTCAGTCGTTTAGCAGAGATTTACGTCCAGGAGATAGTTCGTTCTCATGGGGTGCCAGTATCCATAATGTCAGATCGAGACCCATGCTTTACGTCACATTTTTGGAAAAGTTCGTAGGAAACCCTAGGGTCTCAACTATCATTTAGCACGACATTCCATCCTCAGTCAGACGGGCAGACTGAGAGGACGATACATATACTTGAAGATATGCTCCGAGCGTGTGTATTAGAATTTGGGGGTAGTTGGACTCAGTTCATGCCGCTGGTAGAGTTTGCGTATAATAACAGTTATTAGTCCAGTATTGGCATGACATCATTTGAAGCACTGTACGGTAGGAGATGTCGATCTCTTTTGTATTGGGATGAGATGAGTGAGCAGCGAGTTGTGGGGCTAGAGTTGGTACAGTAGGCGTATGATAAAGTTCGACTTATCAAGGATAGAATCAGTGCAGCTCAGATTTGACAAAAGAATTATGCCAACAATCGCCGCAGGAATTTGGAGTTTGATGTGGGGGATCACGTATTTTTAAAGATAACTCCATTAAAATGAGTTATGAGGTTTGGTAGGAAGGGTAAACTTAGCCCTAAGTTTATCGGTCTGTTTGAGATTTTAGAGAAAGTGGGGCCGGTGGCCTACAGGCTAGCTTTACTACCTACACTATCCAGGATGCATGACGTATTCCATGTATCTATGTTGAGGAAATACGTCCCAGATCCTTCTCATATCATCAGTTATAGTGAATTGGAGCTCAGTGATTCACTAGTCTATGAGGAGGTACCCGTGCAGATTCTGGACAGAAGAGAACAGGAACTACGCAATAAGAAGATTCCTCTGGTAAAAGTTCTATGGAGGAATCATGCGATAGAAGAGGCTTCTTGGGAGCTCGAGGAGCAGATCAAACAGAAATACCCGCAACTATTTCAAGAAGTTTAAATGTAATTAGAAAATGTAAGTAAATATGTAGTTTTCTCTTGCAGGTACATGTAATACTTTAGATAGTAAGGGGTATTTTAGTTTTGGGGGAAATTTTCTTTTGGTATATGTAATCTCCTAGGACTTGAAATGTAACCATGGTATTCCTCCCCCATAAGTGAGGGTAAGTAATAAAGTAAGTAGACCATTTTGCCAAATAAGGGATGATGAATTACATGAATAATAAATTTCAAGGACGAAATTTTATAAGGAGGGGAGAATGTAATGACCCAAATAATAATAATGTAATTTAAATAGAGAGGAAGGTGAATGAAAATAGTAACAGAAGGAATAACTGAGGAAAATTATTAGGACCTCGTCGACGAACACGGGGGATTCGTCAACGAGGGTATAAGAGGACCTTGTCGACGAAGACAAGATTCATCAACGAGAAGATACCGAGAGAGGATTTTGGGAAGTCTGAAATTCATTGACGAAGGTGCAGGTTCGTCGACGAAATTTCTACAGGACTCATCGACGAGGTGACGTGTCTCATCGACGAATCCAGTCCTATAAATATCAAAAACCTGGATTTAAATGTCAAAATTTAGAAAAATCTCATTCTCTCTCTCTCCCTTCCATTTTGGGCTGGATTTTTGCCGGATCGACAATCTAAAGCCACCACGACGCTCCTAGAGAAGTTTTCTGCATATCTACCGAAGCGGATCGTCGGTGGAACTCCGTTGAAAATCATCCCTGAGTAGGGTAAGACTTTTTATACCAAATTTGGTCCTACTGTAGTTATAGGAAATGATATTCACATGAAAATACTGAAGTTTAGTGTTGGGAGTTTTCATTTTCAGGGTATTGATTAGGAAATCCTACAGGTGTGAGTCCAGAATTTATAGGGGCTTTTTTCAATAGTCCGGTAAGGGAATAAATTAAAACAGTTATTTTCCATGCAAATTAATATTATGTATGAGTAAATTTATTTTCATGAAAGCATGTATTATATCTGAATATTACAAAGGAAATGCACATTTGGAAAATACTGTTATTATGTTGAAATGTATATATATATATATGAGATGCTAGAAATTATGATTTTTAGAATACAATGTATGACTTTATACAGCAAATGTGTGACATGAATATTACTTTATGTGAAATGTACTACAATATGACTTCGTTACGAATGAAGCATGTTTTCAGGAATATGAAACGTTACAGTACAAATGATGTTGAAAATAATGATAAATTGATTATTTTTATAACGATATACATATATGAAATGATTTCGGTGCGAGGCCGTATTTATGTATGATTTCGATGCGAGGCCGTATTTATGAAATGATGAAAAATGCTATAATTTCATGTATATGTTATCAGAACCTAATGTTAGTTTAGTTCAGTTCAGGAACACGATACCGTAGCTTATAGATCAGATATCTATGATCAGATTGGTGCTAACCACCTCACGAGGGGGTGCGAGATTGATAGTCGATGTGGCTTTTAGTAGAGTGTGGACGTCCACTTGGCAGTCCAGACCAGGGTGTGGCGGGTCCATCGTACTTACAGACATTTTTGACTCGACAGTGGTCGGCCAGCCATTGTCGGGTCCTGCATTCGGGCTACACAACCTTTCATGGGGGGTAATACATAACATCAGCTAACTATTCATCCTGGGTATGTTTTCAGTATTATTAGTTATAACAGATATTTTATATACGATATGATTTATTAGCAAATATGAAAGTATATGATTATTCAGTACGATATGATGAATGTTTACAGAAATATGAAATGTATTGTATATGTATAATTGCCTTAAATGTTCATGTTATCACACAGTTGTATTTAGTTTATTTTCCCTTACTAAGAAGTGTCTCACCCCCAAATTTAATAAATTTTTCAGGAGACCCTGAGAGACCGGCGGGGCATGATTGCCATTGAGTTTATTGAGTTACCCCGTTAGGAGGGTAAGTCTGGTACTTGGATCAGGAGATTTTTTTTGTATGATCCTAAGTTTATTTTGGCACTTTTGGAGATTGTATATAAACATAGTAGTATGAAATTACAGTAGACTTTGGTATTATGTATTCTATGGTTTTGAGAATGTGATTTATATTTACTGCTGCGTAGGTTTCCACTATGAATGACATGTGTCCCCATTACCCACGAGTTCGGGTTGACTATTCTATTTAGTATGTTTCATTTTATATTAATATTTTGAGGTCATTACACGTGGCCCTAGAACAGGACATATAAAATGCAAATTTTTTCATTTTTAGCCATTTTAAAATTTCTCTTCTCCCTCATCTCTAGAACACTCTCCTCTCTTTTCTCACTCTACCCTCTTGTGAACACCCTGAAACCCTAAGTCCTTTGGGTTTCCTCCACTTTCCTCACTTCTCTTTTCTCTCTGTAGCAAACCAGAACCCAAATCTCCTTCTCCCTTTGTCACTGAATGTAATGACCTGAACCCGAGTGACTTCCTACATATAAATTTTTTAGCGGACGCAATAAATTTTAATTATTTTTATTACGAGAGCACTAATTAGGTTTATTACAAATATACGTCTCAAATGTTAAAATTAAAATTTCTAAAATTTTAAAATACACCAACATATTCTAAATTGTATTATACTAAATTTTTTATTTTACTTCCGCCTATGCACTTGCTACACCAGATTTATCGAACCCTCTTCAAAATTATTTGAAATGTAAAATAATGATTGGGGTGAGATGATGCTCAATAAGTAAATAAGATTATTATTATTGTAATGACCTAAAGAATAAAGGTAATTAAATAATAATAAAAGAGGGAAAAAAGAGAATAAAAGGGGGGCACAGTAGCCTTCGTCGACGAACGCTTCGCGTTCGTTGATGACATAGCATATTGGACTCTTCAATGAGGGTGTAATTCATCCATGAGAAAATACCGAGAGGGAGGTATTTGGTGATTCTGAATTTCATCAACGAGGAGCGAGTTCGTCGACGAGTTGTCTTCATGACCTCGTCGACGAGGTGACGTGACTCGTCAACGAGGGCCAATGTATAAATAGGTTTAACCCTCATTTTATGGCCAAAAACTTGCAGGAATGTCTCTCTCTCTCTCTCTCTCTCTCTCTCTCTCCTCATTTCGGCTCCCCTCACTTCTCTCTAAGATTTCGGGCCAATCTTTCATCGATTCGACGATCCAAAGCCACCACAACACTCTTGGGAAAGTTTTCTCCATATCTATCGGAGTAGATTGTTGGTGGGGCTAGTTCAGAATCCATCCCAAATTCAGGATAAGGTTTTCTACTCAATATTTAACTTCGTAACAGTTGTAGAAAGCTTAGTACATGTAGAAATACTGAAGTTTAGTTCTGAAAAATGTTGTTTTCAGGGTGTTGAATGGGGAACCTTGCAGGTGTGAGACTGTGTGACAACCAGAATAAAATGAAATTTGAATAATTAAGAGGGAGAGAAATAAAAACAGAAACAGAAGGTGGCCGTAGACTTCGTTGATGACATTGCATTTGGGGGATAAAAATGATTTCAAGAGATTGCCTGGGTTCGTCGACGAATACAGGGGTTCGTCGATGAGTACAGAAGAAAATTCGTCTACGAATACAGGGCCTCGTCGACGAGAAAATACCGAGAGGGGTTCTGAGGCAGCCTAAATTTCGTCAACGAATATAGGGTCTCGTCGACAAATTTAATGAAGGACTCATCGATGAGGTGACGTGTCTCATCGACGAATCTGACCTCATCGACGAATCTGACCCTATAAATATGAAAAATCTGATTTTTAAACATCATTTGAAGCTTCCTCTCCACTCTCTCCTCTTCGGCCCTCTTACTCACTCTCTCTCTCTTCGATTTTGGCCCCGCTAGTCGCCGGATCGAAGATTTGAGGCTATCACGACGCTCTTAGCGAAGTTCTCTACGAGTTTACTAGAGCGAATCGTTGGGAAAATGAAGTTGGAAATCATCCCTGAATTGAGGTAAGGTTTTTTAATCCAAATTAGATTTTGTGGTAGTTATAAAAATTGATGTACGCATGAAAATACTGATGTTTAATAGTAGGAGTTTTGAGTTTCAGGGTATTGATCAGGAAATCATACGGGGGTTAGCTTAGGATATTTTGGGGGCTTTCTTAGTAGCCAGGTAAGGGAATAAATTAAAGCAGTTATTTTCCACGCAAGTTATTATTAATTATGAACACATTTATTTTCAGAAAAACATATGCTATATTTGTTTATCATATATGAAATGTGTGTTTGGAAAATTCTGCTATTATGATTAAAAAGTATATGTATGTATAAGATGCTAAAAATGATGATTTTAGAATATAAGGTATGACTTTAAACGACACATGTGTGGCATGAACTTTATTTTTATGTGAAGTGAATCATGATATGAGTGATTTTACAAGTAAAACATATTTTCAAGTATTTTGAAAAACGAGTTATGCTATATTGAGTTTGATGAATATATAATAAATGAGTTATTTTCAGAATGTAATACCTGAAATGATTCGGCACGAGGTCGTATTTTTATGTTATCGGCACAAGGCCGAATTTTTATGTTATCGAACAAGGCCGTATTTTATGTCATCGACACGAGGCCGTATTTATGTTATTGGCACAAGGCCACATATTTATATTTTTGGCACGAGGCCGTACTTATGAAATTATGAACGATGCTATATTACCATGTACTATATGTTATTAGAACCTGAATGTTAATTTAGTTCAGTTTAGGAGTTCGGTACCGTAGTTATATGTAGATCAAATATCTACGTTCAGATTAGTGCTAATCATCCCACGAGGAGATGAGAGATGGGTAGTCGATGTGACTTTCAGTAGAGTGTGGACGTCCACTTGGCAGTCCGGACCAGAGTGTGGTGAGCCCATCGTACTTACAGACATATTTGATTCGGCAGTGGTCGGCCAGCCATTGTTAAGTCCCGTCTTCGGGCTGCACAACCCGTCATGGGAGGTAATACATGACACCAGCTAGCTATTCATCCTGGGTATATTTTCAGTACTATTCAGCTATATTAGATGTTTTATGTATGATATGACTTATTAGAAGATATGAAAGCATGTGAATATTCAGTATGATATGGTGAATTTTTATGAAAATATGAAATGCACTGTATATGTATGAATGCCTTAAATGTTCATGTTGCCACACAGCTGTATTTAGTTTATTTTCCCTTACTGAGAAGTGTCTCACCCCAAAACTTAATTAATTTTTCAGGAGCCCCTGGGAAACCGGCGGGTCAAGGCCGCCGTTGAGTTAGTGAGATTACCCTGTGAGGAGGGTAAGATTTTGTAGTAGGGTCTGTGTTATTTTGTGTTTGACCCTAGAGATATTTTGATGTATAAGATAATGTATAGAAGTATGGTTTTATAATGTTATAGAAAGCTCTGGTATTATGCTTTATGGATGAATGTTTGGATTTTATGTATACTGTTGTGTAGATTTTCGCTGTGTTTGACAGGTGTCCCCATTACCCACGGGTTCGGGTTGACCTTTTGATTTATTATGTTATATTTTTTTGAGGGTCGCTACAGACTGCTTATTTTAGGGGCTTTTCAGGAATCAGGTAAGGGGATAAAATAAACTAGTTATTTTATGAAAATGTATGTATGATATTACAGCATCTGATTTTAGGAAAATAAATATATTTATATATGCTTTATGTTTGGGAAATTTTGCTGTAAAAGATCATATGTTCAAATATGTATGAAACCTAATTCGTGTAGCATGAGTAGAATTTATAATGAAATACTATTTTTCTGGGAATATGATAATGATGTGGATTTTTATAATAAAACCGGCATACGGGCTTAGAATTTTTACATGTATTGTCGGCGTATAGGCCATGCTATGGATATGATTTGTCAGCGTATGGGTTGTGCTATAGATATGATTTATTGAGGTACGAGCCGAACTATGGAAATGATTTGCCGGCGTACGGGCCGAGCTATGGATATGATTTGTCGACGTATGCGTTGAGCTATGGATATGTTTGTCGGCATACGGGTTGAGCTATGGATATGTTTGCTGGCGTACAGACCAAGCTATGGATATGATTTGCCGGCATATGGGTCGAGCTATGGTAAAATATGAAATATCGGTGTACGGGCCAATGATTTTCATGATATACATATATATATGCAAAATGATATGATGATATTGATTTGGTAATTAATGGTATGAAATATTCATGTATCACAATTTCATTATATGTTATATGATATCAGAACCTGATTGGTTTGGTTTAGGTTAACACTTGCACGGTACCGCTGCTATGTGTTCATGATCATCACGATATTGTGTTAACACTGCTATATGGAGTAGAGTGAGGATGAATAGTTGATGTGGTTTTAAGAAGTGTGAGCGCCCCTAGTGTACGGACCAGGTCTGGCAGACCCATCAAACTTACATACTGTAATTTTGACTTGACAGTGGTTGGCCAACCATTATCGGGTCTCGCCTTCGGACCACACAACCCAGTCATGTGGGGGTAATACATGACAACAGCCAGCTCACCTACCAAGATTGTTTTCGTATTATTACTATATGAGATGAATTATGTTTATGAAAATGCAATATGTTTTGTCATGCTATGATGATATATATGTTTTCCCAAATATGATATAACAGTTTGCTGAATATGTTTAAATATGGTTTATGTATAACACGGAAAACTCATGTTGCCACACGCTAGTATTAGTTTATTTCTCTTACTGAGAGGTGTCTCACTCCTAAATTTCATAAACATTTCAGGAGCCCCTAATAGGAGAGCGGATAAAGTTCCGCTGAGATAGTACCGTTGATCTACCCTCTTTGAATGGTAAGTTTTGGTGGGGACGAATGGATTTTGTGAGAAATGTCCCTAGGACTTTCTTTTTGGAATGTATGTACCTAAATACGATGGATGTAGTAACTCTGGTATTGAGATGAATGATATTATGAGATGTTTATGATTTTATGTTTCCTGTTGCTTAGGTTTCCGTATTGTGTTTCTCGTATATCCTTGGTACCCATGAGTTCAGGTTGATTATGATCTACTGGATTTGATATGTTGATATTGTATTTTATTATTTAAAAAAAATATGAAAATTAAGCAGGTCGTTACAGTTTGGTATCAGAGTCTAAGTTGTTAGATTCTGTAGATTTTAAAATACAACGAAAACAATACCAGAGTATAGGAAATGATTTAAGGTTTTGTTTTACAGTCTAGAGACAGGACTTCCGTGGTGTTTTCTGTGTTTTTCATGGGATGACGATTTCAGGAAAATCATAGTAAATTATTGTTGGGTTATGTTCCTAAAATGTAGGACTGAGGTTAGAAATAAGCCGAGAGTGTTGAGATAGGAGGTATGGGTTAGTTTCTCATACCTCCTCGCACACCCAACTGTTTTAAACCCATTAATCCCCGACTTTATTCTGTTCCATAGATTTCAACTCGTCATTTATGGCATTGATCCACTTTTCAGAATCATCACTTTCAATGGCTTTTGAAAACGTAACTGGATCCTTACTAGTTCCTAAATCATAATTAGTCTTTTGCAGATATATGAAGTAGTCATCATAAATAGCTGGTTTTCTTACTCTTTGAGATCTCCTTAATGTTATTTCTTGTGATTATTCTGTAATTGGTTCAATGGTGACATTTTCATTAGGAAGTGATACATCATTAGATTGTTGTTCAATGCTATCATGTCTTTCAACAACTAAAGGAACAATAATGTCTGTCAAAGGTTTAGATATCAGTATAGGAACCTGAATTTCTTTAATGACCACATTTCTTGATATATCACTCCCACTGATTTCATCATTTTCAAGGAACTTTGCATTACCAGTATCTACTATTCTCATACTATGGTTATATAACGACCCGAAGAATAATGGTATTTAAATAATAAAAAGAAAGGGAAATAGAAACAGGAACAGAAGGAGGAGCGTTCGTCGACGACGTTGCATTTTGGATGGGATAATCCCAAGAAATTTTCCAGACCTCGTCGACGAACATAGAGTTTTCATCGACGAGGGTTCTTCAGGATCTCATCAAGGAAGTTCTGTCTCGTTGATGAGAAGATATCGAGAGACGATTTTTGGAAGTCTGAAATTTATCGACGAGGGTTCAGGTTTGTTGACGAACTTTCTACAGGACTCGTCGACGAATCCCGCAGCATAAATAGTACTAAACTCATTTTCTTGCACGAGAAATTCATCGAAACCCTTTATTTTCTCTCTTTACGGTCCCTCCCTTCTCTCTCTTCGGTGTCGGCCCCATTAGTCGCTGAATCAACGATCTGAGGCCACCACAACCTTCCTGGGAAAGTTCTCTACAAGTCTGCCAGAGTGGATCGTCGGTGGGGATGAGTGGAAAACCATCCCAAATCCAGGGTAAAGCTTTCTACTCAGTATTTGCCTATTTGACAGTTGTAGAAAGCATAGTACGTGTAGTAATACTGAACTTTAGTTCTGGGAAATATCATTTTCAGAGTGTTGAATGGGGAACCTTGCGGATGCGGGGCTGTTTGTTTTAGGGGCTTCTCAGGACTCAAGTAAGGGGATAAACTAAACTAGTAATTTTATGAAAATATGTATATTGTTACAACATTTGATTTCAGGAAAATAAATATATTTATATATGATTTATATTTGGGAAATACTGCTGAAAATGATGGTATGTTAGATATATGAAAAACCTAATTCGTATGGCATGAGTAAAAATTATAATGAAAAACTGTTTTCTGACAATGTGGTAATGATGTGGATTTTTACAAAGGAAAACCGGCGTATGGGCCGATATATTGATATATTTATTGACGTACGGGCTGAGCTATGTGTATGATTTGCCGGCGTACGGACCGAGCTATGGATATGATTTGCCAGCATACGGGCTAAGCTATGTATATGATTTGCCGGCGTACGGGCTGAGCTATGGATATGATTTGCCAGCGTACGGGTTGAGCTATGAATATGATTTGCCGGCGTACGGGCCAAGCTATGGTAAAATGTGAAATATCGACGTACGGGCCGATAATTTTCATGATATACATATATATGCAAAATGATATGATTGATTTGATAATTAATGGTATGAAATATCCATGTATCACAATTTCAGTATATGCTATATGATATCAGAACTTGGTTGGCTTGGTCTAGGCTATCACTTGCACGGTACCGATGCTATGTGTTCATGATTTATCATGATATTTGTGTTAACGCCGCTGTACGGAGTGATGTGAGATTGGGTGGTCGATATGGTTTTAAGAAGTATGTGAGCACCCTTGGTGTATGAACCAGGTCTGCAGACCCATCGGACTTATAGACTGTACTTTTGACTTAGCAGTGGTTGGCCAACCATTGTTAGGTTCCGCCTTCGGGCCACACAACCCAATCATGTGGGGGTAATACATGACAATAGCCAGCTAACCTACCATGATTGTTTTTATATTATTATTTACGTGAGATGAATTATGTTATGGAAACTGTTATATTCTGCCATGTTTTGATTATATATGTTTTTCCCATAAATGATATACAGTTTTGTTGGTTATGTTTGTGACTATATGTATACCACAGAAATGCTCATGTTGCCACACACTAGTGTTAGTTTATTTCTCTTACTAAGAGGTTTCTCACCCCAAAATTTCATAAACATTTCAGGAACCCCTGATAGGAGAGTGGGTAAAGCGTCGTTGTTATAGTTCTATTTATTTGTCCTCACTGAAGGGTAAGTTTTGGCGGGGACGGTTGGATTTTTGTGAAAATGTCCCTAAGTTTTTATTTTTGGAATGTATAAACTTAAATACAGTGGATGTAGTAACTCTAGTATTGTGATGGATGGTTTTGTATTTATGATATTATGATTGTATGTTTCCTGCTACTTAGGCTTCCGTTATGTGTTCTGATGTATCCCTGGTACCCATGGGTCAAAATGGATTATGATCTGCTAAGCTTTGTCATATTGTATTATATTATGGAAAAAAAATGTGGAAATTAAGCAGGTCATCACAGTTTGGTATCAGAACCTAGGTTGCTAAGTTCTATAGACTTTAGAATGTATCGGAAACAATACCAGAGTATAAGAAATGATTTAAGGTTGTTCTACAGTCTAGAGGTAGGACTTTCATGGTAGTTTCTGTGTTTTTCTTGGGGGTGACGATTTCAGGAAAACCATAGTAAGCTATTATCGGGTTGTGTTCCTAGAATGTAGGACTGAGGTTAGGAATAAGTTAGGAATGTTAAGATAAGTGATAAGGTTAGGTGGGTAAATTATGAGGATATAATTTCTAAGTTACATTTGTTATTTTTTAGGATGAATCTAGGAGGAAGTAATGCCCATGCGAGTGGCAGTGATGGGGCAGGGCCATCAGGTGCAGTTGGGACCGATTCTAACGCAATATTACGTAGCGTGACTCCGCAGGTTATAGTTGAGATCGCTAGGAGCTCGAGGGAGCAGGGTGGTTCGTTAGTTGGCCGTGGGTGCACTATCGAGAAGTTCACGAAGATGAATCCTCTGACCTTTTCAGGAGGATTCGATTATGTAGCCGCTGAGAACTGGATGCAGGAGACCGAGAAAGTCTTGACTTTGTTGCAGTGTACTGAAGAACAGAGGGTCCTTTTCGCCACCTATAGACTGACAGGAGAGGCCGAGATATGGTGGACTACTGTGAGGCTTTTGGAGCAGCAGAGGACTATGCCAATAGCCATGACTTGGAATCGATTCAAAGAATTGTTCTTCGATAGATATTTTCCATCTACTGTCAGGGAGGCTAAAGTAGAAGAGTTCTTGAGTCTAAAGCAGGGACAACTATCTGTCCAGTAGTATGTGGCGCGTTTCATTGAGCTCTCTTGTTTCGCCCCGTATATTGTTCCTGATGAAGTGAAGAAGGAAAGGCAGTTTAAGAGAGGCTTGAGGTAGAGTATATTCAAGCAGGTGGTGGTGCTGCGGATCTAGGATTTTGTTGAGCTAATCAATAGAGCAGCCTTGGCAGAGATTGGTGAGCATTTGGATGCAGAGGAGCAGAGTCAGAAGAAGAGATCTACATCTACGGGTTACTAGTAGGGTCCTAGACAGAACTAGTGGAGGAGAGTTAATCATGGCAGAAGGCAGAGGGCAGAGACAGGATATTGGAGGTCCTGAGGTTCAGGCGGTGCAGGGTCTTCCAATCTATCAGACTTGTGGTAGGAGGCATTAGGGAGAGTGTTGAGCTAATGGTGTGGTCTGCTATCGCTGCGGTAGACTGGGACATATGGTGCGAGACTGCCCTACACCACCAGATGCAGATCCAGTTCCCAAACCATACTAGGGAGGTTATCAAGCGTCACGCGGGGGCTAGCAGAGGAATACGGCTCTAGCTAAAGTGTTTGCGCCGACACCGAGTGACGTTGAGACTGTGGGTGACGTGTTTATAGGTATGGTTTTTATGCTTTCTTTTAAAGTTATTGCATTGTTTGATTCAGGTGTCACACACTCGTTTGTGTCTTCGGGGTGCACTAGACTATGTGGGGCAAAAACACATTTGTTAGACATTGAATTGTTGGTATCTACACCAACTGGGTCAGCAATAAGGTGTAGTAAGGTGCTCCGAGGTTGTCCAGTTGATATCTAAGGGAAGACTTTGTCTGCTGATTTGATAGTGCTGGACATGCACGAGTTTGATGTTATATTTGGCATGGATTGACTAGCAGCTAATTTTTCCAGCATAGATTGTCATTCACGAGAAGTGATAATCAGACCTCCGGGACGAGCAGAATTCAAGTTCGTAGGGTCGTGAGTGCAATCCTCGTCTCAGCTAATTTCAGCTATTCAGGTGAGGAGACTACTGATAAGTGGTTGCTAGGGGTTTGTGATTGTTGTAAAGGAGATGTTAGAGAATGAAATGAAACTTGCTAGCACGCCTATAGTAAAAGAATTTACAGATGTTTTCCCAGATGAGTTACCAGGCTTGCCACCTGATTGCGAGGTAGATTTTCCTATTGATCTACTTCTAGCTACAGCGCCAATTTTTAAAGTACCTTATCGAATGGCGCCAACAGAATTGGTAGAACTGAAGGATCAGTTGCAAGATCTACTTGATAAGGGCTTCATATGACCTAGTGTATCTCCGTGGGGAGCTCCAGTTTTATTTGTGAAGAAGAAAGACGGGTCTATGAGGATGTGTATAGACTATAGGGAGATTAATAAAGTGACAATCAAGAACAAGTATCCTCTAACCCATATCGACGATTTGTTTGACCAGCTCCAGGGTACACGGGTGTATTCGAAGATTGATCTCAGATCTGGTTATCATCAAGTAAAAGTGAAAGCAGAAGACGTTTTGAAGATGACTTTCAGGACCAGGTACGGGCATTACGAATTTCTTGTTATGCCATTTGGTTTGACGAACGCTCCTGCAATATTTATGGACTTGATGAACAGAGTCTTCCATCAATACCTAGACTAGTTTGTTATTGTTCTTATTGATGATGTACTAGTCTATTTGAGGAGCTATGAAGAGCATGAGACGCAATTGAGGCAGGTTCCGTAGATGTTACGAGAAAAGAAGTTGTACGCTAAGTTTAGTAAATGTGAATACTGACTTGAGAAAGTCGTGTTTTTGGGGCATGTTATATCTGGAGATGGTATATTACTGTAGATCCTAGTAAAGATTGAGGCGGTTGGAAATTGGGCTAGACCGAGGAATGTTGTAACAAACTGCTATTTATTCAACATTTTTTTTTAATATAATAAATGTCATCTGTCTGAATACTAATAATATCTCAGGCTCAAAGAGCGCTGAGGAAACTCTGTGTGTCATATATAACTAAGCAACGGTATATAAAACTGGGAACTGCTAAATACAATACAATATACCAGAAAACTATACTACTCTGCAATATATTTACAATACAAAATATCCAATGTCGTCACTACAATCTGAAGACTATCCCAAAAATACTTTTATCTCAAAATACCCAGTGTCGTCACTACACGGGCAACTCAAATAAATCTTTACTCGTGAGCCTGATCTGCTCGCCTAACTGGATTTCTTGAAAAATGGTAAGCCACTAGGATGAGACAACGCTCAGTAAGTGGAAATATGCTATTACTCATATATGGCGGCTGAGTTAAATAGTTAAAATATTGAAATAATACTGTAATCTGAGAGAACTGGTAAAATGTACAAAATATATTTATCTATCATGTAATCTTTAAAATATGACTGTATATCTGAGTTTACTATCTGAAGGTACTGCTAGTATAATAGTATAAATTGCTGCTATGTGATATATTTGTACATAGGAACGTCTGCTATACCCTAGGATCTGTATATCATGATATATCCCCTCATGATAGGGTTGTCCAGCCCGTAAGCTAGACTTACTCTGGTCGGCCCTCTAGGTAAGTCAATCTCTATCATCCATCATTTTGTAATGATCTATGTAGATCCTGGCCCACTACAATCATTCCGGGCTAACTTAAACCTCTGTCATCGTCTAACCGACTACCTCAACCCAGCATGCTGGGGAGACTGCAAATCTTTCCTAGCACGGTTAGACAGAATTCACATGCTATCTGAGTCATATGGTTGCACATGTCTGAAACTAGCAACGGTACCGTGCTCTGCTATAATTATATCTATCTGTAATTTCCACAGGGATTTGATATCGTGTAGTACTGTATACATATATATAAATATATACTCATCTTACTGCTTTTAACATGATTTCAAAAACTACCATAACACTATATTTCTAAGCTATATTATTTGTATGCTATGTATATAATATCTATATGTTCTGTATATAATATATGTGTGCTCTGTATATAATATATGTATGCTTTGTATATAATATTTGTATGCTTTGTATATAATATCTATATGCTCTGTATATAATATCTGTATGCTTTATATATAATATATGTATGCTCTATATATAATATCTGTATGCTCTGTATATAATATCTGTATGTTCTGTATATAATATTTGTATGCTCTATATATAATATCTGTATGCTTTGTATATCTGTTGTAGCATCTTGATGCTATCATTGTATAATCTGTCTGAGTGTTATGGTATAGAAATCATGTTTTTCTCTGAAAATACTGCAAGTCTCATTCATTTCTAATATTCTGAAATATCTGAATATCTGTATATATGAAATACTGTAAAATCTATATATATACATATGGTACTGTAATAAACTCATGCCACACATTTGAATAAACATAGTCTCATGCTTAATTTCTATAATTTTGCTATAAAAATAGTATTCATAATTCTCTGGAAAATAACCTGATATACATGCTCATAAAGACACTTTCATAATCTTCCATATACATATTAAAACTTTCTAGCATAACATATTTCCCTTACCTTAACTCTGAAAAGCCTTTATAAAATTTTGGCTTTATACCCGCAGGGTTCCTAGTTCAACATCCTAAAAACAATATCCCCCCAGAACAAAACATCAGTATTTTCTTACCTACAACATTTCTCATAACTACAAGGAACGCATAATCTGAACAAAATACCTTACCCTGGATTTGGGATGAATTTCAAATCAACTTTCCCCATGATCTGCTCCAGCAGACTTGCGGAGAACTTCGTCAGGAGCGTCGTGGTGGCCTCAAATCTTCAATCCGACGAGAAATGGGGCCAAGATTGAAAAGAGAAGGGGAGTGGGTCTTAGGAGAGAGAGAGAGAAAAGGGTTTTGCGCTGAAATTTGATAAAAAAATCCGAGTTTTAGCTATTTATAGGATTGGATTCATCGATGAGACACATCACCTCGTCGACGAGTCCTTTAATAATTTTGTCGACAAACTTCCCCCCTCGTTGACGAATTTAAAACTGTCCCAAAAACCCTTCTTGGTATCTTCTCGTCGACGAGGAATGACTTCGTCGACGAGGTCCCCTATGTGCTCATCAATGAATTCCCTGTGTTCGTTGACGAGGCCCTGTGTAAGAATCTCGGGTTGTTACATTCTCCCCTCCTTATAAAATTTCGTCCTCAAAATTTACTATCTATATCTCCATTTATCATCCCATAAAGGAAAAGGGTCTACTCATTTTATTACTTGCCCTCACTTATGGCGGAGGAAGTAAGCCGAGGATCCCGGTCTGAAACTATGGATAATGGTACACCATGGACGTGAACTATCTCCTGAACATATATCTCTGCCAGTTTGTCCATGGAATAGCCAACTTTAATGGGGATAAAATGGGCAGTTTTCGTCAAATGATCAACAACTACCCAAATTGCATTTAATCCTTGCCACAGTGGTGGTAACCCCGTAACAAAATTCATAGAAATGTGGTCCCACTTCCACTCTAGAATAAACAACGGCTGCAACTGTCCTGCTGGTCTTTGGTGCTCAGCTCTAACCTGTTGGCACGTCAAGCACTGTTGGACAAAATCGGCTATCTCTCTCTTCATTCCACTTCACCAAAAGTACTCTTGCAGATCCTTGTACATTTTAGTACTGCTAGGATGGACTGTGTATAGTGATCTGTGAGCCTCCTCCAATATAGTTCTCCTGATTTCAGTATCAGCGGGAACACATAGCCTAGTACAAAAACACAGGGCTCCGTCATTTGATATGCTGAACTTCTCTCCCTGACCATCCCTCACTCTTGCCATCGCCTCTGCCAACTCTGCATCATCTCTCTGAGATGCTTTAATCTTCTCATATAGGGTAGGCTGTATAACTAGGCTGACAACAAAACCCTGAGGACTATCCTCTACCAACTCTATGCTGAACCTCTCTAAATCCATCAGGATCGAGTGTTGAATCTCCATAACTGCTAGTGCTGGTCCCACTAATTTTCTGCTTAGTGCATCTGTTACTACATTCGCTTTTCCTGTGTGGTAATTAATCGTACAGTAATAATCTTTAATAAGTTCTAACCACCTTCCTTGTCTCATATTCAATTCTCTCTTAGTAAAGAAATATTTCAGACTCTTGTGATCTGTAAAAATTTTGCATTTCCCACCATACAGATAATGCCTCCAGATTTTAAGAGCATACACCACTGCAACTAACTCCAAATCATGCACAAGGTAATTCTTCTTATATTCTTTAAGCTATCTAGAAGCATATGCAATAACCCTGCCGTGTTGCATCAATACGCACCCAAGCCCTTTTAGCGATGCATCACTATATATTACAAACCCATCCTCTCATGATGGAATAGCCAACACTGGGGCTGTAACCAACCTTTGCTTCAACTCCTGGAAGCTCTGCTCACAGTCATCAGTCCATTCAAACCTTATATTTTTCCTCGTAAGTCGCATCAACGGACCTGATAAACTGGAAAATCCCTCTATGAAGTGTCGGTAATAGCCTACCAATCCCAGAAAACTCCAAACCTCTTGAACATTTCCAGGTCTCACCCAATTAACCACTGCCTCTATCTTACTTGGATCAATAGATACACTTGCCTCAGAGATCACATGGTTAAGAAAAGAAACCTGTTTCAGTCAGAATTCACATTTCTTGAACTTCGCATACAACTTTCTCTCTCTCAATGTCTACAATACCAGCCTCAAATGATGCTCGTGCTCCTCAAAAATCCTCGAGTAGACCAGTATATCATCAATAAATACAACTACGAACTAGTCTAAGTACTGATGGAACACTCGGTTCATTAAATCCATAAATACCGCTGATGCATTAGTCAACCCAAATGGCATCACCAAGAATTCGTAATGCCTATATCTTGTACAAAACGCTGTTTTCGAGATTTCCTCTGCCCTTACTTTCACCTGATGGTAACCCAACTGCAAGTCGATTTTAAAATAAACCTAGGTCCCTTTGAGCTGATCAAACAAATCGTCGATCCTGAGAGGAAGATATTTATTATTAACTGTCAGTTTATTTATTTCTCTGTAATCTATACTCATTCTCATGGTTCCATGTTTCTTTTTCACAAATAAGACTGGTACTCCCTAGGGCAACACACTGGGTCTGATGAATCATTTATCCAGTAATTCTTGCAATTGATCCTTCAGTTCTTTTAATTCAGCTGGGGTCATCCGATAAGGAGCTTTAGATACTGGCGCTGATCCCGGTAGAAGATCCATAGTAAACTCAACTTCACGGTTTGGTGGCAAACCAGGTAATTCCTTTGGGAATACAGCTGAGAAATCTCTAACTACATGGACATCAAGTTGTTTTAGTTCTTCTTTCGGCGATTCCTTAATGTAAGCCACAAATCCCTGGCAACCTTCTTGGATCAATTTTCTCACCTGAACAGCTGACGCAAGTTGTGGCGAAGAACGTACCTGCATACCAAGAAATCTAAATTCCGGCTCGCCTAGAGGTCTGAAAATCACTTCTTTCAAATGACAGTCAATACTAACATGATTATCTGCCAACCAATCCATACCCAAAATGATGTCAAACCCCTGCATATCTAATATCACCAAATCAGCTGGCAATATCTTTCCCTGAATAGTTACTGGAAATCTCCTGAGTATCCTTTTACATCTCACCATTGACCCAGTCGGCGTGGCAACAGCCAACTCAATGTCTAGCAATTGTGCCTCATACCCCGTTAACTTAGCATATACCGCAGAAACAAAAGAGTGGGTGGCGCCTGTATAAAATAAAACAATAGCTATAAATGAGAAAGCAGAAAGGGTACCTGTAACTACGTCTCCAGCTGCATCGGCGTCAATCGGTGTCAACGTGTACACTCTCGCCAATGTCGTATTCCTCTGCTGTCCTCCACGGGGCACCTGATAACCACCTCGGTATGGTCTGGGAGCTGGTGCCTGAGCTGTCAATCCCTGACATGACCAAGATTTGTGCCCGAGTCTCCCACATTGATAGCAGACGTCCTCACCCATCCTGCATTCACCTAGATGTTTGCAGCCACATCTAGGACAAACAGGAGCAGCCCGTCCACCATGAAAACCACCACGGCCCATCATCTGTCTCCGACCACCTCCATAGCGATCTCCTCTCCATGGCCCCCAGCTAGAGCTCGCCTGCAAATCCTGAGGTGCAGACCTCTTCCTTTGACCTTAAGATGCAGCGCTCCTCTGCATACCACTCTCAATAACAGTAGCTTTATCCACCACCTCGGTAAATGTCTGAGCTCAAAAGCTGCTAACTTGCTCAAATAAACTTTACTTCAATCCCTCTTCAAACTTCCTGACATTTTTCTCTTCGTCTGGTGCTAAATGTGGGGCGAAACGGTATAACTCAAGAAATCGTATAGCATACTGCGTCACCATCATCAACCCCTAAGTCAGATGTAGAAACTCTACTGCCTTTGCGCTTCAAATGATAGCATGGAAATATTGCTCGAAGAACAAATCCTTGAATCAGCTCCATGACATTGGCACTGGATCCGACCTCTGCTCCTCAATCATACGTGCTGATCTCCACCAGCACTTTGCCTCTCCTGTCAGTTTAAATGTCGCAAACACCACTTTCTGCTCGTCTGTACATGCCAGTACTGCTAAAATCTCCTCGACATCCTGAACCCAATTCTCAGCCATAATCGGGTCAGGTCCTCCAGCAAAAGAAAGAGGTCTCATCCGCGTAAACTGCTCGATCGTGCAGCCATGCTCTCCTCCACTCCTGACTATCTCAGCCATTACCTACTGAGTGACGTTGCGCAGTATAACATCTATATCTCCACCTCCCATACTGGAGGGTCCTGGTCTGTCACCTTTAGTATCTGTACCATTGCTACCCGGATCCATCCCTGAAAATACACAAAACACTATTTTAAAATCTTACACAGATCTACTTTACTCCATCCAACTAAAACCTTAAATTCACTATCAACTATTTCCCTTGTTCCTACCCCAAAATCCAATCCTGCGACCCAAACACACGACTCGTCGATAGTTTACTATGATTTTACTGAAATCGTCACCCTAGGAAAAACACAGAACCCATCACGATGATCCTGTATTCAGACCAAATTCTTTTTCTATTTTCTAGTATTGTACCCGTTGCATTCTAAAGTCTACAAAACCTAACTACTTAGGCTCTAATACCAAACTGTAACGACCTGCTATTTATTCAACCATTTTTTTAATATAATAAATGTCATCTGTCTGAATACTAATAATAACATCTCTAGCTCAAAAAGCGTTGAGGAAACTCTGTGTGTCATATATAACTAAGCAGCGGTACATAAAACTGGGAACTGCTAAATACAATACAATATACCAGAAAACTATACTGCTATGTAATATATTTACAATACAAAATACATAGTGTCATCACTACAATCTGAAGACTATCCCAAAAATACTGTTATCTCAAAATACCTACCCTTCCCACAAGGGCAACTCAAATCAATCTCTACTCGCGAGCCTGATCTGCTCGCCTAACTAGATTTCCTGAAAAATGGTAACCCACTGGGATGAGACAACACTCAGTAAGTGGAAATATGCTATTACTAGTGTGTGGCGGCTAAGTTTAATAGTTAAAATACTGAAATAATAATGTAATCTGAGAGAACTGGTAAACTGTATAGAATATATTTATCTATCATGTAATCTTTAAAATATGACTTTGTATCTGAGTTTACTATCTGAAGGTACTGCTAGTATAATAGTATAAATTGCTACATAGGAACTTCTGCTATACCCTGGGATCTGTATATCATGATATATCCCCTCATGATAGGGTTGTGCATCCCGTAGGCTGGACTTACTCTGGTCGGCCCTCCAGGTAAGTCAATCTCTATCATCCACCACTCCGTAATGATCTATGTAGATCCTGGCCCACTGCAATCACTCCGGGCTAACTTAAACCTCTGTCATCGTCTAACCGGCTTCTTCAACCCAGCATGCTGGGGAGACTGCAAATCCCTTCTAGCACGGTTAGATGGAATCCACATGCTATCTGAGTCATGTGGTTGCACATGTCTGAAACTAGCAACGGTACCGTGCTCTGCTATAATTATATCTGTCTGTAATTTCCACAGGGATCTGATATCGTGTAATACTGTATATATATATATATATATATATATATATATATATATAAATATATACTCATCTTACTGCTTTTAACATGATTTCAAAAACAACCATAATACTATATTTTTTAGTATATTATCTATATGCTCTGTATATAATATCTGTATGCTCTGTATATAATATCTGTGTGCTCTGTATATAATATTTGTATGCTTTGTACATAATATATGTATGCTCTATATATAATATCTATATGCTCTGTATATAATATCTATAATGCTTTGTATATAATATTTGTATACTCTGTATATAATATCTGTATGCTCTGTATATAATATCTGTATGCTCTGTATATCTGTTGTAGCATCTTGATGCTATCATTGTATAATCTGTCTGAGTGTTATGATCTAGAAATCATGTTTTTCTCTGAAAATATTGCAAGTCTCATTCATTTCTAATATTCTGAAATATTTGAATATCTGTATATCTGAAATACTGTAAAATCTATATATATACATATGGTACTGTAATAAACTTATGCCACACATTTGAATAGACATAGTCTCATGCTCAATTTCTATAATTTTGCTATAAAAATAGTATTCATAATTCTCTGAAAAATAACCTGATATACATGCTTATAAATACACTTTCATAATCTTCCATATACATATTAAAAATTGCTAGCATAGCATATTTCTCTTATCTTAACTCTGAAAAGCCCTTATAAAATTCTGATTCTATACCCGCAGAGTTTCTAACTCAACATCCTAAAAATAATATCCGTCAGAACAAAACAGCAGTATTTTCTTACCTCCAACATTTTTTATAACTATAAGGAAGACATAATCTGAACAAAATACCTTACCCTGGATTTGATATGAATTTCAAACCAACTTTCCCCACGATCTGCTCTGGCAAACTTGCGGAGAACTTCGCCAAGAGCGTTGTGGTGGCCTCTGATCTTCAATTTAGCGAGAAATGGGGCCAAGATCGAAAAGAGAAGGGGAGGGGGTCGTAGGAGAGAGAGAGAGAGAGAGAGAAAGAGAGTAAGAGAAGGGTTCTGCACTGAAATTTGATAAAAAACTTGAGTTTCATCTATTTATAGGGCTAGATTCGTCGACGAGACACATCACCTCGTCGACGAGTCCTTAAATAATTTCGTCGACGAACTTCCCCTCTCGTCGATGAATTTCAGACTGTCCCAAAAACCCTTCTCGGTATCTTCTCATCGACAAGGCATGACTTCATCGACGAGGTCCCCTATACACTCATCGACGAATTCCTTGTGTTCATCGATGAGGCCCTGTGTAAGAATCCCAAGTTGTTACAAATGTCCAGGAGATCAGGAGTTTCTTGGGGTTAGCTAGGTATTACCGTCGTTTTGTAGAGGGATTCTCAGCGTTATTGGGGCCTTTGACACGACTGACTAAGAAGAATATTAGATTTGAGTGGGATGACAGCTACAAGTAGAGTTTTCAAGAGTTGAAAGAAAGGCTAATCACAACGCTGGTGCTGATCATCCCTTCAGTGGGTGAGGGTTATACCATCTATAGTGATGCGTCCTTGAGGGGACTTGAATGTGTATTGATGCAGCATGATAGGGTGGTGACATATGCATCTAGACAGTTAAAAGAATATGAAAAGAACTACCCTACCCATGATCTTGAATTGGCTGCAGTTGTACATGCATTGAAGATTTGGAGACATTACTTGTATGGCGAGTGGTGTGGGATCTTTTCTGACCATAAGAGTTTGAAATATTTTTTCACACAGAAGGAATTGAATATGAGGCAGAGAAGATGGTTGGAATTTATTAAAGACTTTGATTATACCATCAATTATCACCCAGGGAAAGCAAATATGGTAGCTGATGCGTTGAGTAGAAAATTTAGGGAATTAGTGTTGGCGACTATGGAGATCCAGTATCTGATCATGATGGATCTGGAGAGACTCGACATTAGGTTAGTTGGAAGTGGTTCTCAGGCTCACATTGCCAGTTTAGTGGTGCAACCTACTCTGCAAGAAAGAATTAAAACTGCTCAAGAAGAAGACCCAGAATTAGCAGAGGTGATGAATAAAGTACAAAATGGTCAGGGGTAGGAATTCAGTATTGCAGATGACGGCGCTTTGTGGTTCCGTTTTAGATTATGTGTCCCAGCCAATATGGATATTAGGAGGACCATTCTCGAAGAGGCTCACAGATCTTTGTATACAGTTCATCCTAGTAGTATGAAGATGTACATGGATCTACGAGAGTCGTACTGGTGGAGTGGTATGAAGAGAGAGATTGTTAAGTATGTAGCGCAGTGTTTGACGTACCAGTAGGTAAAAGTTGAGCACTAAAGGCCGGCAGGGCAATTGCAGCCATTATTTATCCCTGAATGGAAGTGAGATCATATATCTATGGATTTTGTGTTAGGACTGCTGACGGCATTACACGACCTGAATACGATTTGGGTGATAGTTGACCATTTGACTAAGACCGCCACTTTTTACCTATCAAGATCAGCTACTCTCTTAACCGTTTGGCGAAGATTTACATTCAGGAGATAGTTCGTTCTCATAGGGTGCCAGTATCGATTGTGTCAGATCAAGACCCGCGTTTTACGTCACGTTTTTGGAGGAGCTTATAGTAAGCTCTAGGGTATCAGTTATCGTTTAACACGACATTCCATCCTCAGTCAGATGGGCAGACAGAGAGGACGATACAGATATTTGAGGATATGCTCCAAGCGTGCGTATTGGATTTTGGGGGTAGTTGGACTCAGTTCATGTCATTAGTAGAATTTGCATATAATAACAGCTATCAAACTAGCATCAGCATGGCACCATTTGAAGCTTTATATGGTATGAGATGTCGTTCTCCTTTATTTTGGAATGAAGTGGGTGAGCGGCGAGTAGTGGGGTCAGAGCTTGTTCAGCAAGCGCGTGATAAGGTTCGGCTTATCAGAGACAGAATCAGTGCAGCTTAGAGCCGACAGAAAAGTTATGCTGATAATCGTTGCAGGAATCTGGAATTTGATAAGGGTAATCATTGTTTTTTAAGATAGCTCCGTTGAAAGGGGTTATGAGATTCGACAAGAAGGGTAAACTTAGTTCTAGGTTTATCGGTCCATTTGAGATTCTAGATAAAGTGGGGTCGGTTGCCTACAGGCTAGCTTTGCCACCTACGTTGTCCAGGATCCACGACGTATTCCATGTGTCCATGTTGAGAAAATACGTCACAGATCCTTCTTATATCAGCAGTTATGGTGAATTAGAGCTCAGTGATTCACTGGTGTATAAGGAGGTGCTAGTACATATTTTGGATAGGAAAGTGCAGGAGTTACGTAATAAGGAAATTCCTCAAGTAAAAATTTTGTGGAGGATCATATAGTTGAAGAGGCTTCTTGGGAATCCGAAGAGCAGATGAAGTAGAAGTATCCGCACCTATTCTAAGAAGTCAAATCGGGTAAAATGTAAGTAGTTAGATAGTATTTCTTTTGCAGGTACATGTAAAAAGTTTAGTTAGTTAGTAGCATTTTAGTTTTGGGAGAATTTCTCCCTGGACTCGGAATGTAACCACGGTATTCCTCCGCCATAAATGAGGGTAAGTAATAAAATAAGTAGACCATTTTACTTTTAAGGGATGATGAGTTATATGAACAGTAAATTTTAAGGACAAAATTTTATAAGGAGGGGAGAATGTAACGACCCGAAGAATAATGATATTTAAATAATAAAAAGAAAGGGAAATGGAAATAGGTACAGAAGGAGGTAGTCGACGACGTTGCATTTTGGATGGGATAATCCCAAGAAATTTTTCAAGCCTTGTCGACGAACATAGGGGTTTCATTGATGAGGGTTCTTCAGGATCTCGTCGACGAAGTTCTATCTCGTCAACGAGAAGATAGCAAGAGAGGATTTTTGGAAGTCTAAAATTCATCAATGAGGGTTCAGGTTCGTCAACGAACTTTCTACATAGTTTATCGACGAGGTGACGTGATTTGTCGACGAATCCCGCAGTATAAATAGTGCTAAACTTATTTTCTTGCGCGAGAAGTTCACCGAAACCCTTTATTTTCTCTCTTTACGGTCGCTCCCTTCTCTTACTCCGGTTTCGGCCCCATTAGTCATCGGATTGACGATCTGAGGCCACCACGACGCTCCTAGGGAAAGTTCTCTACAAGTCTGCCGGAGTGGATCGTCGGTGGGATTAAGTTGGAAACCATCACAAATCTAGAGTAAGGCTTTCTACTCAGTATTTGCCTATTTGACAGTTGTAGAAAGCGTAGTACGCATAGTAATACTGAACTTTAGTTTTGGGAAATATCATTTTCAGGGTATTGAGTGGGGAAACCTACGAGTGCGGGGCTGTTTGTTTTAGGGGCTTCTCAGGACTCAGGTAAGGGGATAAAATAAGTTAGTAATTTTATGAAAATATGTATATTGTTACAGCATTTGATTTCAGAAAAATAAATATATTTATATATGATTTATATTTGGAAAATACTACTGAAAATGATGGTATGTTAGATATATGAAAAACCTATTTCGTGTGACATGAGTAGAAATTATAATGAAAAACTGTTTCTAGGATTGTGTTAATGATATGGATTTTTATAAAGGAAAATCGGCGTATGGGTTGAGATTTTGATATATTTGTCGGCGTACGGGCCGAGCTATATGTATGATTTGCCGGCATACGAGTCGAGCTATGGATATGATTTGCCAGCATACAAGCTGAGCTATGTATATGATTTGTCAGCATATGGGTCAAGCTATGGATATGATTTGCCAGTGTATGGACTAAGCTATGGATATGATTTGTCGGCGTACAGGCCGAACTACGGTAAATATGAAATACCGGTGTACGGGCCGATGATTTTCATGATATACGTATATATGCAAAATGATATGATAAATTTGATAATTAATGATATGAAATATCCATGCATCACAATTTTAGTATATGCTATATGATATCAGAACTTGGTTGGCTTGGTCTAGACTAGCACTTGCATGGTACCGATGCTATGTGTTCATGATTTATCATGATATTTGTGTTAACGCCGCTGTACGGAGTGGTGTGAGATTTGATGGTTGATATGGTTTTAAGAAGTGTGTGAGCGCCCCTAGTATACAAACCAGGTCTGGCAAACCCATCGGACTTACAGAATGTACTTTTGACTTGGAAGTGGTCGGCCAACCATTGTCAGGTCTCGCCTTCGGACCACACAACCTAGTCATGTGGGGGTAATACATGACAATAGTCAGCTAACCTACCAGGATTGTTTTTGTATTATTATTTATATGAGATGAATTATGCTATGGAAATCGTTATGTTCTGTCATATTTTGATTATATATGTTTTTCCCAGAAATGATATATATATATATATATACAATTTTGTTGGTTATGTTTATGACTATATGTATACCACAGAAATGCTTATGTTGTCATACACTAGTGTTAGTTTATTTCCCTTACTAAGAAGGGTCTCACCCCAAAATTCCATAAACATTTCAAGAGCCCATGATAGGAGAGTGGGTAAAGCTCTGCTGTTATCCCTCACTGAAGGGTAAGTTTTGGCAGGGACAGTTGGATTTTTGTGAAAATGTCCCTAGATTTTTCTTTTTGGAATGCATAAACTTATATACAGTGGATGTAGTAACTCTGGTATTATGATAGATGGTTTTGTATTTATGATATTATAATTATATGTTTCCTGCTACTTAGGCTTCCGTTATGTGTTTTGATGTATCCCTGGTACCCACGGGTCCAGGTGAATTATAATCTGCTAAGCTTTGTGATATTGTATTATATTATGGAAAAAAAAATGTAGAAATTAAGCAGGTCGTCACAGGTTAGGACAGTAAAGTACCCAATAAAGTACGCACTCATAGTCCTAGAATTCAATTTCCTTTCATTTGGATTATAAACTCTAATCTCTGCTGGATAACCCCAAACATGAAACTGCCTTAAACTCGGTTTCCTTCCCGTCCACAATTCAAAAGGAGTTTTTTGAACTACCTTACTAGGAACCCGATTGAGCACATACACTGCTGTTTTAAAGGCTTCCATCCATAATGAAATTGGTACCGAGGAATTAATCAATATACTCCTAACCATTTCCATAAGAGTACGTTTTCTCCTTTCAGCCACACCATTTTACTGAGGCGTACTAAACACTGTGTATTGAGCACAAATACCATGCTTTTAGCAAATGGTCTTACACATTGTTTAATCCTATTATACCTACCATAATACTCACCACCTCTATCAGATCTAATGCTTTTCACCTTCCTATCTAATTGTTGCTCTACTTCAGCAACATATGTCTTTAAAACATCTATTGCCTGAGACTTTTCATGCAAAAAATAGATATAGTCATACCATGAAAAATCATCAATAAAGGTGAAATACTTTTCTCCACCTAAAGATGGTGAGTCAAAAGGTCCACATACATCAGTATGAACAATTTTCAGTAGATTCTTAATTCTTGTGGCTCATTTCTTTGTATGTTTAGTTTGCTTTTCTTTAATGAAATCGATACAAACATCAAAATCAGCAAAATCAAGGTCTGTAATAACCTCATCCTCTACCAATCTCTCCATTCTTTCCCTGGATATATGACCCAGTATTTTATGCCACAAGAAAGAGGAATTCTCTACTACGCTTAGTTCCAATATTATGATGCAGAGTGAGGAGTGTCAGCAAACTTTTTATTAAGATTAAATTTATACAACCCCTCAAACAAAACACCAGAACCAACACATAAGTTACCTTTCATAAGGCGGAAACCTTTATGTTCAAAATACAACCATAACCGTCATGATCTAATCTAGACATGGAAATTAAGTTCTTAGAAATATTTGGAACATAAAAAATATCAAACAAGTCTAAACAATGACCCGATTCTAGATACAACCAACAGTTCCAACACCCATAACAGGCACTTGATTTCCATTCCCCAAGACTATGAAGTGTTCATTTTCCTTTACGCTCTGGATCGTAAGGTATCCCTGCATCGAATTAGAAACATGAATAGTAGAACCAGAGTCAATCCACCAAGTGTTAGAAGGGATTTGCATCATGTTTGATTCGAAACATACATAAACTAAAAGCTTACCTTTTCTTTCAAATCATGATTTACGTTTCAGGCAACTTTTCTTTAAATGCCCATAGCCACAAAAAAGTAACACTTGGGACCATAATGTTCCTTCTTGTGAGCCTCACCACTATATGAAGTACTCGCCACCTTCAATGGATCTTTCTTTAAACCTTTTTTTATTTTCTTTCCTTTACTTCTAGCTGCGTGACTCATGATATTTACTGAATGTTGTCCCTATTATTTGAGTCTTACCTCTTCTTGAACTAACATGTTTGTCAATTCATTCACATTCCATTTTTCTTTAATTGTGTTATAGTGAATCTGAAAAAACCTGTACTGAGGAAGCAAAGAGTTCAAAATAAACTGAACAATGAAGCTTTTATCAACATTCATTCCCAAAGTATTAAGTCTAGCAGCTAGATTAGTTATTTCTAGGACATGTTTATTCATTCCTTTACTACCATCAAATTTCATTGTAGTTAGTTTAGCCATCAACCTTTCTGCGAGAGACTTATTAGCTGAACAAAATCTATCTTTCACTGCCTTAAGATATTCTTTTGCATTTTCTAGTCGAGGGAGTGTTGATTTAATATTATTTGCTATACACATCCGCATTAACATCATACTTAATCTGTTCGACCTTTCCCATGACCTATACAAAGCTCGCTATTCCGAACTACTTGCATTAGTAATAGCAGCCGGCTTATCCATTCGCAAAGCTAAGTCCAGATCCAGAACACCAAGGTGAAACTGAATCTGCTCATTCTAGCTAGAGAAATTTGTCCCATTGAAGATCGGAACAGAAGAAGCCAGCGAATGTAATGAAACAGGAATAGACATTGTAATAACACAAAATGCTCACTACATTAATGCTTAAAAACTAGTAAATTGCATTCAATATTTTGATCAACTTATACAATATACTAACCCTTACATTTACTAGTAATATTCATTCATTCAGGCATAATTGATAACCTTTATAAAGTTTGATTGGTCTATTACCTTTGGGTAGACTTCCCAATCTTACTACCATTCTTCAATTATCTTAATTGAATCAATGATTATTTGAAAGTTGGTGCACCTTTATGCCAACCATAATATTCAAATAACCATTCTGTTATTATTCTTTGCCAGATTATATTTCAATCAACGTTTACAACTTTTCTCAGCAAGATCACTTTGGTGACAACATGCTAACCATAATAGAAACATTGATTGATTCCTTAGTCAACAAAATTTATCCATAATTTACAACAGATAATCAATTCCCCAATATAAGAATTTTACTAACTTACTTTTATGTAAAATTCTCTAGCTTACGCATGCATAACATGTAAGTGTTTCATCATTAATCAAGTTATAATGAAATTATTTGCATGCATATCATTCAGCAGCCCTACTTTAATATCACTATACAGGGCAAAATTGTCAATGGTCCACATGTAAGAAAATTTTCAGATCAACAAAACCCCTATAAATCCATCAAATATCACATATATTTTTAGGAATCATTTATCATATGAATTCTTCAGTTTGATTTCAGAAAATATCATGAACACAAATTTTCACACGAACTCATAACAAGATCGTAAGGGGTTAAAAGAAATGATTTTTATCATGAAAGGAAGATCATGATAATTTTAACCTTGGCTCTGATACCACATGTAAGAAAATTTTCATAAATATACTGCAGTCAATGATCTTCAATTATCATGAACTTCAAATCAATAACCTTTATGCGGAAAATAAATAAATCATAAATTATAAACTTTGCATACCGGAATCGGTCATATCAAATCTATTGAAAAGAACACCCGGGAATCCGAAGAAATCGTTTCTCCCACTTTTCCTCCTTTTCTTTCCTTCCTTCACTATATCTATGGGATGATGATTAGAGAAGTAAATGCAGAGAGAGAACAATTCATTTCTTCCTATTTTTTCTTTGCAGCTAACATTACCATGTAGCTAACCCTAGAGTTTATGAACTTAACTTTTCTTACACATCCTTAATTCTTCTTTCCTTAGGTTAACTGTATAACATGCCCTTATAGTTACTCCCCATAATAGTAGCTAATATTAGGCATGGCAAAACGGGCGGACGGGCCGGGTTTGGGCGGGTCACTAACGGGTCGGGTCATAAACGGGTTGGGTCATAAACGGGTCAATGTTAAACAGATCATACACATGTCAACCCTAACCCGCCCATTTAATAAACGGGCGGGTAACGGGTCACCCGTTTAAAAATATATAATTTTTTTATTTTAAAATTTCATATAAAATGACATTTAAAAAAAAAAAACTGCATGTTATTTATTAATTTCTAAATAAAAAGAAATGGTGTGTGGAGCTGGGTGGGGGGGTGTTGATGTGGAGAAGTGGTCTGTGGAGGTGGAGCTGGCCATACGAGGAGACTGGAGACTGGAAGGCTGGCGACGACATTTTCGTCCAGGACCTTGTCGGAGACGAAGGGTGACGACGGCAACTGTGCTCCGGTGTTGAGATCGTGGGGGTGTGCCGGTTCACAATTGCTGCTCTGGGCATTATGGTATGGGAGGTTCGGCTATGTTGCCGGAGTGGCTGTGAGTGGGGTTGAAGTTGCTGGGGACGGAGAAGATGTCGTGGACGAGAGGTCAGAGAGACGACCTAGGCGCCAGAAGAGGAGACTGGAGAGTGGAGACTGGAGTGGAGACTGGAGAGGCGCGGCGCTGGTTAGGGAGTCGGGAAGGGGAACTTTACCTTAGGGTTTATTTTTTTTAAGTGTGTCAGTGTGTGTGATTGTGAAGTGTAAACCGTGAGGGTGAGGTGAGGCGTGCGCGTGTGAGAACTGAGAAGCACTGAACTGAAATTAACGGGTCACCCGCCGAGTGACCCGCCCAAACCCACTTAACCCGTTTATAAACGGGTTAATCCGTGACCCGCCCAATTATTAAATGGGTTAACTTTCTTAAACCCGAACCCGTTTTAAATGGACGGGTCCGGGTGATCCGACGGGTTATGACCCGTTTTGTCAGGCCTAGCTAATATATATATTCAGCATCTCATTAATTCATAAGCTAATTACTTTTAAGTTAACCCATATATATGTCCATTCATTCAGGGCGACTCTTCCCAATATGGGGCCTTAGGCGAATGATTTACTTAAGAGTCCTTAATATTTTGTTTAATTTTTATTCTTATTTAAAATTATTTTTTTCTAACTTTTTGAGATGCAAAATCACTAACTAAAGTTTTATATTCAAGATTACATAAAGACTTGAAAAAAAAAAAAAAAAAGAATTAAATTACATTTACTTTATTTTCTAAAATATAATTTCATTTACTTTTGAGATAGTGAAAAAGTATGGGACAATATGACATCATAAAATGTTAACATTAAAAAAAAATTGGGGGCCCCAACTTTTGTGATAGTGGGAAAATCAATGTATGAAAAGAGATAGCATCATAAATAATGTTAATATTTAAAGAAAAATTGGAGCCCCTAGGCAAACCGCTCAATGGCCCTATGGTCACTGCATTCATTTAATCTATTATCTTATCATATGAGACATATACCTTTCACGTGGAACCCAATATCCTTTGGAATGTAAATCCTATATATATATATAGCATTTTACTTGAAATATGTATAATTTCCAAATTTTAAAAATTATTTTGAATGTAGAATGAATATAAAGAGAGAGCAGATTTACAAAATCTTAAAACTAATTATACATAAAACTATTTCAAAAGCTGTGACTACATTTCGTGACCCAGCTTATTCTCAAACATTAACATGCACATAGAATCAATTAAAAAAACAAGAAAAAAAACAAAAGAGACAAAAGAGTCAAAAACAAAAGACCTGCACGCATGGATATTTTCAGCACAAGAGGACAGATATGGAGAAAGAAGTAGAGAGCAAAATAGCTAGTTGCAGAGCTCGCGAGCAATTCCCAAGCGAGAGTTGGCAACATCGAAGAGAATCCGAAGGTTCTGCTGCTGCAAATTGGCTATCACATTCAGCACCGAGTTCACGTTGTTCGGCGCCGCCGCCATCGCCAGGCACGCCACCGTCCCAGCACTGCTGTGTATCAGGCTGTTCTCCATCGGCAGCCTCAAATCCATCCCCTCTAAATGGATCGTCACGGCGGGCGCCACCGCCTCGTTCGTCGCTCTGAAACATGTGTCAAACGCTCCCAGCGTCGTAAACGGGCCCGCCACCTGTTTCCTGAACTCCTGTTTGATGGCATCGTAGACCGGCTGGACGAACCGGGTTATAACCGTGCCCGAATCAATCACTGTTCCCGCCCCGGTGTTCGGGTTGAACGCTAAGAACTTCGGGTCCACTGGTACCCGGACCTTGCCGATGCTGACCCCGGTCAGGTTGACGTAGTACAGCGACGGCCGGTGCGGGTTACGCAAAAGTGGGGTGGTTTTGATGCTCTTTGGTTGACCCGCCGGCCCGAGTTTCAGCGACCCGGAAAAGTAGTAGGACTTGAAACTGGGCAGGCAGTACGAGAACACGCCCGAGTAGCGCGACCCGGATTGGGAGAGCAACGACATGGGGCCCCGGCCCATCCCCAGCAAACCCTGTGGCGGCACCGACCCACCCGAAACCGCATTGATGCACCCAAATGAGTAGCTGGGAATGACGTCATTTGCTAGACTTAGGGAATCGCGGGAGAGGGTGGCCGCGAAGGATGAATCTCCGCCGTAGGATTGGTTAAACAAGCACGCGCCCGACCCGGTTGCCGGACACGAGAGCCCACGAACCTGGGTGCATTCGGGTTCGGAGCAGTCCATCGACCGGCAGGTGGAAGAGGCCTTGGGCGAGAAAGTGGTGGAGGAGCAGCCGGCGCAGCCGCTGCACGGCACCCAGGCGGCGTCGTTGCTGGTGTCGAGAACCATGAACATGGTTTGACCCGGGGACCCGAGCTTGACCCGGACGACGTAGTTGGCAACGTTGAGGGCGTGCTGGCCGGAGGCAATTGGGACAGTGGGGGCCTTCTGGGCGACGAGGCTAGATAAGTAGGCCAGGCGCTCCGGGTCCTTGGAGGCCATGTTAATAACGGTGTTGGGCCAAGAACCGGGTTTGCGCGGTGAGAAGGGGGAGCATTTGCCGTAGATGGGAATGACGGAGAGATCTGAGCCGTCGGATTGGGAGCAAGGGTCAGTAGCCACGGCGATTGAGAGGAGAAGAAGAAAGAAGAGGAGTGTGGTTGTAGGGTCCATGGATTCCGGATCTTGAGCCGGATTCGGCCCGAGTATTGAACTGAGATGAGAATGGTAGCGGAGTGAGTGGGCGGAGGGAAGTGTGAATGGGAGCTATGTATATATAAGATGTTTGCGGGAGAGGGGGTGGTGGTCTTGGAACTGGGAACCCTGGCAACAATTCGCATAAGATAATTGTTCAAGTTAACAAGTAAGTGGTAGGGTCCATGAACGAGATATTTAGGTCGGATCCACTTGTTCACGCGGATCAATTGGCATGAAGAAATGGCAATTTGGGACAAAATGACAACCGGGACGATGATTCGGAGCTCATATGCATATGAGGATTCCTGTTACCAGTCCGATTCAAATATGTTTAATTCATTTATAAACGAATCAATTTGTTTTAAATTTAAATCTAGTTTAAATTCGACCTATTTTGCCACCATATTCCATCGGAGCATATGCATATGAGTTCCGAATCACCGGGATATATATATATATATATATATATATATATGTTATGCCGAGCACCCCACTTAAGCTAAATACCAATACTATAACTATTGCTATTGAATATATAAGAAACTAAAGTAATGTAAAAACTAATAATAAAACAGTAAAAAAAACAAGATAAGAAATTAACGAAGTTCAGTATAGAATTACCTACGTCATCGGGCGCCGACGATCAATCCATTATTTCTTGACAAAATACAATTTTGAGATATGTTTTACAAATGAAAAGTTGAGTTCTTTATATAACTTCAATCTCAAGTCCAAAAAACACTTCTCTCAAATGTGGACAAATAATACAAAAAATTTAAAAAACTTTTTATACTAATGTAGAACTATTCTACCAATATGAGACAAAAAATAACAGATTTCTACCTTGACGATAAATTCAACAAATTTTTCAGTCACCAACATTTTCTGGAGTTCCACATCATCGGCGCATTCCAAAAATTATCAGACTTATAAGATATTGATAAAGTCCAAACAATGTTTGAACTTGATTGTTGTCACAATCTTGGTCAATATATCTGTGGGATTTTCAGTTATAACAATCTTCTGAAGAAGTATCTTACCTCCATCAATAATATCCCGCATAAAATGAAACAGAACGTCGATGTGCTTTGTTCATTCATGATAGACTTGATTCTTTACTAAATGAATAACACTCTGGATATCACAGAATACAACAATGTGCTTCTGAACAACTCCCAAATTTTCAAGTAATCCCTGCAACCAAATAGCTTCCTTAACTGCCTTTGAAGTTGTCATGTACTATGCTTCTATTGTAAACAAGACAATGGTAGACTATAAGATAGACCTCCAACTCACTCGACTATTAGCAAATGTAAAAACATATCTAGTAGTTGATCGACGTTTATCCAAATCACCTGCAAAATCAGAATCCACATATCCAACAACACATTGATCAATAGTATTATTTTTCTCAAATACTATACCAACATCAATCGTATTCATAATATATTTCAAAATCCATTTCACAGCTTGCCAATATCCTTTACCCGGATCATGCATATACCTGCTCACCATACTAACAGCTTGTGAAATATTAGGTCTAATACAAATCATTGCATACATCAGACTACCAACAACACTTGCATAAAGAACCAGTGACATATACTTACGTTCCTTACCTGATTTAGGGGATAAAGCTACACTAAATTTGAAATGAGAAGTAAAAGGAGTGCTTACTGGTTTTGACTGCTCAAACATGCCAAAACTCTGTACTACCTTCTTTAAATACTATTTTTGAGACAAACTAACTCTTCCTCTCATTCTGTCTCTGCGAATCTTCATGTCAAGTATCTTCTTTACTCCATCAAGATCTTTTATCTCAAACTCTTGATTTAATTGACTTTTCAACTTGTTGATTTCTTCTCTATTCTTTGAAACTATCAACATATCATCAACATATAAGAGTAAATATATAAAAGATCAATTTTGTAGTCTGCAAAAATAAATACAATGATCATATTTATTTCTAATGTACTTCTAACCCATCATAAACTGATGAAATCATTTGTACCACTGTCTTGGAGGCTGTTTTAAACCATACAACGATTTACTCAATTTACATACGCAATTTTATTTTCCAACAACCTGAAATCCATCTGACTAAGTCATATAGATTTCCTCTTCCAAATCGCCATGTAAAAATGTAGTTTTTACTTCGAACTGAATTAGTTCAAGATCAAATTATGCTACCAAAGCTAACAAAATTCGAATGGAAGAATGTTTAATAACTGGAGAAAATACCTTATTATAATCAATGTCTTCCTTCTGTGCGTAGCCCTTAGCTACCAATCTAACTTTGAAGCGAACATTATTTTGCATTTGGAAATCCTTCTTTCTTTACTTAAACCCATTTGCAACCAATTGTTTTCTTACCCTTGAGCAGTTAGGCTAGCTCCCAAGTCTGATTATGATGAAGAGATTGTATTTCTTCATCCATCGCTCTTTTTCACTTGTCTGATTCAGAGTTCCTAATTGCTTCTTTGAGAGTGTAAGGAACATTATTATCCACAATTGGAAGTGCATAGGCCACCATATCAGTATACCGAGCAGGTTTTCGAATTTCTCGTCTTGGCCTCTGAGAAACAATTGATTCTTGTTGCTGTGAAGATTTTGGAATTGAAATTTCCTCTTCTTGTATACTATTTCCTACCGTAACTGGAGAGTTACCTTGTGTAGTATTATTTCTCACTGCGTTTCCCAAAATTGTCTCAACCTCCACTTGTTATTGAGTACCACTAGTTTTCTCTTCAACTCGTGACTCAATGCGTATTGTTTTCTTCATCATCGCAAGTTCATCAAAAGTCACATTCCTACTTAAAATCATTTTTTTGGTTTCTAAACACCAAAGACGGTATCCTTTGACTCCTACACTTATCCCCAAGAATATTGCTTTTCTTGACTATTGAATCCAACTTAGATTTTTTAACATGATAATAAGTCATAGTACCAAATACATGTAAAGAATCATAATCATTAGCAGGTTTTTCAGACCATACCTCATAGGGTGTTTTTCCCCCTATTGCAGATGATGGTAGACAATTGATGAGATGACACGCATATCTAACAGCCTCAGCCCAAAACCTTTTGTCTAACCCAACATTAGACAACATACATAACTTTCTTTAGCAAAGTCCGATACATGCGCTCTGCCCACCCATTCTGCTGTGGTGTATCTCGAACTGTGAAGTGTCGAGCAATACCTTCATCCTAACATACCTTCATAAACGGGTCACTCGTGTATTCACCACCATTATCTGATCTAAGCCGTTTAATCTTTCTACCAGTTTGAGTTTCAACTAATTTTTCCCACTTAATAAAAATATCACACACTTCATTTTTATACTTCATAGAATACACCTAAACTCTTCTAAAAAAATATCAACAAAAGTGAAAAAATAATGCATACCACCCAACGAAGCCATTTTTGTGGGCCCCCATACATCTGTATGGATGTAGTCTAAAATATCTTCAGTCTGGTGGATTTGCAATGTCAAATTTCACTCTAGTCTGTTTTCCCAAAATGCAATACTCACAAAATTTAAGTTTGCACACCTTTGTACCCTTTAACAAATCTCACTTAACTAATTATTATAAAGATTTTTCTCCTACATGTGCTAATCGTATATGACATAACCTAATTGTATATGAACCTGCATTTTTCTCAGAAACAACAGCTGCTGAGTCAATAACTGTACTACCTTGTAAATAATACAAGTTATTTTTCCTTATTCCTTTCATCACCACCAGCGCACCTGATTTAATCTTTAAGGTTTCATTTTTCAAAGTGATAGTGAACCCTTTAGATTCTAAGGTGCGTAATGAAATCAGATTCTTCTTTAGGCTTGAAACATACTTAACATCAGTCAAGGTCTTAATAGTTCCATCTTGACATTTCAACTGTATTGATCCTATTTCAGTTGTTTTACAAGTATTATCATTTCCCATAAAAACAACTCCACCATCTAATTCTTCAAAATTAAAAAATCATTCCCTATTGGGACACATGTGATAAGAACAGTCAGAATCCAAAATCCACTCACCAAAATAATGTGACAAAGATGTTCCAACAAGAGAAAAATCTGACTCACTTCCATCATCATTGGCTATATTGGCATTAGAATGTGTTTTGTCCTTATTCTTCTGCTGTAATTTAGGGCAATCTTTCTTGCAATGCCCTCTCTCACAACAAAAGGCGCATTCATCTTTACCAGGTCTTCCACGAGATTTACTCCTCCCATGAGATTTACTCTTCCTTTCAGACATACGACTTTGAGAACGTCCCTTTATTTTTACTGCTTCCGTTGTTTCCTTATGGACCCTCTGATCATTCTTTCTGCATTCAGTACTAATCAATGCAGTACAAACAACATCATAAGTAACTTTATCTTTCCCATACAATAAAGTTGTGGTCAAATGTTCATACTCATCAGGGAGGGAATTCAGTAACAATATGCCTTAATCCTCATCTTTCACATTTTCATCCAAATTTAACAAATCGGCCAAAATTTTATTGAAAGCATTTATGTGGTCATTAATTGAAATACCTGATTGATACTAGAAGCGAAACAATTTATTTTTCAAATAGAGCTGATTTTCCAGACTCTTAATCATAAATGTATCTTCCAATGTCTTCCACAATTTCTTTACAGATGTCTCCCTCATAACACAATATTTCTTATTTTTAGCGAGACATAGACGAGTCGTACCATATGCCTGATGATTGATCTTTTCCCAATTTTCGTCACCCATATATACTGGTTTATTATTTAAAGCAATATCTAGTTCTTGCTGATACAAGATATTCATCGCCTCACATTGCCACATACCAAAATTATTAGTACCATCAAATTTCTCCACCTCAAACCGAGCATTAACTATCGTCTTCGGTGATAATGTCGAAGCCAAAGGGGCTGGAGTTTGTGTGGACAAAGTTTCTTCTACTGCTACACTAGTTTTTGCCATCTTCTATATATTCAATAGCAACCAACAAAACGAAAGGCCTAGGATGAATAGTACGTACCAATTGTGTCTACTCCGTTTTATCTTATGAAATTTCACTTTAACCAGGTTGACCTCTAGAGAGCAATCGAGTCGCAATGGTTTCTGAGCACTCGCTTAGATAAGGTCTTTCTTAGGCATCAAACGTGGAATTAAGGATCCTAACAGAGGAACACCTCCGTATCGACACTATTCAACCTAACTCTGATACTAATTGTTGTGTCAGACACCCCACTTGTGCCGAACACCAATATTACAACTATTGTTATTGAATATATAAAAAACTAAAGCAATGTAGAAATTAATAATAAAACAGTAAAAAAAACAAGACAAGAAATTAACAAGATTCGGTATAGAATTACCTACGTCCTCGGGCGCCGACGATCAATCCACTACTTCTTGACAAAGTACAACTTTAAAGTGTGTTTTACAAATGAAGAGTTTAGTTCTTTATATAGTTTCAATCTCAAGTCCAAAAAACACTTCTTTCCAATGTAAGACAAATAATACAAAAAATTCAATACAACTTTTTATATTAATGTGTAACTATTCTACCAATGTGTAACAAAAAACAACAATATAAATATATATATATATATATATATATATATATATATATATTATGCAATGTTACACCAGTACCCATGTGCCGTCTTCAATTCTCCTGCTGTTGCTAGCTGCTGATTTGATCTCTCATCTCATCACGCCTCTCACCCCCTCTGGCCCTCCCCCTGCTACGGTGCTCTACTCAGACGGCAGTCAGCTCGGCAGATTGGTAGAAGCCTCATGGCCTTAGTCCTGACCCCCTCCCTTACTATAGTAATATAGAGCGCATTTAAAAAAAAAAAAAATGTCATTTATATGAAATGTTTTAAAATTTTTAAAATAAATAAATTATATTTTAAAGATTGACGAAAAGATCATTATAATCATCATATTTTTTTCTCCTAATTTGATGAAGACTTACAATTCAATATGCATTTGATTTATAATAATAGTCTTTTATGAATTTAAAATTAAAAATATATATATATATATTTAAATTTAGATAGATTTGAATAAAACAAAACTAAAAATCATACTTTAAATTTAAATAAAATAAATAAATATAAAATTAATTTTCCTGATAAATAAAAATTATAGAAAAAATAAATAAATAAATAAAATGAGTAGGGGCCAATAAGAAGGATAGTTTTGGAATTATGTGGAGGGACTGGTAGGCTCGTGAACGACAGCTGGATTGTGATGGCAGAGACAGCAGCGCGCAAAGTAATGGTGTCCGTAGGCGGGAGGCGGGCCAGATGCGGTCGGTCACGGGCTCACTCTAACTCTGGTCCGCCCTTGGGCCGGCCCTACCCTCCGGAAAAAACCGATTCATTGTCCCGGTTTAACCAATTTTATAAACTTAAAAAATGGAACAATTTTTGTGGACCAATGAATTTGGGGTGACCAATGAAAATTTTTTACAATGTTTTTAGTTGGCAGAGGGAAAAATGGAAGAACTCAAATTGAAGAGGATGGGTTATAAAAATTGGATTGGTTTTCGGAACAACCTTTTCATGGTTATTAGGCAAAAAAAATTAAGTTTAATTGCGTGCATATCCAAGATTTCAAGCATCGGTTTACTTATATTTTATTCTTAATTTTTTAAAGAATAATAAATTTTCAATTTTTTCGGTATTCATGTTACAAAATAGAATTTTTTTTTTTTTTTTTGTAATTGTGCAAAATTTTTTATTTCTCCATTTCAAAATAATTACAAAAATAATTTATTTTTTATTTTTTTAAAATTACAATTAAGGCCATAGATTTTGAAATGGATTTGAACTTTTATAAAACTCAATACAAATTTTATATTATATTTTGTTATAATCCACATAAATTCAAATTCAATGTACAAATTTCATATTCCCATAGAGTAAAAAATCAAAAAATCAGAAAATAATAAAAGGACATTTTCTGATTTTTCTATACAATTTCAAAAAAATTAGAAAATAATGTGGCATTTATATAATTATTTTTTAAAATTTAAAAAATAGGGAAAAAAATTATTTGGTAAGCAAATAGTGCAAAATTTTTTTAATGTTTTTTTATTTTTTGCATTTTTAAAAAAAAAAATCAACTAACTTTTCACGAGTCTAAAAAAGAAAAAATGAAAATCAAGTTTTACAACTAGATAGGCACTAAGTTTTTTAGGACGCGATGTTTTATAAGAACCCCTTAAATGCTAGTGATTTGAGGGAATAAATGAATTGACTCAATATTCATGAGCAAAAATAAATTAAAAGTAGATAGAAAATTATACAGTAAAAATGTAAAATTATAAAATTCAATTTTATTCCATCTATCATAAGATCCAAGAGAATAGATTTAAAAAATGGGCTAGTTCTTGGAATAACATTTTGGAAGAAGAAAATTTTAGTTCACTCCATAAATGCACTTGTACACATATTATAAAAATTTTCAAAGTGTCCTAATAGGAATGATTTTACCTCGTGGAATTAAATAAAGACACTGCGTTTTTATTTTTCATGAAAGGGTATTTAAAGGTTTTGACATATTTGCTTTATATTTTTTGTGCTTCAATCTTCTTATTCTTGACCATCAAAGCTCCTTTTTTTTTTTAGACCAATTATCATTGTTATTTTCATAGCACAACAACTAACAAATATAATCACATTTTGTTTTATAGTCATATGAATAGTTATCCATGTCAAAAAAAATTTAATGCCTCATGTGAGATATTATTTACTTTAACTTATGAATATTGCTTTTAAAGGCATGATGCATGGATAGAGTTCTAGGGTTGTGTAGTGATTAATTTAGACCAATAGAATTGGCCTTGTCTGAATGATTTTGTTGCATAATTAAAACCATTCGGATAGCTCCAAATAATTATAACCAAATATATATTCATTTGATTTTTAGTTTTGTAAGTCAAAAACTAAACAAACCAAAACCCAAATATGTTAGCCTTGGTGGTTACATGATCATATTTAATGTATTTTGATTTACATGAAGATACTAGACTAAAGGTAAAGATTGAACCGAGTGGACGTTCAAGTAGGAAATATGAAGATGGACACTCACTCGAAAGAATTCAAGCACATCTGAATAAAGCAAGTGCAAAATCATATGTAATAAAGAGTGTTTGAGGTAGAAACTATTGTAACCCTCGCAGTATTGTTTCATGTAAGATTACTGAGCAAGAGTTGAACAAATTGCATGTGCAGACTAGGACATAAGAGTATGTAGGATATTACCAATTCATTAGTTCGGTACTTATTAGTTTTCAAAGTAAAAACAAAAGTTTTATAAAAATATCTTTTACTCAAATGTATTTTTATATGAGACAAGTTTTAAATCATATTATTGTTATAATCTTTTAAAAACTTGGACATTGTTAGGTTTAAAACCTCAGTTATGCATCTCTCAAATTTCCTGAACACCCTTTAGTATTTGAAGCATAACTTTTGTTAGAAAACTCCAAAAAGGGCGATCTTGGTATCTACGGAAAGGTAAGAAAAAATTCTCATAACTTTCATCTTGAAGACTTTCACTAATTTAGGTAATCAATCAACGATTTGGGATAAACAATCGACGGTTTTAGGCATAATGTGGCCTAGTTGAAATAATCGACTAATTGAGGTAATTAGTCAACTAATTGGATAAAACAATCAACTAATTGGGTTAAATAGTCGACAGTTTGTGTCGAGATTCAAGCCCTAACGGCTACAAACTGCTAGTTTTCAAAGTAAACATATTATATATCATCTCAACGGCCATAAAACAGCTAGTAGCTCATTTTACCTATAAATACAAGTCCAAAAACTTGTTTTAAACATTATTGATTTAGAAGTTCAAATATCATTCCCAAGCACACCACATTTTAGTTCATATTTCAAGTGCTCAACTTCTCTCTTGCCCCTTAACTTTGTTGTGAATCATTACTTTAAGAGAGTTGTGTGAGGTTTTGGTTGTATTAATTATCAGCTCATTCAAAGAGCATTTGTTTTGTATTCCATCTTCAAGCTATAAAAGGTTCTTGGTGAATCGGATCGCAAATGGTTTTTGGTGAATCGTGGTTGAAGGTTCTTGGTGAATCAGATCGCAAATGGTTCCTGGTGAACCGTGGTTGAAGGTTCTTGGTGAACAAAAGGGATTTGTTCCCGATCCTAAAGACTTTTCCACCATTAAAAGAGTTTATAGTGGATTGTGGAATCCTTGAGTGTGTCTCAAGGCGTGGAGGTAGACAAGAGGCCGAACCACATTAAACATTGGTGTTAAGCTTCTCTTCCTTATACTATTTAATTTATGTCTTGTGCATGATTTATATTTTATTTATTGTGATATAATTACTTGTATCATATCAAGAATTATATTTTGTAAAGAAAAACCTAAATTCGCAATAGAATCCATTCATTCCCCTCTAGACTCTAATCTTGGGCCGACAAAATAGAATAACCTTATAAAAAAAAAAAACACCCTGATTGGGCCATATAAAGAAACTATCTTCTTACTGCTTGCTGAGCCATACTAGCCTTAGCTCAATCAAGATCGAGGGTAGATTAAGCCTTGCACTTCAGGGTTGACCTGTATCTAAACCTTGACCATTATCCTTGGCCTTTCTTCTCTCCATTTAGTTTTTATCTTTGACCAGTATCTAAAGACCTTGATCATTTACTTCATTTAAGCCGCCAAAGTGATTAACGTCAAAAGCAACAACTCGTTTGATTCGATGAAATAACTATGCATTTGAACAAGATGAAATATAATTTAAATTTTGAAAATAAATAGTTCCTTTTTACATATTCCTAATTATTGAAATATGTAATAAGAAAGAAATAGACATCTTCATAATATATTTTTAAATATTTTTAAATTATTATTCATTATCTATTCCTTATTATAGACTCATAAAATATTTCTCATTATTATTTACTTTATAATAATAATATAATTTTTTAAATAACTAATTGTAACTAACCTATTAAAACTAATCTATTCCTAAAAAATAGACATTCCACAAAACAAACGTAGTTTTATACATAGAAATGTAATAAAATCGGGTAAAATAGAATAAAATTTTTTTTTTCACTCGATTTCATCATTTTGACATTCAAATATTCATTTCATTCCTTTCCTATCTTATTCCACTCCACCATCCAAACATGACATTAATTCTAAAATTTCATAGTCGAAGAGGAAGATCCGAGAAGCTTCTGGAAAGGTGACCAAGTAAATAACTGAAACAAACATATACGGAGAAGCACTTAAAATATATGTCACAGTCTCACGGAGGAGCAACACAAAATTTTATTAAATTTTATTTAAATTTATAAAAATTAAAATTTAAGATTCAAAATTGATGCTTTTAGTTAATTATATGTTTGAAAGAAAATTTGAATAATAAATTTTTTGACAAAATATAATACAAAAAATGTTTTGAGTTTTGTACAAAATGAATGGCGGCCTAAGAAGAAAAAGATAAAAACTCTCTCATTCAATTCAATCATTTAAAGTGGCTCCCACCATGCTCACGAGTCCACTCTGCTCTATCAATATATTGCAGAAATAAACTGGTCTGGGAAAAAGTTCCAATTCAAATAATTCATGCAAACAGTATCCTTATGTTCTAGTCGACCAAAGAAGAAAGAAGAAAGAAGATAAACACTCTCTCATTCAATTCAATGATTTAAAGTGGCTCCCACCACGCTCACGAGAGAAAAAGTTCCAATTCAAATAATTCATGCAGACAGCATATGCTCATGTTCCTCTTTCCCTTCATCCTCATTAAATACCAATGAGAAATCCACAATTTTTGTCAGCCTCATGGCATGGTTCAAGCCACCTCTGTCCTCCACAAAGGATCCAAATGAAACAAAACACCAGAACTGCATTCAGCAAAACCAACGAGCACTCCCAGATGGAGAAAAAAAAGAAAGAAAAGGGAATTGGCGAGAAATTACAAGGACATGAAATCTATTACCCTTTGGACCGAAAAGAAAACCAGTGCAAATTATGCGCTGAATTTGTCTTATCATGATCTTAAACTCACTAATTAACCATATGAAATCCTTTACTCGACAGGGGGGACAGTTTGATTCATCAGATTACAATACCAAAAAGCATTTTCTTTGCAAACAGATTGTCACCCAAATTTAAGAACTGATCAGTTACCAAAAGACGCAATAACATTTTCTGTCAGCCTTGATTTCTGTACAACATGCTAGTACAACAGCAACATCACAAAAAGAGAATAGCTATTGCGTGGTTTTCTCTTCCAAACAATTTACGAGGGATGGAGAAAACTGAGATCACAGGGGTAGGTGGTGGAGATGCCTCCAGTTGCGTGAATTCCACAATCAACATGACTATCATAGACATTACTTCGCAACATAAAGAATGTTCATTGAAGCTGAGCCACAACAAACTTCACTTCAAACTATGGATGAGAAATCAAGATGCGTAGCATCCCAATTTACATGCACAAACCAAAGAAGTTTGTCCAACCTCGTTAAAAGGAAACTTGGCCAAAGGTGGAAAATGCATTTCCAAAAACAAATGTTTTGGAGCTGAATCAAAATCATAGTTAATTATAGAACGCTGGTATATTATTAATAAATAAAGTTTAGTTACTGATAAGTTGTGGCATTTTTTGTGATTGAGCCTTTTTCTTTCTTTTTTCTAGAAAAAAAAAAAAGAAAAAAGACTAATACAAAGGGATGTTACTGTTTTTTTTTTTTTTTTAACAGGAAGATGAAATGGATTATTTATTTTTTAAATTTTTTATCGAGGAAGTAAATATTAATAGCACTAGAGAAGTTGCTGCATCGAAAACTCAAAGCTGGTATTGGTGCCAGTACCATTGCATAACTCGTACGTGCCAAGGCCAGCTTCTCTTATTTCCTTCTCCATTATTGCTGCTATTGTTGTTAACCATAATGATGGTGGTGGTGATGTTAAATTCTTGATAATGATTTATATCCATAACGTAATATTCAAATAATTATGTTTTAATTCCAATTTGTAATAGAAAAATGATGGAGGATCACCAATTAGAACTTTACGTGCTTACAATGTGGCATGTATTTATTATATATTAGGTTAAAATTTTTCGTTATTTTATAAATTTTTTTAGAAAAAGCATAGTTTTAAATCCCAGACCAGTGTCGAAGAAAGGGCACGGAGTCAATCGAACTAATTGGACAGGTGGTGGTGCTACCCATGATATTACACACACACACACACACTGTAAAGATAATATTGCACTAATCCAAGATGATATTACAAAGATGCTATGCATAATCACCTATAGCTAATTAGAGTACAAAATATTCACTAATATGTTACAAATAAAACTAGTACTATTTCTAAAATACATGTATTATTATTATTATTATTATTATTATTACTGCCGCTGCTACTACCACCACCACTGTCATTACTATTATGTTAGGAAACAAATATTGAAACATGGCAGACAAAAAAGTGTGGTAGCCTAGACACTAAATAGAAATTGAAGACTCAGGTTCGTCCTACTCTCGCCTCATCACCTAACATTTTTTATTTATTTTTTTTTATAAAAGGAATGGGTTGACCGATTGCTGACCCCAATCAATACTGACCTAGGAACTTGCCTAGGTTCGTTCCATTTCTGGGTTTGGGATCATGCTTAGACCAGCTTGGTGACCAACGCCAATCAAACTTGATCAGATCGACCAGTCAAATTTAAAATCATGTTTGTTAACATTTTGAGTCATAATCGTTTTGATTATGACAAATACAAAATATTTTACCTGTGCATTGAGTATGTGAGCAAGATTATCACTTTACATGCACGGATGATAAGGATAAAATAAAAGTCATGAGGAGCTGAAATTCAACATCACCTGACGTATGACATGGCAATACGAAGTGCAAAAGAAATGAAGACAAAATTTGTTTTCTTTAGGTATGTAATAATTGCATCTCATGCATGGTAAGGTTTGAATGCTCAAATACATAAGACCATAGACTGACCATTAGGACCCAAAATCCTTACAACAAAATGCTATAACTTATTCACGCATGGTTGAATAAGTTCAAGGACAAAAACAGGACAAAAATGTGCACCTTGAAAGGGCCCCGGTCGACCGAACCTTTTTAGTTCAAATTGCCTTGGCCGACTGAAGCTATTTATTAAAGATTTTTTAAAGGGGGCTCAAGCGACCGTCCTATTTATCACACAACTTCCTCAGGCGTCCGAATCTAAATTCCTATCTAACTCAGCTCCTTCGGCAGACCGGTACTCAGGTTTAAACTTGACCGGGCGATCGAGCTTAACATTTCAGGTAACCAAACATTAGACCAGGCGACCAAACCTACGAAGGTTTGGAAAATCGCCTTGGCTCGGCCGACCAACACTTCCCACGACAAACCTAACCCTTAAGATCTTTCAAATTCACTGTGTCTATTCAGGCAACTGGCCCATAGCTCCGGGCAACCGAACCTCTCAGTTCGCGATTTTTTATCGTGTTAAACAGGGGTTAATTTTAATAAAACTTTTCCAAAATGACCGTCGTGTCCCCAACAGTAATATTTTTTAGGGTTTCTATATATACCCCTTCATTTGTCCTGATTTGTGAGATGATTAGTATTTTGATTAGCAAATTTTCTCTAAAAATCTTTTTGTGCTAAAGCTCTCATACTCCCACATTTTCATAAGCTCATTGTTAAAATTCTTTCTCATACTCTATTGATTGCATATTTTAGAAAGAGTGCATTTATATTATTCATCTTCATTTGCAAAGTTTGCAAATTGAGGCTTGAATAAACACTCAAATCTTGTGGGCATTTATAAATTATGTTTAAACTAACTACTCTCACATACTTGCATTGTTTGAGATTGATTTTGAGAGTTAGCTATAGCTTTTCCTATTATATTTTATTGATAAATATTATTTGGAAAGAACTCCTCCTTACTTGTGAATCTTGGCATCCTTATTGCAAGATTCAAAAACTTGTTTTGTGTTCTTGATAAAAATATCTTTTACAAGCTTAAACCCTAATATCTATTGTGCTTGATATTTGATAAAATATTTTGAGATATATGCTTAGGGTTTTTAAAATACTTTTGATTATTCTTTTATTGAATATACTATATTGAATCAAAGTTCTCACTCTCACACATATATATGCACACATTCTTGAGAGTTGACATATAACTTGACAAATCTCACTTGAGAATAAATTCTTATCATCTATGAATGCATTGTGCTTATTGGTTGTATTGTGGTACATATCTACTTGTGTACGAGGCACTTGTATTGTACACAATAATTACTTGATTATCTATTGTATTCCCGACGTATGATCGTCGGAGGAGGATTGCACTAGCCTATAACGTGCATCGGATTGCTTAGACCTGGTTAAGAAAGCACTGGATGGTTTAGACACGGTTAAGAAAATTAGGAGCACCTTTCTAAGGTGTGATTGTAAAGGTTGGGGTCAGCCCTATGATATGACCTGGGGTATTCCCTTGTTCAGTAAGGAAAGGGTGTTGTAAACGGTGTCGCTCCACCCATAAGTGAACAGGTAGTGAATCCTCTTACTTGTGAGCTTGAGACAGGGACGTAGGCAGCATTTTTCGAACCCTGATAACATATCTTGTGTCGGCTTCTAAATTCTTGCACTTTAATTTCCGGCACATGTATGCTTATATTTAATTAATTATGAATGTGTGCATGGTTTATATATTGTGCATGATTGGGAAATACTGAGTCTGCTATGCTTGCTTTGATTATTTGCTCAATTAAATTATTGTTGGGTAATTGGTATTCGCTTAGATAGACCCTAGGTTTGTGTAATACTATTGTCATCTGATTTAACCTAAGAGAAAATTTTAAAATACCCAATTCACCCCCCTTCCTTGGGAATACACAAATTCCAACAATTGGTATCAGAGTCTCGTTGCACTAGACTTAAACGTTTTTACAAAATATCACAATGACTCATATTGGTGTATCCCCATTCGGTGAGGGACAATCAGTTACCAAGCCTCCTATGTTTTGTGGTGTCGATTACACCACCTAGAAAATTAGAATGAACATTTTCATAAATCTGTAGACTGGAGGGCCTGACAATTGATTGCTAAAGGAAGATGTGCACAAATAGATGAAAAAAATTTTAATTTGATTAATCCTAATGTCATGGATATGTTATACTGTACTGACTCTAATATCTTTCTTGAGATCATGGCATGTATAAGTGCGAAGGAAATTTGGGATGAGCTCGAAAAGAAATACGGAAAGACCCAGGAGAAAGTGGCCATCTCTCCAAATGCTCCGACCTTGAGTGATCAGAAAGGTGAAAGGTGCAGTCATGTTGAATTAGCAGGCGACAAGGTATATGACTCACCTTCTACATCAGTTAATAATGTATGCAATAATTCTCGTGAAAAATATTGCAATATATTTTGTGATGAATCATCTGTTAAATCTTGTGATATCCTAGCTAATAATTCATGCATTGATCCATATGTCAATTCTTGTGTCAAATCTTAAGATGAATCTTGTGATGAATTTATTGATGAAAGCATGCCACCACATAAAGAACTAGAAAGAACTTTATTTTATATGCATAAGTTTCTAGTTAGGGTGTTCTAAGCATAAAATTTTCATGAAAAATGAAAATAAAAGGATGGAAAAACAATTGAAAGATCAAAGAAAATATCATGTCATCTTAGAAAATAAGAAGATTGTGAAGGTGTTGAAAATCATCTGCTTAGAAAGAAAAATTGAAGGTTATTCTGGAATGATTTTCAAATCCAAAAATGAGAAGTACAGTTCGAATAAACCCTTAAAAATTAAACGAAATAAATATTTCAGAAAAGGTTCATATTTTAAGTCCCATACTCCTTTTCATGCCTCGCCAAGAAAAAATAGAACAAATAAGCAAAATCTTTCATGTATATACAAAATTTGCTTATTTTGTAAAATGATATGACACATTCAGTTCACTTGTCTATCTAGAAGTGCTAGAGGCTTGGATAAGGAAAGGATGTTGGTTGTCATGAAGACAAATACTGTAGGACCAAAGGAAGATCGAATTCCAATAGGAATTACATAAATTTTTTAAATTCTTCCTTAGTTCTGGGGGTTAGGTGTAGTGGTGACTAAAAGGCTTAGGAAGTGATTTGGCCTTAAATTGTAAAACCTTAATTTACACATCCACTTCCAAATAGACATGACATCTTTGTTAGGTAAATCATTCTTATTGCTTAACTCATGCTTGAATATAAAAATGTTAAGTTAAGCATCCTTTGTCCATTGTACAAGTTCAGGTTTTAGGGAATTTGTTGACTTTTTGAGTCCGATCCCTATTTTGATAATAACAAACAACAGCATCTCACTTGTGTACTTAGTGAATATACAGGTTTATAATTTTGGAAGCACAAGTGAAGGATGCAAAATGGAAGTCATAAATGCACTTCAAGCTTACACCAATCGGCGTATTCCATGGGAATCAAGAGAGCAAGCTTGAAAACTTTATTTATTTTTGGGTTGTAATAATTAATTATGCTTAATTGTGCATGCATCTCATGATTTAATTGAAGCTCATACTTGACCTTATATTGACTTTAGGGCACATAAACTTTTCATGAAAATATTTTTCCAAAACAAATTTCTTCTTCTTCAAAAAAAAAAAAAAAAAAAAAAAACCCTTCATGTTTCTTCCTTATTTTAAAAAGTGTCCAACATGAAAGTTGAGAGATTTTTTCTTAGCTTTCTGTTGATACCAAATACGTTCAATTTGAAGTTATATAGAAAAAGTTGTCCAAATTACTGAAGGGTGTCTGCAGCAGAAAAATTATCTTCATGTTTCTTCCGTTTCATTGATGAGCAATTTTATCAATCAATCACACCTTATCTTAAAAAGTGTTCAGCAAGAAAGTTGTCTCTTAGCTTTCGGTTGATACCAAGAATGTCTAATTTGGAGTTGTATATAAAAACTTATGACTGAAAAACTGAAGTGTGTTCGCACGCTAGTTTTCAAAATAAATTATATTTTAATACCCTAACGGCCATAAAACAGTTATATCTTTAATTTGGCCTATAAATACATGCCTAAACACTTGAAAAATGTTAGAAAAATCATTTGGGAGCATTCTTGCATACTCTCTCTTTCCCAAACATATTTTATACTCCATTTTTTATATCAAAGCTTATTTTCTCCTATTCTTTTACTTGAAAATCTTTTTGGGGAAATTATTTTTTAGGTTTACAAACAAGGCTTGAGCTTGAGCATATGTTTATAATATATATTGCTTGAAAAGCCTTCTTTCTATTTTTAAGGAGCCAATCTTGAAAGAAATCATTTCTCCTACTCCTTTCATTTGAAAATATATATATTTTGGAGAAAACTCTTTAAATTTTTTAACAAAGCCTTAAGCAATATCTTTTCACTCATATTTTCTTGCTTGGAAGGCTTCTTATATTTGATAAGGTTAATCATTTTGAGTAAATCATTTTTCCATTCTCTCACTCAAATAATTGCAAAATATTTTTGAAAGGTTTTATCATACTTTACCAAGCTTCAAATTGAAAATCATTTGAGAGTGCATTAAGGTTCTTACATTGTAAAAATCAACTTGTAAAGAAGCATTTACTTGTACTCAAATTTTCATACCATTTGTATTTACGGTTTGGGTTCTAAACCGGGTGAGGTAGCTACGCCTCGTGAGCAACGAATTAGGAGGAAGTTGTGCCTCTTGTATGCAACGGATTAGGAGGAAGTTGTGCTTCTTGTAAGTAGCAGATTGTAACAGGAAGCTTTGCCCGATTTTAAGGAGCGAAATAGTGGAATCCTTGGGTGTTTTGCCCAAGGCGAGGACATAGTCGGTTTTGTTGAACCTCGTTAAAAATTCGGTGTTTGGGCCCTCTCTCTCAATCTCTCTTTATATTTCCGCACTTATATTTATATTTGATTTGTTGTGCATATTTTAAATATTCACATTTCATTATATTTGTGATATTTGCAAATTGCTTAGTAAGACCCTATGTTTGTATAATACTGATTGTTAATTTTAAATTGAATATGTGTAATACTGATTGTTAATATTAAATTGAATATATGTAACCTAGGAAGAATTTTTTAAATTCCCAATTCACCCCCCGCCCCTCTTGGGAATACACAACTCTCAATTGGTATCAAAGTCTCATTGCATAGACTTAACCGTTTTTGTAAAAAGATAGCGATGACTCACATTGGTGTATCCCCATTCGGTGAGGGACAACTATGGTTTAGGCCTCCAATTTTCTGTGATGAAAATTTTATCGAATGGAAATTAAGAATGAGCGTTTTTATAAAATCAATGGATTGGAGGGTCTGACAAATGATTGTCAAAGGAATTTGTATGCCAATGAATGAAAATGATATGCATGCAAATTCAAATGCCATGGATATGTTATATCGTGCTTTAGATTCTAATTTTTTTCTTGAAATTATGGCATGTAAATGTGCAAGGGATATTTAGGAGCTGGAGAAGAGATATGGAGGAATCGAAAAGAAGGAGTCTACTACTCAGGAAGCTTCAAGCTCAAATGAGAAAGTGGTGGCAAACTATGATCAAAGTGATTTAGCCGATGAGGAGGTGTTTGTATCACAATCTCTTTTATTGAATGATACATATGATGATTCTCATGTTATATCATGTAATGCATCATATAATGAATCATCTGATATTTCTTGTGATAATACTGTTAATGGTGCATTTGATGATTCTTGTGTAGATTCATATGTTATATCATGTGATAAATCATCTAATGCTCATTGTGAAAATTCTGCTGAATCATGTGATAAATGTAAAAATGAAAGCATGTCTTATGTCGTTGAACTAGAAAATGTCTTTTGAAAATGCATGAGTTTCTAGTTAGGGTGTATAAGCATAAAATATTTTTGAAAAATGAAAATGAAAAGATAGCTAAACAATTAGAAGAATTAAAAGATTATCATGTTATTCTAGAAAAGAAGAAAATTAAGAAAATTCTAAAAATCACTTGCTTAGATAGAAAAATAGATGATTATTTTGAAGCAATTTCTAGGATTGCAAGTAAAAAGAATAGTTCAAATAAACCCTTAAGAGTTAAAAGAAATAATATTTTCAAAAAGGGTTTAGGTCTATCTCAAAAATCCCATTGTCATGCTTCATCAAGCAAGAAGAGAAGAAATAAGCATAATTTTTCACGAATATACAAAACTTGCTTATTTTGTAAAATGAAAGGGCATACCCGATATAATTGTCCATTTAGAGGTGCCCGAGGCAAAGATAAGAAAATGACATGGCTAATCAAGAAAGCAAACCTCTTTGGACCAAAGGTAGAATAGGTTCGTATAGGAATTACATGATTGATCAATTTTTTCCCTAGAACTTAGGATTAGTTAGGCTTAGGGGTAATGATAACTAAAAGACTTAGGAAGTGGCGTGTACTTAAAATTGTAGATCTTAGTATATGTATTCACTATACACTATTTTATATACTAAAAACATCAGATATGCAAGCCAATATGAAATTTCTAGTAATATCTCCAATATGAATTTAATGCACATATACATCATTATGATTGGTTAAAATATGATAATATTGGCTATAGCATGTTTGGGTAAATCCACTTCCAAATTGACACAAACATATTTGCTTGGTACATAATTCTTAATGCTTAACTCATGCTTAAATGAATATCTTTAGTTAAGCATATTTTTTTCCATCACACATATTTGAGCTTTGGGAGTTAATCTTAAACTTTGTATCATATAAACCTAAACTCAAAATGAAAAGTAAATGTTTAAACTTTTTCAAATGCATTTGAAGCTCATCCCCAGTTAGAAATTATAGGTTAAGTCTAAGCTTGAAATGCCAAATGATTGCTCATTGAAAATAAGAAATTTTTTGCTAAAAATTTTAATGCTTGGGCTGCATAATTGAGGGGGAGGAGCAAAGTTAAAATTCATCCAATAAACGCTAAATTTTATTGTGCTTGATTTATAAATATTTTATAGCTTAATTTATATTGGATGTTTTGCAAGAACTAAATGCCACTATTCATTGCCTGCTAAATGTTATACTATTTGATGGATAGTTTATATTTATTTTGAACTATACTAATCTACATGCTTGATTTGAATGTCTTTCTCATGAAATGCATGTTGGCAGTTAACTTGGGCTTTGCATGATGATTTTGAATGATGACATATAGACACACATGCTAGCTAGTTAACAGAAATCATGACTTCATAAGACTTATTTTAAATAAGTCTTATGTAGTTTCAAAGTAGTGACCATATTCCACTTAGCATCCTAATCTGTTATGCAGTTTACTACATGCTGATAGAACTTTATGAATATCTATATAGAAAATTGCATGTAAAATATTTGAATAAGTTGTGCATGTTAAATCCTGAGTGCTATATGCTAAATTAAAATACACATACACTTTTCATGAAATTCTCCTAGGATGCTCTAAATTATGCATATTCTATGTTCCTAGGATAGTCTAAGTTCATGGATACCATTTGATCCAAATCTTTGAGTTATGAACTTAATGTAGGACCCAAATGGTTATTCAGACTATTTTAAATTCAAAATAATAGGCCTTTATTAAAGTCCATAAACTTGGAAAAATTGCATGACATTGGGGTAGCTTTCATTTGTCACACGCTCATTGAGTCTTTTGAGTCGTGTTACCTTCTTGAACCCCAACTGCATAGTTATTGCATAATATTTGAGTATAGTCTTAATTGGCTATCGTATGCTTATTGAAATGCAATATGTCGTGCATATGTGCTGAATATCTAATAGTTGCTGCATACTGAAATCTTTTGAAGGATGAATATATGTTGAATGATCTTAAATGAACATCATCCTTGAACCAAAATGCAAGCATGTGTGCATGCAAATATACAGGGGAGTTGAGCAACATCATTTTAAGAAAATAGCTTAAACGTAACTCTTGTAGATTCTTGTGCATCAAATCATCATTGCTTTTGTTTTTGAGCCCTCAAGTTATTAAGAAAACCATGAACATCATATCCTGTTTTTATAGGAATGAGTCTACTGATATTGTCTTTTGATGCATATGTGATCTATAGGAATGAGTCTACTGATTGAATAAAAATTGTTTAATCAATATGTAGAAAAATTTAAATCAACTGCTTACACTGAGTAGTACTCTTCTTGAAATTCAACTTTTGAGAAGTGTACGTAATTTATTGCATCTAAGCACATACTCAAATTGAAAGGGAGGGTTTTTAATATTTAGTTTATATCTTGTTATGCTCGCCAACATTATAAGTTAGATTAGAAATCTTCTATAGCATGTGCGTTAGAGCATGATGATTTTATTGAAAATCTTAAATTAAAATTCGTTGTTTTGCCAACCATCTTTTTGCCATATGATCTTCTATTAAATAATGTTATATCTTTAGGATCTATATGATTGTTTGCCTTTTTCTGGTTATACTTTGGAATGTGCTTAAATGTTTACCAGAAAAAATGTCCGTTTGCTTGAACTTTAGTGATTAAAATCATTATATTACAAATATGATGCCTTGTATTTATTGATAATATCATAAGGTAATTTTTTTTTTCTTTTAAAACTTGTATGGCAAGAATGATCTTATAATTTTTCAAATCTTTTTCTTGCTTGTGTGCTTAAAAATATTCATGACATGTGATTTTCTATTTTTTCTTAAATTCGTTTTATCATGATATTTCTAGTATTCAAAGGCAAATAGGGAAAAAGTTTAAATTTTTTTTTTAAAAGAAAAAAATTTTTTTTACCCTTTTGCTAATGACAAAAGGGGGAGAAGATTAATGAACAAAATTTTATAATTATACTCTCCTGCTTTTATATTTTAACAAAAATGGAAAATGATGATTGTGCTTCATTGAATATTTTTTACGCTTCAAACATATACCGCACATTGAACCATTGAGCTTAAATGTATAACTTGAAAATTTCTAAATTCTTCATGTGTGAAAGTGAACCTTATTGAATATTTTTTAAATTATGCATATTGTGAGGGGGAGCCTTGTCAAGCATACCCAATTTTGCTCATGTGTTTGTCATCATAAAAAAAGGGAGTATTGTTGACTTTTTGAGTCTGATCCCTGTTTTGATTATAACAAACAACATCTCACTTGTGTATTTAGTGAATATATAAGTTTATAATTTTGAAAGCACAAGTGAAGGATGCAAAATGGAAGCCGTAAATGCACTTCAAGCTTGCACCAATTGACGTATTCCATGGGAATCAAGAGAGCAAGCTTGAAAACTTTATTTATTTTTGGATTGTAATAATTAATTATGTTTAATTGTGCATGCATCTCATGATTTAATTTAAAGCTCATACTTGACCTTAGATTGACCTTAGGGCACATAAACTTTTCATGAAAATATTTTTCCAAAACAAGTTTCTTAAAAAAAAAAAAAAAAAAAAACCCTTCATGTTTCTTCCATTGTATTAACGAGCACTTTTTTCTATCAAAAACTCCTTATTTTAAAAAATGTCCAACATGAAAGTTGTGAGATTTTCTCTTAGCTTTCCGTTGATACCAAAGACGTTCAATTTGGAGTTATATAGAAAAAGTTATGTCCAAATTACTGAAGGGTGTCCACAGTAGAAAAATTCCTTTCATGTTTCTTCCGTCTCATTGATGAGCGATTTAATAAATTAATTACTCCTTATCTTAAAAAGTGTTCAATATGAAAATTGTCTCTTAGCTTTCTGTTGATACCAAGAACATCCAATTTGGAGTTGTATATAAAAGGTAATGACTGAAAAACTGAAGGGAGTTCAAGAAAGCGCCCTAACGACCCAAAACGGCTAGTTTTCAAATTTAATTATATTTTAATATCCTAAAGGCCATAAAATGGCTATATCTCTAATTTGGCCTATAAATACATGTCTAAACACTTGAAAAAGGTTAGAAAAATCATTTAGGAGCATTCTTGCATATTCTCTCTTTCTCAAACATATTTTATACTCCATTTTTTAGATCAAAACTTATTTTCTCCTATTCTTCTGCTTGAAAATCTTTTGGGGGAAATTATTTTTGGGGTTTACAAACAAGGCTTGAGCTTGAGCATATGTTTATAATATATATTGCTTGAAAAGCCTTCTTTCTATTTTTAAGGAGACAATCTTGAAAGAAATCATTTTTCCTACTCCTTTCATTTGAAAAAATATATATTTTGGAGAAAACTCTTTGAATTTTTGAAGAAGGCCTTAAGCAATACTTTTTCACTCATATTTTCTTGCTTGGAAGGCTTCTTATATTTGATAAAATTAATCATTTTGAGTAAATCATTTTTTCATTCTCTCACTCAATTAATTGCAAAATATTTTTGAAAGGTTTTATCATACTCTACTAACCTTCAAATTGAAAATCATTTGAGAGTGTATTAAGATTCTTACATTGTACAAATCAGCTTGTAAAGAAGCATTTACTTATACTCAAATTGTCATACCATTTGTATTTACGATTCAAGTTGTGAACCGGGTGAGGTAGCTATGTCTCGTGAGCAGCAAATTAGAAAGAAATTGTGCCTCTTGTAAGCAGCGGATTAGGAGGAAGTTGTGTCTCTTGTAAGCAACAGATTGTAATGGGAAGCTCTACCCGATTTTAAGGAGTGAAATCCTTGGGTGTTTTGCCCAAGGTGAGGACGTAGGTGGTTTTGCCGAACCTCATTAAAAATTCGGTGTTTAGGGCCCTCTTTCTCTCTTCTCTCTTTATATTTCCGCACTTATATTTGATTTGTTGTGCATATTTTAAATATTCGTATTTCATTATATTTGTGGTATTTGAAAATTGTTTAGAAAGACTCTAGTTTTGTGTAATACTGATTGTTGATTTTAAATTGAATATACGTAACCTAGGAAGAATTTTTTAAATTCCCAATTCACCCCCCTCTTGGAAATACACCACAACTCTCAGAATTCATCATATATTGTATACCATCTAACCACAAGCCTATTCTTAAACATAGAAGCCTTAATCAAAATACAGTCATCACTCTAGACTTAAGCACTAAGGGTCATAAATGTCTATTCTATTATTGTTAATTAAAGTCATCCTCCTCATAATCAAAATTAGAGATATCCACTAAGGGATTCATATTTTATTGATTAAATCAATTTGTTCCCTTTGAGTATAAAAAATAAATCCTCTAATCTTGATTTACCAATCACTTCCATAGGAAATCTTTACCATACCATGAACATTCAGTAAAGATTTTTCATATGCATTAGATCGTATCCCTGCTCTAAATCATGATCATATTTAAAGGATACCCTCCAGTAATGGCTAACTAAAAGGGTCCAAAGAGCAGTGTTTTTCTCTCAATTGCTCTCTGCCAAAGCCGTTAGGACATAAATCCTAACACGAAAATACTTTGCATATTGTCCTACTCCAAAATACTCTTCGAAACTCAATGGTGGACATTTCTGATTCCACAAAAATATTTTGAATATTGTTCACTCATAATCCACCTTGTTCATTTAGCACCTTAACACACAGCTCAGTTGCGAACAAATGAACAACTCTTCAGTTCATCCAGGATTTGTGTCATGTACATCATTCACACTGAAGAGGTTGGATTATAGCGAAAAAAGTAGTAGGCTTATGACTTTGATTAGATATTACTTGTGACTTTTTGGTCTTCTAAGCCTAAATATGTAAAGCCAAGAATTAAATCCTTGAAAATTTTAAAACACTTGACTAAGAATTCAAAAATTATGAAAAGGCATAAGATGGATAAGTGCTTATCTCAGGGGGAGCATTTCTCTTTCATGACTATATACTAAATGCTCTCATAATCACATCTATTGCCCACATGCCTTTATAAGAACAACACTGAACTGAAATCATAACTATCCATTGTTGCTTACTGTTCATATTATCTTAATGGATGGTTTATTTTTATATGGAGTATTGATTGTATACTGAAATGAATGTTTGTATTGAATGCCAACTGCATGACTGATGCAGTGATAAGAATTGCATGTTGGTAGACATTTTAGGTTGTTGAATATTTGTAATGAATAATTTGATGAAAACAACTAGGTTTCAAGTACATGGTAAATGGGAAAATATCCAATTTACAAACGGTATACTGCCGAAATTTCAGTAAAATTTTTCCAAAATAAAAGTATGTGAAAAGATGATTATGATAAAATTAATGATAAAATATTTTTGAAAGGATGAGTGAAAATCAAATGAATATTAAACTTCATCCCTACATAATCATCGAACATTTAGGAGAGCTAAGCTCCATCCCTAGATAAAATGCATATTAAGGACTCATGTGCATCACTTTCGCTTTTTGAATATTGAGGTTCTTCTGAAAAACCTTAAACATCATATCCAGTTCTCAAAGGACTATAAACAAATATAGATTGTTCTTGGTTATAAACATTATTGTATGCCTTAATATCTATTTCTAATGCATTTGTTGCCTATAGGGACGACTATACTGATCAGGGATAAATATAGTTGATAAATATTCAGCATAGTTTTGTTGAAAATTTCTGAACAATTGCTTATACTGCTTGGCACGTTCATTGAAATTAATCTTTAATGAGTATAAGCAGTTCATTGCATCTAAGCTCGTACTTAAGTGAGAGCATCTAAAATTAAATTTCTATCTTGTTGTGCTCACCATATTTTAGCTTAGATCTAGGATGAACTCACTGTAGCATGTACTCAATTATGATGATTTTATTGAACATTTTTAAATGAAATTATATTGCTTGGTCATAGGTTCTCTGGTTTTACCATATGATCCTTGTCTTCAATTTTCTAATACTTTTAGGATTTATATGGTTGATTATTCGTAATATTTTACATTGTGCCTAAATATTTAACAAGAATAATCATTGCTTGCTTGAGCGTCATATTAATTTCTCATTCAACAAGCACAGACCACGGCATTTATTGTGAATCATAAGGGAATATATATATATATACACACACAAGAAAATGATTTTACATGAGAAATATCTTGTTTCTTGCTTGTGAACTTAAATGCTATATTTTTGTTGGTTAAAATTTTTAAAATGCCCAAGTTTTAAATTAAAAAGGGAAAATTCTTTTTAAGTTAAGTCTTTTAATGCTTAAATGGTTTATAACTTAGCCCTTTTTGACGATGTCAAAAGGGGGAGAAATATATTTGCAAAATTGGGTGAATGGGGAGAAATATATTTGCAAAATTGGGTGAATATTTGGCCTTTAAGCTTTGATAGATGAGCTTCAGTGACAAACTTAAAATGCAATGCATATTGCTTTAACAATGTCTTCTGTTCTTGATATACTTGATCTGCATTGAAAATTTGAAATTATGCATATTCTTAGAGGGAGCCTTTTTAGGCTATACCCACTTTTGCATTTGTATTTGTTATCATAAAAAATGAGGAGATTGTTGACTTTTTGAGTCATATCCCGTTTTGATTATGACAAATACAAAGTATCTTACTTATGCATTGAGTATGTGAGCAGGATTATCACTTTGCATACACGAATGGTAAGGATAAAATTGAAGTCATGAGGAGCTGAAATTCAATATCACTTGGCGTATGGCATGGCAATATGAAATGCAAAATAAATGTAGACAAAATTTGTCAATTGTAATTGCATTATATTTTTTTTGAGTCTGTAATAATTATATGGTCTGTAATAATTGCATCCCATGCATAGTAAGGATTGAATGCTCAAATACATAAGACCATAAACTAACCATTAGGACCCAAAATCCTTACAACAAAATGTTATAACTTACTCACACATGGTTGAATAAGTTCAAGGACAAAAACAGGACAAAAATGTGCACCATGAAAGGGCCCTAGTCGACCGAACCTTTTTAATTCAAATTGCCTTGGCTAACCGAAGCTATTTATTAAAGATTTTTTAAGGGGGGCTCGAGCGACCGTCCTATTTATCACACAACTTCCTCAGGCGCCCGAATCTAAATTCCTGTCTAACTCAACTCCTTCAACATACCGGTCCACTAGGTTTAAACTTGATCGAGTGACCGAGCTTCACATTTCAGGTAACCGAACATTAGGCCAGGCGACCGAACCTACGAAAGTTTGGAAAATCGCTTTGGCTCAGCGGACCAACTTCCCACGGCAAACCGAACCCTCAAGATCTTTCAAATTCACTGTCTTTTTGGGCAACTGGCCCATAGCTCCAGGCGACCAGACCTCTCGAGTTCGCAATTTTTTACCATGTTAAATAAAGGTTAATTTTAATTAAACTTTTTCAAAATGACTGTCGTGTCCCCAACAGTAATAATTTTTAGGGTTTCTATATACACCCCTTCATTTGTCCTGATTTGTGAGGTGATCAACATTTTGATTAACAAATTTTCTCTGAAAATCTTTTTGTGCTAAAGCTCTCATACTCCCACATTTTATAAGTTCATTGTTAAAATTCTTTCTCATACTCTATTGATTGCATATTTTAGAAAGAGTGCATATGTATTATTCATCTTTATTTGTAAAATTATTGCAACTTGAGGCTTGGATAAACACTCAAATCTTGTGGGCATTTATACCTTCTGTTTAAGCTAATTACTCTCACATACTTGCATTGTTTGAGATTGATTTTGAGAGTTAGCTGTAGCTTTTCCCATTATATTTATTGAAAAATATTATTTGGGAAGAACTCCTCCTTGCTTGTGAATCTTGGCATCCTTATTGTCAGATTTAAAAGCTTGCTTTGTGTTCTTGATAAAAATATCTTTTGCAAGCTTAAACCCTAATATCTATTGTGCTTGATATTTGATAAAATATTTTGAGATATTTGCTTAGGGTTTTTAAAGTACCTTTGATTATTCATTTATTGAATATACTATATTGAATCAAAGGTCTCACTTTCACATATATATAGACAAATTCTTGAGAGTTGACATATAACTTAACAAATCTCACTTGAGCATAAATTCTTATCATTTGTGAGTGCATTGTGATTATTGGTTGTATTGTGGTACATATCTTCTTGTGTAAAAAACACTTATATTGTACACAATACTTGATCATCTGTTGTATTCCCGACGTGTGATCGTCGAAGGAGGATTACACTGGCCTGTAACATGCACCGGATTACTTAAACCCGATTAAGAAAGCATCAGATGGTTTAGACTCGGTTAAGAAAACTAGGAGCACCTTTCTAAAGTGTGATTGTAAAGGTTGAGGTCAGTCCTATAATTTGACTTGGGGTATTCCCTTACCTAATAAGGAAATGGTGGTGTAAACGATGTCGCTCCACCCGTAAGTGAGCAAAGGTAGTGAATCCTCTTACTTATGAACTTGGGGCGGGGACGTAGGCAGTATTGGCTGAACTCCGATAACATATCTTGTGTAGGCTTCCAAATTCCTACACTTTTATTTCCTGGCATATATGCTTATATTTAATTAATTATGAATGTGTGCATGGTTTATATATTGTGCATGATTAGGAAATACTGAGCTTGTTATACTTGCTTTGACTATTTGTTCAGTTAAATTATTGTTGGGTAATTGGTATTCGCTCAGATTGTCCCTAGGTTTGTGTAATACTGTTGTCATCTGATTTAACCTAGGGAAAAATTTTTAAATACCCAATTCACCCCTCCTCTTAGGAATACACCAATTCCAACAATGTTTAAAGGTTATTTTGGGTGTTTTATTCTTTAGGGTTTTTTTTTTAAGGTGGGGGGGGGGGGGAAGGATATGATAGGGCTTTTATAATTATTTTTCTTATAAATTGATATTTAGTTAATGTAAGATTATAATTATTTATTTTCTAATGTATAGTTTAGAAAGAAGAAAATTTGATTTATATTTTCGTGTGAGGTATATAAATTACCCCATCAAGTGTTTTTGTATGGGGAGAAGGCAGTTATGAATTTAAATCAAACTTTTCGACATTCTAACTATTAAAGCTTGAGACTTTCATGGTGAAGGTCTTGGGTTTGAACTCGGGAGGAAGGGGGGCAGGGGGGGGGGGGGAAGGGGTATGGGATGAGAGATGCCCTACATCCCAATTATGTTTCCTGGGCTTAGTGAGCCTCCAATGAACTAAAATAAATAAATAAATAAAAATTCCCACTCTTTTTCTCTCCCTCCCGTGTTATTTTCCTTCTCCTCCTCCTCCCTACATTCCTCTCATCTTTCATATTTTCTCTCTCTAATCAACAACGACAACTACAACTAGCATTAAGCCCAACCAGGTGGGGTTGGTTACACAAATCATTTTCCACCAATTCACATGATCAAGTGCATTTCCCTAGCTTAAAAGCTATTGAATCCTTCCTCACTATTTCATTCCAAGTTATTTTAAGTCTACCTCTACCACTTCTATTGCCAGTAACAATCACTAACTCACTTTTACTTATTGGTGCACTACATGACATGTGTTTCAAAGTGCCCAAACCATCTAAGTCACCTCACTCTTATCTTCTACAAGTGTTATGCTTAACTTATTGTGAATATGTTTATTCTTTAATTTAACCTTTAATATTACACTACTCATCCACCTTAGTATTCGCATTTCGATAAATTTTACTTTCTTGAATATGTTGTTTCTTAGTTGCCCAACATTATGGTCTACATAGCATGGCAGGTCCTATAGTCGTCCTATAGAACTTTCCTTTTAATTTTAAGAGTGTGCTATGATTGCATAGAATGCCTGAAACACTCCTCCATTTTACCCAACCTGCTTTAATTGTATTACACTCTTTTCAATCTTTGCTTCAAATTGCATGATATAGATCCAAGGTATCAAAAAATCTACAAGACCTATTTAATTTCTTGATCATCAAGTATAATCTTATCTAAAATATTTCTTCTTGTATGGCAAAAACTACATTTCATATGTTCTGTCTTTTTCTATTTATCCTAAAACCTTTAGACTCTAAAGTTGTTCTCCATAATTCTAACTTATATTCTACTCCACTTTACTTTCATCAATCAAAACAATATCATTTGAAAACAACAAACACCATGGAATCTTGTTTTGGATATTCCTAGTGAGTTCATCGATCACTAAAGCGAAAAGATAAGGGCTCAAAGTAGAACCTCGATGTATACCTACTCTGATTGGAAATTCCCTATACTCTTCTTCTACAATCCCAATGCTAGTCATTACTCTATCATACATATCCTTAAGGACATCAGTATATCTCTGCATACTTCTTTTCTAAAACCCACCAAAAAACTTCCTTAGGTACTATCATAGGCTTTCTATGGGCCAATAAAAACCATATGCAAGTCCATTTTCTTTTTTCCTCAACTTTTCCATTGCCCTTCTTAAAGGATAAATAGCTTTTGTTGTCATCCTCCCAAGTATAAAACCAAACTGATTCTCCAAGACCCTCATTTCTAATCTTATTCTTTGTCAAATTACCCTTTCCCACAGTTTCATACTATGACTCATAAGTTTGATTCCACGATAATTATTATAATTTTAAATATCACCTTTGTTTTTCTATATAGGTATTAATGTGTTTTTCCTCTAATCCTCCGGCATTTTCTTAGTTTTATACTAGTATATTGGTATTGAATAGATTTGTTAACCATATGCTTCCAATATCCTCTTCTAAACAATTCCAAACTTCAATTGGAATGTTATCCAATCTATAGATTTTCCACTTTTCATATTTTTTTAAAGCCATCTTTACTTCAATTACTCTAATTTTGTGAATAAATCTCATATTTTTTTAGTCTTTTCCTCATTTGTCCCTTCTAAGTTCAAGATTTCAATTTCAATTTCATTTTTTCTATAAAAAAAAAAAGATAATAAAGAGAATAGAAGGTACAACATGCCGGGGGGGTGGGGGGGGTAAGAAAAACACCAAATAGAGGAAAAAAGAAAAAAAAATAAAGAAAAAAAAAAAACAATGCTTACAAAATAAAAGTAAACAATATTTATCCCAAAACCCTATTTCCAAACCCTTTCCATTATATTTTGCTAAGCACTTCAAATTCGTTAATTGCCTTTTCCCTTCATCTTTTGACTTTTACCACCATCTATATGCATTTCATTTCCTCCAATTTCACTAACTTTAAATCCATTTTATCCAAAAGATTTTGAGCTTCTAAGTCTTTCTTAGGAATCTCCAACATGGGTGTAGGCAGAATTCCATCTCTATGTTGTAACTTGTTCACCGACCCATCGTTATCAAAAAATAGGAACTCCCCTAAGCCTTCCAAGGGGGTGGATGGACAATACAGTAAATCCCCTATTTCATCATAGGATTCATAAATGTACCCAAATTGTTATCAAATCTCGTCCAATAACAACCCCCCACCACAATCAAACTCACTAATATCATAACTCTTTGAATCTGGAAAATCGCCTCCTTTCTTTACTTTCCTTTACTAACCTTATTACTACATCCAGCCTTTTTCTTAGCATTTGGGTCTTCCACAACACTAAACTCTCCTTTAAAATTTCTCCTTAGTAACTTCGGCACCGACTCACCAAGATTTTCTCTCTTTTCTTAGAAAACACTCTTCATTTCAGCACCCATACAAGCTGCCACCCTCCTACAAGTATTAACCTTGTCGCCTTCAAACCTGTTGGCAATAAGACGACGATCGCCAAATTTCTCCCCAAACCCAGCTTCATCTTTTTCACTTAATACCTCTTCAAAACTTGACACAAGTTTAACCCCCTGATCTTGTTTTGAATCTAATCTGCTGCTAGAATTCTGAACTTGTTGGTCATCCCAACTCAAATCTTGGAAACCTTGATGCTGGATTTGGATTCTGTTAGCAGAATGTTTATACTTTTTCTTTCCTTACTCAGTTTTTTAGAACAAAAATTTTGGACCTGCCCTTTATCTAGAACCAATAAGGAAGTACTTGTGTCGCTGTTACTATAATTAACTTGGCTACTATGGCCCTCTCCTTCCCTCTGTTTGGCTTCCAAATCCACTGGATTCCACGATCCTTGGTGTGAAGAACTATCAACACCAACCCCTCCAAAATCCTCACAAAACACATTTGCTATCTCATGAAAATCACTTGAGAAGCTTTGCCACCCATCACCTTTAGCACCTCAAGAAATAAACATAGAAATTTCTTTCCTTTCCACCCCAGCTCTAATTCCAAATAATTTCCCACCTTCGTCCACCTAATCGACATCCAATACTTTGTGAATCACATTCAAATAGTTCAAAGTTCCCTTTGCATCTGACAGAAAGAAAATAAACCATCAGCAAAACAGACCACCGCTTCTTTAGAAACCTAATCCACCTATTTCAAGAGACATTATTCTCAACCATGAGCAAAGAAGAGTTCTCCCCAATCTTGTATAATTGCAAATCAAAAGTTTTTCCTTTGATCTGAACCAATCGTTTCAGCATAACCTATCGCCACTCTCGCCTTCAATAACTAGGTCGAAGGTTTTTCTCACAACCAGCACCATTCCCTTCATTTGGCCATAGTCAAAGGCTGGGTAGTGAGAGATGTACCCGTTTATGGCAGGGAACGAGCCAAACAAATGCGTATCCAATCATGACCTTATAATAAGAAAAAGAGATCTTTCTCGATCAATCCTTTTGCCCCACATTCTTCAAGAATTAGAAAGAGCTTTTTCAAGTTTGAATTTGTTAATTTGAAATATGGATTCTTATACTTCGGAATGGGTCACCACTAGAGTTTGGAAAAGTCCTTCTCAACTCAAGACAATGTCTAACTTTGGATAGGACTACAACATCCTTTGTCTGATTTTGAATCCCCTCCAAGATACTTAGCCTCAATCTCATTATCTACCCCCAAGTCAGCCTCCATCTCACCCCTCTTCCTTTACCATGTTCAACCAATAGCCCTTCATTCTCAATCTTGTAAAAGGAAATAAAATTGTACTCCTCCCCTTCAAGGCCTGAAGATGACTCATTGCCATCTTCTGACACCAGGATCTGCTTTCCTTCATTCATCAACTCTTGTCCACCAGTTGCCAGCCTTGATTTCACCCTCTAGTAGACCAACAACTTTTGCAAAGTTTGATCCAAAAGATTTTGAGTCTCCCTACTACATTGGCCCTTTTCTCCTTTAGAGTCTAGTGAATTTCCAAAAGCCTTCCCATGCTTCATTTACGTGTACCCTTAAATTGGGCCCTAGAAGAAGAGACCTTGTATAAATTGTAGCACCTCACCCCCCCAAACAAAAAAGCACATCCAGTTAAGCCTCATTATAAGCCCCGTCTACCTACACATTTCCACCCTCCTTGAAAACCTCCTCTATGCCAAACCATACTAGTCATAGCTTTGGGCCCCCCCAACTTTGGGCCTTAAACTACTTCAAACAAAGGCTTAGCATCTTCCAGGCCTAATTCGTTTTCCTCCGAGTAATTATCTGGTGGAAGACCATGAGTTGGAACCAAACAGAGAGTACTAGAATGATATATTTTCAAGTAGCATATCTTGTTCCCACTGCCTCAGCACTAAGAGGTGGTTGAATCCAAGATGTTGCCCTGTAGAACTTTATCCCTGTCCATGAAGTCAAAACACATTCAGTTGTAGATCCAAGATGATTAGGCCATGCTTCAAGTTCCACACCATCCTTATGATAGACTTCACCACTTGTTTGTTGAGAACTTCATCAGAAATGACCTGTCCCAAAACCCATGATTGTTCCACTGCCGATTCTCTCGCTAGGCACCAGCATCATTGTGTGGTTTTCACATTCCATTTTAGTCTCTGGAAGGAAAATCTCCCAAGCGCTAGAAAAGAAGTGAGGAGCAAAAGATTGGTCAAAACTACTACTAACAATGGATCAGAGATTATACAAAGAGAAGAAGGTTGTTACTTGTTAGGTGAGAAGATTAGATGAAGCAAAGCAGAAGAATTAAGGGAGAAAATATAAATCCCTAGAAAAAGGACAACGAATGCCTAGTAAGAGTAGGAGGGAAGGAAGGAACACTCAATAGAAAGCAGAGCCTTGCTTTAACCCTGTCTCCATATTATGTAATCTGACATGGAGAAAATGAAGAAGGAAAAAAAAAATCAATCATTACTTCATGCATCTACCGCCAGATATTGAAAAGTAAAATTAGGACTCAGATGAGCTCAAAACAACACTACAATGCACCTCAATGCACATCATGAGAGAGAGAAACAAATATTATGATCTAAAATACAATAAAAAAGCATTGAAAATTGAAACACATGATTTATTCACAGGAAAAGACATCACGACAACAGCCACAGTTTTACAAAACATGGAAGAAATCTTAAGGAAATTGTAGGAAGGGCAAAGAAGGGCAGTTCTTGCCATTAAAACAGCAGAAATAGGGTAGTGGGGAGCATACCTACAATAGCTTCTCAGGAAGTACCCTTAACTATGATGACTGGGCATTGTACATGATTGGTGCAATAGTTGCTTACACTTCCCAAAAACATCCTGTTAGCACTCAATGAATTAATTAAGTTAAAAATACAGAAAGAGAATATGGATCATGACATCTGTAATCTTAACCAAGAAAGCATTGATGAAAGATCAGTGGAAACATATCATTTATAGACCACACAGCAAGGACTTGAACAATTAGGCACTATTTACAACTTCAACATTCCTCTATAAGGATTCAGATTGCAATTATTGAAGGATTTAGGGGAGACAAATTTGAATTATATCAAAGGTACAGCTGCATAAGCACTCAAAAGAATATTCCAACATTTTGTTTCTCATAAAAATGAAGAATGTTTATCTTGCCATCAGGGGCAGATCAAGGATTTTGTTTCAGCGGGGACACGCTTAAAAATGTAATTTTGCATTTTTTTTTTTATTACAAAAGAAGATATCATTAATAAATAAAGAATTTACAAGAGGGAGAATGAGATATCATCTCCCGAGACAAACTGAGACACTCCAAGACTAAACCAAAAAAAAAGCCACAAGAAAAAGGAGATTATCAAGTCAACGAGTTCCTCCAATCTCTTCAAAACTCCTCGAAGCTTGCTTCTTTAAAAAATACATAACTGACACACAACAGAGAGGTCAAGTATTGATTTTTCCCCAAACCAGCATCTGGTTTAACCTTTTCCCAGAAAATATCTGAGGATTATGTTCCATCCATAAACCCCATAATACTGCAAAAACGCCACACTTCCATAAAGTTGCCCTATCCTTCCTGTTAACAAGGCCTGCAAAGGATATTTCTAAAAAGTCTTCCACCGAGGGAGGACAAACCCAGCTTTCTCCCATAATGCCAAAAAGCATATTCCATATGCTCCGAGCAAATACACATTGCAAAAGAAGGTGAGAAGCTGTCTCAGACTTCTTATAACAGAGCACACATACATGGGGAGAGAGAACCTTCATAGGTCGCCTAATTCGCAACAAGTCATTATTATTTATCTTATTAAGCACAACCAACCAAGTGAAAACCTTTATTTTCGGGGGAACCTTTGCCTTCTAAATAGTCAAGTATAGTGGAAAAGAAGAGTTGGAATGAATCAAAAATTTAAAAAAAAAAATGGCAAGAGAACACTCCTGACTGGCCCAAAGACCAAGAAAGAACATCCCTCCCCAAAGAAAAGTTACTCCCACTCAATAAAGATAACAAAGATGACAATTCCACCATCTCCCTACCGTTAAGAGGTCTCCTAAAATGAAGATTCCAGGAAACCAAAGGACTGCTCAAGCCATCAATGAAAAAAGAAATGGCTTTATTTTTCTCCGAACTTAGATGAAAGAAACGAGGGAAAAAAATGGAAAATGGTGTGTTTCCCAGCAAAGGATCTTTCCAAAAACGAATATGAGAACCCCTCCCTACCTCAAGTTTAGTGTGAGGGGTGAAAAAAAAAAGAAAAGATCTGAGAAATGGGCCTCCACGGACTCCCAAAGAGCATCTTAAGTTAGCATTGGTATCCCACCCATTCTCATCCATCCCAAACTTACTTCTTATTACTTTATGCCAAAGGGACAATTCTTCTAGAGGGAAGCTCCATAGCCATTTAGCTAAAGGAGCAGTGTTTTTATAGACACCAACTTACCAACGCCCAAACCCCCCTCCGTTTAAGATCTACAAACCAAATCCCAACTCACTAGATGGTCCCGAGGACTCCCCCCGCCGGACCACAAAAACCCTCTCATAATCCTCTCAAGCTTGCTCGCAATCCCCACCAGAATCTTAAAAATAGACAGGAAATATAATAGGATGCTAGCAAGACGAGCCTAAATCAAAGTAATCCTACCCTCAAAAGAGACTCCCTTCCAACCATCTAATCTCTTCCTCACCCTTTCCACTACTGGCTTCCAGAAATCTACAGCTCTAGGGTTACCCCCCCAAAGGGACACCTAAGTAAGTCAAAGGCCAATCCAAGATACAACACCCAACTTTGTTAGCCTGCTCCCTAACACGCTTGACTAGCACATTCATAGCCACTAAACCACTCTTCCCCATATTAATTTTAATCCCGGACACCCTCTCGAAAATATGAAGAATACCCAAGATTCTCTTACAGGAAGACAGTGATCGTCAAGAAGATGGTGTCATTAGTAAACTGGAGATGAGAAACCACAACATCCTCTCTCCCCACTTCTAGGCCTCTAACCAAACCCCTCTCCACTGCCCTAAAAGAAAATTTGTGATAATAAACACTTCATATAAGGAGAAGTACACAATTGACATTACCCAAATAAACCTTTTAAAGCATTTTCAAATCTGGATCATTTATTCTTTACTGCTCAATTCTCACAATCATTGACCTCTTGCCAATCGACCATATTCAGTAGTGTAGCTGATACTTTGAATGCTATTTTATTTCTTTCCCTCCACACTATCAACACCCAATTTTGTGTGGGCTTAATTTGATTAAAATGGGGAATTTCTCAATCAATTGGGCAGATAATGAATAGAATATGAGTTGAACACAATTAATTGAGAGCCCTCCATTTCCTCATAGACTCTACTGAGCATATTTTGTTGTTAGGCTAAGCATGAGCTTCAATTGCGCATTTTTAGGAGTTAACCCACCTTTTATTGGAATAGGAGGATATCCTTAGTTGGAGTAGGCCATCCTTGTTTGGAATAAGATGGTGCTTGTGTCCAAACACCCCTTATGGACAAAGGAGGAAATTTCTTTTATCATTATCGCATCATTATCCCTAAAAATTCTTTGAATTTCAAAAAAGGATTCTAGGGAAAAATACTAGCCCCAAGAGGTCTATAAATAGACAACTTGGGGTTCCCTAAAGGATCTTAGAGGGGCTTAGACAGCGAGCTCTTCAAAAACCTAAAGGAGATATCTTGGAGGGGGCAAAGAAGAGTCACACGTCGAGAGCAAGATAGAGAGAGGGTTCTCAAGGTTTTGGAGGATTTCCCAAGATACATGAAGCACATGAAGCCTTGGAGAGAAGAGAATTGCAAGGTATAAACTAACTCAATGTGCTCTATGAAATATAAATTTGTTTTCATGAATGTTCTTGCATCTTATTCATTATTGTGCTTCACTATTTCAATCTTTGATGTTTATTCTTATGTTTTGAACGTTGAAAATTCCTATGGTATGTACCTTGATTACATAATCTTAGATTTACATGAATCATTTAATGCATGCAAGTTCTCTTCTTTGATACTAATGCATGCTAAACACCCTATATCTTCATCCTAGCCAAGCTTGAGCACAGCCCCCAATCATCCATACCATCCATCATCATCATCATCTCCACCTTCACAATAATTAGTATTGGCCATTTTATTGTCTTTCACCTTTGGATATCATTATCATCATCATCGTCATCCTTCCCTTCCATTATCATCATCGCCATCATCATCTCCCTCACCCAACATCATCATCAACATCAACGACGTCCTTCTTTTCCATCGTCATCCATTACAATCCATCATCAACATCTCCCTCAGCCCATCGTCCTTAGCATCATCATCATAAAGAGAGACAAACTAGCATAGTGATAAAGTGAAGGGGAGAGAAAATAGAATGGCATAGGCAATATGTAATGTTCCAACTCTCTCTTTGCTTCATGTAATTTTCTCATTTTCGCACCCATCAAAGTAGCCTTTCATTAGATTTTTCAAAGTCAAAACCTGAAGCATCAAATGTTGTACCCAAACCAACTTCTTTTTCTCTATACTCATGGATACTAGTCTCTAACCCTTATGCAAAACCAAAATCAACAACTAATTTGATGTTTTTGTTAATATCATCATTTTCTTCCCAAACTATTTTCAAACAAAGCTAAAGATGTCTTGATTAAATATTGATTTTTTATCCACTCTATTTTTGTCTCGTAAAACTAGAGAGAGGATTTGGACTTCGTTAACAACTGTTTGAATGCCCCCCTTCACTCTTTTCTAGCTTCTATGAATTTTGGCCAAGGGAGTGGATCTATTCATTGATAGGATCATACAAGGGAGGGGCCTGGTTGCCCATACTCTCAGAATAGGCCTTCTTAGATGCAAGACCCAACAGAGAAATCCCTAGTTGAGTAGAACCCTATTTTGAACCCAAAGAAAGGCCCAAATTTAAACCTTGGGCCTGTTCTATTAAATGGCCCAAATTTGTTAAGAAAGAAACCCTCCTTTCTCACATACCAAGCCCAAATCGAAGATGAGAATAAGTCATCTAGGCCCAGCTTTTGTACCCTAATCTTCCCTAATTGCAACACTAGCTGCCTCTGTGACACTCACAATGGACACCAAAACCCTATGCACTTTCACCTTATGGATGTTCTCCTCTGGATGAGTTGTGATGTTATCTGGAACTGTCACTCAAGATTCCTTCAATTGCAAATCTCCCCCACATCGTAGACATAAATTTTCTAGATCCATACGACTAATGTTATCTTCGCCAAATTTCCCTTTCATCACCACCTTATTCCACCACCTAGGAGCAAAAGAGCTTGTTGCACCTGCTTCTTCAACATCAAGACGAAACTCCTTCCCAAACTCACAAAACTCATTTTCAAATCTTCGCCATCCATTACCATTTACATCTCCAAGAATAAACAACAAGAAGTTCTTCCCTTTCTCCCTCAATGCTAGCTCCAAAAGCTTCCCCACCCTCGTCCACCTAATCACCATCCAACACAAACGACTTCCATTATGAACATTTTTGGATCCCCTTTCCAGCCAAACAAAGGTTGATAAACCATCAGCAACCTAAGAAGCTGCCTCCTTCAAGAGTTTAACCCACCTATTTCAAGAGATGTTGTTCTCAAACACGCATAAAGGGTCTTCCTCTCCTTCTCCAAACTCATATTAAAGGATTTACATTCAATCTGCACTAAACGCCTTAACATCTACTATTTGCACAGCCATGATCGATTTCGTGTGAGGATGAAAGAGTCATTTTTTAAGAAAGAGACCCATTGTGTCTAGGGGTGAGCAAAATTCGGTGAAAACCGAATTAACCGGCCGAAATTGGTCGGTTCGGTTCGGGTAAAAATCCCGGTTCGGTCGGTTCGGTTATAATTCCATTAAAATTTCGGTTAATCGGTTTCGGTTCGGTTAAGGGTAAAAAAATTTCGGTTAACCGAATTAACCGAATTACTAATTAATTAGATTTTAAATATAATTTATGAATATAAATTTTGCTTTTGCAAGTGCATGAAGGAGTTTAATTAACATATTTCGATTCTTTGTTTTACAGTAAAATATTATTTTCATTAATAAAATGAATAAATAAGGTATTTAATTAAGTTAGATTTGGTTTTAAAAAAAATTTATAATTGTATTATATTTCTAACAATTAATTTTAAATGATTTCGGTTAAAATCGGTTAACCGAATTACCCGAATGGGCAATTCGGTTGGGGTCGGTTCGGTTTCCATCGTCAATTCGGTCGGTTCGGTTAATGGTTTTATTTAACCGAATTTTTCGGTTAATTCGGTTAATTACCCGAATTTAACCGAACCGACCGTTTGCTCACCCCTAATTGTGTCACCTCTTTTCAACATTCAAAACCTTTAGTATTTTCAACCCATACCACTATTACCCACCAACAAAAACCCTACCTAAGCCTAAAACAAGACACTCCCCAAGAAAAAACTTCTTTTCAATCCTTACTCATTGTTATTGATGGAATACTGAAAATTAGCCAATCTTTGTTGCCCCTTCCTAGTCTTAATTTTGCCACTATTCGAGTGGACTTCCTTTCCTTCTAAATTAGCTAAGCACATACCTTTTTTATCCAACATATTTTGAAGATGACACACGAAATTGTACCTGCCTCATTCTGCTCAATTTTGTCTTCTACCTCTTCTAATTCAACACTCCTAAAATCAAGAGCTCCCTCTAAAGTTCTATAACCTCCATTGGAGATGAAGATTACAAGGAATGAGCTCCCATAAAATTAGAAAATATGATCCATAACCAAGTTGTTCTTGGACATCATCAATTAGTAGCCCTTTGTCACAATCCAAATCACAACCAGATTTCCCTCCGCATCTGACACATCACCCCACCTCTTCCAAAGGAATTTCCCCACTAATCTTCTTTTTTAATCTGCTTTCAACCCATTTGAATCCTCAAATGTAAAAATTACCAACTGAGTCATCCCTTTTTTCCTTACCTTCTGCCTCCAGCAAGTGTAAACCTTTGATGTTGTTGTTTTTCTGGCAAGGTAAGGATTTTTTACTCCATCCATCCTTGCCTTCTTGTTACAAGCCCAAACTCTTCGCAAGAAGTGAGAAACCAGTCTTCTTCTAGGAATATGGAAACCCATCTAGCCCTTTAGTATTCAGTGATTCTAAGAATGTTGACTTGTTCAACATTGATCATGAGGTCAAACAACTTCCTTCATACGACTACTCTTCGTCGTGTGTCACCTTCCATGGGAGAGGGAGAGGGAGAGGAGAAATGTAAACACCTAAAACATTTCATGATTCCCAAATTAGGGCAAAATCATGAGAGACAGTGAGAGGAATTAAGGATTCGAGGGAACTTAATTTTAAAAAAGTTTAAATAGTATAGTACTTCTAAACAAACAGTTTGAACTATTTTTTTAAAACATAAATGGCTAGTAGGGGCAAAGATAATATAAGAACTATATTTCTCTGTCAAAACAAATTAGGGAAGATTGCAGCCATACCCTATATATTCTTGTAGTTGCATACACACAGCATATGTAATTGTTTATGCCATATTTAGGCACATACGTTATTTTTTAACTCCATGGAACTTTATTAAACTATTAACGGTCAATCAAGATTACATTAACCACGTGCAAAAACAGATGAATCAAATTCTTTTTATTATTTTTCTTTATAGAAAAAGAAATATAGATCAAGAGAGAAATACAAGCTAGGAAAGGACAAGAGACCCTCAAATAAAAAACAAAAGGAAAAAAAACTAAAAAAACTAAGAAATCGCCAACTCTAATTAAGAACACCCTTTTTTAAACCCTTCCCTTCATAGTTAATAAAGCTCTAAAGTCTTGCCAGCTCACATGGACTTTTATTCGCTTTCCTCTCAACCCCATCCAGCCAAACTTCATTCCCACCATGATCCTCCAGCCACAAACCATGGTAATCAAAATCCTGATTCAAATCATACAACCATATACTGTCCAGATTTTCCTAATCAAGCCAAATCGTAAGAAGAATCAGAATCAAGTAGCATCCCATTAGGATAATATCAAGATCATTAGAATCATAGGATCGTGACCTTACTTGAGATCCTACCTATTGGAAATATAATAGAAGGAAAAAAAATATTTACTAATAAGTTAAAATTAAATAAACACAATTTATCCTTAAAGCCGATTTTGCGCCTACAAAGAACATTTCTCAGTGCATATAGTCACTGCACGCACGACCTTTAGGATTACTTAGCTGGCTTGATTTTGTGTGGACTCACAAACACCAGAGCTATAGAAGATGTAGAGAAGATAAAGTTATTATAAGAAGAAAAAATTGTGTCTTGAAATTAAGCTGGATCATAGTTTATATAGATAAAATTAAGTATAACTTCAAGCATCATAAATATGAAACTGTTAAAGTAGTATTTAATATTCTAAAAAGGTTAAAACTAATTAATATATTAAAATTTAACATATATTTAATTAAAAAAAAACCGACGACTATTAAACAGATACTTTTTAAAATTTGAAACATCTAACATTAATAAGGTAATACCAACACTACCAACCCTACATGTGCAATAAAATATGGATTTTTCCTTTTTAGGATTTTAATGAAAGAGGCCCAATCTATATTTTTATTCGCTCAAATATTTTACTTTTGCAATAGACACAAAATTTGGTCCATTTAACCAAGATACATCAAAATTTAGGCAAATGACAAGCATCTCTTGGGATTTATTCACCCCATGTAAAGAGAACAGCTAAGCATCTCTTGAAAGCCAATTTCCTTCAAAATTGAAAGTTCTCTAAGAGCTTCGAGAGTTCCTGATTGGAAAACAAGTTGTCTATCTGCAAGGTGGGACTGATCCTTCTTCCAATAGCAATAGAGACAAGTTAAGAGCTTTGAGATCAACAGAGAGCTTCAACAACCATGGAGTTGTACAGTCAAGCTGAGAGCTTAAAGTTGCAAGCTTGAAGCAGACATGCACAATCTTTGTAATTTTTTTTACATTCTTCCTCTTCTTTTTTCCTATTATCAAAAAGCCGAAGACCTAAGTTTTTTTCCCCAAAGAACCCTACTATTTATAGCAATCAAAAGAATTTCAGATCTCTCCCATAGTTGAAACCCCACAAAAATCCTTTGATCCTTATCAAAAAATTGATCAACTCCATGGGCTATTACACCAATTGGGCCTTATCAGCACAATTCATACACAGGGCCTATTCTTGGCCCAATTTGAAGGAAAAGAGCCCTCTTTATGATCTACAAAATTTTTCACGCCCAACGCATTTTTACCATAAGAATGCACTTGTTGGAGTGATTCGCCCAACTTGGATAACAAAAAGCCCCTCTATTTTTCAAGAATCTGGCCTAGGTCCAAAACAATCATCAAAATGTCCAACCTAAACTTCATCTCTTTCTCCTTCCAGAGAGAAATATTAGCCACCTCTACAAATTTTGCTATCTCTTCCGTAACACTAGCTATCTTCACTAACAGAATCTTCATCTTTGAGCAGGAATTGAAGAAACCCCCAACTTCCTTTGATTGTAATGCATCACCACACCAGGTACATAGTTGATCCTTCCCTGTCATCGCACCCTCCCTCCATGAATACTCATCTCAATTGCTTCCTTCACCCTAGTTGATCTTCTATCCTAACACCACCTAGATCCACAATTGAATGTCTGCCTTCGTCTTTGTCCCCACATTTAGGATAGATCTCCCTCGCAACCTCACAAAACTTAGTCACAAAGCTTAGCCACCCATCACCTTTCAAAACCCCCAAGACAAACACTGGATTTCCCTTTCCACCCCAACCCTAACGCAAAGAACTTCCCCACCTTCATTGCACGAATCAAGCCAATACCAAACATTACCCTTTCAAACAACTCATCTCTTTTATCGTAAATGAATGAAATCGCTGCAAAAAACCAAGAGATGCGGAGAGTTGGGGGGGGGGGGGATTCATGATAGAGAACCATCGACAAAGCTTCTCCATTTTTTCTTTATTATATACATTCCCCCCCTTCTAATCATCACCAACCTTCTTAGTTGAATATGCATCTACACCATCCACTCAAAGACAAAATATTACACCAATCCATCTTGAGATGCTCCAAAGATGCTTAAATCGTTACTTTTATAGACTCGGCTTTGATCATGTGACATGATTAACAAAAAACAATGTTTTAAAAGGCATTCGTAAGGCTTGCCTTGAGGCATTTTGAGAATAAAACACCCTAAAGCCTCGAATGCATACACCTCACAAGAGAAGGCATAGGCCTCAGTTAAAAAATCACACCTTTAATGCATCAATTGGGAAAGCATACGCCTGTTGAGAGCACCTGATTTAAAATATTTAAAAAAAAAAAAAAAAAACAAGCAACTGCTTGTTTCCTCAAAACGTCCCTCTCTCGACGAAGCTTCTTTCCTCCAAGCTTCCGTATCTCTCCGACGATTCCTCCAGCGCCTCCTCTCTCTTCGACGACTCGGCGACTGCTTCCAACGATTTTACCAAGCTTCTCGTCTCTCCCCGATGAGTCAACGATCCCTTCCAACCTCTGATCCGCCTCCAATGACTCCTTCCAACGTATCGTCTCTCTTCAACGACCCCTTCAGAGCTCTCGTCTCTTTCAAATCTTGCGTCTGGCCTCGAAGACTCCTCCAGCTTCTCGTCTCTCTCCGACAAGTCGATGATCCCTTCCAACCTCTAATTTGCCTCCGATGACCCCTTCCAACGTCTCATCGCTCTCCCACGACCCATTCAAACCTCTCATCTCTTTGCAGCGACCCTCTACAGCCTCTCATCTCTCTCTGAGACCACCTACAACCTCTCTACTTCGAGATTTCTTCTCACTTCTCAGTCTAAGGTCTTTGCTCTAACTAATTCGAGTATTCAACTCTCACTCTCTCCAGTGTTCTTCGTAGCAGACCCCACGAGACTCTCTACCACTGTCTCTAAAACTGACGGTAGCTGCAACTAGCTTTTGGTTTGTTTCAGTTTTCAATTTTCAGATTTAATTTCCCGCTGCAGCTGCTGATTGTTCCTGCTCAATAAACAAAAACATGTCTAAAGGTGAGTCAAAGGGACAGAAAAAAGATTTTGTTTGGAAATACATAAAGAAATTGATGGAGAAAAATATTTTAAATGCAAATTTTGTGATCAACCTTGCAGTGGGGCTGTCACAAGATTTAAATATCATTTGGTAGGTACAAGGAAGGGAATGAAACCTTGCCCAAAAGCTCCTTGAAACGTGAGAGATGCGTGCAAGATTGCTCTTGAAAAATTTCAAGAAGAAAAGTGTAAAATAAATTATCTTCTTGAAGAGATTGGGATGGATCCAGAAGGAGGAACTCAGAGTGCTACGTTTCGATCAATTGGAGATATTGAACAGCAGCACAGTGGGACTAGCCTTAATCCTAGGGCTAGAGGTCTAATGGATAAGTTTTCATCTTCACTAACCAAACAATCCACTCTAAACTCAAAATGGAAGAAGAAAGAAAGAAATAAAGTGTGGAGAAAAGTTGGCCATTGAGTGTTCAACAATGATCTACCATTTAATTTGATGGATGACGTATAGTGGCATGTTATGGTGGATGGTATTGCTAATTACAGGCCAGGTTTCAAGCCTCCATCTATGCAAGAGATGAGGACATGGATCCTTAAAGATGAAGTGAAAAACACTAATGGCATGTTGAAAGAGCACAAAAAATCTTGTTAGGAATATGGATGTTCTATCATGGTTGATGGATGGACTGATGGGTGTTCAAGGGTCTTGGTTAATTTCCTTGTGAATAGTCTTGCTAGCACATGATTTTTAAAATTCATTGATGCTTCTGATTCTATAAAAAATGGGGACTTGATGTTAAGTATATGGATGAGGTGGTTGAGGAAGTTGGTGAGGAGAATGTTGTGCAGGTGATAACTGATAATGCGAAGAACATGATAAATGGTGGAAAGAAGCTTATGGAAAAAAGGGAGAAGCTCTATTGGACTCCATGTGCTGCACATTGTTTGGATCTCATGTTGGAGGGTATTGCAAAATTGAAGATCCATGCAACCACAATCCTAGAGGCTAAGCAAGTTGTGAAATTTATTCATAATCATTCCTATGTACTTGCAATGATGAGGAAACATTTCACCAACAACAAAGAACTCATCCGCTTTGCAGTGACGCGCTTTGCTGCTGCATTTTTGACACTTCAAAGCATTTAAAAACAAAAGTGAGGCCTTCAATCTATGTTCTCTTCGGAGATGTGGTGCACTTCTACATATGCAAAAATGCATGAAGGTATAAAGACTCGCTTAATAGTTTTATTTGACCAACATTTGAAGCCTCATGTGGCTTATGTTATCAAAGTGTTGTCCCTCTTGTTTGTGTTCTAAGGGAAGTTGATTCTGAGGAAAGACCAGCCATGGGGTTTCTCTATGAGTTGATGGATTTAGCGAAGGAAAAAATTGCTACAATTTTTTCTAGAAATGCCAAGAAGTATGGAGCCATTTGGAGAAAAATAGATCATAGATGGACTCCACAACTTCATCACCAACATGCTGCAGGATATTATCTAAATCCCCAATTGCGTTATAAGGAGGACTTCTCAGATTGTGAAGAAGTGAAGAAAGGACTATTTGAATGCATGAATAGAATGTTGAGATATGAGGAGAAGCTAGTTGCAAACATCTAATTGGATTTGTTTGATAATGCACGAAGGGATTTTGGGACTCAAGTGGCTATTGACTCTAGAATGTTGAGAAGCCCAGGTAAAAATAATATCTCAATAAAAATTAGTTAATTAGTAGTACTCCATCCTTGTTTCTTCTTATAACTTGGAAATTAAACATGTTTTTTCCTTTGTAGCTGATTAGTGGAAGCGTTTTGGGACAAAGACCCCAAAATTGACGAAGTTTGTTATTCATGTTCTTAGCTTGACATGTAGTACTAGTAAATGTGAGAGGAATTGGAGCACATTTGAGCAGGTTCTTAGTTCTTACAAATGCCATGTTATTATCATTTCACTCAAATATGAAAATATCTTCTAATATCTAAAAATTTAAATGGCTTAAACTCAATTGTAGATTCATATGAAAAAAGGAATAGATTAGAGTACAAAAGATTGAATGCTCTAGTTTACGTGAAGTACAACGCCAAACTGAGGGAGAGAGCTCTAAGAAGAAGACAAAATTATGATCCAATATTGGTGGCGGAAGTAGCTTCAAATGATGAATGGATTATTGAGAAGGAAGAACCTATCCTCCCAAAAGATACTTCTTGGTTTGATGATAAAAACCTCCTAGAAGTTGATGCTATTAGAGCTTTGCCCGTGGTAACTTTTGAAGGAGATGATGCTCAAGCAACACAAGCTTCTGGTAGCTCGCATTCTATACTTCCTAGCAAAATGAAGATTAGTGATTATTGTGAGAACTTGAGTACATACATATCAATAGTCATTTTTTAATCTACTAGTTTATAATTCTCCATTTCTCCTAACTCCTAACCTATAGCTTTATTGAATATCTAGGCACTCAAGACAAAGGCAAGAGGCTAACATTGGTCACAATTGAGGACGACGATGATATTGAAGTGGGAGAGGGGGAATTTATAAGTGGAAGAACTCCTACTATAGTTCCCTCTAAACTTTATTGATTTAGATTTAGATTCTTAGAAATTAGAACCTTGGATGATGAGACATTGTGATGCTTTAATTTGGCTTTTTCTCTTCTTTTTGTAATGTTATGGCTCATGCTTATTTTTTAACATGTATTGTTTGTGGTTTGTTAACTAAAATTGGCTTATATGATATTTAAAAATTATGTTTTTATTTTCTTCTCCATTATTCTAAATTTTTTCTTTTTTTTTTTACTATATATAAATTGATTTTATTTATTAATTAGTTTAAAAAATACAGTCCCAAAATGCTTACGCCTCAACGCCTTAAGGCTTACGCCTCGCCTCGCAGAGGGTAAAACACATCGCCTCGCCTTTCACCTTTTAAAACATTGACTAAAAACAATGAAGAAGACCCAAACAATAAGCTAAGATTGATCCATTAACTTTGAATTTTACAGAACCTTCCAATGAATTTTTCATTGACACAAAAAATGAAGAAGACCCAAACAATAAGCTACGTTAACTTCAGATTCTGCAAACCTTCAAAACTCAACAGGATTACTAGTTACCAAACAAAACGAACAAATTTTTCCACGGGGTAGTAGAACAAAACACATAATTCAATCAACAGTAAAACCATGTATGTAGCACGTTGAATCACCTTTTGATTGGGCCAAAAGCACGTGATCCCATCACAAGCAGATCGGCATGCAAATTCTCAGTGACTTCACAAATTTTATCCTTCGGATCCCCAACTACTACTCGAGTTTGCACATTCGCCTGATATACACATTAGAACCAATATTTCTAATGTAAGATCAAAGTGGCTCTTTAATTGGTTTAAATCATAGTCAAAGGACGAGAAGCTATTGGAAGCGAATCACAAACATTCTTGTGGGAGACAATCTGCAAAGCGTGAGCAATGATGGCCTCACTGATGCGCTTCTGGTGCGCCTGTATCGCCGCAGTGAACGCAGGCACCTCCAAGTCACCTGCATCAATTTTCATTATTCGACTTGTAAAGTTCAGTAATCGACATAAACTCTCTTTTAATGCTACGGAACTCAATAAATGCGGTATCGGAGAGAGAAGATATAGTTATCGGGTTGAGACAAAACTGGGACCGCCGAAGGGGATGGCGCCAGGATTGAGGCCGGTGGCGATGGACGTCGGTGGTTGAACGTGGAGGACGACGAACGAAGCGGGGGCATCGGGATCGTCTCGGAGCTTGAGATTGTCGAGCGCCCATTGCAGGGCATTCATGCTCTCCTCGCTGCCATCGACGGCAACCACGATGCATCTAAGGTTTCCAGACATTCCTCGTACCACAAGAAGGAGAAACAAAGAGAACCCACTCCAGTCGCAAAGATTATCTCTGTTCTCTCTTTGATCATGAGATTAACTTGTGTTTTTGCCAAGAATCGTACTATCTCCCTTCTCGTATATTTGTCTGCTCGTACGTTGCAAATGAGTAGTTCTTAATATGACGGATTTTGAGAGAGAAAATTTTGAGAAAGACCTAGCAAAACTCCTTTATTTTTGTTAGTCATCAGTCTCAATAATTCTGTTTTAATTTCCTACATGCCCTTGAGTAATGAACAGCCATCTACACATAAAGCAGAATGAAATGGGTTAGGAATGAATAAGATGAAATTTTGAATAAAAAACAATTAGTTATGGATATGCACTATCTACAGAATTTTTTCCTTTTTTGATTTTTTATAATAAAATATTAAATAATGGTTCGGTAAAAACTTTTTTTTTTTACTTTGATGCGTCCCAAAACTCGCTGAATGGTCTAGCGAGTTTTAAATGACGAGGGTTGCCGCCGATTGACACGTAACAACCAAAACTCGCTAAATGGTCTAACGAATTTTAAACTAAATTTTAAAAAATCTCTACTTAATATAGCGAGTTTTGCCTCCGCACCAATTTCCATGCCCACAGAATCTCCTCGAGTTTTTTCTCAATTTTTTCTTTTTTTTTTTCAAAAAAATAAATATATTAAATAATACCTTTTTTGGGAAAATAATTCCTGAAATGACTATGACGTAATCTCGCTACTTGGTCCAGTGAAATTTGTTTTCGCTACTTGGTCCAACGAGATTTAAACAAATCTCACTGAACCAAGTAACAAGATTTAAATGAGCCGAGCACTCGAGTGTTGATGTGTGTTAAGGCAAATCTCACTGGACGAAACAGCAAGATTTGCCTAGGAAATGGAATAGTCGTCGATTGATGTTTGACACGTGGCAAAATCTCGTTGCTTCGTCCAGCGAGATTTGCCTTGACTGCCTTCAACTCCTCCTTTCTCCTTCGCTTCACTCGTGAACGCACGGTACAAAGAGAGTAGAGCTTCTGGCAGGGAGGAGGACGGTAGCAGCAGGAGGCTAGCAAGTAGTTGTTGATGTAGGTGACAGTTTGGCAAGTTGCCATTGGTGTAGGTGACCGTTGGAGCTCGAGTAACCTATAAAACTCGGAAGAATGGGATATGTTTTTTTTACCTAAAATCTTTTTTTATTTTCATTGATTATTCAAATTAATTTGCACTATCTATTCAATAGTTGTTATTATAGATTCAGAGTTTACTATTTTGCTTTTGATTTCTTATTTGGAAGCTACATTTGGAACCCCATTGAGGTAAGACCTTTATTTCATTTTTTGTATTATATTAAATTAAAAAAGAAAACGAAAAAAAAAATACAAATGTGTCTGCAAGTTGTGTTTATATGATAACACACACACACACACACATATATATATATATATGTATATATATATATATATATATATATATTGTTTTGCAGATGAATTGCTTGATTAGTAGGATATTTTTTAAAATTCCATAGCAGCTAATATAGTATTGCAAAAATATTGTTGTCCTTAAAGACAAACATGCAGTGGTAAACCAAATTCTATTATTAAAAGGAAAAAAAATCTGCGATTTCATTGGCATTTTATTTTCAAATAAAAGAAAGAGCAAGTAGTTATATCATCAGAAATTTTCATCAGTACCTTTCCATTTTGCTGCACTATTCTTCAATTCTTTAGAAAAAAATTATTTGTATGAAATTTTAATCATATGATGATTGAATTTCTTGGATAATCTTTGTTAGGTGAATGTTATAAAAATTGCAAAGAAAATTTAATTTGTCATTCCATAAATATAGTAGACTGATAATGCATATTTGTATGCATGTATGATCATCTTTGTATGAAAAAACATTTTTATATGTATATATAATAAAGTTATTGCAAATACAAATTACCTTTAGATAGAAAAAAAGTTCAAAAAATTCCTTGCTATTTCTATTTCTTTTCTATTCATGAAATATTATTTTCTATTCATGAAATAAATATATTAAATAGTATTATATTATTTTATTTAATAAAAAATATTTAAATATTAATTAAAAGTAACAGTAAACATAATTATTATTTAAAATTTCAATTAAAAATTAATCAAATATTCTTTTATTATGCATTATAACGTATTAATTATTAATAAAATATAATTAAATTATGGAACGAATAAAAAAACCATCTATAAATTTAAATTAACATTAAATAAATCAAAAAATTAATTTAGTTATAGATACTATTTTTAACATAAATTAATGTGATAATCAAATGATATAAATATATATTAATAATAAGATTATTGTTAATTAATAAATAATATTATGTTATTTTAATTAATAGAAAATAATTAAATTTTCATTAAAAATTAAAATAATTAGCTTTTAAGTTTCTAATCATAAAAATATTATTATTTTTATTCAAAATTTATTTTAAAACGGCTATATTATTTTACTATGTATTATGATATATTAGTTATTTTAGTAATATGATGTAAATATACTTTAATAACAAGATTATTGGATCCTATTTGGACCAAGTAGAAGAAATAGACAAGTTTAAATCAAAACAAAAACATTCAACAAAGCAAAAGAAAAACATTCAAGGCAAGTTTCTAATGCAGAAGATCATCCAAAGGACGCAACTGCAAAGCATACTTATGAATAAACAAAATTAATTGAATGCAAAATGAAAGCAAACAATTAAAAGCTTACTTGATTGATTAATAAACTTTTTTACATGACGGAAATCCTAAAGACAGAATAAGAGAGAGAAGAGGGAGAAGAGAGAAGTTGAGTGGAGCTCTAGGCTCAGGTTTTCCTAAGGAAATTAAACCCTCAACTTTGATGCGAGGAATACAATGATATAGGACTCTTATTTATAGATACGAAGGCTCGAATATGAAACCATTTGGAATCCAGGGTGATTTAGTGCGGGTGCTCCATAGGCCCCATCAACCATAAAAATCAACGCTGGTTCCTTACAAGATAAGCGAGCCGACACAAAAGACAAAAATTTTAAGTAAAGGTGACAGCACATGTCACGCCCCAAACCCCGAAATGGGACCCAAGGGTGACAATGTAACTAACCTGTCCCTGTATCTGATAAAACATCCAAAGATACAGTATAATGAATGAGGGTTCGACCTCGTGGGGTTCCGAGGCACCCTAAACACATCTAATCATAATCACATACGCAGCGGAAAAAGGTCATCTATATATACATATGCAGTACCATACCAAAGTCTATACAAGAGCAGAAACAGACTCTATCAAAACGTACAAATGGGTGCCTATACATCTCAAAATGGCAACCCACCAAAAATACAATCCTAGCACTTACCCAAGTGCTACACGCAGTACACCGGCCACTACGTTCCCTACACCAGAACACTAGTTTCGGTTACTCGAAATACCTGTAAAAATGTACGTACAGTAGGGGTGAGACACCTCTCAGTAAGGAAGAACACAAGTTATATCGGTGTGTGACATTTGAGTGTTATCATGATACACTAACATGCATGGATCAATAGTCAAAACAATCAAAACAGTTCCAGTATTGTCACAAACCAAGCAATACAATCTGGTGTCGTCACACCCTTCGTCTCGAAGCCGGACTGTCTGATGGTATTTCACATCCTTCGGTAAAAACTGGTGATCTGGTGGTATTTCACACCCTTAGACCAATGCTGGTAGTTTGGTGATATTTCACACCCTTCGGCAAACGCTGGTGCCCCTAGTAACCTAGCATAGCATCAGCGTTAAACCGGTGCAGATCTGGTGTTCGCACACCCTTTGGCTCAAAAGCCAGCCAATCTAGTGGTATTGTGCACTTTTTGGAAAAAGCCGGATTTTCAAACCTGGAACAATTCGGAAACCCGTTCCTATTTCACCAAGATACAACATATGCATACTCATATAACCAAACAAACCACACCCATTTGGTAATATAAATCATGGTTTTCCAAACAAATATAGTTTAAACAAGTCAAGGCACGACCATCTCAATAACAGTATAAATCAACATATCCCCTTGGTTTTCAACAAAACCAGGGACGTAACCCGTCACCCCCTTTTTTCCAAAACTATAATAATGAAAAATCCATAGTTTTCCCCGTTAGATCCCCCCAAATAAGTAACCAAAACACACACAGGACCATGAACCACAGTTCCATCGAGTCCGATTTCAAAAATAACCAATATAAACACAGTTCCCCTTACCTTTTCCCTAAAAAGCAAATCCCGAACTCCAAGGGCCCTAAACAGCGAACCGAGTTCCAAAACCTATAAATCATAGTACAGAATATGTTCACAAGACCGTTACCTACAAAACTACAGGATCAGAATTGAAAATCGAGCCTTACCTCAATTTTTCGCAAAAACCCTAAAATCTCCGAAACGAGATTCCGATCCATAGAAATTGTAGAGAATCCTTCCACGATCCTCGTGGTAACTTCAGATTCACAATTTTAGCAATGATCAGTAAATAAATCTTGAGAGAGAGAGTAGGGAGAGTTCTTGAGAGAGAGAGAGAGAGAGATAAGATTGAAGTTTCTTAGTGAGGAAGTAATGAAAATTTCTATTTATAGCCCTTTGACCCGGCCCAATTCAACGACGAAATGGTGTTCTCGTCGACGATAAATTCCCTGAAATTTCCAAATCTTATAATACTCATATTTGAGCCTCCTACACTCATACTTACCTTCTCATACTAATTAAACCCTTTGTAAGTTAATTGAGTGTTAGTCTAAATAGGTTTGCTCTCCCACTCTTAATTGATTGATTCAATTTTTATGAGAGCTAAACCTAAGTGTTCTTAGGGGGCTTTTGCTAATAAGCCTATCCTAAGAAGACTTGCTTAAGCTTCTGAGTATTACATTTGTGTTGCAATACCTTAGGAAGCTTGTATTTGTATTTGGGTTGCATAATCATTTTCAAAACATACTCAAATATCTTGTGTGATTTATATTGATATATTTGTGAAAAGATATTTGTGTTTGTGATAGTGATCTTTGTTGCAATATTCACTCACTCATACATTATTTACTGAATACAAAGATTACACTTCTTTTGCAAACCAAGCATATACATCATTTGATACTTACATGCTTGAGATATCCTGCTGATTGACATACTTGAGACTTGACATCTTTGTGTGAACTTATTTGTTGAATATCTTATGATACAAAGATTGCTTGTTTGACACTTTCACGTACGCATTACACTGATGGAAAATACTTTTGAGAGTTAAACCATCTAGGCCACATTGAGCTTACATATTGAATCATATTGTGGTGTATGTTATTGCGCGTATTTGGGTGCATATCTGCTTTACACGAAAGCACAATCACTGTACCATTTGATTGTAATACACATTTGTTGTATTTCCAAGCACGGGCCTGAAGAGAGAGACTAGCCCTGGAATAGTCCCGGATTGGCTTAGACCCGGTTAGGAAAGCTAGGTGCATCGTCCTGTTAAGGCGTGTAGATTGAGGTCAGCCCCGCTAATTGACCTGGTTAAGGTTGAGGTCAGCCCTGTGTTAATTTGACCTGGTTGTAAACGGTGCCGCTCCACCCTTAAGTGAGCTATTAATGGAATCCTCTAGCTTGCGAGTTGGAGGCGGGGATGTAGGCACAGTTGGCTGAACCCCGATAACATATCGTCTGCCTATTTACATTTCAGCACTTTATATTTACCGCACATGTATGTTTTGGTGTGAATGATGCGTTTGATTTTATTTCCACATCATTTTCATCTACGCATTTGGAATTGCATAAAAAGATCCTAGGTTTGTGTAATACTGGTTGTAGGATTAGTTGAACCTAGGAAGTAAGTTTAAAATTCCAATTCACCCCCCCCCTCTTGGGAATACACCTTTTCTAACAATTGGTATTAGAGCCTTGTTGCACTTGACTTAAACGTTTTTCCAAAAGATCGTAATGGCTCACATTGGTGTATCCCCATTCGGCGAGGGACAATCACTTTCTAGTCCTCCAGTATTTTGTGGTGTCGACTACAACATGTGGAAAGTTAGAATGACCATATTTTTGAAATCTATGGACTGGAGGGTCTGGCTTGTGACTGCTAAAGGAAGATGTGCACAAATAAATGAAAATGACTTTAATATGATTAATTCTAATGCCATGGATATATTGTTATGTGCTTTAGAGACTAATATTTTTGTTGAGTTTGTGGCATGTAGTAGTGCACAGGATATTTGGGATGAACTCGAAAGAAAATATGGAGAGTCCCAGGAGAATGAGACCACCACTCGGGAAGTGGTAAATAATAGGGCAATTATAGTAACAACCGGTGAGGTATATGTTCCTATCTTAGCCTCCGTAGATGATTCTGTTGCTGAATGCTATGATGTATCTAATGTTGAATCATCTATTGAATATTGTGATAGTTTTGTTATTAATGCACTTGATGATTCTCATGTTGAATACTGGAATATATCATGCAATGAATCATTTGATTGCCTTAGTGATAACTATGCTATTAGCTCATGCAATAATCCATGTGATGCATGCTATGATGACTATTGTGCCAAATCCTGTGATATATTGTATGATGAGTCATCTATGGGCTCTGATGATAATACTGTGTGCATTGATTCATATGAATGTTATAGTAATAAACTTTGTGGTGAATCATGTGCTCATTTGAATATTGAAAGCATGTTGTCTCATGAAAAACTAGAGAAGACCTTATTGAAAATGCACAAGTTTCTAGTTAGAATCTCTAAGCATAAAATACGCTTGAAGAGTGAGAACAAAAGAATAGCAAAACAATTAAAGGGGTTGAAAAATCTTCATGCTGTTCTTGAAAAGAAAAGGATTGGGAAGATATTGAAAATTGCATGCTTGGATGGAGAAATAAATGATTATTCTATACTTATACTCAAAGCCAAAAATGATAAGAATAATCACAATAAACCCTTTGGACCTAAAAGGAAAGCTCATTTCAAAAACGGTTCTGGTTGCTTACATAGAACCAACAGTCTAGCCTCGCTAAAGAAATTTGGAATAAATAAGCATATCCCTTCACGAAAATTCAATACCTGCTTATTGTGCAAAACTATGTGGCACATATGGTTTAAGATTCTATTTAGAAGTGCTAGAGGCTTGAGTAAAGAAATGATGTGGGTTATCATGGTAGCAAACCCAACTAGAGATGAGGAAGGATGGTTTTAATAAATAGTACTTGATTATTTAATCTTTCCTTAGTTCCTAGGCTTAGGTTTAGGGGGTTGTGATGTCTACAGGTTTGGGAAGTGGTTGTTACTTAAAATGAAAATCTTATGCACTTTGTTATACTAAGAACATTTATCCACTTCCAAATGGACATGGCATGTACGACCGGTATTTAGTTCTAATTGCTTAAGCCATGCCGACATGAAAAACATAAAGTTAAGCAACAGTTGTCCATTGCACAAAATTGAGTTTTAGGGTTCCATCTTATATCTCACATCACTATACCCTAAACTTACTTTTAAATGTGAAAAGCCTAAATCGAAATCAAGATATCACTCTAGGCTTAAAGCACCACTAATCATAAATGACTAATGTACATTGTGTGCTTCTCATAGTTCTAACCAGATTAGAGGTATCCTCTAGGAAACCCTTTGAGTTTAAAATTACAAATCCTTTAACTCTGGTCAATTTCATCCATAGGAAGTCCTCACCAAACCACGATCATACTCCATAAGGTTTCAGCCATTCCTTGGTTTGTATCCTTGCCCCTCTATGTCTTCATTTCTATAGGGTACTCTCCAATCACCAAAGAGCATAGTTTAAGAAAAAGCCTCATACTATTACATATCAAATCTGGACCTTAGGGAGAACTTTGGATCAAAAATCAGGCAAAATCGGGAAAATCCACTATGCTCGGTCGACCGAGCATTACAGTTATAAAGTGCCCCAGTCAACCAGGACATGTTGACTTTGACCCATACGGTCGATCGGACCCCAATGAACACATTGTCATGGTTGACTGAACCTTTCGGTTTCCTCCTGGTCGACCAAACCTGGTACAGTACACCCTTTCAATCGACCGGCCATCCTAGTTCATTTTCTTCTCAATCGACCGAATTGTGTCGTTGCTTGGGAAATCTCAATCATCGGTCGATCGTATCAGGTTCTGGTCGACCGAGCTATGATATATACATATATGATTTTCTCATTTTCAGCTCATTTGTGCGAGAAATCTTGAGAGAATTCCCTTTCCTTCACTACATTTCCGACTATCCTAGCCTCACATCCTCATTGCCATGACTCACATTGAAGCTCATGATCTTGCACATGCGGAAGATGAGTATTTTATCTCAAAGAGGTGCAAAGTTCTATATATACGGGAATTCTTTCCCAAAGAAGCTATACTAGGTAAGATACTTGATTTGGAATTTATGAATCAGCATTTTAGAAACATCATGGACATGTTCGAGTATCAGGGGTGGAGAGCCTTTATCTCCTACCAACCTGGGGGCCATTACCTGACCTTTGTTAGGATGTTCTATGCCAACTTGGGCAATGATGAAAATGGGTACTTCTCCCATGTTCTGAGGACAGATGTGCATTTTGACGCACAATATATCGCTTACGTCCTCGACATTGGCCGTGACGACTTTGAGTGCCCCGATGTGGTTAACTCCTGGTTCTTTGAGCAGGAATTTACTATAGCCACATTCGCCAACCTGACCTTGGCTAACCCTGACACTGCTAGCCAGAACCACCCGCCACATTATAGGCAGTTCACCCTAAAGGCTAAGATAGTGCAGCATCTAATCACCTACAATGTCCTGCCCAAGGCAGGATCTAGAGTGCACATTCATTTTTAGACTGCTTTGTTATGTGGTGTTTATTCGCTCAGAAGAAGTTGGACCTACCTAGTTTGGTAATTCGTTGGATGATGGCCAAGACGATTGGCCACTGAGTGATAATGCCATATGGGGGCATTCTGAACAAGCTTTTCAAGAACATCAGAGTCACGAGGACGAATGTGGCTTCACTAAAGAGGAGAAGACCGGTGGACACTTTGTCTGGCATAACCCTTAGACTGATGGGGTACGAGCTCATAGGGAACATTTGGGCGCCCTCTTGAGCAGTAGCAGCACAGGTAGTGGCCCCACAGGAGCCACCACAGCCTCCACAGCCATCGAACGTGGATCTCATGGCCACTATCACCAGCTTGTCTGACATGTTCACACAGTTTCGAGGATCAGTCCAGTCAGACTTGTAGAACTTGGCATCGTCATCCGCTGCACTTCGGGAGGAGTTCCAACAGCACTCCATCTCCACTGACAGCCGTTTTACAGATTTGGAGCGGTCCATGACAGCTGGCTTCAGTGAGCTGAGTGACCGCATTCAGGAGATGTAGGATGAGAGGGACAGGATGACCATGGACTTCAATTTCGATGCCGGTGACGGTGGTGATGAAGGAGAGGATGGAGGGGAGTTCTAGACTCCGGAGTTGTCTGCAAATCAGATTGCGTGGCTTTGATTCTTTTTATTTTTATCTTATGTCATCTAATCTGTACTAAATAAAAACAGCTCCTTCCTTTTATTTTGTACTCTTATGATACTTTGACATACTACTCTGGTTATTTATGATATATATATTTGCAGTTTCTTGACTTGCATGTTTTAGTGGTTAAATGTGTACTGTATTGAAATGCATGAGTAGTATAGAATGCCTAGTGCATGGTGGATGCAGTTGTTGAGAACTGTCTGCTGGTAGATGATAGGTTCTCGCATGCCTTACTTCTATGATAGTGTCTGTTTGAGAACGGTTTTTGTGCAGGTAAAATTTGGGAAATGTCCTGTTTACAACCGGCATGCTGCCGAATTTTCTATAGACATCTGCCCAAATAATTGAAACATTACTTCTTGCGTGTGCCAAATGTATATGTACATGTAAATTAATTGTTTTATAATTTGCATACATTTAGAAGGAGCATCTAAAAATAGATGACAATTTTGTTTTGCTCACAAAATATGTTTGGATTAGATCTACTATTAAATCAAGTTTGGCATGTGCTTAAATGGAATGCTTTAATCATAAATTTGAAATATTCTCTTGTTGCCACAGTTACTTGATTTGCCATATGATCTTGCATGTGAATCTTAATTTTTTTTTGGATCATTATGGTTATGATTTTTCTGGTTATAATTTAGTATGTGCATAATTAACAACCCAGAAAAATGTTGCTTGATTGTCTTACAATTAAAGTTTTTTTTCAAGCAACCTCCCAGTACCTTTTGCACATATCAAAGGGGAATATATATATTTCTCATATACATATGTATATCTATATATACATATCTATTTATGAAAGCAAGAACTGAACTCATATAGAATATATTTTATGTCTTGCTTGTGTGCTTACATGCCTTCATGACTTGTGCTTTCTCTGTATTAAAATTTTATGTCATGAAATCTCTTAAGGGTGTTGCATTACATAACTAGTTCATTAATAATATGTGAAAATGCATGTGAACTAGTTAGACTATATTTACTCTCAAACCTTCTTTTTTGTATCATATGCCGTGTGTTTTTAACTCAAATCTTCCACGGGTCTTATGATATGTTTCAACTTCAAATGATTTGTGTATATTTTTGGTCTAATCATGTTTGATATGTCATTTGAACCTCATAATAACCAGTTATATTGTTTGTGTGCTTAATTGTTGAGGTTATCTTTGTTATTCTTTGTGCATAAGTATGATTAAAATGTTTTTGAATGATTGAAAGATTATACCTCTAATCTATGCGTTCACCATATTGAACTATTTGAGTAGTCATGGATAAATTGTTAGGAAATATAAACTCAAAAAAAGGTTACATATTATACAGGATTTATTTTTGGAAAGTCTAATTTACAAACGGCACTCTGCCGAAACTTTTCTAAATCTTTCCAAAATTTCTCTTGTATAACTGTACTATTTACCCATGGCCTAGAATTTTATTTCAAATGGCCCTTTTTGCTGTTGCCAAAAGGGGGAGATGGAAAGAGGGCAAAAATAAAATAATGGGTACTTTGGATGCATATTGTGAGGAGGAGCCTTCTTTGGCTTATCCCTATATTTTTGCGTATTGTATTTGTCATCATCAAAAAGGGAGAGATTGTTGACCTTATTGGTCACTCCCGGTTTTGATTATGACAAATATTCATTGTATCTAATGATTGTTTGAGTTTTTGTGCAGGAACTAAGAATGTTAAGATCAAAATGTGCACAAAGCAAGTAAAGCTTGAAGACCAATTTCTATTCAATATTGTAATATATTTCATTTAATTGTTCTGTAATAGTAATTAGGGCTCTGGTTTGTAATAAGCTCACACACATCACATGTATGATAATATGTAAGCTCAAACAAACCGTGAATTAGAAATGACCTTAGAAAGACCTTAGGGTTTTCACCAAACTTTTTCGGTGTCTTTAAATTGGATCCCAAGTGACCCCAGGACACACACATTTGCATATATGTTTGTTAGACACTTGAATAGGGTTTGTATGATTCGAAACGGGACCGAAATGCACACTTGGTGCACTTTTGATCTACCGAACCAGACAGTTCATTTTTCCCTGGTCGACTGAGGCAGGTAGTTCAAAAAGCCCTGGTCGACCGAAACCTCCCTAGGTCAAATATTTAACCATCTGGTCAATCGAGCTAGTTTTGTACTCCAACTACCTGGTCGACCGAGAGTCCTCGGGAAAATTCCCAACGGTCTGGTTGACCGAACCAGCCAGTTCAAAATGACTTGGTCGACCGAACCTCGAAGATTTGAAAAATCTCCTTCTCCTGGTCGACTGAGACCTCAGTTCAAAAGTCCCCTAGTCGACCGAACCATATGAGACTCGGTCGACCAAACTTGTTCTGGTCAACCGGAACTCTTGAGTTGCCCTAATTTTTACCGCGGATAAATATTTTTTAAACAGGGTTAAAATGCTTTAAACATCATTATACTTCTCTAATAATACCCAATAGGTCCCCAACGGTCATATTTTCTCCTATGCCTATATATATAAGATCATTTGAGAAAATTAGTATGGATTAACCACTTTGATTAGGAGAAATTCTCTGAAATTTTCAAATCTTATAATACTCATATTTGAGCCTCCTATACTCATACTTACCTTCTCATACTAATTAAACCCTTTGTAAGTTAATTGAGTGTTAGTCTAAATAGGTTTTCTCTCCCACTCTTGATTGATTGATTCGATTTTTACGAGAGCTAAACCTAAGTGTTCTTAGGGGGCTTTTGCTAATAAGCCTATCCTAAGAAGACTTGCTTAAGCTTCTGAGTATTGCATTTGTGTTGCAATATCTTAGGAAGCTTGTATTTGTATTTGGGTTGCAAAATCATTTTCAAAACATACTCAAATATCTTGTGTGATTTATATTGATATATTTGTGAAAAGATATTTGTGTTTGTGATAGTGATCTTTGTTGCAATATTCACTCACTCATACATTATTTGCTAAATACAAAGATTACACATCTTTTGCAAACCAAGCATATACATCATTTGATACTTACATGCTTGAGATATCCTGCTGATTGAAATACTTGAGACTTGACATCTTTGTGTGAACTTATTTGCTGAATATCTTATGATACAAAGATTGCTTGTTTGACACTCTCACGTACGCATTACACTGATGGAAAAAATACTTTTGAGAGTTGAACCATCTAGACCACATTGAGCTTACATATTGAATCATATTATGGTGTATGTTATTGCGCCTATTTGGGTACATATCTGCTTTACACGAAAGCACAATCACTGTACCATTTGATTGTAATACACATTTGTTGTATTTCCAGGCACGGGCCTAAAGAGGGAGACTAGCCCTGGAATAGTCCCGAATTGGCTTAGACCCGGTTAGGAAAGCTAGGTGCGTTGTCCTATTAAGGCGTGTAGGTTGAGGTTAGCCCCGCTAATTTACCTAGTTAAGGTTGAGGTCAGCCCTGTGTTAATTTGACCTGGTTGTAAACGGTGCCGCTCCACCCTTAAGTGAGCTATTAGTGGAATCCTCTAGCTTGCGAGCTGGAGGCGGGGACGTAGGCATAGTTGGCCGAACCCCGATAACATATCGTGTGCCTATTTACATTTCAGCACTTTATATTTACCGCACATGTATGTTTTGGTGTGAATGATGCGTTTGATTTTATTTCCACATCATTTTCATCTACGCATTTGGAATTGCATAAAAAGATCCTAGGTTTGTGTACTACTGATTGTAGGATTAGTTGAACCTAGGAAGTAAGTTTAAAATTCCAATTCACCCCCCCTCTTGGGAATACACCTTTTCTAACAGAATCTTTCACTAATTTCGTCGACGAGTCCGTGGCCTCGTCGACGAATATGGGATTTTTGGTTTTTCCGAAACTCCTCGGTTTCTCCTCGTCGACAAGTCTCTGTATTTCGTTGACAAGAAGAACAAAGGCTTCATCGATGAAATCTGGCTTCATCGACGAAATATGCCAAATTCCCAATTTGCCCCTCTCTTATTCATCTTAACCCATTTATCACCGTTCGGGTTCTTACAATCTCCCCTCCTTACAAAAATTTCGTCCTCGAAATTTGCCATCTCTCATTCCTAGATCCATACATACAATTGAACACATATACGAACTACGAACAAGAAACTGGTGACTACTACAGTGTAGTCCCATCATACATATACACATGCATACCCTCACTTATGGCAGAGGAATACCATGGTTACATATACAATGGTCTCAAGAGTTCACAGTACATACACACTCTCGACGACTAACCACCTATCCCAACCCATAGTAGAATCATGTACAAATACTCAAAACAATTGTGGATACTTCTGGCGTATTTCCGTTTCCAGATCCTAAGAAGCTTCCTCAACCTTGTGGTTTTGCCACAATACCTTCACTAACGGTATCTCTTTGGTACGAAACTTCTGAACCTTACGGTCCAGAACCTGAATAGGTATCTCCTCATGTGCTAAAGTATCCCAAATTTCCAACTCATCATAACTAATAATATGTGAAGGATCCAACACGTACCTCCTCAACATGGATACGTGAAACACATCATGGACCCTCGAAAGTGCTGGAGGTAATGCAACTCTGTAGACTACTGGACCCACTCGCTTAAGTACCTCAAATGGTCCGATATACCTCGGGCTCAACTTGCCCTTCCTCCCAAATCTTATCACTCCTTTCATCGGAGCAATACGCAGAAATACCTTACCTCCCACTTCGAACTCTAAATCACGGCGGTGAACATCTGCATATCTTTTCTGTAGACTCTGAGCTGATCTAATCCTCTCCCGAATTAAACCCACCTTCTCAGATGCCTGCTGCACAAGTTCAGGTCCTAACACCCGACGTTCACCAACCTCATCCCAACACAAAGAAGATCGACACCTCCGACCATACAAAGCCTCGAACGGTGCCATCCCAATACTAGACTGGACGCTGTTATTATAAGCAAACTCTACAAGTGACATAAACTATATCCAACTACCATCAAAGTCTAACACACAAGCTCGCAATATATCTTCCAATATCTGTATTGTCCTCTCTGACTGTCCATCAATCTAGGGGTGGAACACTGTACTGAAAGTAAGCTTCATCCCCAATGCCTCCTGTAAACTCGTCTAGAATTGAGAAGTAAACCCCGGATCTCGATCTGATACAATGGACACCGGTACCCCGTGTATTCTCACAATGTCATGCACATACAAATCTTCTAGCCTACTCAAAGGATAGCCAACTTTCATCGGTATAAAATGAGTAGATTTCATCAATCTATCCACAATCAACCAAATAGCATTCTGCTCATGAAGCGCTGGCGGCAGTCCGGTCACAAAATCCATGGAAATATGCTCCCATTTCCACACCGGAATAGGCAAAGGCTGCAATGGCCCTACCGGCCTATGATGTTCAGCTTTCACGTACTGACACGTCAGACACTTCTCCACAAACTGAGCAATCTGCCTCTTCATACCAGCCACCAGAAGGTCTCACGCAAGTCCCGATACATCTTTATACTTCCAGGATGTACCGTATACATAGAATAATGCACCTCTTCTAGAATCGTCCTTCTGATCTCATCATCGTTTGGAACACACAGTCTGGTCCCAAACCTCAGCACACCTCCCTCAAAGATGTTAAACTCTGTAGCCAGTCCATGCTGTACCTTTTCCATAACCTCTACCAACTTTGCATCACTAGCCTGCGTGGCTTTTATACGCTCAAATAAGGTCGGTTGGACCACTAAACCAGCAAGATAAGACTGATGATCACCAACCACCAACTCTATACCTGAGATTTCCAAATCCCGCATGATGTGACACTGAGTTACAACCACAGATACAGCCGTAGGCTCTGACTTCCATCTCAATGCATCAGCCACCACATTAGCCTTTCCCGGGGAAAACTGATCATGCAATCATAGTCCTTATTCAAATCTAGCCACCGCTTCTGCCTTATATTCAACTCCTTTTGCATGAAGAAATACTTGAGGCTTTTATGGTCAATGAAGATCTCACACTGCACCCCATACAGATAATGTCGCCAGATCTTCAGTGCATACACAACAGCAGCCAACTCCAAATCATGCGTAAGGTAATTCTTCTCATAATCTTTTAATTACCGAGAAGCATACGCCACTACCTTACCCTGCTGTATGAGCACACATTCCAAACACTTCAGAGACGCGTCGCTATAAATCACAAATCCACCATCCCCCGAAGGAATGGTCAATATTGGAGCAGTAACAAGCTGGTGCTACAACTCTTGAAAGTACTGCTCGTAATCACTGGTCTACTCAAAACTGAACTCCCTTCCTAGTCAATCGTGTCAGAGGTCCAGACAATTTAGAGAAACCCTTTACGAACCAACGATAGTAACCCGCTAGTCCTAGAAAAATCTGAACCTCGCGCACATTCTTCGGCCTTACCCAGTCGACCACAACCTCAATTTTTCTAGGATCAACTGATATACCATCCCCAATAACCACATGGCCTAAGAACGCAATTTGACTCAACCAGAATTCACACTTCTTCAATTTATCATATAGCTTCTTCTCCTGTAGAATCTGTAACACTAACCTCAAATGTTCCATATGCTCTTCTGTACTCCTCGAGTATACCAAAATGTCATCAATGAACACCACCACGAACCGATCCAGGTACTCATGGAAAACCCTATTTATCAGATCCATGAACACTGCCGGAGCATTCGTCAACCCAAAAGGCATGACTAAGAACTCATAGTGGTCATATCTAGTTCAGAAAGCTTTCTTCACTATATCCTCCGCTCTAACCCTCACTTGATGATATCTTGACCGCAAGTCGATCTTCGAAAAGACCCGCATCCCCTGCAACTAGTCAAAAAGATCATCTATACGAGGTAAAGGATAGCGATTCTTCACAGTCACCTTATTAATCTCATGGTAATTAATGCACATCCGCATCGACCCGTCCTTCTTCTTCACAAACAGTACTGGAGCTCCCCAGGGCGAAACACTAGGTCAAATGAATCCCCTCTCTAGTAATTCTTGTAACTGCTCCTTCGACTCCCGAAGTTCTACTGGAGCCTTCCAGTACGAAGCTTTAGAGATCAGTGCCTTACCGAGTAGCAACTCTATCGTAAACTCCACCTTGCGATCTGGAGGTAAATCAGGTAAATCATCTGGAAACACATCTGGGAATTCGCTGACTACCCGAATGTCCTCGAGTCTCAACTCATCCCACGGCGGTTCCTCCATACACTCTAGGTACCCCTGACATCCGTACAAGAGTAGCCTCCTCGCCTGTAGTGCCGACAGAATCTGTGGTGCTAGACGCACACACGATCCCACTAATTCATATTCCTGCTCCCCATGAGGTATGAAAACCATTACCTTCCTACGACAGTTGATCACAACATAACTGGAGAACAACCAATCCATCCCCAGAATGATTTCGAATCCTGACATGTCATATACCATAAGATTCGCCAGTAGTAGGTTCTCCTGAATTTCCACTGGGCAGTCTACCAACATCTTCCTACAGAAAGATACACTCCCAGATGGCGCAGTAACAGATAACACCTCATTAATGTCTCAGGTCTCAACTCCACACTGTCCCACAAAATTCACAGATACAAAGGAATGGGTCGCACCTGAATCAAACAAAACAGAAGTTTTATTTGAAAGCAATAACAAGGTACCTGTCACCACGTTACCTGCATGCTCAGCGTCCGCTGGAGTAAGAGAGTATACTCTGGCCGGAGCTGTATTCGCCTGAACGGTTCCCCGAGGTATCTGATTGCTCCCTCGGCTCCCACTGATTGTAGACACATCTCACTTCGGTGCACTACAATCACGAAACATATGACCTGACTGGCCACAGTTATAGCAGTTACCTCCAAATTACTGGCACTCACCCTCGTGCCATTTGTGGCATCTGGCACAACATCCACGGGTCTGGCTCCCCTGAGAATCCTGGCGCTCAATATTCTAGAGGTAACCCGAGCCCTTACTCCTCTTCTTCCATGGTCCCTGATGAGATCCTGTCTGAGAACCAGAAGGTACTATCCTCTTCCTCGATTCTTGATCCACCTTTTCCTCTTGGATAACGGTCTCAATCACCGTGGCTTTATCCACCAACACTAAGAACTCACAAATCTGAAGCATACCCACTAGTCTGCAGATATCCTTCCTCAAACCCTTCTTGAACCTCCGAGTCTTCTCATACTCGCTCGAGATCATACATGGTGCAAGTCGGGACAGCTCTATGTATCGAATTGCATACCCCTGCATTGTCATACTCCCCTAAGTCAAAGCAAAAAACTCTTCTACCTTCGCATCACGTATAGAATCCAGGAAGTATCTATCAAAGAACACCTCCTTGAAACGACCCCATGTCATCTCCTCAGGACCACCCCTCTGCTTCTCCAGTAGATTCACCGCAGTCCACCATCGACCCACCTCCCCGGATAGCTAGAAAGTAGCATAGAGGACTCGCTGCCTATCCGTGTAGTGCAGGACTTCTAGAATCCTCTCAGTCTTCTCCATCCAGTCCTCCGCTATCATTGGGTCAGGTCCTCTAGAGAACGTCGGAGGATGTATGCATGTGAACCTCTCAATGGTGCACTCCGTAGCAGTAGGAGAACGCTCACGTCTCCTCATACTTCGCTCAATCTCCCGTAACACCTGCCTTGTCAAACCTCGAGGCATAGAAGGAGACTCATCACTCACAGTCTCCTCGGAGCCACATCCCATGTTATTATCCTTAGGCTCCATTCTGCAACACAATAGGAATCCATCAGTATCCCTACAACACATACAGTTAACACAATGATCTAAACTAATTGTGTTAACTACTCCCTACCAGGTCTAGGTCTGTCCTATCACACTGACACAAAACTCATCAATGATCTGCCCTGCTTTTACTGGAATCGTTATCCCAGGAAAAACACAAAATATTGTCGACAAATCCTGATCTAGAAACCGAACGACCCTCAACCAACTCTACCCATATCCACTTCCTATACTCTGGTATGTACTCATAACTAAGCCTAACCAAGTCTACAAGATCTAGTAACCTGGTTAGCTCTGATACTAAGCTGTCACGCCCTGAACCCCGAAATGAGACCCAAGGGTGAAAATGTAACTAACCTGTCCCTATATCTGATAAAACATCCAAAGATACAGTACAATGGATGAGGGTCCAACCCCGTGGGGTTCCAAGGCACCCTAAACACATCCAATCACAATCACATACACAACAGAAAAATGTCATCTATATACACATATGCAGTACCACACCAGAGTCTATACAAGAGCAGAAACAGGCTCTATCAAAACGTATAAACGGGTGCCTATATACATCTCAAAATGGTAACCCACCAAAAATATAGTCCTGGCCCTTACCCAAGCGCTACACGTAGTACGCCGGCCACTACGCTTCCTATATTAGGACGCTAGTTCCGGTTATTCGAAGAACCTGCAAAAATGTACATACAGTAGGGGTGAGACACCTCTCAGTAAGGAAGAACACAGGTTATATCGGTGTGTGGCATTTGAGCGTTATCATGATACACTAACATGCATGGATCAATAGTTAAAACAATCAAAACAGTTCCAGTATTTTCACAAACCAAGCAATACAATCTGGTGTCGTCACACCCTCCGCCTCGAAGCCAGACTTTCTGGTGATATTTCACACCATTTAGTAAAAATCGGTGATCTGGTGGTATTTCACACCCTTCAGCCAACGCCGGCAATCTGGTGATATTTCACACCCTTTGGCAAAAGCCGGTGCCCCCGGTAACCTGGCATAGCATCAGTGTTGAACCGGTGCAGATCTAGTGTTCACACACCCTTCGGCTCGAAAGCCAGCCAATCTAGTGGTATTGCACACTCTTCGACAAAAGCGGATTTTCAAACCTGGAACAATTTCGAACCCCGTTCCTATTTCACCAAGATACAACATATGCATGCTCATATAACCAAACAAACCACACCCATTTGGTAATCTAAATCATGGTTTTCCAAACAAGTACAGTTTAAATAAGTCAAGGCATAGCCATCCCAATAACACAGTATAAATCAACATATACCCTTGGTTTTCAACAAAACCAGGGATGCAACTCGTTGCCCCCTTTTTCCCAAAACTGTAATAATGAAAAACCCATAGTTTTCCTCATTAAATCCCCCCAAATGAGTAGCCAAAACACACACAGGACCATGAACCACAATCCCATCGAGTCCGATTTCAAAAATAACCGATATAAACACAGTTCCCTTTACCTTTTCCCCAAAAAGCAAATCCTGAACTCCAAGGCCCCTAAACAGCGAACCGAGTTCCAAAACCTACAAATCACAGTACAGAATATGTTCACAAGACTGTTACCTACAAAACTACTGGATCAGAATTGAAAACTGAGCCTTACCTCGATTTTTCGCCAAAACCCTAAAATCTCCAAAACGAGATTTCGATTCGTAGAAATTGTAGAGAATCCTTCCACGATCCTTGTGGTAACTTCAGATTCACAATTTTAGCAACGATCGGCGAAGAAATCTAGAGAGAGAGAGAGAGTAGGGAGAGTTCTAGAGAGAGTGAGAGATAAGATTGAAGTTTCTTAGTGAGGAAGTAATGAAAATTTCTATTTATAGCCCTTTGATCCGGCCCAATTCGTCGACGAAATGGTGTTCTTGTCGACGAATCTTTCATTGATTTCGTTGATGAATCGGTGGCCTTGTCGACGAATCTGGGATCTCTGATTTTTCCGAAACTCCTTGGTTTCTCCTCGTTGACGAGTCTCTGAATTTCATCGACGAGAAGAACAAAGGCTTCGTCGACGAAATCTAGCTTCGTCAACAAAATATGCCAAATTCCCAATTTGCTCCTCTCTTATTCATTTTAACCCATTTATCATGATTCGGGTTCTTACAGCAAATGGACAGCTGCATTTATGTGGAAACCCACCACCTTTAACAAAAGTAATTACAAAAAAAAAATTAAATTACAACTCTAGCTGAAAGGTGGACAAATGTAAAAGATATCTTCAAATCTTGAATAAAATGACAGATAGTTGGAATCTTACTTTTGACAAAGGAGTCGCCACTTTTGACAATTGAGTTCAGCTGTATGTCTTCTTTTGAAAAGGCTGCAAAGATCATTTATTTTCTTGAAACATGCTTCTTCGAGGAAGTTTCCTCTTGCTCTTCTTGAATAAACTTGTACCAGGTGTCAATATCTTAACCAAGTAATTTGAAATCGACTGCCCTAGGAGATTCTTGGTCTTTGGACAAATTAGAGTCATCTGATTCAAGTTGTGCGATCATTTTGAGTAATTTTTCTTTTGCAGAAGACTTTGACTTCCTGGAAGATACTGTGGACATAGTATCATCTTCTTCAAGAACCTTCTTTTTATCTTTTAATGTTGGGTAAGGAGCTTCATGAATAAGAGATTGAGATAACCAGGCCTTGACTTTTCCTTCAGGCATGGTGAACTTATCCCACCAGCGAACTTTGAAAATTCTTCGTAAGGTTTTGGAAAAACGGAATGAATAGTCTTTAGGGGGAATAATAATGTAATCCCAACATGAGATCCAGGTGATCATTAAAATTGAACAGAAAAACAAAAGACTTGAAGAATCTTTTGAATAACCAGGAGGGAATTTTAAATTCTTTTGAAATAAATCATAATCATTTCGAATAGCTTCAGGGAAAATTTTTGGATCTAGGCCAAAGAATAGAACCAGGTGAGGAACCTGTTGGAATTGGTGTGATCCCAAGAGGGGGAGGGTGAATTAGGTTTTAAAATCTTTTTGGTTAATTTAAAAAATTCACCGATTCATCACAGTATCATATCACATTCAACATGTATACGTGTATGTAAAGCGAGTTTAACAATAAAAGCAAACATACATGTGTGCAGTATCTTATTTAAATCAAATGTGTGCATGAGAATAATTTCAACATTAAATAAACATTCATACACATGCCGAAATTAAGGTGCAGGAATTTAAATAAGATAGAAAGAGCGACACTAGATTTGTTATCGAGGTTAAGCCAAACCAGCCTACATCCCTGCCTTGGGCTTACCCCCCCAAGGATTCCACTATACCTGCTCACTTAACCGGGCGGAGTAAAAGCCTTTTACATCCTCTCCTTACAGGATGAGGAAAACCCCAGCTCAATTACTAGGTTGAGGCAAACTAGTCTCACTTGTGGGGCTGAGACTCCCCAATTTAATTTCGGGCTGAATCGAACCGGTCTCATTTACGGGGCTGAGACTCCTTAGTTTAATTAACGGGTTGAACCAAACCATTACATGAAAACCATTTTTGTACATGAAAATATGCTTCTGAAATACAAGCAGAGATGTACACACTAAGCTCATACAAATACACACTCCAATGATGTGAAATAATGCTTAGGGGAGTAAGGGTGCTTAACTATATTTAAACCCTAATAAATGTTTTCTCCAAAAAAATATTTCAATAACACTATAGGAGAACCTAGGGTTTTTCTCTTTCAATGATTTTTGCACAAATAGAATATATATGAAAAATGAGTATTATGTTCTCCAATCAAAGATTTAAGTAAGTTAGAAATACTTGGAGAATCTAGGAGTTAAGCTTAAAAGAATATTTGTGCAATAGATAACTTCTCCCAAAATATATTTATCAAGGAAATAATCCAGGAGAAATGCAAGTAATACTCTCAAAGATTGATTTTCAAAAAGTAAGTAACAAGTGAGAGTATATGCATGTAAATACAAATATAAAGCCCAAAATAAAATACTCTCTTTGAAAGTGATTTTGAGATAAACAAGTGAAAGAGAGTTGGAGAGACTTGAATAAAATATTTTGCCCCAAAGAAGAAATTTTTGCAATAAAAACAAGTTGGGGGAACTTTAATTAACAGAGGATTAGAGAGAAATTTAGAATTAATCAAAGTTGCTAATCTGGAGTAATGAGGGGGTATTTATAGAGTTTGTGGAAAATATGACCGTTGGAGACCCGATCGGTATTTTGGAAAAGTTTAATTAAGTTTAATGACGTGTTAAACACTTAAAAAATATTCCAACCCAAGAGCACCGGTCGACCATAAGACTTTCGGTTGACTGAAGTTCATATGGCTCTGTCGACCGGGCCAATTTTGAACTTTAGGGTCGGTTGATCACGAAGGGCGATTTTTCCAAATTAGCGCGGTTCGGTCGACCAGGGTGAAAATGAACTAAAGGTTCGGTCGACCAGAAGAGGCAATTTTTTAAAACAACAAGGTTCGGTCGACTTGGGCATTTTGAACTGAGAAGTTCGGTCGACTAGTTAGTTGGGGCATTTCCCGAGGACCCTCGGTCGACCAGAGTGTTGGAGTACATTTTGGGCTCGGTCGACTAGGTGGTCAAGAAGTTGACTTCCTAGGAGGTTCGGTCGACCAGGGCCTTTTGAACTACAAGAGTTCGATCGACTGGGACATGGCAACCGTTGACCTGCACCTAGGTTCGGTCGACCAGGCTACAAATGAACTATGAGGGTCGGTCGATCGAAAGTGCAAAACTTGTGCATTTCGGTCCTGTTTGAGCCAACGATCACCCTATTTCAAATGACCAAGTATGGTTATGCATAAGTAAGTGTACTAAGGTCATTTTTAGGTCCCTTTTGAAGACAATGAAAAATCTGGTGTCGGTCGACCGAAGTTTTTGTAAATTTTGTTCCAGCCCTGATTTTGACCCTAAAGCTATTCCAAAAACTTTGTATGATTTTGGTCTATTTAGAAAAGATTTTTTAGTGAGATGTGCTGGTCCCTAGGGTCTATCTATGGTTGTTCTGAGCATTCAAACACATCATGCAGATGCATGCAATATTACAGACCAAAGATAAAAAATAAATGCATATATAAATTAAGAACAAATGTCTTCGTCTTTTTGCTTGTCCGACTTCACGGAATGCGCTTGATCGTGTAGTCTTTAAGTCCTGCAAGCTTCCATCACCGTTGCCTTATGTGTGTGTTAAATTAATGGACCTGTTCACATGCTAAGTACACACATAAGAAAGATATGCATTGTCAATATGAAAATAGAGATCATACTCAAAAAGTCAACAATCTCCCCTTTTTTGATGATGACAAATGCATGAGAGCAAAATGGGTATAGCCTGAAAAGGCTCCTCCTAAGAATATGCATAACATAAAATAAAAACAATAAAGTTCAAGCATATTCACAAAAGAAGACATTACAAATGATCATGCATTTAAATTTTTCATTAAAACACATGCTCATAAATTTGCCCCTATGTTTTTGCCCCTCAAGATATTTGCCCCTATGGTCATAAACATTTTACTCAAAAATATTCTCCCCCTTTTTTCATCAGCAAAAGGGCAAAGTTAAGTAGAAAAGATTGATCATTTAAAAACAAACTTTGTGAAGAGAACTCCCCCTTTTTGAAAAACTCTCCCCTCATGTGATGTAGCAGTTGGGCATAAAAATTTTATAACTGTTTTAAAGATATATGACAGTTAAGCACAGAACAATTTTCATAACTGGTCATTAAGAAATTAAAAAACATATGACAAACAAGATCAGACTAGGATTATCCACAAACCATGACAAATTAAACATATCATAAAACTCATGAAAGATTTGAGTTCAACACGCACGACATATGATAGCAAATGTAGGTTTGAGCATAAGAGTGGTCTAACGAGTTCATATGCATTTTATATATGGTCCATGAACCAGTTATGTAGCACCCTTTAAAAAAGATTTCATGATACAAAATTTCAAGACAATACAAGCACAGTCATAAAGACGTTTCAGCATACAAGCAAGACATAGAATATATTCTATATAAGTTCAATTCTTGCTTTTATAAATGTGTGTGTATACATATATATATATATATACATATATATATATATATATATATGTATATATATATGTGTGTGTGTGTGTGTGTGTGTGTGTGTGTATAAAAATATATCCCCTTAAAATTTTTAATAAATGTAGGGGGGTTATGCTTGCTGAAAAGGAAGTTTTAATTAAAAGCTCAACCAAGCATCATTTTCCTGGTTAAGCATTTAAGCACGACACAAAGTATGACTAGAAAAATGCAACCATATAAATCCAAGGATATTAAATAAATTTAAGAATGAGGATCATATGACAAAACCTAAAACATTGTGCCAAACAAAATATTTTCATTTATTATATTCAATGAAGACACTGCAATTAAGCACATGCCACAATGAATTCAAAAACTAAATCTAAGCTAGAAATGTTGCAAGCACAACAAGATAGAAAAATAATTTCTAGGTGCTCCCCCTATCAATTTGAATACGTGCTTAGATTCTTTTAACTACTTATACTGATGTAATTTATGAAAATTCATTAAAAATCCAAATAGTATAAGTATTAATTTTAGATTTTACTGGATATGTGTTAGACGAATAAGACGAATAAATTTTACCAGTAAAATGTCCCTAACACACATGCACTAAATATTAAGAACTAAGTCATGCATTGTGTTCATGTGTACCTAGAACAATTCATATCAAAGATATTCAGCAGAGACAGGATATGATGTTCAAGGTGCCTAGAAAACCTTCAAACTCAAAAAGTAGAAGCAATATAAATAATGTGAGTCCATGGGTCATGTGATTCTTATCCTTTTTCAAATATAGGGCTTAACCTCCCTAGTATAGTCTCAAGCATACAAAAGTGCATTAACGTTCAAGGATGGATTTCATTTAAGCACACTCAACACATGTGCATCCTTCTAAATATTACTTAGCATGTAGGAGATTATAGGCATTAAGTTCATTTTCCTTAAAAGTGGGGCTTAAACTCCCCCTGTATATTTGCATGCATACATACTTGCATTAAGTTTAGGATGATAGTCATTTAAGAATATTCCTCAAAAATTCATCCTTTCAAAAGATTTTCAGCATGCAGCAAATATAGACATTTTGCACATACTAGCATGACATATTGCATTTCAATTTAAATACACAATAGCCAATCAAGGCTATACTCAAGGGTAATGCAATAGGGGTTCAATAAGGATGACACAACTCAAAATTCACAATGAGTGTGTGTGAAATGAAAAACTCCCCCTAAGTCATGCAAATTCCTTAGTCAATGGACCATCATCAAAATATGGGGCGTTCAATTTAAACGGGATGATGCTCTACCATTTGGTTTCGGAGGGAAATTACATAATCCAAAGAATTTGACCAAATAGTGTCCATGAACTAAGTTCATCCTAAGACACAACCTAAATGTGTACATGCCTTCAAAATACATAGCGGTTTGGATTTCACATGTACTATCCTATGTAATTACTGTGCATCCTAGGAAAGGAAATGTAATGCTTATACTAATCAAAAATTAATTTCACTAGGTATACCAGATAGTATAAGCGGTCCTTTTAATGCAACTATATTGGTTATCTGTTGAGAAATTTTGTTATATGTTCAGTATAGTCTTCCCTATAAGCCATAGATGCATCAGAAAATATATATTGAGGCATGCAATAATGTTCATGACCCAAGAACATTTCATATCAAATCATAAGACTTTGAGCACTGGATATAATGTTTAGCGTATTCTCAAGAGCCTCGATATTCAATAAATGAAGGTAATGCATATGGATCATTTTTGTGCTTCCTATAGGGATGGAGCTGGGCTCTCCTAGTTATTCGATGATTATGTAATGATGAATTTTAATTTTTTATTTGGTTTCACTCATCCTTTTAAAAATGTTTTAACATTAATTTTTTCATAATCATCTTTAGCACAAGGTTTTGATTTGGGAAAAATCCTATCGAAATTTCGGTAGCATGCCGTCTGTAAATCGGACATTTTCCAAATTTACCATGCACCTAAAATCAGATAGATTCACGCAATCAACAAGTAATAATTTAGTTTAAGCATGCAAGAACCTATTTCCACTACCAGCATGCAATTCTCATCAACTGTATCCGTCATGCAGAAGGTATTCTAGACTAAGCATGCAATCAGGTAGTTCAATCAATATATCAAATAAAATATAGACTATCCATACGAAGATATTATCATTAGGTAATTGATGGATAGTGGCATTCAATACAAATAGGTTATCCATCGAATATAATTGAACTTAAATCACAAGATGGATATATGCATTTATTTAAAACAAATTATCCATTCATGAGAAACTATAGTCATTTAAATAAGAATGGACATAGGCATTCAGCTCACATCAGATCAAATTTAAACAATGTTGATCCATCATAGAATATATTCATTTAGCACACATGGATATTTGCATTCAGCTCATACAAAGCATCCAATATATAAGAAATAATAAGCACAATACAACAAAGTGCATATTGGATGAATTTTCAAAACATGATGCTCCCCCTCAATTATGTAGCCAAAGAATTTTACATTCACAGTATTTAGCATAACCAAATTTTCGAATATGGGGATGAGCTTATGAATTTCTTGAATTTAATTTTATCATTTGAATATGATTTATTGTTTAAGCTCCATAATAAGTTTAGGGTAGCATGATATATAATATCGTGATAGATTCCCTAAACTTTAATCTGTGTGATGGACAAAACATGCTATATTTAAAATTTTTCAAATTACAGCACACACATATATATAGCATAATGAATATAATGACATTTTAAAATCAATTTGTCCATTTGAATGGGATTTTATTTAAACATGCTTATGACATTTGAATTAAGAATTGATAGTTCTTTATAAGCACGCACTAACCAAAATTATCATATATTAACCAATCATAGTTATATGTATACATATTAAGCTCAGATTGGATGTGATCACTAAAACTCAGTATTGGATAGATTTCCTTAGGGTTCTTAGTATAACAATAGTGTATATTAAGACTTTGAATTTTAAGCATTATACACTATTTAGGCATTTAAAGTATTCTAACCCTATGTATAACAATTTCTAAAATCTTACGAGTATACGAAATTTCCTTTGAGATGTACCTCATAAGACATCATGCTATTACCATAAAGGTTTTATCATGATTTATTCAAAGATTTAATACAAGATATATCATACAAATCATGACATGAAATTAATACAAATGTCATATGATTCACAGCAACAAATAAATCAAACACAAGATATATCATGTGAATCATACTATGAGTTATTCAATATATTAGAAGGAGAATAGATATACCTTTAGGTTTTACTCCTTTTTAATCATTTAAGCTCGGACTGGTGTCATCTCTCTTTTGGTCCTTATACCTCTTATGATTCCCAAATGACCTTAGCACTCAAAAGAATGAACTTACAAAGGCATTAGTGACTAAGGCACACAAAAAAATATGCATGGCACACATATGATATGCATTAAAACATATGTCATGCAAATTTAATTCATTTTCAAAATTTGGGAAATTTGCAATTTGAAAACATTTTCAATGGGATATGATAAGCATAACAAACACGAATACTTTCCAAATCCACCAATCATTTGATTTTACAAACATATTTTCAAATTTAACATAGTAAAATCTATGCAATAAAACAATGGAAGATTTGCAAAGCGCTGACCCTCAAAATTGGGATACATCGAAAAGTTGAGCCGTTGCGATCTTTATGCATAAGCGGTTAAGCCTTTTGCAATGAGGCTCTGATACCAATTGTTGGAATTGGTGTGATCCCAAGAGGGGGGGGGGTGAATTGGGTTTTAAAAACTTTTTGGTTAATTTAAACAATTTGCCGAATCACTATAGTATCATATCCCATTCAACATGTATACATGTATGTAAAGTGAGTTTAACAATAAAAGCAAACATACACGTGTGCAGTATCTTATTTAAATCAAATGTGTGCATGAGAATAATTTCGACATTAAATAAACATTCATACATATGCTAAAATTAAGGTGTAGGAATTTAAATAAGATAGAAAGAGCGACACTAGATTTGTTATCGAGATTCAACCAAACTAGCCTACATCCCCGCCTTGGGCTTAGCCTCCAAGGATTCCATTATACCTGCTCACTTAACCGGGTGGAGCAAAAGCCTTTCACATCCTCTCCTTACGGGGCGAGGAAAACCCCAGCTTAATTACTAGGCTGAGCCAAACTAGTCTCATTTGCGGGGCTGAGACTCCCCAGTTCAATTCCGGGCTGAATCGAATTGGTCTCACTTACGGGGCTGAGACTCCCTAGTTCAATTAATGGGCTGAATCGAACCTTTACATGAAAACCATTTTCGTACATGAAAATATGCTTCTGAAATACAAGCAGAGATGTACACACTAAGATTATACAAATACACACTCCAATGAGAGTATATGCATGTAAATACAAATATAAAGCCCAAAATAAAATACTCTCTTTGAAAGTGATTTTGAGATAAAACAAGTGAAAGAGAGTTGGAGAGTCTTGAATAAAATATTTTGCCCTAAAGAAGAAATTTTTGCAATAAAAACAAGTTGGGGGAACTTTGATTAACAGAGGATTAGAGAGAAATTTAGAGTTAATCAAAGTTACTAATCTGGAGTAGTGAGGGGGTATTTATAGAGTTTGTGGAAAATATGACCGTTGGAGACACGCTCGGTATTTTGGAAAAGTTTAATTAAGTTTAATGACGTGTTAAACACTTAAAAAATATTCCAACCCGAGAGCACCGGTCGACCAAAATACTTTCGATTGACCGAAGTTCATATGGCTTGGTTGACCGGGCCAATTTTGAACTTCAGGGTTGGTCGACTAGGTAGGGCGATTTTTCCAAATTAGCGCAGTTCGATCGACCAGGGTGAAAATGAACTAAAGGTTCGGTCGACCGGAAGAGGCAATTTTTCAAAACAATGAGGTTCGATCGACCGGGACATTTTGAGCTGAGAAGTTTGGTCGACCAGGTAGTTGGGGCATTTCCCGAGGACCTTCGGTCAACCAGAGCGTTGGAGTACATTTTGGGCTTAGTCGACTAGGTGGTCAAGAAGTTGACTTCCTAGGAGGTTCAGTCGATCGAGGCCATTTGAATTACAAGAGTTCGGTCGACCGGGACATGGTCAACCGTTGACCTAGACCTAGGTTCGATCGACCGAGTTACAAATGAACTATGAGGGTTGATCGACCGAAAGTACAAAACTTGTGCATTTCAGTCCTATTTGAGCCAATGATCACCCTATTTCAAATGACCAAGTATGGGTATGCATAAGTGAGTGTCCTAAGGTCATTTCTAGATCCTTTTTGAAGACACCAAAAAATCCGGTGTCGATCGACCGAAGTTTTCGTAAATTTCGTTCTAACCCCGATTTTGACCCTAAAGCTATTCCAAAAACTTTGTATGATTTTAGTCTATTTAGAAAAGAGTTTTTGGTGAGATGTGCTGGTCCATAGGGTCTATCTACGGTCGTTCTGAGCATTCAAACACATCATGCAGATGCATGCAATATTATAGACCAAAGATAAAAAATAAATGCATATACAAATGAAAAACAAATGTCTTCGCCTTTTTGCTCTTCCGACTTCTTGGAATGCGTTTGATCGTATAGTCTTTAAGTCTTGCAAGCTTCCATTGCCATTGCCTTATGTGTATGTTAAATTAATGGACCTATTCACATGCTAAGTATATACATAAGAAACATGTGCATTGTCAACATCAAAATAGGGATCAGACTCAAAAAGTCAACAGAACCATTTGGGAAAACTTTTGATAATTTTTTTGATCAAAATGAATAAACCATGAATGAGTAAAGTTTCTAACATACATAGTGTAAAACCATGCTTTCATATAATCTTGATAATCATAGTTTTGAGGGACAAAAATTCCTTTGAATTTTTTTGAGATTCGTGGGTGTTGTCCCCACTTAGAGGGAGAAATTATTTTTAAAATCTTGATGTTTGAAAAATTTATTTTTAACGCATCTTGTAGATCATAGGTATGATCAATGATGACTGAGTTGGTTTCAACCAAAATTAATTCATAAAATTTTCTGTTCTTCAAGGTGTCTGGAGTGTCAAAATGAGAACCCTAAATGAAACGTTTTTTGACAACCTCGAAAGGGGAAGATGCATCCCATTCAGGTTCAATGGGAAACAAATCTTCAAATGCGTCTTTAATAAAATATCCTTTTAAAATCTTTTGAGAAGACGATGAGTGCTGTGGGGAAGAAACTTGTCCTTCCATGATTTCTCTGAAGGATGGAGCTTATTTAACCGGTGGTCTTATGAGGGGTGAATATCTATTGTAAGTAGGAATAACTTCTGGAGGCTTTGATGGTGAGGCTTTTGAGTAATAGTCGTAAGCTTTCTATCTTCTAGCCATGTTTACCCTGAAGAAAATCTCTTGTTAAAAAATATGGTATTGAATTTGAAAAGCCTTTTAATAAATTCAATTTTGAAGTCAAATACAGAGAGGATAGCTTGCTAACGAGCAAAGATTTGCTTTGAAACTAAATTTTTAACATCCTTTTCTAAAATATCCTTTGCACTTTTGCAATCAATTCTTAATAAAAACTCTTTATTAACTAAATCATCTTGAAACTTTTGGATGCATAAAACAATTGATAAAATTTCTTTTTTAACTGTTGAATAATTAATTTGAGGTCCTGTCCATGCACCTGAGTGAAACCTAACTAAGGTTTCTTTTGACTCAATCCTCTGTTTAAGGATACCCCCAAATCCAGCATTAGAGGCATCAATTTCTACTATCATAAAGGCTTTTGGATCGGATAAACTGAGACATGGTAAACTTTTGACTAAATTTTTTACTTTAATTACAATTTGAGTATGTTCTTCTGTCCATGCTGGTGGATTCTTTTTTAATCTTTTAAATAACAGTTTGAGTAATATTCTAATGTTTGGAATAAAATCCACGACATAATTAAGGCATCCCAAAAATATTTGAAGTTGATTTTTGTCCTTAATTTCATTTGGAAATTTATTGGCAAAGTCTAATGACCTTTGGATTGGAGTGATTGTGTTTTGATAAATATTATGTCCAAGAAACCTTATGTTAACTTAAAATAATTTGATCTTTGGCTGTGACACAACCAAATCATTTCTCTTAATGACTTCATAAAATATGTTTAAGTGTTTGAAATGTTGCTCCAATGATTCTGAGTATACAAGGACATCGTCAATGTATACTATTGTAAATTTTGTATAAGGATTAAAAATTTCATTCATAATGTTTTGAAATTCAGATCGAGCATTTTTTTAATCCAAATGGCATAACATTCCATTCATAATGACCGAAGGGTACTGTGAAGGCTGTTTTGTATTTGTCTTCTTCGACAATTTGTATTTGCCAAAATCCTAATTTCATGTCAAATTTTGAGTAAATTGTTGTTGTACAAAGTCTGTTTAATAAATCTTTTTTATTAGGTATTGGATACCTAATCCATTGTAAGGCTTTGTTAAGTGGTTTGTAATTTATGACAAGGCGCGGTGCTCCTATTTCTATTTCAACTTGATTTTGAACATAGAAAGCGGAACAACTCCAAGAAGATTTGCTTTTTCTAATTAATTTCTTTTCTAATAAATATTTGATTTCTTTTTATAGTATTCTAATAACTCATGATTCATCTGTATTGGTCTTACTTTTGTAGATATTTTGTCTTCAATAAAATCCTTTACATATGGTAATCGTACCATATGTTTCTTTCTTGACCAAAATGCATTTGGTAAATTTGAACAAACTTTCTTTTCTAATTTCTCTTTAAATTGGTCAATCTTTCTTTCAACTTCTCGGGTTTGAATTCTTTCTTCAACCTTTTTATGATAAATTTCTTTTGATAATTGCTTAATATGTTTTCTTTTTCATTTGATTAAATTAACTCTTTGGATTGCTAAATCTTTCAGAGTATTAACTTCCTTTTCTTGCATTTTCTCTAAAAATTCAAACGTAATTTCTTGGCCTCCTATTTCTGTATGAATACCTTTTTCATCAACTTGGAATGGGTAAATCAACATGAAGAAGGGTGTTCCAAGAATAATTTCATATTTCCTTGTTACAAACATGGACATCTATTATTTTGTAATCTATTTTTAATTTTGAATTATTGGCACCATATAATTGAGTATTTGTTTTTTCATAATAAGTTGTTGGTATTAATCCTTCTTGAACACAATTCATATAAGCTCCAGTGTCTAAAAGAGCACGAGCAACTAAAACAAATGTTTTATTAATTACAATTTTAACTTCTGTGTACCATTTATGTATGTTGACTTTTGACAAATATCCTAACTAAATTTCTTTTTCTTTATCAACTTGTGTATACATTTCATCTTCATCTTCTGATTCAATAATTTCAACCTTTTCTTTTCCTTTTTCTAAAGTTTTGACTTTTATTTGTAACTTCTGCATCTCAGTTTGAATTTTATTTATTTCTTCTTTTGTATTATTTACTTCTCTCTGTAAATCTTGTGTAGTAGGTTGATCCTTTTTATTGTCTTTTATTTCTTTCTCACTATATCTTTTTATTATTTTTGCGAGATTATAACCTTCTTTTATTTATGATATTTTTTATTTTGTTAATCTTTCCTTTAATTTTGCCAAATACTTACTTCTTATCTTTGGATTTTCGATGTGCTCAATCATTTCAAGCATGTCTTCACTTTCTTTTGAAATAACATTTATTCTGTTTGTACATTTTTCACAAAAACAAAATCCAACTTCTTCGTTACATGCTTCTCTTTTTGATGAAGTTTGTGAATAATCTGATGAGGTTTCTTGAATGTTATCAATAACCTCTTCTGACTCAGATGAGGATTCAATTGATTCAGATTTTGATGAACTACTTTTGATTAAAGAAATCATTTTCCTTTTTAAGTTTTTCTTCACAATTTAATTCTTTTATTTCCTGTTTAATTCTACAATTTTTTGCATAATGACCCTTCTTCCCACACTTGTAACAAGTTATTTCTCTTTTGTCTTTGTATTTTTGTTTTCCTTTATAATGTTTAGAGGGTTTTGAATATTTCTTTTTCCTCCTTTTATAGTACTATTTGTCATAATTTTTATGGTATCTTTAGAGGTTTTCTTGTAATATTTTTTATGACACTTATGTCCTTTAGAAGGGGCTTGGATTTTTTCGTAACCATATTGGGTACAAAAATCTCCTAGTTCTCCCTTATTCCTTTTGAATTTGCTTTTCTTTTGAGACTGTATCTTTAATTCATTGCAAAGTCTTAGACCTTCATGATTAATGACACTTATAATCTGACCATAAGTAATTCTTTCATAATCTGTTCCTACTGTATCTTTGATTCTGTCAGGAACTCTTTGAGCAAATAATTTTGGTAATCCTCCTATAAATTTTTCTTTCCAAAAACCACTTCTTCCATCTGGTCTGCTTAGAACTTTTGCTAAAAAATATCTTTGTACTATGAAAAATCTGATAATTTTGGACAAGAAAGGTTGACAAGGATAACACTATTTTTTTCAATTACTTCATTTGGTTCTCCCACGAAAGCTTTTAATATTGTCCATAGTAATGCTGAAATGACATCACTGATTGGAGTATGTTGACCATTATCTTCTTTAATCTTGATTGCTCCATAAATATCTACTTTTTCATATTGAGTAAGGTAATTATCCCACCATGATCTTAAAGATCCATTGAATCCTTGTACTAATAAATCTACAATAGTAGTTTCTGAAGTTTTCTTATCACTGTATTTATAAGTTGCTGCTGCTAATGTTATTTGTTGAACAATTTTAATAACCTGATATTCTGTAAAACCATCTAGGTTCCATTCATAAAGAGATCCTCCGCTAAAACTTCTTTCTTCCTTAATAGGTTCATCTTCAAATAGTAAACTTGGGAAAGTTGGCTTTTTGTAATAAATTCTTTAACTTTTATTTTTCCAATGATTGCCTATTCTATTTACTTCGTAATTTTTTTCTTTAAAATTCTTTTCTAAATTATGAATAGCTTCTTCTTTATTAAGAACATTTAAATTACATTTTTTAAACATTTCTTCAATTTTCCCATAATTTTTTCTTCTTTAGAATCTACTAAATTTTCTAGTTAGCATGGCTATATCATCATCAGTGTCAGGTTCGCTGCATTCACTAGATGTGTTAGTGGAGGTTTTCAATGCAGTCACTTTCTTCGCCCTATTGTGTTCACTAACTCTCTCATTTATAGCTAATTCATAAGTGATCAGGGAATCTATCAATTCATCTAAAGTCATGGCCTTAAGGTCTCTACCCTCAAAAATGGTCGTAGCCTTGGCTTCCCAAACAGGTGCCTGTAATGACCTGCTTATCTTATCATATATTGAATTAATAATAAAGTCAACCCGAACCCGTGAGTGATGGGGACACATCTGACATTCACAGCAAAAACCTAAGCAGCAATAAATATAAATCGACATCCATACAACCATAAAATGCATAACACCAAAGTCAAATACATTCTTAAAACACTGAGTTTATATACAATCTCCAAACACAAAAAAATATATATATATCTAGGAACCTTCTACGTAAGTTTCCTGACCCTAAATCAAAACTTACCCTCCTAGCACGGTAGTAACAATCTATCTCAACGACGGCCTCAATCCGCTAGTCTTTCTGGGTTTCTTGAAAATTATTTAAGTTTGAGGGGTGAGACACTTTTCAGTAAGGAAAAATAAACTAAATACAGCTGTGTGGCAACAGGAATATTTGATGCTATCATACATATATAGTACATTTCATATGCTGAAAAACATTCATCATAACATACTGAATAATCATATACTTTCATAATTTCTAATAATTTGTACTGATCATGAAATATTTGATATAACTGATAATACTGAAATTTACCTAGGATGTATAGCTAGCTGATGTCATGTATTACCCCCCATGATGGGTTGTGTAGCTCGAAGGCTAGATCCAACAATGGCTGGTTGACCACTACCGAGTTAAAAATGTCTGTAAGTACGATAGGCCCACCACACCTTGGTTCGGAGTTCCAAGTGGACGTCTACAACTCTACACTAAAAGCCACATCGACTATCCATCTCCCACCCCCTTGTGGGGGTGGTTAGCACAAGTCTAAACATAGTAATCTGATCCGTATAGTTATGGTACCATCCTTCTGCAACTGAACTGAGCTATCATCCGGATTCTGATAACATATAATACATGATAATATACTTGCCTAACATAAATAGATTGATAGCATTTTCTGAAATAAAATACATACATATGGCCTTGCGCTAGTTTCTTTCATATTTGCGGCCTTGCGCCAAAATCATACGTAAAACACGGCCTTGCGCTCGCTATCAATCCCGGCCTTGCGCTGAATATTTCATACATATCATTCTGAATAAATAATTCATTTATCATGTATTTAGAAACCATAATGTACTACATTATTGCATAATTTCTAAAAGCATACTTCATTCATAAAATTTGTCATACCATTTTGGTCCTGAAGAATCTACTAAATTTTCTAGTTAGCATGGCTATATCATCATCAGTGTTAGGTTCGCTGCATTCACTAGATGTGTTAGTGGAGGTTTTCAATGCAGTCACTTTCTTCGCCCTATTGTGTTCACTAACTCTCTCATTTATAGCTAATTCATAGGTGATCAGGGAATCTATCAATTCATCTAAAGTCATGGCCTTAAGGTCTCTACCCTCAAAAATGGTCGTAGCCTTGGCTTCCCAAACAAGTGCCTGTAATGACCTGCTTATCTTATCATATATTGAATTAATAATAAAGTCAACCCGAACCCGTGAGTGATGGGGACACATCTGACATTCACAGCAAAAACCTAAGCAGCAATAAATATAAATCGACATCCATACAACCATAAAATGCATAACACCAAAGTCAAATACATTCCTAAAACACTGAGTTTATATACAATCTCCAAACACAAAAAAAAATATATATATCTAGGAACCTTCTACGTAAGTTTCCTGACCCTAAATCAAAACTTACCCTCCTAGCACGGTAGTAACAATCTATCTCAACGACGGCCTCAATCCGCCAGTCTTTCTAGGTTTCTTGAAAATTATTTAAGTTTGAGGGGTGAGACACTTTTCAGTAAGGGAAAATAAACTAAATACAGCTGTGTGGCAACAGGAATATTTGGTGCTATCATACATATATAGTACATTTCATATGCTGAAAAACATTCATCATAACATACTGAATAATCATATACTTTCATAATTTCTAATAATTTGTACTGATCATGAAATATTTGATATAACTGATAATACTGAAATTTACCTAGGATGTATAGCTAGCTGATGTCATGTATTACCCCCCATGATAGGTTGTGTAGCTCGAAGGCTAGATCCAACAATGGCTGGCTGACCACTGCCGAGTTAAAAATGTCTGTAAGTACGATAGGCCCACCACACCTTGGTTCGGAGTTCCAAGTGGACGTCTACAACTCTACACTAAAAGCCACATCGACTATCCATCTCCCACCCCTTTGTGGGGGTGGTTAGCACAAGTCTAAACATAGTAATCTGATCCGTATAGTTATGGTACCATCCTTCTGCAACTGAACTGAGCTATCATCCAGATTCTGATAACATATAATACATGATAATATACTTGCCTAACATAAATAGATTCAAAGCATTTTCTGAAATAAAATACATACATATGGCCTTGCGCTAGTTTCTTTCATATTTGCGGCCTTGCGCGAAAATCATACGTAAAACACGGCCTTGCGCTCACTATCAATCCCGGCCTTGCGCTGAATATTTCATACATATCATTCTGAATAAATAATTCATTTATCATGTATTTAGAAACCATAATGTACTACATCATTGCATAATTTCTAAAAGCATACTTCATTCATAAAATTTGTCATATCATAGTACTTCCCACGTAAAATAATATTCATGCCACACATTGCTGTATGAAATCATACATTATATTCTAAAATCATAATTTCTAGCATTTCATACGTATATATACATTTCAACATAATAACAGTATTTTCTTAAATATGCATTTTCTCCATAATATACAAAGATAATACATGCTTTCCTGAAAATTAATTTGCTAATAAATAATAATAATTTTCATGGAAAATAACTGTTTTAATTTATTCTCTTACCTGATTTCTAAGAAGAAACCCCCTAAAATACACTCGTCCTGCACTCGCAGGGTTCCCCGTTCAACACCCTGAAAACAACAACTCCTAGAACTAAATTTTAGTATTTTTCCGCAAATAACATTTCCTATAACTATTGGAAGACCAAAATTTGTATAAAAAGCCTTACCTTAAACCAGGGATGAATTTCAACTCGGTCCCACCAATGATCTGCTCCGGCAGACTTGGAGAGAACTTCCCCAGAAGCGTCATGGTTGCCTCAGATCATCGATCTGGCAAATGTCGGAGCCAAATCGAAGAGAGAGGAGAGAGAAACCGTAGAGAGGAGAGAGAGGGAGGATTTTTTTGATTTTCTGCATAAAAATCCGAGGTTTGGGCTATTTATACTATGAGCTTCATCAATGAGGTCAAGTGACAATTCGTCGATGAACTCTCCCCTTCATTGACAAAATTCAGGGTCGCCCAAAACATCCTCTTGGTGTCTTCTCATCGATGAAGCACGCCTTTGTCGACGAGCCTATACTGTCATGTTGTCGACGAACGCGAACGTTCGTCGACGAAGTCTGCTGCCTCCTTCTATTGCTGTTTCCATTTCTCTCTCTCTCTCTCTCTCTCTCTCTCTCTCTCTCTCTTTATTATTATTTAAATACCATTATTCTTTGGGTCATTACAAGGAAAACCTCTAAGGATCTTCCTAATCATCTCATATGTGGGATAGGTCTTCCCTAATGCATGCAGTGAGTTTATGATGTGTGTGAATCTATTGTACATGCTCTGAATGGACTCACCTACATTCATCCTAAAGGCCTCATATTCACTAGTCAACATATCTATCCTACTATATTTCACATCCCTAGTACCCTCATATATGATTTCTAACTTTTCCCAAATTTCTTTTGCAGTAACACATGCCATAATTCTATTAAACTCATTTACATCAAGACTACAATACAGAATGTTCATAGCAGTGGCATTCAAACTAACAGCTTTCATATCCTCATCATCATATTCTTCCTCAGTTTTAGGAACTCTAGTTGTAACCTCTGTTTTCATAGGAACATGATTTCCCTTAGAGAGGATCCTCCACACCTTCCAATTAGTATTTTGGAGATATATGCGCATCCTCTATTTCCAGAAGGTGTAATTAACACCATAAAAAATCGAAGGTCGTGTGAAAGATGGTCTATAAGGGAAAGGGGTCACGGAGCTATGAGCCATATAAGATCTTTTGCAAAATAACTACTAGTCTATGCTACGTGGCTCTGATACCAATTGTTAGCTTTACCATGATCTCGAGAGGGGGGGGGGTGAATTGGTACTTTTAAACTTAATCCCCTAGGTCAGCAACCTAACAACAGTATATTCACAACCCTATGGTCAATCTAGTGCAGGTAAAGTAAACCAATTATTACTATAATGCTCACTTAAACGGGTGGAGCGGCACCTAAACAACCAAGTCAATTAGCACAAGGCTGACCTCAACCTTTACAACCAATCCTTACCGGACCGGATTACCACCCCCTTAGGCCATGCCTAGAAACACAATAGTATATTCACAATAATGAAATTAGTACAGTGATTATGCTTTCATGTAAAGCAAATTTGTACCCAATATAAACAATCACATGCACCACCAAACGATATAATAAAGTAAGCTCATTGTGGTCTTAGATATCTACTCTCAAATATTTATTCAAGCATTGCAATCAGTTCGTGAGAGTGCGAATAATATGATCTTTATATCACACAATATATTCAGTCACAATGCTCAAACAAAGTTATTAGCCACACTTCAGATATCTTAACAGATGATTTTTCTCAATGTATAAAGTTTAAGAGATGTATAGATTTTGTTTGCAAAAAAGATTTGATCTTTGTGTTCTAAAGATAATATTACTCAAGGAATATTGCAACAAAGATATTTAGAACATAAAAAAAATATCTTTCCAAGAAATTTTCTCAAAATGAAAAACACGAGATATTTGAAGATGATTTTAAAATATTTTTAGCAACCAAAATCGAATGAGAACTTCTTAAGATATTGCAATGATAGTGCAATACTCAAAAGCTCAAGTGAAGTCTTCTTAGGAAAGGATTATTAACAAAGTCTCCTAAGAAAACTTGAGGCCTTGCTCTCAAACAAAATAATATCAAACAATCACAAATTTGAGAGAGCAAACCTATAGGACAAGAACACTCAATTCAAACTTACAAACGGATTATTGGCAATATGACAAGGTAAGTATGAGTGTAGGAAACTTGGAAGTAAGAGAGAATGATTTTGAAATTCAGAGAAAAATCACTAATCAAGTTTGTTAATCTTGTGCTAATTATTCTAATTGAGGGGGTATATATAGATTTCCCAAAAAATATAACCGTTCAAGACACATATGGAATTGTTATAAATATTTTAATACATTTTAACCAAAATAATTCCATTTTATTATTTTAACCACAGTAAAAACATTGGGGCAAACTGAGAGCATCGGTCGATCGAAGTAAGGTTTGGTTGACCGAGTTGTGCACATTCGGTCAATCGGGCATAAATTGAACTAGAAGATCAGTCGACCGGACATGGCGTCCTAAAGGCGATTTTTTTTTTCTTTGTGGTTCGATTGATCAGGAGCTTTTGAACTGAGTAGTTCGGTCGACCGGAGCATTGAGTTCTTACACATGGGAACTCGGTTGACCAGGTGGTTGGCATACAATTTAGGCTCGGTCAACCGTATGGTCAAATAGTTGACTCGGAAGGAGTTCGGTCAATCGGGTGAGAATGAAATGACAAGTTTGGTTGAACGGGTAGTGATCAAACTATTGACCCGGCACCGGCGACCAAGAGGATTTGTACTTGAGCAGTACGGTCGACCGAACATGCGACTTAAGTGCATTTCAGGTCAATTTAATTATGCAATCACCCTTTCCTTATGACCATATATATATGTGCATGTGTGAGTGTCCTAGGGTCATTCTAGGCCTTTTTTGTTTTGATCTTACCTATCAAATCATGCATGTGATGCATACGATTATTACAACCCAGATCCTATTTACTATTACAGACTCATAATGAATATAGAAATTAAATACAACATAAGTAGGATCTTCAGGGCCTTCAACTTTTACTTCTTGTGTCGCCATTTTGAGTTTCCAATTATATGCCTGCACATATCCTCAAACATCAATCAAATACAACAAGTATTTGTCATTATCAAAACTCGATATGACCTATAAGGTCAACATATACAATTTTGTTTTGCGTAGGTATTTTTTATTTCTTGAGCGCCGATCTAAATGGTAGGAAACTCAAGCAGTGCTCCGGTGACGGTATTGTTGTATATAGGGGGAACATTATAACCGGAGCAGATGGTGTTAGTTATAATACTCCGCCAGTTCGACCAATTCGAATTGGCTATAGGTGTAAATTAAATAAATTGTATGTGAAGATATACAAATATTTGCATATTGATCCAGATCAATATGCATTGCGGGTGACCGCACGATACCCTTAGTGTGGGTTCAATAATACAGTCCTCTACAAGGCTGTTCCCATATATGATGATTATGGTCTGCGCATTGTGTTGGATGCACACTGTGTAGATTCGATATATTTAACTGTGCAATTATATGTTGAAACCATTCCTTAAATGGGTGTAACCACGGCTAGGTAGCCAGAGGCGCCTGCTGAGTATTTGGATGAAGTGGAGGAAGACACCCAACAAACACGTCATATCGATATGAGTGCGGAGGTTGGTGGTATGCCTATTGTGGATTTTAACAAATATCTTGGATCGTCGTTTGAGCCATTGATGTATGAAACACCTGTTCCTGACACGTATTCGCAGGGAGGTTGCGAAGAAGTCTTGCCAGAGGGTCCAGAATCGTTGTTCGCCATTGCAAAATGATGCATTGGACAAGAGAATGAACATTACGAATGATGTTAATCGTCAAGATGAAGACACGTATGAGCAGGAAATGGGTGAAGGGTTAAATGAGTCCCCTGATGATGAGAGCCCACCCCTCAGTGAAATGGATGATGCCACGTACGACATCTAGTTCATGGATAAGCCTCCGATGTACGGTCATATTGACGTAGATGCTACAAATTCAACTACGGTAGATGAGCTTCCTATACATGTGACTCGTTGAGATGAATCCTCTAAGCTGAGTGGGGGGATACTCTTCAGGTTGAAGGATCAGTTGATCGTGGTAATGCGAATGTATCACACTTGAACTCACCATGACTTCCACGCTGTTCGATTTACCCCAGAGTTGTGGGTTGCTAGATGTAAGGAGCACAATTGCAGATGGAGATTGCATGTAATGTATTGGATGAAACACCGATTATTCGAAATCACCCAATATGGTGGTCCGCACACGTGTCTGAACAAACTTCTCTCACATGACCATAACTAAATCACTTCATCCCTCATTGCTAGGGAGATAGTGAATATGATAAAGGGAGATGCGTCGACGTCGATCGCCACATTGAAGGAGTTCATAGATCATCGTTTTGGCTATTCAATTGGGCAAACAAAAAGTAATTAGCCAAGTATTCGGCGATTGGGAGAAGTCTTATCAAACATTGCCGAAGTGGATGGAAGTGATGTGCGCGTACAATCTATGTTGTCTTCATTCCATTACTGATAGGAATGACATTTTCCTTATATCAGATTGGCATCCAGAAATTTTTGCTGCAGTGCAACGCAATCCTGATTGGAAACCACCACGTGGCCACCACTGATTCTACCTTCGACACGTGGTCAACAACTTAATATGAAAGTACAAAGTGTCAATCTGAAGCGTATTGCCGAGTGAGCGGGAAGGAAGCATTGGGTAAGAAAATTTAACATGTGAATGGAGAGGATATTTGATGAGGGTGGGGAACCAGTGAAGTCGTTTTTTGATCAGATCCCTCCTTATATGTGGACTTAGTGCCACGAGGGTGGAAGAAGGTTTGGGAACATGACCACTAACCTTGTGGAATGTTTCAACACCATCCTGAAAGGTGCTTATAGCCTTCAAATAATAGCCTTTGTGTAACTAACATTTTATCTCATTGCACATTATTTCAATAGCTGACTGGAGGTTGCTCGTAATGCAATATTTGGAGGAAATGTATTCACTCTACATATATTGCTAGCGATGGAAAGAAGGAAGTTGAAGGCGACCAGACATCAAGTCACAATGTTCGACCAGTCGAGGGGTAGTTTTAGCATCAAAATCGCGCAATTGGGGCCACATAAAGGGAATAAGGTCTAAACTTTGAGCATTTAGAGACGCGAATGCTCGTGTGGAAAGTAACAAGCATTACATTTTCCCTGCTCCCACCTTCTCGCTGCATGTGGAGAGATGCGGTTGAACGAGCTTCAGTATGTTGAGTCATGTTGGAGCACTGTCGACCATTATGTGATATACGCCATGGATTTTCATCTGATTATGCACGAGGCGTATTAGCCAGTATCCTCATTAACCACTTTGTAGGAAAATCCTGCATATGGTCGACATAAAGGTCAATTAAGAAGCTTACGTATACACAATAAGATGGACGCACTAGAAGGTAGGAAGAATATCATGTGCAACATATGTCATCAAGAAGGACATAAACGCACAAGGTGTCCGAGAAGGACACAACCTGGGGATGCTTCTGGGTCATCGCACTAGTCATTATCACTTATAGGGGTTCGTCTAGGTGTCATAGTATTATTATATTGACTGTATTTCATCGTTACTAAAAAGCAAGGTGTAGTCCCAAAAGGGGGGGGGGGGTGAATTGGATTTTAAAACTTTCTTTTAATTCCTATGAGAACTTCTTCTTGATTAATTAATTTTAGACTTGTTTGTTTAATTCACCAATCATATAAGAACATAGTTCCTTTATTTAATTCACAACCACACAACTATATAATCTTTCAAGTAATCAATCAACCACAATTTGAAAGCAAACAACCAAGTGATTTGCCAAGTACAAGTTAACTGTAGCACTATTTAGATTGATGAAAGTTTGCAAGATTCAACACTCTTTGAAATATAAACACATTCCAATCAATATCAAACTTTAAACCATTCAATCACAATATAGCTTTGGTTGTCAGCTCTAGGTATATCAATTTGAATCAAGCCTTGTATATATGAAAATTGTCTCTCAATTTGATATTCAATGCAACATCCAATCACTCTTTCCAAATACTTAAACCTTAAATAAACTTTAAGTTAAAGAGTCTTGGGGTGTTGAATCAATCAACGCACTACTTTATAGTTTCCGCAAAAGATTGATCAACTAACGAACTTCCTTTCGGTTTCTGCAATACCAAAAGCAAATTAAGCTTTAATTTTATTTAATATCTAATTCATGTAGTGTATATAATTCAAATATCTAAAACATCCACGCAATTGTATATGTACTGAAAATAAAAAGAGTAGGGAAAGAGAGAGTGAGACCAGAATTTTTATGAGGTTTGACTTATACTCAGCCTATGTCCTCGCCTTTGGCAAACCACCAAAGGATTCACTAAACCTGTTCCTTTAACGGGCCAAAAAAACCTTTACAACACTCGTTGGTTAAGGCTAGAGCCCGCCTTCTCCAAACGATATCGCCTCGTTCGATCACTCCTTTAAGCTAGAGCCCGCATCTTTAAACAATATCCTCTTACTTAGCCAACAATCCAAACAGTCCTTGGAATCGTCAATCTACAAGATATAAATCAAATAGACATGTACAAATAATGCTCACACAAAGAGCTGATTAGTACAATTTAGAAACTAATATACTTCAATTCAAAATACCAAAAGAATGAAGTAAGAAGCTTAATGTAAATATCACCGGTTTACTTATCTTTGTTGAGGATCATGAAATTTGCAACAATTCAGCACTTAAAGCAGATAGCAAGAGCTTTGAGTGAAAGGGATTCTGAAAGAATATTCAATGCTTGGTGTGAATGTGAAGATTATAAAACATGTATTTATAGGCTTGAAAAACATTCACATTCGTGCTACCTAAGTTTACTTGGAGTGCCCTCCAAGTTTCTAAAAAGATTGGGGCGCAAGTCAATTAGATTTGAAAATTAGAAGTTTAAAAAATCTGCCCATTGTCGTACTTCAGTTTCCTAAAAGGCAACCTCGGTCTCTTGTAGTGAGTTCAAGAGCTTGAAGATACAGGGTTAGGTGCTTGAAGACACACTACTTGTTTTAATTTTCTTCAGCAAAAAATCCTCGGTCGCCTGAGGATTTTACCTCGGTCGCCTGGACAGTAAAAAATCAGTTTCCTTCTTCCTTTTTCAAAGATATTTGGTTTCCGTGCTTTCTTACTTTTGAAAGAAATTTTTTGGGGTTTTAAAATAAAGTCTCTAAGTCCATTTATATCTCCCTAATGAGCTTCATTTAATTCATAATGATATTTTTACCTTTGAAGTACTTACATGAAGATTTCCTAACAGATTAAACACTTCTTGTTCTTTGAAAACTTCATGGTCATCTTGGAGCTTTGAGTTCATTTCATCTTCAGATGTCTTTGAGCTTCCCTTTTTGATCACTTCATGACACATCAGTACTTTTAAGCTTGTTGGTGATATTTCAAAGCTTTGTTGGTTTTGGCTTTCTAAGTTGCCTAAAAACATCATTACTTGAACACACAATGTCATCAAACCTTTCCTTCATTTGTTACCATCAAAACAAGAGGTGAAAGCCTTGTTTAGGGTAACAGTTATGTTTTGCAGGATCGATCCAGGGTCATCTAATGCCAGGGTCATCTGATGCTAGCATCCTAATGATGGAGGATCAGCAACGGTCCAACAGAGCATGGGCCAATTCGCACGTCAATCCCTTATACTGTCGAGGGGGCACGCAATTAATCCACGATTGGATAGCTGCAGACGCCCGCATCATTCAATGGATATGAGATGCTGGATTCTATGAGATTTATCATATTGGCCATGTTTAGCTGGACTGGCATCTAGTGACCTTCTTTATGGAGCAATGGAGACCTGAGATGCACATGTTCTACCTACCGCACAGGAAGGCAACTATCACCCTCCAAGACATTGCGATTTTGTTTGGGTTGCTGATTGATGGGAGGCCCATCACTGGTTGTACTGCTGGACCAATAGAGCAGGGGGAAGGCAGTCAGGGAGGAGCGTTACGCCATATATGTGAGTGATTTTTAGGGTTGGTGCTACTTGATAGCAAGATGGTTGGTTCCCGCGTCCACATGCGGTTTCTTGAGGGGGAGATGTTTCACCAGCTCCCGGCAGATGTAGATGTGCATACTGTAGCGTTCCACACATGAATCCACTTGTTGCGTTTGATATGTGGGATGCTGTTTTGTGACCTCTCGGGGAGTTATTTGCATCAGATGTTCCTCCCAATCCTTACGGATTTGACTGAGATACGTTCGTATAGTTAGGGGTTGGCGACATTAGCATGGCTTTGCAGGGAGATGTGTCGCGCAGCTAACCAGTTGCGGTGCGAGATCTCTGGCCCACTCCACTTATTACAAGTTTGGGCATGGGAGAGATTCACTTCCTTAGCTCCTACACGCCGCGGTGCCCTTCGTATTGATAGGGACGAGGACGGTCGTCCGATTGACCCAATCCCACTCACATTCTGATTAGTAATTTCATTCACAATGCATTTGTGAATTGAGTACTACAATACTAATTTGTAGTATGTACTAGTCATTACACTTATTAACTTACGTATTACTTTACACAGATGGAGGGATGAGTTGAGGGCACCGTCGGTTGCATAGCATACGTTGCCTTGGTATAGGTTCGAGTTTGACATGCACCGGGAGCACGAGGTATACTCACATTCAAGGGTAGCACATCATAATCTTTTTCCATCAGATACATGACCCACCTATTAAATTATACTTATGTTTAAGTGTAGTTCTTATGGACGCCCTACGCAGATGATATCTTGGTCGACCTATCCACTGATTATATAGTTGGGAGGGACTTGTGGGTAGCCCGAGTGCCACTCATATGTTTTCATATTATCGAGTGGTATCTTCCTGACCAAGATATGCATCATTTTGGCTATTGACAAGGCATTCCCGATCACTTTTTGACGTCAGGGGTAGATGTACATGGGGAGGACCTGCACAAGATTGATGGGCGCGGTCGAGGGGTCACAGACTGGGCGGTCGAGCACCAGATGTACGTGACTGCTTGGCATTATCGGCGAGAGTACATTATAGGGGGAGTGGCAGAGGATGGTCTGATGCATCTGGATGACCCATACTATATGTGGCATAGGTCCATCACACGATGTTTCGTGAATAAGACCACTACTGTCTATATGAGCCTCGTAAGAATACTTTAATGCACGCCTACTTTTTTACTAGCTACGTTACGATGTCAATGTAGTAACCAATTTTTTTCGTATGTTGCAGGCGGACGTACTACAGGAGGTTGATGTACTTTCTTCAGATCCCGCTATTCAGAGACTAGTGAGAGCTGGATTGGACCTTGTCCATGAGGACGGTTGATGAATCCTTATAGCTTGATGTGCCCTGCATCCACGAGGAGGTCGACTAGCTCCAATATGAGGAGATCGAGCAGCTTCCTCCAGTCGTCCACCGAGTCTGGCCTTCTCGCCGCCCGTTGTACAGGCATAATATGTACTCGGCCCATCGGCACCGTATGCGCCTTCGATGGTGGCTGATATTGTGGGTTCATCTAGTAGACAGGAAGATGCTCCCTCGGACTCTGCTACCACCCCCTCGATGGATTACCTATTAAATGACCTGATCGATGCAGAGGAGGTGGATGCACCCACTATGCCACCTCGGTCTCATCTAGAGCCTTCATATGTGTTATCTCCCCATCCGCTTCGCATAGATGTAGATGATGCAGTTCCTTTTTGGCAAAGATGTTGGGCTTACAGCACGTCAATGGGACAAGACACCAGACACGGAGGAGATGCCAGGAGAGGGCTGGTGCCAACGGTAGCCACCCTGAAACTGGAGATAACCCCCATGCAGCATGGAGTAGTCCGCTCGATTTTGTTTATTTCATTTGCACAACTTCTATTTTTTATTTCTTCATTTGTACATCTATTTTTTTTTCATTTGTACAACATGTATTTTCTATTTTTTCATTTGTATAGCATCGTTGTATTATTTATGTATATAATTAGGAATATTTATTCATTTTCTGCAGCATATGTAAATGTGAATGAATGTTGTGTATGACAGGTGTGAATGAAAGTTGTAAATGAATGTTGTTTTTATTCCCACCTCCCCAATTAAAAGTTGTGTATGACAGGTGTGAATAAATGAATATTTATTTTCATTTTTACAGTTATTTGATACGTTGAATGTTTATGAAAGTTGTGAATGAAAGTTAGGAACATACTGGTTTCGTTTGTATACGAAAAATGTTTTCTTTAAACAAGTGCGTGGATGGGATATGGTCATTTTTCAAATGTTTTCTTTGTGAAATTTTTATAGTTATTTGATACGTTGAATGTGTATGAAAGTTGTGAACATACTGGTATCATTTATATACGAAAAATGTTTTCTTTGAATAGGTGCGTGGATGGGATATGGTCATTTTTTTAAAAGGAGGCTCTGTTGAAATTTTTACAGTTATTTGATACATTGAATGTGTATGAAAGTTGTGAACATACTAGTATGGTTTGTATACGAAAAATGTTTTCTTTAAACAGGTGTGTGGATGGGATATGGTCATTTTTAAAAAGGAGGCTCTGCCGAAATTTTTACAGTTATTTGATATGTTAAATGTGTATGAAAGTTGTGAACATACTGATATCGTTTCTATATAAAAAATATTTTCTTTGAACAAGTGCATGGATGGGATATGGTCATTTTTTAAAAGGAGACTCTATCGAAATTTTTACATTTATTTGATATGTTGAATGTGTATGAAAGTTGTAAACATACTGTTATCATTTGTATATGAAAAATGTTTTCTTCGAACAAGCACGTGGATGGGATATGGTCATTTTTTAAATGTTTTCTCTATAAAATTTTTACAGTTATTTGGTACATTGAATGTGTATGAAAGTTGTGAACATACTGGTATCGTTTGTATAAGATAAAAATTTTCTTGAACAGGTGCGTGTACGGGATTTGGTCATTTTTGAAAAGGAGATTGCCAAAATTTTTACAGTAATGATTCTTTATATGATTGGACGCACAGACCACACTAAATGATAATATTCATATTATAGAAAGTTGGTTCAACAACAAAGGAAAATTATAATTTAAGTTTTGTAACAACGAATGATAAATTTATAATATAATTTTTTTACATTAATGATAAATTAATTATATTTTAAGAATTAGTTAACCAGAACATGACTTTGTAAGTTATAAGAAGGATATGTATATCAAATTTTGAGCTCCAATACTTACTTGATATTATTCATATTATAGAATATTGGTTCAACAACAAATAAATAACTCAAAGCGCATGGTTGAATATGGGCAATGGGAGTCACTAGTCAAAAATATATCAGTCATACATTATAAATATACACTAATAACAAGATTATTTTAAATTAAAACTGTTCAATAACCATCATTTCAGTAGCTACAATTGCCCGAATCTACTAACACATATGACGTATAACTAAACAAGATCATGTAGGTCATCTGCAGAAAAACCAACCTCATCTAACAACACATGGTAATGTGTGGGCATTGTGCTCCCTCAAATTAAAGCAAGTAGTAAAATAATTACAATTGACATATAGGGTTGAAAGGCGTAAATAACTCTAATTATCCCACCTCAATAACATGTGAAAATGTAAGTGAGATTCTGGATATTTAAATAGTCAGTTTAAGAATTTGTTTATATCTCCCAACCCATAGGACACCATAAGACGGAAGAAAAAAGAAATAATGGTGTTTTAACTAGGCTCTACTTCACATTTGAAAACATGGTATGTACATCTACAACATTCCTTTTGGACATCCACCAACTTGGAAGAACTTAGTGTGATGATTATTTTGAGCAACAATTACCAGAAATTTGGGACACCACTTCTCATCAAGGGACTTACATGCCTACACATATGAAACATTGTTAAAAAAATTTATGATCACAGATCTATTTCAAATTAATCCAAGGAAATAGTGGGGGTAACAAGTGTAAAAAAAGGACTTGGATAAGCATAAACACATCTATAATTTGATCCAACTCAATGTTCAAAACTTGGTTGAATCGGGATTCTCTATAAGGAGATGGCACTTTGTGTTGTGATGATTTCAACCTTTTCAATTTCACTAACCAAAGAAACTCTTCTAAGAAATGCAAGTGAAGCAGTGGCAGAAATTTTTTGAGCCAACATCTTTTAGTTTACTTAAATCCTTACTAAATTCAGATCAAGTGAAAGGGGAACTTAACTTCCAAATTTTGGATTAGTTGTTCACTGATGAAATGGATTTAATTTCAACCCATAGGAAGCCAAGTAGTTATGATGGGATGATTTCAATGGATGCAATCTTTTCAGTGGGTTGTGAAGCAATGTCTAGGTCAAGAGTATTGTTGCATGGACGTGTTGCTTTCTTTCTATGTCTTCCGAGAAGTTCTTGTGAACTTCAAGAAGATGTGAGACCCATGATAGTTAGAAAGCTTGATTGGCTTTTAAATATTTTGATCGATGAAGAGGTGTATTGTTCATTGCTCGTCTTGCAAATTCCTATATTTCATGACACTGGAAAATCCCAGGAGTTAGCTTGGCAACCAATGTTTTATTGGTTTTGGCATACTTTGAAAAGCTTCATAATTGTGGTTTCTTCAAGTCTAGCTTGGGGAGAAGTACTGTATTTCTTGCTCGAGAATGGCTTCCACCCTCACTTCCTTTGTAGGGAGATTGTCATGGAACTTTGGTGCTTTATGGCACGTTATGCACGCACACTTGGTGAATGATGTTGTTGATGAACTTAGCTCATTGTTGAAGTTAGTGGCATCTTATCAATCTGTTCTTATTCCGGGATGCGCTTTCAGAAAATTGGCAAGATCAATCTGTGTGCTTCTTACTTGTAGCACTCAATCTACTTGTGGATCTCAAGCATCATGTCTTTTGAGTGTGGCCCTTCTTAAGGAGGGATTCCCCCTCACATTGCTTAATACAATAGAAGAAATAAAGTCATGGAAAAAATTATTATAGATTATTATTACTTCATAGAGAGTTCTGATGATAAGTCATGCAGTTCTAGTTTGTTTGGAGTGCCAGTTTTTGCATTGTCTGCTGCCTCCCAGTCTCTGAAGTAAAAAGATTACTATATACATTATTTGTGAGCATTATATTGAGTTCTGTGAGTATCAAATTGTTTGAATAATTCTAGAAACATATAGTGTCCATTTAGTTTTGGAAAATAGTTTTTTTTTTTTAGTTAATAAATGAACAGCAATAAATAGTTTTGGTACTATTTACTTGTAACTGTTATTAGTATACATTCACATGTTTCACATACATTTATATTTTTAATTAAATTCAAAAATTGAATTTATTCTATGTGAAAATTTAAATTATTAAATGATTCTTCACTCCAAAAATTTAATTTATTATTACTATAATAACTAAATAAAAAAGGAGAATACAAAAAATTGAATCAATCCATGTTACAAATTATAGTTCAAAAGATTTTTGAAAATAATATAGTTTGAATTATTAATAAAAAAAATAAATGCACAGTAAATCTCGCTGTTTGGTTCAATGAGATTTAAATGATAGACCGGTTAACTGACTAACGCATGGCAAGCAAATCTCGCTGCTTGATCCAGTGAGATTTAAAAGCAGCAAGATTACGTCAGAATCATTCTGGGAATTATTTTTTTAAACAGGGTATTATTAAATATATATTTTAAAAAAAAGATAAACCGGGAAAAAAACTCGAATCTCCTCCCTTTTCCCATTTTTAAACGACGCATGCAGCAAATACATGTTCAGATTAATGTATGGTGAGGTCGCAATTCCCCATGCACAATCATGGTCATGCCTATGGTAAGTTATGACATTTAAGGCCTAACTTGAGATAGGCTGCCCACCTAAGCCTGCAGCTCTTACTGCATGTAAGCAAGTCTAAAACTCCATCACATGAAAGAGATAAACCAGTTTTTAATTAATTATCTTATAGGTTTTAGGCATCTTTCTCTCAACTATCTTGTCTAGCTGTCTTTTTTTGAATTTATTTATATTTTTTAGGGTAATTTCATATTTATTATTATTTTTCCAAATAAAAAGGAAATCACACAAAAAGGAAATATTTTCAATTTTATATGGACATGTAGCTCTCCATTATTGAACAACTAAATAAGATTGGATCAAAATCCTTACCTTCAACTTCTCCCCGCATCAATGGCCACTATAATGACTCATGGCCATTTTCTTGCAAAAGAAGCACAAAACCACCTATTAATTTAAAATTGAAAATTGAAAAATCAACCTTCTCTCCTTTATCCTTACACACAACAACACGATTGCCCCTCTCCCCTTTGATTTTTTAATATATTTTTTATTTAAAAAGAGAAAGAAAATTTGTTATAAAAAATTATTATTTATTTACTCCTAATCTAAACATGAAACAAAGAGGAAGAAGAAACCAAGTTGGCTAGATCTATTTGACTTCCCTTTATACCAATTTGACCCCACAACAACCAAACATTTCAGTCGTCGGCGCTTATACGGAAATCCCAACCTCTCGGCCACCATCAACAATGACGGCGACTTCATCAACCATAATAGCGGCGCCTCCGTCGCCAGCCTTGCCTTCTACGACGACACATGCATGAGTGCCTATGGCTGAAGCAAGAGTGCACAGTGACGACGTTGGCTGTGAACGTGCCAGTGACGGTGTTGGCTATGAATGCGAAGACGGAAGAAGAGGGAGAGGGAGGAGGTTCCTAGGCAACTTGGTTTCTTCTTCCTCTTTGTTTAATGCTTCATTGTGCCGATAATTTTGCCTGACAAGACTTAACGCAGGCATAGCCATGATTGTGCGTGGGGAATTGCGACCTCATGGGACATTAATTTGAACATTTATTTATTGCATGCATCATTTAAAAATGGGAAGAGGGAGGAGGTTCCGTGGGCATGGAAATTGGTGTGGAGGTCAAACTCGCTACATCAAGTAGCAATTTTTTTTTTAAAAAAATTAGCTTTAAAACTCGTTAGACCATTTAGCTAGTTTTGATTGCCACATGTCAATCGGCGAAAGCCCTCGTCATTTAAAACTCACTGAATGGCTTAGCGAGTTTTCTTTTAAAATTTGCTGGACCATCCAGCATGTTTCGGGATGCATCAAAGTGGGAAAAAAGTTCTCAGCAGACCACTATTTAATGTTTTATTATTAAAAAAATGAAAAAAGGAAAAAACTCACTATCTACATGTTTTTAAGTTCTCTAATTTTAAAAATTTATAAAAAAAAGTTATTAAAAAATAATAATGAATTAAATATTATATGGACATTTAGAAACTAAACAAAGAGATTAAAGGGGCAGAAAACTACTTCTCAATTTTTTAGAAATGGTTAAAGATGAATTATAAGAGCATTTTGAAAACTAGACAAAGAGGCTAAAGGGATGGAAAACTACTTCTCACTTTTTTAGAAATGGTTAAACATAGATTATAAGGGCATTTTAAAAACTAAACGAAGAGGTTAATGGGGAAGGAAAACTACTTCCTAATTTTTTAAGAATTGTTAAAAATATATTATAACATGTTTTATACACTTATACCCTTAAATATTCATTTTTTTAACAAATCAAAATATATTTTACATCAAGTTAATTTTGGGTTTTAGAAAGATGATACCAAATAGGTGAATCCCTTTTATAGTACAGATGGTGAACTCAAGTAAGAAATTCAATTCCCTTTATTCCAATCTCATTTCCTTTCTACCTATCTAAAGAGTAGTTATTTTTATTCAATCGCTAACAAATAATTATTATTGCACTACACGAGTTTGTGGATTTATAAGTCTTTGGTCATTGCATGATGACCAAAGACACCATCACAATATATTATCAACCTCCGCATCTCAAAATTTTGAGTGTAATATGATATAGTTACTATTAAAGACTTTCTACAATTCTATTCCTCCAAATAGTCTAGTGAGCAGTAATAAAAGCTCTTGCATTGTAAATTATATTATGATTCCATTGAGAATTTGTTATCCTTGATCAAAATCTTCAAATGTTGTATAAATAAATCTTAAATTTTCCTAATAAATGGAGATAATTGTCAAATTTTCATTGATTTTAGATAATCTTGAAGCATATATTGTAAAGCTCCAAACCCGAAGCTAGGGTCTGAAGTGTTATTTATAATATAGCTCTGATACGACCTTGTGACGCCCCAAACCCGTCATGTGGGGCCTGGGTGCCACGTGTTCCATTACCTGTACCTAGCTCTTTATCAGTTACGCCGCGAAAATAATAACAACTCCTTAATAATATACTAGAGTTTCTACATCTATACAACCTGAAAAGTATGAACCAACATCCAGTATTCACAAATATTCACAACTCTGAAAACATAAATATATTACAACCCCAAAAATTATAACCAAAATTTATACCCTCTTTCTCTATATAAAAAATGCTATACCAGCCTCGAGCTCACTAAGCTTGATCACGTGAAGGTCTTGAAAAGATAGAATTTATATCGGATGAGACACATCTCAATAAGGATGAAATACGTTAAATTAATGTGTGACTATCATGAGATTTGTGTACAATATATATATATATATATATATATATATATATATATTCATCATTTTCAAATAAGATCACAATTGTGAAATCATCTGTTCCTACTCAAGCACATGCAAGGTATTTTATCAATGAGAGTTTCCAAGGATTGTGGTGATTACCCGCCCATACAAGTAGCACCCCTCTGCTCTGATACCTTAAGCAACCTACAGTCACAACTATAACATATTAGGGCACTTACCTTACTTTGTAAGCCCTCAAGTGGTTAGTTTATCTCATACTCACGCATTCACACAAAAGTTTACTGGTAGAAGTTCTCGAGAATAAGGAAGACTACCTGGCCATACAAGTAGCTTCCCTCTGCCCTAATACGTTATGCAGCTCATGGCTACATCTAATATCTATAAAGGTATTCACCTTTCTCAGCAAGCCCTTGGGAAAAGAGTATACCTCGCCCCAAATACATATAATACTACTATATTTAATACTGATAATACTTTCCTACATTACTCTTTATGTTGTTATCTCTGTGTTATTCATTACATCTACATTCATATTCTACATTTCTTATTTCTGTATTCACGTCTACATTCACATAATCTATTTTCATATCATTCCTGTCTGTTGTTCTTATATCTATTGTTCCTATATCTGCTATTTCCATATCTATTGTTCTTATATTATCAATGGTTAAAAATAAAAATTATGCGTTTAGAACTCTTTATGCCAGTGAAAAATCATAGTCATGCTTCTGCCCCATGACGGGTTGTGCGGCCCGAAGGCTAGACTTAACCCTGGTTGGCCCTCAAGAGTTAAATAAACCACATTCTACAATCTGTAGGTCCGATTTGTTGTTCCCATACTGGTCTAGATTCCAGGGGGACCCTACCCTTCCCAACACAATCGACATCCCGTCTCCACACTCTCTCTAAGACGTGTGGGTGCACTAGCGCTTCCATAAATAATCACAACAGTACTATGCCCTTTTCTGGTCCACTGAAGTTCTCAAACCATACATTGTAATTTAACATTCTCAAAACACATGCAGAATAAATCATATCACATTTTAATTCTCAATACATTTCTAATATTTCTAGTATCTCATACATATATCATAGTTCAATACAGAAACTTCATTTTACTCATGCCACATAATTTAACAACATTTTTCATACTTTTACTGTAAAATAAGCTAACCCACATTCATCATTAATATATTGAAAATATACATTTAATGTCTTACACAATTATCCAAAAAAATTTGTCGTTTTAACTTTCCATTTTCGTAAATAATATCTAGTAGCACAACCCTAGGCTAAAAAATTTACAATTCAAACAATCGGCTTTTCAAAACTCACGTGAAAATCATATACATATATACATAAAATTACCATTTTTCATTGGTTATTTCCTAAAAAATCCTAATTTAATATATTCCCCTTACCTGGTTTCCTGAACTATGCTAGCAGAAACCTCGAAACGATACCTACAACGCTCACCCGATCCCTGATTCAAAAACCCTAATTTATCAACTCAAATCTCAAAACAACATTCATTTAACACTTCCTAGATGCCATATACCTTAATCTAATAATAAAATTTTAACATATCTCACTTACCCTACTTTTGGGATAATTCCCCAAAACCCCAAATCAATGACCTGCTCCAGTAGCTTTGTAGAGAAAGATCCGACGAACCTCGTGGCGGTTCCAGACCATCAAAATGGTCCTTAGTGGAGTGAGAATCGAAGAAAATAGAGAGGTGAAATGTAGGTTTTCGAAGAAAAAGAAAGGAAAAATTTTGATTTCCTTTGAAACACTCGTAGGATCTTTCTATATATCACCTCTGTCTTAGAAAACCGGCGAAACCGTCGCCGATTTTCTAAGACCTCTAGAAAACCATCATTGGTTTACTCTTTAACCGACCCTATTTTTACTGTTTTACCTGTTACTGACCCGCAGTAATTCCACATAACCGTTGCCGATTCTCTCCTCACGCCAGAAAACAGTCGCCGATTTTCTCTTCTCTTAGCCCAAAAACTTCTTTTTCCCAATTTATTTTATTATTATATTTTCTGGGTCTTTACATTCTTTCCTCCTTAAGGAATTTCATCCTCAAAATTTTGCTAATCATTCATTTCCACATTTCTATAATTATTTCTTTCCTCCTTAAGGAATTTCATCCTCAAAATTTTGCTAATCATTCATTTCCACATTTCTATAATTATTAATTTTCTATATCTCATACAATTCAGTATATATCATCATATAAACTTCTGCATCATCTATAATTAAATAAAAATGTCATTATCTTAAACATAAACTCATACATGCCCTCTTAGCATTATCTGCTTCATCTAGGGTCATCGTATACACATGTGCTGGACCACCTCCACCTCGAGGTATTTAACGACCTAAAAATTCATACCATTTTTTTTTAAAATATACTGCAAAATAAAATACTCTGATACCCCTATATTATTTGCTATAACATCTCAGACCCTTGGTGGGCACTGAGGAAATTTCTACTCACAGAATAACATACCTATGCAGCAGAAAATATAAGGTCATACATCCATATTTACAATACCATAAATACATTATTCTCACAAAACACACATACATGATCACATCATCCCAGCACCACTTACCCCAAAAACCCCTGAATACCACTCTAAATACAATCCCGTAATAACACTTACCCTACAGACAGAGTAGTGTAGACGTCTTCTCTACCTACGAGCTTGATCTGCTCACCTAACTGGAACACTTGAAATATGTTAAGTTACTGGGATGAGACAACGTTCAGTAAAACGAAATATGCTATTACCAGTGTGTGGAAACTGAGTTTACATAAATAATTTACTGATAAATAACTGAACTATAATACCATGCAAAATGTAATACTGTGTAACTCACACCTATGTGGCTTAAAATACATCTTTAATATCTCTGTTTTCTATTTAATCATACTACTAATATTATAATATATCTTCTGTTATTTTGTAAATCTGTACATATATAGATAATTGTGAAAACTACCCTGGAAATCCATATGTCATGATTTAACCCCTCATGACAGGGTTGTGCGGCCCATAAGCGGGACTTAACTCTGGTTGGCCCACTAGGATAAGTCAGCTGATACTCTACCAATCCTCAGTCCGGACTTACTACAATCTCTCTAAAGGCTTAGTACTAGCATATACCTTGTCAAATTGGCCATCTCTACCCAAAATGTTGGGGAGCCTGTAATCTCTCCAAGGCATGGTAGACGAAAATCCACACACTATCTGAGATATGTGGTTGTACTCTGATCTAAAATATCTATGGTACCATGCTCTGCTGACTGAATCCAACTAAAATAATTCATTAGGGTATGATACTCTATAATACATATATATAATTATCTTTTTGTTTCATCATGATTCCAAAATAACCATAACACTGTAAATCTAATATGTAAATACTATAATATCTGAATGAAATAACTATATATCTAATCTGTATTATCTGACTGAATAAACTATAATATCTTAGTGTTATGGATTTATAATTCTAGAAATCATGGTATTCTATAAATACTATAAAATATCTGTCTGTAAAATAGATGTACGTATAGTATCTATCTGTATAATACCTATCTGTAAAATATCTATCTATATATAAACACTGTAATTTATAAATTCTGTAAAATCTGGTAAAACATATTTCTGTGTCAAAATATTGTAAATCATGGTATTCTGGAAAATAAACTGTATAAACTCTTTACTGAACAACTATCTACCCAGGCCACACAATTAATAAAACTTATGTTCTGAAATCTATAAAACTGTGTAATTTATACCCCGCATCTTAACCAACAAACACTATAATTTACTGATAAGATTTTTGAATTTATTAGCATAGTATATTTCCTTTACCTGGCTAACTGTACTCGCCTACTGATTCTAACTCACGCCCACGACGTTCATAATTCCATAATTTTATATATATATATATTCTTGTCAAATAACTGAATTCCCCAAAATAAATTTTCATACTCATATTTCCTGAATTTTTACTATTCATTATCTTACCTGGGTTCCTGGGGGGAAAACCCTCTAGGTTTGTTGGAATTGGTGTGATCCCAAGGGGCAAGGGGGTGAATTGGGTTTTAAAACATTTTTTGCTAATTTAAACAATTACGCCGATTCACCACGTATCATATCCTATTCAATATTAAATGCGTGTATGTAAAATGATTAAGTTATTAGTTCATGCATACACGTGTATCTCATTCAATGTAAATGTGTGCATGCAACTATATATAACAGTAAATAAATAGGAATACACATACTAACTTTAAAGCGCAGTAATTTAAATGAGATAGGGAGAGAGAGACACAAGATTTGTTATCGAGGTTCGCCCAAAACCAGCCTATGTCCCCGCCTTGGGCATATCCCCCAAGGATTCCGCTAAACTTACTCACTTAATCGGGCAGAGCAAAAACCTTTTACATCCTCTCTTTATGGGGCGAGGAAAATCCCAGCTCAATTACTAGGCTGAGCCGAACTAGTCTCACTTATAGGGCTGAGACTCCCCAGTTCAATTCCAGGCTGAACCGAACCGGTCTCATTTACAGGGCTGAGACTCCCCAGTTTAATTTATGGGCTGAACCCAACTAGTACACTTAAAACAATTTTTGTACGTGAAAATGCTTCTAAAACACAAGTAGAGATGTACATGATAGAGCTCTAAATATATGCACTCTCGTATGATATGATTTATGCTCAGTAGAGAAAAAGTGTTTTTCTAAATAAATATTCTAATCTTTGAAGAAAGATATATATGATAAAATGTTTCAAAGATTTGAACCCTAATAAAATATTCTCCTAAAAATATTTTTCAAATGCATCTGAGAATCAAGGGTTTGCTCTAAAAGTATTTTTGTTAAACTAATATGTAAGATCTTTGATATTATATGAAGCATGCAATAAAAGCTTCAAAGATCAAATGTAAAACAAATATTTTCTACAATGAGGATTTGCAATAATATTGTTTGGAGAAGATAGGATTTATGCTTAAAAGATGTTTTTGCAATCAATATAATCAAAAATAAATTACCCAAACAAAATGCTCTCTTGTATAAAATATTGAATGAATGAAAGAAAGAGAGTTGGGAGAGTACAAAGATTTTTGCCCCAAATAAAAGAGTTTTGCAATTGAAAAATAGTTTGGGGGAACTTTGATTAAGAAATAATTTTAAAGGTTTTTAAAGTTAATCAAAGTTACTAATCTAGAGTAATGAGGGGGTATTTATAGATTTTATAAAAATTATGACCGTTGGGGACACGTTCAATATTTTGGAAAAGATTAATTAAAAATTAATGACGTTTAAGCCCTTAAAAAATTTCAAGCCCTAGAAGTTTCGGGTGGCTGCACTTTAGTTCAGTCACCTGAATAGACTTAGCTAAAAAAGTCATTTTGAAGAGTTTGGTTGCCTGAGTTTAGGTTCGGTAGGTTGAACAAAATCAGAAACATTTGGCACGCGATTCGAGTGCATGGCTCAAAGGTCGGTTAATCGAACTGACCAATTCGATCGCCCGAGCCCATTTTGAACGTAATCGTTCGGGCGCTTGGGTTGTTGAAAAGGAACCTGACACAGGTTCGAGTGCCGGAGGGAGATACGGTCAAAAGTGGTTCGGGTGCCTAAACACCAAGTCAACGTGTTGACTTGTTTGGTCAACCGAACTCTCTCAACATTTTCAATTAAGTTCAATTTTTAGCCAATTTAATTCCCTAGATATAATAAGTGATGTTGGAGACTTTTTAGTACATATGTCTTGGGACCTAAGGTCTTTTCACGTACACCCAAAAACTTGGCGTCGGTCAACCTTCAGTCGAGCGAAGGGTGTCCTAAGGTCATTCGGTCCCTATGGTCAATCTACGACATTTATGAGCATTCAAAACATATCATGCTGATGCATGCAATATTACAGACCAAGATATAAAAATTAAATGCATATACAAATTTAAATCAAAATGTCTTCTTCTCTTGCTCTTTATTTTCAATGAAATTCACCAGGAGTGTGTGAGCATTATGTTCCTGCTGGCTATCATTTTGTGGTATCTTATGTTTGTGCTGGAATGATAATCTATTCAAACACTGAATGCACACATAAGATACTAGTAGTTTGTCAGTATCAAAATAGAGATTAGAATCAAAAAGCCAACAAGGTCCCCTAACCTGCCTGCAGTATAAGCCCTAAAGCCCTGAATTCACAACACCCACATAAATCATCCCAAACATCGGTATAACAACATCTACTACTAAATCTGGGTTCAGAACAACCTACAAACCAAATAAACCTTAAACAATCCAATTACCCTGATTTTGGGATGGTTTCCAAACTTCTCAAATCGAAATTCTACTCCGGCTAAGTTGTAGAGAATCTCCCCAAGATCATCGTGGTAGCTTCTGATTGTCGAACTGGGAAGAAATGGGGTCGAAAATCTTAAGAGAAGTGAGAGAAACCAAATTCCAGAGAGAGAGAGAGAGAGAGAAGAGCGGCTGAATTTCCCGTCAAAAATATGATTTTTGCGCTTATATAGATGGCTGGTCACATGGCTTCATCAACGAGACTCGTGGACTCGTTGATGAACCAAAGAAGGAAGTTCGTTGATAAGGATCATGAGTTTGTTGACAAACCAAAGGGTCTGCATGTCCCCCTCTCAGTATCTATTCGTCAACGAGGCACTGAACCTCGTCCATGAACCGTATGTGGGAGTTTGTTGATGAAGCCAGAGCATTCGTCGACGAACCCTACTTTATCTCCTTTAAATTTTCCTTCCCTCTTTATTTAATTACTATTATTTTTCTAGGTCTTTACATTCTCCCCTCCTTATAAAATTTCGTCCTTGAAATTTACTATGTGTACTATACACCATCCCTTGAAGAAAAATTGGTTACTTATTTTATTACTTTCCTCACTTATAGCGAAGGAATACCGTGGTTACAACTAGGGTTCTGGGAGATTACAAATATATACATAAAAATAAAATTCTCCCAAAATCAAAAACACTATCTATCCTTTAATCTAATATACATTCATACTTTAGTTACTCTGCACTGAAATAAGCAATACTGATTTTCTCTGAATTATCACACCTGACAACTACTGATCCCCACCAAACAGCTGTGGGTATTTCTATTGTATCTCCTCCTCTAGCTCCCACGAGGCCTCCTCCACTGCATAATTTCTCCACATGACTTTTACTAGTGGAATTCTTTTAGTACACAACTCTTATTCTTTTCTATCTAAGATCTACACTAGAGTCTCCTCATATGCTAGGGTATTCTTGAGCTTTATCTCCTCGTAGATGATTACATGGGAGGGATCTGGGACGTATTCCCTTAACATGAAAACATGAAATACATCGTGTATCTTGGATAATGCTAGTGGTAATGTTAGCCTGTAGGCGACTGGACCCACTCTCTCGAGTATCTCGAATGGACCAATAAACCTAGGGCTTAAATTACCCTTCCTCCCAAACCTCATAATTCCTCTCAATGGTGCTACTTTCAAAATCACTTGATCTCCCACATTAAATTCTAACTTCTGGTGGTGAGTATCAGCGTAACTTTTCTGCCAACTCTGAGCTGCGCTGATTCTATCTTTAATTATTCAGATTTTATTGTACACCTGCTGCACTAATTTAGGTCCCAAAACTCACTTCTCACTCATTTCATCCCAGTATAGTGGAAAATGAGACCTTCTACCATACAACGCCTCATAAGGTGCCATCCTAATGCTAGCCTGATAGTTGTTGTTATACGCAAACTCAACCAGTGGCATATACTGAAATAACTATCCCTGATATCTAGCACACATGCTCAAAGCATATCCTCAAATACCTGAATTGTCCTCTCTGTCTAGCCATCAATCTAAGGATGAAAAGCTGTGCTGAATGATAACTAAAACCCCAAAGCCTCCTGTAAGCTCCTCCAAAATCGTGATGTAAAATGCCGGTCTCGATTTGAAACTATAGATACTGGAACTCCATGAGATCGAACTATCTCCTAAATATATATCTCTACCAGTCTGTTCATAGGATAGCTAACTTTAATAGGTAGGAAGTGGGCAGTCTTCATCAGCCAGTCTACAATCACCCAGATAGCATTCTGTCCATGTAGTGCTAGTGGTAAACCTATGATGAAATTCATGGATATATGGTCCCACTTCCACTCGAGAATGTGGAGTGGCTGCAACTATCCTGTTAACCTCTGGTGCTCAGCTTTTACCTGCTGGCATGTCAAACACTGTTCCACAAATTTTGCTATCCTCTCTTCATGCCACTCCACCAGAAGGATTCCCGGAGATCATGATACATCTTAGTACTGCTTGGATGAACTATATATAGGGATCTGTGTGCCTCCTCTAAGATAGCACTCCTAATCTCAGCATCTACTGGAACGCACAGTCTGGTACGAAATCGTAGGGCTTCATCATCTGATATATAGAACTCCTCCCCCTGACCGTATTGCACTTTTTTTTATCAACTCTACCAACTTTACGTCATTTATCTGAGTAGCCTTAATTCTTTTTTGCAAGGTAGGCTGTATCACCAGGTTGGTAATAAATGCCTGGTGACCACCCTTTGCTAACTCTACACCAAGGCTCTCCAGGTCCATCTGAATCGGATAATGAATTTCCACTGCTGACAATGTTGTACTCACTGACTTTCGGCTCAGTGCATCAGCCACCACGTTTTCTTTTCTTGGATGGTAGCTAATAGTACAATTATAATCCTTAAAGAGCTCTAGCCATCTCCTTTACCTCATATTCAAATATTTCTAGGTGAAGAAATACTTTAAACTTTTATGATCAGTGAAGATCTCGCATTTCCCACCATAAAGATAGTACCTCCGGATCTTTAGAACATACACCATTGCCGCTAACTCTAAATTGTGCACATGGTAGTTTTTTTTCATACTCCTTAAGCTGTCGAGATGCATAGGCAATAACACTTCCATGCTATATTAGCACACATTTGAGTCCCTTCAAAGATGCATCACTGTATATAACAGATCCATCATCTCCTAATGGAATAGACAGTACCGATGTAGTGACGAACTACAGCTTTAACTTTTGGAAGCTCTGCTCACAATCATCTGTCAACTCAAACCTCACATTCTTCCTCGTGAGTCGCGTTAGTGGACCAAATAACCTGGAAAAGCCATCCACAAAATGCCGGTAATACCCTGCCAGACCCAAAAAGCTCCTGACCTCCTGAACATTCACTGGTCTCACCCAACTCACTTCTGCTTCTATTTTGCTTGGATCAATTGATATGCTGTCCCCAGAGATGACATGCCCGAGGAAAGTAACCTGCCTATGTAACGCCCTGACCCTCTAAGTGAGTCTGGAGTGCTACTAATCCATTCATTTACCTGATATCTAACATTCTATTATCATTTATGTAGCGAAAAACGTAAATATGGTCTTTTAACAATATAATACCAGAGTTTTCTACTTCTATCTACATTCTATAATAACCCATTCAACCATCTGCATCCATATATATATATATATATATATATATATATATATATATATATATATAACTAAAAAAAACATAACCATCAACTTCTAGTATTCACAACCATTCATTTCTTAGAAGACTTACAACATAAAACATAAATCATAAAATATTTACATCCCAAAAATATCATTAAATTTTACCCTTTCTTCCTTTCTCTAACCCAAAAATGCTATAATAACCTCAAGCTTTCTGAGCTCGATCCAGTGGAGGTCCTGAAAAAGATAAATTTGTATTTGAGTGAGACACATCTCAGTAAGGGAAGAAACAATATATTAAATCAGCGTGTGTCCAACATGAAATTATAATCAACATAATATTCAACATTTTCAGTTCTTTAACATAATTTCTAAAATGATGTTCTGAACCTAATCAAACACATGCAAGATATTTTAACAAGGAGAAAAACCTAAAGATTGGGGTGATTACCCGCCTATACAAGTAGCACCCCTCTGCTTTGATACGTTAGGCAACCCGAAGGTCACAACTGAAGCATACCAGGGCACTCACCTTACTTAGTAAGCCTTCGGGTGAAAAAGTAATCTCGTACTCACTTAGTTCATCCAAAGGTTTACCAGCAAAGGCTCTCGAGAATAGGGAAATCTACCCGCCCATACAAGTAGTTTCCCTCTGCCCTAGAACGTTATGCAACCTTCTGCTACACCTGATACTAACCAAGGCACTTGCTTTTCTTAGCAAGCCCTCGGGCAAAGAGTTTGCTCTGCCCAAACATTACATGTTCTACAAGAATAAATAATGATACTACCATAATACATTATTTTGTCTGTCATTATTCTGTAATTCTCATTTGTTCATGTTCTCAGTTTTGACATTTCATAACATTTCACTTTATGTGGCTCTTTCCCATTTCACATCGTTCACATTTCACATTCCATTTCCATTTCATTCTCATTTTCATTTCATTTCATTTCATAATATACCAAGCATCTTTCAGCTATTTTTGTGTTATTTCCAGCATCTTTCAGTTGTTTTTGTGTTAGTCCACATAGAAATGCGTTAGTCTGCTACCTAGCATCTTTAAACTGTTTTTGTCCGGCATCTTTCAGCTATTTTTGTTTCCATGGTTGCATTAACACTCACATGCAGTATATTTCATATATCGTTTTCATACTCAGTTCATTTCCTATATATGCTCCATCTCATACATATAACATAATTCCACACAGAAATCTATTTTATTCATGTCACACTATTTAGTAGTAAAACAGCCCTAGGCTCAGAAAATGTAATTTAAATGGTCACCATTTTAAACCCATAAAAAAACATATACAAGTACATTCATAATATATTTCATTTTCCAATTAATTCATAAAAATCTGGTTTAATATATTCCCCCTTACTTGATTTCTTGAACTACGCCAACAGGGACCTCGAAAAGATACTGCGACGCTCACCCAAACCCTAAATAAAAAATCCTAATTCCATTAAATCAATCCTAAATAAAATACTATTTTAACATTTCCTAAGCCCATAAATTCCAAATAAATAATTATACTCTCAAATATAACCAATTTACTTAATTCCCCAAATCCCATTCTCGCTTTGGAGTGGTGCCTAGGAAACCCAATTTTAAAATTTATTCTAATCAAAATGATGACGATCGTGACTAGGACCCCGTGGTGGTGCCTGATTGTCGATTTACCTGAAGATCTAGGGAGAAATTGAGTAAAAAGTGAGGGTTTACCTTACCCCAAGAGTGGTGCCTACGCCACTCCCACAACAAATTCGTTCTCGTAGAAATGTTGGTAGCGGAGATAGGAACCCAACGGTATATTCAATTTTACGATCGGCTGAATATTGGCCGAGAAAATGAGGAGAGAGAGAGGAAGAGATAAAGTAGAGAGAGAAAGAGAGAGAGAGAGAGAGAGAGAGAGAGAGAGAGAGAGAGAGAGAGAGAGAGAGAATGGTGTGAGATAGAGGGAATGGTGCTAAAAGTGAAATTGGATTTCAATCCAATTTTGATTTTGATTCTTACCAAGGAAGTATCTCTCCCCCCCACTAAAATTATTATTTTATTATTATATATAATATCTACTTTAACATATATTATATACTAACCTTACACACACACACACACACACATATATATATATTTATTTAAAATTTTTTGTTTCTTTTCCACACTATTCCTTTTATTAGTTTATTTATTATTTTTCTTAATTATTTTAATCATTTTAATTTTCCGGGTCTCTACATTCTCCCTTCCTTAGAGAATTTCGTCCTCGAAATTTTACTAACTAATCATCCTTTCACATTACTTGAGCTCATTACCCAACGACATCTAACACAATTCAGCATATATATCATCATATAAACTTTTCAATCATTCATAGTCAAATTAAATCATTATTATCTTAAACATAAACCTAAACTTGCTCCCCTGGCATTCTCTGGCTCAGGTTGGATCAACGAGTAAACTTATGCTGGACCACCTCTGCCAAGTGGTATTGGCTGTTTTCCTCGATCCTGATTCTGTGCAAGTACAACAGGTAACAATTCTCGACAATTTTTTTTAATATGCCCCGATTTACCAACCCTGAAATAGTTAGGAGTCTGAAACCAGCATTCACCCTTATGCCTCTTATTACATGTCTGGCATATGGGGTAAAACTTACTATCCTGATAACCGGGATAACCCCGATCTCCTGCCTCTTGCCTCAGGCCGACTACCTCTTTCCCTTTTTTTATTGATCCCTGATTGACCTCAACCTGAAAACTAGATGGTCCAGGCCTCTTCTTCTGCTCTACAGGCTCTGTGCTGCTTTTGATGCTCTTCTCCAGCATCGAAACCTTATCTACCAAATCTGAGAAATTTTGAAACTGGAATCCCACCACCAATTCATAAATTCTCTGTCTCAGGCCTTTTTCAAATTTCTTGACCTTTTTTATCTCATTCAGAATCAAGAACAGAGCAAAATGCGACAATTCAACAAACTTAGCCGCATATTCTTCGACTGTCATATTTCCCTGGGTCAAGTTAATAAACTCTTCAATTTTTTCCTCTTTGACAGATGAAGGAAAATACCTATCGAAGAACAGCTCCTTAAATCTCTCCCACGTCATAGCTATCTTTACCAATCTCTATTCCTTTAGTAGCTTCACAGAAAGCCACTAGCGTTTTGCATCACCAGTCATTCTAAATGCGGCATAATGGACCTTATGCTCGTCCATGTAGCCGAGTACCTCCAGTATCTCTTTTATTTGCTAACCTAGTTTTTCACAGTTGCTGGATTAGGTCCTCCCTCAAAAGTAGGAGGGTTCAACCTCATAAACTCCTTGATACTACTGCCCTTATCTGTAATTGCGCAGTTCTGTTCTCTAGAATCCTTTCTCATTTCTACCCTGACCTATCAGGCTATACCCCTCAGCATCACAGAGGTATCAATATCCTATTCACTCGAAGTCTCTGAATCATCCCTTCCTTCTGCCTCTACGTCCTCATCTCTAGGATCTATACTGAAAATAGGACAGGAAAGAGATAAGAATTCCATATCATAACCCCAATAACACCATTATATAATTTAAATCCAATATACATCCAAGTTTCCTATCTAAGGACCAGTCTCATAGCTCATAAACGAAAATCATCTAAGGTTTACTGTGGCTTTTCTGAGGCTGTCGACCGCTTCAGAAAAATCACAGGAAATCGTCGACTTATTTTCGTCTCTAAATTACAAAACAAAATCCTATACTTCTGAATAGCTAACCTATCCATCTAGTATTCTTATCCTAGCTGATTCCTATACTCTGGTATAAATCATCCCTAAGTCTACAGATTCCCAAAACCTATGCTCTGATACCAAAATGTAACGCCCCGACCCTCTAAGTGGGTCTGGAGTGCTACTAATCCATTCATTTACCTGATACCTAACATTCTATTATCATTTATGCGACAGAAAATGTAAATATAATCTTCCAACAACATAACCATCAACTTCCAGTATTCACAACAATTCGTTTCTCAGAAGACTTACAACATAAAACATAAATCATAAAATATTTACATCCCAAATATATCATCAAAATTATACCCTTTCTTCCTTTCTCTAACCCAAAAATGCTATAATAAGCTCGAGTCTCTAAGCTCGATCCCATGGAGGTCTTAAAAGATAAATTTGTATTCACGTGAGACACATCTCAGTAAGGGAAGAAATAATATATTAAATTAACATGTGGCCAACATGAAATTATAATCAACATAATATTCAACATTTGTAGATCTTTAACATAATTTCTGAAGTCATTTTCTAAACCTAATCAATCACATGCAAGATATTTTACCCACGATAAAAACCTAAGGATAGGGGTGATTACCCGCCCATACAAGCAGCACCCCTTTGCTCTAATAATTTAGGCAACCCGAAGTTCACAACTGAAGCATGCCAGGGAACTCACCTTACTTAGTAAGCCCTTGGGTGAAAAAGTAAACTCGTACTCACACAGTTCATCCAAAGGTTTACCAGTGAAGGCTCCCGAGAATAGGGAAATCTACCCGCCCATACAAGTAGTTTCCCTTTGCCTTAGTATGTTATGCAGCCTACTGCTACACATGATACTAACTAGGGCACTCGCCTTTCTCAACAAGCCCTCAGGTGAAGAGTTTACCCCGCTCAAATGTAACATGTTCTGCAAACATAAATAATGACACTACCATAATACATTATTTTGTTTGTCATTATTCTGTAATTCTTATCTATTCATGTCCTCGGCTTTGACATTTCACAACATTTCACTTTACGTGGCTCTTTCCCATTTCACATCGTTCACAATTCACATTTCATTTCCATTTCATTCATTTCTATTTCATTCTCATTTTCATTTCATTTCATAATATACCAAGCATCTTTCAGCTGTTTTTGTGTTAGTCCCAGCATCTTTCAGTTGTTTTTGTGTTAGTCCACATAGAAATGCGCTAGTCTACTACCCAGCATCTTTTAACTATTTTTTTCCAGCATCTTTTAGCTATTTTTGTTTCCATGGTTGCATTAACGCTCACATGCAGCATATTTCATATATTATTTTCATACTCAGTTCATTTCCTATATATCCTGCGTCTCATACATATAACATAATTCCACACAGAATTCTATTTTACTCATGCCACACTATTTAGTAGTAAAATTCATATATATATATATATATATATATATATTCCTGTAAAATGAGCCAACCTACATTTAAAATTTATATACTAAAATAATACCTTTCCTTTTTACATTGTTATCCTGAAAATATCATTCACTTGCATCTGTTCATTTTCACATATACGTATCTAAATAAACAACCCTAGGCTCAGAATACGTAATTTAAACGGTCGACATTTTAAACCCATACAAAAAAGATATACACGTATATTCATAACAAATTTCATTTTACAATTAATTAAAAAAATATAGTTTAATATATATTCCCCCTTACCTGGTTTCTTGAACTACGCCAACAGGGACCCCGAAAAGATACCTGCGGCACTAACCCGTTCCCTCAATAAAAAATCCTAGTTCCATTAAGTCAATCCTAAATAAAATATTAATTTAACATTTCCTAAGCCCATAAATTCCAAATAAATAATTATAGTCTCAAATATAACCAATTTACTTAATTCCCCAAATCTCACTCTCACTTTGGAGTGATGCCTAGGAAACCCAAATTAAAAATTTACTCCAGCCAAAATGACGACGATCGCGACTAGGATCCCGTGGTGGTGTCCGATCGTCGATTTAGCTGAATATCTAAGGAGAAATTTAGTAAAGAGTAAAGGTTTACCTTTCCTTAGGAGTGGTGCCTACATCGCTCCCATGACAAATCTGCTCTGGTAGAAATGTCAGTAGCAGAGATAAGAACGAACAGTATCTTCGATTTTACCATCGACCGAATATTGGCTAAAAAAATGAGGAGAGAGAGAGAGAGAGAGAGAGAGAGAGAGAGAGAGAGAGAGAGAGAGAGAGAGAGAGAGAGAGAGAGAGAGAGAATGGTGTGAGACAGAGGGAATGGTGCTGAAAGTGAAATTGGATTTCAATCCAATTTTGATTTTGATTCTTACAAAGGAAGTATCCCCCCCCACCAACATTATTATTTTATTATTATATGTAATATCTACTTTAACTTATATTATATACTAACCTTGCATATATATATATATATATATATATATATATCTTTATTAAAAAATTTTTGTTTCTTTTCCACACTATTCCTTTTATTAGTTTATTTATTATTTTTCCTAATTATTTTAATCATTTTAATTTTTTGAGTCTTTATAGCCTCAGCCAGAATTCACATTTCTTGAATTTTGCATATAATTTATTTTCCCTTAACACTTGAATTACCAGTCTCAAATGGTCCCCGTACTCCCCAAAACTCTTTGAGTAGACCAGTATATTATCAATAAATACCACAACAAATTGGTTTAGGTACTGATGAAACATCCGATTCATTAGATTCATAAACACTGCTGGTGCATTAGTTAACCCGAATGACATTACCATAAACTCGTAATGCCCATACCTAGTTCGGAAAGCTATCTTCGAAATGTCTTTTGCTCTAACTTTTACCTGGTGGTAACCTGACCATAGGTCAATCTTAGAATAGACCTGGGTCCGCTGGAGCTGATCAAATAGATCGTCAATTCTTGGAAGAGGATATTTATTCTTGACTATTAGTTTGTTTGTTTCTCTATAATCTATACACATCCTCATGGTCCCATCTTTCCTCTTAACAAACAGGACTGGTGCTCCCCAAGGCGACACACTAGGCCTGATAAATCCTTTATCCATCAACTCCTGCAGCTGATCTTTCAATTCTTTTAGTTCAGCTAGAGTCGTTCTGTAAAGCGCTTTAGATATTGGTGTCGACCCTGGTAGTAGATCCACAGTAAATTCAATCTCTCGATCTGGTGGTAAACCAAGTAATTCCTCTAGAAAGACATTTGGAAATTCTCTAACTACCGAAATATCAGCCAGTTTTAGTTTTTCTTCTGGCATCTCCTTTACATATGCAATATAACCCTAACAACCACCCTGAAGTAGCTTCTTCGCCTGAATTGCCGAAACTAACTGTGGCGAGGCGTGCATACGTGAACCCATAAATCTGAATTCTTGCTCACCTAGGGAATCTTAAAATCACTTCTTTTCAATGACAATCTATGTTGGCGTGATTAGCTGCCAGCCAATCCATACCCAATATCACATCAAACCCCTGCATGTCTAGTACCATAAGATCAGCTGGTAGTACATTCTTTTGAATGTCCACTAAAAATTTTTTAAGTACCCTCCTACACCTCATTACTGATCCAGTTGGTGTGGCTACTAACAATTCAACATCTAACTACTGTGCCTCAATCCCAGATAACTTAGCATAGCCCAACGATACGAAAGAATGAGTGGCACCTGTGTCAAACAAAACAACAACTTTATATGGTAAAGTAGTAATAATACTTGTCACAACGTCTCCAGCAGCCTCAACATCTCCCGGAATCAATGTATAAACCCACGCCGGTGCTGTATGCCTCTTCTGGCCTCCACGGGGTGCCTAGTAACCACCCTGGTATGTTTTGTGTAAGGGCATGGGCCGACAGTCCATGACATGACCAAGACCTATGTCCTGATCTCCCACGCCGGTAGCAGACATTCTTGATTACGTGCCTAAATTGCATAATTAGGTGTTTTAATTCATGCATTACGAATTATATATTTAATTAAATGCCAAATTACTTTTAATAAATTAACATTGTGTCCTATTTATGATATTTGGGTTTTATTGAGTAATTTATGAATTTTTGGTATTTTTTATTGCAGGACAACTGTTGGAGCTAAAAACCAATGGTACTTCGTAATATGTGCGTAACTCTTTCATACGACCTCCGATTCAAATGATTCAAGATGCTGTAGAAATCTAAGGAAACAATCTACAATTTTCATGTTTTTAATTTTGAGAAACACTAGCTTCATCAAGGTTGAAATTAGATGTGAAGTTACCATACGCTGTTTTTATGGACTATTTTGGCATTACTCCGTAATCTGGGCGTAACTTTCTCGTTCGAGCTCTGATTGATACAATTTAAAATTTTGCGGAAATTTGAGGAAGAGATCTACAACTTTCATGTTTTAAGCTTTGAGAGACACAAGCTTCAGTATGGTGGAAATTGGACTTGAAAGTGGAAAGCAGACCTAATGCTTTTGTAAAAAGAAAAGAAAAGAAAAAAAAATAAAAAAATATATATAAAAGGTGATGTGACCCGACCATGCAGCCGGGTCCTCTTAACGGGTGTGGGTGAAATGCTGGGTAAGGCAAAGAAAGGAAAGAAAGAAAAGAGAAAAGAAAGGAAAGAAATAAAGGGAAGGGAAAAGTCAAGGTAAAAAAGTAGGGTTGGATATTTTTCGAAGGAGAGTAGTTTTGCTGAGGGGGGCAGCAGCTAGAGCCACAGGGAAGAAGGCTCTCATGGTTAGCTCTCTTTTACTCTCTCATCTCTCTCTCTCTCTCTCTCTCTCTCTAAATTCAATAGTGTTGAATTAATTTTTGTTAAGAATTTAGTTTATTTCAATTCTAATTTAGGATTAAATTTTTGTTTAAGTTAGTTATTTAATTTAAGAATATGATTATTAGATAAATTTTTGCTCCATCTCTCTTCTTTTCTCTCTCTTTCATTCTCTCTTTTCCTTTAAATAATTGTTTAAGTTCATCTTGCTCATTTAAGTTGTGTTTTAATTTAAGTCTTGGAATTTTTAATTTCTATCTAGTTATTATTGAAGTTTATTTTTTAATTTATGTTCTGTTAAGTTTTTGATTTTGTTAAAATTTAATTTTGGTTGCGTTAGTGGTTGATGGAAGATTTTAAGGTTGAATATTTCACTTGCGTAATAAAGTTTTCGTTTTTAAGCTTTTGTCCGAAATTTCAAACGTAGATTTTATTCCCTGTCTAAATGGTTAGATGTATGATTATTTTTCCGCAGTTAATTTTGTTACCAGCTATTTTATTGTGTTTGTTTCCCATTTCTTGTTGTTAATTTAGTGCGTGTTAGGTTCATAAATTAAATTTCTCGTTGTTTTAATTTCGTCACAAAATCTCAAAAATCTTAGGAAACTAAATCTAAACTATGTTCAGTAAATTTTTATTTTCTTAATTTATTTTGAAATTACATGAGTTTGGAATTAAAATGCATTCCCTGAGGAAACGATCTGACCCTTGGGATAAATATTATATGACAGAACTCCTATACTTGGGATAGCTTCCGAACTGCTTATTTTTTGAGTGAGTAAGTTCTCTCCCATTCTACTTTCACCTGGATGCCTCCGGCCACATCTGGGACAAACCTCTCCCTGAAACCCTCGGTGTCCTGTCATCTATCTCTGGCCTCCTCTGTATCGATCTCCTCTCCATGGGCCTTGACTGGAACCCGCCTGAAAACCTGGAGGCATTGGCCTCTTCCTTTGGCTCAGTACTCCCACATATGTCTGCTTGCTCTCCTCCGTCATTGTGGCTCTGTCTACTAACTCAGAGAAGTCTTGTATCTTTAGAACTGCCACATGTTTATATATATCTAGCCTCAAGTCCCTCTCGAACATCCTGACCTTCTTAGCTTCATTTGATACTATGTGTGGGGCAAGTCGTGACAACTTTATAAAATTTTCTGCATGCTGCTGGACTGTCAACGGCCCCTGAGTCAAACCCAAAAACTCCTGCACTTTAGCCTCTCTGATTGTGGTAGGAAAGTATCGAGTGAAGAATATGTCTCTAAACCGACTCCAGGTCATAGCCACTAGTATGGGCCTCTGCTTCTTCAATAATTTGGTAGTCATCTACCATCTCTTAGCTTCCCCTGTCAACTTATATGTGGCATACAGAACCCTCTACTCGTCGGTGCAGTGAAGCACCATCAGCACTTTCTCCATCTTCTGCATCCAGTTCTCATCAACTGCAGGATCAGCTACTACTGAAAACGTTGGAGGATTCATTTTTGGGAACTTCTCTATGGTACATCCCTGGGTTGCAGATGGGTCTCCTTGCTCCCTAGAGCTCATGCAATCTCAGCCATGATTTGTTGTGCTACGCTGCATAAAACAGCATCTGAGTCTCCGCCGCCCATATTAGAGGGCCCTGCTCCATCATCGCCGTTAGTGTGAGCACTACTACCTTTAGGGTCCATCTTGTAATAATAACAAATTATTCTGAGAATCTGAGCCTCATAATACTAATCTAACTAAAATATCCCTCGCTGCCTCCTATTACCTAATTTAAGGCCTAGTTCTACCATATGGAAATAAAAATCGATGATAGTTTATTATGGTTTTCTTGAAATTGTCACCCTAGGAAAAAAATAGAATCCGCCCCAAAATTCCTCCTTCCAAACTGTAGAACAAAACCCTAAATTCTCATCCTAGTTTCCCAACATTAACTCACTGATATTCTATTCCATCCCCCTCAAATTTCGTTCCTATATTTTGGTATTGTTTTCCACTGTACTCTAGAGTCTATAGAACCTAGCAACCCAAGCTCTAATACCAAAATGTAACGACCTGAAAATTCATACCATTTTTTTAAAAATATACTACAAAATAAAAGACTCTAATACCCCTATACTATTTGCTATAACATCTCAGGCCATAGGTGGGCACTAAGGAAATTCTTGTTCACAAAATAACATACCTATGCAATGGAAAACATAGGTCATACATCCATATTTACAATACCAAAATCCAGTATTCTCACAAAACATACATACATAATCACATCATCCTAGCACCACTTACCCCAAAAACCCCTAAATACCACTCAAAATACAATCCCCTGATAACACTTACACTACAGACAGGGTTGTGTAGACGTTCTCTCTACTTGCGAGCTTGATCTGCTCGCCTAGCTAGAACACCTAAAAATTGTTAAGTTATTGGGATGTGACAACGCTTAGTAAGACGAAATATGCTATTACTAGTGTGTGGCAACTAAGTTTACATAAATAATTCACTGATAAATAACTGAACTGAAATATCATGTAAAATGTAATATTGTGTAACTCACACCTATGTGGCTTAAAATACATATGTAATATCTATATTTTCTATTTAATCATACGACTAATATTATAATATATCTGTTGTTATTTTGTAAATCTGTACATATATAGATAACTGTGAAAACTACCCTGGAAATCTGTATTTCATTATTTAACCCCTCATGACAGGATTGTGCGGCCCGTAGGCGAGACTTAACTTTGGTTGGCCCACCAGGATAAGTCAACTGATACCCTACCAATCCTTAGTTCGGCCTTACTATAATCTCTCCAAAAGCTCGGCACTGGCATCTACCTCGTCAAATTGGCCACCTCTACCTAGAATACCAGTGTAACGCCCTAGAAAATGATATGCTTGGGAATGTAAAAAAAGTAAAAATAAAAATAAATAAATAAATTAATTAAATTATAAAAAATATAATAAATTATTATTATTGTGAATTAATTAATTAAGTATTATTAAATTGAATTAGTTAAATGAATAAAATGAAAGATATATGTATAAGGATAAGTGATATGTAATTGTGTGTGTGTGTGTGTGTATATATATAAGTATATAATATAATATATATAACAAAAAGGTATTAGGAAGCTTTGAAGCTTCCTAAGATTTCAATTGAAATCTCATTCTGCGAATAGAGCCCCCCCTGAATCTCATCTCTCTCACTCCTCGTTCTCTCTCTCTCTCCTCATTTTATTGACGAATATTCAGATGATCGAAAATCGAAAAATACCGCTGGACTCCATTCTCCGCCACCAACATTTCTACCAAAGCAGATTTGTCGTAGGAGCGACATAGGCCTCACTCCTAGGGAAAGGTATACTCCCTCTCTTCTTAATTTCTCCTTAAATCTTCAACTAAATCGACGATCGGACACCACCATAGGGTCCTAGTATTGATCATCGACATTTTGGCTACAGCAAATTTTCAATTTGGGGGTCCTAGGCACCACTCCAAAGCGGGAGTGAGATTTAAGGAATTGAGCAAATTTTTTTATTTTTTGGGATTCTAATTGTTTATTTGAAGTTTATGAACCTAGGAAGTTTTAAAATAGTATTTTATTTGAGATTAAATTGATTAAATTAGGGTTATTGAATTCAGGGTTCGGGTGGGCACCACGGGTATAATTTTGGGATCCCCTGCAGGCAGGTTAAGAAACCTCGAGGGTGTTCCCAAGAACTCAAGTAAGATGATGAATAGTTTATAATTCAAGAAACATAGGTATGAAAATTATTTTGGGTTTTCAGTTGATTGACAGGGAAATATATATGTGTATAATTTTAGAAATTTGGAATTATGAACATCATAGGTGTGAATTAGAATTAGCAAATGAGCTTAGTTTGCTAGGTAAGGGAAATATGTTATGCCAGCTGATTTAAAAATATTTACTAGTAAAATATGATATATGATTATGGGTGTTTTCAGAGTAAGAAAAATTATATAGTTTTACAGATTTTAGTATATGTGTATTATTTAATTAATTGTGTGGCATGAGAATTTATTAGTACAATACAAAATTTATGCAGTTTTCATGTTATCAAGATTTATGTAATTCTACCTAGTTATAATGTTTAGTTTTCTCAATACCATGATTATACAGTTTATATAGAAAGCACGATACATAGTATTAGCCAGAATTATGATATATGCAAATTTATGATTTTTACAGCATATACAGAAATATAGAATTCAGTTTCAGTAAACCATAATATACAAATTCAGAATCGTAACATACAGATATTTTAGTTTATCAGATCAGTTTATTATAACGTTATGGTTATTTCAGTTAGACATAATCATGGTTAATTAGTAATATGTATATATTAGTTATATATTTATAGTATCAGGCCCTGGTGGACCAGATAGTTTTTAGAGCGTGGTACCGTTGCTACTTTAGTTCAGAGTGCAATCACATATCTCAGATAGTATGTGGATTTTCAGCAAGTTGATCGTGCCTTTGTTGTGGACAGGCTCCCCGTCAATTAGGGTTGAGGTGGCCGATCTGACTATCGAAGTTCAGTTGACTTATCCTGGTTGGCCAACTAGTGTTAAGGCCCACCTATGGGCTGCACAACCCTATTATGAGGGGTTAATTCATGACTTTCAGTTATCCATCCAAGGAATTTTTCTCAAATATTATTATATATCTAGATTTACAGAAACCGAAGTCGTACCTATAGATATTAAAAGTATTTTGATTAGAATATTTAGGAAAATAGTCATAGGTGTGAGTTATATAGTGTTTTATTTGTATGTGTTTTCTCAGACTCAGTTGTTTACAACATACAATACTTTTAAATTAGATATTATAGTTTTGCAAACTCATTTGCCACACACTGATAATAACATATTTCGTCTTACTGAGAGTTGTCTCATCCCAGTAATTTATCACTTTTCAGGTGAACCAGGTAAACGAGCATATCAGGCTTGGAGGTAAGGGGATTACCGTACTGCCCTGTCTGTAAAGTAAGTATTTTTGGGAAAGATGCATTTTTGAATGGTCCCTAGAAGATCAGATGAAAGATTTTTTGGGAATGTTCATGTTGTATCTATATTTTTGGAATATTGAAACTCTGGTATTGTAAATGTGGATGTATGCTTTTTTATTTACCGCTGCATAGGAAATTTTATGGACGTTCAAGCTTCCTGGTCCCCACTTGGATTGGGATGACTATATAGATTTTATTCAGAGTATCAGAGTAGTAAAATTTTAGGATATATATATATATATATATATATAATTTTGCATGAAAAATCGGGTCGTTACAATTTGGTATCAGAGCCTAGGTTGCTAGGTTCTGCAGACTCCAGTAAACAGTGGAATACAATACCAGAGTATAGGAATGGATTTTGATAAGAGTATGAGATGAGTAGATTGAAATATAAGTCAGTTATTTTTGGAGGATGAGATTGGAATTTAGGGTTCTATCTTGCGGCCTAGAGGCAGGAGTTCCGTGGTTGTTTCTGTGATTTTCCTAGGGTGGCAATCTCCGGAAAACCATAGTAAACTATCGCTAGGTCTTGTTTATGAGTGGTAGGACTGAATTATAAATTGGGATTGAAGATGATAAGATGAATGGTTATAGAAGAATATTTTTTGAGTTATAGTTTGATGAGTGTATTGGTTGCGTGATAGTAATCGAGTTTTGAGACTGGTTGTTCCTTTAGAAGGATGGACCCTAGGAATAGTAACACGAATGTTGGAGGTGATGGAGCAGAGCCTTCTAGTATAGGTGGCGAAGACCCCGATGCAATGCTTCGTAGCATCACCCAACAGGTGATGGCAGAGATGGCAAGGAGTTTAGGGGAGCAGAGTTGTACGATTGGGCAGTTCAAGCACATTAAGCCCCATCATTTTCTGGAGGGGGTTAATCCATTTTTGGTTGAGAATTGGGTCCAAGATATTGAAGACATGATGACAGTACTTTCATGTATAGACGAGTAGAAAGTTCTGTATGTTGTTTTAAAAATGACTGGGGAGGCCAAGCGTTGGTAGATGTTGGTAAAGCTACTTGAAGAACAATTGTTAGAACCAGCAACCTTGATATGAAACCATTTTAAGGAAATTTTCTATGATCAATACATTCACTCTTCTACCAAAGATGCCCAGGTAGAAGAGTTTATAAACTTGAACTAAAGGAAAAGGCCTATGCCTCCTAGATTTTAGGCAGGTACTAGTAAAGGGCCTTGGAGAAGACATGGGGGAAGTAGAGGTCAAAGATAGAGAATGGGAGATCAGGCTGAACAGGGTAATCCATCACGCCTTCCTTGTCCAAGGTATTATCGGAGACATTTAGGAGAATGCCGAGTTGGAAAGAATGTCTACTGTCGGTGCGGTAGACCCGATCACATCACACAAACTTGTCAAGCATCACTCAAATACACTTGTAATAGACCAGTTCTAGGGAAAATCCAGGCACCCCGTGGCAGTCAACAGAGGAATACCGAGCAGGAACAGGACTATGCATTGACACCAGGAAATGCTGAGGTTCCAAGTGACGCCGTGACAAGTATGAATATGGTTCTATTATATAAAGTTGTTGTTTTATTTAACTCAGATACCATCCATTCGTTTGTTCCATTGGGGTATGTTAAATCGACTGAAGTTGAGACATAGTTGCTAAATACAGATTTGTTAGTAGCCACACCAGCTGGATTAGTAGTGAGATGGGCATTCAGGAGAAAATTTTACCAGCCGATTTTGTAGTGTTAGACATACAAGGATTTGATATAATATTGGGTATGGACTAGCTGACAGCTAACTACGCCAGTATAGACTGTTATCAGAAAGAGGTAGTGTTCAGACCTCCGAGAGGACAAGGGTATAGATTTGTGGGGTCATGGGTGCGCACCCCACCACAGTTGTTATTCTCTATTCAAGAGAGGAGGTTGTTGTTAGAGGGTTGCCATGGATATTTGAATTGTGTGAAGGAAGTATCAGAAGGGGAAATTGAGGATATTCCGGTAGTGAGGGATTTTCCTAGTGTATTCCTTAAGGATTTTTCGAGACTATCTCCTGATCATGAGGTAGAATTTTTTATTGATTTAGTTCCGGGGATAGTTCCAATTTTGAAGGCGCTGTACAAAATGGCATCGTTAGAGTTAAAAGAGTTTAAGGAACAGTTACAGGAACTGTTAGATAAGGGGTTTATTCGGCCCAGTGTGTCGCCCTTGGAAGCACCGGTATTGTTTGGAGAAAATAACGATGGGTTGATGAGAGTGTGCATCGGTTACATATTTTCATATTTTCATAAGTCAGCCAAAATAGTGGGGATTGTGTAATCCTAAAATTAAGATGCCCATAAGAATGTAAGATACTAAGTGGGCAACGATTGGACTTCTAGGTTTTGTGGGAATTCTTTATTCTCTGGGAAGTGGGGTCATCACCATAACCTAAAACCAATCATGGGAATAAGATGTCATGTGCATTACATTGCCAAGTCTTCTGAAGGATCTTATGAATCAAATAACACATAACAGAATCATATTTATCAACTTACCTAGAAGAAAAATCATAATGATACTTAGATCTTTAATAGTCTGTTATCAAGAAGGAAAACCATGTATGCTAGGCCCTGGAGTTTTTTTTTTTTCATTCTATCCATGCGAATCCTACTTGGCAATGGGACACCCATTTAACTACTTAAAACATCGACTCGGTTAGGATTTGATTTGTATATAGTTTAATGTGGAATATTCTGTTATTGTCTACAATTGATCGTGGCTTTTGAAGCCATCTTCAGAATCCGATTCTTCTACCATTAGCAACTCTCTGGTTCAAATAAATGTCACTCTTTCCTTCCTAGTCCATTTCACACAAAATTTATGTTGTTAGACAATGTCCGATCACTGATCATAGCTTACTAAACAACTTCATTTGTATTGTATTCTGTACCAAAAACCAAGGTACGTGTTTATTACATATTTGTGCAATCACTGGAGTAAGGTAATGGTTGACTTGAAGTCCATATATTAGGACTTAGATTTGCCATGATTGCAATCCATGTTTTCATTGAGAATATTTTCCAACTATGTTTTGATATTCAGTGTGTGCCACTATAAGTTAGAAGTTGAGCCTTAAAAACTGTTTAAAGCAAGAAAAATTTCGAAACCAATTTGGTAGGAAAAGGATGCTTTACCATGATTTAAAAGTTTAAGCCTGTGTATTAGTTTGACATTAAAGAAGGAATTAGGTAATTAAAATTTCAGAGAATGTTTAGAAGCTTATATAATTTTTACTCAAATGAATTACAAAGTTATGGTGAGAGTTTTGAAGTGCCTTTTATGCAATTGATCTAACGGGTAAATGATTACATATCCTGGTATGAGATGTCCCAACAGGTATGGATCTTGATGAGTATGAGTCATTATTGTAAGTTCTCTGTTTAAAGATGAGGTTAACCATTGGTGGTTATCTATTGATCATATACCTAGTTATTTGTTTTTTTTTTAAAAAGAAAATAATATTCAGAAATCCAAATGGAGTGAGGGTTTTCTTTCCAACTAACAAGCTCTCATATTTGACATCTTGAGTGGTTGTGAAAGGATAGAATTTGAGTACATTTCTGGGGTTTGTAGTAGCAATGAAAGAAATATACGAGTTAACGAATCCAACCTTCTTTACCCATAGGTGATGAATTTTTAGATATTTTTCCCAAATGATTTATTGGGGCTACCTCTGAGAGGAGATTGAATTTAATATTGATTTGGTGCTAGGAATAGAGCCTATGTCAACTGCTTCATATAGAATGACACTAATTGAACTAAAGCAACCTAGGGTGCAACTAGAAGATTTCCTCGACAAGAAATCTGTTTGACCTAGTATATCATTATAGGTTGCACCTGTGTTATTCACTAAGAGATATAATGGGATCTTGAGGTTATGCATTAATCATTGGAAGTTGAATCACATTACATTAAGAATTGGTAACGACTTTCAGGGATTGGTGGATTATTTGATTAATTGGTAAAATCCCAAAATTTTTGAAGATTGATTTGCAATTAAATTATCACTAATTCAAATTTTGGAAATTACACAACCCAAACATAAAATTGAGTACACAGTAAGATCATTATAAGTTTTTGGTGTTACCAATTGGTATTATTAATACACCTTGCATTTTCATGAATATGATGAATCAAGTTATTCAACCATACTTGGATTAACTTAATATAATTTTATGGATGATTTTTGGAGTATTTAAAGACTCAAGAAGAGCATGAACAATATTTGTGATTAATTTTTCAAACATTATGAAAACATCACTTATATGCTAAACATGAAATGTTGGTGTTAGATATTTGGAAGACTGGAGATGGGAATTGAAGTTGTTAAGTGTTGGTGCTGAAGTAAGGTGTATTAGGACATGATGTATAATCCATCGACTTAGGTTAGCTACCAGTTCTAATAGGGTGGTTTACAAGATTAACTCAAAACTAGTTAGGTTAATGATGAATTTTACTTGAGGTTGTATTCAACAAATTTCGAGGACAAAATTTTTATAAGGAGGGGAGAATGTAATGCCCCAAAAAATGATATACATGGGAATGTAAAAAAAATAAATAAATAAATAATAAAAAATATAATAAAATATTATTATTATGAATTAATTAATTAATTAAGTATTATTAGATTGAATTAATTAAATGAAAGATATATGTATAAGGATAAGTGATATGTATATATATATATATATATATATATATATATATATATATATAATTATATAATATAATATATATAACAAAAAGGTATTAGGAAGCTTTGAAGCTTCCTGAGATTTCAATTGAAATCTCATTCTATGAATAGAGCCCCCCCTGAATCTCGTCTCTCTCACTCCTTCTCTCTCCCTCTCTCCTCATTTTCTCAATGAATATTCGAATGATTATAAATTGGAAAATACCGCTGGGTTTCATTCTCTGCCACCGACATTTCTACTAGAGCGAATTTATCGTAGGAGTGGTGTAGGCACCACTCATGGGGAAAAGTATACTCCTTTTTTTTTTTCTTCATTTCTCCTTAAATCTTTAGTTAAATCAATGATTGGGTACCACCATGGGGTCCTAGTCTTGATCGTCGACATTTTGGCTAGAACAAATTTTCAATTTGGGGGTCCTAAGCACCACTCTAAAGTGAGAGTGGGATTTAGGGAATTAAGCAAATTGGTTATTTTTGGGAGTCTAATTGTTTATTTGAAGTTTATGGACCAAGGAAATTTTTAAAAAGTATTTTATTTGAGATTAAATTGATTGAACTAGGGTTATTGAATTCAAGATTCGAGTGAGCGCCGCAGATATAATTTGTGGATCCCTACAAGCAGGTTAGGGAACCTAGAGGGTGTTCCCAGGAACTCAGGTAAGATGATGAACAGTTTATAATTCAGAAAACATAAGTATGAAAATTATTTTGGGTTTTTAGTTAATTGATAGGGATATATATATATATATATATATATATATATGTGTGTGTGTGTGTGTGTGTGTGTGTGTGTGTGTGTGTGTGTGTATAACTTTAGGATTTTGGAGTTATGAAACTGTGGGTGTGAATTAGAATTAGCAGACGAGTTTAGTTTGACAGGTAAGGGAAATATGCTATGCTAGCTGATTTATAAATATTTACCAGTAAAATATGATATATGATTATGAGTGTTTTCAAAGTAAGAAAAATTATATAGTTTTACAGATTTCAGTATATGTGTATTATTTAATTAATTGTGTGGCATGAGAATTTATTAGTACAATACATAATTTATGTAGTTTTCATGTTAGGATTTATGTAATTCTACCTAGTTAAAATGTTCAGATTTCTCAATACCATGATTATAGAGTTTATATAGAAAGCACGATACGCAGTATTAGCCAGAATTATGATATATGCAAATTTATGATTTTTACAGCATATACAGAAATATGGAATTCAATTTCAATAAACCATGATATATAGATTCAGAACCATAACATATAGATATTTCAGTTTATTACAGCATTATGGTTATTTCAGTTAAACATAATCATGGTTAATTTATAATATGGATATATTAGTTATATATTTATAGTATCAAACCTTGATGGACCAAATCAATTTTCAGAGCATGGTACCGTTGCTATTTCAGTTCAAAGTGCAACCACATATCTCAGAGAGTATGTGGATTTTTAGCAGTCGATCGTGCCTTTGTTATGGACAGGCTCCCTGTTAGTTAGGGTTGAGGTGGTCAATCTGACTATCAGAGTTCAGTTGACTTATCCTAGTCGGCCAACTAGTATTAAGTCCCGCCTACGGGCCGCACAACCCTATCATGAGGGGTTAATTCATGACTTTCAGTTATCCATCTAGGGAAGTTTTCTCAGATATTATTATATATATAGATTTACAGAAACCGCAGTCATACCTATAGATATTAAAAGTATTTTGAATAGAATATTTAGGAAAACAGTCATAGGTGTGAGTTATATAGTGTTTTATTTATATGTGTTTTCTCAGACTCAGTTGTTTATAGCATACATTACTTTTAAATTAGATGTTACAGTTATGCAAACTCATCTGCCATACAATGGTAATAGCATATTTCGTCTTACTGAGAGTTGTCTCTTCCCAGTAATTTATCACTTTTCAGGTGAACCAAGTAGATGAGTAAATCAGGCTTGGAGGTAGGGGGGACTACAGTACTGCCCTATTTGTAAGGTGAGTATTTTTGGGAAAGATGCATTTTTGAATGGTCCTTAGGAGATCAGATGGAAGATTTTTGTGATGTTCATGTTGTATGTATATTTTGGGAATACTAAAACTCTGGTATTGTAAATGTGGATGTATGCCTTTTTGTTTACCGCTGCATAGGAAATTTTATGGATGTTCAGGCTTCCCGGTCCCCACTTGGATCGGGATGACGATATAGATTTTATTCAGGGTATCAAATTAGTAAAATTTTATGGTATATATATAATTTTGCATGAAAAATCATCCCAAAAACTGGTATAACAACATCTACTACTAAATTTGGGTTCAGAACAACCTACAAACCAAATAACCCTTAAACAATCCACTTACCCTGATTTTGGGATGGTTTCCAAACTTCTCAAATTGAAATTCTGCTCTGACTAAGTTGTAGAAAATCTCCCCAGGATCATCGTTCTTCTAATCGTCGAATTGGGGAGAAACGAGGCTCAAAATCTAGAGAGAAGTGAGAGAAATTAAATTATAGAGAGAGAGAGAGAGAGAGAGAGAGAGAGAAGAGTAGCTTAATTTCCCGTCAAAAATATGATTTTTACGCTTATATAGATGATTGGCCATGTGGCTTCGTCGACGAGACACGTGGTCTCGTCGACGAATCAAAGAAGGAAGTTCGTCGACGAGGATAATGAGTTCGTCAAAGAACCAAAGGGTCTGCATGTCCCCCTCTCGGTATCTCTTCGTTGATGAGGCACTGAACCTCGTCCACGAACCGTATGAGGGAGTTCAACGATGAAGCCAGAGCATTCGTCGATGAACCTTGCTTTATCTCCTTTAAATTTTCCTTCACTTTTTATTTAATTGCTATTATTTTTTTGGGTCTTTACAAGGTACTTGCTGATTTCCCCGGATCTGGTTTGGTGTAGGTGCAAAAGGCAACAGTTCATGACAGTTCCTCTTAATGTGCCCTAGTTTACCACACCTATAGCAGTTAGGAGTCTTGATCTGGCATTCACCCCTATGCCTCTTATTACATTTCTGGCATAAAGAGTAAGAGAAATTATCCTGAGAACAAGAATAACTGCGATCTCCCGTATCCTGCCTTAGGCCCACAATATCCTTCTTGAAACCTAAGGTGTAGTTCCAAGAGGGGAGGGGGGGAGTGAATTGGGTTTATTAAAAATTTCTTTGATACTCTTTATGAGCTCTTGTCTCTTTTTACAATCTCTTAAGGTTTTCTCGTATTTTCGTTAATTAGGAAATACACACTAACTCCTATAACCTTTTAATCAATTCACAATCAATAAACACAATCAATTAGTTTACCATTCACACACAACAACCATAAGACAAGAAATCAATTTGAAATATTTAAAGGTCCTGCAAATGAATGTTCAATTCTTGTTGTTGATTTATGAATTTGAATATTGCAATGACAACCAAACACCTTTTCAATATCAGAACTTAATTAAACCTTCATCTAACAAGTTTTGGGTGTTAACCAATCAACGTACTTCCTTTCGGTTTTCACAAAAGATCGATTAACCAACGTACTCCATTTCGGTTTCCGCAAGCCCAAGAACAAATTAGGCATTTTTGGGTTTACTTAAATTCTAATAAGTATTACTTTATGATTTCAAGTATTAAATCCTTCGCACAAGTTATATTGTTGCTGAAATTAAAAGGAGAGTAAGGAGAAGAGAATAACACCACCACTTTTTATAAGGTTCAGCTTACCCCAGCCTACGTCCTTGCCTTAGGTCAACCACCTAAAGAGTTAACTAAATCTTGTTCCTTCTAGGTGGAAGAAAAAACCTTACACAATTTACCTTCTTTTTCATGAAGAGAAAAACCTCTCCAAGCACTAGCCTGTGCTTGGTCCAACGATCCAATCAATCCTTTGAACCGTTCAAAGTATAAGAAGATAGAAAATAAATCTATGTACAAAAAATACTCTCAAAATTTAGAGCAGGTTGTACAAATTGAGATCTAAATTGTACTTCTAAAAACCAAAGCAAAATAACATATATAAAGTTCTAGAGTTTTAGAAGTCACTGATGGTTCTAAAAAAAATTGAATTGCAACCTGGTACCAAGTTTTGATGTTTTCAATGTACCAAAATGATACAATTCCTCTCCAGCAAAAGATGTGAGCAAATTGAACTCAATGAGAATTTCTTTCTTTCCAACAAAATGATATGGGCAGATGGAGCTCAAGGAGAATTTCAGTACAAAAGGAGTTTCAGCAAAAGACTTATTAATCTCTCTTCTTTTGTGTTCTATTTTATGTGTATATTTTTCATTACCTAAGGTGGTATTTATAGGCTTTTTCAAAGATCAATGTCCCCATCAAGTTAGGTAATGTTTGAAAAAAAATTTTGACTTTATTTTGAATTTCAAAATTTTTCATTATACAAGGAGGTATTTATATGCTCTTTCAAAGATCAATGTCCCCATCAACTTAGGTAATATTTTAAAAAAATTGTTGACTTAATTTTAAAATTCCAAATTTTTCATTACCCAAGGAGGTATTTATTTGCTTTTACAAATATCAATATCCCCATCAAGTTAGGTAATATTTGAAAAAAGAATTGTTGACTTAATTTTAAAATTCAAAATTTTTAAAAGAGAACTTCTTGATTGAGATCTGAAATCTGCTCCACGTGGTAGTTGTCTGCCACGACATGGCAGTCGTCTGCCATGGTTAAATCTGAAACTCAGAATGCTGGTAGTCGTCTGCCAAAATATAGACAGTCGTCTGTCATAGTTAAATTTTAAACCCATAACACTAGCAGTCATCTGCCAGGACACTGTCTTCAGTTTAAAACACTCAAATTTTTCCAGTTGTTTGTCCATAGACAGACAATCGATTGTCAGGTGCCTGACTTCTTTTTATTTTTGAAAACTTTCCTTCCTTTAAGACCTTTGTTACTTTGATTTTAAAAATATATTTTAAGCTCTTTTAACAAGGTTTTTCTTAGTTTCTTTTGATTTATGAGAACTTCACATATCTAAATGGCATTTGGTTTAGAAGTACTTACAACAGTCCTTCTAATTATGATCTCCTTAAATCAGTAGGTCCTTTAGCCTTCTTTAGCCTCTTGAGGTTTACTTTTGACTTTGGGTTTGCTTGCCCTTAACTTCTTCCTTTGTCGTCCATTGCCTTTGATATTCTGAGGAGCTACGACTAGATTAACATTGAGCTTTTAGTTTATCAACCTTAAGAGTCCTTTTACCTAAAAACACATTATTCAACACCACATGTTAAAGCATCCTTCATTTAGTTATCATCAAAACAAGATTGAAAAGCCTTGTTAGGCCAATACTTCTCTCTCTTCCATGGTCCCTGACTACCCTCAGCTTGAAAACTAGAAAGTGCAGGTCTCTTCTTTTGCTCTGTTCGCTCTATATTGCCCTAATTGCTCTTCTCCAATACCAAAGCCTTATCTACCAAGTCTGAAAAATTCTTAACCTAAAACCCTACTAAAAGCTCATAAACCCTTCGTATAAGGCCTTTTTCAAACTTTTTGGCCTTTCTCACCTCATTTGGGATCGGGAACAGAGTAAAATGCAACAATTCAACGAACTTAGCCGCATATTCCCCCACAGTCATATTCCCCCATGTTAGATTAGTAAATTCTTCAATCTTTTCCTCTCTGATAGATAAGGGGAAATACTTATTGAAGAATAGCTCATTGAATCAATCCTACGTCAAAGCTATCTTTACTAATCAAACACATGCAAGGTATTTTACCCACGAGACTACCCAAGGATAGGGGTGATTACCCACCCATACAAGTAGCACTCCTTTGCTCTAATACTTTAGGCAACCAAAGGTCACAACTGAAGCATACCAGGGCACTCACCTTACTTTGTAAGCCCTCAAGTGAAGAAATAATCTCATACTCACACAGTTCATACAAAAGTTTACCAGCGAAGGCCTTCGAGAATAGGGAAATTTATCCGCCCATACAAGTAATTTACCTCTGCTCTAGTATGTTATGCATCCTACTGCAACATCTGATACTTGCCAAGGCACTCGCCTCTCTCAGGAAGCCCTCGAGAAAAGAGTTTTTCCCACCCAAACATAACATGTTCTCCTAGTATAAATACTAATAATACCATAATACATTATTCTGTTTGTCATTATTCTATAATTCACATCTATTCATGTTCTTAGCTTTGACATTTCATAGCGTTTCACTTTACATGGCTCTTTCCCATTTTTGCATTGTTCACATATCACATTTCATTTCCGTTTCGTTCATTTCCATTTCATTCTCATTTTCATTTTAATCCATAAAATACTCGGCATCTTCTCAGCTGTGGTTGTTTAGTCTTGGCATCTTTTCAGCCGTGGTTGTTTAGTCTCAACATCTTTTCAGCCGTGTTTGTTTAGTTTCGACATCTTTTCAGCCGTGGTTGTTTAGTCTCAGCATCTTTTTAGTCGTGATTATTTAGTCTCGGCGTTTTTTCAGTCGTGGTTGTTTAATCTCGTCATCTTTTCAACCGTGGTTGTTCCCATAGTTGCATTAACACTTATATGCAACATATTCCATATAACATTTCGTTTCAATGCATTTCTTGTATAACATGCATCTTATAAATATAACATAGTCCCACACAAAGTTCTATTTTACTCATGCCACACTATATAGCAGTAAAATTCATATATATATATTCCCTGTAAAATAAGCCAACCTACATTTAACATTCAAATAATGAAAATATACTTTTCCTATCTTACATAATTATCTTGTAATATCTTTCACTTTCATCAGTTCACTTTCGCATATACGTATCTAATAAACAACCCTATGCTCAAAAAATGTAATTTAAATGGTTGACATTTTTAAACTCATACAAAGATACATACACGTATATACATAGCATATTTTATTTTCCATTTAATTCATAAAAATATGGTTTAATATATATTTCCCCTTACCTAGTTTCTTGAAATACATTAACAGGGACCCCGAGAAGATACCTGCGGTGCTAACTTAAACCCTAAATCAAAAATTCTAGTTCCATTAAATCAACCATAAATAAAATATTATTTTAACATTTCCTAGGCCCAAAAATTTCAAATAAATAATTATACTCTCAAATATAACTAATTTACTTAATTGCCCAAATCCCACTCTCGCTTTAGAGTGGTGCCTAGGAAACCCAAATTGAAAATTTACTTTAACCAAAACAATGATGATCGCGACTAGGACCCCATGGTGATACCTGATCATCGATTTAGCAGTAGATTTAAGGAGAAATTGAGAAAATAGGGAAAAGTTACTTTACCCCAGGAATGGTGTGTATGTCGCTCCTATGACAAATCCATTCCAGTAGAAATGTCGATGGCAGAGATAGGAATCCAGCGGTATCTTCGATTTTTTGATCAGCCGAATATTTGTCGAGAAAAATAAGGAGAGAGAGAGAGAGAGAAGAGGAGACGGCGGTGAGTGTGAGAAGTGAGAGAGACTGAGAGAGATATGAGAGGCGTGAAACAGAGAGAGCGCTGGAGAGATAAAGCTTCAATTCAATTGGATTTCAATTTGAAATCCAATTCATTTAGTTCAATCATTACATTATTTTATATTATATATATATATATACCCAACAGATATTTACTTAATTAATTTAATTAAATAATATTTAATTAATTTTTAATTCAATTAAATATTGTTTAATTAATTAATTAATAATTTATTTTATTTTATTTATTATTATTATTATTATTATTTTCCCATACTATTCCTTTTATTTGTTTATTTATTATTTTGTTTATTATTTTTTCTAATTATTTTAATCATTTTTAATTTTCCAAGCCTTTACATTCTCCCCTCAAGGAATTTTGTGCTTGAAATTTTACTAACTAATCATCCTTTCACATTACTTGAATTCATTACCCAACGACATGTAACACAATTCAGCTTATATATCATCACATAAACTTCTCAATCATTTATAGTCAAATTAAATTATTATTATTTTAAATATAAACCCATACCTACTCCCCTGACATTCTCTGGCTCAGGCTGGATCAACGAGTAAACTCGTGCCGGGTATGTTATGAAATGAAATGAAAATGGAAATGAATGAAACAGAAATGATAATGTAAAGGCCCAAAAAATTAAAAATGATTAAAATAATTAGAAAAAATAATAAATAAAATAGAAAATAAAATAATAAATCAACAAATAAAAGGAATAGTATGAAAAAATAATATAATATAATAAAATAAAAATAAAATAAGATTAATTAATTAAAAATTATTTAATTGAATTAATAATTTAATTAAATGTTATTTAATTGAATTAATTAAGTAAATAATATGAATGGATATATATAATAGGATAAGATATATATATATATATATATATATATATATAGTTAAAGTAATAAGTATATATATATATAATATAAAATAATGTAATGATTGAATTAAATGAATTGGATTTCAATTTGAAATCCAATTGAATTGAAGCTAGCGCTCTCTCTATTTCACGTCTCTCATATCTCTCTCATTTTCTCTCACTTCTCACACTCACCTCCGTCTCCTCTTCTCTCTATCCTTAATTTCTCACTCAATATTCAACCGATTGAAAAACCGAAGATACCGCTGGGTTCCTATCTCCACCACCGACATTTCTATTGGAGCGGATTTGTCGTGGGAGCGGTGTACGTACCATTATTGGGATGAGGTAACTTTTTCCTATTTTCTCAATTTATCCTTAAATCTGCTGCTAAATCGATGATCGGGTACCACCATAGGGTCCTAGTCACGATCGTTGTTATTTTGGCTGAAGTAAATTTTCAATTTGGATTTCCTAGGCACCACTCCAAAGCCAGAGTGAGATTTGAAAAATTAAGTAAATTGGTTATATTTGAGAGTATAATTATTTATTTAAAATTTATGGGCCTAGGAAATGTTAAAATAGTATTTTATTTAGGGTTGATTTAATGGAATTAGGATTTTTGATTAATGGTTCGGGTGAGTGCCGTAGGTATCTTCTCGGGGTCCCTGTTGGCGTAGTTCAAGAAATCAGGTAAGGGGAAATATATATTAAACCATATTTTTATGAATTAAATGGAAAATGAAATATGTTATGTATATACGTGTATATATTTTTGTATGAATTTAAAAATGTCGACCATTTAAATTATGTTTTCTGAGTATAGGGCTGTTTATTAGATACGTATATGCGAAAATGAACTGATGAAAGTGAAAGATATTACCGGATAATTATGTAAGATAAAAAAAGATATATTTTCAGTATTTGAATGTTAAATGTAGGTTGGCTTATTTTACAGGGTATATATATATATATATATATATATATATATATATATATATATATATATATATATATATGAGAATTTTATCACTAAATAGTGTGGCATGAGTAAAATAGAACTTTATGTAGGACTATGCTATATCTATGAGATGCATGTTATACAGAAAATGCACTGAAACGAAATGTTATATAGAATATGCTGCATGTGAGTGTTAATGCAACTATGGAAACAACTATGGCTGAAAAGATGTCAAGATTAAACAACTACAGCTGAAAAATGCTGAGACTAAACAACCACGGCTGAAAAGATGTCGAGACTAAACAACCATGGCTGAAAAGATGCTGAGACTAAACAAACACGGCTGAAAAGATGCTGAGACTAAACAACCATGACTGAAAAGATGCCGAGACTAAACAACCACGACTGAGAAGATGTCGAGTATTTTATGAATTAAAATGAAAATGAGAATGAAATGGAAATGAACGAAATGGAAATGAAATGGGATATGTGAACAATGCAAAAATGGGAAAAAGTCATGTAAAGTGAGATGCTACGAAATGTCAAAGCTAAGAACATGAACAGATGTGAATTATAGAATAATGACAGATAGAATAATGTATTATGGTATTATTAGTATTTATACTAATAAAACATGTTATGTTTGGGTGGGGCAAACTCTTCACTCGAGGGTTTGCTGAGAAAGGCGAGTGCCCTAGTAAGTATCAGATGTAGTAGTAGGCTACATAACATATTAAAGCAGAGGGAAATTACTTGTATGGACAGGTAAATTTTCCTATTCTTGGGGGTCTTCGCTGGTAAACTTTTATATGAATTGTGTGAGTACGAGATTACTTTTTCACTTGAGGGCTTACTAGGTAAGGTGAGTGCCTTGGTATGCTTCAGTTGTGACCGTTGGTTGCCTGAAGTATTAGAGCAGAGAGGTGCTACTTGTATGGGCAGGTAATCACCCCTAACCTTGGGTAGTCTTGTGGGTAAAATACCTTGCATGTGTTTGATTAGGCTCGGGAAATGATTTCATAATTTATGCTAATGGTTTACAAATGATATAAATATGTTATTTTTAAATCTCATGTTGACCACACGCTGATTTAATATACGGTTTCTTCCCTTACTAAGATGTGTCTCATCCGATTACAAATTTATCTTTTTCAGGACCTCCACAAACACGATTGCTATATCATTTTTGGGATATAGAAATAAAAGGGTATAATTTCTGATGATACTTTTGGGAATGTATAAATTTTATGTTTTATGTTTTATGCTTTATGTTTTGAAGTCTTTTGAGAGATGAATGGTTGTGAATAATGATTGTTGGAGATATGTAAATATGTGAATATAAGTGGATGAAAAGTTGAGTTTGGTATATTGATAGAAGTAGAAAACACTGGTATTTTATATGATTGAGGATGATAGTTATGTTTTCCGCTACATAATTATTAATGGAATATCAGGTACAAGAAAATGAATGAAGTGGCACCTGCGTCCCACAAGGCAGGTTCGGGGTGCCACGAAGCACGGTTTATTCAGGTGTAACACATTGGACCGAGTTTTTGGGTTTGGGGCATTACAAGTTTCATACAAAGTCACCAGCGTTTCACATCCGTTGCCATCTTAAATGCGACATAGTGGACCTTCTGCTCGTCTGTGCAGCCAAGAACTTCCAGTATCTTCTCTATTTGTTGAACCCATTTTCTGTAGTCACTAAATCATGTCCTCTATTAAAAGTAAGAGGGTTCAACCTCATAAACTCCTTGATGCTACAACCTTGATCTACCACTGGGCAGTTCTGTCCTCTAGGATCCTTCCTCATTTTTGTCGTGACTTGTTAGGCTATACCCCTCAGCATCGTGAAGGTATCAATATCCTCTTCACTGGAAGTCTCTAAGTCATCCCTTCCTTGAACCTCTACGTCTTCATCCCTAGGATCCATCCTAAAAATAGGATAAAAAAGAGATAAAAATTCCATTATTGTTAACCTTATAGGTCACGCCTGGTTTTGATAATGACAAATACTTGCTGTATTTGATGGGTGTTTGAGGATATGTGTAGGTACACAGTTGGTATATCAATATGATGGCACAAGGAGTTGAAGTTGAAGGCACCTGAAGACCCTATTAATGTTGTATTTAAATGCTTCATTCATTATGGGTCTATAATAATAAATAGGGTTTGGCTTGTAATAATCATACGCATCACTTGCATGGTATGATAGGTAAGCTCAAACAAAAAATACCTAGAATGACTATAGGACACTCACACATGCACATATATGTATGACTAAATGAATAGGGTGATCACATAAGTGAAAAGAATCGAAATACACTAAATATGCATGTTCGGTTGACCGTACTGTTCAAGTACAACTCCACCCGATCGACCGAACCTGGACTGGGTCAACAATTTGACCACATCCCGGTTGACCGATCCATGACTAGTATATTCCTCCCGGTCGACCAAACTCCCTATAAGTCAACACTTTGACCACCTGGTTGACTGAGCTCAAATTGTAAATCAACTACCTGGTCGACCAAGTTCCCACGTGTGGAACTCAATGGTCTAGTCGACCAAACTAGTTAGTTCAAAAGGTTCCCGGTCAACTGAACCGCGCTAAAAGGGAAAATTGCCCTGGAACCTCTTTGACTGATCAACCGAACTTCTAGGTTGTTTCTTGCCTGGTCGACCGAACTCTGCACAACTCGGTTAACCGAACCTGCTTCGGTTGACCGATGCTCTCGGGTTGCCCCAGTATTTTTACCGTGGTTAATATTTTTAAATGGGGTTAACTTGGTTAAATTGTATTAAAACTTTTATAATAATTTTCTATATGTTCTGGACAACTTTAATTAAGGGGAAGTCTATATATACCCCTTCATTTGGAATGATTAGCATCAGATTAGCAAACTTGATTAGTGATTTTTCTTTGAATTCTAAAGTCATTCTCTCTCACTTCCAAGTATCCTACACTCATACTTACCTTGCCACATTGCCAAAAATCCGTTTGTAAGTTTGAATTTAGTGTTGTTGTTCTATAGGTGTGCTCTCTCAAGTTTGTGATTATTTAATATTATTTTGTTTGAGAGCAAGACCTCAAGTTTTCTTAGGGGACTTTATTAATAAGTCTTTCCTAAGAAGACTTCACTTGAGCTTTTGAGTATTGCACTATCATTGCAATATCTTAAGAAGTTCTTATTTGATTTTGGTTGTTAAAATCTTTTCAAATCATTTTCAAATATCTCGTGTGTTTCATTTTGAGAGAAAATTTTGAAGAGATATTTGTTTATATTCTAACGATCTTTGTTGCAATATTTCTTGAGTAATATTATTTGTTGAACACAAAAATCAAATCTTTATTGCAAAAAAAATCTATACATCTCTTGAGCTTTATACGTTGAGAAAAACTATTCGTTGAGATATTTGAAGTGTTGCTAATATCTTTGTTTGAGCATTGTGATTGAATATATTGTGTAATACAAAAATCGTATTATTTGCACTCTTACGCACTGATTACAACGCTTGTATAAATATTTGAGAGTAGACATCTAAGACCACGTTGAGCTTCCTTCATTATATTATTTGGTGGTGTAAGTGATTGCTTAGATTGGGTACACATATGATTTACATGAAAACATAATCACTGTACCAATTTCATTATTGTGAACATACTGTTGTGTTTCTAGGCGTGGCCTGAGGGGGTGGTAATCCAGTCTGGTAAGGATTGGTTGTAAAGGTTGAGGTCAGCCTTGTGCTAAGTGACCTGGTTTGTTTAGGTGTTGCACCACCCGTTTAAGTGAGCAAGTATAGTGGTAATCCTTGTGCTTGCTAGCCAAGGCGAGGACGTAGGCAATTCGCCGAATCTCGATAACATTTCTGCGTGTCACTTCCTTTACTGCTTTCTGGTGCATGCATAGTTAATTAAATTGTGTCATTTAAATTATGGTACATATTATAATTGATTTATTTTACTTGCACTAGATTGACCTTAGGGTTGTGAATATATTGTTGTTAGGATACTGACCTAGGACATTAAATTTAAAAACATCAATTCACCGCCCCTTTTGGGATCACGGTAAAGCTAACAATTATCATAACCTTACTCAACACTACCACTAAATTAAAATCTAACATATCCAAATATCCAAGTTAACGACCAGTCCTACAACTCAGAAATAGAATCATCTAAGGTTTACCGTGGCTTTTCTGAGATCATCGACTGCTTCTGAAAAATCACAGGAAATTGTCGACGTATTTCTACCTCCAAGTTACAAGACAAAATCCTAAAACTCTCAACACCTAGCCTGCCCATTTCTTATCCTCCCTATCATCTGTTCCTATACTCTAGTATTAATCATTCCTAAGTCTGCAAAATCTCAAAGCCTAATGCTCTGTCACCAAAATGTATTCCCCAAACCCGAAACTAGGGTCCGAAGTTTTATATGTAATATAGCTCTAATACCACCTTGTGATGCCATAAACCCGCCAAGTGGGGCTCGGGTGCCACGTGTTCCATTACCTGTACCTGACTCTTTATCAATTACGCAACAAAAATAATAACAACTCCTCAATAATATACCAGAGTTTCTACATCCATACAACCTCAAAAGTATGAACCAACATCCAATATTCACAACTCTGAAAGCATAAATATATTACAATCCCAAAAATTATAACGAAAGTATATAACCTCTCTCTCTCTCTATCAAAAATTCTATACCAGCCTCGAGCTCACTAAGCTCGATCACACGAAGGTTTTGAAAAGATAGAATTTATATCGGGTGAGACACATCTCAGTAAGGATGGAGTACATTAAATTAGTATGTGACTATCATGAGGTTTGTGTACAACATATATATTCATCAATTTCAAATAAGATCACAATTGTGATCATTTTCTGTTCCTACTCAAGAACATGTAAGGTATTTTACCAACGAGAGTTCCCAAGGATTAGGGTGATTACCTGCCCATACAAGTAGCCCTATGCTCTGACACCTTATGCAACCTACGGTCACAACTGAAGCATATCAAGACACTTACCTTACTCAGTAAGCCCTGAGGTGGTTAGTTTATCTCATACTCATGCATTCACCCAAAGGTTTACCGGTAGAAATTCCCAAAAATAGGGAAGATTACCTGCCCATACAAGTAGCTTCCTTTTGCCCTAATACATTATGCAGCTCACGGCTACATCTGATACCTATTAGGGCACTCGCTTTTCTCAGCAAGCCCTCGGACGAAGAGTACACCTCGCCCCAAATACATATAATACTACTATATTTAATACTGATAATACTTTACTACATTACTCTTAATGTTGTTATCTCTGTGTTATTCATTACATCTACATTCATATTCTACATTTCTTATTTTTGTATTCATGTCTACTTTCACATAATCTGTTTTCATATCATTCCCGTATGCTATTCTTATATCTATTGTTCCCATATCTACTATTTCCATATCTGCTGTTCTCATATTATCAATGGTTTAAAATAACAATTATGTGTTTAGAACACTTTATGCCGGTGAAAAATCATAGTCATGCTTCCGCCCCATGACAGGTTGTGTGGCCCGAAGGCTGGACTTAACCCTGGTCGGCCTTACAGAGTTAAATCAACCGATTGGTCTGATTGGTTGTTCCATATTGGTCTAGACTCTAGGGAGACCCTACCCTTCATAGCACAATTGACCATCCCGTGCACTAGCGCTTCCATAAATAACCGCAATAGTATTGTGCCCTTTTCTGGTCCACCAGAGTTCTCAAACCATACATTGTAATTTAACATTCTCAAAACACATGTAGAATAAATCATATCACATTTTAATTCTCAATACATTTCCAGTATTTCCAGCATCTCATACATATATCATAGTTCAATATAGAAACTTCATTTTACTTATGCCACCCAATTTAACAACATATTTCATACGTTTACTATAAAATAAGCCAACCCATATTCATTATTAATATACTGAAAATATATATTTAATTTCTTACACAATTATCTAGAAAATCTGTCATTTTAACTTTCCATTTTCACAAATAATATCTAGTAGCACAACCTTAGGCTCAGAAATTTACAATTTAAATGGTTGGCTTTTTAGAACTCATGTGAAAATCATATACATATATACATAAAATTACCATTTTTCATTGGTTATTTCCTCAAAAATCCGGATTTAATATATTCCCTTTACATGATTTCCTAAACTACGCTAGCAGAAACCCCGAAATGATACCTACGACACTCACTCGAACTCTGATTCAAAAACTCTAATTTATCAACTCAAATCTCAAAACAACATTCATTTAACACTTCCTAGGTTCCATATACCTTAACCTATCAATAAAATTTTAAAAATATCTCACTTACCCTGCTTTTGGGATAATGCCCTAAAACCCCAAATCAATGATCTGCTCCGATAGCTTTGTAGAAAAAGATCCCACAAACCTCGTGGTGGTTCCGGATCATCAAAACAGTTCTCAGTGAAGCGAGAATCGAAGAAAATAGAGAGGGGAAATGTAGGTTTTTGGAGAAAAAGAAAGGAAAAAATTTGGTTTCATTTGAAACACTCGTAGGATCTTTCTATATATCACCTCTACATAGAAAATCGTTGCCGATTTTCTCTTTGATCGGCTCTATTTTTACCATTTTACCTGTTACTGACCCACGGTAATTCCATATAACCATTGTCGGTTTTCTCCTCACTCCAGAAAACCGTCGCCGGTTTTCTCTTCTCCTAGCCCAAAAACTTCTTTTTCCCTATTTATTTTATTATTATATTTTTTGGGTCTTTACATAAATAGAGTATCTTTTATACCACCGATGTTGGCCCAACAATACTTAATCTCGTTTTGATAATGACAAACTAAGGAATCTAATTGTACTTTCAAGTTAAGTTGTGATAACCCAAAAATATATATACGAGTAGAGCATAATAATAAAAATAATAATATAATAATAAATATAGTCATTAATACGAAAGTGTTTCTATGTTAGGATCTTTGATTTCATGTTTGATGCCTAAGAAAGACCTTGTTTAAACGAGTGCTTAGAGATCATTGCGGCTCAGTCGTTCCCTAGAGGTCGGTTTGGTAAAGTGAAATTTCATAGGATAAACAGAGTAAACACAAAGGATGTAATGATTTAAAATAAATAAATAATTATAAAAATTAAAAGGGGGTTTCGGTAGAAGCTACCAACCACCCCCTCCATTTTTATTCCACTCATTCAAAGGAAATAAAAAAATAATTAACTAATTAAAAAATAATTAATAAATCAAAAAAGGGGTGTCGGCAATTGCAATCCTATCTCCCCACATCCTATTCTCCCCACATGTCATTTCATAACCCCCTATCCAATCCCCATCCCTTATTTTAAAAAAATTAAAATTAAAATTAAAATTTCACCTCCCTTACCACACTTTTGCAAAATTTAAATTTTCTCCCCAAAATTTTTTTATAAATAGGAAGCTCTCAACCTTCATTTTTACAAAAAAAAATTTTCAAAGGAAGAGAATAATTAGTGAATTAAAGAATTAGTGGTGGAAGGAGATTTTTTGTTATACTTAAAATTCTCACTTACCCACTTTTTTCAACCTCACTTTGATAGAGATAAAATTTTGAGAGAGAGAGAGAGAGAGAGAGAGAGTTAGAGAGAATATGTTCTCAGGGTTCGACCAAACTAGCCTATGTCCCCGCCTTAAGCCAGCAACCAAAGGATTCCACTAAACTTGCTCACTTAAACGGGGTGGAGTAGAAGCCGTTTACAATATCCTTATGGGGCAGACATTCCCCAGCTCACTTAACGGGTGGAGCCAACACCTTGCACACTTTCCAAGGAGGGTGAATCTCCTAGTTCTCCTAACTGGGTTTGAACCAATCCGGTGCTCTCCTAATCGGATCTGAGCAAATCCGGTGCTCTCCTAACCGAATCTGAGCAATTCGGGACTCTTAATAGGGCGAGTCCCCCTCTTCCGATCACATATCGAGAACACAACAAAGATTCAAATAATATTTTTGTACAAACACAATGCTTCTCAAAAAAGCATATTTGTACAACAATTAAGCACTAAATGTGTTAGCTTTGGTGTATTCCCAAGAGGGGGGATGAAATGGGTATTTAAAATTTATTCCTAGGTTTAGCTAATCCAATAGCAGTATTTCACCACTTAGGGTCTTTCTATATACACATAAACCTGCGGAAATTCAATCATGCGCGACATTCATAAAATAATATACATGTGCAGAAAATAAATTATGAAAAAGTAAAGTGCACACACGATGTGTTATCGGGGTTTGACCAACTATGCCTATGTCCCCGCCTTTAGCTCGCAAGCCCAAAGATTCCACTAATGCTCACTTAATGGGTGGAGCGGCACCAGTTACACGAGGTCAATTAGCAGAGCTGACCTCAACCTACACCTTACCAGGATGGTGCACCTAACTTTCCTAACCGGGTCTAAGCCAATCCAGGACTATTCCATAGGTCTAGTCTCCCTCTTTAGGCCCATGCCTGAAATACAACAAATAATACTATAATTTTCGTACATGTAAAATGTTTCTTACACTAAGCAGATATGTACCACTACATACAGTATAATCAATGCACATAAATAATGTAGGAACTACAAGCTCAGTGATGTGTATGTGTACTATCAACACTTAGTAATGTATAATCTCAAATATGCATAAGAGTGTTCAAACAAGCTACTCTTTGAAACAAGATATAACAAATCTCAATATTAGATTGAGGTTTTAAAGATGCTGAGAAGAATATTAAAATAAACTCAAAAATATTTTCCTCAATGTAATAAGCACAAGAGTTGTTTGAAATAAAACTTGTGATATACTTTGCACACAAAAATTATTGCTTAAGGAATCTTGCAATAACAATGCTAAGATTCTCAAGCTAATGAGTTTTCTCAACACTAGATTTATCAAGTTAAATCCGTGGGAAAACTCTTGCTTAACTTTCAAAAATCAAACAATCAACAATCAATACGAATGAGAGTATTAAGCAATTTGAAATGGAGTAATAGCACAATAGGAACTCTCACAATACTTTGGATGATCAAAGAAAAGAGTGTATGAGAGTATTTGAAGTAGTATTGGCTTTTTAAATTTGAGGGGATTTTTCGCTAATGATCTTGCTAATCTCTTGCTAATTTTCACAATTGAGCCACCTATATATAGAAGTGGGTAAAAAATATGACCGTTGGGGACACCAAGGTAATTCTTAATATTGTTTTAAAAGCATTTAGAAATATTAACCTTGTTTAACCGTTGTAAAAATTAAAACAACTCGAGAGTTTCGGCTAGCTGATCCACGGTTTAGTCGCCCAAATAGACTCAGTCAAAAAAGTTATTTTTGAAGGTTCGGGTGCCCGAGTCAAGGTTCGGTTGGCTGAACCGAGGTGATTTCCAAAAGGTCTGTGGTTCGCCTAGTCTAAAGTTTGGTTAACCGAACTCATGTGTTTGGTTGCCCAAGGCTATTTTGAACTTATATGTTCGAGCTGCCAAGTTGGTGGGAAAGGTCAGAGTCATGGTTCAGTCACCCGAGGATGGTGTGGTCATTTAAGTTCGGCTACCAGAGACCAAGTCAAACATCTGACCGGTCAATGGTTTTGTTGCCTGAAGTATTTTGAACATTACGGGTTCGGTCGCTTGACCTCTCACAGTTTTTTCCTATTAAGTCCATTTTCACTTCAATTAATTCTCGTGTGTTAATTTAGGTGTAATCCCAAGGAGGGGGGGGGTAAATTGGGTATTTAAAAATATTTTGATACTTCAATCCTTAATTGAAAACCCAAACATACAAGTACAAATTTGGATACACACCGATTTTAGTATTATACAACTCACTTGATTTAATTCGTGGATATCTCAATTAATTCAGTATTACCTGAAAACTAAGGTGTAGTCCCAAGAGGCGGAAGGGTGAATTGGATTTTTAAAAAATTTCTTTTAGATCTTTTTAGGAATTCTTAACTTATTGTTGATTCTTCAAACTTTCAGCAAAAGCTTATTTCTTAATTTAATCCACAACCACACAAACATTCAATCATTCAAGTAATTAATCAACTAAAGCAATCAACCACAATTTGAAAGCAAACAACCAAACCAAGATTAAAATATACAACACTTTGGGTAATGTAAGAACTTAAGATGGTTGTTTGTTTATATAAGCCATATGAATATAAATTTGAACCAAGTCTGTAGTGAATGATAATTTATGCTTACTGATATAAAGCCATGTATTAATGGATTTGCTTCTTCAATATGATTTTCAACAAAACATTCACACTCTTCCCAAAAATTCAGAATTCAAATAAACTCTTAGTTAATTTATTTTTGGGATGTTAACCAAGTAACGTACTCTCGTATGGTTTCTGCAAAGTATGGTTTAACCAACGTACTCCCTCTCGATTTGTGCAACCCAAATCAAAATTAGACTTTAAGTTTACTTGATTTCCAAATATACGCAGTACATATGATTAAGAAATTAAATCATCCACACAATTTATATGTGCTAAAAATAAAGAGTGAGGGAAAGAGAGAGTGAGACCGGGATTTTTACGAGGTTCGACTTATACCCAGACTACGTCCTCACCTTTGGAAAACCACTAAAGGATTACTAAAATCAGTTCCTTTGCCAGGTGGAACAACACCATTTACACACTCCTTCAGTAGGCTAGAGCCTGCCTCTCCAAAAGATGTACCCTCGTTCGCTCACTCCTTCAAATAGGCTAGAGCCCGCCTCTCCAAGTGATATCCCCTCACTCAATCACTCCTTTAATTAGGCCAGCCCGCATCTCTAAGCAATATTCCCTTGCTTAGCTAACAATCCAAAAAATCTTTGGAATCGTCAATCTACAAGAAAAACAAAAAGAATTTCTGTGTACAAGAAACACTCTCTAAAAAGAGCAGGTTAGTACAAGTTTAGCACTATATACTTCAATATAAAATATCAATATGAAATAGAATGAAGCTCAAGTGTACAATTCACCAATATCCTTCTTAGATGAGGATTTGCAGTAGGAATTCAGAGGAGGAAGGATTAGCACTTCAAAATATTTCAGCAAAAGAGTTTTGCAATGAGTGAGCAAGAGAACTTTGTAAGAACAAGAGTGCTTTCGGCTTCTCAATCAGAATTTTCAATTCTTGGTATATTTTGATTTGCAAAACCATGTATTTATAGGCTTTCAAAAGGGTTTTCGTGTTGCCCAAGTTTACTTGGAGTATTTCCCAAGTTTTAAGAAAATTTGGGGCACAAGCAACTAATATTTAAAAAATAAAACTTTTGAAAAATTTGCCCGTTAACAGTGTTCAGACCACTAAACCTTCGAGATCAATCTTCTGAAGTTCCTTAGCCTTTGAAAAATTTGAACTGGATATAGGGTCAGACGACCAAGGTCAAGGGTCAGACGACTGAGGTGTCAGGTTCTGACGACTGAAGTTAGACTTCAGTCTTTTGAGATGCTTCTGCTAGTTTCTGTCTTTCACCAAAAATTCTTCAAACGACTGAACTTAAAGTTCAGTTTTCTGAAATTGCCACTTCAGGCTTCTGAGCAGAAATTTCAGTCTTCTGAACAGTTTGTTTTCTAATTTTTCATTTCCAATTCAAAACATGGTTTTGCTCTCTTTCTTTACTCTTTTATAAAACATTTTCTGGGGTTTTTAAATTGGTCTCTAAGTCCATATAATCCCCTAAAGAGCTTCAAAAAATTTCAAACGATATTTAAACATTAAAATACTTACACAAAAACTTCTAAAACTTTTCACATTCTAGGTACTTGAGTCTTCATGCTTTGTCTTTCTTTGAGCTCTCTCATTTTGCTTTTCTTTGGCTCTTTTGACTTCTAACTTTTCTTTGGCTTTTAAAAAATCATCCACGTCTTCATTTTCTTCAAGTTTTAAAATATCATCTTTAAATCCATGCTTTGACTCTTTTAAGCTTCATTTGATCCTTGTGAGCACTTTGACCTTACTTTCTCATATATGAACCCTGAAATAACATTACTCACACAAATATGTTAAGTTCCACTTATTTGTTAGCATCAAAACAAGATAACAAGATTTTAAACCTTGTAAGGCCAACATTACCCAATCATTCTTAGTAGATATAATATGAATATAAGTGTGGAAATATAAAGAGAGATAGAGAGATAGAGCGTAGACACCAAATTTTTAATGAGGTTCAGCCAAACCCGGCCTACGTCCTCGCATTGGGCAAAACCCTCAAGGATTGCACTAATCCGCTCCTTTAACTAGGACGAAGCTTCTCATTACAGACCCGCTACTTACAAGAGGCATAGCTTCCTCTTACTCCGCTACTTACAAGAGGCACCACTTCCTCCTACTCCGCTGCTTACCCGAGGCAGAGCTTCCTCCTTCCTGGTTCACAACCCGAACCATCAATACAATAGATAGATGAAATTCCTGAACACTCAGATGCTTCTGAACAAGCTAATGAGTACAACAAAAATTCCTAACACATATTCATATGATAAAACTTGAAACTCAGTATGTATGTAATGATACGATCGTTATATAAATGATATGCTTCACAAATTTACTTTTTAAATTAGTATCTCACAAAAATGATTTTATAAATAAATGCTTTGGAGAAACTTATGATTCGATTCCAGAATACTTTATGCAAGATTAGAAAATAGGATCCTTTCAATAATAATCTTTAATAATACACAGATCTATGTTCTTGCTATCAATAATTTTTCAAGTTGAATGTTTGAATAAATATACGACCTTGAATATTGCAAAGATTTGAATACTATGTTTCAAAAATAATATTCTTCAAGGATATGTATTTAGAGGCTCTTAGTATTTGCAATCAAATAATTCCAATCTTTCAGAATGAATATTCAAGAATAAGTTTGTGAGATGAAAAAAAATCTTTGAGCAGTATGCAGATCTAAGTTCTTGCTATCAAATAACTCGTATGATTAAATCTTTGAATAAAAATATGACTTTGAATATTTCAAAGATTTAAATAATATTTTTCAAATACTTTTTGCACCAATAAGATAGATCTCTTTGAATAAAAATACAACTTTGACTATCACAAGGATTCAAACTTTAGAAAGCTATTCCCAAAAGATTTTTCAAATAAATAACTATGGGAAAATAAGTTTCTTTCTCCCAAAATTTTTTTTCAATAAACGAATAATGGAGAATATGATTGATTAATAAAAAAATTAAAGCTCAATAACCTATTTTTTCCAAACCTCAAGATCAAACCCAGATTTAGCAGAGGTTGCACATGTATTTGCTCAGATCTTGAATATGGGAATGCCCAAGTAAATGTGTATTCTCTGTAGTGCAAGCAATGATTCTTAGCAATAGTATTTAGAACTTCTGAAGAGATGTGCAAGAATGTTCAAAGCTCCTTAATCATATGCAAAAAGTGAGGCACTAGGGTTTATAGGTTGATTTTATGAGTGTTCTCGGCCCTAGGTTAAGTCTTGACCGTTGGATCAACTTGATTAATTAAATGACTCACGTGTTCTCTCACTAAAGACTAGATTTTTAAACTTCTGCAAGTTCATATGACTGAGCTCTTGAGTTCAAACGACTGAAGTTTCCTAAAGTTCTGAAAGTCATAGTCTCGATACAGGGTCAGACGACTGAACTATGGGTTCAGTCTTCTGAAATCCTAGTTCAGACGACTGATTTGAAGGTTCAGACGTGTGAAGGTGTTCTACCTATTCTGTGTTTCAAATTAATTCTTCGGATGACTGAACTAATTCTTCAGTCTTCTGAGGAAATTCTTCAGACGTCTAAAGTAAAACTTCAGTCGTATGAAGTTGAATCTTCAGACTTCTAAGGGTAATCCTCAGTCGTCTTGGTAGACCCACTTCAAAATTTTTAGTTTAGTTTTTCAAAATTATTTGAGCTCTCTTACTTTAACCTATTATAAAAAATTTTTCAAGGTTTAAAAATAAGTTCTCTAAATCCATATTTAACCCTAGAAAGTTTTCATGAAATGCATGTGTATGGTATTTTGAGCTTCTAGTTATATAATATAAAGTATGCACATACATTAACTCTAAATACCCATTCCTATGAAGATCTTGAACTTGATGCTTGCATCTTCATTCTTCTACTCTTTTAGTTCCATGGATTGTGTCAAGTTGTATATCCTTTAATCCTCATGGCTTCCATGACTTTCTAACCTTCCGTGCATGCTAATTATTGTTCATGTTCACAATCTCAATGCACGAATCAAATACCAAGTGATTTGTCATTATCAAAATAGGATTGGACTTATAGAGTCAACACCCTGATATGTTAAGTGATTTTGGGGACATATAATGTGCTTGTGCATGGACCTAAAGGCCTTCTAAGGTATTTGAGGACACCAAAAAAATCCAATGTCGGTCATGCCCTAAGGTCACTCAATGCTCTTGAGCTTATAGTTCCTATCATGCATGATATGTAGATTATTACAGACCATTTTCCTATAATTACTATTAAAGACCCAAATAGAATAATAATATAAATTACAATGAATAACTATTCTAGGTCTTTATTTTCAACAAGTTTTCATGTGCCATCAACTAATTTCGCCAATATGAAACTGCACACAAACTTTGTAAACATTAAATACCAAAAGTATTTGTCATTATCAAAATCAGGTATGACCTATAAGGTCAACAAAATGCACTCTCTAATATGATATGAAATAACGCTCAGTAGAGTAAGGGTGCCTATCAAATAATCAATTAATCAATGAACATATATTTATGATAAATATGTTCTCCTATAAATATTTTTGCAAATAAAGAATATTTGGAGAATCTAGGAATTTAGGCTTAGGAAAATATTTGTGCAATAAGAGATTTCTTCCAAAAATGTTTATCAAGAAAAATAACCAAAAGAAATATTAAGATTACTCTAAAAAATGATTTCAATAAATGAAGATGCAAATGAGAGTAAATGTAAATGAATATAAAATAAATGCCGAAAATAAATATACTTTTCTTCAAAATAATTTTTGAAATAAATAAACGGATAGAGAGTAAAAGAGATTTGATAAAAAAAAAAAAAAAAAACGCCCCAAAGAAATGATTTTATCAATAAAAATTTGTTTAAGGGAACTTTGATTAACAAAAGATTTAGAGAGAATTTGGAGTTAATCAAAGTTGCTAATATTGGCTAATGAAGGGGTATTTATAGTTTTTTAGGAAATTATAACCGTTAGGGACACTTTTGGTATTTTTAATTCAATTTTAACCATGTTTTACCACTAGCCTATCTCAACCCAAGAGGTTTAGTCACCCGGTGCTTAAAGTCTATCACCTGAATAGACACAACGTATTTTGATTTTCAAAGAGCTTCGGTTGGTCGAGTTAGGGCTCGGTTGGCCAAGCAAAGGTGATTTTCCTTTCTTTCGTAACTTTGGTCGCTTGGCCTAAAGGTTCAGTCTACTAGTCCATGAGATTCGGTTGACTGAGGAAATTTTGAACATGAAATTCGGTCGCCCGTGGACATTGGAAAAAGTCAAGACTAGGGTCCGGTCGACCATGGACGATACATTGATTTTTGTTCGGCCACCCGAGGCTTAGTCAACATTTTGACTTTTTGGCCAACAGAGTGTTCAGTCGATCGAGCTAATTATAGCTAGAAGGGTTCGATCTACCAGGGATATTTAAAAACACAATTTTGACCCAAATTATGACCCTAAGTTTTATCCCTATTTGTTTAAATATGTCATTTTTTCTTAAGGAATTCTTCATGAAGTGCTTGGGGATCTAAGGCCAGTTTTTGGCTTAGGATTTTTAATTAAGCCAAAAAATCTTCGGTCGACTGAAATCTGTGTATAGTTAATTTTAGCCTTGTTTTTTTACCTTAAAACATTTTAAAACCTTTTGTATGATTTAGGCAATTTTGGCAATGGTTTTGTGTGAACGGTTAGGTCTCCTAAGGTCAATCTATGGCCATCTGAGCATTCAATCCATATCATGTATATGCATGCATTATTATAGACCAAAGATATAAAAATTAAATACAATACAACATGAAATAAACATCTTCTTCTTTTTGCTCTTCTCTTCATGGAATACGCCAAGTTGTATGTAGGCTTTAAGTTCCGTCTTGGCTTCTATTTCTCCTGTATCTTATGTTCGTGCTGATATGTAAGCCTCTTCACACACTAAATGCACATGTAAGGTACATATTCTTTGTCAACATCAAAATTGGGATCGAATTCAAAAAGTCAACAAGATTTCTATAGTATAAGTAAATATGTATATGTGTGTGTGTGAACAGAGCCATTTTTAGTAGACCTAAATGATGATTTGAAAGAAAAACACAAAGGAAAGTATACATGTAATGCCTCGAACCCGAAACTGGGGTCCATAGTGTTATTTAAAATAAATCTCTAACACCATATAATAAAACAACGAAAAATGTCCATAACAATTACCAGAATAACTAAAATATCCCAATATAACATTCAATCCATCCCAGTATCTCAATGAAGTTCCCAACTCATCAAAACCTAAATAAAATAACAAATATATCTTTAATATCAATTTAATACATCCTCAGGAATTTCAAGATTACCACAAATAACAAATTTAATAATAATCTAAACTATTATTTCTAACCCCACCCATGCTTCCGCTGCGCTACTTTGATTTTTATCTCTCTCCACAGGGCATTTGAAAAATATTTGATAATGATGGGGTGAGACACTTTTCAGTAAGGATGGAATAAATTATTATCAGTGTGTGGCAGATGAGTTTTAGTGTATACAAAATATAATCATTTTTTAAATGACAACAACTGTTAAAACACTTATAGACTGTATTCACATATGCAACATTATTTTAAAAGTGAGAGTTCCCGAGAATTGGGGAGATTACACGCTCATACATGTAACTCCCATTTGATCTGATACCTTATGTAACCTTACCCATTTAGTTTGGGTGTGGCTACAACTGATACTTATTAGGGCACTCGCCTTACTCAGCAAGCCTTCGAGCGAAGAGTCTTACCTTGTCATAATTTGTCTATATAATTTAATTCACATACATGTACTCACACACATTCATCATCAATCATATCACAAAATCTGCATACATGTACTTTTCATAATAACACAACATATCCAAAATCATAATGTAATAAATTCACCTACACATACTCATACCCACCAAGGATAATGCACAAGTACTTCAGTATTCATCATTCTCACTGCGTACCAAGCAGATCTCAATACGTGGCCTATACAAGGACTTTCATAGATACAATACACACAATACCATTCATAGCACATCGACAAAAATGAACTCCTCATCCATCTTGCCAACGTTTTTGTCCCATTTATATAAATGACAATATAATGAACTCCTCATAATCCTACCAACGTTATATGACAACTTATATCATGGGCAATATAATGAACTCCTCATTTGCCTGCCAACGTTATATTGCGATATCCATGAAGGACATTAAATCACACAAACATATAAGTACTCACACCACAACAATCACAACCTGTTTATTAAAATAAAATATTAATCCCATGCCACACGATTTATGTATTTAACCATACTTTACTAAACTACTTGTAAATAATAAATCATACTTTAATAATCCCAGACAATTAATTTCATCCATTTAATTTATTCAGAAAATCTGTTATAATCATCTAGAAATCAAATACATTAATTCAATCAGTTCAATTTTAAAATAATAATTGTTATAAAATCTCTAGGCTCACAAACACCAATTTAATCAATTCATAATAATAATAATAATCCAAAATTCAATTTCCATATGCTAGAATATTCAGAAAAACGTATATATAATTCCTGCAATCTCGGATTACAATTTAATTGGTTAAATTATAAAAATTCCTAGCATAATTTATTCCCCTTACCTTTCCCAGGAGTGGTGTCTAGGATCCCTAAACCACGAATCTGCTCCGATTAACTTGCTAAGGATCGAAATCTGGACCTTGTAGTGGTGTCCAATCGTCAATTTGGCTGGATATTGAGGAGAAATTGAGGAGAGAGAGAGAGAGAGAGAGGCGTGAGAGACTGGGAGAGAGAGACTCTCTAGAATTCTCAAGATTGAATTTCAATCCTTAACATATATATATATATATATGTATGTATAATATTATTATATTATATTATATTATATAAGATATGATATTATATTATTTAATTAATAATACTAATTATTTAATTAATTAATAATTTAATTTAATTTTAATTTAGTTAATTAATTATTATTATTTTCATTTTTTTGGATCACTACATTTTCCCCTCCTTAAAAAAAATTTAATCTTCAAAATTCGCTAATCAATTATTTTACGTAACCCTAAAATTACTTGACCATCATCATACCAAAAATTCAATATATTCCATAGATATGCATAAATACGTTACTTAACATTCAAATCCTTAATTATAAACACCAAATATCCAACTTGACCACAAACCGTCAAATCACAACATCTAAATTACCAAGATTCTTCTTCAAAGACTTTTCTCCACAAATCAACCAACCTAAACTTCAAGTTCAAATTTCAAGTTCCAGTCTCTCTACTCGGAAACATCACTATCGATGAATTTACCATGATTTTTTGAAACTCGTAATTGATTCAGAAAATCACAGAAGACCATCAAGGGGTTTCTGCCTCCAAGCCACAAAACAAAACTCAAAATTTCCTCCCAGTATCTTAATCTACCCGTTCTTATCCTCGTCCTAACTCGATCATATACTCTGGTATTAATCCGCAATAGAGTCTGTAGAATCTTTTTCCTAAGCTCTAATACCACCTTGTAATGCCCCGAACCCGTAACTTGGGTTCGAAGTGTTATTTAAAAATAAATCTCTAATACCAAAAAATTACACAGCGGAAGACCTCAATATTCATATACCAGAGTACTAAACACCTTTTATTACAAAAATATCTCCAATAATAAGTTTAATACATCCTTGCAAATTCTAAGATAAACCACAAATAAAAAATTTAATAATTAATCTAAACTACTATTTCTAACCCCTCCTACACTTCCACTGCGCACTCTGATTATTGTCATACTCCACAGGGCATCTGAAAAATATTTGATAATGATGGGGTGAGACACTTTTCAGTAATGATGGAATAAATTATCATCAATCTGTGGCCAATGAGTTTAGTGTATACAAAATATAACTTTTAATTTAACTTTAAAGAAAAATGCATAAATAAACTGTAACTCACACCTATAATTTAAAATACTTAACTTTCCTTTACTTCATATATCTGTCTTAATGTAGTTCATTTTATATATTATATCACGCATACATCATTATTTATAAGCGAGAGTTCCCGAGAATTGGTTACAAGCCTATAACATGTAGCGCCCCTTTGCTTTGATACCTTATGTAACCTTATCCATTTAACTTGGGTGTGACTACAACTGATACCTATTAGGGCACTCACTTTACTCAGCAAGCCCTCGGGTGAAGAGTTACAACTGATACCTATTAGGGCACTCGCTTTACTCAGCAAGCCCTCGGGTGAAGAGTTTACCTCGCCCCAATTACATGTAGTACCACATGTTAGCTTTGGTGTATTCCCAAGAGGGGGGTAAATTGGGTGTTAAAACTTTATTCTTAGGTTTAACTAATTCAACAACAGCATTACAAAAACCTAGGGTCTTTCTATTTAATTATAAACCCAATCAACACATGTACTACAGATAACGAATCAAGCATACAACATAAATGTGCTGAAATTAAAAGTGCGGAAAATAAATTTTCTTAAATATAAAGAACACACATGATATGTTATCAGGGTTCGACCAACTGTGCCTACATCCTCGTCTTTAGCTCGCAAGCCCGAGGATTCCACTAATGCTCACTTAACAGGTGGAGCGACACCTAATACAACCAGGTTAATTAGTACAGGGCTAACCTCAACCTTTACAAACTCTCCTTGCGAGGCAGAGAAGGCTCTAGGTCAAATTCACAGGGCTGACCCCAACCTATACACAATCCTTACCAGGCTAGATTATCGCCCCCTCAGTCCATGCCTAGAAATACAACAATATGTATAAAATTTTGCATACAATCAAAGCGCTTCTAAACAAGCAAATTATGTACCAATTCAACACATGCAATAATCAATGCACCTCAACATGTATGAACTATAAGCTTAGTGCTCTACGTGTGCAATCAACACTCAGCAAGGAATAATTACAAATATGCTCAAGAGTGTTCTAACAAGCTATATCTTTGAAACTAGATATATCAAATCTCAATACTAGATTAGGGTTTCAAAGATGTTGCAAATAATAATCAAACCAACTCAAAAATATTTTCCTTAATAAAATAGGCACAACGGTTGTTTGAAAAATTATAGCTTGTAAAATCCTTTGCACACAAAAATATAGCTATAGTAATCTTGTAATGACAATGCAAAGATCCTTAAGCTAATAAATTTTTCCTAACACTAGATTTATCAAAGAAAATCTGTGGGAAAACTTATGCTTAACTCTCAATATCAAAATCAATCAGCCAACAATACAAATGAGAGTTATAAACAATATGGAATGATGTATAAACACTCTAAGCACTCTCACTACACTTGATTAATCAATAAAATCAAAGTTGTAGAGTGTATGGAGGTAGTATGAGCAAAAAGGGTTTGGAAAATTTGAGAGTGTTTTTGGCTTAATACTATTTGTTAATCCACACTTAATCTTGACAAATGAACCCCTATATATAGAGGAAGGTTAAATTATAACTGTTGGGGGACACATAAGGCATTCTTAAATTTGTTAAAGAAGTTTAGCAAAAATTGACCTTGTTTAAAAACTTTAACCCCAGTAAAAAAATTATTTAACCTACGAGATTCGGGTGCCTGAACTGAGGTTTGGTCGCCCGAACAAACTCATCTTGAAAAGCCCATTTTAAACAGTTCGGTTGCTCATGTTCAAGTTTGGTGGCCCAAATCAAAGTCAGTAGCATTTTTTTGGTTCGAGTGCTCGATGCTAAATCCGGTTAGCCGAACTAACCACTTCAGTCACCTGAGGTTTGATTTGAACATGAAGGTTCGGTCATTCGGGTTGGTGAAAAGTTCCCTTTAAAGGGTTCGATCACCTGAGGGTGATAGGGTCATTTTAGGTTCGGTCACCCGAAGCCTGGTCAAACTGCTGACTTTCCGGCAGTTCGAGCGCCCGAGGAGTTTTGAACTCCAGGGGTTCGGTCGCTCAACCTCTTTTAATTTTTGCAATTTTACCCAATTTTACTTTAATTAATTTCCTAGATAAAATATGTGATTATGGGGACAATGTGCGCTAAGTGTTGGGACCTAGGGTCTTTTCTAAGGTCTTTTTACCCTACCGAAAAGATCCGGCGTCGGTTGATCGAAGGGTGATCCCTAAGGTCTCTAAGGTCTTAAGCTTTATAGTTCCTACATGCATGCAATGCATTAAACATTACAGACCTTTTTCCTCTTTACTATTACAGACCCAAATTACACCAAATATAAATTACAATGAGTCTTCAGGGTCTTTAGTTTTCAAGTCTTCATGTGCCATCAAATGGTTTGCTAATATAAACTTGCACACAAACTAGATATACATTAAATACTAGAGTATTTGTCATAATCAAAACAGGGCATGACCCATAGGGTCAACACCACAGTATAAAATACATTTAATACTTTACTATAAATAACTTTCACATGCAAATTATAACTCACACCTATATAATTACTATAAATTGTAAGCTATTAATACTTTATTAACCACAATTTGTGTACTGTAAATACTTTGCAACTATACTCTGTGAATTGTAATCTTTGGAATACTATGCTCTGTTATACTCTATTAAATATGCTTTGTTTCATATACTCCACTTTATTATACTATTGTTAAATCTACAAAATATGAATATAAGAACTCACCCCGAATGGATAAACGACATGCTTCACCCCATGACGGGTTGTGCGGCCTGTAGGCTGGACTTAACCCTGGCTGGCCTGCCACCAAGCTAAGTCAACTATACTCCATCTCTTCTAGTACGACTGGCCTTCCTATACTGGTCTAGACTCCAGAGGGAACTCTACACTTCACTGGTCCAATCAACTATTCAATACCAAAACTCTCCTCAAGACATGTGGTTGCGCTTTATTCTTCATTACTGTAACTATGGTACCAAGCGTGCTATGGTCCATCGGAGTTCTTAAACCATACATTACAGTTTAACAATAATAATACTCTATACTTTACTTCTTTTTTTTCCATAGTTCCAAAAATAGTATAATACCCACAAATTTCAGTATATCAATATATCATACTATAAACTCATAACTTTAATTAAACAATAATTAATATTCTTTCTCATGCCACACGATTTGAGTGTTTCTCATAATTATATAAACTACTGGAAAATCCGTTGTTCTATTTTCAATATCTGTTTTACCGAAAACACAGGTTTAATCATCTCCACAATTTATCTAACTCAAATAATGTATTTAGTAGAAAAACAGAGATAACCAACCCTACTCACTTTAATTCTTTAAAAAATACATATAATAAGTCAAACCAATAATTTTAACTAGTCAAATCATTCAGAAAAATCTACTACAAAAACCCACAAATCAAATACTTTAATTCAACGCCCCGAACTCGAAACTGGGGTCCGGAGTGTTATTTAAAATAAATCTCTGATACCATATAATAAAATAGCGGAATATCTCCATAACAATTACAAAAGTAACTAAAATATCCCAATATAACATTAAATCCATCCCAGTATCTCAATGAAGTTCCCAACTCATCAAAACCTAAATAAAATACCAATAATATCTTTAATATCAATTTAATACATCCTTAGGAATTTCAAGATAAATCACAAATAACAAATTCAATAATTAATCTAAACTACTATTTCTAAGCCCACCCACGCTTCTGTTGCGTTACTCTGATTCCTATCTCTTTCCACAGGGCATTTGAAAAATATTTGATAATGATAGGGTGAGACACTTCTCAATAAGGATGGAATAAATTATTATCAGTGTGTGGCAGATGAGTTTTAGTGTATACAAAATATCATCATTTGTTAAACGATAACAACTGTTAAAACACTTATAGACTGTATTCATATATGCAACATTATTTTAAAAGTGAGAGTTCCCAAGGATTGGGGAGATTAGACGCCTATACATGTAATGCCCCTTTGCTCTAATACCTTATGTAACCTTGCCCATTTAGTTTGAGTGTGACTACAATTGATACCTATCAAGGAACTCGACAAGCCCATAAGCGGAGAGTCTTATCTCGCCATAATTTGTTTATGCATTTTAATTCACATACATGTTCTCATACACATTCATCATCAATTATGCCACAGTATCTATATACATGTACTTTTCATAATAACACAACATATCCAAAATCATAATGTAATCAATTCACCTGCACATACTCACACCCACCAAGGATAATGCATAAGTATTTCATTATTCAATAATTCTCATTGCGTACCGAGCATATCTCAATACGCTGCCCACATAGGGACTTTCATAGATACAATACACACAACACCATTCATAGCACATCAGCAAAAACAAACTTCTCATCCATCCTGCCAACATTTTTGCCCTATTTATATAAATGACAATATAATGAACTCTTCATAATCTTGCTAACGTTATATCACAACTTATATCATGGACAATACTTTACATGATTTATGTATTTAACCATACTTTACTAAACTGCCAGTAAAAAATAAATCATACTTTAATAATCCAAGACCATTAATTTCATCCGTTCAATTTATTCAAAAAATCTGTTATAATCATCCATAAATCAAATACTTTAATTCAATTGGTTCAATAATATTCCAAAATCCAATTTCCTTATGCCAGAATATTTCGAAAAATGTATATATAATTCCTACAATCTCATATTACAATTTAATCAGTTAAATTATAAAAATTCTTGACATAATTCATTTCCCTTACCTTTCCCAAGAGTGGTGCCTACATCCCCTAATCACGAATTTGCTCTGATTAACTTGTTAAGGATCGAAGTCGAGACCCTGTGGTGGTGTACGATCGTCAATTTAGCTGAATATTGGGGAGAAATTGAGGAGAGAGAGAGAGAGAGAGAGAGAGAGAGTTTACCTTATCCCAGAAGCGGTGCCTACGACGCCCTAATTACGAATCCACTTTCGATTAAAATGTTGGTGGCCAAGAATGGAACCCAGGGGTATTTTCCGTTCTTCAATCGACTGAGAATCGGGAAAGAAATTAAGGAGAGAGAGAGACAAGTGGAGGAGAGAGAGAGAGAGAGAGAGAGAGAGAGAGAGAGAGAGAGAGAGAGAGAGAGGCATGAGAGACTAAGAGAGAGAGAGACTTTTTGGAATTCTCAGGATTGAATTTCAATCCTTAACACACACACATACACACACACACACACATATATATATATATATAATATTATTATATTATATTAATATATAATATAATATTATTTAATTAATAATAATTATTTAAAAAATTAATAATTTAATTTAATTAAATTAATTATATTTTTTATTTTTTGGGATCACTGCAATATATATATATATATTAAGTATTATAGTTACAGTTTACAGTTTACAAGTTCAGTTAATGATTACAGTTTCTAATTATAAAATTTTACTGCTATAGTTGATGGTCAAAATTTTGTGCAGTAATTTTTAAATTTACTTTTATCTTAAATGCACTCTTGAAGTTACAATGTTAAACGCTATTTTACAAAATTATAATACTGAAAGTTCGTCTTGGCCACACACTAATAATAATCTTTCTTACTTACTGAGCGTCATCTCACCCCAAATATTATTTTACATTAGAAATGATTTTGGAGAACGTACTAGAAATCAGGTGTAACAAGTGCGCAGGCGGGAATAAAAAAAATGAAAAAATAAAAATTTGATTAAACATTAGTATAATACTAGTTGGTTACATTTTTACATTTTTATATTTTTAAGAATGTTAATTTGAATATTCAAGATATGTTTGTAATGCAGTTAATTAGTACTCTACTAATAAAAAATATTTAAAGTTTATTTTCTTCCACTGTGATTTATTTATAGAAAGTAACACCTCAGACCTTCCAGGGTTCGGGCGTTACAACTTGGTATTAGAACATAGATATAGGTTTTGTAGACTCTAACAAATAACTTTTACCAGAACTTGTACATAAGTCATGATGTGGGTAGGACTAAATAGTTTATGTTGTTTTCTTTTAGCCTATTATATTGTTATGCGTTAACAATTGATTTATGATTTTAAAATAACATTTGGTTATTGTTTAAGGATGGACCCTAGGTATAGTAACATGAATATTAGGGAAAATGAGATTAACGTGGAGGCTCCCAATGACAAGTAACAATCTTATATTTTCTAAGAAAAATAACGTGCAGTATTATTGTGGAGACACGTTAATTAATTTTAAAATATATTATTTAGGTTTGTAAAAATACGAACACATAATGTTCCATAATTAAGTTTTAATTCAGGTGCAGTAAAATTTCATATTCATAATTTAATCAAATATATAAATATATGATAATATATATAGGAAAGCAATGATAACTTCACAAAAAAATAAAAATATATATTATATATATATATATATATATGATATATAAATTTAATAATATAATATCATATAATATTATTTTTAAGTTGCATTCACTTCATATGCACCCAACTGCATGCTTACCAAAAAAAAAATGAAAAGTCCACAATGTTGGCTGTAAACTATACATTAACATTAAATAATATAATATATATTATAATAATATTAGTATTATATATATTTAACAATAAAAAACAAAAACAAAAGTCAATAAAAGGGGCGGGGAAGAGAAGAAAGAGAAGAAGATTTTTAAAATATATATATATATATATATATAATTATTATAATATTTTAATAATTTTTTTTTAAAAAAATAGGTCAATTGTTGTGGCTCATCTGTAGATTGCTTATAATAATAATAATAATAATAATAATAATAATAATAATAATAAAATAAATAAATAAGTAAAAAATTTCAACTGCTGCTCTCTTCAGATAAAATAATAATAATAATAATAGAATAAAAAAAATCAATAGTATCATTTGATTCTAGAGCCACACATTCCTTTATATCTATGACTTATGCTAAAATGTGTAAAGTTGCGACTCAACCATTAGATACTGAGTTATCTGTGGTTACACTAACAGGAATCTCGATAGAATGCAGAAAATACCTAAGGATTACTCAATTGGTATTAATGAAAGAATACTACTTACCAATTTGGCAATATTTGATATACATGGGTTCGATATAAGTATGAGGACTGACTAGTGTCTAGCTACACTAGTATAAATTGATACAATAAAGAGGTGGTGCTCATATCTTTTGGACTAAGTAAAAGCCATTGTACATGCAACGACTTCCGCGGCATGAAGCACTCTCCTTGACTTTCGCAGCACGCGTCACTCTACTTGAATTTCGTGACATGCGTTGCTCTCCTTGAATTTCGTGACACTCATTGCTCTCTTTAATTTTGCTACACATGTCACTTTCTTGAGTTTCGCAACACGCGTCGTTCTCTTGACTTCTGCAGCATACATCATTCTCTTGATTTTCATAATACACGTCACTCTTTTGACTTTCACGGCACGCGACACTCTCTTGATTTTCACGGCACATCCTCTCAGCTTCTTCAGCTACCGCTATAACTAAGGCAGAAATAGAAGGTCCTTCCTTATAAAATAGATCTGCCCTCCTCAAACTCTAAGCATCACGTGTTTGCTTATCAGCCTTCTTCCATATTGAACAACCGCATCTCGGTTCACAGAGGTTCGCTATTCCCAACTTTCCTTTTTGGTTGTCTCCTTGCTTGCTTCATTCAACTGTAGATGTTTTCAAATCACCCAACTCCCCAAGTTGCTGAAAGCAGCACTAGATCACCAATACATAGATGGAAGTCCAACGAGGAGCAGCTGGAGATTCTAGAGGAGGCCTTTCGCAGTAATAAAGGGGAACTCTCTTATATGGAGTTGGCTTCCTTGCTCGCAGAACGACTCTGGCAGTATGGTCTGATCAAGTTAAAGAATGTATGCTTCTAGTTCGAAAATCGTAGGCGTAGGCGGGGATCAGTTGAGGAGGTAGACGCTTCAACTACTACCCCACCAAGTATCGATTTTACCTCTCTAGCCACTGCCACCCCAAGTAGTGTTCATACTACTATCTCTATTGCTCATACTAGCACCCTCATCCCCATTAGCAATGCTCCGACTATAAAGCTTACCACCGTTATAACTCAAATGGACCCTAACCCTTACAATGTTAGTACCGTAGTGCCCATAGTGGGGATTTTTGAAGATACTGGTCTATTCACCCACTTCTAGCAACTTTAATACGCATTGAGACACACGTACTAGCACTCGATGGTCTATTACGAGTATCCCCACCTGAGGCCACAAGGAGAAAGGGGCAAACCTTCCTCCCTTGCCGAGAAAATAGACATTCTCCCCTTTTTTACGACCCATGCCGGCGACGTTGTAAGAGTCAAACGACGTCAAAAAAACCCCAGGCAGACAGTGGCACCGCAAACACTTCAATAAATGTTGACGTTGACCTAAGACTCTAATTTAAGCCCACGTGTTCATTAAAGATGGGGGGAGAAGGGCTGGATTTTTTTTTTAAATTTATTTCTATAGGATATATATAAATATATACCAAAAAAATTCAATATTTCCCCATATTTTATGAGTTCTTCCACTTCAGCCCCTATAAAATTAATGATTTTCACTTCAGTTCCCTAACAAGATATTTCGCTAAGTTGGTTCTCAAACTATCATAAGACTTAGTTGAACCTTCCACCAAATTACCCCTTTTAAACTAAGAGCGCAACATATTATAAGGTACTAATTTTAAATTAACAAATTTCGAGGACAAAATTTTTATAAGGAGGAGAGGATGTGATGACCCCATATATATATACGGGTTGAGCATAATAAAAATAATAAAATAATAAAGATAGTCATTAATACGAAGATGTTTATTTGTTAGGATCATTGATTCCATATTTGATGCTTAAGAAAGACTTTGTCTAAGCGAATACTTAGAGAGCATTGTGGTTCAGTCGCTCCTTGGAGGTCGGTCTGATCAAAGTGAAATTTCATAAGATAAATAGAGTAGATACAAAGAATGTAATGATTTTTTGAAAAATAAATTAAAAAAAGAAAATAATAATAATAAATATAAATATAAATTAAAAGGGGGTTTCGGTAGAAGCTACCAACCACCCCCTCCATTTAAATTCCACTCATTCAAAGTAAAAAATAAAAAATAAAAAATAATTAATTTATTTATTTATTAAAAAATAATTAATAAATAAAAAAGGGGTGTCGGTAGCTGCTAACACCCCATTTGCAATCTTATCTCCTCACATCCCATTCTCCCTAAATGTCATCTCATAACCCCCTATCCCATCCCCATCCTTTATTTTTAAAAAAAAAAAAATTAAACTTTAACCCTCTCCCCACGCTTTTGCAAAATTTAATTTTTCTCCCCAAAAATTTTCTATAAATTTGCTCTCAACCTTCATTTTCACAAAAGTTTTCCAAAGAAGAGAAAGATTAATGAGTGAAAGAATTAGTGGTGGAATGAGAATTTTTGTTATACTTAAAATTCTCACTCACCACTCTTTCTAACCTCACTTTGATAAAGATAAAAATTTAGTGTGACCACTTCACAGGAATAAGTCAGGGTAAGTAAGTCTGATTATGTTGGTTCTTTTTAATAAAATATAACTGAATTTATAAGTAAGTTTATGTTAGTTATTTGGAAAACATTCTTGAGTTAATTTTAATGCATTATGATATTTTGTTAAAAATAAAAATAAATATTTTTAGCACAAAAATTGTGTGGCATGAGCTCATTAATTACATTGCATGTTTTACAATACAATTAAGATATGGTAAAATTTTTATGGTGTTGTTTGTTTTATTGTATAAATTATATATTAAATTTTTATGTTGTTAAAATTATATATACAATCTTTTTATGATATTGTTCATTTTATTGTATAAATTATATATAAAATTTTTATGATGTTGTTCAAATTATATATACACTATTTATGATTTGTTCATTTTATTGTGTAAATTATATATAAATTTTTTATGATATAAATTAGATAAATTATATAATAGTATGTTTTTAAAACCCCTTATGGTCGGCCAGTCGCTAAGTTTAATTTTTGGATCACACAACCTTGTCATGGGGGTAAACATGACTTACAGTTAACATATTAAGGGAGATTTCTATAGTATAAGTAAATATGTATATATATATATATATATATGTGTGTGTGTGTGTGTGTGTGAATAGAGCCATTTTTAGTAGACTTAAATGATGATTTGAAGGAAAAACACAAAGGAAAGTACACACACACACACACACACACACACACATATATATATATATATATATATATAAAATTTAGTATTATAGTTATAGTTTACAGTTTACAAGTTCAGTTTAAAGGTTACAGTTTATGGTTATAAAATTTTACTGCTACAGTTGATGGTAAAAATTTTGTGTAGTAATTTTTAAATTTACTTTTATTTTAAATGCAGTCATGAAGTTACAATATTAAATGCTATTTTATGAAATTATAATACTGTGGAAATTTATCTTGGCTACACACTAATAATAATATTTCTTACTTACTGAGTGTCATCTCATCCCAAATATTATTTTACATTACAAATGATTTTAGAGAGCATACTAGAAATCGGGTGTAGCAAGTGTGCGGATGGGAATAAAAAAGAAAGAAAAAGAAAAATTTGATTAAAAATTAGTATAATACCAGTTGATTATGTTCGTATATTTTTATATTTTTAAGAATGTTAATTTTAATATTTAAGATACGTTTGTAATGCAGTTAATTAGTACTTTGGTAATAAAAAATATGTAAATTTTATTTACTTCCATTGTGAATTATTTATAGAAAGTAACACCTCAGACCCTCTAGGGTTCGGGGCGTTACAACTTGGTATTCAAACATAGGATATAGGTTTTGTAGACTAACATATATTTTTACGAGAGCTTAGGCATAAAACATGATGCAGGTAGGACTGAATAGTATGATGTTTTCTTTTAGCCTATTATATTATTATGCGTTGACAATTGATTTATGATTTTAAAATAACATTTGGTTATTGTTTAAGGATGGACCCTAGAGATAGTATCATGAATATTAGGGAAAATGAGATTAACGTGGAGGCTCCAATGACAAGTTACAATCTTATATTCTCTAATAAAAATAACAATATTATTGTAGAGGCACATTAATTAATTAATTTTAAAATATATTATTTAGGTTTGCAAAAATACACACACATAATGTTCCATAAATAAATTTTAATTTAGGTGCAGTAAAAATTTAAAATTTCATATTCATAATTTAATCAAATATATAAATATATGATAATATATATAGGAAAGCATTGATAACTTCACAAAAAAAATAAAAAAATAAATTGAAAAAATATATAGAAATATAATAATATAATATCATATAATATTTTTTTTTAAGTAGCATGCACTTCATATGCATCCAAATGCATGCTTACCAAAAAAAAAAAAAAATGAAAAGTCTACAATTTTGGTTGTCAGTACTTGCAAACTATACATTAGCATAAAATAATATTATATATATATATATATATATATATATATATTAAAAAAAGAACAAAAACAAAAGTCAATAAAAGGGGCGGGGAAGAGAAGAAAGAGTAGAAGATTTTTTTTAAAAAAAATATACTTATTATAATATTTTAATAATTTTTTTTTTAAAATAGCCAATTGTTGTGGCTTATATGCAGATTGCTTATGATATTATAATTATAAAATAATAAAATAATAATAATAATAATAAAATTTTGTTTTAAAAAAAGTAAAAAATTTCAGCTGTTGCTCTCTTCAAATAATAATAATAGAATAAAAAAAAAGTAGTATCATTTGATTCTGGAGCCACACATTCCTTTATATTTATGGCCTATGCTAAAATGTGTGAAGTTGCGATCCAACCATTAGATGCTGAGTTATTTGTGGTTACACTAACAGGAACCTTGGCAAAATGTAGAAAATGAGGATAGGGGTGTACAAAATTTATCAAAAAATCGCAAACTGGACCAAAATCAAACTGTTTGAAACTTCAGTAAGTTATTTCAATTTTGATTTACAATTTTGGTTTTGAGTTTATAAAAAATTGACTTTTGGTTTTGATTTCAGTTTCACTTAAAAATCAAACCGAAAAAATCGAAAACCGATTATAATTTTAAAATAATTATTTTTATTACTACATATATATGTCCTATGAAAATATTGTTTCTTTAAAATAATAAAATAATAATAATAATAATAAATTTTTAAAAAAGTCAAAAATTCCAGCTGCTGCTCTCTTCAGATAATAATAATAAATTTTAAAAAAAGTCAAAAACTTCAGTTGCTGCTCTCTTCAGATAATAATAATAATAATAATAGAATAAAAAAAATAGTAGTATCATTTGATTCTGGAGTCACACATTCCTTTATATTAATGGCTTATGCTAAAATGTGTGAAGTTGCGATCCAACCATTAGATGCTGAGTTATTTGTGGTTACACTAACAGGAACCTTGGCAGAATGTGGAAAATACTTGAGGATAGGGGTTTACAAAATTTATTGAAAAATCACAAACTGGACCAAAATTGAACTATTTGAAACTTCAGTTCGGTATTTCGGTTTTGGTTTACAATTTCAATTTTGAGTTTATAAAAAATTGACTTTTGGTTTTGATTTTGGTTTCACTTAAAAATCAAACCGAAAAAATTGAAAACCGATTATAATTTTAAAATAATTATTTTTATTACTACATATATATGTCCTGTGAAAATATTGTTTCTTTAATTATATAATTAAAAAATTTATTATTTTATTTTACTAATAATTTATTTGACCAAGTAAATTTGTCTCTGGTTGAACTCGTTGGGGGAGTGGGAAAGGATTTTATATAAGATGCGTGAGATTCATGCTTCCCATTTTGGCGACGTGGGACGAGTTTGGTGGAATGGAAGATTCGGCTATTGCCTATTGGTTTGGAACTTTGGGGACTTGGCTATTGGGAAGACTGAAAAGACGCTCATACTCCTGATCCTGGTAGGCTGGCGAGTGCCGACTGCCATGCCGGCGTGCCCTCACAAGTCACAACACCATCCGCTCCCTCCAACGCTCATGCACTGGTAGCTGCCGAGTGCCAACTACCGTACCGACATGCCCTCACAAGCCACAACACCTCCTGCCCCCTCTGATGCTCACGCCCACACCAGCGCTGACACCTGCCATCCTCACAACACCTCCCGCTTCCTCCCAAGTCCCAAGTCCCACCCCCATGCCAGTCGCCAATGCCCACATGGCCACATCTTCCATCCTCGGTCGGTCTCCGAATTCTTTCCAAGAAAAAAGGTAAATTCCATCTCTATTTGTTTGTATCTCCCATTTAAGTAATTTTCAATTTTCAATTCTATTTTTTGTTCAATTTCTCCTCGATTCCCTCCATTTTTGCTAATTAATTCTTCCCGGTCTGGTTTCGTTAATTTCCTCGCGATTGCTTTGCTTTCCTGTTGATCTTCTTTGTTTACATTTTCTCCGGTGTGAATCACAGGGTTTAGACATGGTGGTGGAGTCGAATATTTGTCCGACATTGGTTGGGAGAAGAACAGAAGGTCCCTCCCTTTTTATATAAAATTCCATTCTTACATATCATTAAGTAAACCCACCATTTAGGTTCTATGGATGGGCCACTTATAGGCACTATCTACGTTCAGATGGGCATGATTTGGGTTGGGCTTTCGGTTTTGTAGATCTTTAATTATGATTTGTAAATATAAATTTTATATTAAAAATTGAGCTGAAATCGAACCAAATCAAAAAAATTCAGTTCACGATTACTTAAAACCGTTGGTGTACTGTTCAATTTCGATTTTATATTTTGAAAACCAATTTTTTTGATTCGATTAGCGGTTTGGGTCAAAACTGAATCGAATCGAGCCGTGTACACCCCTACTTAAGGATTACTCAATTAGTATTATGGAAAGAATGCTACCTACCAATTGGGTAGTATTTGATATACATGGATTCGATATGATTATGGGGACTAACTAGTGTCTAGCTACCCTTATATAAATTGATACAATAAAGAGGTGGTGCTAAGACCTCTTGGACTAAGTAGAAATCACGGTATAGACAACGAATTCTGCAGCATGCGCCACTCTCCTTGACTTTCACAACATGTGTCGCTCTCTTTGAATTTCATGACACATGTCGCTCTCTTAACTTCTGCAGCACACGTCACTTTCTTGAGTTTCGCAACATGCTTTTTCCTCTTAACTTTCGCGGCACGTGTCGTTCTATTGATTTTCGCAGCACGCGTTGCTCTCTTGACTTCCGCGGCATGTGTCACTTTCTTGAGTTCTGCAACACGCATCACTCTCTTAACTTTCGCGACACGCGACACTCTTTTGGTTTTTGCAACACGTCCTCTCAGCTTCTGCAGCATACAGTAGCCACATACTGCCATAAATTAGGTAGCAACAGAAGGCCTATCCCTATAAGAAGGATCTAACCTCCTCGAACTCTAAGAATCTTGCGTTCGCTTATCAGCCTTCTTTCATCTTGAACAACTGCATCTCGGTTTGCAAAGGTTTGCTTTTCCCAACTTTCCTCTTTGGTTGTCTCCTTGCTCGCTTCATTCAACTGAAGATGTTGTGAAATCACCCAACTCCCCAAGTTGCTGAAAGCAGCACTAGATCACTGATCCATAAATGGAAGCCCAGTGAGGAGCAACTGGAGATTATAAAGGAGGCTAAAAAGCTAAAGTGTACTCCCAAGAGGGGGGGGGGGGTGAATTGGGTTTTTAAAACTTTCTTTCTAAATTCTTATTTTACAAGTTCTTTTAGTTAAGTATTAACCCCTTTTTCAATTTGAGTTATTTTATAATCATAACAATCAACTTCACAAGTACAATTGATTTGTAACAACCAACACTCAAACCAATAAATGAAGTAAGGTTGATATTGCAATATGAAATAAAATAGAAAATCCAACGAGGCTTCCAAAGTTCAAATATTGGTATCAATTAAGTATCTTAAATTATGTATGTAACCAACCAATACATTAATGAGCTTTGGTATTAATCAATCAACGTACTCCCTTGTGGTTTCCGCAATATATTGATCAATCAACGTACTCCCTTATGGTTTCTGCAATTCCCAAAGACAATTAATATCCAGCAAATTAAGTACACAACCACGCAATCTATAAGTGCTGAAATTTAGAGCTAGTAGGGAATAGAATGACATCGAGTTTTTATGAGGTTCGACTATACCCGTCTATGTCCTTGCCTTAGGCAACACACCTAAGGATTCCACTATACCACTCCTTTATGGGCGGAACAAACCTTTGCAACACTCTTTCAATAGGATAGAGCCCTCCTCTCCAAGCGATACCCCACGCTCGTTACAACGATTCAACAACCTGAACAGTCAAAACAACAAGAAACAAGAACAAATTCTTGTGTACAAAGACACTCTCACAATAGAGCTGATTAGTACAAGTTAGAGCACTAATATACTTCAAATTTAAATATCAATAAAGAATGAATTTGAAACTCAAGAAATTTATCACCGAGATCTTCTTTAGATTAAAAGAAGCTTGGTAAGAACACAAGACCTGAGTGGTTGTATTAGCATGAATTCAGTATAACTCCAGCAAGAGTGAGTGAGGAAGAAAGCTTTGAGAATTAGAGACTTTGATTGCTTGATTACTTCTAGTTGTTGTTATGAAAATCCTTTGGTCTGCCATGTATTTATAGAGTTCTAAAAGTAATTCCTTGTTACCTAAGTTTACTTGGAGTATTTACCAAGTATTTACAAAGTTTGGAGCCCAAGCAAGCATTTTTGAAGACTTTTCAATGCTGCTTTATTTCAAAATATACGAACGTCAGTCGCCTAACCAAAAGGTGCCAGTCGTCTGTCACATTAAAAACTCAACATATTTCAAAGTCAGTGCTATGTCAGTTGCCTGACAATGTTCTTTCAGTCGCCTGACTACTGTCAGTCACCTGAGAATGTTTTTTGAGGCACCTATCACAGTTCTGTTTGCCTTTCTTAAAACCATATAATTTGTCAATCGCCTGATGAAACCTAGTCAGTAGCCTGAGCATGCTTTTTAATTGTTTTTAAGATTTTATTTCCCAAACTCTTTTAGCTTTTAATCTTGGAATCTATGATTTGAAATTTGAAAAATATGTTTCCCAAGGTTTTAAAAATAGGTCTCTAAGTCTGTAATCATTCCTAAAAAGCTTCAAAGCATATGTATTGATTTTAAATTGAAGTACTTACGTAAGACTTTCCTTAACACTTAAACTCTCTAAGTGTGAAGTCTTCATGTATATCTTACTTTAAGTCCATCTTGACTTTGAGTTTTAGAAGTCTTTAAGCTTTCATAAGATTTGACAAACTTGATCTGTTGAGCTTTCTTTTGATCACTTGCTAGGAATGTAGGCCATTAATGCCCTCTTGATCTTGAACTCTAATGCTTAATTCCTGAAACATCATCACTTTAACCAATACATTTTAAATTCCCTTGATTTGTTATAATCAAAATAAGATTTGTAAGCCTTGTTAGGCCAACAATCTCCCCCCTTTTAATGATGACAAATAATGAGCAAAAGAGAGTGGACCTTGATAAGGCTCCCTTTACAATAAGCATACTTTTAACAATGTTTTGAAAAACAAATCTTCAAATATCATGTAAGTTTATTTTTTAAGATCAATATAATCAATATATCAAACAAGTATTCGTGCATTATAATATAAATGTCATATCTCATCTCATATTTTATGTGTTAATATCGTATCTCATATCAAGTCATGTATATAATGTCATATCTCATATGATTATATAGTCTATACTTTAGCTCAATTTTGCTCTTAGTTTTGTTCAAACTTTCTCCCACCTTTTGACATCAATAAAAAAAAAAGTACCATAGCAAAGGCAAAGGGTCCACACAAAAGATATTCATAGTCATCCAAGGGTGTACATAGTGTCAAAGACATCTGAAGATACAAAAAAAAAAGAAAAAAAACAGAAATTTTAACGCAAATACATATGGATAGCTGAGATACATAGCACAAAAAAGTAATAGAAAGAGATATCAAGCATCATCAGCTGCATCATCATCCTCATTATTTTCTTCATCTTCTTCATCTTCCTTTGATTCATCATCAGTTACATTTTCACTAGGAGGTGCAAAGCTGATGTCCATAGGATCTCTAGTGTGTAAGGAACTAGCCAAGTGTTGTTCAACACGTCCAATTCTTTGATTAAGGGAGGAATAGTTGATCTGCAGAGATGCAACATTTTCTTAAAGAGATTTAACTCTAGTCCTCATGTCACTACTAAAGGTAGAGAATTGGTGATAGAAAGGAAGGAACCATGAAGGACTATCTTCTGCTTGAGGAGCAAAATGCTACTTTAGATACTGAATAGGTGGTTGGGGTTCAGGAGTTTGGTAGCATTGCCTTCCTCCTCTGGGAAACCACCCTTGTTCATGTTTTTCATATCCCATCATTTGAAGGGTAGTGGCAGAAAAGATGTCATAGTGAGTTTGTTTAACAAACGAGGATAATGGTGTGGTGAGATGAAAGTGTGCAAATATTAAATTTAAAATCCCACCATATGGAAGAACAATATGACGAGCTTCTTCCCTTATAATCATCCACCTAAGAATGAGGCTTGGTAAATCCAACTTTTTCCCTTTAAGAATACACCACATTACAAAACAATCCAAAAAGGTAACATGGTCATGAGATCCAGCTTGTGGTAAAATATTGTAGGTGATCATTTTTTGAAGAACTAGAGCTTGGAGGTTTAGTTGTTTGTAAAGTGGGGGATTTACCAAAGTAAACAGGTTCTTCCTTCGTAACCAATGGCAAAAACTCTTCTGGAGTGAAGTCTTGAGCCATTATCCATGATTTTTCAATTGGAGGAAAGTCAAAATCATCTTGCTTAGTATGGAGAAATTTGGCTACGAATTGTGGGGTGAATGTAATTGAATTCCCCATGATCTCGATGGATAGTCCCATATTGATTTTAACCAAATTGGCATAAAAAATTTTGATCAAAGATGGGTAATATTTAGGGGCTTGATATGTGATAAACTTCTTCCATCCTAGTCTTTTAAACATAGGCAATATTTCAGGAAAATCGATTTCAAAGAAGGAGGTATCAAGAACTTTACCGAATATGGGATACGTGGAACGAAGGTAATTCCTATATAGTTGCTTGGCGTGTGGAGAGATCAGCCGTTTTTCAACTTCATCATCTTCAACAAGCTTGGAGTATGAAGCTTTGTTCCCTGTGGTCTTCGTACGTGGCATGATGACTCAATGGAAACCCTAGGTATGATTATGAGAAGGGAGAGGCTGGAAATTGAAGGGAGTAAGTGTTAGACGAGTGAGGAAGCATAGTCAGGAGCCCGAGGGTTTAAAAAAATGAGGGTTTTTTTATATAAGCATACAAACCACAGCTTGTTAGTCGTCTGACACTCGAAGAGTCAGGCGCTTGATGAGCTTAATCTCGTCAGGCAGTAGTGAGTCAGTCGCCTAACGTCACATGGTCAGTCGCCTGACGTCACATGGTCAGTCGCCTGACATGTAGATTTTCTATTTTTTTATTATTATTTTAAATGACTTCTCTAATATGTAACAATCCTAATTCACATCTAATAGAGATAAATCGATCCTCTGAGAATGGTTTTGTAAAGATGTATGCCCATTGATCATTTGTATTCACAAATTCAAGAATTATATCCTCTTTTTAAACATGATCTCTTAAAAAATGGTGTCTAATATCTATATATTTTATTCTTGAATGTGATATTGGATTTTTGGAAATATTTATAGAACTTGCATTATCACACTTAATAGGTATAGCTGAGTGCTCCAAATTAAAGTCTTTTAATTGTTGTTTCATATTGAGTGTTTGAGCACAACAGCTATCTATTACAACATACTCAGCTTTAGTAGTGGGGCTATGAGATTTTGTTTCTTGGAAAAAAAAGGCACAAGAGATCATCTTAGAAAATGACAAGTTCTACTTGTACTTTTTCTATCAATTTTACATCTCGCATAATCTGCATCTGAGTAACTAATCATTTCAAATCCAGTGTTCTTAGGATACCATATTCCTAAGTCAATAGTACCTATTAAATATCTTAAGATTCTTTTTACTGCTATTTGATGAGAATCCTTAAGAGCTGATTGAAACCGGGCGCACATGCAAACACTAAACATTATATCTGGTCTACTAGCTGTCAAGAATAGCAAACTACCTATCATACCTCGATAGTATTTCATGTCAACTGGTTTTCCTTTTTCATTTTTATCAAGGCTTATGGAAGTACTCATTGGTGTTCCTATAGGCTTACTACTTTCCATTTCAAACTTCTTTAGCATGTCTCTTATATATTTTGATTGATTTATGAAGGTACCATTTTTAGCTTACTTGATTTGTAATCCCGAGAAATAATTTAATTCTCCCATCATACTCATTTCAAATTTGCTTTGGGTACATTTTTCAAATTCCTTACATAAATCATCATTTGTAGCACAAAATATGATATCATTAACATAAATTTGTATAAGAAGCATATCTTTATTCTTAGATTTTATGAATAAGGTGTTGTCCGCCTTTCCTCTTGAAAAACCATTTTCTAATATGAATCCACTTAACCTCTCATACCAAGCTCTAGGAGCTTGTTTTAACCCATATAATGCTTTTGTTAATTTAAATACATGATCATTTATATCTTAAAAACTAGGAGGTTGTGCTACATAGACTTCTTCATTTATAAAACCATTTAAAAAATGCACTCTTCACATCCATTTGATAAAATTTAAATTCTTTGTGAGATGCATAGGCTAATAACATTCTTATAGCTTCCATTCTTGCTATGGGAGAAAAAGTCTCATCGTAGTCTATTCCTTCTTATTGATTATATCCTTGAGCTACTTGTCTTGCCTTATTTCTTACTACAATATCATTTTCATCATTTTATTCCTAAATACCCATCTATTTCTTTCAAACTGATTTAATTCTTCTTGCATTGCTATTATCCATGAATCATCACATAAAGTTTCATCAATGTTCTTAGGTTCTTCTTAGGATAGAAATGCATAATGATTACATAGGTTTTTTAATGAGGATCTAGTTGATACTCCTTGTGGTGGTTCTCCTATGATTTGATCTACTAGATGATTTCTTACAAATTTCCATTCTTTAGGTAATTCAAAATTTTCAGTAGAATCATTATTTTGAGTTTCTTAATTTTTCTCTTCTTTTCCTTCTATGATTTCTAAGTCTTCTAGTTTTTGTGTAGCATCAGTTTTAACTTCTTTAATATCAATCGTTTGTGTAAATGGATTTAATTCATCAAAGATTACATGAATTGACTTTATAATAGTGAGTGTTTTTTATTATAGATTCTAAAAGCTTTGCTATTCAACGCATACCCTAAAAATATTAATTCATCTAATTTTGCATCAAATTTCCCTAATTATCTTTATCATTTAGTACAAAACACTTGCATCCAAATACATGAAAGTAAGTTATGTTAGGCCTTCTTCCTTTCCATAGTTCATAAGGGGTTTTAGTTAAGGTTGATCTTATGGAAACTTTATTCATGACATAACATGCAGAATTAACAACTTTAGCCCAAAAGTACTTAGGTAATTTGTTGTCATTTAACATGGTCCTAGCCATTTCTTGAAGGGATATATTCTTTCTTTCAACAACTCCATTTTGCTGTGGAGTTCTAGGTGTTGAAAAATTATATTTTATTCCATGTTCATTGTAGAATTTATCAACATCCTTATTATTGAATTCTCTTCATTGATCACTCTTGATATTTAACACTATATCCTTTTTTCATTTTGAAGTCTTTTACACAAGTTTATCAACATATTGCAAGCTTCATCTTTTGAAGCTAAGAAGAGTATCCAAGTAAACCTGGAGTAGTCATCAACAATGGCGAAAGCATATTGCTTTCCTCCTAGACTTAGTGTTCTAGTAGGGCCAAATAAATCTAAGTGAATAAGCTTTAAGGGCCTGCTAGTGGAAATATATTTCTTCTTCTTGAAGCTGGATTTAGTTGGCTTTCCTAATTGACAAGCATCACAAATTTTATCCTTTACAAACTTAGTGCTAGGAAGTCCTCTAACTAAGTTGTTTTTAACTAATTTTGATAGTAAGTCCATACTAGAGTGTACTAGTCTTCTATGTCATAGCCAACTTGCTTCATTCATGGCTGCAAAGCATGTGATATCTTGAGATTTTAGAACTTCAAAATTTATGCAATAAACGTTATCAATTCTTTTAGCGGTGAATAGAACATTACGTTTTTCTCTATTTTCAACAATGCATTTGTCTTGTTTGAAAATAATGTCAAATCTTTTATCACTTAATTGGCTTATACTTAAAAGATTATCTTTCAATTCTTCTACAAAAAAAACATCATTAATGGTCAAAGAAGGTTCTTTACCTATTTTTCCAATTCCAATGACTTCACCTTTAGCATTATCGTCGCATGTGGCATATCCACCATCATTTTCAATTAGTGTGGTGAATTTGGATTTATCTTCGGTCATGTGCCTTGAACACTCGCTATCCAAGTATCATTTGTCTTTTGTTGGGGTTGTCCTAAAGCAAACCTATAAGAAGGGTTCAATTTGTTAGTTTTAGGTACCCAAACCTTCTTAGGTCTTTTTATTTCAGATTTATTTTCTTTGACTTTCCATACTTTCTTGACCTTAACTTTTTTTCTTTTAAATGGGCATTCAAATTTTACGTGTCCTCTTTTCTTACACAAGAAGCACGCAATGTGTTCATAGATATTTGTGGAAGATGTGCTTGCATAATACTTTGATTCCTTTACAAAGTATCCCATGTATAGATTCTTTTTCTTTTTGTTCTAAATTCCATTTTATCTAATTCCTTCTTTATCTAATGACATTCTTTGGGTTCAATTAACTTTTCAAAATTCTCTTTTCCTTTTGTAAAATTGTAAATGATTTTATCCTTATCCTCAATTTTACTTTTAAGGTCTTTTATTTCTAACTTTTTCTTGCTTTCACCATTTACTTGAAGTTTTACCAACTCTTGAGACATATTTTTGATTTTTTTTCATAAGTTCATCAATGTATGATTTTTTTTCTTTTTCAACTGATTTTGAAGTTTCTAGTTGATTTTTGAGTGTTTCGTTTTGTTCTTTTAAAGCTATATTTCTTTTTGTTACTTTTATAAACCTATTATGTAATGCAAAAAAACTCAGCTTGAATTTCTTTATATGATGACATACTTTCACACGAGTCATTACATGATTCATCACTTGATTCTTTTGATGAGCTAAAATAATAATATACCACAACATTTTGCCATGAAGTAGATGTTTGCGACTTCTTGTTCACTTGATTCGTTCTCTGATTCACTTGAACTCGTGTCATCCCATATAGTAGCTTTCATAGCTTTCTTCTTATGTCCAACCTTTTTGTAATTGTAACGAGTAGGAGGTTCATTCTTAGTTCCCTTTTTACTTGTTTCTCCTTTTTCAGATTTTGCACCTCTAAACTTTCTAGCAAATTTCTTATTTTTCTTGAAGAATTTTCCGAGTCTTCTAGTGAGCAATACTAATTTATCATCTTCTAGTTCATTATCATCTTCTTCTTCACTAGAGCTTTCTTTTGCAACTTTAAGGGCTATTGATTTCTTTTTTTTGTTATTTTTAGAATTTCTTTCATTCATAGCCATCTCATAGGTGAGAAGCAATCCAATTAATTCATCTAGGGAGGTATTTTTTAGATTTCTTCCTTTCGTAATTGTTGTGGCTTTAGGCTCCCAAATTGGTGGACGTCCTCTAAAGATTTTTCGAATCATCTCATATGTATAGTAGTTTTTCCCTAAGGCATTGAGGGAGTTTATTATATGAGTGAACCTAGTGTACATACTTGTGATAGTTTCATCTAGGTTCATCTTGAAGGCTTCATATTCACTAGTGAGCATGTCAATTCTATTGTCTCTCACGTCAACCATTCCTTCATAGGTTACTTCTAATTTATCCCATATTTCTTTGGCCTTTTTGCATGCTATGACCTTATTGAATTCATTTATATCAAGGGCACAATATAATGCATTTATAGCACTTGAGTTTACTTGCAACATCTTATGATCATTGTCAATCATCTTCTTTTCTTCTTTAGGTATTTCTTTACAATCCAAAATTTCAGTTGGGATAAGGTCACCATGTGTGACAACTTTCCATGCTTTCCAATCCATAGTTTGTAGATAGTTTCTCATTCTTTGTTTCCAAAAGGTGTAGTTAATCCCACAAAAGATAGGAGGTCTAGCTGAGGATTGACCCTCAACAAAGGAAATATGCCTAGGTGTGCCATAGATCTTTATATAACTTCTAAATTAAGATTTTCTATAACTCTGCTCTGATACCAACTGAAAAGCTAAAGTGTACTCCCAAAAGAAGGGGGGGGGGGGGTGAACTGGTTTTTAAAACTTTCTTTTTAAATTCTTGTTTTACAAGTTCTTTTAGTTAAGTATCAACCCCTTTTTCAATTTGAGTCATTTTATAATCACAACAATCAACTTCGCAAGTACAATTGATTTGTAACAACCAACACTCAAACCAATAAATGAAGTAAGCTTGATATTGCAATATGAAACAAAATAGAAAATCCAACCAGGCTTCAAAAGTTCAAATATTAGTATCAATAAAGTATCTTAAATTAAGTATGTAACCAACCAATATAGTAATGAGCTTTGGTGTTAATCAATCAACGTACTCCTTTGTGGTTTCTGCAATATATTGATCAATCAACATACTCCCTTATGGTTTTTGTGATTCTCAAAGACAAATTAATATCCAGAAAATTAAGTACACAACCACGCAGTTTATAAGTGCTGAAATTTAAAGAGAGTAGGGAATAGAATGACACCGAGTTTTTACGAGGTTCGGCTATACTCGCCTACATCCTCTCCTTAGGCAACACACCCAAGGATTTCACTATACCACTCATTTACGGGCGGAGCAAACCTTTGCAACACTCCTTCAATAAGATAGAGCCCTCCTCTCCAAGCGATACCTCACGCTCGTTACAACGATTCAACAACCTGAACAGTCAAAAACAACAAGAAACAAGAACAAATTCTTGTGTACAAAGAAACTCTCACAATAGAGCTGATTAGTACAAGTTAAAGCACTAATATACTTCAAATTTAAATATCAATAAAGAATGAATTTGAAGGTCAAGAAATTAATAACCGAGTTGTTATTTAGATTGAAAGAAGCTTGGTAAGAATACAAGACCCAAGTGGTTGTATCACTACGAATTCAATATAACTTCAGCAAGAGCGAGTGAGCAAGAAAGCTTTGAGAATTAGAGACTTTGATTGCTTGATTACTTGTAGTTCTTTTATGAAAATCCTTTGGTCTAGTATGTATTTATAGAGTTCTAAAAGTAATTCCTTGTTACCTAAGTTTACTTAGAGTATTTCCCAAGTATTTACAAAGTTTGGAGCCCAAGCAAACATTTTTGAAAACTTTTCAACACTGCTTTATTTCAAAAAATACGATCGTCGGTCACCTGATCGAAAGGTTTCAATTGCCTGTCACGTTAAAAACTCAGCGTATTTCAAAAGTCAGTGCTCTGTCAATTGCCTGACAATGTTCTTTCAGTCGCTTGAGAATGTTTTGTGAGGCACCTGTCACAGTTTTGTTTGCCTTTCTTAAAAACCATATAATTTTTCAGTTGCATGATGAAACCTAGTCAGTCTCCCGAGCATGCATTTTAATTATTTTTAAAATTTTGTTTATGAAAACTCTTTTAGCTTTTAATCTTGGAATCTTTGATTTGAAATTTGAAAAATATGTTTCCCAAGGTTTTAAAAATAGGTCTCTAAGTCTGTAATCATTTCTAAAGAGCTTCAAAGCATCCGTATTGATTTTAAATTGAAGTACTTACATAAGACTTTCCTTAAGACTTAAACTCTCTAAGTGTGAAGTCTTCATGTATATCTTGCCTTGAGTCCATCTTGACTTTGAGCTTCAGAAGTCTTTAAGCTTTCTTAAGATTTGACAAACTTGATCTATTAAGCTTTCTTTTGATCATGTGTTTGGAATGTAAGCCATTAATGCACTCTTGATCTTGAACTCTAATGCTTAATTCCTGAAACATCATTACTTTAGCCAAAACATGTTAAATTCCCTTGATTTGTTATCATTAAAATAAGATTCTTAAGCCTTGTTAGGCCAACAGAGGCCTTTCGCAACAATAAAGGGGAACTCTTTTTTGTGGAGCTAACTTCTTTACTTGCAGAACGACTCCGACAATATGGTCCGATCGAGTCAAAGAATGTATGCTTCTGGTTCAAAAACCGTAGGTGTAGACAGGGATCAGTTAAGGAGGCCACCACTTTAACTACTACCCCATCAAACATCGATCTTACCTCTCATAACACTGCCATGCCGAGCAGTGGCCGTACTACTATCTTTACTACTCGTACCAGCACGCTCATCCTTATTAGCAATGCTCCGGCTATAAATCTTACCATTGTTATCACTCCATTGCGCCTTAACCCTTACAATGTTAGTACCGCAGTGCCCAAAGTGGGGATTTTTCAAGATGCTAGTCTATTAACCCATTTTAGTAGTTGCAATACGTGTTGAGACACACGTGCTGGCAATCGATTGTCCATTACGAGCATCTGCACCTGAGGCCAAAAGGATACGAGGGCCGCCCTTCCTCCTTTGTTGAGAAAATAGGCATTCTCCCCCTTTTTTGGACCTATGCCAATGACGTTGCAAGAGTCCAACGATGCCGAAAAAGACCCTAGGCGGATAGTGACGCCACCAACACTTCAATAAATGCTGACGTTGACCTAAGACTCTAATGTAAGCCCATGCATGTTCATTATAGATGGGGGAGAAGGACCAAATTTTTTTAAATTTATTTCTGTAGGATATATATAAATATATACAAAAAAAAAAATCAATTTTTTGTCATATTTTCTGAGTTCTTCCACTTTAACCCCCATAAAACCAACAATTTTCACTTTAGTTCCTGAACAAGATATTTCGCTGAATTGGTCCTCAATCTATCATAAGACTTAACTAAACGTCCCACCAAATTATTCCTTTCAAACCAAGAGTGCAACATATTATAAGGTACCCATTTTAAATTAGTAAATTTCGAGGATGAAATTTTTATAAGGAGGGGTGACATAGAGGAAGTAATGATTTTTAAATAAATAAATAAATAAATAAAAATAAATATAAAAAGGGAGTTTCAATAGAAGCTACCAACCACCCCCTTTGTTAACCTTATAGGTCATATCCCATTTTGATAATGACAAATATCTTTGTATCTTACCTTTGCCCTGAATTTGTGTGTAGGTTCATTCTTACGTCATATGGTGGCATGTGGAGATACAAGGGAAATGAAGACCAAATCGTTTTTATTTGTATTTAATATTTTAATCATTTTGGGTCTGTAATAATTATCAGTCTATAATAATTAACGCATTGCATGCATGGTAGGACTATAAGCTCAATGACCTTAGATCGACCCAAGGTCCTTACACATCAGTTGGAAAATCCCCTTTAACTCACAAGTCATATCTATGCAAATAGGGGTAAATTTTAAGCAAAAACAGGACTTAACTTGAAGTTTGAAAGGGCTTCAGCCGACCGAACTCAGTGCATTGAAAACGCCTCGGTCGACCGAATAGGTAAAGAATCAATGAGTTGACTTGGCTCGGGCGACCGGTCCAAATTGAACGTACTATTCACGATCGACCGAACATAAAATTTGACATTTTTTACCGTCTTCTACCGACCGAACGTTTAGTTCAAAATAGGCTTGGTTGACTGAATTATGGAGTTCGGTAGACCGAACTGTGCACCGGTCGACCGAACCTTGATCTTTTGGAAAATTGCCTTGGCCTAATCACCCGAGCCTTTCCTCGGGCACTCGAACTTGAAAAATTAGTTTTTTTGTTTATGCCTGTTCGGGTGATCGACCCTGAGGACTGGGCGACCAAAACTCTCGGGTTGCAATATTTTTACCGCGGGTAATTAGAGGTAATTGAGGTTAAAAACTGATTAAACATTGTTAATTATTCCCTTTGTGTTCAACGGGTATATTTTTATCAAACACTATATATATACATTCATTTGCAAAAATTAGGGATTGATTAAGACTTTGATTATCAACAATATCCTTTGAAATTCCTTGAGCCCTACTTTAAAATTCAAGCTTACATACTCCATCCATTCTCATTCCTTTGCAAAAAAAACTTTGGTGAGAGTATTTTGAGATAACCTACACTACCACTACAAGCTTACATTCTCATTTGTGTTGATTGATTTTGTGATTTTACAAGTAAGCCAAAAGTTTTCCCCCGTGATTTAATCCATAAATTTATTTCATGATAAAACTTTCATAAGTTTTTGAGTCTTTGCATTCTTGTTGCAAGACTCAAGAACTTGTCCTTTGTTGTGAAGAAAATATTTTTGATAAGCTAATTTTCTAAATACCTCGTGTGCTTATCTTTTGAAAAATATTTACGAGATTTTTTCTTGGGTGTTTCAGATCTTTGATATTGAGCATTGTGATTGATATTGTTATTTTGAATCAAAGATCCCTACACATACACTCTCACACTGTGATTGCTTTACTTGCATTATCTTGAGAGTAGGTATATAATCTACATTGAGCTTATAATGTCCTATCATATTGAAGTGCATTGGTTAGACTGGTATAAATCTGCTTATTAGAGAAGCATGCATATTGTATACGAAATTTGTATTTCATTATCTGTTGTATTTCATGTGTGGCCTGAAAGGGTGTAAATTTAGCTCGTTAAGGATTTGTTCGGTTGAGGTTAGCCTTGGAAATTTGATCTGGTATTGTATACGGTGTTGCTCCACCCGTTAAGTGAGCTTTAATGGAATCCTCAGGCTTGCGAGCTACGTAGGCACTTTTTCTAAACCTCGATAACACATCTAGTGTCATCCTTATTTTACTTGCTTTGAAATACTGTGCATGGTTGTTTAATTTATTTGGAGCAAATTAATCACAATTGTATTCATTGGCTTACTTCTTACACGTTCTAGATTGACCCTAGGTTTGTGAAATACAGTTGGTTAGTTGACCTAGGAAATATTTTTTTTAAAATATCCAATTCACCCCCCCCCTCTTGAGATTACAGTAAATTCAACAATTGGTATCAGAGCCTAATTTCTTAGACTTAATCGTTTTTTTGCAAAAAGATCAAAATGGCTCATAGTACTGTAACCCTTTTTCCCGAGGGACCCTCGTCCACACGTCCTCCTATTTTCAGTGGTGTGAACTACACTTTCTAGAAATAAAGGATGCACATTTACCTTCAAAACATTGATTGGAAGGTGTGGAGAGTTGCCTCTAAAAGAAATTATGGTCCTATGAAAATTGAAGATGACGTTAGAGTGCCTAAGACTGAGGATGAATACACTGATGAGGATATGAAAGTGGTAAGTATAAAAGCAATTGCAATGAATAATTTATATTGTGGACTTAATGTGAATGAATTCAACAGGATTATGGCATGCACAACTGCCAAGGAAATTTGGGATAAATTAGGGGTTACTTATGAGGGCACTAGAGATGTCATTGATAGTAGAATTGACATGTTGACTAGTGAATATGAAGCATTCGGGATCAACCCTAGTGAATCCATACAGAACATGTACACTTGTTTTACACACATCATTAACTCTTTACATGCATTAGGCAAGACATATCCCACATATGAGATGATTAGGAAAATTCTTAGGGGATTGCCACCTATTTAGGAAGCAAAGGCTATTGCTATTACTGAGGGTGGAAACTTAAAAGCATTGTCCCTAGATGAACTAATAGGGTCACTCATCACATATGAGCTGACTATTAATGAGAGGTTAAATGAACAAAATAGAATAAAGAAAGTGACTACTTTGAAAACATCCACTAACACCTTTAGTGAATGTAGTGAACCTGAATTAGGAGATGACATGGCTATGCTTACTAGAAAATTTAGTAGATTCTTCAAAAAGAATGGCATACCATATAGAAGGTTTAGAGATTCAATATTTGAAAATGGAGAATCAAGCAAAAGAAAATAAAAATCAAATGCTCCCACATGTCCCACATGCTACAACTGTAACAAGGTCGGACATATCAAACTAGACTGCCCATTGCTGAAAAAGGAATCAAAGAAAAAGAAGAAGGCAATAAAAGCCGGAACATCGTGGGATAAACAAAATAGTAGTGATTCAGACACTGACGGCAGTGACTCTGAGGTTGCTAACTTGTGCCTAATGGCACACGATGATGAGGTACTATCATCCTGCTCTTTATCTTCTTATTATTTTGATGATAATTATGATTCTGATAGCATGCCTACGTATAAAGAACTGCAGCAGGAATATATTCTCGTTTGTAAATCGCTTGAAAAATGACCAAGAAAAATATTGATTTAGAAAATAAATGCAAAAATTGGTCAAATCTTATTGAAATGAGAAAATTTGTTCACTTTACTTGGCAAGAAGAAAAGAATTTGAAAATGGCCGAGCTTGAAAGAAAATAGGAGGATAGCTCCAAAATTATCTACAAATTTATAGAGGGCCAAAACAATTTTGAAAAATTTCTTGGGGCCCAAAGAAATTCTCTTAGTTAAAAAGGTCTCGGATTTAATGGAATTGGAAATGTAAGGTGAAATGATCTTTATTTGGGATATTTTACTCGTAAATCAAAATCCTACATTCCACCTAAAGAACCATTCAGGAAAATTATGCAAATAGATAGGTCATATTCAATTTGACTATCCTTTTAGAAATAAAAATGTAAAAATTAAGAAAGTATGGAGAGTCAAAGGTGAATCAAGCACTAACCCCTTTGGACCCAACAGAATTTGGGGACCAACATCAATTACTTAAATATTTTTATAGGTGTGCTTAAGATCGTCCTTATCTATGGACAAGTGGTATATGGATAGCAGCTATTCACGACATATAAATGATGATAAGGCCAAGTTCGCGTCCATTACTCCAAAGGAAGGAGGGTTTGTGACAGTCGAGGACAGCGCAAAGGGCAGAATCATCAAAGTAGGTAAGGTTGGTAAGGAACCTTCCTTCGTTATTGATAATGTCTTACTTGTTGATGACTTAAAACATAATCTGCTGAGTATAAGTCAATTGTGTGATAAAGGTTATAGAGTATCCTTTGAAAATGACAAATGCATTGTTGAGAATAAATCTGATAACAAAATTCTTTTTGCTGTTGATCGTCATGAAAATGTTTACACCACTAGTTTTGACAACTTATCTTCACAACATGTAACATGTTTTTCTGCTATAAATGAAGCAAGCTGGTTGTGGTATAAGCGTCTAGGGCATGCTAGCATGAATCTTCTATCAAAACTTGTGAAAAAGGATTTAGTTAAAGGCTTACCAAATATACCTTTTGTGAAAAATAAATTCTGTGATGCATGTCAAATGGGTAAGCAAACAAGGTCTAGTTTCAAGAAAAAGAAAATCATATCCACTACTAGACTACTTGAAATGCTGCACTTAGATTTATTCGGCCCTAAACAAGTTCAGAGTTTAGGAGGAAAATTATATACATTTGTAATTGTATATGACTACTCCAAGTTCACATGAGTACTATTTCTTTCACGTAAGGATGAATCATGTGAACAATTTACTAGACTTTTTAGAAGAATTCAAAATGAAATGGGCTATAAAATTACACACATTAGAAGTGATAGGTCATACCTAAAGAACCATTCAGGAAAATTATGCAAATAGATAGGTCATATTCAATTTGACTATCCTTTTAGAAATAAAAATGTAAAAATTAAGAAAGTATGGAGAGTCAAAGGTGAATCAAGCACTAACCCCTTTGGACCCAACAGAATTTGGGGACCAACATCAATTACTTAAATATTTTTATAGGTGTGCTTAAGATCGTCCTTATCTATGGACAAGTGGTATATGGATAGCAGCTATTCACGACATATAAATGATGATAAGGCCAAGTTCGCGTCCATTACTCCAAAGGAAGGAGGGTTTGTGACAGTCGAGGACAGCGCAAAGGGTAGAATCATCGAAGTAGGTAAGGTTGGTAAGGAACCTTCCCTCATTATTGATAATGTCTTACTTGTTGATGGCTTAAAACATAATCTGCTAAGTAAGTCAATTGTGTGATAAATGTTATAGAGTATCCTTTGAAAATGACAAATGCATTGTTGAGAATAAATATGATAACAAAACTCTTTTTACTGCTGATTGTAATGAAAATGTGTACACCACTAGTTTTGATAATTTAGCTTCACAATATGTAACATATTTTTCTGCTATAAATGAAGCAAGCTGGTTGTGGCATAGGCGTCTAGGGCATGCTAGCATGGATCTTCTATCAAAACTTGTGAAGAAGGATTTAGTTAAAGGCTTACCAAAACACCTTTTGTGAAAAATAAAATCTGTGATGCATGTCAAATGGGTAAGCAAACGAGGTCTAGGTTCAAGAAAAAGAAAATCATATCCACTACTAGACCACCTGAAATGCTGCACATAGATTTATTCATTCCTAATCAAGTTCAGAGTCTAGGAGGAAAATTATATGCATTTGTAATTGTAGATGACTATTCCAGGTTCACATGGGTACTATTTCTTTCACGTAAGGATGAATCATGTGAACAATTTACTAGACTTTTTAGAAGAATTCAAAATGAAATGGGCTATAAAATTACACACATTAGAAGTGATAGGTCATACCTAAAGAACCATTCAGGAAAATTATGCAAATAGATAGGTCATATTCAATTTGACTATCCTTTTAGAAATAAAAATGTAAAAATTAAGAAAGTATGGAGAGTCAAAGGTGAATCAAGCACTAACCCCTTTGGACCCAACAGAATTTGGGGACCAACATCAATTACTTAAATATTTTTATAGGTGTGCTTAAGATCGTCCTTATCTATGGACAAGTGGTATATGGATAGCAGCTATTCACGACATATAAATGATGATAAGGCCAAGTTCGCGTCCATTACTCCAAAGGAAGGAGGGTTTGTGACAGTCGAGGACAGCGCAAAGGGCAGAATCATCAAAGTAGGTAAGGTTGGTAAGGAACCTTCCTTCGTTATTGATAATGTCTTACTTGTTGATGACTTAAAACATAATCTGCTGAGTATAAGTCAATTGTGTGATAAAGGTTATAGAGTATCCTTTGAAAATGACAAATGCATTGTTGAGAATAAATCTGATAACAAAATTCTTTTTGCTGTTGATCGTCATGAAAATGTTTACACCACTAGTTTTGACAACTTATCTTCACAACATGGAACATGTTTTTCTGCTATAAATGAAGCAAGCTGGTTGTGGTATAAGCGTCTAGGGCATGCTAGCATGAATCTTCTATCAAAACTTGTGAAAAAGGATTTAGTTAAAGGCTTACCAAATATACCTTTTGTGAAAAATAAATTCTGTGATGCATGTCAAATGGGTAAGCAAACAAGGTCTAGTTTCAAGAAAAAGAAAATCATATCCACTACTAGACTACTTGAAATGCTGCACTTAGATTTATTCGGCCCTAAACAAGTTCAGAGTTTAGGAGGAAAATTATATACATTTGTAATTGTAGATGACTACTCCAAGTTCACATGAGTACTATTTCTTTCACGTAAGGATGAATCATGTGAACAATTTACTAGACTTTTTAGAAGAATTCAAAATGAAATGGGCTATAAAATTACACACATTAGAAGTGATAGGGGAACTGAATTAAAAAATGATGGCATAGAGAATTACTATGATTTAGAGGGTATATCTCATAATTTCTTTGCACCTAGGACCCCACAAAAAAATGGTGTAGTTCAATGAAAGATTAGGTCCTTGCGAGAAATGGGTAGAACAATGCTTAATGAACATAAATTGCCCAAATATTTCTAGGCCGAAGCAGTGAGCACTACTTGTTATGTAATGAACAGAGAATTAATCAGGCCCTCTCTTAATAAAACTCCCTATGAATTATGGAATGGCAATAGACCAAACATATCTTATTTTCATGTCTTTGGCTGTAAATACTTTGTACTTAGGGATAATGAGCACCTAGGAAAGTTTGACTTAAAATCTGATGATGGAATTTTTCTAGGTTATTCTCTTAACAGTAAGGCTTACAGAGTATTTAATGAAAGAACATTAATTATTATTGAATCCATCCATGTTGTCTTTAATGAATCTAATCCTTTTTCCAAAGAGATGATGAAAATGATATTGAAATTAAAAAAGGATTAGAGAAGCTCTCCATTGAAAATAATATAGATAAAAATTTAGAGATTAATGATAAATCAATTGATGATAATAAAGTTGAAAATGAGGTTCAGGAACTTCCTAGAGATTGGAAATTTATTAGGAACCATCCCTTAGATCAAATCATAGGTGAACCCTCACGTGGTGTTGCCATAGGTGCTTCCTTAAGAAGTTTGGTTAGTCATTTTGCATTCTTATCTCAGGAAGAACCTAAAATTATTAAGGAAGCCATAGAGGATGAATCTTGGGCAATGTCTATGCAGGAAGAGGTAAATCAATTTGAAAGAAGCAAAGTTTGGACCCTAGTTCCAAGACCTGACGATCACACTATTATTGGAACCAAACGGATTTATAGAAACAAAAAGGATGAAAATGGTGTAGTGACTAGAAATAAAGCTAGGTTGGTGGCCCATGGGTATAATTAGGAGGAACCGTGGCTAGGATGGAAGCCATTTGCATGTTACTTGCATATGCCGCTTTTAAGAATTTTAAATTATATCAAATGGATGTCAAAAGTGCCTTTTTGAATGGCTATATATATCATACCCCAAACCCGTGGATGGGCCCCAGGTGTGAATTTAGTAACCTAACCTGTCTCTATATCAATTAAAACATACATGATACTATACTGAATAAGGGTTCGACCCCGTGGGGTACACGTATACCCTATACACATTCACATACACATACGTACACATCGCATATGCAACAAAAATGTTCTTTCTAATACATACAATGTATAATACCAGAGTCTATACATAACTAGAGTCTATGCTCCAACATACAGTATGTACCCTGGGTGTCTATAAAACCCAACAATGACAACCCGGTTACAAAATCTGTACTTACACAAGTACTATATGCAGCTAACCGACAAACATGCTTCTGTTACGCTAGGACGTTAGTGACGGCTACTTGAATGACCTGAAAAAAATTTGTATAATCGGGGGTGAGACACCTCTCAGTAAGGAAGAAACAAGTTATATCAGCGTGTGGCATACAAGTGTTATTTCGACATAAAACATAACATGATACACTTCTAGTATTTTCACAATCCAGTTGTAGTACATACGATACAAAACATACGGTCAGTGTCATCACACTCTTCAGCCGAAACCAACCGCATTACACGGAGCACCTGATAACTTGGCATTAGCCGAAGCCCCACAACAATATTGTTGCTAATACAACATCAACTCCAACCCATCGGTAACCAACCAGAACAAATAGGTGATATTTTATACCCTTGGATATGGAGTCGGGCACTCTCACCCACGGTATTTAGCCAAGACATGGCATTTGCCCACAATTATTAGCCGAGACGTGGAAAATTTCACAAAACCTGGAACATTTTGGAACTCATGTTCCTATACCTCTCAGCTTATGGTAATTGGCCGTCACGACTATTTTCACACACCTGGAACATTTTACACACGACAGTTCATTCCACACTTATTTGGGTATACAACAAAACATATTAATTTCAATTTGAGAATACAGTTTAATACAAATACATGTACAGTCATCTCAATACCACAGTTTATACAAATTGACGATTTTCCAACAGAAATAAAGATGATACCCAAGACCCCAATTTTCCCCAAAAACTGCAACCCAAAAATCCCATATTTGAACTCGATAGATTTTCCCAAATAAGTAGCCAAAACATACATACAATCGTAAACTATAGGTTTACTGATTCCGATTTAAAAAATAACTGACATAAACAGAATCCCCTTACCTTTAACCCGAAAACCACAACACGAACTCTACAGCTCCAAAACTATGAACCGAGTTCCCAAAACCTAAACAACAAAGAATAATAATTCCTTACAATCCTATTCTCTACATATCTACTGAAACGAAAATGGATTCAGAGTCTTACCTCGATTTTGGGTCAAAACCTGAAAATCCTTGAAACGAAATTTTGATCCACTATAAACGTAGAGATTCTCCTCCTGATCCACATAGCAATGTTGGATCGTTGATTTCGGCAACAAATGGCCCGAAATCCTAGAGAGAGAGAGAAAGTGTGTGTTTGAGTTCTAAAGAGAGAGAGAGAGAGAGAGAGAGGATTTTGGTTTCTTCTTCATTAATCAAGTGATTTAGATATTTGTAACTTAGTTGACCCAGTTAGACTCGTTGACAGACCGCAGAAGAAAGTTTGTCGATGCCAAGGTGGATTCGTCAACGAGCTAGAGATTTCAGGATTTTCCAAAATCCCTTGGTATTTCCTCGCCGACGGGCTACTGAATCTCGTCACCGAGCTACACAACAGACTTCATAGATGAGAAAAGAAGCCTCATCGACGAGCCTTGCAGATTTTTACCTTTTTAATTTTCCTTCTCTTTTCTTATTTATTTAATACACCTATCTCGGGTCAGGTTCTTACAATATAAATGAAGTCTATGTAGAACAACCTCCTAGATTTGAAAACCATAAATTGTTGGTGTATATGTGTGCAATGCCTAGCTCCCACGAGTTAATTGGCATACTTACCCAACATATGGTTCAGATGAGGTCGAAATAGTAGACTGCAATGGTACTACGAAGACAGAAGATGTTCCCCTTCGAGACATGGGGGTCTATAGGCAGCACCCCTAGTGGGGGGTATAGGGGGGCAACACCCCCCGAGACGGTATGGCCTATCCAGTATGAACGGTGGGCACGGTATGTCAAAGACGATCACTATTGTCCAAGATGGCCACTAATGTCAAAGTCGGCCACTAATGTCAAAGACGGCCACTAATGTCAAAGTCAGCCATGGTAGTTGAGCTACCACCACCTACCATGGTAGGTGAGCCACCCATGTGCTTCTTCCACGGACCAGAGGCTATAAATAAGACCCCCGCCACCGGAGCACTATACACATTTTGACTACAAGATTGTGTCCTCTTTTGTTTTTCTATTTGTTGTATTTTCGCCATTGAAGCTCATTTAGTGAGTGCATGGTTGGTCAAATTGTTGTAATTCGATTATTGTAATAAAACTTTGTGTTATCTCTTCAATCGTTTCTTCAAAACAGATCTTGGTGTTGTTATTCTACATGGTATGAGAGCTGAAGGCAACTAAGAAGAAACAACTATAATTGTTGAGATGCTCTCCAACAGCACTTCGGATACGTCCACCAGCATTCACAGAAGGAAAGCTAGAAGACACAAACTACACTTTGTGGAACTTCAAGATGAGTGCCATTCTGGATTCATGTGAACTACTTGATACAACTCAAGGTATGGATCCAGAATCGATTGGCATGCCTGATCCCACCAATCCTAAGGTTATCATCTTTCCAGATGTTGCCCTCATCAAAGAATGGAAGAGGTGGAATATAGATGCTTTTTGTGCTATTATCACAAGTGTATCCGATTCTATACTTATGTTGATCCAGCATACATCCAAGGCTACAGATGCTTGGAATGGTCTAAAGAATCAATATAAAACAAGGAACCAGACATGCATTCAGAACTTGGAGAATCAACTTGCTGCAAAAAAGCTACATGATGGAGAATTGGTAGAAGTATTCTTCACCAGAATAAAAAATAAGTGTGATCATATGGCAGTAATGGGCATAGCAAAGACCAGTGAGGAGTTTGCTGCCATTAAAATATGACAGTCTAGTAATTACTCTTAACACGAAGATTAGAACTCCTACACCAACCTTTGAGGAATTTTGTGCTTTACTGCTAGAGGAGGAGATGAGGCTGAAAACCAGAGAAAATGAAAGCAGTAGTGCTTTCACTGTGCAGATCAAAGGCAAGGACAATAATGTTGAAAAGATGAAGGGAAAGAACAAGAAGAAATTTTTTGGTACGTGCTACTACTGCAACAAAAAGGGGCATGCAGCCAAGGATTACAGAAAACGTATCCACGATGAAAAGAACGGCACATTGAAGCCTACGTGGAATGTCAGACAGGAAGCAAATTATGCTGAACCAGAATTAGATCTTTTTACGGTTACAAAAGAAATGTTCTCAACTACTCAAGCAATACCAGGAGATTGCTCAAGGGTACTTGACAGTGGAGTTTCCTGACACATGAGTAGAAAAAAAGGCTAGTATGGTTCCCTTAAGCCTCTACATGAACCTATTCAAAGGAAGTTAGATGATAAGAGTTGCAAGTGCATCTTCTTGGGATGCAATACAGAATCGAAGGCATATCGTATGTATGATGAGGCAAAGAAGATCGTCACAAATCGAGATGTGGTATTTGATGAAGGACCACACTTAGTAGGAGACAGAGATCGGCGCACTTTATCATCAACCGATAAAGTAACCCACCATGTGCCTCACTCAAAGCATTAGATTGAGGTGAATGATGAAGAAATTCAAAACTAGCCTATTGTACCAGTAGCACGTGTTCAGAAGCCACACCCCAGGTGGGTACAACAGCTCTTTGATGAAGGCAATCCAGAACCTATGAATCAAAGTTCATAACCTGATGGACCTCGAAGGTCGAAGAGAATAGAGGAACAACATCGATCAGCAGAACAATTGGTAAATATGGCCTTAATGGCTGATATAATCAGTACAGTCAAGGAACCAAGTAGCCTAGATGAAGCGCTGACTGATCTGAAGTGGAGAACGGCTATGGAAGCTAAATATAAAAGTATCATGAACAATGATACTTGGGAGATTGTGGATCGTCCCCCTCATAGGAAGGTAATCGACGCGAAGTGGATATGGAAGGTAAAATATAAAGCTGATGGTACTTTACAGAAGTACAAAGCTCATCTTGTAGCACAAGGATTTTCTCACGTGGAAGATTTTGATGTTACTGAAACATTTACACCAATAGCTTACATGGAAACAATCTATCTGATTTTGACTACTACTGCACACAGAAGCTAGGTGCTATTTCAAATGGACGTGAAGTTTGCATTCATTAGTGGTTATCTTAAAGAAGAGGTTTATGTAATGTAACCACTTGGATTTGAATTACCAAATTCAGGCAACAAAGTGTGTAGGTTGAAGAAAGCCTTGTATAGGCTGAAACATGCCCCTAGAGCTTGGTGCCAAATGATTAATTCTTTCTTCACCAATTATGGATTTTGTAGAAGTACCTTTGATGCAAATTTATATGTACTGAAGGAGAATGAGATGTATATAATAATTGCATTATATGTAGATGATTTTTTGCTTACTAGTGACCATGAGGAGAAGATCAACAACATCCGTGAAGGCCTATGCTCAAAATTCGAGATGACAGACTTGGGGCTACTCCACTTCTTCTTAGGCATTGAAGTGTGGCAGCATCCAAGAGAAATCTTTATTTCTCAGCAATGATATGCTCAAGAGTTATTAAAGGCATTTGGGATGGCAGAATGCATTCCAGTGGTTACTCCAATGGAAGTAAACATTAAGCTCTCCATTGAAGATCCCTCTCCACTTGTTAATACAAAGAGGTACTAAAGCCTAATTGGGAGTTTGGTGTACCTGTGCAACACAAGACCTGATATCAGTTTTGCAGTTGGTATTCTAAGTAGATTTACAAATAAGCCACTAGAAATTCACTGGAAGACTGGAATGAGGGTCCTCAAGTATATTAAAGGGACTCCTCATTTTGGCATCTCTTATACATCAGGGAACTCCCTAATTAGATATTGTGACTTCGATTGGGTAGGAGATATTGATTCTAGAAAGTCAGTTTCTGGATATTGTTTTCTCTTTGGGAATAGAATCATCTTGTGGATAAGCAAAAAATAGCCAATAGTGTCGCTCTCATCCATAGAAACCGAGTACAAGTCAGCTTGTCTCACCTCATGTGAAGCTTTCTGGATGAGAAGACTTCTTACTGATATTGGGATAACGATAAATGTCGTAACTTTGATTCACTGTGACAATCAAAGTTGCATAGCTATCAGTAAGAACTCGATGTTTCGCACAAGAACCAAGCACATTGAGATTCAGTATCACTACATATAAGAACTCATTGAGGATAAGGTTGTTGAGATGGAGTATTGCTCAATAGAAGATAATCATGTAGATATCTTCACCAAAACATTGTGTGGTTCCTACTTCCAGAAGCATTGGGATGCTTTTGGTATTGGTCCAAAAGCGTAGGTGGACATTCACTGGGGGGGGGTGTTAGCGTTTATGTGTGCATTGCCCACCTCCCATGAATTAATTGGCACACTTACCTAACGTATGGTTTCAAATGAGGCTGAAGCAAGTAGACCGCAATGGTACTATGAAGACAGAAGACGTTCCCCTCTGAGACACAGGGGTCCAGGGGTAGTGCCGCCGGTGGGGGGTATGGGGGGGCAACACCCCCCAAGACGGTATGGCCTATCTAGTGTGAATGGTGGGGACAATATGTCAAAGATGGTCACTAATGTAAAAAATGGCCACTAATGTCAAAGACGACCACTAATGTCAAATGTCAAACTTGACGACTAATGTCAAAGATGACCACTAATGTTTAAGTCCACCACTAATGTCAAAGTCAGCCATGGTAGGTGAGCTACCACCACCTGGTAGGTGAGCCACCCATGTGCTTCTTCCACGAACCAGAGGTTATAAATAAGACCCCCACCCACCGGAGCACTATACACATCTCAACTACAAGATTCTGTCCTCTTTTGTTTTTCTATTTGTTGTATTTTCACCATTGAAGCTCATTTAGTGAGTGCATGGTTGGACAGATTGTTGTAATCTGTTTGTTATAATAAAACTTTGTGTTATCTCTTCAATCATTTCTTCAAAACAGATCTTGGTGTTTTTATTCTACATAAATATCCTAATTATGTATATCAGTTGTCTAAAGCCTTGTATGGATTGAAACAAGCTCCTAGAGCTTGGTATGAGAGGCTTAATGGTTTTCTTCTAGAAAATGTATTTACTAGAGGCAAAAATGAGACTACACTTTGGAGCAACAAATGATGAATTGTGTAATGAGTTTGCCAAATGCATGCAAAACGAATTTGAAATGAGCATGATGGGTGAACTGAGCTTCTTCCTAGGACTCTAGATCAAACAAGCCAAACATGGGACATTCATATGCCAATCAAAATATGTTAGGGACTTGCTCAAGAAATTTAGTATGGAAGACGGTAAAATTCTAGGAACTCCTATAAGCTCTTCCATTAAACTTGATAAAGATGAGCAAGGCATTCCTATTGATGTCAAACTTTATCGTGACATGATTGACAGTCTCTTGTATCTTACAGCTAGCAGGCCTGACATTATGTTTAGTGTTTGTATGTGTGCTACGTTTCAAGATGCACCTAAGGAGTCTCACTTGTTAGCAGTTAAGAGGATACTTGAGTACCTTGTTGGGACTATTGAGTTAGGATTGTGGTACCCTAAGCATACTTCTATTGAGATTGTTAGTTACATGGATGTTGACTTTGCTAGTAGTAAAGTAGATCGAAAAAGCACTAGCGGCACTTGACATTACTTGGGACAATCTCTAGTTTCTTGGTTCTCTAAGAAATAGAACTCGGTTGTCTTATCCACATCCGAAGTTGAATATATTGCGGCTGGAAGTTGTTGTGCTCAAACGCTTTATATGAGGCAACAACTTATGAATTTTAGTTTGCACTATGACATGGTTCCAAAAAAATGTGATAACACTAGTGCAATCAATATATCAAAGAATCCCATCTCACCTTCACGAACTAAACACAATGAAATTAGACATCATTTTATTCGTGATCATATGCAAAAAGGGGATGTGGCACTTGAGTTTGTGTGCACAACTGAAGAGTGGGCTGAAATATTCACAAAACCTCTTCAGGAGGATAGATTTTTACAGATTAGATGTGAATTAGGTCGAATGCACAGTAGAGATGCCACCTAGAAGTATAATTAAGTGCATAAATTGAGGGGGAGCCACTTAACTTAGAAAACTACGACTCATTCATTTCTATACTTCATACTTTGTGAGATTACTTTTGCTATTTATTTTGCATTGCATGACTATACTATCTTTTGGATGTTGAAAGTAATAGTTATTGATCCCTATTGGACTATTTGAGTTGGTTGATGTGAATTATTGTAAACTAATTGTTAAACTCAATCAGGTCCTTGACATACAGACATTTTTTTTTTGGGAAATGCTCCACTTTCAAATGGCATGCTGCCGAAATTTCTACTTTTTTTCCCAAAACTATATCTTATATTTGAATGACTATTACCTACTACATGCCTATATGCTTCTATATCTTTTCTATCTTAGCCCTTTTGTTGATGTCAAAAGGGGGAGAAGTAGGCAAAACTGGGTAAACAATTTGGTTGCATTGCATGCTTAATTATGTATGTCTTCCTTTCCTTACATGCTTAAGCTTTAAAATTCCTTTATGCATATTCTTAGAGGGAGCCTTTCGTGGCTATACCCACTTTTGTATAAAATATTTTTCATCATCAAAAAGGGGGAGAATGTTGACCTTATAGGTCATATCCCATTTTGATAATGACAAATATTTTTGTATCTTACCTTTGCCCTGAGTTTGTGTGCAGGTTCATTCTTACAACATATGGTGGCATATGGAGATATAAGGGAAATGAAGACCAAATTTTTTTTATTTATATTTAATATTTTAATCATCTTGGGTCTATAATAATTATCGGTCTGTAATAATTAATGCATTGCATGCATGGTAGGACTATAAGCTCAATGACCTTAGATCGACCCTAGGTCCTTACACATCACTTGGAAAATCCCCTTTAACTCACAAGTCATATCTATGCAAATAGGGGTAAATTTTAAGCAAAAACAGGACTTAACTTGAAGTTTGAAAGGGCTTCGGCCGACTGAACTCAGCGCGTTAAAAACGTCTCGGTCGACCAAATAGGTAAAGAGTCAATGAGTTGACTTGACTCGAGCGACCGGTCCAAATTGACTGTACTATTCAAGTTTGGACGTACCGTTGCATGAGGATAAGGTACTAGCACGCTTTACATACCAAAGATAGGGGTAAACAATTTAAAGCCAATCACAACACCTTTGATGGGATTTGGAGGAGATGTGGTACACTGATTAGGAACTATTAGTCTTTTCATGGAAATGGGAACACCTATTTAGCAAGAATTTCTTGGTGGTGGATCATCCATTAGTTTACAATGTGATAATCGAACGTCCAACTTTCAATGCAACTTAGCCAATTACTTCCACATGCCATGTAAAGGTTGAATTCCCAACTCCTAATGGGGTGGGAGAGGTACGGGGGGATCAGGTGGTGGCTCATAGCTGTTTAATAATAACTCTGAAGGGAAAGGCGAAGGCTTGGGAAAAAGAGAAGTGTATCTAGATAGGAGTGCTCCTCCTAGATTCATTGAGACAACCACTTTTAAAGTTATTAAAGGAGTACTCAAATATATTTATTTGGTCTACTGATGATATACCTGGCATCAACCCTACAATTATTGAACATAAACTTTTGGCAAACCTTAGTTGACATCCTGTGAAGCAAAAAAAAAAAAAGGATTTTTGCCCCTAAACAATTGAAGGTGATTGACAAAGAAGTAGCAAAGCTCTTGGAAGCTAACTTCACCAGAGAAGTACATTACCCAGAGTGGCTGAGTAATGTAGTGCTGCTAGTAACGAAATCAAATGGGGAGTGGCTATCATGCATCAACTTCACAGACTTCAATAAGGCATGTTCCAAAGATAGTTTTCCCCTCTTACGAATAGATCAGTTGGTGTACTTCACTTTAGAACACAAGCTTCACAATTTTATGGATGCATATTTGGGTTATAACCATATATAGATGCACCTAGATGATGAAGAGAAAACCTCTTTCATTATAAGAAGGGGACTTCATTGTTATAAAGTAATGTCATTCAAATTTAAAAATGTGGGGGCTACTTATCAAAGACTAATAAATAAGATTTTCAAGGATCTCTTAGGGAAGACTATGGAAGCTTATTCATATGACATGCTGGTAAAAAGCTTGAGATCCAGCGAGAATGTAAGAGATTTAAGAAACACATTTGAGCTTTTTTGGAAATATCACATGAAGTTGAATCTTACTAATTATGCATTTTGAGTATTTAGGGGAAATTTCTTTCTGTTTCATGGTGACAAACAAGGGGATAGAAGTAAACCTAGATAAAATATAGGCTCTAACGGACAAGCATACCCTAAAAAATAAAAGGGAAATATAGGTCCTTTTTGGGAGGTTGGCATTTTCAGGCAACTTTGTGTCTTGCTCTAGAGATAAATGTCTACCCTTCTTCAGGGCACTATGAAAAATGGGTAATTTTAAGTTTGTGAGGAATAGGATAAAGCTTTTACTCAGCTGAAGGAATATCTTAGTTCTCCACTGCTATTAACAAAGGTTGTCAAAGGGATTTATATCTATACCTGTCCTCTACTACCACTACAGTGAGTTTGTTCCTTACATGAGAAGAAGGTAGGCAGCACAAACCTATATACTATGTAACCAAAGTATTGAGGGGAGTAGAAATCAACTATCCGCCAATAGAATAGGCTAATTTTGTCGTGTTATTCATGGCCAGGATGTTGAGATCTTATTTTCAAGCTCATAAGATCACAGTATTAACCAAATTGCCCCTAAAACAGATCCTTCAATGTCCACAACTATTAAGGAGAATGATGAATATTTTTTCATAGAACTATATTATGATATAGATTGTTTGTGGGATGCATGAACACATTACATTATTTAATGCTTATTATATGAAGCTCTTATGCTCTCATAAAATTCATTACTGGTTGGGGTATTGTGAACTATTTAATGTAAACACACATATTTGGATCATATCTCTATGGAAAATGTCTTATTTACAGGCAAAATGCTACCAAAATTTTTCTAAATTGATAAAACTTAGCTATTTAAAATTGTATCATTTTTTTTTAAATATGTCCGAATGTCCGATTATTTTGCTATCAAATCATTGATACTTATAGTACGTATGCATATATGTTCAAAAATCGTATACTTATTTTTTTTTTTTTATAATTCTTAATTTGTAGGGTTTTTGGTTGTCACAACATCAGCACGATACCATGCACTACAGTTAAATGCAACTTTTAATTTTTTTTTTTTTTTGTATTTTTTTTGTTATCTAAACATATGGAATTTGTGTATTTTAATTTCAATTATTATAGTGTATTTGTATTTATATTTGAATTTGAATTTGAATTTGAATTTTGAATAATTTATGAATCTTTTTAGTATTTATGATTTAATGTTATGTATGCGAAAATGTAAATACAAATTTTTATAGGTATTAATGATTAAACCAAAAATTAGTAATTTTAAATTATTAGTGATGGTTTTAAAACCATCACTAAAAATTGTATTTAAGTATTAGTGATGAATTTTAAAACCATCACTAATGGTTGAGTATTAGTGACGAATTCCAAAAGCGTCAATTAATCCCAAGTATTAGTGACAGTTTTAAATTCATCACTAATACTATACTATTAGTGAGTTTTGAAATCCGTCACTAATATTCTACTATTAGTGACAGTTTTGAAACCTTCACTAATACTATACTATTAGTGACGATTCTGAAATTTGTCACTAATACTCTACTATTAGTGACGATTTTGAGCCTAGCCAATGTAGAAGCTGTAGTGACGGTATTAGAGTTTTAGTGACAGTTATAATCCATCACTAATACTCTATTAATAGTGAAACTTTTAAAATTCGTCACTAATATTTATTAGTGACCGCGGGCGACTAATTCAAAATTGTCACTAATACTTATAAAACCGTCACTAATACTATTAGTGGTGATTTTGTGATTATTAGTGACAGTTTTGATCCTTCACTAATAACCTTATTTTTTGTAGTGCTAATAGAATAGCTACAAGGGAGACCCCTTTTCTACTAGCCTTCGGAATAGAAGTTGTGTTTCAAGCTAAAGTTGAGTTCCCTTCATGGCAGAGACAATGCTTTAACACAGAAAAGAATAATGAAGAATTAATAATGAAGTTAGATTTGGTGGAAGAATGACGAGACCAAAAAAAGTGAAGAGTTCATACCAAAATATGGCCTAAGAAATAAGCATGACTCATGAGGCCCTAAAATATCTACATGATGAGCATCACTCATAAGGCATCAAAAAGGCGATCCTTGCTCACCAAAATGTGGCCTAGTTGATTAGCATCACTCATAAGGCCTGAACGGTATCGTTCATTAGGCACCAAAAGACAAGCCTTGCTCTCACAAAACATGGCCCAATAGATAAGCATCTCTCATGAGGCATCAAATAGGTGGACACAATATAGCCTAGGTAATGAGCACCGCTTATGAGGCCTGAATTGCCTATCTAATGAGCACCACTCATGCTGCCCTAAAATGCTTATTTGATGAGCAATGTTCATGAGGTGCTAAGAAATGAGTAATGTTCACTGAAGAACAACCCAAATGATAAGCTATACTTAAGGCCAAAAGATTTAGTGCACATATAATCAAGCAAGAGCTGTTTTGCTAAATCGTAAGAATGCATTTGTTTGACTAGCGGCCACTCGATAGAAGAGTTGCTTGGCCAAAGGCTAAGAATGCATCTATTTACCCAACAGCTGCTTGGAAGATGACCTTATTGGCCAAATGTTGAGAATACACCTATTCGACCAAGATTTGCATGGAAAAAGAGCTACTTAGCCAAAAAATTAGCACCTATCTGCTCAGCCTAAAGTAGTTCTTAAGACAATGACTCATATTTAACCTTTTTCCTGCATAAAATACTCAAATGAAGTCAAATACTTAAGAAGATCAACTTGGATGAAGTTAGATGTATTAGAAGATTGTCTCAAATGAAGTCAAATTCAAAGTTGGCAGCTTAGATGGAGTGAACTGACTCAAAAGAAGCTAGATAATTAATAAGATTGACTCAAATTAAGCTGACATCAAAATGGTAGCTCAGATGGAGTAAATCGGCTTAAATGAAGTTGCATGCTTAATAAGATCGACTTGGATGAAGTCAATTTTGGTGTCTTAGATGGAATGGACCAACTCAAAAGAAGTCAGATAGTTAAATATTAGCTTCAATTAAGCCAATATCAAAGATGGTGGCTCAAATGGAGTGAACTGGCTCGGATGAAGGTAAATGCTCAAAAAGGTCAACTCAGATGAAGCTGGATTCGAATATGGTCCTAAGATGGAGTTAATCAACTCGGATAAAGCCAAATATATTATTAGATCATCTCAGATGAAGTCGAAATCAAAGTTGGATGCTCAAATGAAGTGAGTCAACTCAATGAAGCCAAATTCAAAGTTGGGCGACTCGAATGGAGTGGACCAACTCAAATGAAGTCGAACATGTAAGAAGATCAACTAAGATGAAGCCAAATTCAAAGCTGGTGGCTTAGATAGATTTAATCGGCTCAAATTAAGCTAGATAATTAAGAAAATTGGCTCAAATGAAGTTGACATTAAAGATGGCAGCTTGGATAGATTTAATCGACTCAAATTAATTCAAATACTTAAGATAATTGGCTCAGATAAGCCTATTTCAAGCATAAATTTCTTGTTTGAGCTACTTCCCTTACTCAATGACTCATATTGAAGAAGATTGCCCTGGTTAAGCCATTTTTGAAGCAAATCAAGTCGGATTAAGTTGCTCGGCAAGGGTTTTTGGCTCATTATCTCCTCAAAATGATTCATTGTCTCACTAGGTTAATGTCAAAACATGAAATAGGAATTTACTATGAATATTTGCTACTACCAAGACAAGGAAAGGTAACTCTAAGGCTCAAGAGTAGATGACAACTACTATGGCATAAAAGTTCTAGCACTAACTTGCAATATATTAAAAATGGAAGCACTAATGTCAATGGCAAATTAGTGGTACCAATTAACTAGATGCAAGGATATGATGCTCCATTTAATTTCATTTAATAAATACCCTAAGTCAAAATGTAACTCCCCATGATCCCACGTGCCTATAAAAGAGATCGCTTGAGAGAGGTATGACATCTCACTTTTTATCTACACTCATACCATTGTAACTTTAAATCCTTATAGATTCCTTAACTTAGGTATCAAAGTAATCCCTCCGAATACATTTTGGGTCCTCTAAGCCTTCTTTCTTTTCTTCATTCTCACAGGTGGTCGATGTTATGATCGATTTAGACTACCTGGCCAAATTTTAGCAACACAAATGTATTGGTTGATTATCTTAATTACCACTTACTATATGTTTGGTATGATACACTAAAACATAATGAATTAGGAGTGGAATGAAGTAAAAAGTTATATTAGGAACATGTCAAACTAGTGCAATCAATCCCACTATATTCCCTTGCATTCGTAAGTACCAAACATTGTATTTATTACTTTCCTAGTCTTAGGTTGCAATATGCGCTTTGATTGAGAATCTTAAATAAATTCACACCCATCATAACTTCCTTTATCACAAATTGCTATCAATTATTGAAGTGTTCTTTTGAAAGGTAAAAATAAAAAATAAAAGTAGGTATAAAACATTTGTAGGCAACTAGTTTACATTAATCATTCGAAGCTTTGAGTTTGGACATTAAATTTAGATTTGTAATAATTCAGATAAAAGATAATGTAGAATTATATTAAATTTTATCTAAATTTTCAAAAATTTAAATTTCAAACTTGAAATTTATGCTTGTAGATGGTTTGTAAGTATATTATTATAAATTTTATTTAATTAATGTCATACATATTAAATTTTTTCTTTTATTTTTTAAAATATGTTCCACCAAACTCGTACATACATTGGAGCATATTTCTAGCTATTATATAATTGTTTTGTGCATGTGTTTTTATTTTGTTCATTTTAGTATACTAAAGAAGAAAAATTATATTGATACATGACAATTTTTACTTTCCTCGTCATACGTTGCAATGTGCCTTTTTCCTGAGAGAATCTCAAATAAATTCACACCCACCATAACTTCCTTTTTCACAAATTGCTATTTATTATAAGAAAAAAAAATAAAAGCTTATATAAAGCATGTGCAAACAACCAGTTTACATTAGTAATTTAGAGTTTTGAGTTTAGACATTAATTTAACATGTTGTGGTTTAAGTAATGATGTTTCAGAAAACCAAACATAAGAAGTTAAAAAAGTTCAAGCATAAGAGTCCAAGATCACAAGTGTTATGAAAAATTGCATTCCAAAGCCAAGTGATCAAAAGAAAGCTCAAAAAGGTCAAAGACAGACAAACATTATGAAAACTTAAAGAATATTGAAGCTCAAGACAAGATGGACTCAAAGCAAGATATACATGAAGACTTCAAGTTTAGAAAAGTTCGAAGTCTTAAGGAAGTCTTATGTAAGTACTTCAATTAAATATCAAAATGAATGCTTTGAAGCTCATTAGGGTTAATCATGGACTTAGAGACCATATTTTGAAAACCCTAGAAAATACTTTGAAAAGTATCAAAACAAGTTGGCAAGAGTTTTTGGAAACAAGTTTTAAAACACAAGTTTTTAACTGCCCAAGCAACTGACCCTTGACTGGTCAGATGACTAACATTTATGCTAAATTAAAATTAGGAAGATAGTATAGGCCCAGGAAACTAACCCCTATGAGTCCAGGCACCTGACCCTATTCTGACCTTGATATTATGCTGAATTTCAAAGTCCAGGTGACTGACCCCGACGAGTCCGGGCGCCTGAACCTCGTAACGACTATTTTAAAATAACATTTAAAAGTTTCCAAATTATGTTGCTTGTGCCCCAAACTCTGTCAAAACTTGGGAAACACACTATGTAACTTGGGCAACTTGAAAATATGACTTTTTAACTATATAAATACATGATTTCACAAATCAAATCATACCAAGAATTCAAAACAGAAATCAAGCTTATAATTTTCATACTCTTTCAAAAGCCTTCTTGCTCACATACTTGCTGGAGTTTTTCTAAGACTTGTTGAGTTATTTTTTGCCGATCTTTGAGCATTAACTCTGAGTTTGATCAATCAAAAGAAAGATCCTGGTGATATATTCTTTGAGCTTAAATTCTATTCTTCATTGATATTAAAATTGAAGTATTCTTAGCTGTGCTATAACTTGTACTAATCTGCTCTTTTTGAGAGTGATTCTTGTACACATGAAGTTTTTCTTGTTTTTTGGTTTTCTTGACAGTTCAAGGCTGTTGAATTGTTGTACCAAGTGTGGGGTATCACTTGGAAAGGAGGGCTCTATCCTATTGAAGGAGTGTTGTAATGGTTTGCTCCGCCTGTAAAGGAGTGGTATAGTGGAATCCTTAGGTGTGTTGCCTAAAGCGAGGACGTAGGCGGGTATAGCCAAATCTCATAAAAATCTCGATCTCACTCTCTTCCCTACTCTCTTTAGTTTTTTGCACATATATTAACTACTAAAATTTAATTTGCTTTTGGGAATTGCGGAAACCGAAAGGGAGTACGTTGGTTGATCAAAACATATTGCGGAAACCATAAGGAAGTACGTTATTTGATTAACACCCAAGACTCATTAATATTGAAAGCAGTTTATTTAATTTCTGAGTTTTGGATACTTGGTTGGAATCTTTATTTCTTTTCATATTAAAATCAAGCTTATCTTGTTGAGTGAGTTGACATATTCAAAAGCTATAATCTTGGAAGCACTGCTGAAATTCATACATCATTTAATTGATTAACTTGTGGATTGTGTTGCCTTATTGATTGGGTGTTAATTTAAATTACTGCAAGATCAAATTGATATACTCTTTCATAAAGATTTAAAAGTGAATTTGATTCTCAGCTGATATTGTAATCGAAATTCAAACCATCCTTGTGTGATTGCTAAACATACAATAAGTTAGGAAAAGAATTTATAAAAAGATTTCAAAGAAACTTTTAAAACCCAATTCACCTCCTTTTGGGACTACACCTTACTTTTAAATTGGTATCGGAGTGAGGTTGTAGAAAATCTTAACCTAGAAGCTACACAAATATTTTTATGGCACACCTAGGTGTAGCTCCCTTTGCCGAGGGTCAATCCTCAATTAGGCCTCCTATCTTTTGTGGTATTAACAATACATTTTGGAAATAAAGAATAAGAATCTATCTACAAACTATGGATTGGAAAGCATGGAGGGTTGTCACACATGGTGATCTTATCCCTACCAAACTTGTAGATGGAAAAGAAGTACCCAAAGAAGAAAAAGAAATGACCGACAATGGCCATAAAATGTTGCAAGTAAATTCAAGTGCTATGAATGCATTATATTGTGCTCTTGACATAAATGAATTCAATAGGGTCATGGCATGTAAATCAGTTAAAGAAATATGAGACAAACTAGAGTTAACCTATGAAGGAACTGCTGATGTTAAAGATAGTAGAATCGATATGCTCACAAGTGAGTATGAAGCTTTTAAGATGAACCTGGATGAAACCATCACTAACATGTACACTAGGTTCACTCATATAATAAACTCTCTCAATGCCTTAGGGCAAAACTACTCTACATAATTCTTAGAGGACTTCCACCTATATGGGAACCTAAAGCCACAGCAATAACGGAAGGAAGAAATCTCAAGAATACCTCCCTAGACGAATTAATTGAATCATTTCTCACGTATTAGATGGCTATGAATGATAGGAATACTAGAAATAAAAACAAGAAATCTATAGCCCTTACGGCCACAAAAGAAAGCTCTAGTGAAGAAGAGAAGATGAAAACGAATTAGATAATGAAGAGATAGTACTAGTCACTAGGAGACTTGGAAAGTTCTTTAAAAGAAATAAGAAATTTGCTAGAAAATTTAGAGGATCAAAATCTGAAAAAGGAGAAACAAGTAAAAAGGAAATTAAGAATGAACTTCCTACATGGTACAATTGTAAAAAGGTTGGACATATTAAACTTGATTGTCCATAGCTGAACAAAGACAAGAAGAAGAAAAAGAAGGCAATGAAAGCTACATGGGATGATACAAGCTCAAGTGAATCAAAAACAAATCAAGTGAACAAGAAATGGACAACATATGCTTCATGGCTCATAATGTTGAGGTAAACTCCTACTATAGTTCATCTTAAGAATCTAGTGATGAATCATGTAGTGATTCATGTGATAGTATGCCTTCATACAAAGAAATTCGGGCTAAATTATTTACATTACACAATAGGTTCTTAAAAGTAACCAAAAGAAACATTGCCTTCAAAGAACAAAATGAAAAGCTAAAGAATCAACTAGAAACTTCTATATCTACTAAAAAAGAAAAAGACTCACACATTGATGATCTTATGAAGAAAATAAGTGAGATGTCTCAAGATTTAGTTACATTAAAAGTGAATAGTGAAAGTAAGAAGGACCTAGAAATAAGTAATCTTAAAAGTAAAATTGAGGATAAGGATAAAATCTTCTACAATTTTACAAAAGGTAAAGAGAACTTTGAAAAGTTGATTGGAACCCAAAGAATGTCATTAGACAAAGAAGGAATTGGATACAATGGAATTGAGAACAAAAAGAAAAAGAATCTATATATGAGATACTTTGTAAATCTTAGATAAAAAACCTAAGAACGGTTGGGTACTTAAAAGTAACACGTTGAACCCTTCTTGTAGGTTTGTTTTTGGACAACCCCATCAAAAGACAAATGGTACTTGGACAGCAGGTGTTCTAGGCACTTGACCGGGGATAAATCCAACTTCACCACACTAAGGCTAAAAGATGGAGGATATGTCACATTCGGAAACAATGTCAAAGGCAAAATCATTGGGATTGGTAAAATATGTAAAGAACCTGCCCTCACCATTGATGATATGTTACTAGTAGATGGATTAAAGTATAACCTATTGAACATAAGCCAATTGAGTGACAAAGGCTTTGATATAATTTTTAAGCAAGACAAATGTTTTGTTGAAAATAGATAAAAACAAAGTATTCTATTCACCGCTAAAATAATTGATAATGTGTGTTGCATAAATTTTGAAAAGTTAAAATTTCAAAATATCACATGCTTAGCAACTATGAATGAGGCAAGTTGGTTATGGCATAGAAGACTAGGACATGCTAGTATGGACTTACTACTAGTCACGAAGAACTTAGTTAGAGGACTACCTAGCACAAAGTTTGGTAAAGATAAAACTTGTGATGCTTGTCAATTAGGAAAACAAATTAAGTCCAGCTTTAAGAAGAAGAAACACATCTCCATTAGCAGGCCCTTAGAGCTTATTCACTTAGACTTATTTAGTCCCACTAGGACACAAAGTATACGAGGAAAGCAATATGCTTTTGTCATCATTGATGACTACTCCAGGTTTACATGGGTACTCTTCTTAGCGCCAAAATCTGAAGCATGTAGTGCATTAATAAAATTGTGTAAAAGACTTCAAAATGAAAAAGGCTATGGTGTTCTAAATATTAGAAGTGATCAAGGAAGAGAATTCAATAATAAAGATGTTGAAAATTTTTGCAATGAACATGGAATTTGACATAACTTTTTAGCACCTAGAACTCCATAACAAAATGGATTTGTCGAAAGAAAGAATAGATCCCTTCAAGAAATTACTAGGACTATGTTAAATGAACACAATCTACCTAAGTACTTTTGGGCTGAAACGGTTAATACTGCATGCTATGTAATGAATAGAGTTTCCATTAGATCAAGTTTAAATAAAATTCCCTATGAATTATAGAAAGGAAGAAGGTCTAACATAGCTTACTTTCATGTATTTGAATGTAAGTGTTTTGTACTTAATGATCAAGAAGACTTAGGGAAATTTGATGCTAAATCAGATGAAGGTATCTTTCTAGGGTATGCATCAAATAGTAAAGCCATTAGAATTTATAATAAGAGAACTCTCACAATCATTGAATCAATCCATGTAACCTTTGATGAATGTAATCCTTTTACAAAAGCAATTGATATTGAAGAAAAAGATGATGATTCACAAAAACTACAAGATTTAGAAATCATAGAAGTTAAAGAAGAGAAAAATGAAGCAACTTCAAATAATGATCCTATAGAAAAACCTGAGTTACCCAAAGAATGGAAATTTGTAAGAAATCATCCTAAAGATCAAATCGTAGGAGAACCTTCTCAAGGAGTATCTACTAGATCATCATTGAAAAACTTATGTAACCACTATGCATTTTCATCCCAAGAAGAACCTAAAAACATTGAAAATGCCTTAAGTGATGATTCTTGGATAGTAGCTATGCAAGAAGAGTTAAATCAATTTGAAAGAAATAAAGTATGGAAATTAGTTCCTAGACTAAATGACCACTCAATAATTGGAACAAGATGAGTATTTAGGAATAAAAAGGATGAAAATAGCATAGTAGTAAGAAATAAGGCAAGACTGGTAGGTCAAGGATACAATCAAGAAGAAGGAATAGACTATGATGAGACTATTGCTCGCGTAGCAAGAATGGAAGCCATTAGAATGTTGTTGGCATATGCATCTTATAAAGAATTCAAATTCTATCAAATGGATGTAAAAAGTGCTTTTTTAAATGGATTTATTAATGAAGAAGTCTATGTGCAACAACCCCCTAGTTTTGAGGACATAAATAACCCCGATCATGTATTTAGATTAAAAAAAAAATTATATTGGTTAAAACAAGTTCCTAGAGCTTGGTATGAGAGGTTGAGCGGATTCTTACTAGAAAATGGATTTTCAAGAGGAAAGACGGATAACACGTCATTCATAAAATCCAAAAATAAAGACATGCTTATTATACAAATTTATGTTGATGATATTATATTTGGTGCTACAAATGATGATTTATGCAAAGAATTTTCCAAATGTATGCAAGATGAGTTTGAGATGAGTATGATGGGAGAGTTAAATTACTTCCTAGGATTACAGATTAAGCAAGTTAAAAATGGAACTTTTATAAATCAATCAAAATATATAAGGGACATGCTTAAGAAGTTTGACATAGAAGGAAGTAAGCCCATAGGAACTCTCATGAGTACCTCCATAAGCCTTGATAAAGATGAAAAAGGAAAACTAATAGACATGAAATACTATCGAGGTATGATAGGAAGTTTGTTATACTTGACAGCTAGTAAACCGGACATAATGTTTAGTGTATGTATGTGCGCCCGGCTTCAATCAACTCCTAAGGAATCTCATCAGATAGCCATCAAAAGAATCCTAAGATACTTGATAGGCACAATTGATTTAGGACTATGGTATCCTAAGGACACCAGTTTTGAAATGATTAGTTACTCAGATGTGGACTATACGGGTTGTAAGATTCATAGAAAAAGTACAAGTGGGACTTGTCACTTTCTAGGACCATCTCTCATCTCTTGGTTCTCCAAGAAACAAAATTTCGCAACTTTATCCACCGCTAAAGCTGAGTATGTGGTAGCAAGTAGTTGTTGTGCACAAACACTCTACATGAAACAACAATTAAAAGACTTTAATTTAGAGTATTCAGTCATACCGATAAAATGTGATAATACAAGTGCAATAAACATTTCCACAAATTCGATATCACACTCAAGAACCAAGTACAAAGACATAAGACATCATTTTCTAAGAGATCACGTGCAAAAAGAAGATATACTACATGAATTCATAAATACAAACGACCAATGAGTGGACATTTTCACAAAACCTCTTCCAGAAGATAGGTTTATATCAATAAGAAGAGAAATTGATTTATTACATAGTAGGGAAGTTGTTTAGGAAGAATTCATATTGATTGAAAAGAGAATAAATGGAAGTTTGATGAGGTCAGGCGACTGAGCTTGGAAGCCTAGTCAACTAGACTGTGAAAAAAGAAGGGTCAGGTGACTGAGCTTTTTGACCTCAGTCGACTTGAGTGCTACTAACTTGTTAAAATTGAAATTTATTAAATGTTAAGCGACTGAGCCCAAAAACCCCAGGCGATTGGACCAGCGAGATTTTAAATATTCTTAATGCGAAAACCCTAACTTTTCGGACCCCACAACTGACCATTGTTCTATCACTCACCCGAGCTTCCCTCTCTTGATCTCCTTTGATCCTTAGCCTCAAACTCCTTCGATCAAAGCCTCAAAATCATTTTCCTACACCTATCTCCATGATTTATAGGGTTTCCCTTTGTTTATCAAGATGCCTCGCACCAAGAGTACGGCGAATTGTGGTGCCTCTTCAGGGAAAGACGAAGGAAAAATTATTGCGTCATTTTTTAGTGATTGTCAAAAAAATCACTCTAAAATATAATTATAAATTAAAAATATCCGAAATTAAAGAAATATTTAATCATTATCGAAATATGGTTTCTCATTAGTGATAGGATTTTTTTTTTCAACAAAAAAAAAAAAAAAAAAACATTCCTTTCTTCAAAGAATAAAACATTCCCTATAAAATCCACTTGATGGTAGAAGGCATGCTGCGAGTGTGAGCGTACAGTACATTCTTAAATGCAAAAGTTTAGGTATTCCCACTAAAATAAGCATTGCAATCTAATATTTTTTTTAATAATGTCATGTATTACTTTCTCTGCACCTGCTTTTGTTGTAATATGTCAAACGGAAAAAAATTAAATTATAATAATAATAATAATAATAATAATAATAATAATAATAATAATAATAATAAAGGACAAAAATATGACAAAAAAGTTGGTCCCAGTAGCCTTATGCCTGGACGCATTGTCATTTCCATGCCTATTTTTTTTTACCAAAGAGATTAAAGAAAAAGAAAACCGTGGACTTGACGGGCATGGCGCGGTGGAAAGGCATCAACACGTAAAAAGGAGCATCGGTGGTTCAATTTCAGGTAGATACACTCACGGAACCAGCGGTACATGTGGATGGTGAGAATTTACTCTGTGAGCCAGCGGGGACCGTGGATGGTGAGAGTTCTCTGTGAGCTAGAAGGGAACTGTGGATGGTAATGGAGATGTGTCGCGGGGGTCGGGTTGGCTGAACGTCCAACTAATGCACGGAAGCCATGTCCACATTCCGGACTTTACCTGATCAGTGAGACCTAGGGGAGGACGCTGATCCATAGGTTTGGTGCTGCATCAGGGGGTCTGAAGGGCTTGTTGGTGGCTGGAGTTCCTATGTAATAAAAAAAAACTATGGACTTGACAATGAATATAAGGAAAATTCATTATGTACCCAATCTTGACTTAATGCATCACATGGTCTCTTGTGCATTTTTATTTTCACGCGCCAAGATATTTATTTATTTATTTATTTTGGTTCACAAGAAATTACAAAAAGAATTTTTTCATGTCTTGTTCCGTCTATTGTTAAAGTGTTCGTCATGCGATGATAAGTATTTTGCTTTTTTATTTAAGAAAAAAAATCTGTATAGATTAAAATAACTTTTTACATAATGAACAACAAAAATAAAATAAAATAAAAAAATATTATGGGATGTGAGCAAAATACGTGAATATAACAATTCTTAGTTCATGTAGTAGGAGTACATTAGATTTACTATCTAAAAAAATATATGATAAAAAAACATTAATCTCTTTTAAGGTTTGAAAAAAAAAAATGTGCACATCCAATATATCTTTTTTGGAGTTTGGTAAAAAAGATATGAATATCTTTTGAAATTTGGTTATAAAAAAAAAAATGCAAATTTCCCTTATGTTTCAAAAAACCTTCCAGATCCACCCTTGACATTTGATTTACGAGACACACATGTCCCTTATTGAGTTTGTACTTCACCTAATCTTAGTAGAGGTTTGCGTCTATTTGTTTAAAATACTGGAAAGTCCATCAAAATTTTGAAATATTTAGTAAATTTATGTCTTTTTACCAAATCTCAATCGTGGGTATTGAATTTTTTATAAAAAAAAAAAAAAAACTACAATAAGGGACTGCTTAGTTTTGAAAAATATTTTTGCTTTTAAATTTTTTATTTTCTAAAGATTCATAAAAAAAAAATTAGCTTAATTTTATATGTTTTAAGAATTGTATTCAAAAAGGTCAAAAATGAATAGCCTATTTGAATATGCAGAATACAATATTTATTTTAAAATTTTAAAATAATCACAAACAAGACAACTTTTTTTTTTTTTCTTTTTTAACAATTTCTAAGTTTTACATCAGTTAATATTTGGAATCATAGATTTTTAGATTTCAGTTTAGATTTTAGTGTAGATTTAGAAGAAATTTTACACATAATTTGTAGGAATAAGATAGGAAAAATATTGTAGATTAGAAAATGTTTCAAGGCACATTACGATGTCGTTTTTTTTAAAATGTTATTTACGCCCATCAAATCGGTGTGTATTGAGTCAGTAAATACATTTTCAGGATACATTGAAGCCCAGAATATAATTTGATATCAGTTTGCATTATACACAAACGAAAACTGGTCACAAACACCCTTAGAATAATCTGAACAAATTTTCTGGAATTCTATCTCTACAGAAAATAGAATCTAGATTTGAAAAAAAATGTAATTTGTGGAAGCTTTATGTAAGAAAGACAAGAAGCGAATGATAGATTTTCTGTATATTTCATGGAGTTAACTCTGTCTTTATATAAATAAAATTATGCTTTTTTTCCAAAAGGTTGCATCTGTTCAAATCGCAAAGCAGATTCGACCTGGTCACACCCGGAGTTGACTTGGTCGAGCCTGGTCATGCCTTTAGCCGAGACTCTTGGGAATTCATGTTCAATCAATGGTACTGTCGATCAAGTCATGCTTGGTCTCTTAGTTGCACCACTTGATCTTAAAAAAATATAAGATTAGTTTTTAACTATCCGATCATGATCCTTGTCATTTATTAATGACTTTTCCTTTTTCACTTTTTCCAATATGGGACAAACCCACATAACAATAAATACTCCTCATGAATGCTTTAGAAAATTCATAAATGGAGGACTTTGAAAACCCATAAAATCTTATATTTTAGAAAATATTCCAACATTCTCCCACCATTTTCAAAATATAGATGAAAAATGATTTATTCATATAAGAGATAATTTATGCATAAATGAAGGTGTTTTTAGAACTTCAACCTTCACTTAGTAAATACATATCAAAGTTAATGTTGTCCTTACAAGGCTTAACATCTTGTTTTGATGCTAACAAATAAGTAGAACTTAACATGCTTTGTTTATTTGTGTTTATATTTCAAAAAAAAAAACTAAATCTTGAATCTTCCATCAATCTAATAGTGCTACAGTGAACTTATATTTGGGAAACAAATTGTGGTTGAAGATTGAATGTTTTATTAGTTGTCTTGTTGATTGTTTAAAATAAACCAAGTTCTTGTTTGATTGACAAAATAAATAAAAAAGTCAAAGAATTGGTTAAATCACAAAAGAAGTTAAGGACTTTAAAAGAACTAAAGAGAAAGTTTTAAAAAAGCCAATTCACCCCCCCTCTTGGGAAGCTATTCCTAATTTCAATTGGTATCAGAGTGAGGTTATAGCAAATCTTAATTAGTAGCTATAAAAAGATCGTAATGGCTCAATTAGGCGTAGCTCCCTTTGGAGAGGGAACATCTTCAACTAGGCCTCCTATTTTTTGTGGACACAACTATACTTTCTGGAAAAAGAGAATGCAAATATTTCTCCAAACCATGGATTGGAAAGTTTGGGAGGTTGTCACAGATGGTGATATAATTCCTACCAAATTAGTAGATGGAAAACAGATCCCTAAGGAAAATAAGGATATGAAAGACTTAGACCATAAGATGCTACAAGTTAATGCTAGTGCTATGTATGCATTATATTGTGCTTTAGATGCTAATGAATTTAATCGAGTAATGTCTTGCAAATCAGCTAATAAGATATGGAATAAGCTAGAAGTAACATATGAAGGAACAACGGATGTTAGGGATAATAGGATTGATATGCTCACAAGTGAATATGAAGCGTTTAAAATGAACCTGAATGAATTCAAATCCAGCATGTATACTAGGTTCACTCATATAATAAATTCCCTAAATGCCTTAGGAAAAACTTACACTACTTATGAGATAATAAGAAAAATTCTAAGAGGCCTTCCGTCCATGTGGGAACCAAAGGCTACTGCTATCATGGAAGGTAGAAATCTGAAAAACACATCCTTAGATGAGCTTATAGGTTCTCTTCTCACATACGAAATGACAATGAATGAAAAGAGCGGGAAAACCAAAGCCCAAGAAACAATAGCCTTCAAAGCCTAAAATAAAAACTTTAGTAGTGAAGAGATGGATGAAGATGAAGTAGCCTTTATATCGAAAAAGCTAGCAAAAATCCTTAGAAGGAGAAACAAATTCAAAAGAAGAAACCAAGCCTCCATATCAGATGAAAAAGATATTGGTACCAAGAAATCTAAAGATAAAACCCCTACTTGCTATAATTGCAATAAAATTGCACATATAAAACCAAAATGCCCACTATTAAAGAAAGAGTCTAAAAAGAAAAACAAAAAGGCCATGAAAGCCTGATTACACGCCAAAACTGCGTAATTAGGCATCTTAACCTGGTCTTTACGGCTTATATTTTTAATTAAATGTCCAATTACATCCAATATTTTAATAAAGTGTTGAATTTATCATTATTGAGTTTTATTGTGCAATTTATGAATTTTTTGGTAATTTTTTATTGCAGGAAAATTCTTGGGAACCAAAACCGGCACCTGTTCGTATTTTGTACATAACTTTTCCGTTCGAGTTTCGATCAAGATGATTCAAATTTTTAGAGAAAGAGAAAAGGATTATCTACAATTTCTGTGTTTTGAATTTTGCAAGAAACAGGCTCCAAGAGGGTCAAAACAGGCTGTGAACATAGAGAACAAATAAAATGGAAAAAATAAAAAATATATAGATATAAGTCAAGCATTGATGTGACCCGGCCATGCATGGCCAGGTCGGATCTCTCAAATTGGGTCTCACGGGTTCTCCAACTAGGTAGGGTAGACTCCCCCTCCTCTTTTTAAATCCTCCTTTCTCCCCTGTTCAGAGTGTGCCTCCAGCACCACCCCTCTTCCCTTCCCTTTCCTTTCTCTTTGCTCTCTTCTTTCTCTACTTCTCACCCTTTCTCTTTTTTCTCTCAAACCCTCAGTCTCTCCTTCTCTTTCAGTCTCCCTCTATTCTCTCTTTCCCTTGTCTTCTTTCTCTCCCTGTCTCTCAATCCCCTCTCTATTTTTTTCCCCTTCTTCCCTCTGTCTTTCCGTTGTCCCCTTACTGCCGTGACTCCAACAACACCAGCCCCGACCTCTCCTCTGCCCTGTTGCACAGCCTCCATATGCACTCCAGCGTCCATGGCCAACATAGCAGCTCCTGTTGGAACCCGAGAGCACAACCACCAGCAGCCACCTTCCGAGCATAGAACCTCCATCTCCACAGCAGCAACATGCGACTTCACCAACACCAGCCAAGAACTTCCACGGCCACCCGAGACCACTGCTGCTGCAACTCCTTCAAGCTGCTCTGTTTTACTCTCTCTCTCTCTCTCTCTCTCTCTCTCTCTCTCTCTCTCTCTCTCTCTCTTCCTTTCTTTCTTTTATTTATTTTTGTTAAGTCTTTAAATATTGAATAAATGTTATTTGAAATTTCTTTTTAAGTTGAACATTGTCAAGTATTTAATTCTTGTTGAAATTATTTATTTGTTTATCTAATTAGTGGGAGTTTTAATTTAGTCTTTTCAATTAAGTTTGGTTTGATTTCTCGTGTTTTTATTATTTTTTTTGTTATCGTTTATGTGTTAAATTTTTGTTTGTTCTGTGTTTAAATTGTGATTGTAATTCGAGTTCTTGATTTGTGTTAAAGTCCTGGTTTTTAGTGTGTGCTTTGAATCTATTAAGTTTCCATTGTTTGTTTTTAATTCCATGTTCTAAATTACCATCTTTAGTTAATGCGTGTTTCAGTATTTCCTTAAGTAGATTAGGATTTCCATTTTTGCTCGTTAACTTAGTGCGCGTTGGTTTTAGGATTCAAATTGCATGTTATTTTAATTGGTCAAAAGGAATCTAAACAATCTTGAAAAACCCGAATCTGAACTAAGTTCAGTTTCTTTTATTTTTGATTGGAAGAACGTAAAATTTGAGATTAAAATGCATTCCCTGAGGAGATGATCTAACCCTTGGGCTGAATATTACACGACGTAATTCCTATACTCGGGATAGCTTCCGAGATGCTCATTTTTTTGAATGAGTCAAGTTTTGGGCGCCGTTGCTGGGGAATGTCGGTCTTAGTCTCAAATTAGCATTTTTCTCGTCATTTTTATTAGTTTTATGAAAAAAAAAAGACAAAATTTTTTTTTTTGAGTTTTGAAAAATAAATGGCTGCACCTGCACCACGAATGATAATGGACTTTTTGCAGCTTGAATACGCTACTGCATCCTCTTTCACTTTGCCTAATGAAGAACTTGATTTCATGAGGCAGTGCGGAAGGAAGTCATTGCTGCCTTAGTTCTATGGAATGGAATCTGAGTGCCCTTATCAGCACCTGTCAGAGTTCGAGTTGACTTGCAATATTTTTTTCTCTCGTGCTAGAACTGAAGAATCTACTAAACTGCATTTATTTCTTGGCTCTTTGAAGGATAGAGTGCAGAAGTGGTTTCAGTCCTTGAGACCTCACTTTACCATTAATTGGTCTGATATAGAGCGTGAATTTCTACATGCTTTTTGTTCCTCACAGAAAACTCATTTTTTGCAGGAACAAATTCTTAATTTTGTGCAACAAGATAAAGAGACATTTTGGGCTTGTTGGGAGTGATTCAAGGATCTGCTAAGTACTTGTCAACATCACGGGTTTGACTCATGGAGGTTAGCTGATTGTTTTTATACTGCTCTTACCCTTGATTGCAAGTACTTTGTCCAGACCATGTATAATGGAGAGCCCGTTAGCGAGGATCCAGATCAGGTATTATCATTATTTGATTACTTAGCTGAAAATGTCTCATAATGGAACACACGACACACTCAAGCACCCATGACTGCACACCCTATCAGCACAATTGGTGGTGGAGATGTATACGAGCCACCAAACTACCCAGATATTCTTCCGTCTCAATATCAACCACAACAGATCCCTCAGAGCTATACGCCGTCAGACCTGTTTGAGGAAAGCATGACACAGATAGCAAGCATGCTCCAGCAATTCATGCAAACTCAATTTGATCATTAGAATGAATTGCAAGACACCATTAATGGGATAAGCACACAGTTGGACATATTAGAAAAAGAAGAATTGCTCGCGGAACCTCAGCTTAGTCCTTATGAGTACCAGCAGCCATAACAACAAATGCACGATGCTCTCTTTGAGACAGCAGAGACCGCCATTACTCCGAGAAGCGAAAAATAAGTTCTCCAACTTGAGATGCTCATCGCCAAGCAACCAATTGTCCCAGCACCAGAAGTTATGGCTGAAATAGATGAATTCAAAGAAAAATCAGAGGAAACAAGCCTAGAAGCGGAGCAATCAATTAATGAGGAGATTGATACCAATACAGAATACTAACTTGTGGTACCTCACTCTCAGAGCCTAGAAACCGTGGAATCGTCACTCCTGCCTGAATCAGATGTAACAAAGCCCAATGTGGAAGCAGACCCTTTCTTGTCAACAAACGAGGGTCGATCTGCACACATATTATTTGGTATTTTAACGAGTATTAATTCATTTGAGGCTGATTTTCGTGCAAGTCTGAAGACTGATTGATTGTGGCGACTCAAATTTGGAGAACCTCCGATGCAATTTATAGACCTGTGGCCACCAGACGAAATTCCTCTTCACCTCTGCCAGACAATTGTGATGTTTTTCTTTCCCTTCTTTTCCTTTTATTTTACCTTATTTTATTTTTAGTTAGTTTTCAGGTCTATTTTCTCGTAGTTCAGTCTTTCTTTTCCATTACCCCGTCACTCAGGTATGCTTTACTTTTCCCGTGCACAGTCCTTTCTATTTCCCCTATGCTTTCACATTGAGGGCAATGTTCCACTTTAGTTGGGGGGGGTGAGCATTTGCATGTGACACTGTGCATGTACACGTACGGGGTTTTATATAAGTTTTATATTATAAAAAAAATCAAAAAAATAAGAAAAAAATAATAAAAAAAAAACAAAAATAAAAAAAAAATCAAAAAGAAAGAGAAAAAGAAAGAAAGAGAATTGAGAAATTACACTGCATTATGCCATGCTTAACACTACTGCATACCCTTCACATAATTGCGTATAACTTAAAAATGACATACTTGAGTCAATCATGCGTAGTTTCTCTTTATATTATTATTATGACTCCATGAAGAATTAATTGGTAGTACACTCATGTTAATCTTGCTATATAATTTCTTGTATTTACACAGCATTTCACGAGATTGAATAAACACATTCACATGATTCATTGCACTTAAGGTTTCCTATGAGCACTGAGGGAACAACCATGGCGACTATGACACCTTGTGAGATATCCTTGAGCTATTTATCATCCTTTTGAGCATTAATATCAAATCAAAGTTCATAGAACTCAACTCTCTTTTTCTAGATGATCCTTGTACACTAGTCTCTATCTTTGATTTGCTAGCCTAGAGGTGACATCTAGTGGGGAGATAGAAACCTAGGTCTTGTAGCCTACTCAAGATATGAAGGCTGAGCCACCCCTAGAGGTAGGCTTAGTTCATGGACCACTATTTGAGCACAATTCCCATTGATTATTTTAAGGTTACAAAAGAAGTGTTAAGATTGTCTTAATTCATCAAGAAAAGACAGAAAATGAAGAATGAGCAGAAGAAAGAACAAGAAATACACATGCGCATGAAATGAAATGCTAATGCCGGCTCCACATAAATATCACAAAAAGTCAAGGACACGACACATATTTTCCACATATGAAGATTCTTCAACCGGTTAATGCCTCAAATGTATTCACGACAAGTTTGTGAATAAGTTGATCTAAGGTGGTCTCGGTTGGATATGGCGAGTAGGTGAGAAGATGCTAAGGTGAAGGACCCGACACCTCATAGATAGGTTAGATTCTTTCCAGACTAGTCCACTCCATATACTTAGCATTTGTTCCTTTTAATATATGGGATGTTTGATCACGACACTGCTCCTCACATATGATGAGTGAATCCATCTTCTTTGAGTGTTCTTGAGGGTATACCCATTAGGCCGAGTCAAAGTGACTGTTCTGTAGGTGTCAACTGGTATCCTAGGTGTACTAAGTCACACACATCACACACACCTCGAGAATTTACTTGTTTATACTCGAACTTATATGACTTCTTAACTCTAAATTGTGCCGCCGGTTAACTTCATGTGAGTATACTATTCTTAAATGACATATAAACAATGAAACTTGCATGAGTGACGTGCTTCGGAGTATGTGCATTGAATATGAACAAGCCTGTGTGAAATTCAGTTATATTCTTGTATTTGAAACCGTATGGTAGTGTCACATGTGCACTAATTTCATGTTCACTAGGGTTTGTAGTTGTAGGCACCGCCTTGAAATTCATTCACGTCATTTGCTAGAGACTAGCAAAAAGTTAGTTGGGGGGAGGGGGGTGTGATTGCGCCAAAATTGCGTAATTGGGCATCTTAACCCGGTCTTTACGGCTTATATTTTTAATTAAATTTCCAATTACATCCAATATTTTAATAAAGTGCCGAATTTATCATTCTTGAATTTTATTGTGCAATTTATGAATTATTGGTAATTTTTTATTGCAGGAAAATTCCCAAGAACCAAAATTGGCACCTGTTCGTATTTCGAGCATAACTTTTCTGTCCGAGTTTTGATCGAGACGATTTACATAGTAGACGAACTTTGAACTAGCAATCCTCTTTTGGTTAACTTGATACATATCGCACGCCAATTATCAAATCTTTGGGTGTTACCAAAAGCCGACGCGTGGATTGGCTTTGCGTCTATATCCCAGTTTGATGAGTGCTCTAGATACAAATCTATTTCTCATAGGAAGCAACACCACTTCTGACACTCATATAGGCAAGTTTATCAAAAGTAATCCTGTAATTAAAGTACCTCACAGAACCTGTTATAATCCTATTAAGAGCTTAACCTCAAATTTCACCTTTTTCACATTACAAGTACAAAACACTATTTTCCTTGGGCTGGATTATGTGACACATATACATTTTAGTGCTTCCAGTCACTACATATGATGTACTTTGCTTATTGAACTCAAGAGCTTGAAAATTTCAAGTGTTGAGTCGAGTTTCCATCATTGGTGACTATGGGTTATGGATTTAAGTCTCATCCCCTTTGATGATTTCCAGATCATGTCTCTTGCAAGTCTTTTTGTTAATGGATCAGCCAAATTTTGGCTTGATCTTAAAAAATCTATGGTAATTACACGATCAGTAATTAATTGCCTCACATAGCTATGTCTTAGGCCAATATGTCTGGATTTACCATTATATATATTACTATATGTTCGTGACAAAGTTGCCTCACTATCACAATGCAAAGATATAGGTGGCATAGGTTTTGGCCAAATTGGAATTTGTAATAGCAAATTCCTAAGCCATTCTTCCTCTTTTCTACAAGAACCTGAAGCCATAAATTCTGATGCCATAATGGAATATGTTATAAGGCTTTGCTTCTTTGAACTTGAAATTAGGAATAGCTTCCCAAGAAGGGGGGGGGGGTGAATTGGCTTTTAAAATTTTCTTTTAATTCCTTTTAGAATTCTTAAACTTATTTTATTTCTTTTAACCAATTCGTGACTTATTTGTTTAATTTATTAAGAACTCAAGAACTTAGTTTCTTTATTTAATTTTTAACCATACAAACATCAAATCATTCAACCAAACCAATCAACTATAATTAGAAAGTAAACAAACAAGCCAATACACAACACTTATGTAATATAAAAACTCAAGATGGTTGTTTGTTTATATTAGCCAAATTTGACCCCCCTGTAGTGAATGAAAATCTATGCTGGGTGATGTAAAGCCCTGTATAGATGAATCCAATCACTCTTTCCAAATATTTAGAACTCAAATAAACTCTTGGTAAATTTATTTTTGGGATGTTAACCAAGTAACGTACTCCCGTATGGTTTCCGCAAGATATGGTGTAACCAACGTACTCCCTTTCGGTTTCTGCAACCCAAATCAAAATTGGACTTTAAGTTTACTTGATTTCCAAATATACGTAATATGTATAATTTAGATATTTGAAAACACCCATGCAGTTGTATATGAACTGAAAATAAAGAATAGGGAAAGAGAGAGTGAGACAGGGATTTTTACGAGGTTTGGCTTATACCCAGCCTACATCCTCGCCTTTGGCAAACCACCAAAGGATTCACTAAACTCGTTCCATTGACGGGTGAAACAAAACCTTTACAAGCGATACCCCACGCTCAAACACTCCTTCACTAGGGTAGAGCCCGCTTCTCTAAGCAATATCCCCTTGCTTAGCCAACGATCTAACCAACCCTTGGAATCGTCAATCTACAAGAAATAATTCAAATAGATGCATACAAATAATGCTCACACAAAGAGCTGATTAATACACTTTAGAAACTAATATACTTAAAATTCAAAATATCAAAAGAATGAAGTAAGAAGCTCTATGTGAATATCACCGGATTACTTCTCTTTGATGAGAATCAAGAATTTAAATCAAATTCTTCATAGAAGTTGTAAAGGCTTAGAGATTTCTCAGAAATTTCACAGCAATTCAGAGCTTTTAAAAACAAATATCAATAGGCTTTGAGTGAAAGATATCTTGAAGGAATTTTCAATGCTTGGTATATTTGTTTCTCATTAACCATGTATATATAGGCTTCAAAAACACTTTCATTCATGCTCCCCAATTTTAGTTGGAGTGCCCCCAAAGTTTCCAAAAATATTAGGGTTCAAGTCAATTTGATTTGAAAAAGAGAAGTTTAAAAAATTTGCCCGTTGCCGTACTTCGGTTGCCTAAAATGCAACCTCAGTAGCTTGAGGTATGTTCAGGAGCCTGAATACACAGGGTCAGGCACCTGAAGGTACATTGCCTGTTTAATTTTCTTCAGAAAAAATCTTTGGTTGCCTGAGGATTTAACCTCAGTTGCCTGGGCAGTACACAACCACTTTCCTTCTTTCTTTTTCAAAGACATTTGGTTTCTTTGCTTTCTTACTCTTGAAAAACATTTTCTTAGGGTATTAAAATAAATTCTCTAAGTCCATATTTATCCCCTAATGAGCTTCATTTAATTCCTAATGACATTTTTAAGTTTGAAGTACTTGCATGAAGATTTCCTAACAATATGAACATTTCTTGTTCTTTGAAACTTCATGATTCTCTTGAAGCTTTGAGTTCATTCCATCTTCAGATGTCTTTGAGCTTCCATTTTTTATCTCTTCAAGACATATCACATACTTTTAAGTTGCTTGTAAAATATCATTACTTGAACACACAATGTCATCAAACCATTTCTTCATTTGTTATCATCAAAACAAGAGGTGAAAACCTTGTTAGGCTAACAGAACTTGTTGACTTTTTGGTCAGATTCCTGTTTTGATTATGACAAACCACATTATCTCATATGTGTGCTTTGATTATTTGAGAAGGTTTAAGTTTTAACTAGCACAGATGATGATGCAATGTGGAAGCCATAAGAGCACCTAAACGAGCATATCCCAGATTTTACATGGAATTGCAAAAGAGCTGAGCATGAAGATCAATTTATATTTCAAGTTGTATTATATTTTTATATTTGTCATTTTGGGTTTGTAACCTTATATGATCTGCAATAATTAATGCATTGTATGCATGATAGGACTAATAAGCTCAAATGACCATAGGGATTCGAATGACCTTAGGGTAGGTCGACTGATGCCAGACTTTTGAGGTTATCTCTCTAATACCATAGATTGACTTTAGGACCCCAAAATATCACATGAAAAGTTCCTTATGACTTAGAAATGAGAATTATGTGAGAATGGGTGACTTTATATAGAAATAAAAACTTAAATGCACAATTTTTGTATGTTCGATCGACCATACCCAATCATATAGAACACCTTCGATCGACCGAACCTTGCCAGGGTTGACTGTTAACCACTTGGTCAACTAAACCAGAACACGCATAGATCTTCAGTCGACCGAACCTCCCTGTGGTCAACAAGTTGACTCTTCAGTCCACCAACCAGAAATGAGCTGAAATGCTCTAGTTAACTGAACCACCTCGGGGGATGTCCCAACGATCTTGTCGACCGAACCTTGGAGATCAAAAATCACCTCAAGTTTGGTTAACTGAACTCGTAGTTCAAATTATCCCTGGTCAACCGAACTGGGCAATACGATCGATCGAACCTTAAAAACGGTTGACCGAACCTCTCGGGTTGGGGAATTTTTTACTGAGGTAAATTTGGTTTAATTTTAATTAAACTCACTTAATCTTTTTCCAAAATACCCAGCATGTCCCCAATGGCTATAATTCTTCCCATCTCTATAAATACCCATTCATTTGCAAAATTAAAACAAAGATTAGGGTTTTGAGATTAGCCGAATTCCTCTGAAAATATTTTTGGTCAAAATCATTTATACTTCCATATTTTTCACACTCATTGCCAAAATACTTTCTCCTATACTCATCTAGCCTTTTATTTTGAGTGAGATTGCTTTTACATATCCATTATACAAGCTCAAACTCTCTCTCATTTATATTTGCTTGTGTATTGATTTTTAGAGAGTTGCTTAAGATTTTTCCCATAATATTTCACTCATAAATATTTGATTAGGAAAAATCCTTACTTGGCTTAAGATCTTGCATCCTCATTGCAAGATTCATAAGATTTCCTTGCACTTTGATAAATATATTTTAGTAAGCTTGAAACCCTATTATCTACTGTGCTTTACATTTGAGAAATATTTTTGTGATATTTGTTTAGGGTTGTAGAGACTGATTTGATTATTCACACAAGAAGTATATTAGCTTAAGATTAAAAATCTCACTCTCACATACACACATTGATATACATTCTGTTGAGAGTTAACACATGAGTTAACAAAATCTCACTTGAGCTTAATATCTTATCATATGTGAGTGCATTATTTAGTTGGGCTTATTGGTACATATCTGCTTAGTGTAAGAAGCATTTAATGTATACGCACATTATTGGTTAAATTAATTGTATTCCAGCCATGGGCCTGAAGAGGGAGACTAGCCCTGTTGAGTAGTCCTGAATTGGCTTAGACTCGGTTAGGAAAGTTAGGTGCACCATCTCGGTAAGGTGTGGTTATAGGTCAAGGTCAGCCCCGTTAATTGACCTGGTTGTAACTGGTGCTGCTCCACCCGTTAAGTGAGTATTAGTGGAATCCTTAGGCTTGCGAGCTAGAGGCGGGGATGTAGGTACAGTTGGCCAAACCCCGATAACATATCGTGTGTCTGTTTATATTTTCACAATTTATATTCCTACACATGTATGTTATTGTGTGAATGATACGCATGATTTAAATTTCTGCAAATTATACTTATCTGTGTATTTGGGATTACATAGAAAGACTTTAGATTGTGTAATACTGCAAATGTCTGGTCAAACCTAGGGAAAAATTTTAAATACCCATTTCAACCCAATCTTAGGAATACACCAAAGCTAATAGAACCCCAAGAGAGATCTCCTCCACCAAGGGTTAATATCCACCCACTAGTTGATGTATGATCATTATGATCAATGATCCAACTGACATCTGTGAATCCTTCTAAAACAGTATGATATCCTTCATAATGTATGCCATAATCCATAATATTTTTCAAATGCTTTAACACTCTATATATAACATGCCAATGAATATCACTGGGATTATTAGTATATCTACTAAGTTTACATGATTATGCCATAAAGAAAGTGAATCAACAATATAAACAGAAACATTCACTTTATTGATATTAAGCTTAAAAAACCCTCATACATATAGCCTTATCCACAGAGACTCGACCCTTGGAGAGTATGTAAGAACTCGAACCGTGATGTATGGACTTATTATGTAAAGAAAGGAAAAAAATGGAATTTCACAAATTTCATCGACAAGGCTATAATTCATCAACGAAGGCTGAAGGCTTCTCGTCAATGAAATTTAGAAGCTCGTCGACGAGTGAATGCCGAGAGGCCAGGAAAATTTGGAATATCTGGCTCGTCGACGAGGCTGCTGACTCATCGACAAGGCTAGTGAAGAATTCGTGGACAAGGACCTTAATTCGTCAACGAATCCACCCGGGTCAAAGGCCTATAAAAGGTATTTTTGGGTTGCTTTGGGGCTAAGTTTCCCCCAAACTCTCTCTCTCTCTCTCTCTAGAACTCTCCTTACACTCTCTTTCTCTATTTTTCTTTTACCGATCGTTGCCCGGTTTGTAAATCCAAAGTTACTGCGAGGATCAGTGAAGGATTCTCTACATTTCCAGCGGATTGGAATCTTGTTTCGAGGGATTTCAGGTTTCAGGCTAAAATTGAGGTAAGGCTCGGTTTTTGTTTCTGATTCAGTATATGTGTAGTGGTACGGATTGTAAGCATGTACTGTACTGTGGTTTGTAGATTTTGGAGTCTCGATTCGTAGTTTTGGGGACCGTATAGTTCGTAGTTGGAATTCGGGTTAAGGTAAGGGAATTCTGTTTTTATCAGTTTATTTTTCGAAATCAAGATCGGTAAGCTTGTAGGCTACGATCGTATGTATGTTTTGGCTACTTATTTGGGAAAATCTATCGGGTAAAAATACGGGATTTTCGGGTTTCAATTTTTGGGAAAATTGGGGATTTCGAGTATCATCTCTACTTTGTTTGGAAAACTATTGGTTATGCTTAAATTGTATTATTGAGGTGGCCATAATCCATGTTTGCATAAACTGTATACTTGAATTTGTAAACGATATGATTTTTCGTAAACCAAATAAGTGTGGTATGTATGGTTGTATGTAATTGTTCCAGGTATTTGTAAAACAGTTATGTGGTGGCTAATTACCGTACGCTGAAATGTATAGTAACGTGAGTTCCAAAATGATTCCAAGGATTTGTAAAACAACCATGTATCGGTTAATTACTGTGGGTGAGAGTGACCAGCTCTATATCTGGGATGTGAAATATCACCAATATGTTCCGGCTGGTCACCGAAGGGTGTGTTCTACACCATAGGTAGCAATGTAATCACTATTGGGCCTCAGTCATCGCAGCGTAGTTGCGTATGTAGCAATGTAATCACTATTGGGCCTGAGTCGTCGCATTGTAGTTGCGTATGTAGCAATGTAATCAATGTGAGACTAGGTGACCTTGTGTAGTTGCGTATGGAGCAATGAAATCACTATTAGGCCTCGGTCGTTGCAACGTAATTGCGTATGTAGCAATGTAATCGCTGTGAGACGAGGTGACCTTGTGTAGTTGCGAACTAGTATGACGACACTGACCGTATGTTTTGGGTATCGTATATACTGGAATGGTTTTGTGAAAATATTGGAACTGTATGTATCTGTATGAAGCTGTATGTAAATGTTTCGAACTGTATCGTATTTTTGTAGTGTTTGAAGTATGTAAAATAACACTAGTATGCCACACACTGATATAACCTACTTTCTTCCTTACTGAGAGGTGTCTCACCCCGAATGTACGTACAATGTTTTTTAGGTCCTTCAGGTAGCCGTAATTAGCATCCTAACATCTGGGAGCAGGATTGTCATTAGCTACTGCTAGTACCTACTAGGTACGGGGTTTTGGTACCCAGGTTGTCAGGATGGTTTTTGTAGACACATGGGGTATGTGTTGTATTATGGAAATGTATATCCTAGCTTGTATAGACTTTGGTATGATACTGTTATTGTATAAAAGACCGTATTTCTCTACATACTTTAGATGAGTATGGATGGTTGTATGTATGTATGTGGGCATCCATTCACCCCACGGGGTCGAACCCTCTTTTGCATCGTATCATGTATGTTTTAAATTGATATAGAGACAGGTTAGGTTACTTTATTCACACCTGGGACCCACTTGCGAGTTCGGGACGTGATAGAGTACAAATTTATCATATTCAAACACTAACTTAAAGCCAAACTTATTAAGTAGGCTTCCAGAAACTAAATTCTTCCTAATTTCTAGTACATGATATACATAAGTGAGAATTAAACTTTTTCCAGAAGTAAATTAAAAGATAACATCTCCTTTGCCTTTGACTACAGCAATGGAAGAATTTCCTATGTAGAGAACATTGCCATCATCCACTGGTTCATAATTTGAGAATGAACTCTTGTCTTTGCAAACATGTCTTGTTGCATGTGAGTCAATCCACCATGCACAGTCATCTTTAATAGCATTGATTTCAGAAATTATAGCCACAAACTTGTTAGAGTTTGTTTCATCTTTCTTAGTCTTATTTTGATTCTTGATAGAATTGTACTTCCGCTTCGAATTCCCTTTTTTGGGATGTTGGGGTTGTTTAGAACTCCCTCCTTCTTCCATCATATGCACTTTGGAAGTATACTCTTCTACACCTTTTTGGTTCTGCCTAAACACTTCCTCAACTTGAAAATGTTTGCCCAATTTTTCAAAAGACATATCATCCTTCATGTGCTTCAAAGATTTTCTTACATCTTTGCAAGATGAAGGTAACTTATCAATTATAGACGAAACAAAAATGCATTCATCCATTTTCATATTATGTTGATTAAATTGGTTATGTAATACCCCAACCTCGAAGAATTTGAGATATTTGCTTTTTACCATTGATTTACAGTGGAAGTAAATAAACTCAATTATTATTAAACCATAGCACTAATTAATCATATTACAATAATTTATTCCAAAAGAAGAAAAATTACACAAGCATAATTATCTAACGTCATACTAATATTTCTAATCAAGCTTTATTTTTCTATCATATTCCCACCCGCATGCTTGCTATGCCTGATTTTCGATATGTCCTTCAGAGTTATCTGAAATGTAAAAATATGATTGGGGTGGGACGACGCTAAGTAAGTAAATAAGATTATTATTAGTGTGTGGCCAAAATGAGCTTTTAAAATTTCATAAAATAATATTTAATATTATAACTTTAAAACTGCTTCTAAAATAAATGTTAATTTAAAATTTTCTGCATAAAACTTTTACCATCAACTATAATAGTAAAATTTAATAACCATATACTGTGACTGTTAAATTAAACATTTAACTTTAAAACTGTACAAATATTTTATTTTATATATATATATATATATATATATATATATATATATATACTTTTCCTTATACGTTTCCTTTAGATCATCATTTAGGCATATGAATGGTCCTTTTCATATAAACATATATTTTTCCTTCAAATCATCAATAACTCTATACACGTAATTAAATATGTACAAACATATATTGTAAAAACTACCCTTAGGCCTATTAGTCGTAAGTCATATTTACCCTCATGATTGGGTTGTGCGGTCTGAAAACTGGACTTAGCTGGCTGGCCGATCGAACTAAATCAACATACATAATCATTAAGTGAGATTTTCCTTATTAAGTCCTGGTCCGGAACCAGGTGTGCACTCAAGAAAAATCCACTACCATATATAACCACTATGTAAACAGTGTGTGTGCACTGATCCATTTAAATTTTAAGTTGTGGTACTGAACATCTGTAACTTTAAACTTCCTTTGCCATAAGGGGTTTTAAAACTATCTTATTATAATTTATACAATTTAAAATAATATCGTGAAAATCTCATCTTTCCTCATATTTTCATGAAACAAGCAACGTAAAAATAAACTCATGCCACACAATTTTTGTGTTAAAAATATGTATTTTTTGAATAGAAAAAAATGCTAAAAATTACCCGCGTGGATTAGAATATTTCTTAACCCAAAAATAAATGCAAGTATATTAAAGATAAAACTGGTATAATTAAATATGTGTAAAAATAAACTCAGGGGAATTTTATGAAACTAACATAACCAAAATTTACTCACAAATAAACTCGGGTATAAATTTTAAATAAAAATCTAACATAATCAAATTTACTTGCCTCTTCCTTTACCTTAAACACAACGAATATCTCTAAAAAATGAGATCGGAAAGAATGGGTGAGTGAGAATTTAATTATAACAAAAATTTTCCTTCCACCACTAATTCTTTCACTCACTAATCCTTCTCTTCCTTGGAAAATTTTCGTGAAAAATGAAGGACGAGAGCTTCCTATTTATAAGAAAATTTTAGGGAAGAAATGGAATTTGTAAAAATGTGGAAAGGGGTGAAATTATAATTTTTTTAAAACTAAGGAATGGGCATGGGATGTGTTAGGTATGGGTTAAGTATGAGATGGAGATGGGGGTCATGTGGGGAAAATGGGAGTGCTTGCCGACACTCTCATTTAATTATTTTTTAATTAATTTACTTAATTAATTAATTACTTAATTAATTTTTTTAATATTTTTAAAAATTTTTTTAAAATCATTATTATTATCATTGTTATTATTTTTAAGCTATGTTTTAGTATTTATTTATTTTTTTAAAAAAAGAATTAAGTTCAAATTTTAAAAACTCATATGGTCTTGTGGGCCCCACACAACTTTGAAGCCCAAGTGGGTTCTACGTAACTCCAATAGTCCTCATACGGTTTTATGAGCCCTACACAGCTTCGAGGCTCATGTGGACCCCCACACAATTTTGGGACTCATGTGGGCGGCACACGGTCTTGTGGGCCCCGCATATGATACCTATATTATTATTATTATTATTATTATTATTATTATTATTTTATCATATAATTCTACAAATTATGACAGTCAAAACATTATTTTATGTACTTATTTACGTATACAAACAGTGTCTACTTTGTTTATCCTTTGAAATTCCATTTTGACCAGGCCGACCTCCAGGTAGCGACTGAGTCACAATGGCCTCTGAGCACTCGCTTAGACAAGGTCTTTCTTAGGTATCAAACATGGAATCAAGGATCTTAACAGAGAAACACTTTCGTTTTGATACTAACTAAATGACCATTATTATTATTCTACACATTTTTTTTTTGAGTTATTAGCGGTTAAGGATATGCATAATTCATTGAAATTGCTCTACAGTAGACCTATGGTCAACCATGGTATAATTGAAAATTTTTCCAGTTAGAAATTTCTTACTCGTCGCATCATTTGTGAAATACTTAGCCTTAAGTGCATCCCACACCTCTTTTGCAGTAGTCATATTCTGATAAAGATCGAACAAATTGTCTGACATTGAATTACTAATGTGGCCTTTGCATATATAATCATCTTGTTCCCATTTTAGTCTTGCACGTCCTTGAGCCAAAGTCTCATTCTCATTTACAACAAGTTTGGGGGTGGTTAGAACATACACCACTTTGAGACCCACAAGAAGAAAGTGCATTTTTTTTTCTGCCAGCGCCTGAAATTGCTTCCATCAAATCATTCAAGTATGATGAAATCCGCAGTGAATGCCCTCAAGGTTGAAGAACCAGCCATTTTGGAAATAACATTTTAAGATTGTAGTAATGAGATAGGAAAAATACTGCAGACTAGAAAATACTTCAAGGCACATTACAATGTCGTTTTCTTTAAAAAGTTATTTGCCCCCACCAGATCGGTGTGTATTGAGTAAGCAAATATGTTTCTAGGATACAATGAAGCCCAGAATATAATCTGATATCAGTTTGCATTATACACAAATGAAATCTGATCACAAACACTCTTAGAATCTGAACAAATTTTTTGGAATTCTATCTCTGTAGCAAATAGAATCAAATTTGAAAAAGATGTAATTTGTGGGAGCTTTATGTAAGAAAGTGAAGAAGAGAATGATGAATTTTTTGTATATTTCGTGGAGTTAACTCTATCTTTATATTGGCAAAGTTATGCGTTTTTCCAAAAGATTACATTTGTTCAAATCGCGAAGCAGATTCGACCTAGTTGCACCTGACGTCGACTTGGTCAAGCCCTGGTCAAGCCTGGTCACATCTCTCATTGAGGCTCTCGGGAATTCATGTTCATTCGATGGTACTGTCGACCCAGTCGCACTTGGTCTATTGGTCGTGCCACTTGATCTTAAAAAATATAAGATTAGTTTTTAACCATCCAATCATGATCCTTGTCATTTATTAATAACTTTTTCTTTTTCACCTCTTCCAATGTTGGACAAACCCACATAACAATAAATACTCCTCATGAATGCTTTAGAAAATTCATAAATGGAGGACTTTGAAAACCCATAAAATCATATATTTTAGAAAATATTTCAACATAAACCACACAAATTAAAGTTTAAGATGCGAATTCCATACTTTTATATAGAAAGTAAAAGTTGGAAATCAAAAAAAAAAAAAAAGAATAGTGAAAAAATAATTTTTTTCAACTTTTCTATACATAAATTTAAAAATTTGAAAAACAAAGTGGAATTTTTATAATTATTTAAAAAAATTAAAAAAAATGAAACTATTTTCATAAATAAATAGTGTCAAATTTGTTTATTGTTGTTTATATATTTCATATAAATGCTATAAAAATAAAAAATTAATTAACTTTTATGTAATTTTTTGAAAAAGTAAAATAAAAAATAAAAACTGTTTCTCAAAACTAAGCGACCCTAAGTGCATTTGCCCTAAGAGTATATTTATAAGTAAAACATGGGTTAAAATTTTTTAAATGAAATACATGAATTTTGTGACATACCTACTACATAAATTATTTCTACATTAAAATACATGAATCTCATGCTTGGAGAGGGTTTGAATTTAGATCTTTATTAGATTTAAATAAGATGTAATATAAAACTTTATTAAAATTTGTTTAAATTCATCTAAATTCAAATCTAAAGTTCCAAATTCATACTTTTCAAACATAGTGGAAATGGTTTTGATCCAGCTTGTGCCTCATATATACTGTGTTTTGCTATTTCTAAAGTGCTCGTCGTGCAATGATAACATTTTTTTTTTATTTGAAAAAAAAAAAAACGAATTTTGTATAGATTAGAATAAGTTGTTACATGAGATATTAGTATAGGATGTGAGCAAAACAGATGAATATAACAATTCTTAGTTCATGTAGTAGGAGTACATTAAATTTACTAATTAAAAATATATATGATAAAAATAGTTTTTTAGATTTCAATTTAGATTTTAGTGAAAATTTAGAAGAAATTTTACACATAATACACATAAATTAAAGTTTAAGATTTGAATTCCACACTTCTATACGGAAAGTAAAAGTTGGAAATCTAAAAAAATAGTGAAAAAAATATTTTTTTTCAACTTTTCTATACATAAATTTGAAATATTGAAAAATAAAGTGGCATTTTTATAATTATTTAAAAAAAATGAAACTATTTTTACAAGCAAATAGTGTCAAATTTGTTTATTTATTTCATATAAATGTTATAAAACATAATGAATTAGGAGTGGAATGAAGTAAAAAAGTTATATTAGGAACATGTCAAACTAGTGCAATCGATCCCACTATATTCCCTTGCATCCATAAGTACCAAACGTTGTATTTATAACTTTCCTAGTCTTAAGTTGCAATATGTCCTTTGATTGAGAATCTTAAACAAATTCAAACCCATCATAACTTCCTTTATCAAAAATTGCTATCGATTATTGAAGTGTTCTTTGGAAAGGGAAAAATAAAAAATAAAGTAGGTATATAACATTTGTAGGCAACTATTTTACATTAATCATTTGAAGCTTTGAGTTTGGACATTAAATTTAGATTTGTTGCGGGATAAAATCAGTGAGACTACTATTTTTACTTCTGTTGACCTAAAAAAGGGAAAAGAAAGAGAGGCTTGGAGGACCTGGGGTGTACTCCAGGGGATCGCTCTGATGCCTAAGTAAGGAAATGCTTCAGAGAGGCTAAAGGCAACAGTAAGAATGGGTGTCGAATGACTTACCTTGGCCTCTTCCCTGCATCCCTTCTTGTAGCAGGTAGGGTTGACCCTGGGGTTGAATTTTCTTTATGGTGCGAGGGTGTGAATCACTCCCGGGTCATAAAGTGCCTGCGTGTATCACTCTGATCATTTAAGGCTCCGGCGTGGATCTCTCCCCCTCTTTATTGGGTGGGAGTTGATTGCTCTTGCCAGCTAGCCTGACTTGGGGAACGATGACTAGGCATTGAACTCCTCATATTAGCTGATATATTTTAGGCACATCAGTTGTCCCCCCTTAGTTTCAAATTTCTAGAAAATTTTGAAAGTAGTTGTGTCTTCTTCTCATATGCATTAGTTGTTCTCCCTTTTTTTTTTTTTTTTTTTTATTGAATCCCTATTGCTCGGCTGGCTGACCCCAACCCAGTTCGGCTGGTCCAAGTGGATGGCGGGTCTTCGGATGGCTTGTCTTGCTAAGAGGGGTGTGGTGCGACTTTTTTGAGTTGCTTCAAGGGACGTTGGCTGATCTGAGCCTTCAATAAGGTTCGGATGGCTCACCGAGCCAGCCCCGACGGGGTTTGGCTTGTCCGAGCCATTGTGGCACGCCGCTTATGCCGAGTTGCTCCTCGAAGCCCTTTTTTCTAAGTTATTGCTTTGAGGCTTTTTATCGAGCAGGTTTTTGCCGAGCTGCTCTTTGAAGTTTTTTTCAGAGCCATTGATTCGAGTCCTCTTGTTGAGTTGGATTTGCTAAGCTACTTTCTGGAGCTTTTTTTTTTTTTTTGGTGAGCTGTTGCTCCGAGGTTCTTTTGCTGAGCAGGTTTTTTCTAAGCTGCTCTTTGGAGCAATCTTTACCGAGCTGTTGTTTCAAGGCTTTTTTTGCTGAGCAGGTTTTTTTCCAAGCTGCTCTTAGGAGCAATCGTTGTCGAGCTGTTACTCCAAGACTTTTTTGCCAAGCTGATTTTACCGAGGTGCTCACTGGAGCATTTTTTCGAGCCGTTGCTTCAAGGCTCTTTTGTCGAGCTGATTTTATTGAGCTGCTCTCCAGAGCATCTAGTCGAGCCATTGCTTCGAGGCTCTTTTGCCGAGCTGATTTTTTCAAGATGCTCTCCGGAGCATTTTGCTGAGTCATTGCTTCGAGGCTCTTTTGCCGAGCTGCTCTTCGGAGCAATCTTTTCCGAGCTATTACTCCAAGGCTTTTTTTTTCGAGCAGATTTTTGTCGAATCACTCTCTAGAGCAATCTCTGCAGAGCTATTGTGCCAAGTCTTTTTTTCCGAGCAGGTTTTTGCCGAGCTGCTCTTTGGATCAATCTTTTCCGAGCCGCTGCTTCGAGACTCTTTTGCCAAGCAGATTTTTGTCGAGCTGTTCTTGGGACTAACCTTTGCCGAGCTGTTGCTCCCAAGCTTTTTTTTTTCAAGTAGATTTTTGGCAAACAACTCTCTGGAGCAATATCTGCAGAGCTATTGTGCCATGGTTTTTTACCGAGCAAGTTTTTACCGAACTGTTGCACCAAGGCTTTTTTGCCTAGCATGTTTTTATCGAGCTGCTCCTCGAAGCAATCTTTTCCGAGCCATTGCTTCGAGGCTCTTTTGTCGAGCAAATTTTTGCTGAGCTTTTGATGCAAGGCTTTTTTCCAAACAGGTTTTTGTCAAGTTACTCTTTGGAGCAATCTTTGCCACACTATTAGGAGCTCGCTAGCCTAACGAGCCACGCTCATTGGTCTGATGAGCCATGCTCATCAGTTGGGCTTTTTCTACCTAATGAGTTATGCTTATTTTTTGGGCGGTTGCATGGCCTCACGAGTGGTGCTCATCAGTTAGGCCTTATCTGCCTAATGAGTTGTGCTCTTTTGTTAGGCGGTTGCATGGCCTCACAAACTATGCTTGTCAGTTGGGACTCGTCTGCCTAATGAGCTGTGCTAATTTTTTAGGCGGTTGTGTGGCCTCACGAGCCATGCTCATCAGTTAGGCCTCATCTTCCTAATGAGTTGTGCTAATTTTTTAGGCGATTGTGTGGCCTTATGAGCCGTGTTCGTCAATTGGGCCTCCTCTGCCTAATGAGCTATGCTCATTTGTTGGGCAATTGCATGGCCTCACGAGTCATGCTCGTCAGTTGGGCCTCATCTGCCTAATGAGTTGTGCTCATTTATGGGGTTGTCAATCTAACCACTTTCGAAGTGAGGTTGCAATCTTTTCGCAACTTTTTCCGTCCTGCAATAGTGTAATAAGTGCACGTCCAATCAGCCGTACCTCGGGAAGTCATGAATTCTTGTAATTAGCACCACGTCAACGCATGTACAGGGATTTTTCATATCTTTTCCCTCAAGATGCACACCCTGGTTCTGCACTCCTGCCTCCTCAAGATGTCAACTTCCTTGGGGATTCGTGTAGGCTTTTCTCTATAAAGGTATGGGCTCCTTTATTCACTTCTTACCTTACCCAAAGGGTTCCTTCTTTCCGCTAGGTACGCTCTCCTTTTGCCCTTTCCTTGGTTGTTTTCTTTTTTTTCTTTTCTCTACTTTTTGTGTGGCATTGTATATTTCTCTTGTTCTTCATGTTATTTGTTGTTCTTATTAGAAGTTTGGCTTTTTGATTTGTTTTTGCATAGTGTCTATCGTGTTTTTATGCAAAGTCTATCCATTTGATCCTCTTTGGTACTGTGTCTTCCTTGTTTTTGTGTGAAGCTCGCCTATTTGATCCGTTTGCATAAATTGTTTGTTTTGTTTGCTATGCATTTTCATTTTGTGATGGAGTCTTCATCGCACCCAACGACGGCTCTAATCACAATAAGGAGCACTCGGTGCGATCTGTCCTCTTCTGATATACAAAATGTTTAGTACTTTTTTTATATTCCCTCGAACATTAGTGTTAGGTTTCCAACCAGCTCGGAGTCAACCCTTGATCCTGGCCCCAATGAGCTCTGTTTGTATATGAATTACTTGGACTTAGGTTTTAGACTTCCTTTTCCCCCTTTTATTTCTGATGTATTATGTTCTTACCGTATAGCCCCCTCATAGCTGGTTTTGAACTCCTACCTTACTCTGGTGTGCTTTGCCATTCTCTTGCTCAAATAAGGTCATCAGCCCACGGTGCCTCTCTTTCGGAGTTGCTTCCAAATAAGAACGCGATCTGTGAAGAAGGAACTATACTACTTCAACTCTTTGCCCGGCTATAAACTCTTTACTCCGGATAGCTCTTCTATACACAATTGGAAGTCTTGGTATTTCTTTGTATCCAGGGAGTTGAATTATACTGCCTTTCACGTTTGGTCTGCTCCTCTTGATCGTGACGTTCTCTTCACTTTATCTATTTATTATGTATGCAAGGGTTGTGTGTAGGTACCTATTGCTTACCTGTTTCTTTTTTTTCTTCTAGCTCAGGTGCGTTATAGACATCCGAAACTCCCTTCCGGTGAGTAAGCCATCCTATAAGAGCTTTGAGCCCTTGGTCAGCAGGAGATAGTCCCACACAAGGAGCAAGTCAAGGAGCGAGTCCTTGTGTAGTGGGCGATCAGGCCTGTTTCTCCAAGTCTTATCTTGTCTTTGATCTCATAATGTAGATGTTTCTACTGTTCTTGGAATTCTTACCTCCTCTTCTACCTTTGCAGATATGAAGTTTAACAAGTATGAATCTCTCATGGGATAAGCTAAAAAAACAAAGGGCGAGCAAGAGTAAGAAGTAGAGAAGGGAGCTCGAAGGCGAGTCATCTCAGAGGGAAGCGGCCGCTGTAGGCGAGAGTGAGGCTCCTACTGCAAAGAACGTTGCAGCAGTGTATCCCCCTATCCTAGTGGTTTTTAATGAGGCTATTTTTCACGAGCTGACCCGTTCTGCTCCTACACTACATAGGGCGGCTCATGTGGAGGACTTTGTCCAGGCTCAATGTTCTCTTCCCGACATCTTTTCAGCAAAGATCAGACACACCACGTATCAGGTATTCATGCTTTTTGATTGTGTTTGTTCATCTTCTCCATTTTCTCCGTAGATTTTTTAACATGTTCTTCCCTTTGTTTGTTCTCAGCTGGCGACCATGACTCTAGCACAGGAGAAAAAGGTTACCGAGATGTATCGACTGACCTTGGATGCTAGGGAAAAGTACGTAGTCCCCCAAAATGAGCTCCGCGATGCTGAACTCCGCAAGCGAGCCCTTTAGGCAGACATTGAAAGGATCTGAAAGGAGGAGGTTCCTGCTGCTGCAGCGGCTATCGCTGTTGATGCTACCCGAGTTGCGGTACGGGAGTATAAGGATTTTGCACGATTCTTTATGGACACCGCCAAGACTTATCAAGTAGGCTTCAGGAGGTGCTGAGAGCAAGTCAGGACTATGCACCCTGACCTTCCTCTGGATGGTGTGTGTTCTCACGGGTACGCCTGTGAGAGTCCCGAATCCATGGAAGAGATGGACGAGGAGGACGAGGGGGAGGAAAAGGAAGCTGGAGAGGGGAGCAAAGCCAGCTGATCCACTGAATACATTTTATCTATAGTTTTATTCAACATGATGCAATGCATTTTTGATTTTACTGATGGTATAACTATTGTATTTGAATCTTACTACTTCGTTGTACGATACATGGCAAAATGACAAACTTAAGAGTAATATTTTTTTAGCATGTCTCCGGTTTTATTTTTGCTGTAACTTTGTATGGTCCCTCCCAGTTTAGCTTTTGCTTGTGTAGCCCTGGTTCTAATGGATTGGTTCGCGTCTTCCTACCAGGTCTTTGAGTTGGAAGTTTCGTACTCTTATGCAAGTATTGTGGTACTTCGCCACCTTTTGTTGGTATGCTATGATTTTCAGGCACGTCTGCTCCTACCTTTCTTCTAGCAGGTCTATCTTTGAACTGAGCTTTTCATTGTTGTCTTGCTCATCAAAGTATTACCTTCTCCAAGAGGGGATACCCACTTCAGCGAGGATGACAACTTCCACACCAAATGCGAGCATGAACGGGGTTTCCCCTGTCGCTACTCGTTAGGTAGTGTGGTAGGCCCTGATTATAGAAGGGAGCTCTTCCACCCACCTACCTTGCACAGACTCGAGTCGTGTCCTTAAGCTATGTAGTATCGTTAAGTTCATGTTTTCCACCTGACCATTACTTTGGGGATGTGCCACTAACGCAAACAAGAGTTTAATGGACAAGTTAGAGCAGAATTTTTTGAAGCGCTCATTATTGAATTGTCTCCTGTGGTTAGTAACTATGGTCCATGGGATTCCAAACTGACAAACCACTGATGTCAAGATGTATTGTGTGATGTTTCGCTCGGTTATGTGGGCTAGGACTTCAACCTCAACCCACTTAGTGAAGTAATCAATCGCCACAAACAGGAATTTCTTTTGGCTGTTTGCTAGAGGTAGAGGTCCCAAGATGTCTAGTCCCCACTGGGAGAAAGGGCAAGGACTGGTCAAAGGGGAGAGAAGATTAGACGGCATGTGAGGTACTCCCGCGCACTGCTGGCACCTGTCACACCGCTTGACAAGCTCAATAGTGTCCTTCCTCATTGTGGGCTAGTAAAATCCTTGTTGTAGAGTCTTGCGAACTAGAGCCTTGCTAGCTAGATGATTTCCACATACCCTTTCATGGATCTCCCTTAGTACGTAGTCTCCTTCTTCATTACTAAGACATCGCAGGTACGGTAGCATTAAGGATCATCTGTATAGCTCCTTTTTATGAGTCTGTATCTTGCCGCCTTCCTCCTAACCTTTAGAGACACCTTCTTGTCCTCTCATAAGGATCCGTCATGGAGGTATTGCACTAGAGGTGCCCTCCAGTCCCCCTCATAGATTTTACAATCCAGCAAGTTAATACTGCCCTATTCATATGAGGGTTTTCCAACTCGCTCTAGGTAAATAACATCCCTCCATTCCGAATTGGTGGCTGAGGCTAACTTCGCGAGTGCATCAGCCTTGGTGTTCTTGGCTTTTGGCACGTGCTCTATATCGAAATGAGTGAATGTTTTAGTATATTCTTGGACCTTGGCTAGATACTTCTTCATTTTCTAATCCCTAGCCTCAAATTCTCCATTCACCTGCTCCACCACTAACGGAGAATCACTTGATACCTTAATTTGTGCTACCCCTAGTGCTTTTGCCAAGCGTAGCCCTGTTAGCAAAGCTTCGTACTCAGCGTCACTATTGTTGCTGAGAACTCCAACTTTAATGCATATAGAGTCTCCGTACCATCTGGTACTGTAAGTATAAACCCCACTCCTCCTCTGGCCGCATTAGATGACCCGTCGACGTGTAGCGTCCATACCTCCGATTTTCCTACTACCTCGGGGGGTCTTTCGACTATGAAGTCTGCTAGCACCTGGGCTTTAACAATAGGCCTTGGCAGGTATTGTATGTCGAAGTTGCCCAATTCAATGGACCACTTTATCATCCTTCCCGAACTCTCTAACCACTGAAGAATCTGCCTCAATGGTAGGTTTGTCAAGACAATTACCTTATGCACCTGAAAGTAGGGCCTCAACTTTTGTGCGACACAAATGATGGAGAAGGTCTTCTTTTCAGCCGTACTATAATTCTTCTCGACTTCACTCAACACCTTGCTAGTGTAGTATATAGGTCTGTGCTGCCTGCCTTCTTCTCGAATTAGGACCGAGCTAACCGTATTTGTCGTCAAAGCTATGTATAAGTAGAGATCTTCTCCCGTCTCCACCTTAGTTAGTAGAGGTGGAGAACCAAGATACTGTTTAAGCTGTTCCAAGGCTCTATTCTCCTCCTCCTCCCATTCAAATCCTCTTTTCTTCCTTAATGCCTTGAAGAAGGGTAGGCCTTTGTCCCTTAAGCAGGTGACAAATTTTCTAAGGGAGGCTATCCTTCCTGTCAAGATTTGGATCTCCTTCTTCGTCCGTGTGGCCTCCATTTCTAGCAGTGCCCTTATTTTGTCTGGGTTGGCTTCTATCCCTCTATGCGTCACCATAAATCTAAGAAATTTTCCTACAGAAACACCAAACACGCACTTCGAAGGGCTTAGTTTCATTTGGTACCTGGGCAACAGTTCAAAATGTCTCCCTTAGATCTCTATAGTGCTCCTCCGCTTTTAAAATTTTCACCTGTTCACCAATCTTTGATATGTGGCCCCTATAATATTTAGTCCGAAGCGCATTACTTGGTAACAATATAGCCCTCTCTCGGTGATAAATGAGGTTTTCTCTTCATCAGCTCGATGCATTAGGATTTGGTTGTATCTTGAGTAGGCATCCATAATGCTGAGAAGTTCATGCCCAGAGGTCGAATCCACCAACTAATCAATTTGAGGGAGAGGGAAGCTATCCTTCAAACATGCCTTATTTAAGTCTGTGAAATTTATGCAGGTGCGCCATTTTCCATTTGACTTCCTTACTAGAACCACGTTGCTTAAGCACTCCAGGTAGTTAACCTCCCTGAAGAACTTGGCTTGCACTAGCTTCGTCACCTCTTCATCAATGACCTTGATTCTCTTTATCGTGAAGCCTCTTTTCTTCTGTTTTATAGGCTAGTCGTTGGGGTCAACTTGTAACCTATGCTCTATGATTACAGGGTCAATACTCGATTTATCTTCGGCTTACTAGCGAACACGTCTATGAATTCGCCCAACAACTCGCTTAGTTCTACTCTCAAGGTGTCAAGTAGGTGGTTCCCGATCTGCACGCACCTTTTCTAGTTGCCTTTTAGGGGTATACATATGATGTCTTCATCCACCATGCTGATTTGGGGGTATTCCCCCCTTACTTCTAGGTCTTCTACAATTAATATCTCTTGTGCTTCCGTCTTCCCTTTTAGGGCCATTACGTAGCATTTCCGAGCAGCTGCTTGATCTCCCTTGACCACCTCAGTCCTGTGCGGAGTAGGGAATTTCATCTTGAGGTGGTACATTGATGTTACTGCTTGAACCGCATTAAGTAAGGGGCGGCCTAGTATGATGTTGTATACTGATGGCTGATTGACCACCAAGAATTTCGTCAATAAAGTAACTTGTTGTGGGGTCGTCCCCATTGTTATCGATAGGGTGATTATTCCCATGGGATGAACTACGTCCCTACTGAACCCGACCAGGGGGGTTGAGATTGGTTTGAGTCAATCCTTGTCAATCTTCATTCCTTCGAGCACCGACCAGAACATAACTTTGGTCGAGCTCCCGTTATCTATCAACACACATCTTACTTTGTAATTTGCCACCAGTAGGGAGAATACTAGTGCGTCATCGTGTGGTTGTTGCACTCCTTCTTCATCTCCACTATTAAAATGATAACATCATCTTGTTTGTTCCTTTTTCCACTTGGTTCCCCTCTTTCCGTTGAAAGTACCTGCTTAGCAAATCTTTAATGAGCTCCTCTGCTATCTCCACCGCTAGTGAATCCTCCAAAGATCATCGCGATTTCCCCTATGATTTTTTCTTCCTTCTTTTCCCCGTTGTGTCTCTTCTGTTCACGAGGTTCCCCTTGCCAATCTTGCTTCTTTATGAATCCCGACAGTTATCCCCTTTTGATCAAGGCTTTAATCTCGTTCTTTAGCTGAATATACTCCTCTGTATCGTGCTTATGATCCCTATGGAATTGACAGAACTTAGACATGTTGTGTTTACATGAAGGGTTTCGCATAGGTTTGGGCCATGAGACATTGTCCTTCTTCCTTATATGCATCAACACATCAGATCGCGATGCATTTAGTGGTGTATAGTTGGAGAACTTACTGAAATACCCTCTCGTCTTAGAGCTAGCGAGCAACGTACTAGTCTCTTGTCTCTTGTGGGTCTAGTGGGTTCTCCCGTCTCCCAACTATGTCCCCACAAAACTCGACTAGGGGGGTTAAGATTGGTTTGAGTCGTTCCTTGCAGATCTTCATTCCTTCGAGCAACGACCAGAACATAATGTTGGCCGAGCTCCCGTTATCTATCAACACACAGCTTATTTTGTAATTTGCCACCAGTAGGGAGAGTATTAGTGTGTCGTCGTGTGGTTGTTGGACTCCTTCATCGTCTCCGCTGTTAAAGATGATAACATCATCTTGTTTGTTCCTTTTCCCACTTGGTTCCCCTCTTTCCATTGAAAGTACTTGCTTAGCATATCTTTTGTGAGCTCCTCCATTGTCTCCACCACTAGCGGATCCTCCAAAGATCACCACGATTTCCCTTATGATTTGTTCTTCCTTCTCGTTCCCATTGGGTCTTTTGTGTTCGCGAGGTTCCCCTTGCCAATCTTCCTTCTTTATGAATCTCAACAGGTATCCCCTTTTGATCAAGACTTCAATCTAGTTCTTTAGCTGAATACACTCCTCTATATCGTGCTTATGATCCCTATGGAATTGACAGAACTTGGACATATTGCTTTTATATGAAGGAGTCTGCATAGGTTTGGGCCATGATACATAGTCTTTCTTCCTTATATGCATCGACACATCAGACTGTGGTGCGTTTAGAGGTGTATAGGTGGAGAACTTACTGGATCGCCCTCTCATCTTAGAGCAGGCGAGGAGTGTACTGGTCTCTTGTCTCTTTGTGGGTCTAGAGGGTTTTCCCGTCCCCCCACTATTACCTTTCCTTTTCAGCTCGATGCGATTTCCCCTGGTGTCCATCATTTCTTCGAGGTTGATGTACTTCTATGCTCTGGTCATCAATTCTCCAATATCAGCTGATGGCTACTTCCCCAAAGAGCAAAGGAAGTTTCTGGGCTAAAGGGCCATGGTCAGAGCTACCAAAGCCACCTCCAGGTCTAGGTTGCGGATCTCTAGGGTTGCAGTGTTAAAGCGATGCATGAAGTTCTTAAGCGTCTCCTTTTCTCCCTGCACCATGCTCATTAGATGGGCTGATGTTTTGACAATTCTCTGACTACTGAGGAAGTGGTCGATGAACAGTTGTTCCATATCTGAGAAGGAGCCAATTGATCCGGGTCACAGGATCCCGTACCAATCCTTAACACTACCTTTAAGGGTTGCTGTGAAAGCTCTACACATTATGGCATCAAGAGCGCCTTGCAACTGTATCAACACTCTAAAGGTGTCTAAATGGCCGATTGGATTGGATAGACCCTCGTACCTTTCAAAAGTTGGCATCTTGAATTTGCACAGCAGTGGAACCTCCATCACTTCTTTGGTGAATGGTGGCTCCGAGGACCTTAGAGATGCTTCCCTGTAGAAGGGGTTGGTCTTGCCTTCTTTCATCATTTTCTCTATTTGGTCAATTTTCTTAATCTTTTCTTCCAACTCTGTGGATCTTTGTTGGTTGACTCCTATGCTATTTGCGTCTTCTACCTTCTTGGTGAAGTAGGTTTTATCCTCACCCTCCTTTGGCTTATCTGCTCTCTTGGTTGCGTCGGGGCTCACCTATTGTTGATAGGGGCATGCCCTTCTTGACTCTTTTTCTGTAAGAGTAGGTTGAACATATCCTTCATTTTCTTTTGAAAACCAAGGAATTCTTCTCTAGTGACCCCCAATGGTTGTGCAGGTGTGGAGTGAATGCATTAGAGCGACTCTTTTCCGGTGGCAGGACTAGAGCTAGAACTACATTGTGGTTGGCATGGTTTGAATTTCGGAGGTCGAGAGCAAGATGATCACCTCTTAGAAGCAATTTCCCACAGACGGCGCCACCTATTGCGGGATAAAATCAGCGAGACTGCTCTTTCGACTTTCGTTGACCTGAAAAAGGGAAAAGAAAGAGAGGCTTGGAGGACCCGAGGTGTACTCCGGGGGTTCGCTTCGATGCCTAAGTAAGGGAATGCTTCAAAGAGGCTAAAGGCAACAATGAGAATAGGTGTCGAATGACTTACCTTCGCCTCTTCCCCGCGTCCTTTCTTATAGCGGCTAGGGTTGACCTTGGGGTTGAATTGTCTTTATGGTGTGGGGGCGTAAATCGCTCCCCGGTCATAAAGTGCCTGCATGATTCACTCCAATCGTTTAAGGCACCAGCATGGATCTCTCCCCCTATTTATTCGGTGGGAGTTGATTGCTCTTACCAGAAGGTCTGACTTGGGGAGCGATGACTAGGTGTTGACCTTCTTATATTAACTGATATATTTTAGGCACATCAGGATTTGTAATAATTCTGACAAAAGATAATGTAGAATTATATTAAATTTTATCTAAATTTAGAAAAATTAAAATTTAAAGCTTGAAATTTATGCTTTTAGATGATCTATAAGTATTTTATTATATGACAAAGATGGCAAATATAATTTCTCATTAGAAAGTTAAATTAGGTAGCTAAGAGAAATTATTATTTAATAAATTAAATTTCTTAAATGCGTACCTATTATATTTTATTTTATAATAAGTGTTGATATTTTGGTATTTCATTCTAGTAGCCGCTCATCCATATAAGGGAGTTTTTCTTAATTGAATTTGAAAATTAAGGGCACATTGGGTTGCCTTCTTTTTGTTAGTAGTTTTCTATTTGTATTTTCTCATCTGATGTGACAAAAATTAACGTTAATTTTTGTAGTTTTCATTGTTACTACAAACAACTATTGCAACAATATTTTAATATCCAAAATAACTTTTATATGAGGATTAAAGCACTTTAATTTAAATTAAAATAAAATGATCATATGAATTTAAATATAAAAATTTAAAAAAAAAATGCTTTTAAGTCATTATTTGATTCAAGTAAAATGTTGAACATTCACATAATCTTTTAATTATGTTTCAAAAATTATTTTAGTTTTGGGCATATTAACTAAGATTCTACTAATTTTCAGTTTTTAGTTTGTTTCTATAATTTTTTACAATAATTGGCCCAATAAAAATCATGATAAATTATCAAGTTATTGCATCATTTTTGAGTGATTGTCAAAAAATCACTCTAAAATATAATTATAAATTTAAAAATATCCAAAATTAAAGAAATATTTATTCATTATTGAAATATGATTTCTCATTAATGATAGGATTTTTTTTTTATTTTCAACAAATAATAATAATAATAATAAAAGGACATAAATATGACAAAAAAATTGGTCCCCATTAGTGTCATGTCTGGAAGCACCCTCATTTCTATTTTTTCTTGACCAAAGAGAATAGAAAAAGAAAATCATGGACTTGACAATGAATAGAAGGAAAATTCATTATGTACCCAATCTTGACCTAATGCATCACATGGTCTCTTGTGTGTTTTTATTTTCACACGCCAAGATTTTTTTTTTTTTTTTGATTCACAAGAAATTATAAAAAAAAAAATTTCTTCATGTCTTGTTTCATCTATTTCTAAAGTGCTTGTCGTGCAATGATAACATTTTTTTTTTATTTGAAAAAAAAAACGAATTCTGTATAGATTAGAATAAGTTGTTACATGAGATATTAGTATAGGATGTGAGCAAAATACATGAATATAACAATTCTTAGTTCATGTAGTAGGAGTACATTAAATTTACTAATTAAAAATATATATGATAAAAATAGTTTTTTAGATTTCAATTTAGATTTTAGTGAAAATTTAGAAGAAATTTTATACATAATACACATAAATTAAAGTTTAAGATTCGAATTCCACACTTCTATATGGAAAGTAAAAGTTGGAAATCTAAAAAAATAGTGAAAAAATATATTTTTTCAACTTTTCTATACATAAATTTGAAAAATTGAAAAGTAAAGTGGCATTTTTATAATTATTTAAAAAAATGAAACTATTTTCACAAGCAAATAGTGTCAAATTTTTTTTATTTTTGTTTATTTATTTCATATAAATGTTATAAAACATAATGAATTAGGAGTGGAATGAAGTAAAAAAGTTATATTAGGAACATGTCAAACTAGAGCAATCGATCCCACTATATTCCCTTGCATCCATAAGTACCAAACATAGTATTTATAACCTTCCTAGTCTTAAGTTGCAATATGCCCTTTGATTGAGAATCTTATATAAATTCACACCCATCATAACTTCCTTTATCACAAATTGCTATCGATTATTGAAATGTTCTTTGGAAAGGGTAAAATAAAAAATAAAGTAGGTATAAAACATTTGTAGGCAACTATTTTACATTAATCATTTGAAGCTTTGAGTTTGGACATTAAAATTTAGATTTTTTGTGGGATAAATTCGGCAAGACTGCTCTTTCGACTTCCATTGACCTAAAAAAAGGAAAAGAAAGAGAGGCTTGGAGGACCCGAGGTGTACTCCGGGGGATCACTCTGATGCCTAAGTAAGGGAATGTTTTAGAGAGGCTAAAGGCAACAGTAAGAATGGGTGTCAAATGACTTACCTTGGCCTCTTCCCCACGCCTCTTCTTATAGCAGCTAGGGTTGACCCTGGGATTGAGTTGTCTTTATGGTGCAGGGGCGTAAATTGCTCCCGGGTCATAAAGTGCCTGCTTGTATCAATCCAATCGTTTAAGGCACCGGCGTGGACTACGCGTTGAATTCCTTATATTAGCTAATATATTTTAGGCACATCAGTTGTCCCCCATTAGTTTCAAATTTCTAAAAGGACTTTTTAAATTAGCTATGTCTTCTTCTTGTATGCACTAGTTGATCTCCCTTTTTTTTTTTCATGAATCCCTGCTGCTCGACTGGCGGACGCCGACCCGGTTCGGCTTGTCCAAGTGGATGGTGAATCTTTGGACGGCTTGCCTTGCCAAGAGGGGCATGGTGCGACTTTTTCAAGCTGCTCTAGAGGATCTGAGTCGTCAATAAGGTTCAGATGGCTCACTGAGCCAGCCCCGACAGGGTTAGGCTGATCCGAGCCGTTGTGGCGCGCCGCCTACGCCAAGCTACTCCTCGAAGCCCTTTTTTTTGAGTTATTGCTTCGAAGCTTTTTGTCAAGCTCCTCTTTGGAGCGTTTTTCCGAGCCATTGCTTTGAGGCTTTTTTTCGAGCTGCTTTTTGGAGCTTTTCTTTTGGCGAGCTGTTGCTCCAAGGTTCTTTTGCCGAGCAAGTTTTTGCCGAGCTACTCTTCAGAGCAATCTTTGCCGAGCTATTACTCCAAGGCTTTTTTTATGAGAAAGGTTTTCGCCAAGTTGCTTTCAGGAGCAATCGATATCGAGCTATTGCTCTAAGGCTTTTTTGCTGAGCTGCTCTCTAGAGTATTTTGCCGAGCCATTGCTTCGAGGCTCTTTTGCCGAGCTAATTTTTTCGAGCTTCTCTCCAAACCATTTTACCGAGCTATTGCTTCGAGGCTTTTTTGCCAAGCTGCTCTTCGAAGCAATCTTTGCCAAGCTGTTGCTCCAAGGCTTTTTTGCTGAGCAGGTTTTTGCCGAGCTGCTCTCTAAAGCAATCTTTGCCGAGCTGTTGCTCCAAAGCTTTTTTCCAAGCATATTTTTGTCGAATCACTCTCTAGAGCAATCTCTATAGAGCTATTACACCAAGGCTTTTTTTCGAGCTGGTTTTTTCTGAGCTGCTCTTCGGAGCAATCTTTGCCAAGTCGCCGCTTCGAGGCTCTTTTTCCGAGTAGATTTCGTCTGAGCTGCTCTTGGGAGCAATCTTTGCCGAGCTATTGCTCTAAGGCTTTTTTGCCCAGTTGTTGCTCCCAGGCTTTTTTGCCAAGCATATTTTCACCGAGCTGCTCTCTGAAGCAATCTCTACCGAGCTGTTGCGGGAAAGCTTTTTGCCGAGCAGGTTTTTGCTGAATTGTTGCACCAAGGCTTTTTTTCCAAGCAGGTCTTTGCCAAGCTACTCTTTGGAGCAATCTTTGCCAAGCTATTGCTTCGTGGCTATTTCGTCAAGTAGTTTTTTGTCGAGCTTTTGCTCCAAGGCTTTTTTGCCGAGCTATTGCGGCAAGCCTTTTGGCTGAGTAGGTTGTTTTCGAGCTGCTCTTTAGAGCAATCTTTGCCAAGCTTTTGGGCGCTCGCTAGCCTAATGAGCCACACTCATTAGTTGGGCCTTATCTTTCTAATGAGTTGTGCTCATTTGTTGGGTGGTTGTGTGGCCTCACGAGCGGTGCTCGTCAGTTGGGCCTTATCTACCTAATGAGCTGTGCTCATTTGTTGCACGTTTACATGGCCTCATAAGCTGTACACGTCAGTTGGGCCTCGTATGCCTAATGAGATGTGCTCATTTTTTGGGTGGTTGCATGACCTCATGAATCGTGCTCGTAAGCTAGGCCTCATCTGCCTAATGAGTTGTGCTCATTTGTTGGAAGGTTGCATAGCCTTATGAGCTGTGCTCGTCAGTTGGGCCTTATCTGCCTAATGAGTTGTGCTCATTTGTTGGGTGGTTACGTGGCCTCACGAGCCATGCTTGTCAGTTAGGCCTCATCTACCTAATGAGTTGTGCTCATTTATGGGGCTATCAGTCTAACCACTTTCGAAGCAACGTTGCAGTCTTTTCGCAGCGTCTACCATCTGACAAGAGTGTAATAAGTGCACGTCCAATCGGTCGTACCTCGAGAAGTCACGAATTCTTGGAATTAGCACCATGTCAGCACATGTACGGGGATTTTTCTTATCTTTTCACTCGAGACGCACACCCTGGTTCTGCACTCTTACCTCCTTGAGATGCCAACTTCCACAGGGATCCATGTACACTTTTCTCTATTAAGGCGTGGGCTCCTTCATTTGCTTCTCACCTTACCTAAAGGGTTCCTTCTTTCCGCTAGGTACACTCTCCTTCTGCCCTTTCCTTGGTTGTTTTTTTTTTTTCTCCACTTTTTGTGTGGCATTGTATGTTTGTTTTGTTCTTCATGTTCTTCGTTGTTCTTATTAGAAGTTTGGCTTTTTGGTCTGTTTTTGCATAGTTTCTGTCGTGTTTTTATGCAAAGTCTATTCATTTGATACTCTTTGGTACAGTGTCTTCCTTGTTTTTGTGGGAAGCTCGTATGTTTGATCCATTTGCATAAATTGTTTGTTTCGTTTGGTCCGTATTTTCATTTTGTGATGGAGTCTTCATCACACCCAGCGAGGGCTCCGGTCACAGTAAGGAGCACTCGGTGTGATCTGCCCTCCTCCGATATACAAAATGTTTGGCACTTTTTTTCTATTCCCTCGAACATTAGTGTTATGTTGCCAAGAAACTCGGAGTTGGCCCTTGATTCTGGCCCCAATGAGCTTTATTTGTATATGGACTACTTGGACTTAGGTCTTAGACTTCCTTCCCCCCCCCCCTTCATTTTCGATGTATTATGTTTTTATAGCATAGCCCTCTCACAGTTCGTTCTGAACTCCTACCTTACTTTGGTGTGCTTTGTCGTTCTCCTGCTCAAACAAGGTCATCAACCCGTGGTGCCTCTCTTTCGGAGTTTCTTCCCAATGAGAATGCACTCTGTGGAGAAGGAACTATACTACTTCAACTCTTTGCTCGGCTATAAACTCTTTACTCTGAGCAGCTCTTCCATACACAATTGGAAGTCCCAATATTTCGTTGTATCTGGGGAGTTGAATTATACTGGCTCTTGCGTTTGGTTTGCTCCTCTTGATGGTGATGTTCTCTTCACTTTATTTATTTATTACGTATACAAGGGTTGTGTGTAGGTACCTATTGCTTACCTATTTCTTCTTTTTCTTCTAGCTCGAGTGTGTCATATACATCTGACGCTCTCTTCCAGCGAGCAAGCCATCCTAAAAGAGCTCCGAGCCCTTGGTCAGCAAGGGATAGTCCCTCTCGAGGAGCTGCTCAAGGAGCGAGTCCTTGTGCAGTGGGGGATCAGTCCTATTTCTCTAAGTCTTATCTTGCATTTGATCTCATAATGTAGATGTTTTTGCTATTCTTGGCATTCTTACCTCTTTTTCTACCTCTACAAATATGGAGTTTAACAAGTATGAATCTCTCATGGGAGAAGCTAAAAAACAAAGGGTGAGCAGGAGTAAGAAGAAGAGAAGGGAGCTCGAAGATGAGTCGTCTCAGAGAGAAGCGGCCGCTATAGGCGAGAGTGAGGCTCCTACAGCAGAGAACGTTGGAGCAGCGGATCCCCCTATCCCAATGGTTTTTAATTAGGCTATTTTTCACGAGCTGACCCATTTTTCTCCTGCACTGCGTAGGGCGGTTCATGTGGAGGATTTTGTCCAGGCTTAATGTTCTCTTCCCAACATCCTTTCAACGAAGATCAAACACACCACGTACCAAGTGTTCATGCTTTTTTACTGTGTTTGTCCGTCTTCTCCTTTTTCTCCTTATATTTTTTAACCTAGTCTTCCCTTTGTTTGTTCTCAGCTTGCGACCATGGCCCTGGCACCGGAGGAAAAGGTTGCCGAGATGTATCGGCAGACCTTGGATGCTAAGGAAAAGTATGTTGTCGAGCAGAATGAGCTCTGTGATGCCGAGCTCTGCGAGCAAGCCCTTCAGACAAAAATTAAAAGGATCTGAAAGAAGGAAGTTCCTGCTACTGTAGCGGCTGCCGCTGCTGATGCTACCTAAGCTGCGGTACGGGAGTATAAGGATTTCACACGGTTCATTATGGACACCGCCAAGACTTGTCGTGTAGGCTTCAGGAGGTGCCGAGAGCAGGTCAAGACTATGCACCTTGACCTTCCTCTGGATGGTGTGTGTTCTTACGGGTACGGCTGTGAGAGTCTCAAATCCGTGGAAGATATGGATGAGGAGGACGAAGGGGGGGAAGAGGAAACTTGAGAGAGGAGCAAAGCCTACTGATCTGTTGAATACATTTTATCTGTAGTTCTATTCAACATTATGCAATGCATTTTTAAGTTTACTAATGGTACAATTGTGGTATTTGAATCTTACTACTTTGTTGTATGATACATGGCAAAATGACAAACTTAAGAGTACTATTTTTTTAGCATGTCAGAGTTCCATGTATTTTTAATATCCTTTCCCTCTACGTCCTCTAATTTGTATGTCCCTGGTTTTATTTCTACTGTAACTTGGTATGGTCCCTCCCAGTTCGACTTTAGCTTGTACGATCCTGCTTCTAACGGTTTGGTTCACACCTTCCTAAGGACTAGGTCTACGAGTTGGGAGTTTCACACTCTTACGCAAGTTTTGTGGTACTTCTCCACCTTTTGCTGGCATGCTGTGATTCTCAGGCACATCTGCTCCTGCCTTTCTTCTAGTAGGTCTATCTCCACCCTGAGCTCGTCATTGTTGTCTTGCTCATCAAGGTATTTCCCTTTCCAAGAGAGGATTCCCACTTTAGCGGGGATGACAACTTCCACACCAAATGCAAGTATGAATGGGGTTTCCCTGTCGCTGCTCGTTGGGTAGTGTGGTAGGCCCAGATTATGGAGGGGAGCTCTTCCACCCACCTCCCTTGCGCAGACTCGAGTCGTGTTCTTAAGTTGTGCAATATTGTTCGATTCATGTTTTCCACCTAACCATTACTTTGGGGATGTGCCACTGACATAAACAAGATTTTAGGGGACAGGTCAGAGTAAAAGTTTTTGAAGCGCTTATTATCGAACTATCTCTCGTGGTCAGTGATTATGGCTCATAGGATTCCGAACTGGAAAACCACCAATGTCCAGACAAATCGTGTGATGTTTTGCTCGGTTATGTGGGTTAGGGCTTTGACCTCAACCCACTTAGTGAAGTAATCAATCACCACTAACAGGAATTTCTTTTGATCGGTTGCTGGAGGTAGAGGTCCCAAGATGTTTAGTCCCCACTGGGTGAAAGGGCAAGGACTTGTTAGAGGGGAGAGAAGATTAGATGGCATGTGAGGTACCCCCACGCACCGTTAGCACTTGCCACACCACTTGGCGAGCTCGATAGCATCCTTTCTCATAGTGGGCCAATAAAATCCTTGTCGTAGAGCCTTGTGAGCTAGAGCCCTGCTGGCTAGATGATTTCCACACACCCCTTCATGGATATCCCTTAGTAAGTACTCTCCTTCTTCATTACTCAAGACACCATAGGTACGGCAGCATTAAGGATCGTCTGTATAGCTCCTAGTTTACGAATGTGTATCTTTCCGCCTTCCTCCTTACCTTTAGAGACTCCTCTTTGTCCTCTGGTAAGGATCCAATAGAGAGTTATTGCACTAGATGCGCCCTCCAATCCCCCTCATTGATTTCAAATTCCAGCAAGTTAACACTGCCCTCCTCATATGAGTGTTTTTTGACTCACTCTAGGTAAATAGCATCCCTCCATTCCAAACTGGTGGCTGAGGCTAACTTCGCGAGTGCATCAGCCTTGGTGTTCTCGGATCTTGGCACGCTTTCTATATCAAAATGACTGAATGCTTTAGTATATTCTTGGGCCTTGGCAAGATACTTCTTCATTTTCTAATCCTTAGCCTCAAATTCCCCTTTCACTTGCTCCACCACTAAATGAGAATCACTTGACACCTTAATCTGTGCTACCCCTAGTGCTTCTGCCAAGCGTAGCCTTGCTCGTAAAGCTTTATACTCAACGTCATTATTTGTTGCTACGAAATCCAACTTTAATGCATATAGAGTCTCCGAACCGTCTGGTGTCGTGAGTATAAACCTCACTCCTCCTCCGACCATATTAGATGACCCGTCGATATGTAGCGTCCATACCTCCGATTTTCCAACTACCTCGGGGGGTCTTTTGACTGTGAAGTCGGCTAGCACTTGGGCCTTGACAGCAGGCTTTGGCAGGTATTGTATGTCAAACTCGCCCAATTCAATGGACCATTTCATCATCCTTCCTGAACTCTCTGGCCACTGAAGAATCTGCCTCAATGGTAGGTTTGTCAACACAATTACCTTGTGTGCCTGAAAGTAGGGCCTCAACTTTTTTGTGGCACAAATGATGGAGAAGGCCGCCTTTTCAATCATACTATAATTCCTCTCGGCTCCACTCAGCACCTTACTAGATTAGTATATGGGTCTGTGCTGCCTGCCTTCTTCTTGAACTAGGACCGAGCTGACCGCATTTGTCGTCGAAGCTATGTATAAGTAGAGATCTTCTCCCATCTCTGCCTTAGTTAGAGGAGGTGGAGAGCTAAGATACTCTTTGAGCTATTCGAAGGCTCGATTCTGCTCCTTCCCCCATTCAAATCCTCCTTTCTTCCTTAATGCCTTGAAGAACGGTAGGCCTTTGTCCCCTGAGCAGGAGACAAATTTGTTGAGGGAGGCTACCCTTCCTATCAATATTTGGATCTCCTTCTTCGTTCCTGGGGCCTCCATTTCTAGTAACGCCCTTATTTTTTTCAGTTTGGCTTCAATCCCTCTGTGCGTCACCATAAATCTAAGAAATTTTTCTGCAGAAACACCAAACACGCACTTCAAAAGGTTTAGTTTCATTTTTTACCTGCACAACAACTTAAACATCTCCCTCATATCTTTGTAGTGCTCCTCCGCTTTTAAATTTTTCACCAGCATGTCGTTTACGTATGCCTCCATCTTTTTTCCGAGTTGATCTTTAAATATCCTATTCACCAATCTCTGATATGTGGGCCCCATGTTTTTTAGTCCGAAGGGCATTACTCGGTAACAATATAGCCCTCTATCGGTGATAAAGCAGGTTTTCTCTTCATCTGTTCGATGCATTAGGATTTGGTTGCATCCCGAGTAGGCATCCACAAAGCTGAGAGGTTCATGCCCGGAGGTCAAATCCACCAGATGATCAATTCGGGGGAGAGGGAAGCTGTCCTTTGGACATGCCTTATTTAAGTCTTTGAAATCTATGCAGGTGCACCATTTTCCATTTGGCTTCCTTATTAGAACCACGTTGTTTAACTACTCAGGGTAGTTAACCTCCCTGACAAACTTGGCTTGCACTAGCTTCGTCACCACTTCATCAATTACCTTTACTCACTTCATCGCGAAGCTTCTTTTCTTCTATTTTATAGGTTGGTGGTTGGGGTCAACTTGCAACCTGTGCTGTATGATTGCAGGGTCAATACCCGACATATCTTTGGTCGACTAGGCGAACACGTCTGCAAATTCGCCTAGAAGCTCACTTAGTTTTGCTCTCAAGGTGTCAGGTAGGTGACTTTCGATCTGCACGCACCTCTCCTGGTTGCCTTTTATAGGTATAAGTGTGATTTCTTCATCCATCATGCTAATTTGGGGTATTCCCCCTTACTTCTAGGTCTTCTACATTTAAGGTCCCTTGTACTTCCGTTTTCCATTTTAGAGCCATTACATAGCAGTTCAGAGCCGCTACTTGATCTCCCTAGACCACCCCAGTCTCGTGCAAAGTAGCGAATTTTATCTTGATGTGGTACATTGATGTTACTACCCGGACCGCATTAAGCAAGGGGCAGCCTAGTATGATGTTGTATATTGATGGCAGGTCGACCACCAGGAATTTCGTCAGTGAAGTAACCTGTTGTGGGGTTGTCCGCATTGTTACCGGTAGGGCGATTATTCCCATAGGATGAACTACGTCCCCATCAAACCCGAACCAAGGGGTTGAGATTGGTTGAGTCATTCCTTTCCAATCTTCATTCCTTCAAGCACTGACTAGAACATAACATTGGACGAGCTCCAGTCATCTATCAACACACGTCTTACTTTGTAATTTGCCACTAGTAGGGAGAGTACTAGTGTCTTGTCATGTGGTTGTTGCACTCCTTCTTCGTTTCCAATGTTAAAGATGATAACATCATCTTGTTTGTTCCTTTTGCTGCTTGGTTCCCCTTTTTCCATTGAAAGTACCTACTTAGCATATCTTTCTTTTTTTTTTCATCAAAGGGTGAATGTGTATTGATCAAAGTATTTACAACTACTCTTGGCATCCCCAGGTCAAAACAAAAGGAACTAAGTTCCATACATACACATCTACATATGATTCTAAAGTTACATCAAAACCTGGGCATCCCCAGGGGCTAAACATAGCCAATCTAATACATTCCAAAATTCTCTCACATTAAGAAGTTTATGATTCAAATGTACATCAGAACACTTAATTAAGGGAGTACATATCAAACTTATCGAAGACAGCTATGTGAGTATGCCTCTTAATCACATTTACCATCTCAGGTGGGGAGATGGTATAGTTGTCAAATCTGCCTTTATTTCTGAAGTGCCATAGGAAATAGACCGTAGTAGCTAGTCCAATCCTTTTTCGCGCAGAGTGAATACCCTTGCCTTTAACTTCTTTGTGTAACCATTTCACTGCAGCTTTAATAGTGGACATCTCTCTTCTTAAGCCCCACCATCTTTTAATGGCATTCCATACCTTAGCCAAGAAGGAGCAATTGAAAAAAAAATGCTCCAATGTTTCAGGTTCAGATTTGTAGTACACGCACGTCTAATCAATCCCCTCACTTACCACTTTATCACATGTTGGAAGCTTCCCTTTCATTCCTAGCCACAAGTAGAAAGCATGCTTAGGAAGAATCCCATTGTACCATACTTCCCTAGCCCATGCGATTTTATGTTTTTTGCACCTCTAGAATTCATAACACTGGTGAGAGTCATCTTCCCACCTATTCAATACTTCTATAGTAGTTCCCACTCCTCCAGCCTTCTCCACCAGCTGGTCTCTAGTTACCAGCAGCTTCTTAAAAAGATTCAAGTCTTCCTTTTTTGCTGCAATATCCCATATGTTAGTATTACTCAAGTAGGTTTGGTGGATCCACTTCGACCATAATGCATCCTTTTTTGATTGGATGTTCCATAGAGTTTTAGTCAAAAAGGCCTTGTTCCGTGAGTTCAAATCTAATACACCTAGCCCTCCATTAGCTTTTGGAAGACAGATTTCCTGCCAAGCCACTAGTGGCTTCCTTCTTCCGCCCCACAAAAAAACCGTGCAGAGTTTAATTATCTGGTTTATTATATTCAAGGGAATGGGAAAGATGGCCAGCCAAAAGCATTCCACACCTTGAATAATTGAGTTTATAATCTCCAACTTCCTTGCATATGACAGTGAATGCACATGCCACTCTTTGAGCAAATTTGAGATGCAATTTATCAGAGGGCGATAATGTGCAGCATTTAATCTGGATGACAGGAGAGGGATGCCCAGGTATCTAAATGGAAACTCACCCAAGCTAAAACCAGTTAAGGTCATTATTCTCTCCAGTTCTTGCTCCTTAATTCCGACCTGATACAAATTAGATTTCATACCATTAGCTGCCAATCCAAAGCAGTAGGAGAATCTGTTCAAGCATTCCATTAAGTACCCCACAGACCTTGAGTCACCTTATGAAAATAATATTAGATCATCAGAAAACACTAGATGAGTAATTCTTAACTTTTCACATCTAGGGTTGAATTTAAAATGAAATATACCTTCCACTGATTTCAGCTGTCTTGAGAGGTACTCCATACATATGGCAAATAATAGGGGAGGGGAGGGGATCACCTTGTTTAAGATCTTTTATCCCTTTAAAGAATCCAAACATTCTACCATTTAATGAGATGGAATAAGAAGTGGAGGACACACACTCCATGGTCCACTGTACCATCTCAGAGGGGAAGTTTAAGTGCTCCAACATTTCAGCAAGAAAGGACCAGGAAACAGTGTCATAAGCCTTCTTTAAATCAATTTTCAATAGAGATCTGGGAGAGATCCTGTTCCTTGCATACCCTCTAACCAACTCTTGGACTAAATAAATATTCTCAACCATACTTCTTTTTTTCACAAATGCAGCCTGAGTTGGATTAATCTGATCCTCCAAACCATACTTAATTCTAGCTTCTATTATCTTTGAAATAATTTTGTATATCACACTGCAGCAAGAAATGGGTCTGTAACCATTGACTGAAGAGGCATGACTTGATTTAGGTATTAGAGTTATAGTAGTGTGGTTGAACTACTTTAATAATCGACCACTGTAAAAGAATTCCTTTACTGCTTGTACTACTTCCATTCCCACTGTGCTGCATGCCCTTTTAAAGAAGCAAGCAAAGTAACCATCTGGTCCTAGGGATTTCCTATCTTCAATGCTAAACAGGGTACCCCTTATTTCCTTATCTAATACTGGAGTCAACATATGATGTCTCATATTTTCACTCAAAACAGGCCCTTTTAATGCTTAGCATATCTTTTGCGAGCTCCTCTGTTGTCTACACCACTAGCAGATCCTCTAAAGATCACCGCAATTTCCCCTATGATATGTTCTTTCTTCTCGTCCCCATTAGGTCTTTTCTATTCGCGAGGTTCCCCTTACCGATCTTTTTTCTTTATGAATCTTGACAGGTATCCCCTTTTGATTAAGGCTTCAATCTCGTTATTTAGTTGAATACACTCCTATGTATTGTGCCCATGATCCCTATGGAATTGACAAAACTTGGACATGTTGCATTTATATGAAGGGGTCTGCATAGGTTCGGGCCATGAGACATAGTTTTTCTTCGTTAAATGCATCAACACATCAGACCCCAGTGCGTTTAGAGGTGTATAGGTGGAAAACTTACTGGACTGCCCTCTCATCTTAGACTTGGCAAGCAGCGTATTGGTCTCTTGTCTCTTAGTGGGTCTAGAGGGTTCTCCCGTCTGCTGACTATTACCTTTCCTTTTTAGGTTGATGCAATTTCCTTTGGTGTCCATCATTTCTTCGAGGTTGATGTACTTTTGTGCTCTGGCCATCAATTCTCCCATATTAGTCGGCAGATTCTTCCCTAAAGAGTACAGGAAGTCTGGGCTAAAGGGCCGTGGTCAGAGTTGCCAAAGCCACCCCCATGTCTAGGTTGTGGATCTCCAGGGTCACAGTGTTGAAATGATGCATGAACTTCTTAAGTGTCTCCCTTTCTCCCTGGACCATGCTCATTAGATGGGCTGATGATTTGACGATTCTCTGACCACTTAGGAAGTGGCCGGTGAATAGTTGTTCCATCTCTGAGAAGGAGTTAATCGATCCGGGTCGCAGGGTCCGGTACCAATCCCTGGCACTACCTTTAAGAATTGTTGCGAAAACTCGGCACATGATGGCGTCAAGAGCACCTTGCAACTGCATCAACACTCTGAAGGTGTCCAAATGGTCGATTGGATCGGATAGACCCTCGTATCTTTCAAAAGTTGGCATCTTGAATTTGCTCCATAGTGAAACCTCCATCACTTCTTTGGTGAATGGTGGCTCCGAGGACCTTAGAGATGCTTCCCTGTAGAAGGGGTTGGTCTTGCCTTCTTTCATCATTTTCTCTATTTGGTCTATTTTCTTAATCTTTTCTTCCAGCTCTGTGGATCTTTGTTAGTTGACTCCTACGCTATTCGCGTTTTCTACCTTCTGGTTAAGGTAGGTTTTATCCTCACCCTCCTTTGGCTAATCTATTTTCTTGGTTGCGTCGGGACTCACCTATTGTTAATGGAGGACATGCCCTTCCCAAATTTTTTAGTGTAAGAGTAGGTTGAACATATCCTTCATTTTCTTTTGAAAAGCAGGGAATTCTTCCTTGGTGACCCCCGATGGTTGTGCAGGTGTGGAGTGAATGGATTGGGGAGAATCTTTTCTAGCGATAAGACTAGAGCTAGAACTGCATGTGGTTGGCATGGTTTGAATATCGGAGGTCGAGAGCAAGATGATCACCTCTTTGAAGCAATTTCCCACAAATGACGCCAGCTGTTGCGGGATAAAATCAGCGAGACTGCTCTTTCGACTTTCGTTAACCTGAAAAAGGGAAAAGAAAGAGAGGCTTGGAGGACCTGGGGTGTACTCCGGGGGATTGCTCTGATGCCTAAGTAAGGAAATGCTTCAGAGAGGCTAAAGGCAATAGTAATAATGGGTGTCGAATGACTTACCTTAGCCTCTTCCCTGCGTCCCTTCTTATAGCAACTAGGGTTGACACTGGGGTTGAATTGTCTTTATGGTGCGGGGGCGTGAATCACTCTCGGGTCATAAAGTACCTACGTGTATCACTTCGATCGTTTAAGGTGCCGGCATGGATCTCTCCCCCTCTTTATTGGGTGGGAGTTAATTGCTCTTTCTAGAAGGTCTGATTTGGGGAGCGATGACTAGACGTTAACATTCTCATATTAACTGATATATTTCAGGCACATCAAGATTTTTAATAATTCAAACAAATAATAATGTAGAGTTATATTAAATTTTATCTAAGTTTACAAAAAATTAAATTTAAAGCTTGAAATTTATGCTTATAGATGATCTATAAGTAGTTTATAGATCATCAACACACGTCTTACTTTGTAATTTTCCACCAGTGGGGAGAGTACTAGTGCGTCATCATGTGGTTGTTGCACTCCTTCTTCGTCTGCACTGTTAAATATGATAACATCATCTTGTTTATTTCTTTTGCCGCTTGGTTCCCATATTTCCGTTGAAAGTACCTACTTAGCATATCTTTTGTGAGCTCCTCCGTTGTCTCCACCACTAGCAGATCCTCCAAAGATCACCACGATTTCTCCTATAATCTCTTCTTCCTTCTCGTCCCCATTGGGTCTCTTCTGTTCGTGAGGTTCCCCTTATCGATCTTCCTTCTTTATGAATCTTGACAGGTATCCCCTTTTGATCAAGGATTCAATCTCGTTCTTTAGTTGAATACACTCCTTTGTATCGTGCCCATGATCCCTATGGAATTGACAGAATTTGGGCATGTTGCGTTTATATGAAGGGGTCCGCATAGGTTCGAGCCATGAGATATAGTCTTTCTTCCTTATACACATCAGCACATTAGACCGCGGTGCGTTTAGAGGTGTATAAATGGAGAACTTACTGGATTGCCCTTTCGTCTTAGAGCTGGCGAGCAGCATATTGGTCTCTTGTCTCTTAGTGGGTTTAGAGGGTCTCCTGTCTCCCGACTATTACCTTTCCTTTTTAGCTCGATGCAATTTCCCCTAGTGTCCATCATTTCTTTGAGGTTGATGTACTTTTGTGCTCTGGCAATCAATTCTCCTATATCAGCCGGTGGCTTCTTCCCTAAAGAGTACAAGAAGTTTTCGAGCTGAAGGTCCGTGGTCAAAGCTGCCAAAGCCACCCCCATGCCTACATTGTGGATCTCTAGGTCGCGGTGTTGAAGTGATGCATGAACTTCTTAAGCATCTCCCTTTCTCCCTGGACCATGCTCATTAGATGGGCTAATATTTTGATGATTCTCCGACTACTGAGGAAGTGGCCGATGAACAGCTGTTCCATCTCCAAGAAGGAGCCAATCAATCCAGGTCGTAGGGTCCGGTACCAATCCTTGACACTACCTTTAAGGGTTGCTGCGAAAGCTTAGCACATGATGGCGTCAGGAACGCCTTGCAACTACATCAACACCCTGAAGGTGTCCAAATGGTTGATTGGATCGGACAGACCCTCGTACCTTTCAAAAGTTGGCATCTTGAATTTGCTCTGCGGTGGAACCTCCATCACTTCTTTGGTGAATGGTGGCTTTGAGGACCTTAGAGATGCTTCCCCATAGAAGGGGTTGGTCTTGTCTTCTTTCATAATTTTCTTTATTTGGTATATTTTCTTAATCTTTTCTTCCAGCTTCGTTGATCTTTGTTGGTTGATTCCTATTCTATTCGTGTCTTCTACCTTCTTGGTGAAGTAGGTTTTATCCTCACCCTCCTTTGGCTTATCTGCTTTCTTGGTTGTGTCGGGACTCGCCTGTTGTTGATGGGGGACATGCCCTTCCTGACTCTTTTTATGTAAGGGCAGGTTGAACATATCCTCCATTTTCTTTTAAAAAGCAAGGAATTCTTCCCCGGTGACTCCCGATGGTTGTGCAGCTGTGGAGTGAATTGATTGGGGCGACTCTTTTACGGTGGCAGGACTAGAGCTAGAACTGTATGTGGTTGGCATGGTTTGAATGTCGGAGGTCGAGAGCAAGATGATCACCTCTCAAGAGCAATTTCCCACAAACGACGCCAACTATTGCGAGATAAAATGAGCGAGATTATTCTTTCGACTTCCGTAGACCTAAAAAAGGGGAAAGAAAGAGATGCTTGGGGGACCCCAGGTGTACTCCGGGGGATCGCTCTGATGCCTAGATAAGGGAATGCTTCAGAGAGGCTAAAGGCAACAGTAAGAATGGGTGTTAAATGACTTACCTTGGCCTCTTCCCCGCGTCCATTCTTATTGTGGCTAGGGTTGACCCTAGGGTTGAATTGTCTTTATGGTGAGAGGGCATGAATCGCTCCCGGGTCATAAAGTGTCTGTGTGTATCACTCCGATAGTTTAAGGCGCCGGCATGGATCTCTCCCCCTCTTTATTGGGTGGGAGTTGATTGCTCTTACCAGAAGGTCTAACTTGGGAAGCGATGACTAGGTGTTGACCACCTCATATTAGCTGATATATTTTAGGCACGTTAAGATTTGTAATAATTCAGACAAAAGATAATGTAGAGTATTATTAAATTTTATCTAAATTTACAAAAATTTAAATTTAAAGCTTGAAATGTATGCTTATAGATGATCTATAAGTATTTTATTACAAAGCTTTAATTAATTAATGTCGTACATATTAAATTTTATCTTTTAATTTTAAAAAATATGTTCCAATAAACTTGTACATATATTGGGGCATATTTCTAGCTATTATATAATTGTTGTGTGCTTGTGTTTTCATTTTGTTCATTTTAGGATACTAAAAAAGAAAATTTATATTGATACATGACAATTTACACTTTCCTCGTCATACCTTGCAATATGTCTTTTGCCTGAGAATCTCAAATAAATTCACACCCATCATAACTAATTCTTAGTTTTTAGTTTGTTTCTATAATTTTTTACAAGAATCGGCCCAATAAAAATCATGATAAATTATCAAGTTATTGCATCATTTTTGAGTGATTGTCAAAAAAATAGCTCTAAAATATAATTATAAATTAAAAACATCTAAAATTAAAGAAATATTTAATCATTTTCGAAATATGGTTCTCATTAATGATAGAATTTTTTTTTTATTTTCAACCAAAAAAAAAAAGCATTACTTTCTTCAATGACTAAAACATTCCCTATAAAATCCACTTGATGGTAAAAAAAAAAAAATGCAAATTTCCCTTATGTTTCAAAAAACCTTCGAGGTCCACCCTTGACATTTGATTTACGAGACACACATGTTCTTTATTGTGTTTGTCCTTCACCCAATCTTAGTAGAGATTCACGTTTTTTTGTTTAATATAATGGAAAGTCCATTAAAAATTTGAAATCTTTAGTAAATTTATGTCTATTTACCAAATCTTAGTGGTAGTTATTGAATTTTTATTAAAAAAAATTTAGGGGAATTGCATGTTTGTTCACCAACCCTTTGAGACAATAAGGGTTCACTTATTTTTGAAAGTTTTTTTTTCTATTTTTATATTTTAAATTTCTAAAGGTTTATAAAAATTTTGCTTACTTTTCAGCTTTTTAAGAATTGTATTAAAAAGGGTAGAAAATGAATAGTGTGTTTGAATATTCAAAATAAAATTTTTATTTTTAAATTTTAAAATGATTACAAACAAGATAGTTTTTTTTTTTTTTTTAATTTCTAAGTTTTGCATAAGTTAATATTTGGAATCATAGTTTTTTAGGTTTCAATTTATATTTTAGTGTAGATTTAGAAGAAATTTTACACATGATCCTCATAAATTAAAGTTAAAGATTCAAATAATACACTTCTATATGGAAAGTAAAAGTTGGAAATCTAAAAAAAATAGTGAAATTTTTTTTTTTCAACTTTTCTATACATAAATTTGAAAAATAAAGTGGCATTTTTATAATTATTTTGAAAAAAATGATCCCTATGTAATTGATAGGAATCCCCTTTTAATCAAGGCTTCAACCTCGTTCTTTAGCTAAATACACTCTTCTGTACCGTGCCCATGATCCCTATGGAATTGACAGAACTTGGACATATTGCGTTTATATGAAGGGGTCCGCATAGGTTCGAGCCTTGAGACATAGTCCTTCTTCCTTATATGCATCAACACATTAGATCGCGGTGTGTTTAAAGGTGTATAGGTGGGGAACTTACTGGACTGCCGTCTCGTCTTAGAGCTGGCGAGCAACGTACTGGTCTCTTATCTCTTTGTGGGTTTAGAGGGTTCTCTCGTCTCCCGACTATTACCTTTCCTTTTCAGCTCAATGCGATTTTCCCTCGTGTCCATAATTTCTTCGAGGTTGATGTACTTCTGTGCTCTGGCCATCAATTCTCCTATATCAGCCGGAGGCTTCTTCCCTAAAAAGTACAGGAAGTTTTTGGGCTGAAGGTTCATGGTTAGAGCTACCAAAGCCACCCATATGTCTAGGTTTCAGATCTCCAGGGTCGTAGTGTTGAAGCGATGCATGAAATTCTTAAGCGTCTTCCTTTCTCCCTGGACCATGCTAATTAGATGGGCTGATGTTTTGACTATTCTTCGATTAATGAGGAAGTGGCCGGTGAACAGCTGTTCCATCTCTGAGAATGAGCCAATCGATCCGGGTCACAAGGTCTGGTACCAATCCCTAGCACTACCTTTAAGGGTTGTTGCAAAAGCTTGGCACATGATGGCGTCAAGAGCGCCTTGCAACTACATCAACACCCTGAAGGTGTCCAAATGGTCGATTGGATCGGACAGACTCTCGTACCTTTCAAAAGTTGACATCTTGAATTTGTTCAGCAGTGGAACCTCCATCACTTCTTTGGTGAATGGTGGCTCTGAGGACCTTAGAGATGCTTCCCCGTAGAAGGGGTTGGTCTTGCCTTCTTTCATCATTTTCTCTATTTGGTCTATTTTTTTAATCTTTTCTTCCAGCTCCATGGATATTTATTGTTCAACTCTTACGCTATTCACGTCTTCTACCTTCTTGGTGAGGCAGGTTTTATCCTCACCCTCCTTTGGCTTATCTGCTTTCTTAGTTGCGTCGGGACTCACCTGTTGTTGATGGGGGACATGCCCTTCCTGACTCTTTTGCTGCAAGAGTAGGTTGAACATATCCTCCATTTTCTTTTGAAAAGTAAGGAATTCTTCCCTAGTAACCCCCGATGGTTGTGAAAGAATTGAGTGAATGGATTGGGGCAACTTTTTTCCGGCGGTAAGACTAGAGCTAGAACTGCATGTGGTTGGCATGGTTTGAATGTCGGAGGTTGAGAGCAAGATGATAACCTCTCAAAAGCAATTTCCCATAGACGGCGCCAACTGTTGCGAGATAAAATCATCGAGACTGCTCTTTCGACTTCCGTTGACTTGAAAAAGGGGAAAGAAAAAGAGACTTGGTGGACCCGGGGTGTACTCCGGGGGATCGCTCTGATGCCTAAGTAAGGGAGTACTTCAGAGAGGCTAAAGGAAACAGTAAGAATGGGCGACGAATGACTTACCTTGGCCTCTTCCCCGCGTCGCTTCTTATAGCGGCTAGGGTTAACCCTAGGGTGGAATTGTCTTTATGGTCTGGGGGCATGAATCGCTCCCCGGTCATAAAGTGCCTGCGTGTATCACTCCAATAGTTTAAGGCGTCGGCGTGGATCTCTCCCCCTCTTTATTGGGTGGGAGTTGATTGCTCTTTCCAGAAGGTCTGACTTGGGGAGCAATGACTAGGCATTGACCTCCTCATATTAGCTGATATATTTTAGGCATATCAAGATCTGTAATAATTCCGACAAAAGATAATGTAGAGTTATATTAAATTTTATCTAAATTTACAAAAATTTAAATTTAAAGCTTGAAATTTATGCTTATAGATGATCTACAAGTATTTTATTATAAAGCTTTATTTAATTGATGTCATACATATTAAAGTTAGTTTTTATTTTAATTTTAAACAATATGTTCCAATAAACTTGTACATACATTGGGGCATATTTCTAGCTATTATATAATTGTTGTGTGCTTGTGTTTTTATTTTGTTCATCTTAGCATGCTAAAGAAGAAAAATTATATTGATACCTGACAATTTACACTTTCCTCATCATACATTGCAATGTGTCTTTTGCCTGAGAATCTCAAATAAATTCACACCCACCCTAACTTCCTTTATCACATATTGCTATTTATAATAAGAAAAAAAGAAAAGAAATAAAAGCCGATATAAAGCATGTGCAAACAACTAGTTTACATTAGTTATTTAGAGTTTTGAGTTTAGACAAATTTAAATTTAAAAGCTTGAAATTTATGCTTATAGATGATCTGTAAGTATAATATTATTATAAAGCTTTATTTAATTAATGCCATACATTTTAATTAAAAAATATGTTCCAACAAACTTGTACATATATTGGGGCATGTTTCTAGCTAATACATAACTATTGTGTGCATGCGTTTTTATTTTTTCATTAGAGTATACTAGAGAAGGAAAATTATATTGAGAGATGGCAATTTTTAGTGAAAATTTTTAATTTATTTGAATCTGTATCTCCCTAAGATGGCAAATATAATTTCTCATTAGAAAGTTAAATTAGGTAGCTAAGAGAAATTATTATTTAATAAATTAAATTTCTTAAATAGGCACCTATTATAATTTATTTAATAATAAGTGATGATATTTTAGTATTTCATTCTAGTAGGGAGTTTTTCTTAAGTAAGTAGGATAAATTCTATCATTTAATTCCCAAACATTCCATATAAACCCCTTGTTAATTGAACCCTGTGTTAATTGAATTTGAAAATTAAGGGTACATTGGGGGTACATTGGGGCGCCTTCTGTTTGTTAGTAGTTTTCTATTTGTATTTTCTCATCTGATGTGACAAAAATTAATGTTAATTTTTTTAGTTTTCATTGTTACTATAAACAACTATTGTCACAATATTTTAATATCCAAAATAACTTTTATATGAGGATTAAAGCAGTTTAATTTAAATTAAAATAAAATGATCATGTGAATTTAAATATAATTAAAATATAAATATTTATAAATTTTATAAAAATAATTAAAAAAAATGCTTTTAGATCATTATTTGATTCAAGTAAAAAGTTGAACATTCACATAATCTTTTAATTATGTTTCAAAAATTATTTTTGTTTTGGGCATATTAACTAAAATTCGGCTAATTTTCAGTTTTTAGTTTGTTTCTATAATTTTTTACAAGAATCGGCCCAATAAAAATCTTGACAAATTATCAAGTTATTGCATCATTTTTGAGTGATTGTCAAAAAAATAACTCTAAAATATAATTATAAATTAAAAAAATATCCAAAATTAAAGAAATGTTTATTCATTATTGAAATATGATTTCTCATTAATGATAGGATTTTTTTTATTTTCAACAAATAATAAAAAGGACATAAATATGACAAAAACATTGGTCCCCATTAGTGTCGTGCCTGAAAGCACCCTCATTTCTATTTTTTCTTGACCAAAGAGATTAGAAAAAGAAAAGCATGGACTTGACAATGAATATAAGGAAAATTAATTATGTACCCAATCTTGACCTACTGCATCACATGGTCTCTTGTGTGTTTTTATTTTCACACACCAAGATTTTCTTTTTTTCTTTTTTTTTATTCACAAGAAATTATAAAAAAGAATTTTCTTTATGTCTTGTTTCATCTATTGCTAAAGTGCTCGTCATGCGATGATAACATTTTTTATTTTTTATTTGAAAAAAAGAATTTTGTATAGATTAGAATAAGTTGTTACATGAGATATTAGTATAGGATGTGAGCAGAATACATGAATATAACAATTCTTAGTTCATGTCGTAGGAGCACATTAAATTTACTATCTAAAAAAATATATGATAAAAAAGCATTAATCTCTTTTAAGGTTTGAAAAAAAAATGTGAACATCCTATCTTGAATATCTTTTGAAATTTGGTATAAAAAAAAAAAAATGCAAATTTCCCTTATGTTTCAAAAAACCTTCCAGGTCCACCCTTGACATTTGATTTACGAGACACACATGTTCGTTATTGGGTTTGTCCTTCACCAAATCCGAGTAGAGATTCACGTCATTTTTTTTAATATAATGGAAAGTCCATTAAAAATTTGAAATCTTTAGTAAATTTATGTCTATTTACCAAATCTTAGTGGCGGTTATTGAATTTTTATTAAAAAAAATTTAGGGGAATTGCATGTTTGTTCACCAAAACTTTGAGACAATAAGGGTTCGCTTATGCCCCCACAGGCATGGCGTGGAGGAAAGGCATCAAAACTTAGGAAGGAGCATCGAGGGTTCAATTCCAGGTAGATACACTCACGAAGCCAGCAGTATTTGTGGATGGTGAGAATTTATTCTTTGAGCCAACATAGACTGTGCATGGTGAGAGTTCGCTCTGTGAGTCAGCAAGGACCGTGGATGGTGAGAGTTCTTTGTGAGTCGGTGGGGACTGTGGATAGTAATGGAGATGTGTCTCGGGGTCAAGTAGGCCGAACGTCCAACTGATGCATGGAAGTCATGTTCGCATTTCAAACTTTACCTGATCAGTGAGACCTTAGGGGAGGACGCTGATCCGTAAGTTTGGTGCCGCACTAGGGGGTCCGAAAAGCTTGTTGGTGGCTGAAGTTCCTATGTAATAAAAAATAATAATAAATAAGCATTCACTTATTTTTGAATTTTTTTTTCTATTTTTAAATTTTAATTTTCTAAAAATTTATAAAAATTTAGCTTACTTTTCAATTTTTTTAAGAATTGTATTAAAAAGGGTAGAAAATGAATAGTGTGTTTGAATATTCAAAATAAAATTTTTATTTTTAAATTTTAAAATAATCACAAACAAGACAGTTTTTTTTTTTTATAATTTATAAGTTTTGCATAAGATAATATTTGGAATCATAGTTTTCAAGATTTCAATTTAGATTTTAGTATATATTTAGAAGAAATTTTAGACATAATCCACATAAATTAAAGTTTAAGATTCTAATTCCACACTTCTATATGGAAAGTATAAGTTGGAAATCTAAAAAAATATTGAAAAAAAAAATATTTTTTTCAACTTTTCTATACATAAATTTGAAAAATTGAAAAATAAAGTGGCATTTTTATAATTATTTAAAAAATGAAACTATTTTCACAAGTAAATAGTGTCAAATTTGTTTATTTTTGTTGATTTAATTCATATAAATGTTATAAAACATAATGAATTAGGAGTGTAATGAAGTAAAAAAGTTATACTAGGAACATGTCAAACTGGTGCAATCGATCCCACTATATTCCCTTGCATCCATAAGTACCAAACATTGCATTTATAACTTTCATAGACTTAAGTTGCAATATGCCCTTTGATGGAGAATCTTAAATAAATTCACGCCCATCATAACTTCCTTTATCACAAATTGCTATCGATTATTGAAGTGTTCTTTGGAAAGGAAAAATAAAAAATAAAGTTGGTATAAAACATTTGTAGGCAACTATTTTACATTAATCATTTGATGCTTTGAGTTTGGACATTAAATTTAGATTTTTTTCGGGATAAAATCAGTGAGACTGCTCTTTCGACTTCCGTTGACCTAAAAAAAGGAAAAGAAAGAGAGGCTTGGAGGGCCCGGAGTGTACTTCGGGGGATCGCTCTAATGCCTAAGTAAGGGAATGCTTTAGAGAGGCTAAAGGCAACAGTAAGAATGGGTGTCGAATGACTTACCTTGGCCTCTTCCCCGCATCCCTTCTTTATAGTGCGGGGGTGTGAATTGCTCCGGGGTCATAAAGTGTCTGCGTGTATCATTCCGATCGTTTAAGGTGTCAGTGCGGATCTCTCCCCCTCTTTATTGGGTGGGAGTTGATTGTTCTTGCCAGAAGGTCTGACTTGGGGGGCGATGACTAGGCGTTAACCTCCTCATATTAGCTGATATATATTAGGCACATCAAGATTTGTAATAATTCAGACAAAAGATAATGTAGAGTTATATTAAATTTTATCTAAATTTATAAAAATTTAAATTCAAAGCTTGAAATTTATGCTTATAGATGATCTATAAGTATTTTATTATAAAGCTTTATTTAATTCCCAAACATTCCATGTAAACCCCTTGTTAATTGAACCCTATGTTAATTGAATTTGAAAATTAAGGGTACATTGGGGTGCCTTCTGTTTGTTAGTAGTTTTCTATTTGTATTTTCTCATGATGTGACAAAAATTAATGTTAATTTTTGTAGTTTTCATTGTTACTACAAACAACTAATGTCACAATATTTTAATATCCAAAATAACTTTTATATGAGGATTAAAGCACTTTAATTTAAAATAAAATAAAATGATCATGTGAATTTAAATATAATTAAAATATAAATATTTATAAATTTTATAAAAAAAATTTTTAAAAATTCTTTTGAGTCATTATTTGATTCAAGTAAAAAGTTGAACATTCACATAATCTTTTAATTATGTTTCAAAAATTATTTTAGTTTTGGGCATACTAACTAAAATTCTACTAATTTTCAGTTTCTAGTTTGTTTCTATAATTTTTTACAAGAATCGGCCCTATAAAAATCATGATAAATTATCAAGTTATTGCATTATTTTTGAGTGATTGTCAAAAAAATCAGTCTAAAATATAACAATAAATTAAAAAATATCCAAAATTAAAAAAATATTTAGTCATTATCGAAATATGGTTTCTCATTAATGATGGGATTTTTTTATTTTTGAAAAAAAAAAAGGACATATATGACAAAAAAATTGGTCCCCATTAGTGTCATGCCCGGAAGCACTCTCATTTCTATTTTTTCTTGACCAAAGAGATTAGAAAAAGAAAAGCATGGACTTGACGATGAATATAAGGAAAATTCAGTATGTACCCAATCTTGACCTAATGCATCATATGGTCTCTTGTGTGTTTTTATTTTCACACGCCAAGATTTTCTTTTTTTCTTTTTTATTCCCATGAAATTATAAAAAAAGAATTTTCTTCATGTCCTGTTTTATCTATTGCTAAAGTGCTCATCATGCGATGATAACACTTTTTCTTTTTTATTTGAAAAAAATAATTTTGTATAGATTAGAATAAGTTGTTACATGAGATATTAGTATAGGGTGTGGGCAGAATACATGAATATAACAATTCTTAGATCATGTAGTAGGAGTACATTAAATTTACAATCTAAAAAAAATATGATAAAAAAGCATTAATCTCTTTTAAGGTTTGGTAAAAATAAATAAATTTTCCCTTATGTTTCAAAAAACCTTCCAGGTCCACTCTTGACATTTGATTTATGAGACACACATGTTCCTTATTGGGTTTGTCCTTCACCAAATCTTAGTAGAGATACGCGTCTTTTTGTTTAATATAATTGAAATCTTTAGTAAATTTATGTTTATTTACCAAATCTTAGTGACGGTTATTGAATTTTTATTAAAAAAAATTTAGGGAAATTGCATGTTTGTTCACCAAACCTTTGAGACAATAAGGGTTCGCTTATTTTTGAATTTTTTTTCTATTTTAAAATTTTTAATTTTCTAAAGATTTATAAAAAAATTTAGCTAACTTTTCAATTTTTTAAGAATTGCATTAAAGAGGGTAGAAAATGAATAGTGTGTTTGAATATTCAAAATAAAATTTTTATTTTTAAATTTTAAAATAATCACAAACAAGACAATTTTTTTTAATTTCTAAGTTTTGCATAAGATAATATTTGGAATCATACTTTTTTAGATTTCAATTTAGATTTTAGTGTAGATTTAGAAGAAATTTTACACATAATCCACATAAATTAAAGTTTAAGATTCAAATTCCACACTTCTATATGGAAAGTAAAAGTTTGAAATCTAAAAAAATAATGAAAAAATTTTTTTTTTTCAACTTTTCTATACATAAATTTGAAAAATTGAAAAATAAGTGGCATTTTTATAATTATTTAAAAAAAATGAAACTATTTTCACAAGCAAGTAGTGTCAAATTTGTTTATTTTTGTTTATTTATTTCATATAAATGTTATAAAACATAATGAATTAGGAGGCGAATGAAGTAAAAAGTTATATTAGGAACATGTCAAACTAGTGTCCTTGCATCCATAAGCACCAAACACTGTATTTATAACATTCCTAGTCTTAAGTTGCAGTATGCCCTTTGATTGAGAATCTTAAATAAATTCACACCCATCATAACTTCCTTTATCACAAATTGCTATCAATAATTGAAGTGTTCTTTGGAAAGGGAAAAATAAAAATTAAAGTATGTATAAAACATTTGTAGGCAACTATTTTACATTAATCATTTGAAGCTTTGAGTTTGGACATTAAATGTAGATTTTTTTCAAGAAAAAATTAGTGAGACTGCTCTTTCGACTTCCGTTGACCTGAAAAAAGGAAAAGAAAGAGAGGCTTGGAGGGCCCGGAGTGTACTTCGGGGGATCACTCTAATGCCTAAGTAAGGGAATGCTTTAGAGAGGCTAAAGGCAACAGTAAGAATGGGTGTCGAATGACTTACCTTGGCCTCTTCCCCGCGTCCCTTCTTATAGCGGTTAAGCTTGACCCTGGGGTTGAATTGTCTTTATGGTGCGGGGACGTGAATCACTCGCGGGTTATAAACTGCCTGCGTGTATCACTCTGATCATTTAAGGCACCAGCGTGGATCTCTCCCCCTCTTTATTGGGTTGGGGTTGATTGCTCTTACTAGAAGGTCTGACTTGGGGAGCGATGACTAGGCGTTGACCTCCTCATATTAGCTTATATATTTTAGGCACATCATTTATCCCCCTTAGTTTCAAATTTCTTAAAGGAATTTTGAAAGTAGCTGTGTCTTCTTATCGTATGCACTAGTTGTTCTCCTTTTTTTTTTTTCATGAATCCCTACTGCTTGGAGCGTGGATCCCGACCTAGTTCGACTTGTCCACGTGGATGGCGGATCTTCGGACAACTTGCCTTGCCAAGAGGGGCATGGTGTGACTTTTTCGAGCTGCTCCAAGGGACGATGGCTGATCTGAGCCGTTGATGAGGTTCGAATGGCTCCCGAGCCAGCCTCGATAGGGTTTGGCTGGTCCGAGCTGTTGTTGGGCACCGCCTATGCTGAGCTACTCCTAGAAGCCCTTTTTTTAGAGTTATTGCTTCGAGGCTTTTTTTCGAGTTCGAGCCATTGCTTCAAGGCCTCTTGTGGAGCTAGATTTGCCGAGCTGCTTTCTAGAGCTTTTTTTTTTTTTTTTTTTCGGTGAGCTGTTGCTCTGTGGTTCTTTTGCTGAGCAGGTTTTTGCCAAGTTGTTCTTCGGAGCAATCTTTGCCGAGCTATTGCTCTAAGGCTTTTTTGCCAAGCAGGTTTTTGCTAAGCTGCTCTTAGAAGCAATCTTTGCCGAGCTATTGTTCCAAGGCTTTTTTGCCAAGCTGATTTTGCCGAACTGCTCTTCGGAGCATTTTGGCGAGCCATTGCTTCGAGGCTTTTTTGTCGAGCTGCTCTCCGGAGCATCTTACCAAGCTGTTGCTTTGAGGCTCTTTTGCCGAGCTGATTTTGCCGAGCAGCTCTCCAGAGCATTTTGCCAGGCCATTGCTTCGAGGCTCTTTTGCCGAGCTGCTCTTCAGAGCAATCTTTGTCGAGCTGTTGCTCTAAGGCTTTTTTGCGGAGCTACTCTCTAGAGCAATCTTTGCCGACTGTTATTCCAAGGCTTTTTTTTTTTTAGCATAACTTTTCCGAATCACTCTCTAGAGCAATCTTTGCAGAGCTGTTACGCCAAGGTTTTTTTATAGAGCTGCTCTTCAGAGCAATCTTTGTCGAGCCACTACTTTCAGGCTCTTTTGCTGAGCAGATTTTTGTCGAGCTGCACTTGGGAGCAATCTTTTCTGAGTTGTTGCTCCAAGGCCTTTTTACCAACCTGTTGCTCCCACGCTTTTTTACTGAGCAGATTTTCACTGAGCTGCTCTCTGAAGCAATCTCTACCGAGCTGCTATGCCAAGGCTTTTTGCCGAATAGGTTTTTTCCGAACTATTGCGCCAAGGCTTTTTTGCCAAGCAGGATTTTTTCGAACTGCTCCTCGAAGCAATCTTTGCTGAGTCGTTGCTTCGAGGCTCTTTTGCCAAGAAGATTTTTGCCGAGCTGTTGCTCTAAGGCTTTTTCGCCGAGATGTTGCGACAAGACTTTTTGTCGAGTAGGTTGTTGTCGAGCTGCTCTTTGGAGCAATCTTTGTTGAGCTATTGGGTGCTCGCTGGCTTGATGAGCCGCGCTTATCAATTGAGCCTTATCTACCTAATGAGCTGTGCTCATTTGTTGGGCAGCTGTGTGCCTCACGAGTGGTGCTCATCAGTTAGGCCTTATCTTCCTAATGAGTTGTGCTCATTTGTTGGGCGTTTGCATGACCTCACGAGCGATACTCGTCAGTTGAGCCTCGTCTTCCTAATGAGCTGTGCTCATTTGTTGGGTGGTTGCGTGGCCTCACGAGTTGTGCTCATCAGTTGGGCCTTATCTGCCTAATGAGTTGTGCTCATTTATTGGAAGGTTGTGTGGCCTCACGAGTCATGCTCGTCAGTTGGGCCTCGTCTGCCTAATGAGCTGTGCTTATTTGTTGGGCGGTTGCATGGCCTCACGAGTCGTGCTCGTCAGTTAGGCCTCATCTGCCTAATGAGTTGGGCTCATTTATGGGGCTGTTAGCCTAACTGCTTTTGAAGCAACGTTATAGTCTTTTCACGACATCTGCCGTCTTGAAAAAGTGTAATAAGTGCACATCCAATCGGCCGTACCTTGGGAAGTCATGAATTCTTGGAATTAGCACCATGTCGGCGCATGTATGGAAAATTTTCATATCTTTTCCCTTGAAACGCACACTCTCGTCCTACACTCTTGCCTCCTCGAGATGCCAACTTCCATGGGGATCCATGTAGGCTTTTTTCTATAAAGGCGTGGGATCCTTCATTCACTTCTCACCTTACCCAAAGGGTTCCTTCTTTCTGCTAGGTACGCTCTCCTTCTGCCTTTTCCTTGGATGTTTTCTTTTTTTTTTGCTCCGCTTTTTGTGTGGCATTGTATGTTTGTCTTGTTCTTCATGTTCTTCGTCGTTTTTATTAGAAGTTTGGATTTTTGATTTGTTTTTGCATAGTGACTATCCTATTTTTATGCAAAGTCTATCCGTTTGATCCTATTTGGTACAGTGTCTTCCTTGTTTTTGTGGGAAGCTCCCCTGTTTGATCTATTTGCATAAATTGTTTGTTTTGTTTACTTCGCATTTTCATTTTGTGATGGAGTCTTCATTGCACCCAGTGAGAGCTCCGGTCATAGTAAGGAACACTCGGTGTGATCTGTCCTCCTTTGATATACAAAATGATTGGTACTTTTTTTCTATTCCCTCGAACATTAGTGTTAGGTTGCCAAGTAGCTCGGAGTCGGCCCTTGATCCTGGCCCCAGTGAGCTCCATTTTTATACGGACTACTTGGATTTAGGTCTTAGACTTCTTTCCTCCCTCTCATTTATGATGTATTACGTTTTTAATGCATAGCCCCCTCATAGCTGGTTCTGAACTCCTGCCTTACTTTTGTGTGCTTTTCCATTCTCCTGCTCAGACAAGGTCATCAGCCATCGATGCCTCTCTTTTGGAGTTGCTTCCGAATGAGAATGCACTTTGTGGAGAAGGAACTGTACTACTTCAACTCTTTGCCCAGCTACAAACTCTTTACTCTGGGCAGCTCTTCCATACACAATTGGAAGTCTTAGTATTTCTTTGTATCCAGAGAGTTGAATTATACTAGCTATCATTGCATTTGGTCTGCACCTCTTGATGGTGACGTTCTCTTCACTTTATTTATTTATTACGTATGCAAGAGTTGTGTGTAGGTACCTATTGCTTACCTATTTCCTCCTTTTCTTCTAGCTCGGGTGCGTCATATCCATTCGACGCTCTCTTCCAGTGAGCAGGCCATCCTAAAAAAGCTCCAACCCCTTGGTCACTAGGGGATAGTCCCTCACAAGGAGCTTCTCAAGGAGCGAGTCCTTGTGCAGTGGGGGATCAACCTTGTTTCTCCAAGTCTCATAATGTAGATGTTTCTACTATTCTTGGCATTCTTACCTCCTCTTCTACCTTTGCAGATATGGAGTTTAACAAGTATGAATCTCTCAGGGGAGAAGCTAAAAAACAAAGGGTGAGTAGGAGTAAGAAGAAGAGAAGGGAACTCGAAGGTGAGTCGTCTCAGAGGGAGGTGGCCGCTGTAGGCGAGAGTGAGGCTCCTATTGCCAAGAATGTTGGAGCAACGCATCCCCCTATCCCGGTGGTTTTTAATGAGGCTATTTTTCATGAGCCGACCCGTTCTACTCCTGCACTACGTAGGACGGTTCATGTGGAGGATTTTGTCCAGGCTCAATGCTCTGTTTCCTACGTCCTTTTAGTGAAGATCATACACACCATGTACCAGGTATTCATGCTTTTTTACTGTATTTGTCCATCTTCTCCTTTTTCTCCCTAGAGTTTTTAACCTATTCTCCCCTTTGTTTGTTCTCAGCTTGCGACCATGACCCTGGCATAAGAGGAAAAGGTTGCCGAGATGTATCGGTAGACCTTAGATGCAAGGGAAAAGTACATTGTCACCCAGAATGAGCTCCGCGATGCTGAGCTCTGTGAGTGAGCCCTTCAAGCAGATATTGAAAGGATCTGAAAGGAGGAAGTTCCTACTACTGTAGCAGCCACCGCTGCTGATGCTGCCTAAGCTGTGATACGAGAGTATAAGGATTTTGCATGAATCGTTGTGGACACCGCCAAGACTTATCAAGTAGGCTTCAGGAGGTGCTAAGAGCAGTTCAGGACTATGCACCCTGACCTTCCTCTAGATGGTGTGTTCTCACGGGTACGGTCGTGAGAGTCCTGAATTCGTGGAAGAGACGGATAAGGAGGACGAGGGGGAGGAAGAGGAAGCTGGAGAGGGGAGCAAAGCCAGCTGATCCACTGAATACATTTTATATATAGTTTTATTCAACATGATGCAATGCATTTTTTAGTTTACTTATGGTACAACTGTTGTATTTGAATCTTACTACTTCGTTGTACGATACACGGCAAAAAGACAAACTTAAGAGTAATATTTTGTTAGCATGTTAGAGTTCCATGTATTTTTATGCTCCTTTTCCTCTACGTTCTCTAATTTGTATGTCCCCGATTTTATTTCCACTGTAACTTGCTATGGTCCCTCCCAGTTCAGCTTTAGCTTGTGCGGCCCTGGTTCTAATGGGCTGGTTCGTGCCTTCCTAAAGACCAGGTCTCTGGGTTGGAAGTTTCGCACTCTTACGTGAGTATTGTGGTACTTCACCACCTTTTGCTGGTATGTTGTGATTTTCAGGTGCGTCTGCTCCTGCCTTTCTTCTAGCAGGTCTATATCTGCCCTGAGCTCTTCATTGTTATCTTGCTCGTCAAAGTATTACCTTCGCCAAGAGGGGATTCCCACTTCAGTGGGGATGACAACTTCCACACCAAATGCAAGCATGAACGGGCTTTCCCCTATTGCTGCTCGTTGGGTAGTGTGGTAGGCCCAGATTATAGAGGGGAGCTCTTCCACCCATCTGCCTTGTGCAGACTCGAGCCATGTTCTTAAGCTTTGCAATATCGTTCAGTTCATGTTTTCCACCTAACCATTACTTTGGGGATGTGCCACTGACTCAAACAAGAGTTTAATGGACAGTCAGAGCAGAATTTTTTGAAGCACTCATTATTGAACTGTCTCTCATGGTCGGTAACTATAGCCCATAGGATTCTGAATCAGAAAACCACCGATGTCTAGATGAATCGTGTGATGTTTTGCTCGGTTATGTGGGCTAGGGCTTCGACCTCAACCCACTTAGTGAAGTAATCAATCGCCACTAATAGGAATTTCCTTTGGTCGGTTACTGGAGGTAGAGGTCCCAAGATGTCTAGTCCCCACTAAGTGAAGGGGTAAGGACTGATCAGAGGGGAGAGAAGATTAGACGGTATATGAGGTACTCCCACGCACCGTTGGCACCTGTCACACTGCTTAGCGAGCTCGATAGTGTCCTTCCTCATTATGGGCCAATAAAAACCTTACCAGAGAGCCTTGTATGCTAGAGCCCTTCTGGCTAGATGATTTCCACATACCCCTTTGTGGATCTCCCTTAGTATATACTCTCCTTCTTCATTACTCAAGACACTATAGGTAGGGCAACGTTAAGGATCGTCTGTATATCTCCTGGTTTATGAGTGTGTATCTTGCCGCCTTCCTCCTTACCTTTAGAGACTCCCTCTTGTCCTCTGGTAAGGATTCGTTATGGAGGTATTGCAATACAGGCGCCCTCCAATCCCCCTTGTTGATTTCACAATCCAGCAAGTTAACACTGGCCTCCTTATGTGAATGTTTTCCGACTCGCTCTAGGTAAATAGCATCCCTCCATTCCAAACTGGTGGCTGAGGCTAACTTTGTGAGTGCATCAGCCTTGGTGTTTTTGGCTCTTGGCACGCGTTTTATATCGAAATGAGTGAATACTTTAGCATATTCTTGGGCCTTGGCTAGATACTTCTCCATTTTCTAATCCCTAGCCTCAAATTCTTCTTTCACCTGCTCCACCACTAACTGAGAATCACTTGATACCTTAATTTGTGCTACCCTTGGTGCTTTTTCTAGGCGTAGCCCTGCTAGCAAAGCTTGATACTCAACGTTATTGTTTGTAGCTAAGAACTCCAACTTTAATGCATATATATTCTCCGTACCGCCTAGTGCCGTGAGTATAAACCATGCTCCTCCTCCAACCACATTAGATGACCTGTCGACGTGTAGCGTCCATACCTCCTATTTTCCCGTTACCTTGGGGGGTCTTTCGGCTGTGAAGTCAGCTAGCACCCGGGCCTTGACAGTAGGCCTTGGGAGGTATTGTATGTCGAACTCGCCTAATTCAATGGACCACTTCATTACCCTTCCCGAACTCTCTGGCCGCTGAAGAATCTGCCTTAATGGTAGGTTTGTCAACATAATTACCTAGTGCGCCTCAAAGTAGGGCCTCAACTTTTGTGTGGCACAAATGATGAAGAAGGCCGCCTTTTTAGCAGTACTATAATTCGTCTCGACTCCACTCAGCACCTTACTAGTGTAGTATATGGGTCTGTGCTACCTGTTTTCTTCTCAAACTAGGACCGAGTTGACCGCATTTGTCGTCGAAGCTATGTATAAATAGAGGTGCGCCATTTTCCATTTGGCTTCCTTACTAGAACCACGCTGCTTAACCACTCTGGGTAGTTAACCTCCCTGACGAACTTGGCTTCCACTAGCTTCGTCACCTCTTCATCAATTACCTTGATTCGCTCCATTGAAAAGTTTTTTTTCTTCTATTTTACAGGTTGGTGGTTGGGGTCAACTTGCAACCTGTGTTTTATGATTGCAGGGTCAATACCCGGAAAATCTTCAGCCGACCAGGGGAACATGTCTGCGAATTCACCTAGCAGCTCACTTAGTTCTGCTCTCAAGGTGTTAGGTAGGCAGCTCCCGATCTGCACAATTGCCTTTTAGGGGTATAAATGTGATGTCTTCATCCACCATGATGATTTGGGGGTATTCCCCCTTAGTTCTAGGTCTTCTACATTTAACGTCTCTCATGCTTCCATCTTCCCTTTTAGGGCCATTACGTAGCAATTCCGAGCCGCTGCTTGATCTCCCTTAACCACCCCATTCCGTGCGGAGTAGGGAATTTCATCTTGAGGTGGTACGTTGATGTTACTGCTCGAACCGAATTAAGCAAGGGGTGGCCTAGTATGATGTTGTATACTGATGGCCGATCGACCACCAGGAATTCCGTCAGTGAAGTAACTTGTTGTGGGGTCGTCCCCATTGTTACCGGTAGGGCAATTGTTCTCACGGGATGAACTACGTCCCCACCGAACCCGACTAGGGGGGTTGAGATTGGTTTGAGTCGTTCCTTTCTGATCTTCATTCCTTCAAGCATCGACCAAAACATAACATTGGCCAAGCTCCCATTATCTATCAACACATGTCTTACTTTGTAATTTGCCACCAGTAGGGAGAGTACTAATGTGTCGTTGTGTGGTTGTTGCACTCCTTCTTCCTCTCTGCTGTTAAAGATGATAACATCATCTTGTTTGTTCCTTTTTCCACATGGTTCCCCTCTTTCCATTAAAAGTACCTGCTTAGCATATCTTCTTTTTTTTTTCTTTATCAAAGTGTAAATGTGTATTGATCAAAGTAAAGTGTGGTTGTTGCACTCCTTCTTCATCTCTGCTATTAAAGATGATAACATCATCTTGTTTGTTCCTTTTTCCGCATGGTTCCCCTCTTTCCATTGAAAGTACCTGCTTAGCATATCTTCTTCTTTTTTTTCTTTATCAAAGTGTAAATGTGTATTGATCAAAGTAAGTATTTACAACTACTTTGGGCATCCCCAGGTTAGAACAAAAGGAACTAAGTTCCATACATGTACATCTACATATGATTCTAAAGTTACATCAAAACTTGGGCATCCCCAGAGGCTAAACATAGCCAATCTAATACATTCCAAAATTCTCTAATGTTAAGAAGTCTACCATTCAACTGTACATCATAACAGTTAATTAATGGAGTACATATCAAACTTATCAAAGATAGCCATGTAAGTATGCCTTTTAACCACATTTACCATCTCAGGTAAGGAGATAGTATGGTTGTCAAATCTGCCTCTGTTTCTGAAGTGCCATAGGAAATAGACCGTAGTAGCTAGTCCAATCCTTTTTCCCGCAGAGTGAATACCCTTGCCTTTAACTTCTTTGTGTAACCATTTCACTGTAGCTTTAATAGTGGACATATCTCTTCTTAAGCCTAACCATCTTTTAATGGCATTCCATACCTCAGCCGAGAAGGAGCAGCTGAAAAAAAATTGCTCCAATGTTTCGGGTTTAGAGTTGCAGTACACACACGTCTTATCAATCCCCTCACTTACTACCTTATCATATGATGGAAGCTTCCCTTTCATTCCCAGCCACAGGCAGAAAGCATCCTTGGGAAGAATCCCATTGTACCATACTTCCCTAGCCCATGGGATTTATGTTTTTTACACCTCCAGAATTCATAACATTGATGAGAGTCATCTTCCCACCTATTCAATAGTTCTATAGCAGTTCCCACTCCTCTAGCCTTCTCCACCAGTTGGTCTCTAATTACTATCAACTTCTTAAAAAGATTCGAGTCTTCCTTTTTTGTTGCAACATCCCATATGTTAGTATTACTCAAGTAGGTCTAGTGGATCCACTTCGACCATAATGCATCCTTTTTTGATTGGATGTTCCATAGAGTTTTAGTCAAAAGGGCCTTGTTCCATGAGTTCAAATCTTATACACCCAATCCTCCCTCATCTTTTGGAAGACAGATTTCCTACCAAGCCACCAATGGCTTCCTTCTTCCACCCCTCAAGAAGACCCTGCAAAGTTTAATTATCTGGTTTAATACATTCAAGGGAATGGGAAAGATGGCCAGCCAAAAGCATTCCACACCTTGAATGATTGAGTTTATGATCTCCAACTTCCCTGCATATGACAGTGAATGCCCAGGCCACTCTTTGAGCATATTTGAGATGCGATTTATCAGAGGGCTATAATGTGCAGCATTTAATATGGATGACAGGAGAGGGATGCCCAAGTATCTAAATGGAAACTCTCCCAAGCTAAAACCAGTTAAGTTCATTATTCTCTCAAGTTCCTCCTCCTTAATCCCAGCCTGATACAGATTAGATTTCATACTGTTAGCTTCCAGTCCAAAGTAGCAGGAGAATCTGTTCAAGCTTTCCATTAAGTACCCCACATACCTTGAGTCACCTCGTGAAAATAACATTAGATCATCAGCAAACACAAGATGAGTAATTCTCAACTTTTCACATCTAGGATGGAATTTAAAGTGAAATATACCTTCCACTAATTTCAGTTGTCTGGACAGGTACTCCATACATATGAAAAATAACAGGGGGGGGAGAGGAAATCACCTTGTTTGAGACCTTTTCTCCCTTTAAAGAATCCAAATAGTCTACCTTTTAATGAGATGGAATAAGAAGCGGAGGATACACACTTGATGATCCATTGTACCATCTCAGAGGGAAGTTCAAGTGCTCCAACATTTCAGTAAGAAAGGACCAGGAAACAGTGTCATAAGCCTTTTTTAAATCTATTTTCAATAGACATCTGGGAGAGATCCTCTTCCTTGCATACCCTCTAACCAACTCTTGGACTAAATAAATATTCTCAACCATACTTCTTTTTTTCACAAATGCAGCCTGAGCTAGATTAATTAGATCCTCCAAACCAGGCTTAATTCTAGCTGCTATTATCTTTGAAATAATTTTGTATATCGCATTGTAGCAAGAAATGGGTCTGTAATCATTGACTGAAGAGGCATGACATGATTTAGGTATTAGAGCTATAGTATTGTGGTTGAACTACTTCAATAATTGACCACTGCAAAAGAATTACTTCATTGCTTGTACTACTTCCACTCCAACTGTGCTCCATGCCCTTTTAAAGAAGCAAGCAGAGTTACCATCTGGTCCTAGGGATTTCCCATCTTCAATGCTAAATAGGGCACCCCTTATTTCCTCATCTAATACTAAAGTCAACATATAATGTCTCCTATCCTCACTCAAAATAGGTCCTTTTAATGCTTAGCGTGTCTTTTGCGAGCTCCTCCGCTGTCACCGCCACTAGTGGATCCTCCAAAGATCATTGTGATTTCCCCTATGATCTGTTCTTCCTTCTCGTCCCCGTTGGGTCTTTCCTATTTGCGAGGTTCCCCTTGTTGATCTTCCTTCTTTATGAATTTCAACAGGTATCCCCTTTTGATCAAGGCTTCAATCTCGTTCTTTAGCTGAATACACTCCTCTGTATCGTGCCCATGATCCCTATGGAATTGACAGAACTTGGACATATTGCATTTATATGAAGGGAACCGCATAGATTCAAGCCATGAGACATAGTCCTTCTTCCGTATATGCATCAACACATTAGACCGCGGTGTGTTTAGAGGTGTACAGGTGAAGAACTTACTGGACTGCCCTCTCATCTTAGAGCTGGTGAGCAGCGTACTAGGCTCCCAACTCTTGGTGGGTCAAGAGGGTTCTCCCATCTCTCTACTATTACCTTTCCTTTTCAACTCAATGCAATTTCCACTAGTGTCCATCATTTTTTCAAGATTAATGTACTTTTGTGCTCTGGGCATCAATTCTCCCATATCAGTCGGCGGCTTCTTCCCTAAAGAGTACAGGAAGTTTTTTGGGTTGAATGGTCGTGGTCAAAGTTGCCAAATACACCCCTATGTCTAGGTTGCGGATCTCCAGGGTCGCGGTGTTGAAGCGATGCATGAAATTCTTAAGCATCTCCCTTTCTCCCTAGACCATGCTTATTAGATGGGCTGATGTTTTGACGATTCTCTGACCACTAAGGAAGTGGCCAGTGAACAGTTGTTCCATCTCTGAGAAGGAGCCAATCGATCCGGGTCGCAGGGTCCGATACCAATCCCTGGCACTACCTTTAAGGGTTACTGCAAAAGCTCTGCACATGATGGCGTTAGAAGCACCTTGCAAATGCATCAACACCCTGAAGGTGTCCAAATGGTTGATTGGATTGAACAAACCCTCGTACCTTTCAAAAGTTGGCATCTTGAATTTGCTCAGTAGTGGAACCTCCATCACTTCTTTAGTGAATGGTGGCTCCGACGACCTTAGAGATGCTTCCCCATAGAAGGGTTTGGTCTTGCCTTCTTTCATCATTTTCTCTATTTGGTTTATTTTCTTAGTCTTTTCTTCCAGCTTCGAGGATTTTTGTTGGTTAACCCCTATGCTATTTGCGTCTTCAATCTTCTTGGTGAGGTAGGTTTTATCCTCACCCTCCTTTGGCTTATCTGCTTTCTTGGTTGCATTGAGACTCACCTATTGTTGATGGGAGACATGCCCTTCCTAACTCTTTTGTTGTAAGAGCAGGTTCAACATATCCTCTATTTTCTTTTAAAAAGTAAGGAATTCTTACCTGGTGACCCCCGATGGTTGTGTAGGTGTGGAGTGAATGGATTGGGGTGACTTTTTTTCGGCGGTAGTACTAGAGCAAGAACTGTGTGTGGTTGGCACCGTTTGAATGTCGGAGGTCGAGAGCAAGATGATCACCTCTTAGAAGCAATTTCCCACAGACGGTGCCAATTGTTGCGGGATAAAATCAGTGAGACTGCTCTTTCGACTTCCGTTGACATGAAAAAGGGAAAAGAAAGAGAGGCTTGGAGGACCCGGGGTGTACTCCGAGGGATCGCTCTGATGCCTAAGTAAGGGAATGCTTCAGAGAGGCTAAAAGTAACAGTAAGAATGGGTGTTGAATGACTTACCTATTTTATTTTATTTTATAATAAGTGTTGATATTTTGGTATTTCATTCCCATATATGGGAGTTTTTTCTTAAGTAAGTAGGATAAATTCTATCCTTTAATTCCCAAACACTCCATATAAACCCCTTGTTAATTGAACCCTTTGTTAATCGAATTTGAAAATTAAGGGTACATTGGGGTGCCTTCTGTTTGTTAGTAGTTTTCTATTTGTATTTTCTCATCTGATGTGACAAAAATTAATGTTAATTTTTGTAGTTTTCATTGTTGCTGCAAACAACTATTGCCACAATATTTTAATATCCAAAATAACTTTTATATGAGGATTAAAGCACTTTAATTTAAATTAAAATGAAATGATCATGTGAATTTAAATATAATTAAAATATAAATATTTATAAATTTTATAAAAATAATTAAAAAAAATGCTTTTAGATCATTATTTGATTCAAGTAAAAAGTTGAACATTCACATAATCTTTTAATTATGTTTCAAAAATTATTTTTGTTTTGGGCATATTAACTAAAATTCGGCTAATTTTCAGTTTTTAGTTTGTTTCTATAATTTTTTACAACAATCGGCCCAATAAAAATCTTGACAAATTATCAAGTTATCGCATCATTTTTGAGTGATTGTCAAAAAAATCACTCTAAAATATAATTATAAATTAAAAAATATCCAAAATTAAAGAAATATTTATTCATTATCGAAATATGGTTTCTCATTAATATAGGATTTTTTTTATTTTCAAAAAATAAAAAAGGACATAAATATGACAAAAAAAATTGGTCCCCATTAGTGTCATGCCTGGAAGCACCCTCATTTCTATTTTTTCTTGACCAAAGACATTAGAAAAAGAAAACCACGGACTTGACAATGAATATAAGGAAAATTCATTACATACCCAATCTTGACCTAATGCATCACATGGTCTCTTGTGTGTTTTTATTTTCACACGCCAAGATTTTCTTTTTCTTTTTTTATTCACAAAAAATTATAAAAAAGATTTTTCTTCATGTCTTGTTTCATCTATTGCTAAAGTGTTTGTCATGCGATGATAACATTTTTTCTTTTTTATTTGAAAAAAAGAATTTTGTATAGATTAGAATAAGTTGTTACATGAGATGTGAGCAGAATACATGAATATAACAATTCTTAGTTCATGTAGTAGGAATACATTAAATTTACTACCTAAAAAAATATATGATAAAAAAGCATTAATCTCTTTTAAGGTTTGAAAAAAAAAAAAGTGAACATCCTATCTTGAGTATCTTTTGAAATTTGGTAAAAAAAAAAAAAAATGCAAATTTCCCTTATGTTTCAAAAAACCTTCGAGGTCCACCCTTGACATTTGATTTACGAGAGACACATGTTCTTTATTGGGTTTGTCCTTCACCAAATTTCTCTCAGTGGCGGCTATTGAATTTTTATTAAAAAAATTTAGGGGAATTGCATATTTGTTCTCCAAACCTTTGAGACAATAAGGGTTCGCTTATTTTTGAAATTTTTTTTCTATTTTTACATTTTTAATTTTCTAAAGATTTATAAAAATTTAGCTTACTTTTCAATTTTTAAGAATTGTATAAAAAGGGTAGAAAATGAATGGTGTGTTTGAATATTCAAAATAAAATTTTTACTTTTAAATTTTAAAATAATCACAAACAAGACATTTTTTTTTTTTAATTTCTAAGTTGTGCATAAGATAATATTTGGACACATAGTTTTTTAGATTTCAATTTAGATTTTAGTGTAGATTTAGAAGAAATTTTACACATAATCCATATAAGTTAAAGTTTAAGATTCGAATTCCACACTTTTATATGGAAAGTAAAAGTTGGAAATCTAAAAAAATAGTGAAAAAAATATTTTTTTCAACTTTTCTATACATAAATTTGAAAAATTGAAAAATAAAGTGGCATTTGTATAATTATTTTAAAAAATGAAACTATTTTCACAAGCAAATAGTGTCAAATTTGTTTATTTTTGTTTATTTATTTCATATAAATGTTATAAAACATAATGAATTAGGAGTGGAATGAAGTAAAAAAGTTATATTAGGTACATGTCAAACTAGTGAAATCGATCCCACTATATTCCCTTGCATTCATAAGTACCAAACATTGTATTTATAACTTTCCTAGTCTTAAGTTGCAATATGCCCTTTGATTGAGAATCTTAAATAAATTCACACCCATCATAACTTCCTTTATCACAAATTGCTATCGATTATTGAAGTGTTCTTTGGAAAGGGAAAAATAAAAAATAAAGTAGGTATAAAACATTTGTAGGCAACTATTTTACATTAATCATTTGAAGCTTTGAGTTTGGACATTAAATTTAGATTTGTTGGTGGATAAAATCAGCGACACTGCTCTTTAGATTTCCGTCAACCTGAAAAAAGGAAAAGAAAAAGAGGCTTGGAGGATCCGGGGTGTACTTCATGGGATCGCTTAGATGCCTAAGTAAGGGAATGCTTTAGAGAGGCTAAAGGCAACAGTAAGAATGGGTGTCGAATGACTTACCTTAGCCTCTTCCCCGCGTCCCTTCTTATAGTGGCTAGGGTTAACCCTGGGGTTGAATTGTCTTTTTGGTGTGAGGAAGTGAATTGTTCCCGGGTCATAAAGTGCATGCGTGTATCACTCCGATCGTTTAAGGTGTCGGCGTGAATCTCTCCCCCTCTTTATTGGGTGGGAGTTGATTGCTCTTGCAAGAAGGTCTAACTTGGGGAGCGATGACTAGGCGTTGACCTCCTCATATTAGCTGATATATTTTAGGCACATCAGTTGTCACCCCTTAGTTTCAAATTTCTAGAAGGAATTTTGAAAGTAGCTATGTCTTCTTCTTGTATGCACTAGTTGTTCTCCCTTTTTTTTTTTTTATGAATCCCTACTGCTCGGCTGGCGGACCCCGACCCGGTTCGGCTAGTCTTTGGACGGCTTGCCTTGCCGAGAAGGGTGTGGTACGACTTTTCTGAATTGCTCTAAGGGACGATGGTTGATCTGAACAGTTGATGAGGTTTGGATGGCTCACCGAGCCGACCCCGATAGGGTTTGGCTGATCCGAGCCATTGTGGCGCGCCACCTATGCCGAGCTACTTCTCGAAGCCCTTTTTTTTAGTTATTGCTTCAAGGATTTTTGCCAAACAGGTTTTTACCGAGCTGCTCTCTAAAGCGTCTTGCCGAGCCATTGCTTCAAGGCCTCTTGTCTATTTGGATTTGCCAAGCTGCTTTCTAGAGCTTCTTTTTTTTTTTTCGGCGAGCTATTGCTCTATGGTTCTTTTGCCAAACAGGTTTTTCCAAAGTTGCACTTTAGAGCAATCTTTTTCGAGCTATTGCTCCAAGGCGTTTTTACTGAGTAGGTTTTTGTCGCGCTGCTCTCAGGAGCAATCGTTACCGAGCTGTTACTCCAAGGCTTTTTTGCCAATCTAATTTTTCCGAGCTACTCTCTAAAGCATTTTTTTGAGTTGTTGCTTTGAGGCTTTTTTCCGAGCTAATTTTGTTGAGATGCTCTCCGGAGCATTTTGCCGACTGTTGCTTTGAGGCTCTTTTGTCAAGCTGATTTTGCCGAGCTGCTCTTCGGAGCATTTTTCCGAGCTGTTGCTTCGAGGCTCTTTTTTCAAATTGCTCTTCGGAGCAATCTTTGTCGAGTTGTTGCTCCAAGGCTTTTTTTTCCGAGCAGGTTTTTGTCGAGCTACTCTCTGGAGCAATCTTTGTCGAGCTATTGCTCCAAGGCTTTTTTGCCGAGCAAATTTTTGCCGAATCGCTGTCTAAAGCAATCTCTACAGGGTTGTTGCACCAAGGCTTTTTTGCCGAGCAACTTTTTGCCAAGCTACACTTTAGAGAAATATTTGCCGAGCCACTACTTCAAGGCTCTTTTGCCGAGCAGATTTTTACCAAGCTGCTCTTGGGAACAATCTTTGCCAAGCTGTTGCTCCAAGGCTTTTTTGCCGAGCTATTGCTCCCAGGCTTTTTTGTCGAGCAGATTTTCGCTGAGCTATTCTCTAGAGCAATCTCTGCCGAGTTGTTGCGCTAAAGCTTTTTGCCAAGCAATTTTTTGCCAAGCTACTCTTTGGAGAAATCTTTGTCGAGTCATTGCTTTAAGGCTCTTTTGCCGAGCAGATGTTTGTCGAGTTGTTGCTCCAAGGCTTTTTTGCCAAGCTACTACGGCAAGGCTTTTTGTTGAGTAGGTTTTTCCCGAGCTACACTTTGGAGTAATTTTTCCCAAGCTGTTGGGCGCTCGCTGGCCTGATGAGCCGTGCTCGTCAGTTAGGTCTTATCTGCCTAATGAGTTGTGCTCATTTGTTAGGCGATTACATGGCCTCACGAGCGGTGCTCCTCAGTTGGGCCTTGTCTACCTAATGAGTTGTGCTCATTTGTTGGGCAGTTGCATGGTCGCACGAGCCTTGCTCGTCAGTCGGGCCTCGTCTGCCTAATGAGCTGTGCTCATTTGTTGGGCAATTGCATGGCCTCACGAGCCATGCTCGTCATTTGGGCCTCGTTTACCTAATGAGTTGTGCTTATTTATTAGGCGGTTGCGTGGCCTCACGATCCGTGCTTGTCAGTTGAGCCTCATCTGCCTAATGAGTTGTGCTCATTTATGGGGCTATCAGTCTGACCATTTTCAAAGCAACGTTGCAGTATTTTTTTGACGTCTACCATCCTGCAAGAGTGTAATAAGTGCACGTCCAATCAGCCATACCTTGATGAAATTAGAAAAGCTTCCCAAGAGGGGGGGTGAATTGGTATTTTTAATATTATTTTAATTTTAATTTTAATTCTTAATTATCAATCAATCACAACAATTAAATATAAAAAAAATTCAACCACAACCAATCAAGATAATCAAAAACTCAATCTTTATCTCAATAGCATTGTAATGAATTGCTGAATTTGTATAAGCCCTGTGTTTATTCCAAACTCTCAAGTTTTCCTTATGTTTATCTTTTAAATAAACTTTTAGATTAATATGTTTAGGTTGATCAACCAACGTAGTCCCTTTCGGTTTCCGCAATCAATGTTGATCAAACCAAAAACAAATTATCCTCTGGTCTATTTAACAACTAAACACTTAGAATTAATCAATTAAAAGCATACATGCAAATTATAAGTCTTTGCTGAAAAAGTAAAGAGTAAGGAAGAAGAGAAACACAAGATTTTATGAGGTTCGGCTTATACCCAGCCTATGTCCTCGCCTTTAGCAAACCACCAAAGGATTCACTAGTTTAGTTCCTCTGATGGGTGGAACAATACTGATTACAAAACACTCCTTCCGTTAGGCTAGAGCCTACCTCTCCAAACGATATTCCCTCGTTTGGTCTAACGATTCTACAACCCTGAATCATCTATGAATAAGAATCAAGATGAAGAGATTTTGTGTACAAGAAAACACTCTCACAGCAGAGTAGGTTAGTACAACAATTAGCACAATAATACTTCAAAGTAATTCAAATATAAAAGAATTTGAAGCTCTATACTTAGTATGAATCACCAAATATCTTTCAAAATATGAAAGACTCTGACTTTGAAAGCTTTGCTTCGAAATTTGAATCAGTAGCAACTTAGTAGTTGAACACAAGAGTGTTTGAGAGCCTTTGAGAACTTTTTATTGCTTGAAAATTGCTTGGTGTCTAAAAACTTTGAAGATTGGGACTATTTATAGATGTTTAGAAGCAATTCCTTTATCCCCAAAGTTTTCTTAAAATAGTTTCCAAGTATTTTAAAATAATTATGTCCAAAAGCATTGTTTAAAAAATCTTCCCGTTAAGAGTTTTTAAGCCAACGTTCGAGTGGCAGTCGCCTGTCATAGAACAAACTCTCAACACAGAATACTGGCAGTCGCCTGTCTTGCTACTGACTTTTTGAAAAACCTCTTTCTTAATTTGGCAGTCGCCTGACCTTTCTTTAAAAAGTTTTTCTTTTTCTTAAAATATTCTTTTTAATTATGAAAATATATTTCTGAATATCTTGAGAGCTTCAATCCAATTTATATTGAATTTAACTTGAAGTACTCACATTTAGAACATCTAAAAATGATCCTTTGTTCTTCAATCTTGTTCTTCCATCATCTTTGAGTCTTCAATCTTTTCTTTGAGCTTTCACCAATATATTTTTGATCCTCATGCTCTTTAAGATCTCTTTGTAATCCATAAGCTTTTATTATGCTCTTCAAATTTTATTTTTAATCCATAAGCTTCCTTATGCTCTTGAGCTTTATCACTTCCTTTAAGCTTTACCTTTTTCCTAAAAAACTTTCACTTGAACCATATTAAACACACATTGATTTGTTATCATCAAAATAAGAATTGTAAGCCTTATTAGGCCAACACTTCAGAAGTCGCGAATTCTTGGAATTAGCACCACGTCAACACATGTGCAAGGATTTTTCATATCTTTCCCCTCGAGGTGCACACCCTAGTTCTGCACTACCGCCTCCTTGAGATGCCAGCTTCCTCGGGGATCCGTCTAGGATTTTATCTATAAAAGGTGTGGGCTCCTTCATTCACTTTTCACCTTACCCAAAGGGTTCCTTCTTTCCACTAGGTACACTCTCCTTCTGCCCTTTCCTTGGTTGTTTTCTTTTTTTTTTCTCCGCTTTTTGTGTGGCATTGTATGTTTGTCTTGTTCTTCATGTTCTTCATTGTTCTTATTAGAAGTTTGGATTTTTTATCTATTTTTGCGTAGTGTCTGTTGTGTTTTTATGCAAAGTCTATCCGTTTAATCCTTTTTGGTACAGTGTCTTCCTTGTTTTTGTGGGAAGCTCGCATGTTTGATCTGTTTGCATAAACTGTTTGTTTCATTTGCTTTGCATTTTCATTTTGTGATGGAGTTTTCATTTCGTGATGGAGTCTTCATCGCACCCTGCGAGGGCTCCGGTCACAGTAAGGAGCGCTCGGTGCGATCCTTCTTCCTCTGATATACAAAATGTTCGGTACTTTTTTGCTATTCCCTCGAACATTAGTGTTAGGTTGCCAAGCAGCTCGGAGTCGGTCCTTGATCCTGGCCCCAATGAGCTTTGTTTGTATACGGACTACTTGGACTTAGGTCTTAGTCTTCCTTTACCCCCTTTCAATTCTGATGTATTACATTTTTACCGTATAGTTCCCTCATAGCTGGTTCTGAACTCCTTCCTTACTCTGGTGTGCTTTGCCGTTCTCTTGCTCAAACAAGGTCATGAGCCCACAGTGCCTCTCTTTCGTAGTTGCTTCTAAATGAGAACGCACTCTGTAGAGAATGAACTGTACTACTTCAACTCTTTTCCCGGCTATAAACTCTTTACTTTGGGCAGCTCTTCCATACACAATTGGAAGTCTTAGTATTTTTCTGTATTCTGGGAGTTGAATTATACTGGCTCTCGTGTTTGGTCTTCTCCTTTTGATGGTGACGTTCTCTTCACTTTATTTATTTATTATGTATGTAAGGGTTGTGTGTAGGTACCTATTGCTTTCCTATTTCTTCATTTTCTTCTAGCTTAGGTGCATCATATACATCTGACACTCTCTTACGGCGAGCAGGCCATCCTAAAAGAGCTTTGAGCACTTGGTCAACAAGGGATAGTCTCTCATGAGGAGCTGCTCAAGGAGCGAGTCCTTGTGCAGTGGGGGATCAACCCCGTTTCTCCAAATCTTATCTTGCCTTTGATCTCATAATGTAGATGTTTCTACTATTCTTGGAATTCTTACCTCCTCTTCTACCTTTGCAGATATGGAGTTTAACAAGTATGAATCTCCCATGGGAGAAGCTAAAAAAAAAAAAAGGGTGAGTGGGAGTAAGAAGAATAAAAGGATAGAGGGAAGCAGCCACTGCAGACGAGAATGACGCTCCTGTTGTGGAGAACGTTGCAGTAGTGCATCCCCCAGTCCCGGTGGTTTTTAGTGAGGCTATTTTTCACGAGCCGACCCATTCTGCTCTTGCACTTCGTAGGGCAGTTCATGTGGAGGATTTTGTCTCGGCTCAATGTTCTTTTCCCGACGTCCTTTCAGCGAAGATTAGACACACCATATACTAGGTATTCATGCTTTTTAACAGTGTTTGTCTGTCTTCACCTTTTTCTCCTTCAAGTTTTTAACCTGTTCTTCCCTTTGTTTGTTCTTAGCTAGTGACAATGACCCTGGCATAGGAGGAAAAGGTTGCCAAGATGTATCAGTAGAACTTGGATGCTAGGGAAAAGTACGTTGTCACCCAGAATGAGTTGCACGATGCCGAGCTCCGTGAATGGGCCTTTCAGTCAGAGATTGAAAGGATCCAAAAGGAGGAGGTTCCTACTTCTACGGTAACTGTCGCTGTTGATACTGCCCGAGGTGCGGTACGGGAGTATAAGGATTCCACATGGTTCGTTATGGACACCGCCAAGACTTATCGAGTAGGCTTTAGGAGGTTCTAAGAGCATGTCAGGACTATGCACCCTGACCTTCTTCTAGATGGTGTGTGTTCTCACAGGTACGATCGTGAGAGTCACGAACCCGTAGAAGACATGGATGAGGAGAACGAGGGGGAGGAAGAGGAAGCTGGAGAGGGGAGCAAAGCCAGCTGATCCACTTAATGAATTTTTTCTATAGTTTTATTCAACATGTTGCAATGCATTTTTGAGTTTACTAATGGTACAACTATTGTATTTAAATTATACTACTTCGTTGTACGATACATGGCAAAATGACAAACTTAAGAGTAATATTTTTTTTACCATGTCAGAGTTTCACGTATTTTTAATCTCCTTTCCCTGGACGTCCTCTAATTTGTATGTCCTCGATTTTATTTCCACTGTAACTCGGAATGGTCCCTCCCAGTTCGGCTTTAGCTTGTGCGGCCCTAGTTCTAATGGGCTGGTTCGTGCCTTCCTAAAGATCATGTCTCCGGGTTGGAAGTTTCGCACTCTTACGTGAGTATTGTGGTACTTCGCCATCTTTTGCTAGTATGCTGTGATTTTCACGCGTGCCTGCTCCTGCCTTTCTTCTAGAAGGTCTATCTCTTCCTTGAGCTCTTCATTGTTGTCTTGCTCGTCAAAGTATTTTCTTTGCGAAGAGGGGATTCCCACTTCAGCAGGGATGACAGCTTCCACACCAAATGTGAGCATGAACGGGGTTTCCCCTATCGGTGCTCATTAGGTAGTGTGGTAGGCCCAGAATATGAAAGGGAGCTCTTCCACTCACCTGCCTTGTGTAGACTCGAGTCGTGTTCTTAAGTTGTGTAGTATCATTTGATTCATGTTTTCCACCTGACCATTACTTTGGGGATGTGCCACTAACATAAACAAGAGTTTAATGGACAGGTCAGGGAAAAATTTTTTGAAGCGCTCATTATCAATTGTCTCCCTGACTCACTCGAAAATGAGCAGCTCGGAAGCTATCCCAAGTATAGGAGTTCTGTCGTGTAATATTAAGCGTAAGGGCTAGATCATCTCCTTAGGGAATGCGTTTAATCTCAGATTTTACGTTCGTCCAATCGAAAATAAAAATGTACTGAACTTAGTTCAGATTCGGATTTTCAAGATTGTTGAGATTCTTTTTGACCAATTAAAACAACATACAATTTAAATCCTAAAACTAACATTCACTAAATAAAAAAAATTTATGGAAATCCTAATCTACTAAAGGAAATACCTAAATACACATTATTAAAGATGGCAACTACGAATAAGGAATTAAAACATGCAATGGAAACTCAATCAAACACACACACACGCAATAAAAAAAACGGTTGTTTAATGAAATTAAAACTTAAAACAAAATCACAATGTTAAACGCAACCACAAATATTTAAACTCAACTAAAGATTTTAAGTAACATAAAAAGAAAACAACTAAAAATAACCCAATCAAGAATTCCAACAATAACTTTCAATAAAAAAAACTACTTTACTAATAATAGCCAACAAAAAAAAAGAAAAAGGAATTTAAATAGTATAATGGTTACACAAAAACAGCACTACTAATTAAACAAGTGTGTCTAGAGAGAGAGAGAGAGAGAGAGAGAGAGAGAGAAACAGAAACAGAGCTTCTGGGCCTTGGGTGTTCTGCTATGCTGGGGATTTGGTTTGTGGTGAGGATGGAGGAGAAGTGGCCTCTCGGCCTGCTGCGGAAGTTGCAGGTATGGCAGGAGGACTCGGCAGAGGCTCGGGGCTGCTGGTATGGAGATACAGCTACCATGGAAAGTGCAGAGGATTGCTAGTCTTGTGTTGCTCGGAGGAAACTCTCGGCTGCCGCAGTAGAGGCTATAGCTAGTGCTGTGCAGAGGGCTTCTGCAGGAGAGACTGGAGTGGTTGGCTGCTATAGGCGCTCGGGTCTGGTGAAGGAGTTGGTGCATGGGTCGCATGCATCAAGGTGGAGTTCTCGTATTGCTCGTGGAGTGCCTCTCGGCCGAAGCTGCTGGAGTGGTCTCTCGGTTGCTGGCTATGCTCTGCTACAGAAGGGAGATTAACCGAGAGGGAGAGAGTGAGAATGAGAGAATGAAGGAGAGAGGGCAGAAGGGCAAGGGAAAGAAGGGAAAAACAGGGGAAGACAAAGAGAGTTGAGGGAATAGATCAAGGAGGAGGAGAAGAAAGCTAAGATAGAGAGACCGGAGAACAGAGCAGAGAAAAAAATAAACGGAGAAAGGGAATAGAAAGGCTAAAGAAAAGAAAGAGAAAGAAGAAGGAGAAGAGAAGATGAAGAAGAGGAGAAGATAAAGAAGAAGGAGAAGAGAAGAATGGGAAGCCCTAGGGGCTGCCTGCGTAGGGGGAGGAAGAGAAGGGAATTTAAGGATAGGGGGGAAAGCCCTAGACCCGGATCCGGAGAGGAGACCCGACCCGGATTGTTATATTGTTTTCATTTTTTTCATTCTCTGTTCATCGCAAATCTGACTCTTTTGGAACCCGTATCTCACAAAACTCAAAACACAAAAGTTGTAGATAATCCTTTCCTCTTTCTCCAAAAATTTGAATCGTCTCGATCGAAGCTTGGACGGAAAAGTTATGCATGAAATACGAACAGGTATTGGTTTTGGTTCCCGAGAATTTTCCTGCAACAAAAAATTACCAAAACTTCATAAATAGTGCAATAAAGTTCAAGAATGATGATTTTGGCACTTTATTAAAATATTGGACAATTTTAGACATTTAATTAAAAATATAAACCGTAAAGCCCGGGTTAAGATGCCCAATTACGCAGTTTTGACGCGTAATCACACCCCCAAACTAACGTTTTGCTAGTCTCTAGCAAATTACGTGAATGAATCTCAGGGTGCTATCTACAACTACATACTCCAGTAATCATGAAATCAATGCACTTGCGACATAATTATACCACTTCACATATAAGAACATAACTGAATTTCACACAAGTTTGTTCATATTCAATGCACACGACTCCAAAGCACGTCACTCATGCAAGTTTCATCGTTTATATGTGATTTGAAAGTAATATACTCATATGAAGTTAATCAGTGGCACATTCAGAGTTAATGCAATCATATAAGTTCGAGTATAAACAGGTAAACTCTCGAGGTGTGTGTGATGTGTGTGACTCAGTACACCTAGGACACCAGTGGACACCTACAGAACGGTCGCTTTGACTCGGCCTAACTGGTATACCCTCAAGAACACTCAAAGAAAATGGGTTCACTCATCATATGTGAGGAGGAGTGTCGCGATCAAACATCCCACATATTAAAAGGAACAACGCTAAGTATATAGAGTGGACTAGTCTGGAAAGGATCTAACCTATCTATGAGGTGTCGGGTCCTTCACCCTAGCATCTTCTCACCTACTCGCCATATCCAACTGAGACCACCCTAGATCAACTCATTCACAAACTTGTCGTGAATACATCTGAGGCATTAACCGGTTGAAGAATCTTCATACGTGGAAAATATGTGTCGTGTCCTTGTGATATGTATTTGGACTGGCATTGACATTTCATTTCATGCGCATGTGTATTGTTTATTCTTTATTTTGTTCATTCTTCATTTTCTGTCTTTTCTTGATCAATTAGGACAATCATAACACTTCTTTTGTAATCTTCATACCATCAATGGGAATTGAGCTCGAATAGGAGTTCATGAATTAAGTCTATCTCTAGGGGTAGCTCAGCCTTCACATCTTGAGTAGGCTACAAGACCTAGGTTTCTATCTCCCCACTAGGTGTTGCCTCTAAGCTAGCAAATCAAAACGTAGACTAGTGTACAAAGGAATCATCCAGAAAAAGAGAATTGAGTTCCATGAACTCTGATTTGATATTAACGCTCAAATGGACGATAAATAGCTCAAGGATATCTCACAAGGTGTCATAGTCGCCACGGGTGCTTTTTCAGTGCTCACAAGGAACCCTAAGTGCAATGAATCACGTGAATGTGTTTATTTAGCCTCGTGAGATGTCGTGTAAATACAGGAAATTATATAGTCAAATTAACACGAATGTACTACCAATCGATTTTTCATAGAGTCATAAAATCATATAAAGAGAAACTATGCATGATTGACTTAAGTGTGTCATTCTTAAGTTATACGCGAGTATGTGAAAGGTATACGCAATGTTAAGCATAGCATAGTGCAGTGTAATTCCTTAGTGCACCTCCTTTCTTTCTCTCTCTTTTTGATTTTCTTTTTTGTTTTTTTGTGTTTTTTTTAAATATAAAGCCTGGTACGTGTACGTGCACAGTGTCACATGCGAATGCTCATCCCCCCCCCCCAAGTAAAGTGGAACATTGTCCTCAATGTGAAAGCATAGGAGAAATAGAAAATACTGTGCACGGGAAAAGTAAGGCGTACTTGAGTGGCAAAATAATGGAAAACAAAGATCGAACTATGAGAAAATAGACTTGAAAACTAACTAAAAAAAAAATAAGATAAAATAAAAGGAAAATAAGGGAAAGAAAAACATCACAATTGTCTTGGCGGAGGCTCTGGAGGAATTTCGTCTGGTGGCCGCAGGTCTATAAATTGCATCGGCGGTTCTCCAAATTTGAGCTGCCACAATCGATCAGTCATCATACCTGCATGAAAATCAACCTCAAATGAATTAATGCGTGTCAAAATACCAACCAATATGTGTGCAGGTCGACCCTCGTGTGTGCATAAGAAAGGGTCTTTATTCAACATTGTGTCCAGGAAATGTACTTTTTTGCGAACTAACGGTTGAGAGAAAGTGATCGGAATAATTACCTGCAGTTATTTAGAAGCATTAACATTAAAGGTTTTACCTGGTTCTTTGAAAATTATATGCTCACCAGACTGGTCACCCTCTTTTTCGGGTGTACATATCATCATACCACTACAAGAGTCTGCCTCCACATTAGGCTCCTTAACATCTGATTCAGGTGGGAGTGACGGTTCCACAGTTTCTGAGCTCAGAGCATGAGGTACCACATGTTGGTACTCCGTATGAGTATCAGTATCCTCATCAACTAACTGCTCCTCTTCTGGCCCCATTTCCTCTGATTCTTCTTTGACCTCTTCTGGTTCAGTCATGACTTCTAGTGTCGGGACAACTGGTTGTCCGACGATGAGCATCTCAGGTTGGGGAAATTCTTTCTCGCTTCTCGAAGTAGTGGTGGCCTCTGCTGTCTTAAGAGAAACATGGTGTATTTGTTGGTGTGGCTGCTGGTACTCTTGAGGACTAGGCTGAGGTTCCACGGGCAATTCTTCGTTTTCTAAGTTGTCCAACTGCATGCTTATCGCATTAATGGTGTCCGGCAATTCATTATTATGATCGACTTGAGTTTGCATGAACTGCTGGAGCATGTTCACCATCTGTGTTATGCTATCCTCCAAAAATTCTAACGGCATACAGCTCTGAGGGATCTGTTGTGGATGGTAATAAGGTGGAGGAATATCTGGGTATTTTGGTGGTTCATATGCATCACCACCACTAATTGTGCAGATAGGGTGTGCAGTCATGGGTGCCTAAGTGTATCGTGTGTTGCACTGTGGGATATTGTCAGCTAAGTAATCAAAGAATGATAAAACTTGATCTAGATCCTCGCTAACGGGCTCTCCATTAGACATAGTCTGGACAAAACACTTACAATCAGGGGTAAGAGCACTATAAAAATAATCAGCTAACCTCCATGAGTCAAACCCGTGATGTGGGCAAGTACTTAGTAGATCCTTGAATCATTTCCAGCAAGCCTGAAATGTCTCGTCATCCTGCTGCACAAAATTAAGAATCTGTTCCTGCAAAAATTGAGTTTTCTGTGAGGGACAAAATACATGCAGGAATTCACGCTCCATATCAGTCCAATTAGTGATAGAATAAGGTCTCATAGAATAAAACCAAATCAGTGCCCTATCCTGCAAAGTAGCAAGAAATAAATTCAGTCTAGTAGATTCGTCAGCTCTAGCATGAGAGAAAAACATGTTGCAGGTTAACTCAAACTCTGCTAGGTGCTGATAAGGGCACTCAGATTCCGTCCCGTAAAACTTGGGTAGCAGTGACGTCCTCCCGCGCTGCATTATGAAATTAAGCTCATCATAAGGCAAAATAGTGGAAGAGGATGCAGTGGCATATTCAAGCTGCAAAAAATCCATTATCGTGCGCGGTGCAGGTGCAGCCATTTTTCAAAACTCGATTTTTTTTTCTGTTTTTGTTTTCTGCTTTTTTTTTTTCCTTTTTCTTAAAACTAATAAAAATGACGGGAAAAACGCAAAATTGAGACTAAGAACAACATTCCCTGGCAACGGCGCCAAAAACTTGACTCACTCAAAAAATGAGCAGCTTGGAAGCTATCCCGAGTATAGGAGTTCTGTCGTGTACTATTAAGCCCAAGGGCTAGATCGTCTCCTCAGGGAATGCGTTTAATCTCAGATTTTACGTTCGTCCAATCGAAAATAAAAATGTACTGAACTTAGTTCAGATTTGGATTTTCAAGATTGTTGAGATTCTTTTTGACTAATTAAAACAACATGCAATTTAAATCCTAAAACTAACATTCACTAAGTAAAAAAAATATATGGAAATCCTAATCTACTTAAGGAAATACCTAAACACACATTATTAAAGATGGCAACTACGAATAAGGAATTAAAACATGCAATGGAAACTCAATCAAACACACACACACGCAATAAAAAAACGGTTGTTTAATGAAATTAAAACTTAAAACAAAATCACAATGTTAAACACAACCACAAATATTTAAACTCAACTAAAGATTTTAAGTAACATAAAAAGAAAAAAACTAAAAATAACCCAATCAAGAATTCCAACAATAACTTTCAATAAAAAAAACTACTTTAATAATAATAGCTAAAAAAAAGAAAAAGAAATTTAAAAAGTATAATGGTTACACAAAAACAGCACTACTAATTAAACAAGTCTGTCTATAGAGAGAGAGAGAGAGAGAAACAGAAACAGAGCTGCTGGGCCTTGGGTGTTCTGCTATGCTAAGGATTTGGTTCATGCTGAGGATGGAGGAGAAGTGGCCGAGAGGCCTGCTGCGGAAGTTGCAGGTATGGCAGGAGGACTCGGCAGAGGCTCGAGGCTGCTGGTATGGAGATACGGCTGCCATGGAAAGTGCAGAGGATTGCTGGTCTTGTGTTGCTCGGAGGAAACTCTCGGCTGCCGTAGGAGAGGCTATAGCTGGTGCTGTGCAGAGGGCTTCTGTAGGAGAGACTGGAGTGGTTGGCTGCTACAGGCGCTTGGGTCTAGTGAAGGAGTTGGTGCATGGGTCGCATGCATCAAGGTGGAGTTCTCGTATTGCTCGTCGAGTGCCTCTCGGCCGAAGCTGCTGGAGTGGTCTCTTGGTGGCTGGCTGTGCTTTGCTACAGAAGGGAGATTAACCGAGAGGAAGAGAGTGAGAATGAGAGAATGAAGGAGAGAGGGCAGAATGGCAAGGGAAAGAAGGGAAAAATAGGGGAAGACAAAGAGAGTTGAGGGAAAAGAGCAAGGAGGAGGAGAAGAAAGCTAAGATAGAGAGACCGGAGAACAGAGCAGAGAAAAAAATAACCGGAGAAAGGGAATAGAAAGGCTAAAGAAAAGAAAGAAAAAGAAGAAGGAGAAGAGAAGATGAAGAAGAAGGAGAAGAGAAGAATGGGGAGCCCTGGGGGCTACCTGTGCAGGGGGAGGAAGAGAAGGGAATTTAAGGATAGGGGGGAAAGCCCTAGACCCGGATCCGGATAGGAGACCTGACCCGGATTGTTATATTTTTTTCATTTTTTTCATTCTCTGTTCATCGCAAATCTGACTCTTCTGGAGCCTGTATCTCACAAAACTCAAAACTTGAAAGTTGTAGATAGTCCTTTCTTCTTTCTTAAAAAATTTGAATCGTCTCGATTGGAGCTTGGATGGAAAAGTTATACACGAAATACGAATAGGTATCGATTTTGGTTCCCGAGAATTTTCCTGCAACAAAAAATTACCAAAACTTCATAAATAGTGCAATAAAGTTCAAGAATGATGATTTTGGCACTTTATTAAAATATTGGACAATTTTAGACATTTAATTAAAAATATAAACCATAAAGCCCGGGTTAAGATGCCCAATTACGCAGTTTTAACGCGTAATCACTCCCGTGGTTAGTGACTATGGCCCATGAGATTCTGAACTGGCAAACCACCGATGTCTAGATGAATTGTGTGATGTTTCACTCAGTTATGTGGCTAGGGCTTCGACCTCAACCCACTTAGTGAAGTAATCAATCGCCAATAATAGGAATTTTATTTGGCCGATTGCTGGAGGTAGAGGTCCCAAGATGTCTAGTCCCCACTTGGTAAAGGGGCAAGGACTGGTAATGGGGAAGAAAAAATTAGAGGGCGTGTGAAGTACTCCCACACACTGCTGGCACTTGTCACACAGCTTAATGAGCTCGACAGTGTCCTTCCTCATTATGGGCCAGTAAAATCCTTGTCGTAGAGCCTTGTGAGCTAGAGCCCTACTGGCCAGATGATTTCCACATACCCCTTCATGGATCTCTCTTAGTACATACTCTCCTTCTTCATTACTCAGATAAAGCATGAATGGCATCGTTAAGGATCGTCTGTATAGCTCCTAGTTTATGAGTGTGTATCTTGCCGCCTTCCTCCTTACCTTTAGCTTATTCTTGGGCCTTGGCTAGATACTTCTTCATTTTCTAATCCCTAGCCTTAAATTCTCCTTTCACCTGATCCACCACTAACTGAGAATCACTTGATACCTTAATTTGTGTTACTCTAGTGCTTTGGCTAGGCATAGCCCCGCCAGCAAAGCTTCATACTCAGTGTCATTGTGTGTTGCTGAGAACTCCAACTTTAATGCATATAGAGTCTCTGTACTGTCTAGTGCCATGAGTATAAACCTTGCTCCTCCTCTAGACGCATTAGAAGACTCATCGACATGTAGCGTTCATACCTCCAATTTTCCTGCTACCTCGGGGGGTCTTTCAGCTGTGAAGTCGGCTAGCACCTAGGTCTTGACAGTAGGCCTTGGCAAGTATTGTATGTCAAACTCACCCAATTCAATGGACCACTTCATCATCCTTCCCGAACTCTCTGGCTGTAGAAGAATATGCCTTAATGGTAGATTTGTCAACACAATTACCTTGTGCACCCGAAAGTAGAGCCTCAACTTTCGTGTGGAACAAATGATGGAGAAGATTGCCTTTTCAGTCGTACTATAATTCTTCTCGACTCCACTTAGCACCTTGCTAGTGTAGTATATTGGTCTGCGCTGCTTGCCTTCTTCTTGAACTAGGACCGAGCTAACCGCATTTGTCGTCAAAACTATGTATAAGTAGAGGTCTTCTCCCGTCTCCACCTTAGTTAGTAGAGGTGGAGAGCCAAGATACTGTTTGAGCTATTCAAAGGCTCTATTCTGCTCCTCCCCACAATCAAATCCTCCTTTTTTCCCTTAATGCCTTGAAGAAGGGTAGGCTTTTGTCCCCTGAGCAATAGACAAATCTGCTGAGGGAGGCTATCCTTTCTGCCAAGATTTGGATCTCCTTCTTCGTCCGTAGTACCTCCATTTCTAGCAGTGCCCTTATTTTGTCTGAGTTGGCTTCTATCCTTTTGTGCGTCACCAAGAACCCAAGAAATTTTTTGGTAGAAACACCAAACATGCACTTCGAATGGTTTAGTTTCATTTGGTACCTGCGCAACAGCTCAAATGTCTCCCTCAGATCTTTGTAGTGCTCCTCCGCTTTTAAAATTTTCACCAGCATGTCGTCTACGTATGCCTCCATAGTTTTTCCAAGCTGATCTTTAAATATCCTTTTCACCAATCTCTGATATGTGGCCCCTACGATTTTTAGTCCAAAGGGAATTACTTAGTAACAATATAGCCCTCTCTCGGTGATAAAGGAGGTTTTCTCTTCATCAGTTTGATGCATTGGGATTTGGTTGTATCCTGAGTAGGCATCCATAAAGCTGAGAAGTTTATGCCCGGAGGTCGAATCCACTAGCTGATCAATTCGGGGGAGAGGGAAGCTATCCTTCGGACATGCCTTATTTAAGTCTGTGAAATCTATGCAGGAGCGCCATTTTCCATTTGGCTTCCTTACAAGAACCACGTTGCTTAAGCACTCTGAGTAGTTAACCTCCCTGACGAACTTAGCTTACACTAGCTTCGTCACCTCTTCATCATTTACCTTGATTCGCATCATCGCGAAGCTTCTTTTCTTCTGTTTTATAGGCTGGTGGTTGGAGTCAACTTGCAACTTGTGCTCTATGATTGCAGGGTCAATACCTAGTATATCTTCGGCCGACCAAGCAAACACGTCTACAAATTCGCCCAGCAGCTCGCTTAGTTATGCTCTTAAGGTCTCAGGTAGGTATCTCCTAATCCACATGCACCTCTCCTGGTTGCCTTTTAGGGGTATACGTGTGATTTATTCATCCATCATGCTGATTTGGGGTTATTCCCCCCTTACGTCTAGGTCTTCTACAGTTAAGGTCTCTCGTGCTTCTGTCTTCCCTTTTAGGGCCATTACATAGCAGTTCCGAGCCGCTGCTTGATCTCCATTGACCACCCCAGTCCCGTGCGGAGTAGGGAATTGCATCTTGAAGTGGTACGTTGATGTTACCGCTCGAACCGCATCAAGCAAGGAGCGGCCTAGTATGATGTTGTATACTAATAGCCCGTCGACCACTAGGAATTTCATCAGTGAAGTAACTTGTTGTGTAGTCGTCCCCATTATTACTAGTAGGGAGATTGTTCCCATGGGTTGAACTACATCCCCACCGAACCCGACCAACGGGTTGAGATTGGTTTGAGTCGTTCCTTGCCGATCTTCATTCCTTCGAGCACCGACCAGAATATAACGTTGGCCGAGCTCTCATTATCTATCAACACACGTCTTACTTTGTAATTTGCCACCAATAGGGAGAGTACTAGTGCATCATCGTGTGGTTGTTGCTCCTTCTTCATCTTTGCTATTAAAGATCATAACATCATCTTGTTTGTTCTTTTTGTCGCTTGGTTCCCCTCTTCTTGTTGAAAATACCTACTTAGCATATCTTTTGCGAGCTCCTTCACTCTCTCCATCACTAGCAGATCCTCTAAAGATCACCACAATTTCCCCTATGATCTGTTCTTCCTTCTCATCCCCATTAGGTCCAATCTGTTCACGAGGTTCCCCTTGCCGATCTTCCTTCTTTATGAATCTCGACAAGTATCCCCTTTTGATTAAGGCTTCAATCTCGTTCTTTACTTGAATACACTCCTCTGTATCGTGCTTATGATCCCTATGGAATTTACAGAACTTCAACATGTTGCGTTTATATGAAGGGGTCCACATAGGTTTGGGCCATGATACATAGTTCTTATTCCTTATATGCATTAACACATCAGACTGCGGTGCGTTTAGAGGTGTATAGGTGGAGAACTTACTGGACTGCCCTCTCATCTTAGAGTTGGTGAGCAGGGTACTGGTCTCCTGTCTCTTTGTGGGTTTAGAGGGTTTTCCCGTCTCCCGACTATTACCTTTCCTTTTCAGCTCGATGTGATTTCCCCTGGTGTCCATCATTTCTCCAAGATTGATGTACTTTTGTTCTCTGGCCATCAATTCTCCAATATCAGCCGACGACTTCTTCCCCAAAGGGTATAGGAAGTTTTTGGGCTGAAGGGTCGTGGTCAGAGCTACCAAAGCCACCTCCATGTCTAGGTTGCAGATCTCTAGGGTCGCAGTGTTGAAGCGATGCATGAAGTTCTTAAGCGTCTCGTTTTTTACACCATGCTCATTAGATGGGCGGATGTTTTGACAATTCTCCGACTACTGAGGAAGTGGCCGGTGAACAGTTGTTCCTTCTTTGAGAAGGAGCCAATTGATCTAGGTCGCAGGGTCCGTACCAATCCCCGACACTACCTTTAAGGGTTGCTGTGAAAGCTCGGCATATGGTGGCTTCAGGAGTGCCTTGCAACTGCATCAACACTTTGAAGGTGTCCAAATGGCCAATTGGATCGGACAGACCCTTGTACCTTTAAAAAGTTGGCATCTTGAATTTGCTCGGCAGTGGAACCTCCATCACTTCTTTGGTTAATCGTGGCTCCGAGGACCTTAGAGATGCTTCCCTATAGAAGGGGTTGGTCTTGCCTTCTTTCATCATTTTCTCTATTTGGTCTATTTTCTTAATCTTTTCTTCCAGCTCTGTGGATCTTTGTCAGTTGACTCCTACGCTATTCGCATCTTTTACCTTCTTGGTGAGGTAGGTTTTATCCTCACCCTCCTTTGGCTTATTTACTTTCTTGGTTGCCTCGGGACTCACCTGTTGTTGATGGGGGAGATGCCCTTGCTGACTCTTTTGCTGTAAGAGTAGGTTGAACATATCCTCTATTTTCTTTTGAAAAGTAAGGAATTCTTCCTTGGTGACCCACAATGGTTGTGTAGGTGTGGAGTGAATGGACTAGGGCGACCCTTTTCCTGTGACAGGATTAGAGTTAGAACTGCATGTGGTTGGCATGGTTTGAATGTCGGAGCTAAAGAGTAAGATGATCACCTCTTAGAAGCAATTTCCAACAAACGATGACAAATGTTGCGGGACAAAATCAGTGAGACTGCTTTTTTGAATTTCGTTGACCTAGAAAAGGGAAAAGAAAGAGAGGCTTGGAGGACCCGGGGTGTACTCTAGGGGATCGCTCTGATGCCTAAGTAAGGGAATGCTTCAGAGAGGCTAAAGCCAACAATAAGAATGGGTGTCGAATAACTTACCTTGGCCTTTCCCCGCGTCCCTTCTTATAGCAGCTAGGATTGACCATGGGGTTGAATTGTATTTATGGTGCGGGAGCGTGAATCGTTCCCGGGTCATAAAGTGCCTGCGTGTATCACTTTGATTGTTTAAGGCGTTGGCGTGGATCTCTCCCCCTCTTTATTGGGTCGGAGTTGATTGCTCTTGCCAGAAGGTCTGACTGGGGGAGCGATGACTAGGCATTGACCTTCTCATATTAATTGATATATTTTAGGCACATCAAGTTTGTAATAATTCAGACAAAAGATAATGTAGAGTTATATTAAATTTTATCTAAATTTACAAAAATTTAAATTTAAAGATTGAAATTTATGCTTATAGATGATCTATAAGTATTTTATTATATGCCTGAGATGGCAAATATAATTTCTCATTAGAAAGTTAAATTAGGTAGCTAAGAGAAACTATTATTTAATAAATTAAATTTCTTAAATGGGTACCTATTATATTTTATTTTATAATAAGTGTTGATATTTTGGTATTTCATTCTAGTAGCTGCCCATCCATATAAGGGAGCTTTTCTTAAGTATGTAGGATAAATTCTATCCTTTAATTCCCAAACATTCCATATAAACCCCTTATTAATTGAACCCTTTGTTAATTGAATTTGAAAATTAAGGGCACATTGGGGTGCCTTCTGTTTGTTAGTATTTTTCTATTTGTATTTTCTCATCTGATGTGACAAAAATTAATGTTATTTTTTGTAGTTTTCATTGTTACTATAAACAACTATTGTCACAATATTTTAATATCCAAAATAACTTTTATATGAGGATTAAAGCATGTTGACCTTATTGGTCATGCCCGGTTTCGATTATGACAACTACTCATTGTATCTAATGGGTGTTTGAGGTTTTATGCAGGAACTAAGATTGTTAAGATCAAGATTGGCACAAAGCAAGTAAAGCGTGAAGACCAATTTATATTCAGTATTGTAATATGTATTTCATTTACATAATTGGTCTGTAATAGTTAAATAAGGTCTTTGGTTTGTAATAAACTCATACACATCACATGCCTAATAATATGTAAGCTCAAACCAAATACGAACTAAAAGTGACCGTAGAAAAGATTGAAGGTTTCGGTCGACCGACACCGGACTTTTTCGGTGTCTTCAAAATTGGACCCTAAGTGAGCTTAGGACACTCACCTTTGCACTTGCATGTATTAGGCACTTGAATAGGGTGAATGCATATTGAAACGGGACCGAAATGCACACTTTGTGCACCTTCGATCAATTGGCCAAGGCAGTTCATTTTGCCCTGATCGACCGAAACAGGCCTGAGTCAATAGTTAACCAAGGCCCTGGTCAACCAAACTAGAGTAGTTCAAAAAGCCCTAGTCAATTGGAACCCCCAAAGGTCAACAATTTGACCATCTAGTCGACCGAGCCTTTTTTGTTCTTCAACTACCTGGTCGACCGAGGGTCCTCGGGAAAAATCCCAACGGTCTAGTCGAACAAACCAGCCAGTTCAAAATGGCCCGGTCGACCAAACCTCGGAGAAATAGGAAATCGCCCACTTACAGTCGACTGAGCCTTCAGTTCAAAAACATCCTGGTCGACCGAACCATATGAGATCTGGTCGACCGAACCTCTTGGATTGCCCTGACTTTTACCGCAGTTAAACATTTTTTAAATAGGGTTAAAATATTTGAAATGTCATTAAACTTCCCTAATAATACCCAATAGGTCCCTAACAGTTATATCTCTTTCAATGTCTATATATATGAGATCATTTGTGCAAATTAAAGAGAGATTAGCCACTTTAATTAGGAGCAATTCTCTGAAATTTCCAAATTTTATAATACTCATATCTAGGCCCCAACCACTTATACTTACCTTCTCTTATTGTTCAAACTCTCTGTAAGTTGATTGAGTGCTCGACTAGAAAGGTTTGCTCTCCCATTTTGTGTAAGATTGATTTGATTTTTACGAGAGCTAAACCTAAGTATCCTTAGGGAACTTTGTTAATAAGTCTCTCCTAAGAAGACTCTGATTTGATCTTCTGAGGTTGTATATTCATTGCAATATCTTGAGAAGATCGTATAGTATTTTGGTTGCACAAACATTTTCAAATATCTATTGTTCTTTTATCTTGAAAAATATTTGAAGAGATATTTGTTTGTGATAAAATCTTTGTTGCAATATTCGTTAACTCATATATCCTTTGCTGAATACAAAGATTGAATATCCTTTTACAAACCAAACATATACATTACTAGAGCATCACACGATTGAGTAAACCCGCTCATTGAAACATATATGTATCTTTGTGTGAACATCTTACCTGAATATCTTGTGATACAAAGATTTCTTGATTCATACTCTCACGCACTCATTACACTGATAGTAAAAATATATATATATATATATATATATCTGAGAGTTGAAATATTGGACCACACTGAGGTTACATATTATATCATTTGTGGTGTATGTAATTGCGCGTATTTGGGTACATATCTGCTTTACATGAAAGCACAATCACTGTACCATTTGATTGTAATACACATCTGTTGTATTTCCAGGCACGGGCCTGAAGAGGGAGACTAGCCCTGGAATAGTCCCGGATTGACTTAGACCAGTTAGGAAAGCTAGGTGTGCCATTCTGTTAAGGCATGTAGGTTGAGGTCAGCCCCGCTAATTGACCTAGTTAAGGTTGAGGTCAGCCCTGTGCTAATTGACCTAGTTGTAATCGGTGCCGCTCCACCCTTAAGTAAGCTACTAGTGGAATCCTTGGTCTTGCGAGCTAGAGGCGGGGACGTAGGCACAGTTGACCGAACCCCGATAATATATCGCGTGTTTATTTATATTTCCGCACTTTATATTTACCGCACGTGTATGTTATTATGTGGATGATGCGCCTGATTTAAATTTCCGTATATTATATTTATCAGCGTATTTGGAACTACATAGAAAGACCCTAGGCAACATCTAGTTCAACCTAGGAGAATAGTTTAAAATTCCAATTCACCCCCCTCCTCTTGGGAATACACCAATTCTAACAATTGGTATCAGAGCCTCGTTGCACTTGACTTAAACGTTTTTGCAAAAAGATTGCAATGGCTCATATTGGTGTATCCCCATTCGGTGAGGGACAGTCACTTTCTAGTCCTCCAGTATTTTGTGGTGTCGACTACACCATGTGGAAAGTTAAAATGACCATATTTTTGAAATCTATGAACTAGACGGTCTGGCTTGTGACTTCTAAAGGAAAATGTGCACAAATAAATAAGAATGATTTTAATATGATTAGTTCTAATGCCATGGACATGTTATATCTTGCGTTAGATTTTGATATTTTTGTTGAGTTTGTGGCATGTCAGACTGCACAGGAAATCTGGGATGAATTGGAGAAAAAATATGAAAAATCCCAAGAAAAGGAGATAGTGACTCCTCCGAATGCTCCAAGCTCAAATGATCAGGAGAAGGTAAATCATGAGTTAGAAATCAATGAAGAGGTATATGATTCTCACTCTAACTTGTTTGATGGCTTTTGTGATGAATGTTGTGATGGGCCATGCACTGAATCATCTGTTGATAATACTGTAAAAGGTTTATGCGATGTTTACTATGAAAAATCCTGTGATGAATCATTTGTTTGCTCATGTGATATTTACTGTGATGATTCTCGTGCCAAATCATGTGATGTATCAAATTCTGAATCATCTGAGAATATATGTCATAGTCATGTTGAACATGCATACAATGATTCATACGAAAACTATTATGTTAATTCTCTTGATGAATCATGTGCTGATTTGAATATTAAAGCATGTTGTCACATAAAAACTAGAAAAGACCTTATTGAAAATGCACAAGTTTCTAGTTAGAATTTCTAAGCATAAAATATTTTTGAAGAATGAGAACAAAAGAATAGCAAAACAATTAAAGGGGTTAGAAAATTTTCATGCTATTCTTGAAATGAAAAAGATTGAGAAAATATTGAAAATTGCATGCTTAGATGAAGAAATAGATGATTATTCTAGATTTACACTCAAAGCTAAAAATGATAAGAATAATCATAATAAACCCTTTGGACATAAAAGGAAAACTCGTTTCAAAAAGGGTTCAGGTTGCTCACATAGAACCGACAGTTTAGCCTCACTAAAGAAAAATGGAATAAATAAGCACAATCCCTTACGTATATTCTATACCTGCTTATCTTCCAAAACTGTGTGGCTTACATGGTTTAATTGCTTACTTAGAAGTGCCAGAGGGCCAGAAAAGGAAATGAAATGGAAATCAGCGAAGCAAACCCCGTAGGACTTAAGGAAAAACGAATTCAAATTGAAAATCCATTCTTGTTATCCTTCCTTTGTTCCTAGGTTTAGGGGTTGTGACGACTGTAGAATTGGGAAGTGATTGTTGCTTAAAACGAAATTCTTAGTATACATACTCACTAAGCCATCTTATTATACTAAGACTTTTATCCACTTATAAATGGACATGGCATCTTTGCCTAGCACTTAATTCAAAATGCTTAACCCATGTCGACATGAAAATCATAAAGTTAAGCAACCATTGTCCATTGCACAAAATTGAGTGTTAGGGTTCCATCTTATATCTTATATCACCATACCCTCTAAATTGAACTCAAGTCATCACTCTAGGCTTAAAGCACCATTGATCATAAATGCTAATGTATACTGAGTGCTTCTCATAGCTATAACCAGATTAGAGGTATCCTCTAGGGAATTGATCCCTTTGAGTCAAAGTTACAAATCCTTTAATTTTGGTCTATCTCATCCATAGGGAGTCCTTACCAAACCACGATCATACTTGGTGAGGTTTCACTCATTTATTGGTCTGTATCTTTGCTCCTCTATGTCATCATCTTTGTAGGATACTCTCCAATCACCAAGGAGCATAGTTTAAGAAAAGCCTCATACTCCTTAGTGCTCGGTGCCCAAAATAGGTCAATAAGTCAATTCTTGGTACGCACCTCATTTGAGCAAAATCTCTTCACCAAGAATCCCTAAGAATTATATTTATGTTGCAATATATCGAATCTGGACCTAAGGGAGAACTCTGGATCAAAATGAAGAAAAATCGGGAAAATTCACTATGCTTGGTCGACTGAGCATTACAGGTGTAAACTCTCCCGATCGATCGACCATCTTGACTTTGACCTTCACGGTTGACCGAAACGTAGTAACCATATTCCCACGGTCGACTAAGACTTTCAGTTTTCCCCTGATCAACCGAACATGGTTACAGTAATCTCTCTCAGTTAACCGACCATCCCAATTCATTTTCTTCTCAGTCGACCGAACAGTGTCGGTGCCTGGGGAATTTCAAGCATCGGTCGACCGTATCTACTTCTAGTCAACCAAGCTGCAGTATATATATACGTTTTCTTCATTTGCAGCTCACTTGCGCGAATTTCTTGAGAGATCTTTCACCCCTTCCTTGAATTTCCAAGCATCCAAGCCTTACATCCTTACCGCCATGGCACATATTGAAGCCCACGACATTGCACACGCCGAGGATGAGTATTTTCTTTCATAGAGGTGCAAAGTCAGATACATATGGGAGTTTCATCCCAAAGAGGCAATACTAGGTAAGATCCTCGATCTGGACTTTATGAATCAATACTTTAGCAATGTAATGGACATGTTCGACTATCAGGGGTGGAAAACATTTATTTCCTACCAGCTTGGGGGTCATTACCCAACCTATATTAACTAAAATTCTACTAATTTTCAGTTTTTAGTTTGTTTCTATAATTTTTTACAAGAATCGGACCAGTAAAAATCATGATAAATTATCAAGTTATTGCATCATTTTTGAGTGATTGTAAAAAAAATCACTCTAAAATATAATTATAAATTTAAAAATATCCAAAATCAAAGAAATATTTATTCATTATCAAAATATGGTTTCTCATTAATGATAGGATTTTTTTTATTTTCAACAAATAATAATAATAATAAAGGACATAAATATGACAAAAATATTGGTGTTTCATGCCTGGAAACACCCTCATTTCTATTTTTTCTTGACCAAAGAGATTAGGAAAAGGAAATAATGGACTTGACAATGAATATAAGGAAAATTCATTATGTACCCAATCTTGACCTAATGCATCACATGGTCTCTTGTGTGTTTTTATTTTCACACGCCAAGACTTTCTTTTTCTTTTTTTTTTCTTTTTTTGATTCACAAGAAATTATAAAATAAAATAAAAATTTCTTCATGTCTTGTTTCATTTATTGCTAAAGTGCTCGTCATGCGATGATAACATTTTTTCTTTTTTTATTTGAAAAAAAAAGAATCTGTTTAGATTAGAATAAGTTGTTACCTGAGATATTACTATAGGATGTGAGCAGAATACATGAATATAACAATTCTTAGTTCATGTAGCAGGAGTACATTAAATTTACTAATTAAAAAATATATGATAAAAATAGTTTTTTAGATTTCAATTTAGATTTTAGTGAAAATTTAGAAGAAATTTTACACATAATACACATAAATTAAAGTTTAAGATTCGAATTCCACACTTCTATATGGAAAGTAAAAGTTGGAAATCTAAAAAAAAGTGAAAAAAATATTTTTCTTTTCAACTTTTCTATATATAAATTTGAAAATTTTAAAAATAAAGTGGCATTTTTATAATTATTTTTTAAAAAAATGAAACTATTTTCACAAGAAAATAGTGTCAAATTTGTTTAGTTTTGTTTATTTATTTCATATAAATGCTATAAAACATAATGAATTAGGAGTGGAATGAAGTTAAAAAGTTATGTTAGGAACATGTCAAACTAGTGCAATCAATCCCACAATATTCCCTTGCATCCATAAGTACCAAACACTGTATTTATAACTTTCCTAGTCTTAAGTTGCAATATGCCCTTTGATTGAGTATCTTATATAAATTCACACCCATCGTAACTTCCTTTATCACAAATTGCTATCGATTATTGAAGTGTTCTTTGGAAAGGGTAGAATAAAAAATAAAGTAGGTATAAAATATTTGTAGGCAACTATTTTACATTAATCATTTGAAGCTTTGAGTTTGGACATTAAATTTAGATTTTTTGTGGGATAAATTCAGCGAGACTGCTCTTTTGATTTCCGTTGACCTGAAAAAAGGAAAAGAAATAGAGGCTTGGAGGACCCGGGGTGTACTCCTAGGAATCGGCTTCTGATGGCTAAGTAAAGGGATATGCTTCAAAAGGGGCTTAAAGGCAACAGTAAGAATGGGTGTCAAAATGGGACTTACCTTGGCTCTCCCGCGTTCTCTTCTTAGTTAGCGGCTAGGAGTTGACCCGGTTGGGGTTAAATTGTTCTTCTTTCCTTTTTTTTCTTCCTGGTGCAAGGGGGGGGCGTGAATCGCTCCCGAGGTCATCAATTAAGTTGCCTGCGTACTGTATCACTTCCCAGTCGTTTAAGGCACCCGGCGTGGGACTTGGCGTTGAAATTCCTAAATAATTTTTAGGCACATCAGTTGTCCTCCTTAGTTTTTCAAATTTCTAAAAGAAAACTCCTTTTTTAAATTAGTTGTGTCTTTCTTCTTCGTATGCACTGTAGTGTGACTCCTTTTGTGTTTTTTTTCATGATCCCTGTTGCTTGTTGCTTGATTTGGGCGAAACCCTGATCATTGTGTTTGGGCTTGTTCTGAGTGTTGATTGGCGGGTTCTTCGGACGGCTCTTTTGCCTTCCCCTAGAGGGGGCATTTGGGTGCGATCTTTTCAAGCTGCTCCGGGGATTGATGGCTATTCTGAGTTTCGTCGATAAAGGTTCGAATGGCTCACTAAAGCCAGCCCCAAACAGGGTTAGGCTGATACGAGCCGTTGTTTAGGGCGGCCGGCCTATATGCCGGGAGTACTCCTCGAAAAAGGGCCCCTTTCTTGACAAGTTATTTCTTCAAGGGCTTTTTGCTGAGCCAGTGCTTTAGACTTTTTGTCGGAGTGGATTTTTTCGAGCTAGCTTTCTGGAGCTTTTTTTTTTTTCTTTGGCGAGATGTTAGGCTGTTGCTCCAAGGTTCTTTCCCCGAGCAGGGTTTGGGTTTTTGCCGAGTTCTGTTCGGAGCAAGTGTCTTAGTTCTAGTCGTTTTGCTAAGCTATTACTCCAAGGCTTTTTTTTTTGTTTGTACGAGCAGTTTTTTTGCGTAGTTTTTTTTTTTTGCCAAGCTGCTCTCAGGAGCAATCGGTTGTTGAGTGTTACTCCAAGGCTTTTTTTCCGATTGTGCTGAATTTTGCCGAAGAGCTGACTCTCTGTGAGGGCATTTTTGAGGGCCATTGCTCAAGGGCTCTTTTACTTGAGATGCTCTATGGAGCATCTTTTCCGATCCATTACTTCGAGGCTCTCTTTGCCGAGGCTATCGGGTCGAGGCTTCTCTTACGTGAGGCAATTTTACTGAAGCTATTGCTCTCGAGGACTCTTTTACCCAGCTGCTCTTTTCGAAAACCAATCTTTGCCGAGCTATTGCCAAGGCTTTTTTGTGGAAAGCAGGTTTTTGCTGAGCTGACCTTCTATAGAGGCAATTCTTTTCTGAGCTGTTGCATCCAAGGCTGCTTTTTCCGAGGCAGAGTTTTGGCGAATCAACGCTCTAGAGCAAATTCTCTCTGTGTAAAGCTATTACCACAAGGCTTTTTACCGAGCAGAGGTTTTTGCCGAGTCAACTGCTTTTTGAGGCTCTTTTTCGAGTAGATTTTCTTCCGAGCTGGCTCGTGGGAGCAATCTTTGTCGGAGCTAGTGCTCAAGGCTTTTGCCAAGTTGTTACTCCCAGGTTTTTTTGCCCCAAGGCATATTTTCCACCGAGCTGCTCTCTGAAAAGCAAATTCTTTGTGAGGCTTGTTTGTTGTTGCACCAGGGCTGTTAATGATGCAAGGTTTTTGCCAAAAAACTTCTGTTGCACCAAAGACTTTTTTGCCAAGCAAAGTCTTTGCCAAGCTGCTCTTCATAGTAAATCTTTGCCAATTTGTTTGCTTCGAGGATTTCTGTTGAGCAGATTTTTTGTCGTGCTATTGCTCCCGAAGGCTTTTTTCCAAAAGCTATTGCGGGCAAACCCAAGGTTTTTGGTCAATAGGTTGTTTTCGAGATGCTCTTTTGGAGCAATCTTTGCCGAGCTGTTGGGCAAATGCTGGCCTTGCTGGATGAGCCGCACTCATCAATTGGGGCCTTATCTGCCTAATGGCGTATGCTCATTTGTTTGGGGGTGGTTTTGATGTGGGCCATCAACGGAGTGGTTGCTTGTCAATTGGGCCTTTATCTACCTAATGGAGTTGTGCTCATTTTGTTTGTGCGTTTGGCATGGCCTCCTCACAAGCCATACTCGGTCAGTAGTTGGGCCTCGTTATGGGCCTTAATGGATGGGCTCATTTGTTGGGGCGGAATAAAGACATGGACCTCATGAAAGCCAGCTCGTTAGCAGCTTCATTCTACCAATGATGTCTGTGTGCTAATTTTTTTGGGGGTTTCTGTGTGGGCATTATGGAAGCAAAATGCTCGTCAGTATTAGGTTGGGCATAGTTTTGCCTAATGAGTCTTGTGGTATTGGTAATTTTGTTGGGGAGGTGGGCGGTTTGGCATGGGCTCACGAGGCCAATGCTTTGTCAAGTTTAGAACTCATCTGCCTAATTGAGTTGTGTTATTTATGGGGCTATCAATCTGGACCGTTTTGAAGCAACATTGCAGTCTTTTGTGACGGTTCTACCATCCGAAAGAAATTCGGAGTGTATCGTCCAATAGTCCGTACCTCAAGAAGTCACAACATTCTTAGAATTAGCACCACGTCAGCACTGGTGACGGGGGATTTTTCTTTATCTTTTCACACTCGAGGGCACCACCCACCCTGGTTCTGCAACTTCACCTCCTTGAGATGCCCAACTACCACGAGGATCGCTGTAGGCTTTTGCTCTATTACGGGGCGGGGCTCCTTCATCACTTTCTCACCTTACCCAAAGGTTGTTGAACCTTATTGGTCACGCCGGTTTGCTTATGGACAAAATAATCATTGATCTAAATGAGTTGTTTGAGCGGGTTTTGTGCAGGAACTAAGAGTTGTTTTTAAATAACGATGTGCACCACAAAAGTCCCAGAAAAAGCCCGCGAAAAGGACCACAAAGTTTTATTTCATAATGTTAATATATTTAATTGGTCTATATTATAATAGTAAGTAGGTTACTGGGTTTGTAATAAGCTACAACATCCACATGTATGATATGATTTACTACGTTAGCCCAACACAAACCAAGGAAAAGAGAAAGAGGGGGAAAATGGGGACCATAGAAAAAGACCTATTAGGTTTTTCCTTCGGTTCGACCGACACCGGACTTTTTCGGTGTCTTTAAAATTTAGGACCCAAGTGCCCATAGACACTCCCACTTACATATATATTGTTAGGCACGGATGAAAAACATACTGAAAATAGGGTTTCATTGTGTTAATACGGGACCGAAACTTGCACACCACAATGCACTTTCGGTAGACCAGGCCAGCCAGTCATTTGGGCCTAGTCGACCGAGACATCATGGGGTCAAGATTGAACCACCCGGGCGACCCAGCAAAAGGTATTTAGGTCAAAGGCCCTGGTTCGACCTAAAACTCCTTTGTGGTTCCAAAGATTGACCACTTGGTCGACCGAAAAACTTGTAGGTAGTTTCAAAAAGTGGACCTGGTCGACTGAAACCCTCCCTTGGAGTCAACAATTGACCATCTGGTCGCCGAGGGAAACTTTGTACTCCAAAATACCTGGTCGACCGGAGGGTCCTCGGGAGGAATTTCCCAATGGTCTGGTCGGACCGAACTAGGGCAGGTTTCAAAAATGGGGGCCACCTGGGTCGACTGAAACTCAAAAAAATTGGGAAAATCGACATATCTGGTCGACCAAGACCTCAATTCATATCCCCTGGTCGACCGAAACCATTGAAAACTTGGTCGGCCGAACATGTTCTGGTCGAACCGGAACCTCTCAGGGTTGCCCTTGATTTTTTTACTACAGTTAATATTTTTTTTTAAACAGGGTTTAAAAATGCTTTTTTTTTTTTAAAACATGCATGAAAACTTTTCAATAATACCCAATAGGTCCCCAACAGTCATATTTTCTCCCTTGCATATATATATGAGTTCATTTTGAGGAGAAAATTAGGTGTGATTTAGCCACCTTGATTTTAAGGAACAAAAAATCCTGTGACAAAAAATTCAAAACCCTAGAATAATGGGGGATTTCAAGCCCACATAAACTCAATCTTTTACCTTCCCATATTGCCTACATCATTTGTAAGTGGTTTTTTTTGATCGTGTTTGTCTTGATTGGTTGGTTCTCCTATCTCTGGATTGTTTGACGTATTTTTGAGATAGCTAAACTTTTAAAGTATTCTTAGGCCGGTGGGACTTTGTTAAATAAGGCTCTCATAGAAGTTATATCAAAACTTCTGAAGTATTCCATATTCATTCCAATCTTAAGGAAGTTTATATTTTTTGTATTATTTTGGTTTGCAAAAAACATTTTCAAATATCTACTGTTTTATCTTGAAAATATTTGATGAGATATTTGGTTTTATTGTGATAAAATAAAATCTTTGTTGCAATATTCGTTTAACTTCATAATCTTGCCTGAATACAAGATTGATTGGAATATCCTTTTGCAAAAACCAAAATATAACACTTTAGAGCATCATTACGAATGAGGACAAAACCCGCTTCTTTGAAAATACTTACACATATTATTGCTAGCTAGTATCTTTGTGTGAAACAATCTTACCTGAATATCTTGTGTACAAAAGATCAAACTGTTTGTCACTCTCACGTACGCATTACGGTCCTAAACCGGGCCAGAAAGAGCGTCACCCCAATACATCAGCCACCCCTGCCAACCATCGGGGGTCCCATGAAGATCCTTACTTTTCAAAAGAAGTGAGGATATGTGCAAACTTAATCTTACTTACACAAAAAATAAACGGGCCTTTCCCCCATTAACAAAGGTCCGGTCCTGACCTCAAAGCCAAAATAGATAGCCAAGGAGGGGAGGATAAATTAATTACCAAGTGAAGACGTGAATAGCGTAGGAGTCAACTGACATAGTCCAGGGAGCTTGAAAAAAAGATTAAGAAAATAGACCAAGATGAAATTATGAAAGAAGGCAAGACCACCCCTTCTACAAAGGGAACAGCGCTAATGTCCTCGGAGGCACCATTCACCAAAAAGTGAATGGGCCCACGTTGAGCATTCAAGATGCCAACTTTTGCAAGGTACCGAGGCCTATTCTGAGCACTCGCCATTTTGAGACCTTCAGAGTGTTCATTGTATTTGCACAGGCACTCCTGATGCCATCATGTTCGAGTTTTCACATCAACTCTTAAGTGTGTGCCAGTGATTGTCCGGGACCCTGCACCCTGGCTGATCGATTGGTTCCTTCTTCCTATGGACAACTATCACCAATCCCTTCCTTAGTGTTCAGAAATCAGCAAATCAGCAGCCCTCAATGAGCATTGTCGAGGAGAAGAAGGGGATGCTTAAGAGTTCTCATCGTTTCACAACACTGCTAACCCTGGGGATCCGCACCTAGACTGGGTGGCTTGGTAGCTCTGACACACGCCCTTTAGCCCAAAGCGTCTTGTACTCTTCGTAAAAGCCACCACTAATTGGGAGACTTGATTGTAGAGCACATAGTACATCCACCTTGAGAAAGGATGGACAGCGGGAATTTGCAACAGATGAAAAGGAAAGGTCATGGTCGTGGATGGAGACTCTCTGGACCCACTAAGAATAGGAGACCAATACGTTGCTCCGCCTCTCTAAGAGAATAGGCATTCCCGTAAGTTCCCACCTACCCACCTCTAAACGCACTGCGGTCGGATGTGGTGATGCATATAAGGCAGACGGACTATGTCTCGGGCCCAGACCTAGTAGACCCCCCTTCAGTCTAAATGCAACATATCCATTCTTCATTCCATAGGATAGGCACATACAGAGGAGTGTAGCATCAAGACGGAATTGACGCCTTGATCAAAAGGGGAGCCTTCATGAGTCATGAAAGAAGGAAGATCGGAAAGGGACCGCACGAGTAGAAAGACCCACGGGGACAGAATGAAGACAATTTAAAGGGGAAATTAACAGTGATCTTTGTAGGCATCTTCTAGTGGAGTCGCGGAGGAGCTTGCGAAGATATGTAAGCATTAAAGGACCTGTTTTGAGTTGATGATAGGAGACATCATATGTTTGACTCCAGTATCAGATTAGGAAATAACGGGGTGCCCTTTTACATTGAAGATGGGAATCCCCAGGACTAGTGGTTACGTTGCTTGCTTCTTTAAAGGGCATGGAGCACAGGGGGATGGAAGTAAGTACATTCATTAGGATTCTTTTACGTGCGCTTATTAAAGTAGTTCAACCACACACTAGAGCTCTTTTAGCTAAACTCAGTCAATTGCCTCTTCAATGGCATGTGATGAAGACCCTTTCCTGCTGCAATGTGATATACAAAAGTTATTTCAAAGATAATAGCAGCCTAGAATTAAGTATGGTTTGGAGGATCTGATTAATCCGCTTAATTTTGCATTTGGAAAAAAAAGAGTATGGTGGGGAAATATTTATTTAGTCCAAGAGTTGGTAGAGGGTATGCAAGGAAGAGGCTCTATTACCCAGATGTCTATTGAAAATAATTTAAAGAATGCTTATGACACTGTTTCCCCTTTCCGGTCCTTTCTTCTGAAATGTTGGGGCACTTGAACTTCCCTCTAAGATGGTACAGTGGACCATTGGTTTGTGTCCTCCACATCTTGAATTCCGCCATTAAATGGAACTGTTGGATTCTGTTAAAGGGACCAAAGGTCCTCAAAAGGTGGATGCCCCTCTCTCCCCTTATTTTGTTTCTATGTATGGAGTAACTGTGAAGACAGTTTGAAATCATGGAAGTTATATTTCTTTAAAATTCCACCCTGATGTAACATTGAGATGACTCATCTCGTGTTTGCTGATGAGTTAAGGTTTATTTTCATGAGTACTCATGGCCTGTGGGGTACTTAATGGAATGCTTGAAACAGTATTCTCCTCTCTCTGGACTGTCAGCTATACTAATACTCCTAATTTGTATTAGATCAGAATTAAGGAGTAGGAACTGAAGAGAATTGAACTTAACTGGTTTTAAGCTGGGTGAGTTTCCTTTAGATACCTGGCATCCCTCTCTCCTGTCATCTAGATTAATGCTGCACATAATATGCCCTTTGGATGCTCGATCTCCCATATGCTCAAAATAGTGCCGTGCATTCACTGTCCTATGCTAGGAGTTTGGAATCATTATAACCTCAATCATTCAAGGTGTGGAATCTTTTGCTGGCCATCTTTCCCATTCCTTGAATGTATTAAACCAATAAGAACTCTATAGGGGCCCTTCTTGTGGGGTGAACAGTCACGCCACTATGCTTGGTGGGAATCTTCATTCAAAGTGAGGGGGGCTGGGTGTATTAGATTTGAATCACATAACAAGCCCTGTGACTAAAACTCTATGGATATCTAATCAAAAGGATGCATTATGGTCGAAGTGGAAATCCACCCAAACCTACTTAGTAATTCTAACATTGGGATGTTGGACAAAAAAGGAAGGACTGAATCTTTTGAAAAGCTACTGGTAATTAGAGACCAGCTAGTGGCGAAGGCCTGGGGATTGGGAAACTTCTGAATATGTGGGAAGATGACTCTCACCATGTTATGAATTCTGGAGTGCAAAAAACATAAGATTCCCATAAGGCTAGGGAATTTGTTACAATGGGATTCTTCCCAGCTTGCTTTCGCTTGTGGCTGGGAATGAGGGAACTTCCCAACAATGTGATAGGTGGTAAGTGAGGGGATTGATCAAACGTGTGTGTACTACATCTGAACCCGAAACATCGGAGCCTTGTTTTTCATTGCTCCTGCCTCGCTAATGTAATGATCATTAAAATTTTGTTGGCTTAAGAGGAGAGAATGTCCCTTATTCGCTTGCAGTGAAATGGTTACACAAAGATTAAAGGCAAGGTGTTCATACTCTGTGTGAAAAGAATAGGACTAGCTACTCCGGTCTTTTCCTATGGCACTTCAGAAACAGAGGCAAGATTTGCAACTATAACCATCTCCCCACCTAGGTGATGGTAAATGTGAGTACAGGCATACTTACATGCTATCTTCGATAGTGTTGAATGGTACTCCATTATTAAGTGTTTGATGTTCAGTTGAATGGTTAGACTTCTTAAATGGTTTTGAGAATTTTGGAAGTATTAGATTGCTATGTTTTAGCCCTTAGGGACCCAGTTTTTTGAGTTTAACACTTTAGATCTATTATGTAGATTGTATCTCATGGACGTTAGTTCCTTTTGTTCTGCGGGTATGCCCAAGTAGTTTGTAAATACTTACTTTGATTAATACACATTCACTTTGATAGAAAAAAAAAAAGAGATATGCTAAGCAGGTACTTATTCAACGAAAAAAGGGGAACCAAGCTGCAAAGGAAACAACAAATAATATGATGTTCCATCTTAAACATCAGAGACAAGAAGGAGTGCAATAAAACCACATGACGCACACTATTCTTTCCCTACTGAGTGGAAATGCAAAGTAAGACGTGTTTTGATAGATAAGCTGGACTCGCCACGTCAACTCTAACTTCTGGTTGGTGCTCTAAGGAATAAGAACAGCTTGGAAAGGAACAACTCCACCAATCTCACAACCCCCTAGGTAGGGTATGGGACGTAGTTCTCTATAGACATCGCCTACCGGTAAAAAATGGGACACCCCCCACAACAAGTTACTTCACGGACTGAATTCCTGGTGGTCGACCGGCCATCGTAATACAACATCATACTAGGCTGCTCAAAATTGAAATTCCCTACTCTACATAGACTGGGGTGGTCTAGGAGATCAAGAAGCAGCCGCTCAAACTACTACGTAATGGCTCTCAAACGGAAAATAGAAGCAACGGAGACCTTATATGTAGAAAGACCTAAAGTAAAGGGGAATACCCCAAATTAGCACATGGATGAAGACATCACACTTATACCGTAAAAGGCACCAGAGGGGGTGGCGTGCAGATCGGAAGTCGCCTACCTGACACCTTGAGAGCAGAACTAAGCGAGTTGCTAGGAAATTTTCAGACATGTTCACCTGGAAAAACATCGAAGATATGTCGGTATTGACCCTGCATATCATAGAGCATAGGTTGCACTTGACCCACCACCACTCAAACCCTATAAAATAGAAAAAGAAGCTTCGCGATGGAGTGATCAAGGTATTGATGAAGAGACTGTCAAGGGCTAGTGCCAGCCAAGTTCGTCAGGGAGGTTAACTACCCTAAGAGTTAGCAACGTGGTTTCTAGTAAGGAATCCAAATGGAAAATGGCGCACTTGCGTAGATTTCAAAGACTAAATAAGGCATGTCTCAAAGGATAGCTTCCTTCTGCCCCCGAATTGATAGCTGTGGATTCTACAATCCAGCATAACTTCTCAAGCTTTATGGCTGGTCTACTCGGGATGCCACCAACGCCCAATACATCGAATAGATGAAGAGAAAATCTGCTTGATCACCAAGAGAGGGCTGTATTATTACCGAGTAATACCCTTCGAACTAAAAATTGTGGGCCCATATATAGAGATTGGTGAACAGGATTATTAAAATCAACTTGAAAAAATGATGGAGGCATACGTAGACAACATGCTAGTGAAAAATTTTAAAGCGGAGGAGCACTACAAAGATATGAGGGAGATGTTTGAGCTATTGTGCAGGTAAGAAATGAAACTAAACCTTTCGAATTGCGTGTTTGGTGTTTCCTGCAGGAAAATTTCTTATGTTTATGGTGACGCACAGAGGGATAGAAGCCAACTTGGAAAAAATAAGGGCGCTACTAGAAATGGAGGCCCCACGGACGAAGAAGGAGATCCAAATCTTGATAGGAAGGATAGCCTCCCTTAGTAAATTTGTCTCCTGCTCAGGGGACAAAGGCCTACCGTTCTTCAAGGCATTAAGGAAGAAAGGAGGATTTGAATGGGGGAAGGAGCAGAATAGAGCCTTCGAACAGCTCAAACAGTATGTTGGCTCTCCACCTCTACTAACTAAGGCAGAGATGAGAGAAGATCTCTACTTATACAAAGCTTTGACGACAAATGCGGTCAGCTCAGTCCTAGTTCAAGAAGAAGGCAGGCAGCACAGACCCATATACTAATCTAGCAAGGTGCTGAGTGGAGCCGAGAGGAATTATAGTACGACTGAAAAGGTGGCCTTCTCCATCATTTTTGCCACATGAAAGTTGAGGCCCTACTTTCAGGCACACAAGGTAATTGTGTTGACAAACCTACCATTGAGGCAGATTCTTCAATGGCCAGAGAGTTCAGGAAGGATGATTAAATGGTCAATTGAATTGGGTGAGTTTGACATACAATACCTGCCAAGGCCTGCTGTCAAGGCCCAGGTGCTAGCCGATTTCACAGCTGAAAGACCCCCCCGAGGTAGCAGGAAATCAGAGGTATGGACGCTAAAAGTTGACGGTTCATCTAATGCGGCCAGAGGAGGAGCGAGGTTTATACTCATGACACCAGACTGTTCGGAGACTTTATATGCATTAAAGTTGGATTTCTTAGCAACAAATAATGACGTTGAGTATAAAGATTTGCGAGCTAGGAGAAGCACTAGGGGTAGCACAAATTAAGGTATCAAGTGATTCTTAGTTAGTAGTGGAGCAGGTGAAAGGAGAATTTGAGGCTAAGAATATACTAAAGTATCACTCATTTCGATATAGAACGTGTGCCAAGAGCTGAGAACACCGAGGTTGATTGCACTCGCGAAGTTAGGCTCATCCACCAGTTCGGAATGGAGGGATGCTATTTACCTAGAGCAAGTCGAAAAACCCTCATATGAGGAGGGCAGTGTTAACTTGATGAAATAGAAAACAATGAGGGGGACTGGAGGGCGCATCTAGTGCAATACCTCTGTGACGGATCCTTACCAGAGGACAAGGAGGAGTCTCTAAAGGTAAGGAGGAAGGCAGCAAGATACACATTCATAAATCAAGAGCTATATAGACGATCCTTAACACTTCTGTACCCGCGGTGTCTTGAGTAGTGAAGAAGAAAAGTACGTACTAAGGGAGATCCATGAAGGGGTATGTGGAAATCATCTAACCAGCAGGGCTCTAGCTCATAAGGCTCTACGACAAGGATTTTACTGGCCCACTATGAGAAAGGATGCTATCGAGCTCGCCAAGTGGTGTTGCAGGAGCCAGCGGTGCGCGGGAGTACCTCACATGCCGTCTAATCTTCTCTTCCCTTTGACAAGTCCTTGCCCCTTCGACTAGTGGGGACTAAACATCTTGGGACCTCTAACTCTAGCAACCAGCGAAAAGAAATTCTTGTTTGTGGCGATTGATTACTTTACTAAGTGGGTTGAGGTCAAAGCCGTAACCCACATAACCGAGCAAAACATCACACGATTTGTCTGGACATCGGTGGTTTTCCAGTTTGGAATCCCATAGGCCATAATCATTGACCATGAGAGACAGTTCGATAATAAGCGCTTCAAAAAATTTTGCTCTGATGAGCAAGACAACAATGAGGAGCTTAAGGCAGAGATAGACCTGCTAGAAGAAAGGTAGGAGTAGACGCACTTGAGAATCACAACATGCTAGCAAAAGGTGGAGAAGTACCACAAAACTCGCGTAAGAGTGCAAAACTCCCAACCCAAAGAACTGGTCCTTAGGAAGGCGCGAAACAGCCCATTAGAACTAAGGCCACACAAGCTAAAGTCGAACTGGGAGGGACCATACCGAGTTACAGTAGAAATAAAACCAGGGACATACAAATTAGAAGGCATAGAGGAAAAGGAGATTAAAAATACGTGGAACTCTGACATGCTAAAAAAATAGTACTCTTAAGTTTGTCATTTTGCCATGTATCATACAATGAAGTAGTAAGATTCAAATACCACAGTTGTACCATTAGTAAACTTAAAAATGCATTGCATCATGTTGAATAAAACTACAGATAAAATGTATTCAATGGATCAGATGGCTTTGCTCCTCTCTTCAGCTTCCTCTTCCTCCCCTTCGTCCTCCTCATCATATCTTCCACGGATTCGAGACTCTCACGGCCGTACCCGTAAGGACACACACCATCCAGAGGAAGGTCGGGGTGCATAGTCTTGACTTACTCTCGGCACCTCTTGAAGCCTACACGATAAGTCTTGGCGATGTCCATAACGAACCGTGCAAAATCCTTATACTCCCGTACCGCAATTTGGGCAACATCAGCTGCGGAAGCCGTTGCAGTAGTAGGAACTTCCTTCTTTCGGATCCTTTCAATCTGTGCCTGAAGGGCTCGCTCGCGGAGCTCGGCATCACAAAGCTCATTCTCAGAAACAACATACTTTTCCCTAGCATCCAAGGTCTGTCGATACATCTCGGCAACCTTTTCCTCCTGTGCAGGGCCGTGGTTGCAAGCTGAGAACAAATAAAGGGAAGAACAGGTTAAAAACTCTAAGGAGAAAAAGGAGAAGACGGACAAACACAGTAAAAAGCATGAATACTTGGTACGTGGTGTGTTTGATCTTCGCTGTAAGGACGTCGGGAAAAGAATATTGAGCCTGGACAAAATCCTCCACATGAACCACCTTACGCAGTGCAAGAGTAGAACGGGTTAGCTCATGAAAAATAGCCTCATTAAAAACCATTGGGACAGGGGGATGCACTGCTCCAACGTTCTTCGCAGTAGGAGCCTCACTCTCGCCTACAGTGGCCGCTTCCCTCTAAGACGACTCGCCTTCGAGCTCCCTTATCTTCTACTTACTCCTGCTCATCCTTTGTTTTTAAGCTTCTCTCATGAGAGATTCATACTTGTTAAACTCCATATATACAGTGGTAGAAAAGGAGGTAAGAATGCCAAGAACAGCAAAAACATCTACATTATGAGATCAAATGCAAGATAAGACTTGGAGAAACAGGGCTGATCCCCCATTGCACAAGGACTCACTCCTTGAGCATCTCCTCGTAAGGGACTATCCCCTGCTAACCAAGGGCTCGGAGCTCTTTTAGGATGGCCTGCTCGCTGGAAGAGAGCGTCGGATGTATATGACGCACCCGAGTTAGAAGAAAAAGAAGAAACATGTAAGCAATAAGTACCTACATACAACCTTTGCATACGTAATAAATGAATAAAGTGAAGAGAACGTCACCATCAAGAGGAGCAGACCAAATGCAAGAGCCAGTATAATTCAACTCCCAAGATACAAAGAAATATTGGGACTTCCAATTGTGTATGGAAGAGCTGCTCAGAGTAAAAAGTTTATAGCCGAGCAAAGAGTTGAAGTAGTATAGTTCCTTCTCCACAGAGTGCGTTCTTATTGGGAAGAAACTCCGAAAGAGAGGAACTGTGGGTTGATGACCTTGTCTGAGCAGGAGAACGACAAAGCACACCAAAGCAAGGTAGGAGTTCGGAACGAACTGTGAGGGGGCTATGCTGTAAGAACATAATACATCGAAAATGAAAGGGGGGAAAGGAAGTCTAAGACCTAAGTCCAAGTAGTCCATATACAAATAGAGCTTATTAGGGCCAAGATCAAGGGCCGACTCCAAGTTTCTTGGCAACCTAACACTAATGTTTTAGGGAATAGAAAAAAAGTACCAAACATTTTGTATATTGGAGGAGGACAGATCACACTGAGCGCTCCTTATTGGTGACCGGAGCCCTCGCTGGGTGCGATGAAGACTCCATCACAAAATGAAAATGCGGAGCAAACGAAACAAACAATTTATGCAAATGGATCAAACAGACGAGCTTCCCACAAAAACAAGGAAGACACTGTACCAAAGAGGATCAAACGGATAGACTTTGCATAAAAACACGACAGACACAACGCCAAAACAGATCAAAAAGCCAAACTTCTAATAAGAACAATGAAGAACATGAAGAACAAGACAAACATACAATGCCACACAAAAAGCGAAGAAAAAAAAAACAACCAAGGAAAGGATAGAAGGAGAGTTTACCTAGAGAAAAGAACAAACCCTTTTGTTAGAATTGGTGTATTCCCAAGAAGGGGAGTGAATTGGAATTTTAAAAACTTTTTCACCTAGGTTGATCTATGCAACAACGGTATGTACAGAACCTAGGATCAGTCTATACAGTTTCCAAATGTGTAGATAAATATACTGTGGAAATTAAGTCATACACGTCATTTGCTAGAGACCACCCTGAGATTCATTCACGTCATTCGCTAGAGACTAGCAAAACGTTAGTTAGGGGGTGTGATTACGCGCCGAAGCTGCGTAATTGGGCATCTTAACCCGGGCTTTACGGTTTATATTTTTATATAAATGTCCAAATTTGTTCAATATTTTAATAAAGTGACAAAATCATCATTCTTGAACTTTATTGCACTATTTATGAAGTTTTGGTCTTCTTTTTGTCGCAGGAAAATTCCCGAGAACCAAAACCAACACCTGTTCGTATTTCATGCATAACTTTTTTGTTCGAGCTCTGATTGAGACAATTCAAATTTCTAGAGAAAAAAGAAAGGATTATATACAACTTTCATGTTTTGAGTTTTGTGAGATACAGGCTCTAGAAGAGTCTGATTTGTGATGAACAGAGAATGAAAAAAATGGAAAAAATATAGCAATTTGGGTCAACTCCAATTGGGTCAAGTTGCCGGGTCGGGTCTCCTATCCAGGTCTAGGGCTTTCCCCCCTATCCTATTTAACCCTTCTCTTCCTCTTCCTGCATAGGTAGCCCTGTGAGGGCTCTCCTCTCTTCCCTCTTCTTCTTCTTCTTCTTCTTCTTCTTCTTCTTCTTCTTCTTCTTCTTCTTTAGTTTGTTTTTTTTCCTACTTTGTTCCTTCTCTGTTTCCCTTTCCTTCTTCCCCTGTTCTTCCTTAGCTCTGCCTTTCCCTATTCTCTTCCTTGCCCTTTGTTCCAGTCCTTCTTCAGCACAGCACCCACGCACAGCATAGCTGCAACACTAGCAACACAGCAGACCCTCACGGCACAGCAGCAATACCCGCAGCTTGCAGCAACTTCTCCAGCACAGCAGCAGCTTCACGGCACAGCAGTAGCTTCACAGCACAGCAGCCCCTGCACAGCTCTTCTCTCTCTCTCTCTCTCTCTCTCAACTTTTCTTTATGATTATTTTATTAGTATTAATTGTTTGAGCATTGAATTAAATTGGTTTGAATTTTATTTTAGACTTTGATTGTTGTTTAGACTTTTTTATTAAAGTACGAATTTTCATTGGGATATTTGTTTAGGCTTTTTATTCTTCTTACAGTATTTGTTTATCTATTTACTTGTTTTCTTTTTCTTTTAATTGAGTATGTGTTAGGATCGGTAGTGCTCGATTTAGTACCTTAATTTGGTGATGTCCATTCTAGTTCTTAAATAATAATAATAAAAAAAGGAGAAAGGTGTTATTGTGATTCGTTAAATTTAGATCTTTGTTCGTGTTTTGTTCCTTCAGTTCGAGTTCTTGGCTCATATTAAAAGTTCAGTTTTTAGTCTGCATTTAAATTGTGATTTTGGTTCGTAATTTTTAGTTCATGTTAAAGATTTGATTTTTAGTCCGCACGTGTGTGTGTTTGATTGAGTTTCCATTCCTGTGTGTTATAATTCCTTATTCAAAGTTGTCATCTTTAATTAAGCGTGTTTCAGTGTTTCCTTAAATAGACTAGGGTTTTCGTTATTGTTATTTAATTTAGTGCTTGCTAGTTTTAGGACTTTAATTTGCGTGTGTATTTAATTTGTTAAATTAGGTCTCCACAATTTTGAAAATCCCAAATCTAAACTGAGTTCAGTACCTTTTTAATTTCGATTGGAAGAAGGTAAATTTTGATATTAAAACGCATTCCCTGAGGAGACGATCTAGCCCTTGGGCTTAATATTACACGACGTAACTCCTATACTTGGGATAGCTTCCGAGCTGCTCATTTTTCGAGTGAGTCAAGTTTTTGGCACCGTTGCCTGGGAATGTCGTTCTTAGTCTCAATTTTGCATTTTTCCGGTCATTTTTATTAGTTTTATGAAAAAAAAATAGAAAACAAAAACAGAAAAAATTATGAGTTTTGAAAAATGGCTGCACCTGCACCGCGCACGATAATGGACTTTTTGCAGCTTGAATATGCCACTGCATCCTCTTCCACTGTTTTGCCTTATGAAGAGCTTAATTTCATGATGTAGCGCGGGAGGACATCATTACTACCCGAGTTTTACGGGACGAAATATGAGTGCCCGTATCAGCACTTAGCAGAGTTTGAATTAACCTGCAATATGTTTTTCTCTCATGCTAGAACTGACGAATCTATTAGAATAAATTTATTTCTTGCTACTTTGCAGGATAGGGCACTGATTTGGTTTCATTCCTTGAGACCGCACTCTATCATTAATTGGGTTGATATGGAGCGTGAATTCCTGTATGCATTTTGTCCCTCACAGAGAACTCAATTTTTGCAGGAACAGATTCTTAATTTTGTGCAGCAGCATGACGAGACATTTCGGGCTTGCTGGGAGCGATTCAAGGATCTACTAAGCACTTGTCCACATCACGGGTTCGACTCATGGAGGTTAGCTGATTATTTTTATACAGCTCTTACCCCTGATTGCAAGTGTTTTGTCCAGACTATGTCTAATGGAGAACCCGTCAGCGAGGATCCAGATCAGGTATTATCATTCTTTGATTACTTAGCTGACAATGTTCCACAGTGCAACACACGATACACTCAGGCACCCATGACTGCACATCCTATCAGCACAATTAGTGGTGGTGATGCATATGAACCACCAAACTGCCCAAACAACCCTCCACCTCAATATCAGCCACAACAGATCTCTCTGAGCTGTACGTCGTCAGACCTTTTCGAGGATAGCATAACACAGATGGAGAATATGCTCCAACAGTTCATGCAAACTCAAGTTGATCATAATAATGAATTGCGGGATACCATTAATGCAATAAGCACGCAGTTGGACATTTTAGAAAACGAAGAACCCGTGAAACCTCAACCTAGTTTTCAAGAGTACCAGCCTCCACACCAACAAATACACGATGTTTCTCTTGAGATAGCAGAGGCCACCACTACTTCGAGAAGCGAGAAAGAATTTCCCCAACCTGAGATGCTCATCGTCGAACAACCAGTTGTCCCAGCACTAGAAGTCATGGCTGAACCAGAAGCGGTCAAAGAAAAATTAGAGGAAACGGGGCCACAAGTGGAGCATGTAGTTGATTATGAGACTGATACTCATACGAAGTACCAACCTGTGGTACCTCCTACTCTGAGCTCAGAAATCGTGAAATCGTCACTCCCGCCTGAATCAGATGTTAAGGAGCCTAATGTGGAGGCAGACTCTTGCAGTAGTATGGTGATATGTACACCTGATAAAGAGGATGACCAGTCTGGTGAGCATATAATTTTCAAGGAACCAGGTAAAACCTTTAATGTTAATGCTTCTGAAGAACTACAGGTAATTACTCCAATAACTTCCCATCACACGTTAGTTCGTAAAGAAGCACATTTCCTGGACACAATGTTGAATAAAGATCCTTTCTTTTCCACACAAGAGGGTCGACCTGCACACAAATTGTTTGGTATTTTGACACGCATTAATTTATCTGAGGTTGATTTTCGTGCAGGTATGAAGACTGATCCACTGTGGCGACTCAAATTTGGAGACCCGCCGATGCAATTTATAGACCTGCGGCCACCAGACGAAATTCCTCCTGAGCCTCCGCCAGACAATTGTGATGTTTTTCTTTCCCTTATTTTCCTTTTATTTTATCTTATTTTATTTTTAGTTAGTTTTCAGGACCATTTTCTCGTAGTTCGATTTTTGTTATTTCGCCACTCAGGTACGCTTTACTTTTCCCGTGCACAGTCCTTTTAATTTCCCCTATGCTTTCACATTGAGGACAATGTTCCATTTTAGTTGGGGGGGGGGGGATGAGCATTCGCATGTGACACTGTGCACGTACACGTACCGGGTTTTTAATTTAAAAAAAAAACAAAACAAAACAAAAAAAAAATAAAAAAAAATCAAAAAGATAAAAAAAAGAAGAGAGAAATAAAGGAGGAGCACTGAAGGATTACACTGCACTATGCCATGCTTAACACTGTGTATACCTTTCACATACTTGCGCATAACTTACGAATTACACACTTGAGTCAATCATGCGTAGTTTTCTCTTTATATGATCTTATGACTCCATGAAGAATCGATTGGTAGTACATTTTTGTTAATGTGGCTATATAATTTCATGTATTTACACGGCATCTCACGAGGTTGAATACACACTCACGTGATTCATTGCACTTAGGGTTTCCTGTGAGCATTGAGAGAACACCCGTGGAGACTATGACACCTTGTAAGATATCCTTGAGCTATTTATCGTCCTGTTGAGCGTTAATATCAAATCAGAGTTCATAGAACTCAATTATCTTTTTCTGGATGATTCCTTGTACACAAGTCTTTATTTTTGATTTGCTAGCCTAGAGGTGACATCTAGTGGGGAGATAGAAACCTAGGTCTTGTAGCCTACTCAAGATGTGAAGGCTGAGCCACCCTTAGAGATAGACTTAGTTCATGAACTCCTATTCAAGCTCAATTCCCATTGATGGTATGAAGATTACAAAAGAAGTGTTATGATTGTCCTAATTGATCAAGAAAAGACAAAAAATGAAGAATGAGCAAAATAAGGAATAATAAGCAATACACATGCGCATGAAATGAAATGTCAATGTTGGCCCAAATACATATCACAAAAAGTCAAGGACGACACATATTTTCCACGTATGAAGATTCTTCAACTGATTAATGCCTCAGATGCATTCACGACAAGTTTGTGAGTAAGTTAATCTAGGGTGGTCTCAGTTGGATATGGCGAGTAGGTGAGAAGATGTTAGGGTGAAGGACCCGACACCTCATAGATAGGCTAGATCCTTTCCAAACTAGTCCACTCCATATACTTAGTGTTCCTTTTAATATGTGGGATGTTTGATCGCGACACTCCTCCTCATATATGATGAGTGAACCCATTTTCTTTGAGTGTTCTTGAGGGTATACCAGTTAGGCCAAGTCAAAGCGACCGTTCTGTAGGTGTCCACTGGCGTCCTAGGTGTATTGAGTCACACACATCACACACACCTCGAGAGTTTACCTGTTTATACTCGAACTTATATGATTGCATTAACTCTGAATGTACCTCTGATTAACTTCATGTGAGTATACTGCTCTTAAATGACATATAAAAGATGAAACTTGCATGAGTGACGTGCTTTGGAGTCGTGTGCATTGAATATGAACAAGCTTGTGTAAAATTCAGTTATGTTCTTGTATGTGAAGTGGTATAATTATGTCGCATGTGCATTGATTTCATGATCACCGGAGTATGTAGTTGTAGACATACCACCCTGAGATTCATTCACGTCATTTGCTAGAGATTAGCAAAACGTTAGTTGGGGGTGTGATTACGCGCTGAAATTGGGTAATTGGGCATCTTAACCCGGGCTTTACGGTTTATATTTTTAATTAAATGTCCAAATTTATTCAATATTTTAATAAAGTTCCAAAATCATCATTCTTGAACTATATTGCACTATTTATGAAGTTTTGGTATTTTTTTGTCGCAGGAAAATTCCCGGGAACCAAAACCAACACTTGTTCGTATTTCGTGTATAACTTTTCTGTCTGAGCTCCAATCAAGACGATTCAAATTTCTAGAGAAAGAGGAAAGGATTATCTAAAACTTTCATGTTTTGAGTTTTATGAGATATGGGCTCTAGGAGAGTCAAATTTGTGATGAACAGAGAATGAAAAAAATGGAAAAAATATAGCAATTCGGGTCAACTCCAATTGGGTCAAGTTGCCGGGTCGGGTCTCCTATCCGGGTCTAGGACTTTCCCCCCTATCCTATTTAACCCTTCTCTTCCTCTTCCTGCATAGGCAGCCCTATGAGGGCTCTCCTCTCTTCCCTCTTCTTCTTCTTCTTCTTCTTCTTCTTCTTCTTCTTCTTCTTCTTCTTCTTCTTCTTCTTCTTTAGTTAGTTTTTTTTTCTACTTTGTTCCTTCTCTATTTCCCTTTCCTTCTTCCCCTGTTCTTCCTTAGCTCTACCTTTCCCTATTCCCTTCCTTGCCCTTTGTTCCAGTCCTCCTTCAGCACAGCACCCACGCACAGCATAGCTGCAACACCAGCAACACAGCAGACCCTCACGGCACAGCAGCAATACCCGCAGCTTGCAGCAACTTCTCCAGCACAGCAGCAGCTTCATGGCACAGCAGCAGCTTCACGGCACAGCAGCCCCTGCACAGCTCTTCTCTCTCTCTCTCTCTCTCTCTCTCTCTCTCTCTCTCTCTCTCAACTTTTCTTTATGATTATTTTATTAGTATTAATTGTTTGAGCATTGAATTAAATTGGTTTGAATTTTATTTTAGACTTTGATTGTTGTTTAGACTTTTTATTAAAGTACGAATTTTCATTGGGATATTTGTTTAGGCTTTTTATTATTCTTACAGTATTTATTTATCTATTTACTTGTTTTCTTTTTCTTTTAATTGAGTATGTGTTAGGATCGGTAGTGCTCGATTTAGTACCTTAATTTGGTGATGTCCATTCTAGTTCTTAAATAATAATAAAAAAAAAAAGGAGAAAGTTGTTATTGTGATTCGTTAAATTTAGATCTTTGTTCGTGTTTTGTTCCTTCAGTTCGAGTTCTTGGCTCGTATTAAAAGTTCAGTTTTTAGTCTGCATTTAAATTGTGATTTTGGTTCTTAATTTTAAGTTCATGTTAAAGATTTGATTTTTATTCCGCACGTGTATGTGTTTGATTGAGTTTCCATTCCTGCGTGTTATAATTCCTTATTCAAAGTTGTCATCTTTAATTAAGCGTGTTTCAGTGTTTCCCTAAGTAGACTAGGATTTTCGTTATTGTTATTTAATTTAGTGCGTGCTAGTTTTAGGACTTTAATTTGCGTGTGTATTTAATTTGTTAAATTAGGTCTCCACAATTTTGAAAATCCCGAATCTGAATTGAGTTTAGTACCTTTTTAATTTCGATTGGAAGAAGGTAAATTTTGAGATTAAAACGCATTCCCTAAGGAGACGATCTAGCCCTTGGGCTTAATATTACATGACGTAACTCCTATACTTGGGATAGCTTCCGAGCTGCTCATTTTTCGAGTGAGTCACAAGCTAAAGGATTCCACTAAAGGCTCACTTAAGGGTGGAGCGACACCGTTTACAACCAGGTCAAATTAACACAGGGCTGACCTCAACCTTAACTAGGTCAATTAGCAGGTCTGACCTCAACCTACACGCCTTAACAGGACGATGCACCTAGCTTTCCTAACCGGGTCAAAGCCAATCCGGGACTATTCCAGGGCTAGTCTCCCTCTTCAGGCCCGTGCCTGGAAATACAACCAAAGTGTATTACAATCAAATGGTACAGTGATTGTGCTTTCGTGTAAAGCAGATATGTACCCAGATGCGCGCAATAACATACACCACAATATGATTCAATATGTAAGCTCAATGTGGTCTAGATGGTTCAACTCTCAAAGGTATTTTCTATCAGTGTAATGCGTACGTGAGAGTGACAAACAGTATGATCTTTGTATCACAAGATATTTAGGTAAGATGTTCACACAAAGATACTAGCTAAGCAATATATGTGTATATTTCAAAGAGCAGGTTTTCTCATTCGTATGATGCTCTTAAAGTGTATATGTTTGGTTTGCAAAAGGATATTCAATCTTTGTATTCAGCAAAGGATATATGAGTTAACGAATATTGCAACAAAGATTTTATCACATAAACAAATATCTTATCAAATATTTTCAAGATAAAACACAGTAAATATTTAAAAATGTTTTTGCAACCAAAATACAAAATATAAACTTCTTAAGATATTGCAATGAATATGGAATACTCAGAAGTTTTATATAAGTCTTCTTAGGAGAGACTTATTAACAAAGTCCCCTAAGAATACTTTAAAGTTTAGCTCTTAAAAATAAGTCAAACAATCCAGAGATAGGAGAGCAAACCAATCAAGACAAACACTCAAAAACCAACTTACAAATGATGTAGGCAATATGGGAAGGTAAGATTGAGTGTGTGGAGCTTGGAAATGAGTATTATAGGGTTTTGATTTTTCAAAGGATTTTCCCTAATCAAGGTGGCTAATCACACCTAATTTTCTCAAATGAACTCATATATATAGGCAAGGGAGAAAATATGACCGTTGGGGACCTATTGGGTATTATAAGAAAAGTTTAATGATGTTTAAAGCATTTTAACCCTGTTTAAAAATATTAACTGCGGTAAAAAAAATCAGGGCAACCCGAGAGGTCTAGTCGACCAGAACAAGTTCGGTCGACCAAGTTTCAAAGGGTTCAGTCGACCAGGGGAATATTGAACCGAGGTCTTGGTCGACCAAGAGAGGTGATTTCACAATTTTTCGAGTTTCGGTCGACCAGGGCATTTTGAATTGCCTGGTTCGGTCGACCAGACCGCTAGGAATTCTCCCGAGGACCCTCTGGTAGACCAGGTAGATGGAGTACAAAAGTTCTCGGTCGACCAGATGGTCAATTGTTGACCCAGGAGGGTTTCGGTCAACCAGAGCCTTTTGAACTACAAGTTTCGGTCGACCGAGTGGTCACTCTTTGACCCAAAGGAGCTTCGGTCAACCAAGGCCTTTTGAACTACCTTTGCTGGTCGACTGGGTGGTCAAACTTTGACCCAGGATGTCTCGGTCGACCAGGCCAAAATGAACTGGCTTGGCTGGTCGACCGAAAGTGCATCGTGTGTACATTTCGGTCCCGTCTTAACACAATCAAACCCTATTTCAGTGCCTAACAAATATATGTGAAAGTGTGAGTGTCCTAGGGGCACTTGGGGTCTAATTTTAAGACACCGAAAAAGTCCGGTGTCGGTCGATCGAAGGGAAAACCCTAAGGTCTTTCTATGGTCATTTTCTCATTCATGGTTTGTTTGAGCTAACGTAGTAAATCATACATGTGATGTGTGTGAGCTTATTACAAACCAAGTACCTACTTACAATTATAGACCAATTAAATATATTACATTATGAAATAAAACTTTGGTCTTCGGGCTTTTTTTGACTTTGTGCACATCTTTATTTTAACACTCTTAGTTCCTGCACAAAACCTCAAACACTCATTAGATACAATGAGTATTTGTCATAATCAAAACCAGGCGTGACCAACAAGGTCAACAATCTCCCCCTTTTTGATGATGACAAATACGACAAGCAAAAATATAAGGTTAAGCCTAAGAAGGCCCCCTCACAATATGCATCTAATGTATTAAAACAAACCCATTATTTTTGCCACTTCCATCTCCCCCTTTTGGCAACAGCAAAAAGGGTCATTTGAATTTAAAATCCTAGGCAATGGGTGATTACTATACTTATGCATGATGAATTTTGGAAAGATTTTGAAAAAATTTCGGCAGAGTGCCGTTTGTAAATTGGACTTTCCAAAAGATATCCTGTATAAGTATAACCTTTTTGAGTTTAAATTTCCTAGCAGTTTATCCACAACTACTCAAACAGTTCAGTATGGTGAACGCATAGATTAGGGGTATAATCTTTCAATCATTCAATAATATAATAGTCATACTTATGCACGAAGACTGATAAAGATAACCTCAACAATTAAGCACACAAATGATATAACTGGTTATTACGAAGTATAAATAACATATTAAACATGATTAGACCAGAAATATACATAAACCATTTGAAGTTGAAACATGTCATAAGACCCATGGAAGATTTGAGTTAAAGACACACGGCATATGATACCGAAAAGAAGGTTTGAGCATAAATATAGTCTAACTAGTTCGTATGCATTTTCACATATTACCAATGAACCAGTTATATAATACAACACCCTTAAGATATTTCATGGCATAAGATTTCAATACAAAGAAAACACAAGTCATGAAGGCATGTAAGCACACTAGCAAGACATACAATATATTCAATATGAATTCAGTTCTTGCTTTCATAAATGGATTTATATATATATATATATATATATTCCCCTTTAATATGTGCAAAAGGTACTGGGGAAGTTGTTTGATGAAAAGGAGAACTTCAATTTTAAGATAATCAAGCAAAATTTTTCTAGATTGTCAATTATGCACATGCTAAATAATGTCCAGAAAAATAATAACCATAATGATTCAGAAATTTAAGATTCACATGCATGATCATATGGCAAATCAAGTAACAGTGGCAACAAGAACATATTTCAATTTTATGATTAAAGCATTCCATTTAAGCACAAGCCACACTTGATTAAAAGTAGACATAATCCAAACATATTTTGTGAGCAAGACAAGATATACATTTATTTTTAGATGCTCCCCCTAAATGTATGCAAATTATGAAACAATTACTTCACATGTATACATGCATTTGGCACACACAAGTAATGTTTCAATTATTTGGGCAAATGTCTACAGAACATTCGGCAGCATGCCGGCTGTAAATAGGACATTTCACAAATTTTACCTGCACAAAAACCGTTCTCAAACAGACAAAATCATAGAAGTAAGGCATGCGAGAACCTATCATCTACCAGCAAGCAATTCTCAACAACTGCATCCGCCATGCAATAGGCATTCTATACTACTCATACATTTCAATACCATACATAATTAATCACTAGAACATGCAAGTCAAGAAGCTGCAAATATATATATATCATAAATAACCGGGGTAGTATGTCAATAATATCATGAGAGTACAAAATAAAATGAAAGAGCTGTTTTTATTTAATACAGATCAGATGATGTAAAATAAAGCAAAAAGAATCAAGGCCACGCTATCTGATCTGTGGACAACTCCGGAGTCTAGATCTCCTCTCCATCATCTCCTTCATCCTCTCCTCCATCACCACCATCAGCAACATCAAAATCAAATTCCATCGTCATCTGATCTCTCTCATCCTGCATCTCATGAATGCGGTCACTCAGCTCACTGAAGCCAGCTGTCATGGTCCGCTCCAAATCTGTAAGGCTGCTATCAGTGGAGATTGAGTGCTGCTGGAACTCCTGCCTAAGTGCAGCGGATGACGATGCCAAGTCCTGCAAGTCTGATTGGACTGATCCTTGAAACTGTATGAACATGTCAGACAAGCCGGAGATAGCAGCCATGAGATCCACATTCGATGGCTGTGGAGGCTGTGGTGGCTCCTGTGGGGCCTCTACCTGTGCTGCTGTTGCTCTAGAGGGTGCCCAAATGTTCCCTACGAGCTCGTACCCCATCAGTCTAAGGGTCACGCTAGAGAAAGTGTCCGCCAGTCGTCTCCTCTTTAGTGAAGCCACATTCGTCCTTGTGACTCCAATATTCCTGAACAACTTGTTCAGGATACCCCCATATGGCATGATCACTCGGTGGCCAATCATCTTGGCCATCATCCAATGGATAATCAAACTCAGCAAGTCCAACTTCTTCTGAGCAAAGAGGCACCACATAATAAAGAAGTCTAAAAAGGAGACGTGCACTCTAGATCCCGCCTTGGGCAGGACATTGTATGTGATCAGATGGTGCACGACCTTAGCCTCTAAATTGAACTGTCTGTACTGGGGAGGATGGTTCTGGCTAGCAGTTCCAGGGTCAGACATGGTTAGGTTGGCGAATGTGGCTACGGTAAAGTCCTGCTTAAGGATCCAGGAGTTACCCACATCGGGGCACTCAAAGTCGCCATGGCCAATGTCGAGGACATCAGATATATATTGTGCGTCAAAATGCACATCTGTCCTCAAAACACGGGAGAAGTACCTGTTCTCATCATTGCCTAGGTTGGCATAGAACATCCTAATGAAGGTCGGGTAATGTCCCCCAGGCTGGTAGGAGATAAAGGATCTCCATCCCTGATACTCAAACATATCTAAAATATTCTAAAAATACTGGCCCATAAATACTAAGTCGAGTATCTTACCAAGTATAGCTTCCTTGGGACGGAACTCCCGTATATACCGCATCTTGCACCTATCTGAGAGAAAGTACTCGTCCTCTGCGTGAGCAAGATCATGGGCTTCAATGTGAGCCATGGTAGTGCAACTATGAGGCTTGGAAGCTGGGTTTGCCAGAAATGGGGAAGGATCTTTCAAGATTTCTCGCGCAAATGAGCTGAAAATGAAGTGAACATACATATATATCGCAGCTCGGTTGACCAGAAGTAGATATGGTCAACCGACACTTGAAATTCCCCACTTACCGACACAATTCGGTCGACCGAGGCAAAAATGAACTAGGATGGCCAGTCGACCGTAAGGGTGTATTGTGCCATGTTTCGGTCGACCAGGGGGAAACCGAGACTGCTGGTCGACTGAGAGAATTTGTTCATGAGGGTTCGGTCGACCGTGGGGGGTCAAAGTCAGACTTTCCTAGTCGACCGGGGCATTTTATAACTACAGTGCTCGGTCGACCGATCATAGTGTATTTTCAGAATTTTGCTCGATTTTTGATCCAAAGTTCTCCCTAAGGTTCAGATTTGATGTGTAACAGTATAACCATGATTCTTAGGGATTCTTGGTGAAAGATATTGCTCAAATGAAGTGTGTACCAAGAACAGACTTATTGACCTATTTTGGGGTACCGAGCATTTAGGAGTGTGAGGCTTTTCTTAACCTATGCTCTGCGGTGATTGGAGAGTATCCTATAGAAATGATGATATAGAGGAGCAAGGATGTGGAGCAATGAACGAGTTAAAAACTCACCAAGTATGATCGTGGTTTTGGTGAAGACTCCTTATGAAGAGGATAGGTGAGTGCGTATACCAAGATTGTCACTATAAGCAACGACGACTTTTCAATCCTATCATCATCACAACCTCTTAAACTTAAGCCTGGGAACTAAGGAAATATATCAAGAATGTATTTTCGATTTGAATTTGTCTTTCTTTAAGTCTTACGAGGTTTGCTTCGCTGATTATCCATCTTATTTCATTTTCTAGTCCTCTCACACTTCCTAGTAAGCAATTAAACCACATATGCCACATAGTTTTGCAAAATAAGTAGGTATAGAATATACATGAAGGATTGTGCTTATTTATTCCATCTTTCTTTAGTGAGACTAGACTATTGGTTCTATGTAAGCAACCCGAACCCTTTTTGAAATGAGTTTTCTCTTTAGATCCGAAGGGTTTATTATGATTATTCATATCTTTCTTAGTCTCAAAAGCAATTTTTGAATAATCATCTGTTTCTTCATCCAGGCATGCAATATTCAATATCTTCTCAACCTTTTTCTTTTCAAGAATAGCATGAAAATTTTTTAGCCCCTTTAATTGTTTTGCTATTCTTTTGTTCTCATTCTTTAGACGTATTTCATGCTTAGAGATTTTAACTAGAAACTTGTGCATTTTCAATAAAGTCTTTTCTAGTTCTTCATGTGATAGCATGCTTTTAATATTCAAATCAGCACATGATTCACCAAGAGAATTATCACAGTAGTTTTTATACGAATCATTGCATGCATGCTCAATAGGGCTATCATGAAGTACAAGGGATGATTCATTCCATAATATACTGCAATATTCAATATATGAATAATCACAAACATCATTATCAAAACTATTATGATATTCAACAGTTGGTCCAACATTTGATATGTCACAAAAATAAACATATGATTCATCACAAGATTTTTCATAGTAAACATCGCATGAACGATTTACAGCATTATCAGCAGATGATTCAGTATATGACCCAACACAGCATTCATCATCAAATGGGCTAGAGTGAGAATCATATACCTCGTCGTTGATGTCTAGCTCATGAATTACCTCCTCTTGATCATTTAAGCTTGGAGCATCTGGAGGAGTTACCATCTCCGTTTCCTGGGATTTTCCGTTTTGCTTTTCTAGTTCATCCCAGATTTCCTGTGCAGTCTAATATGCCACAAACTCAACAAAGAGATCAGAATCTAACGCAATATATAACATGTCTATGGCATTCGAATTAATCAAATTAAAATCAGTCTCATTTATTTGTGCACATCTTCCTTTGGCAGTCACAAGCCAGACCCTCCAGTCTATAGATTTCAAGAATATGGTCATTCTAACTCTCCACATGGTGTAGTCGACACCACAAAATACTGGAGGACTGGAAAGTGACTGTCCCTCAACGAATGGGGATACACCAATGTGAGCCATTGCGATCTTTTTACAAAAACGTTTAAGTCAAGTGCAACGAGACTCTGATACCAATTGTTAGAATTGGTGTATTCCCAAGAGGGGGGGTGAATTAGAATTTTAAAAACTTTTTCACCTAGGTTGATCTATGCAACAATGGTATGTATAGAACCTAGGATCAGTCTATACAGTTTCCAAATGCGTAGATAAATATACTGTGGAAATTAAGTCATACACATCATTCACCCATTACATACACGTGCGGCAAATATAAAATGCAGAAATATAAGCAAACACACGATATGTTATTGGGGTTCGGCCAACTGTGCCTACATCCTCGCCTTTAGCTCGCAAGCTAAAGGATTCCACTAAAGGCTCACTTAAAGGTGGAGCGACACCGTTTACAACCAGGTCAAATTAACACAGGGCTGACCTCAACCTTAACTAGGTCAATTAGCGGGGTTGACCTCAACCTACACGCCTTAACAGGACGACGCACCTAGCTTTCCTAACCGGGTCAAAGCCAATCCGGGACTATTCCAGGGCTAGTCTCCCTCTTCAGGCCCGTGCCTGGAAATACAACCAAAGTGTATTACAATCAAATGGTACAGTGATTGTGCTTTCGTGTAAAGCAGATATGTACCCAGATGCGCGCAATAACATACACCACAAAATGATTTAATATGTAAGCTCAATGTGGTCTAGATGGTTCAACTCTCAAAGGTATTTTCTATCAGTGTAATGCGTACGTGAGAGTGACAAACAGTTTGATCTTTGTATCACAAGATATTCAGGTAAGATGTTCACACAAAGATACTAGCTAAGCAATATATGTGTATATTTCAAAGAGCGGGTTTTCTCATTCGTATGATGCTCTTAAAGTGTATATGTTTGGTTTGCAAAAGGATATTCAATCTTTGTATTCAGCAAAGGATATATGAGTTAACGAATATTGCAACAAAGATTTTATCACATAAACAAATATCTCATCAAATATTTTCAAGATAAAACACAGTAGATATTTGAAATTGTTTTTGCAACCAAAATACAAAATATAAACTTCTTAAGATATTGGAATGAATATGGAATACTCAGAAGTTTTATATAAGTCTTCTTAGGAGAGACTTATTAACAAAGTCCCCTAAGAATACTTTAAAGTTTAGCTCTCAAAAATAAGTCAAACAATCCAGAGATAGGAGACCAAACCAATCAAGACAAACACTCAAAAACCAACTTACAAATGATGTAGGCAATATGGGAAGGTAAGATTGAGTATGTGGAGCTTGGAAATAAGTATTATAGGGTTTTGATTTTTCAAAGGATTTTCCTTAATCAAGGTGGCTAATCACACCTAATTTTCTCAAATGAACTCATATATATAGGCAAGGGAGAAAATATGACTGTTGGGGACCTATTGGGTATTATTGGAAAAGTTTAATGATGTTTAAAGCATTTTAACCCTGTTTAAAAATATTAACTGTAGTAAAAAAATCAAGGCAACCTGAGAGGTCCGGTCGACCAGAACATGTTCGGTCGACCAAGTTTCAAATGGTTCGGTCGACCAGGGGAATATTGAATTGAGGTCTTGGTCGACCAAGAGAGGCGATTTCCCAATTTTTTGAGTTTCAGTCGACCAGGGCATTTTGAACTGCCTAGTTCGGTCGACCAGACCATTGGGAATTCTCCCGAGGACCCTCCGGTCGACCAGGAAGTTGGAGTACAAAAGTTCTCGGTCGACCAGATGGTCAATTGTTGACCCAGGAGGGTTTCAGTCGACCAGGGCCTTTTGAACTACAAGTTTCGGTCGACCAAGTGGTCAATCTTTGACCCAAAGGAGTTTAGGTCGACCAGGGCCTTTTGAACTACCTTTGCTGGTCGACCGGGTGGTCAATCTTTGACCCAGGATGTCTCGGTCGACTAGGCCAAAATGAACTGGCTTGGCTGGTCGACCGAAAGTGCATTGTGTGTGCATTTCGGTCCCGTATTAACACAATGAAACCCTATTTCAATGCCTAACAAATATATGTGAAAGTGTGAGTGTCCTAGGGGCACTTGGGGTCTAATTTTAAGACACCGAAAAAGTCCGGTGTCGGTCGACCGAAGGGAAAACCCTAAGGTCTTTCTATGGTCATTTTCTCTTTCTTGGTTTGTTGGAGCTAACGTAGTAAATCATACATGTGATGTGTGTGAGCTTATTACAAACCAAGTACCTACTTACTATTATAGACCAATTAAATATATTACATTATGAAATAAAACTTTGGTCTTCGGGCTTTTCTTGACTTTGTGCACATCTTTATTTTAACACTCTTAGTTCCTGCACAAAACCTCAAACACTCATTAGATACAATGAGTATTTGTCATAAGCAAAACCAGGCGTGACCAATAAGGTCAACACCTTTGGGTAAGGTGAGAAGTGAATGAAGGAGCCCACGCCTTAATAGAGAAAAGCCTACACGGATCCTCGTGGGAGTTGGCATCTCAAGGAGGTGGAAGTGCAGAACCAGGGTGTGTGCCTCGAGTGAAAAGATAAGAAAAATCCCCGTACATGTGCTGACGTGGTGCTAATTCTAAGAATTTGTGACTTCTTGAGGTACGGACGATTGGACTACACTCTATTCGGATGGTAGACGTCACAAAAAGACTGCAATGTTGCTTCAAAAGCGGTCAGATTGATAGCCCCATAAATAAGCACAACTCATTAGGCAGATGAGGTCTAACTGACAAGCATGGCTCGTGAGGCCATGCAACCGCCCAACAAATGAGCACAACTCATTAGGCAAACGAGGCCCAACTGACGAGCATGGCTCATGAGGCCACACAACCCCCAAAAAATGAGCACAACTCATTGGGTAGATGACGCCTAGCTAACGAGCATGGCTCATGAGGTCATGTATTCGCCCAACAAATGAGCCCATCTCATTAGGCATACGAGGCCCAACTGACGAGTATGGCTTGTGAGGCCATGCAAACGCACAACAAATGAGCACAACTCATTAGGTAGATAAGGCCCAATTGACAAGCACCACTCGTGAGGCCACACAACCACCCAACAAATGAGCATAACTCATTAGGCAGATAAGGCCCAATTGATGAGTGCGGCTCATCAGGCCAGCGAGTGCCCAACAGCTCGGCAAAGATTGCTCCAAAGAGCAGCTCGAAAACAACCTACTTGACCAAAAACCTTGCCGCAATAGCTTTGCAAAAAAGCCTTGGAGCAATAGCACGACAAAAATCTGCTCAACAAAAGAGCCTCGAAGCAACAAATTGGCAAAGATTACTATGAAGAGCAGCTTGGCAAAGACTTGCTTGGCAAAAAAGTCTTGGTGCAACAGTTTGGCAAAAACCTGCTCAGTAAAAAGCCCTGGTGCAACAGCTCAGCAAAGATTGCTTTAGAGAGCAGCTCGGTGAAAATATGCTTGGCAAAAAAACCTGGGAGGAACAACTTGGCAAAAAAGCCTTGGAGCAATAGCTCGACAAAGATTGCTCCCAAGAGCAGCTCGGAAGAAATCTACTCGAAAAAAGAGCCTCAAAGCAGTGACTCGGCAAAAACCTGCTCGGTAAAAAAGCCTTGGTGTAATAGCTTTACAGAGATTGCTCTAGAGAGTGATTCGACAAAAATCTGCTCGGAAAAAAGCCTTGGAGCAACAGCTCAGAAAAGATTGCTCTAGAGAGCAGCTCAGCAAAAACCTGCTCCACAAAAAAGCCTTGGAGCAATAGCTCGGCAAAGATTGTTTCGAAGAGCAGCTTGGTAAAAGAGCCTCGAAGCAATAGCTCAGTAAAATGCTCCGGAGAGAAGCTCGACCAAATCAGCTCGGCAAAAGAGCCTCGAAGTAATGGATCGGAAAGATGCTCCGTAGAGCAGCTTGGTAAAAGAGCCTTGAAGCAATGGCTAGGAAAAATGCTCCAGAGAGTAGCTCGGCAAAATCAACTCGGCAAAAAAGCCTTGGAGCAACAGCTCGACAACGATTGCTCCTAAGAGCAGCTCGGCAAAAAACTGCTCGTCAAAAAAGCCTTGGAGTAATAGCTTAGCAAAGACTGCTCCGAACAGTAGCTCGGCAAAAACCTGCTCGGTGAAAGAACCTTGGAGCAACAGCTCGCCAAAGAAAAAAAAAAAGCTCCAGAAAGCAGCTCGAAAAATCCAGCTCGACAAAAGGCTTAAAGCAATGGCTCAGCAAAAAGCCTTGAAGAAATAACTTGGAAGAAAGGGCTTCGAGGAGTAGCTCGGCATAGGCGGCGCGCTACAACGGCTCGGGTTAGCCTAACCCTGTCGGGGCTGGCTTGGTGAGCCATTCGAACCTTATCGACGACTCAGATAAGCCATCATCCCTTGGAGCAGCTTGAAAAGTTGCACCATGCCCCTCTCGGGAAGGCAAGCTGTCCGAAGACCCGCCATCCACTCGAACAAGCCAAACCAGGTCAGGGTTCGCCAGCCAAGCAACAGGGATTCATGAAAAAAAAAGAGATCAACTAGTGCATACGAGAAGAAGACACAACTAATTTAAAAAGTTCTTTTAGAAATTTGAAACTAAGGAGGGACAACTGATGTGCCTAAAATATTTAGGAATTCAACGCCAAGTCCACGCCGGTGCCTTAAACGACTGGAGTGATACACGCAGGCACTTTATGACTCGGGAGCGATTCACGCCCCCGCACCATAAAGACAATTCAACCCCAGGGTCAACCCTAGCCGCTATAAGAAGAGACGCGGGGAAGAGGCCAAGGTAAGTCATTTGACACCCATTCTTACTGTTGCCTTAAGCCTCTTTGAAGCATTCCCTTACTTAGGCATCAGAGCGATTCCTCGGAGTACACCCCGGGTCCTCCAAGCCTCTATTTCTTTTCCTTTTTTCAGTTCAATGGAAATCGAAAGAGCAGTCTCGCTGAATTTATCCCGCAAAAAATCTAAATTTAATGTCCAAACTCAAAGCTTCAAATGATTAATGTAAAATAGTTGCCTACAAATGTTTTATACCTACTTTATTTTTTATTTTACCCTTTCCAAAGAACACTTCAATAATCAATAGCAATTTGTGATAAAGGAAGTTATGATGGGTGTGAATTTATATAGGATTCTCAATCAAAGGGCATATTGCAACTTAAGACTAGGAAAGTTATAAATACAGTGTTTGGTACTTATGGATGCAAGGGAATATTGTGGGATCGATTGCACTAGTTTGACATGTTCCTAACATAACTTTTTAACTTCATTCCATTCCTAATTCATTATGTTTTATAGCATTTATATGAAATAAATAAACAAAAATAAACATATTTGACACTATTTGCTTGTGAAAATAGTTTCAATTTTTTTAAAAATAATTATAAAAATGCCACTTTATTTTTCAAATTTTCAAATTTATGTAAGAAAAGTTGAAAAAAAAAAAATCTTTTTCACTATTTTTTTAGATTTCCAACTTTTACTTTCCATATAGAAGTGTGGAATTCGAATCTTAAACTTTAATTTATGTGTATTATGTGTAAAACTTCTTCTAAAGTTTCACTAAAATCTAAATTGAAATCTAAAAAACTATTTTTATCATATATTTTTTAATTAGTAAATTTAATGTACTCCTACTACAAGAACTAAGAATTGTTATATTCATGTATTCTGCTCACATCCTATACTAATATCTCAGGTAACAACTTATTTTAATCTAAACAGAATTCTTTATTTTTTTTTTCAAATAAAAAAAGAAAAAATGTTAACATCGCATGACGAGCACTTTAGCAATGGATGAAACAAGACATGAAGAAATTTTTTTTTTTGTATAATTTCTTGTGAATAAAAAAAAAAAGAGAAAGAAAAAGAAAAAGAAAGTCTTGGCGTGTGAAAATAAAAACACGCAAGAGACCATGTGATGCATTAGGTCAAGATTGGGTACATAATGAATTTTCCTTATATTCATTGTCAAGTCCATGATTTTCTTTTTCTAATCTCTTTGGTCAAGAAAAAATAGAAATGAGGGTGCTTCCAGGCATGACACTGATGGGGACCAATATTTTTGTCATATTTTTTGTCCTTTATTATTATTATTATTTGTTGAAAAAAAAAAAATCCTATCATTAATGGGAAACCATATTTCGATAATGAATAAATATTTCTTTGATTTTGGATATTTTTAAATTTATAATTATATTTTAGAGTGATTTTTTTGACAATCACTCAAAAATGATGCAATAACTTGATAATTTATCATGATTTTTACTGGGCCGATTCTTGTAAAAAATTATAGAAACAAACTAAAAACTGAAAATTAGTAGAATTTTAGTTAATATAGGTTGGGTAATGACCCCTAGGCTGGTAGGAAATAAATGTTTCCCACCCCTGATACTTGAACATGTCCATTACGTTGCTAAAGTATTGATTCATAAAGTCCAGATGGAGGATCTTACCTAGTATTGCCTCTTTGGGACGGAACTCCCGTATGTATCTGACTTTGCACCTCTTTGAAAGAAAATACTCATCCTCGGCGTGTCCAATGTCGTGGGCTTCAAAATGTGCCATGACGGTAAGGATGTGAGGCTTGGATGCTTGGAAATTCAAGGAAGGGGTGAAAGATCTCTCAAGAAATTTCCGCAAGTGAGCTGCAAATGAAGAAAACGTATATATATACTGCAGCTTGGTCGACCAAAAGTAGATATAGTCGACCGATGCTTGAAATTCCCCAGGCACCGACACTGTTCGGTCGACCGAGAAGAAAATGAACTGGGATGGTCGATCGACTTAGAGGGAGTACTATAACCATGTTCAGTTGACCAGGGGAAAGCTAAAAGTCTCGGTCGACCATGGGAATGTGGTTACTACGTTTCGGTCGACCGTGAAGGTCAAAGTCAAGATGGTCGGTCGACCTAGAGACTTTACACCTATAATGCTCGGTCGACCGAGCATAGTGAATATTCCCGATTTTTCTTCATTTTGATCCAGAGTTCTCCCTTAGGTCCAGATTCGATATATTGCAACATAAATATGATTCTTAGAGATTCTTGGTGAAGAGATTTTGCTCAAATGAGGTGCGTACCAAGAATTGACTTATTGACCTATTTTGGGCACCGAGCACTAAGGAGTATGAGGCTTTTCTTAAACTATGCTCTTTGGTGATTGGAGAGTATCCTACAAAGATGATGACATAGAGGAGCAAAGATACAGACCAATAAATGAGTGAAACCTCACCAAGTATGATCGTGGTTTGGTAAGGACTCCCTATGGATGAGATAGTCCAAAATTAAAGGATTTGCAGCTTAGACTCAAAGGGATCAATTCCCTAGAGGATACCTCTAATTTGGTTATAGCTATGAGAAGCACTCAGTATACATTAGTCATTTATGATCAATGGTGCTTTAAGCCTAGAGTGATGACTTGAGTTCAATTTAGAGGGTATGGTGATATAAGATATAAGATGGAACCCTAACACTCAATTTTGTGCAATGGACAATGGTTGCTTAACTTTATGATTTTCATGTCGACATGGGTTAAGCATTTTGAATTAAGTGCTAGGCAAATATGCCATGTCCATTTAGAAGTGGATAAAAGTCTTAGTATAATAAGATGGCTTAGTGAGTGTGTATACTAAGAATTTTGTTTTAAGCAACAATCACTTCCCAATCCTACAGTCGTCACAACCCCTAAACCTAGGAATAAAGGAAGGATAACAAGAATGGATTTTCAATTTGAATTCATTTTTCCTTAAGTCCTACGGGGTTTGCTTCGCTGGTTATCCATTTCGTTTCCTTTTTTGGCCCTCTAGCACTTCTAAGTAAGCAATTAAACCATGTAAGCCACACTGTTTTGCAAGATAAGTAGGTATAGAATATACGTAAGGGATTGTGCTTATTTATTCCATTTTTCTTCAGTAAGGCTAGACTGTTGGTTCTATGTGAGCAACCTGAACCCTTTTTGAAATGAGTTTTCCTTTTATGTCCAAAGGGTTTATTATGATTATTCTTATCATTTTTAGCTTTGAGTGTAAATCTAGAATAATAATCTATTTCTTCATCTAAGCATGCAATTTTTAATATTTTCTCAATCTTTTTCATTTCAAGAATAGCATGAAAATTTTCTAACCCCTTTAATTGTTTTGCTATTCTTTTGTTCTCATTCTTCAAAAATATTTTATGCTTAGAAATTCTAACTAGAAACTTGTGCATTTTCAATAAGGTCTTTTCTAGTTTTTCATGTGACAACATGCTTTTAATATTCAAATCAGCACATGATTCATCAAGAGAATTAACATAATAGTTTTCATATGAATCATTGCATGCATGTTCAACAGGACTATGACAAATATTCTCAGATGATTCAGCATTTGATACATCACATGATTTGGCACGAGAATCATCACAGTAAATATCACATGAGCAAATAGATGATTCATCACAGGATTTTTCATAGTAAACATCGCATGAACCTTTTACAGTATTATCAACAGATGATTCAGTACATGACCCATCACAACATTCATCACAAAAGCCATCAAACAAACTAGAGTGAGAATCATATACCTTTTCGTTGATTTCTAGCTCATGATTTACCTTCTCCTGATCATTTGAACTTGGAGCATTCGGAGGAGTCACTATCTCCTTTTCTTGGGTTTTTTCATATTTTTTCTCCAATTCATCCTAGATTTACTGTGCAGTCTAACATGCCACAAACTCAACAAAAATATCAGAATCTAACGCAAGATATAACATGTCCATGGCATTAGAACTAATCATATTAAAATCATTCTCATTTATTTGTGCACATCTTCCTTTAGCAGTCACAAGCCAGACCCTCCAGTCCATAGATTTCAAAAATATGGTCATTTAAACTTTCCACATGGTGTAGTCGACACCATAAAATACTGGAGGACTAGAAAGTGATTGTCCCTCACCGAATGGGGATACAACAATGTGAGCCATTGCGATCTTTTTGAAAAAACGTTTAAATCAAGTGCAACGAGGCTCTGATACCAATTGTTAGAATTGGTGTATTCCCAAAAGGGGGGGGGGTGAATTGGAATTTTAAACTATTCTCCTAGGTTGAACTAGATGTTGGCAAGATATTAAAACCTAGGGTCTTTCTGTGTAGTTCCAAATACGCTGATAAATATAATATACAAAAATTTAAATCAGGCGCATCATCCACATAATAACATACACGTGCAGTAAATATAAAGTGCGGAAATATAAATAAACATGCGATATGTTTTCGGGGTTCGGTCAACTGTGCCTACGTCCCCGCCTCTAGCTTGCAAGCCTAAGGATTCCACTAGTAGCTCACTTAAGGGTGGCGCGACACTGATTACAATTAGGTCAATTAGCAGAGGCCTGACCTCAACCTTAACCAGGTCAATTAGCGGGGCTGACCTCAATGGTGCACCTAGCTTTCCTAACCGGTCTAAGCCAATCTGGGACTATTCCAGGGCTAGTCTCCCTCTTCAGGCCCGTGCCTAGAAATACAACAGATGTGTATTACAATCAAATGGTACAATGATTGTGCTTTCGTGTAAAGCAGATATGTACCCAAATACGCGCATTTACATACACCACAAATGATATAATATGTAACCTCAGTGTGGTCCAATATTTCAACTCTCAGATATATATATATATATATATATATATATTTACTATCAGTGTAATGAGAGCGTGAGAGTATCAATCAAGAAATCTTTGTATCACAAGATATTCAGGTAAGATGTTCACACAAAGATACTAGCCAAACAATATATATGTATATTTCAATGAGCGGGTTTTCTCAATCGTGTGATGCTTTAGTAATGTATATGTTTGGTTTGCAAAAGGATATTCAATCTTTGTATTAAGAAAAGGATATATGAGTTAACGAATATTGCAACAAAGATTTTATCACATAAACAAATATCTCTTCAAATATTTTTCAAGATAAAAGAACAATAGATATTTGAAAATGTTTGTGCAACCAAAATACTATACGATCTTCTCAAGATATTGCAATGAATATACAACCTCAGAAGATCAAATCAGAGTCTTCTTAGGAGAGACTTATTAACAAAGTCCCCTAAGAATACTTAGGTTTAGCTATCGTAAAAATAAAATCAATCTTACACAGAATGGGAGAGCAAACCTTTCTAATCGAGCACTCAATCAACTTACAGAGAGTTTGAACAATAAGAGAAGGTAAGTATGAGTGGTTGGGGCTTAGATATGAGTATTATAAGATTTGGAAATTTCAGAGAATTTCTCCTAATTAAAGTGGCTAATCTCTCTTTAATTTACACAAATGATCTCATATATATAGACATTGGAAGAGATATGACCGTTAGAGACCTATTGGGTATTATTAGGGAAGTTTAATGACATTTCAAATATTTTAACCCTGTTTAAAAAATGTTTAACTGCGGTAAAAATCAGGGCAATCCGAGAGGTTCGGTCGACTAGATCTCATATGGTTTGGTCTACTAGGATGTTTTTGAACTGAAGGCTCGGTCGACCATAAGTGGGCGATTTCCCATTTCTCCGAGGTTCGGTCAACCAGACCATTTTGAACTGGCTGGTTCGGTCAACCAGACTGTTGGGATTTTTCCCGAGGACCCTCGGTCGACCAGGTAATTGAAGAACAAAAAAGGCTCGGTCGACTAGATTGTCAAATTGTTGAGCTCTGGGGGTTTCGGTTGACAGGGGCGTTTTGAACTACTCTGGTTTGGTCGACTAAGGCCTTGGTCAACTGTTGACCCAGGCCTGTTTCGGTCGACCAGGGCAAAATGAATTGTCTTGGCCGGTCGACCGAAAGTGCACAAAGTGTGCATTTCGGTCCCGTTTCAATACGCATTCACCTTATTCAAGTGCCTAATACATGCAAGTGCAAAGGTGAGTGTCCTAAGGTCACTTGGGGTCCAATTTTGAAGACACCGAAAAAGTCCAGTGTCGGTTAACCGAAACCTTCAGTCTTTTCTACGGTCACTTTTAGTTCGTATTTGGTTTGAGCTTACGTATTATCAGGCATGTGATGTGTATGAGTTTATTACAAACCAAAGACCTTATTTAACTATTACAGACCAATTATGTAAATGAAATACATATTACAATACTGAATATAAATTGGTCTTCAGCCTTTACTTGCTTTGTGCCTATCTTGATCTTAACAATCTTAGTTCCTGCACAAAACCTCAAACACCGATTAGATACAATGAGTATTTGTCATAATCAAAACCGGGCGTGACCAATAAGGTCAACATGCTTTAATCCTCATATAAAAGTTATTTTGGATATTAAAATATTGTGACAACAGTTGTTTGTAGTAACAATGAAAACTACAAAAATTAACATTAATTTTTGTCACATCAGATGAGAAAATACAAATAGAAAACTACTAACAAACAGAAGGCACCCCAATGTACCCTTAATTTTCAAATTCAATTAACAAAGGGTTCAATTAACAAGGGGTTTATATGGAATGTTTGGGAATTAAAGGATAGAATTTATCCTACATACTTAAGAAAAGCTCCTTTATATGGATGGGCGGCTACTAGAATGAAATACCAAAATATCAACACTTATTATAAAAAAAAATATAATAGGTACGCATTTAAGAAATTTAATTTATTAAATAATAATTTCTCTTAGCTACCTAATTTAACTTTCTAATGAGAATTATATTTGCCATCTCAGGCATATAATAAAATATTTATAGATCATCTATAAGCATAAATTTCAATCTTTAAATTTAAATTTTTGTAAATTTAGATAAGATTTAATATAACTCTACATTATCTTTTGTCTGAATTATTACAAATCTTGATGTGCCTAAAATATATCAATTAATATGAGAAGATCAACGCCTAGTCATCGCTCCCCAAGTCAGACCTTCATGTTAGAGCAATCAACTCCCAGCCAATAAAGAGGGGGAGAGATCCACGACGACGCCTTAAACAATCGGAGTGATACACGCAGGCACTTTATGACCCGGGAACGATTCACGCTCCCGCACCATAAATACAATTCAACCCCATGGTCAATCCTAGCTGCTGTAAGAAGGGACGTGGGGAAGAGGCCAAGGTAAGTTATTCGACACCCATTCTTATTGTTGGCTTTAGCCTCTCTGAACCATTCCCTTACTTAGGCATCAGAGCAATCCCCCAGAGTACACCTCGGGTCCTCCAAGCCTCTCTTTCTTTTCCCTTTTTTAGGTCAATGAAAGTCGAAAGAGCAGTCTTGTTGATTTTGTTCGGCAACATTTGGCGTCGTTTGTTTGAAATTGCTTCTAAGAGGTGATCATCTTACTCTCGACCTCTGACATTCAAACCATGCCAACCACATGCAGTTCTAGCTCTAATCCCATCGCCGAAAAAGGGTTGCCCTAGTCCTTTCACTCCACACCTGCACAACCATTGTGGGTCACCAAGGAAGAATTCCTTACTTTTCAAAAGAAAATGGAGGATATGTTCAACCTACTCTTACAGAAAAAGAGTCAGGAAGGGCATCTCCCCCATCAACAACAGGTGAGTCCCGACGCAACCAAGAAAGTAGATAAGCCAAAGGAGGGTGAGGATAAAACCTACCTCACCAAGAAGGTAAAAGACTCGAATAGCATAGGAGTCAACTGACAAAGATCCACAGAGCTGGAAGAAAAGATTAACAAAGTATACCAAATAGAGAAAATGATGAAAGAAGGCAAGACCAACCCCTTCTACGGGGAAGCATCTCTAAGGTCCTCGGAGCCATGATTAACCAAAGAGGTGATGGAGGTTCCACTACCAAGCAAATTCAAGATGCTAGCTTTTGAAAGGTACAAGGGTCTGTATGATCCAATCGGCCATTTGGACACCTTCAGAGTGTTGATGCAGTTGCAAGGCACTCTTGATGCCATCATATGCCGAGCTTTCACAGCAACCCTTAAAGGTAGTGTCAGGGATTGGTATGGACCCTGCGACCCAGATCAATTGGCTCCTTCTCAAAGAAGGAACAACTGTTCACCGACCACTTCCTCAGTAGTCGGAGAATTGTCAAAACATATGCCCATCTAATGAGCATGGTGTAGAAAACAAGACGCTTAAGAACTTCATGCATCGCTTCAACACTGCGACCCTAGAGATCCACAACCTAGACATGGAGGTGGCTTTGGTAGCTCTGACCACGACCCTTCAACCCAAAAACTTCCTGTACTCTTTGGGGAAGAAGTCGTCGGCTGATATTGGAGAATTGATGGCCAGAGAACAAAAGTACATCAACCTCGAAGAAATTATGGACACCAGGGGAAATCAAATCAAGCTGAAAAGGAAAGGTAATAGTCGGGAGACGGGAAAACCCTCTAGACCCATGAAGAGACAGGAGACCAGTACCCTGCTCTCAAGCTCTAAGATGAGAGAGTAGTCCAGTAAGTTCTCCACCTATACACCTCTAAACGCACCGCAGTCTGATGTGTTAATGCATATAAGGAATATGGACTATGTATCATGGCCCAAACCTATGTGGACCCCTTCATATAAATGCAATGTGTTGAAGTTTTGTCAATTCCATAAGGATCATAAGCACAATACAGAGGAGTGTATTCAGCTAAAGAACGAGATTGAAGCCTTGATCAAAAGGGGATACCTGTCGAGATTCATAAAGAAGGAAGATCAGCAAGGGGAACCTCCTGAATAGAAAGGACCTAACGGGGATGAGAAGGAAGAACAGATCATAGGGGAAATTGTGGTGATCTTTGGAGGATCTGCTAGTGATGGAGAGAGTGAAGGAGCTCGCAAAAGATATGCTAGGTAGGTACTTTCAACGGAAAGAGGGGAACCAAGCGGCAAAAAGAACAAACAAGATGATGTTATCATCTTTAAAAGTGAATACGAAGAAGGAGCAACAACCACACGACGACGCACTAGTACTCTCCCTATTGGTGGTAAATTACAAAGTAAGACGTGTGTTGATAGATAATGAGAGCTCGGCTAACGTTATGTTCTGGTCGATGCTCGAAGGAATGAAGATTGGCAAGGAATGACTCAAACCAATCTCAACCTGTTGGTCGAGTTTGGTGGGGACGTAGTTCAACCTATGGGAACAATCTCCCAACTAGTAATAATAGGGACGACTGCACAACAAGTTACTTTACTGACGAAATTCCTAGTGGTCGACCGGCCATTAGTATCCAACATCATACTAGGCCGCTCCTTACTTAATGAGGTTCGAGTAGTAACATCAACGTACCACCTCAAGATGCAATTCCCTACTCCGCACGGGATTGGGGTGGTCAATGGAGATCAAGCAGCGGCTCGGAACTGCTACGTAATGGCCCTAAAAGGGAAGATGGAAGCACGAGAGACCTTAACTGTAGAAGACCTAGAAGTAAGGGGGGAATAACCCCAAATCAGCATGATGGATGAATACATCACATGTATACCCCTAAAAGGCAACCAGAAGAGGTGCGTGTAGATCAGGAGCCACCTACCTGACACCTTGAGAGCAAAACTAAGCGAGCTGCTGGGAAATTTGTAGACGTTGTTGCTTGGTCGGCCGAAGATATACCAGGTATTGACCCTGCAATCATAGAGCACAAGTTGCAAGTTGACCCCAAGCACCAGCCTATAAAATAGAAGAAAAGAAGCTTTGCGATGAAGCGAATCAAGGTAGTTGATGAAGAGGTGACGAAGGTAGTGTAAGCCAAGTTCGTCAGGGGGGTTAACTGCCCGGAGTGCTTAAGCAACGTGCTTCTTGTAAGGAAGCCAAATGGAAAATGGCGCTCCTGCATAGATTTCACAGACTTAAATAAGGCATGCTCGAAGGATAGCTTCCCTCTCCCCCGAATTGATCAGCTGGTGGATTCGACCTCCGGGCATGAACTTCTCAACTTTATGGATGCCTACTCGGGATACAACCAAATCCCAATGCATTAAACTGATGAAGAGAAAACCTCCTTTATCATCGAGAGAGGGCTATATTGTTACTAAGTAATTCCCTTTGGACTAAAAATCGTAGGGGCCACATATCAGAGATTGGTGAAAAGGATATTTGAAGATCAGCTCGGAAAAACTATGGAGGCATACGTAGACAACATGCTGGTGAAAATTTTAAAAGCGAAGGAGCACTACAAAGATCTGAGGGAGACATCTGAGCTGTTGCGCAGGTACCAAATGAAACTAAACCATTCGAAGTGCATGTTTGCTGTTTCTGCCAAAAAATTTCTTGGGTTCTTGGTGACGCACAGAAGGAAAGAAGCCAACTTGGACAAAATAAGGGCACTGCTAGAAATGGAGGCACTACGGACGAAGAAGGAGATCCAAATCTTGGCAGAAAGGATAGCCTCCCTCAGCAGATTTGTATCCTGCTCATGGGACAAAAGCCTACCCTTCTTCAAGGCATTAAGGAAAAAAAGGAGGATTTGATTGTGGGGAGGAGCAGAATAGAGCCTTTGAATAGCTCAAAAAGTATCTTGGCTCTCCACCTCTACTAACTAAGGTGGAGACGGGAGAAGACCTCTACTTATACATAGTTTTGATGACAAATGCGGTAAGCTCTGTCCTAGTTCAAGAAGAAGGCAGGCAGCACAGACCAGTATACTACACTAGCAAGGTGCTAAGTGGAGCCGAGAAGAATTATAGTATGGCTTAAAAGGCGGTCTTCTCCATCATTTGTTCCACACGAAAGTTAAGGCCGTACTTTCGGGCGCACAAGGTAATTATGTTGACAAACCTACCATTAAGGCATATTCTTCTGCAGCCAGAGAGTTCGGGAAGGATGATGAAGTGGTCCATTGAATTGGGCGAGTTTGACATACAATACTTGCCAAGGCTTGCTGTCAAGGCCTAGGTGCTAGCTGACTTCACAGCTGAAAGACCCCCCGAGGTAGCAGGAAAATTGGAGGTATGAACGCTACATGTCGACGAGTCTTCTAAGGCGGTCGGAGAAGGAGCAAGGTTTATACTCATGGCACCAAACAGTACAGAGACTCTATATGCATTAAAGTTCTCAACAGCACACAATGATACTGAGTATGAAGCTTTGCTAGCGGGGCTACGCCTGGCCGAAGCACTAGAGCAAATTAAGGTATCAAGTGATTCTCAGTTAGTGGTGGATCAGGTGAAAGGAGAACTTAAGGCTAGGGATCAGAAAATGAAGAAGTATCTAGCCAAGGCCCAAGAATATGCTAAAGGTAAGGAGGAAGGTGACAAGATACACACTCATAAACTAGGAGCTATACAGACGATCCTTAACGCTACCATACATGTGTTATTTGAGTAATGAAGAAGGAGAGTACGTACTAAGGGAGATCCATGAAGGGGTATGTGGAAATCATCTAGCCAATAGGGCTCTAGCTCACAAGACTCTACGACAAGGATTTTACTGGCCCACAATGAGGAAGGACACTGTCAAGCTCATTAAGCAATGTGACAGGTGCCAGCGGTGTGTGGGAGTACTTCACACACCCTCTAATTTTTTATCCCCCATTACCAGTCCTTGCCCCTTTGCCGAGTGGGGACTAGATATCTTGGGACCTCTACCTCTAGCAATCGGCCAAAGGAAATTCCTATTAGTGGTGATTGATTACTTCACTAAGTGGGTTGAGGTCGAAGCCCTAGCAACATAACTGAGTGAAACATCACACGATTCATCTAGACATCGATGGTTTGCTGGTTCAGAATTCTATGGGCCATAGTCACTGACCACGGGAGACAGTTCGATAATGAGCGCTTCAAAAAATTTTGCCGTGACCTGTCTATTAAACTCTTGTTTATGTTAGTGGCACATCTCCAAAGTAATGGTCAGGTGGAAAACATGAATCAAATGATACTACACAACTTAAGAACACGACTCAAGTCTACGCAAGGCAGGTGAGTGGAAGAGCTCCCCTTCATATTCTGGGCCTACCACACTACCTAATGAGAACCGATAGGGGAAACCCCGTTCATGCTTGCATTTGGTGTGGAAGCTGTCATCCCTGCTGAAGTGGAAATCCCCTCTTGGCAAAGAAAATACTTTAACGAGCAAGACAACGATGAAGAGCTCAGGGTAGAGATAGACCTGCTAGAAGAAAGGCAGGAGCAGGCACGCCTGAAAATCACAGTATACCAGCAAAAGATGGCTAAGTACCACAATACTCGCGTAAGAGTGCGAAACATCCAACCCGGAGTCATCGTCTTTAGAAAGGCACGAACCAGCCCATCAGAACTAGGGCCGCACAAGCTAAAGCCAAACTGGGAGGGACCATTCTGAGTTACAGTGGAAATAAAATTAGGGACATACAAATTAGAGGACGTCAAGGGAAAGGAGATTAAAAATACATGAAACTCTGACATGCTAAAAAAATATTACTCTTAAGTTTGTCATTTTGCCATGTATCGTACAACGAAGTAGTATAATTTAAATACAATAGTTGTACCATCAGTAAACTCAAAAATGCATTGCAACATGTTGAATAAAACTACAAATAAAATTCATTTAGTGGATCAGCTGGCTTTGCTCCCTTCTCCAGCTTCCTCTTCCTCCCCATTGTCCTCCTCATCCATGTCTTCTATGGGTTCATGACTCTCATGATCGTACCCGTGAGAACACACACCATATAGAGGAAGGTCAGGGTGTATAGTCCTGACATGCTTTTGGAACCTCCTAAAGCCTACTCGATAAGTCTTGGTGGTGTCCATAACGAACCATGCAGAATCCTTATACTCCCGTACCACACCTCGGGCAGCATCAGTAGCGACAGTTACCATAGTAGTAGGAACCTCCTCCTTTTGGATCCTTTCAATCTCTGCCTGAAGGTCCCACTCGCAGAGCTTGGCATCGCGCAACTCATTCTTGGCAACAATGTACTTTTCCCTAGCATCCAAGTTCTGCTGATACATCTTGGAAACCTTTTCCTCCTATGCTAGGGTCATTGTCACTAGCTAAGAACAAACAAAGGGAAGAACAGGTTAAAAACTCAAAGGAGAAAAAGGTGAAGACGGACAAACACAGTAAAAAAGCATGAATACCTAGTACGTGGTGTGTCTAATCTCCTCTAAAAGGACGTCGGAAAGAGAACATTGAGCATGGACAAAATCCTCCACATGAACTGCCCTACGCAGTGCAAGAGCAGAATGGGTCGGGTCGTGAAAAATATCCTCACTAAAAACCAACGGGACTGGGGATGCACTACTGCAACATTCTCCACAGCAGGAGCCTCACTCTTGTCTGCAGTTCCCGCTTCCCTCTAAGACGACTCACCTTCGAGCTCCTTTTTCTTCTTCTTACTCCTACTCACCCTTTGTTTTTTAGCTTCTCCCATGAGAGATTCATACTTGTTAAACTCCATATTTGCAAAGGTAGAAGAGGAGGTAAGAATTCCAAGAACAGTAGAAACATCTACATTATGAGATCAAAGGCAAGATAAGATTTGGAGAAATGGGGTTGATCCCCCACTGCACAAGGACTCGCTCCTTGAGCAGCTCCTCATGAGAGACTAGAAGAAAATGAAGAAATAGGAAAGCAATAGGTACCTACACACAACCCTTGCATACATAATAAATAAATAAAGTGAAGAGAACGTCACCATCAAAAGGAGCAGACCAGACACAAGAACCAGTATAATTCAATTCCCTGAATATAGAGAAATACTAAGACTTCCAATTGTGTATTGAAGAGATGCCCAAAGTAAAGAGTTTACAGCCGGGAAAAGAGTTGAAGTAGTACAGTTCATTCTCTACAGAGTGCGTTCTCATTTAGAAGCAAATCCGAAAGAGAGGTACTATGGGCTCATGACCTTGTCTGAGCAGGAGAAAATACAAATAGAAAACTACTAACAAACAGAAGGCACCCCAATGTACCCTTAATTTTCAAATTCGATTAACAAAGGGTTCAACTAGCAAGGGGTTTATATGGAGTGTTTGGGAATTAAAGGATAGAATTTATCCAACTTAAGAAAAAACTCCCACATATGGGAATGAAATACCAAAATATCAACACTTATTATAAAATAAAATATAATAGGTAAGTCATTCGACACCCATTCTTACTGTTGCTTTTAGCCTCTCTGAAGCATTCCCTTACTTAGGCATCGAAGCGATCCCTCAGAGTACACCCTGGGTCCTCCAAGCCTCTCTTTCTTTTCCCTTTTTCATGTCAACGGAAGTCGAAAGAGCAGCCTCATTGATTTTATCCCGCAACAGTTGGCACCGTCTATGGGAAATTGCTTCTAAGAGGTGATCATCTTGCTCTCGAACTCCGACATTCAAACGGTGCCAACCACACACAGTTCTAGCTCAAGTCCTACCACCGGAAAAGAAAACCCCAATCCATTCACTCCACACCTACACAACCATCGAGGGTCACCAGGTAAGAATTCCTTGCTTTTCAAAAGAAAATGGAGGATATGTTCAACCTGCTCTTACAACAAAAGAGTCAAGAAGGGTATGTCTCCGATCAACAACAGGTGAGTCTCAATGCAACCAAGAAAGCAGATAAGCCAAAGGAGGGTGAGGATAAAACCTACCTTACCAAGAAGATTGAAGACGCAAATAACGTAGAGGTCAACCAACAAAAATCCACGGAGCTGGAAGGAAAGATTAAGAAAATAAACCCAATAGAGAAAATGATGAAAGAAAGCAAGACCAAACCCTTCTATGGGGAAGCATCTCTAAGGTCGTCGGAGCCACCATTCACTAAAGAAGTGATGGAGGTTCCACTGCTGAGCAAATTCAAGATGACAAATTTTGAAAGGTACGAGGGTTTGTTCAATCCAATCGACCATTTGTACACCTTCAGGGTGTTGATGTAGTTGCAAGGTGCTCCTGACGCCATCATGTGCAGAGCTTTTGCAGTAACCCTTAAAGGTAGTGCTAGGGATTGGTACCGGACCCTGTGACCCAGATCGATTGGCTCCTTCTCAGAGATGGAATAGCTGTTCACCGGCCACTTCCTTAATGGTCGGAGAATAGTCAAAATATCAGCCCATCTAATAAGCATGGTCCGGGGAGAAAGGGAGACGCTTAAGAATTTCATGCATCGCTTCAACACCGTGACCCTGGAGATCCGCAACCTAGACATGGGGGTGCATTTGGCATCCGCAACCAATAGTTGGTTAGAGGGTACACAAGGAAGAGGATCTCTCCCAGATGTCTATTGAAAATAGATTTAAAAAAGGCTTATGACACTGTTTCCTGGTCCTTTCTTACTGAAATGTTGGAGCACTTGAACTTCCCTCTGAGATGGTACAGTGGATCATCGAGTGTGTGTCCTCCGCTTCTTTTTCCATCTCGTTAAAAGGTAGACTATGTGGATTCTTTAAAGGGAGAAAAGGTCTCAAACAAGGTGATTTCCTCTCCCCCCTATTATTTTTCATATGTATGGAGTACCTGTCTAGACAACTGAAATTAGTGGAAGGTATATTTCACTTTAAATTTCACCCTGGATGTGAAAAGTTAAGAATTACTCATCTAGTGTTTGCTGATGATCTAATGTTATTTTCATGAGGTGACTCAAGGTATGTGGGGTACTTATTGGAATGCTTGAACAGATTCTCCTGCTACTTTGGATTGGCAGCTAGCAGTATGAAATCTAATCTGTATCAGGCTGGGATTAAGGAGGAGGAACTTGAGAGAATAATGAACTTAACTAGTTTTAGCTTGGGTGAGTTTCCATTTAGATACTTGGGCATCCTTCTCCCATCATCCGTATTAAATGCTACACATTATAACCCTCTGATAAATCGCATCTCAAATCTGCTCAAAGAGTGGCCTGGGCATTCACTATCATATGCAGGGAAGTTGGAGATCATAAATTCAATCATTCAAGGTGTGGAATGCTTTTGGCTAGCCATCTTTCCCATTCCCTTGAATGTATTAAACCAGATAATTAAACTCTGTAGGGTCTTCTTGTGGGGTGGAAGAAGGGAGCCATTGGTGGCTTGGCAAGAAATCTGTCTTCCAAAAGCTAAGGGAGTACTGGTGTATAAGATTTGAATTCATGGAACAAGGCCCTTTTGACTAAAACTCTATGGAACATCCAATCAAAAAAGGATGCATTATGGTCGAAGTGGATCCACTAGACCTACTTGAGTAATACTAAGATATGGGATGTTGCAGCAAAAAAGAAAGACTCGAATCTTTTTAAGAAGCTGATAGTAATTAGAGACCAGCTGGTGGAGAAGGCTAGAGGAGTGGGTATTGCTGTAGAACTACTGAATAGGTGGGAAGATGACTCACATTAGTGTTATGAATTCTGGAGGTGGAAAAAACATAAAATCCCATGGGCTAGGGAAGTATGGTACAATGGGATTCTTCCCAAGCATGCTTTCTGCCTGTGGCTGGGAATGAAAGGGGAACTTCCATCATATGATAAGGTGGTAAGTGAGGGGATTGATAAGACGTGTGTGTACTGCAACTCTAAACCCGAAACAATGAAGCAATTGTTTTTCAGCTGCTCCTTCTCAGCTGAGGTATGGAATTCCATTAAAAGATGGTTAGGCTTAAGAAGAGATATGTCCACTATTAAAGCTGCAGTGAAATGGTTACACAAAGAAGTTAAAGGCAAGGGTATTCACTTTGCGGGAAAAAGGATTGGACTAGCTACTATGGTCTATTTCCTATGGCACTTCAGAAACAGAGGCAGATTTGACAACCATACTATCTCCTCACCCGAGATGGTAAATGTGATTAAAAGGCATACTTACATGGCTATCTTCGATAAGTTTGATATGTACTCCATTAATTAACTGTTATGATGTACAGTTGAATGGTAGACTTCTTAACGTTAGAGAATTTTGGAATGTATTAGATTGGCTATGTTTAGCCTCTGGGGATGCCCAAGTTTTGATGTAACTTTAGAATCATATGTAGATGTACATGTATGGAACTTAGTTCCTTTTGTTCTAACCTGGGGATGCCCAGAGTAGTTGTAAGTACTTACTTTGATCAATACATATTTACACTTTGATAAAAAAAAAAAAAAAGAAGATATGCTAAGCAGGTACTTTCAATGGAAAGATGGGAACCGTGCGGAAAAATGAACAAACAAGATGATGTTATCATCTTTAACAGCGGAGATGAAGAAGGAGTGCAACAACCACACAACGACGCATTAGTACTCTCCCTACTGGTGGCAAATTACAAAGTAACACGTGTGTTGATAGATAATGGGAGCTTGGCCAATGTTATGTTCTGGTCGGTGCTCGAAGAAATGAAGATCGGCAAGGAACGACTCAAACCAATCTCAACCCCCTTGGTCGGGTTCGGTGGGGACATAGTTCATCCCGTGGGAACAATCGCCCTACCGGTAACAATGGGGACGACCCCACAACAAGTTACTTCACTGACGGAATTCTTGGTAGTCGATTGGCCATCAGTATACAACATCATACTAGCCCACCCCTCGCTTAATGCGGTTCGAGCAGTAACATCAATGTACCACCTCAAGATGAAATTCCCTACTTCGCACGGAATAGGGTGGTTAAGGGAGATCAAGCAGCGGCTCGGAATTGCTACGTAATGGCCCTAAAAGGGAAGAAGAAAGAATGGGAGATGTTAAATGTAGAAGACCTAGAAGTAAGGGGGGAATACCCCTAAATTAGCATGGTGGATGAAGACATCACATTTATACCCATAAAAGGCAACCGTGCAGATCGGGAGCTGCCTACCTGACACCTTGAGAGAAGAACTAAGTGAGCTACTAAGGAAATTCACAGACATGTTCCCCTGGTGAGCTGAAGATATGCCAGGTATTGACCCTACAATCATAAAACACAGGTTGCAAGTTGACCCCAACCACCAACCTATAAAATAGAAGAAAAGAAGCTTCTCGATGGAGTGAATCAAGGTAATTGACAAAGAGGTGACGAAGCTAGTGGAAACCAAGTTCGTCAGGGAGGTTAACTACCTGGAGTGGTTAAGCAACGTGGTTTTAGTAAGGAAGCCAAATGGAAAATGGCGCACCTCTACTTATACATAGCTTCGACGACAATTGCGGTCAGCTCGGTCCTAGTTTGAGAAGAAAACAGGTGGCACAGACCCATATACTACACTACTAAGGTGCTGAGTGGAGTCGAGAAGAATTATAGTATGACTAAAAAGGCGGCCTTCTTCATCATTTGTGCCACACAAAAGTTGAGGCCCTACTTTGAGGCGCACTAGGTAATTATGTTGACAAACCTACCATTAAGGCAGATTCTTCAGCAGCTAGAGAGTTCGGGAAGGATAATGAAGTGGTCCATTGAATTAGGTGAGTTCGACATACAATACCTGCCAAGGCCTGCTGTCAAGGCCTAGGTGCTAGCTGACTTCACAGCCGAAAGACCCCCCAAGGTAACAGGAAAATCGGAGGTATGGACGCTACATGTCGACAGGTCTTCTAATGCGGCTGGAGGAGGAGCGTGGTTTATACTCACGGCACTAGGCGGTACAAAGACTTTATATGCATTAACGTTGGAGTTCTTAGCAACAAACAATAACGTTGAGCATCAAGCTTTGCTAGCAGGGCTATGCCTGGCAAAAGCACCAAGGGTAGCACAAATTAAGGTATCAAGTGATTCTCAGTTAGTGGTGGAGCAGGTGAAAGGAGAATTTGAGGCTAGGGACTAGAAAATGGAGAAGTATCTAGCCAAGGCCCAAGAATATGCTAAAGTATTCACTTATTTCGATATAAAATGCATGCCACGAGCCAAAAACACCAAGGCTGATGCACTCGCAAAGTTAGCCTCAGCCACCAGTTTGGAATGGAGGGATGCTATTTACCTAGAGCGAGTCAGAAAACCTTCATATAAGGAGGGTAGTGTTAACTTGCTGGATTCTGAAATCAACGAGGGGGACTAGACTCTATTGCAATACCTCTATAACGAATCCCTACCAGAGGACAAAGGAGTCTCTAAAGGTAAGGAGGAAGGCGGCAAGATACACACTCATAAACCAGGAGATATACAGACGATCCTTAACGCTGCCCTACCTGTAGTGTCTTGAGTAATGAAGAAGGAGAGTATGTACTAAGGGAGATCCACAAAGGGGTATGTGGAAATCATCTAGCCAGCAGGGCTCTAGCATACAAGGCTCTCTTGTAAGGTTTTTATTGGCCCATAATGAGGAAGGACACTATTGAGCTCGCTAAGCGGTGTGACAGGTGCGAACGATGCGCGGGAGTACCTCACATGCCGTCTAATCTTCTCTCCCCTTTGATTAGTCCTTGCCCCTTCGCCCAGTGGGGACTAGACATCTTGGGACCTCTACCTCCAGTAACTGACCAAAGGAAATTCTTATTAGTGGCCATTGATTACTTCACTAAGTGGGTTGAGGTTAAAGCCCTAGCCCACATAACCGAGCAAAACATCACACGATTCATCTGGAGATTAGTGGTTTTCCGATTCGGAGTCCCATTGGCTATAGTTACTGACCATGAGAGACAGTTCGATAATGAGCGCTTCAAAAAATTTTGCTCTAACTGTCCATTAAACTCTTGTTTGAGTCATTGGCACATCCCCAAAGTAATGGTCAGGTGGAAAACATGAACTGAACGATATTGCAAAGCTTAAGAACATGGCTCGAGTCTGCGCAAGGCAGATGGGTGGAAGAGCTCCCCTCCATAATATGGGCCTACCACACTACCCAACGAGCAGCAATAGGGGAAACCCCGTTCATGCTTGCATTTGGTGTGGAAATTGTCATCCCCGCTGAAGTGGGAATCCCCTCTTGGCGAAGGTAATACTTTGACGAGCAAGATAACAATGAAGAGCTCAGGGCGGATATAGACCTGCTAGAAGAAAGGCAGGAGCAGACACACCTGAAAATCATAACATACTAGCAAAAGGTGGCGAAGTACCACAATACTCGCGTAAGAGTGCAAAACTTCCAACTCGGAGACCTAGTCCCTAGCAAGGCATGAACCAACCCAGTAGAACCAGGGCCGCACAAGCTAAAGCCGAACTGGGAGGGACCATACCAAGTTATAGCGGAAATAAAATCGGGGACATACAAATTAGAGAACGTAGAGGGAAAGGAGCATAAAATTACGTGGAACTCTAACATGCTAAAAAAATATTACTCTTAAGTTTGTCTTTTTGCCGTGTATCGTACAACGAAGTAGTAAGATTCAAATACAACAGTTGTACCATCAGTAAACTAAAAAATGCATTGCATAATGTTGAATAAAACTATAAATAAAATGTATTTAGTGGATCAGCTGGCTTTGCTCCCCTCTCCAGCTTCCTCTTCCTCCCTCTCGTCCTCCTTATCCGTCTCTTCCACGAATTCGGGACTCTCACGACTGTATCCGTGAGAACACACCATCCAGAGGAAGGCCAGGGTGCATAGTCCTGACCTGCTCTCAACACCTCCTGAAGCCTACTTGATAAGTCTTGGTGGTGTCCATAACGATTCGTGCAAAATCCTTATACTCCCATATCACAGCTTAGGCAGCATCAACAGCGGTAGCCGCTATAGTAGTAGGAACTTCCTCCTTTCGAATCCTTTCAATCTCTGCCTGAAGGGCTCACTCACAGAGCTCGGCATCGCGGAGCTCATTCTGGGTGACAACGTAATTTTCCCTAGCATCCAAGGTCTACCGATACATCTCGGCAACCTTTTCCTCTTATACCAGGGTCATGGTTGCAAGCTGAGAACAAACAAAGGGGAGAACAGGTTAAAAACTCTAGGGAGAAAGAGGAGAAGACAGACAAACATAGTAAAAAAGCGTGAATACCTGGTACGTGGTGTGTATGATCTTCGCTGAAAGGATATAGGGAACAGAACATTGAGCCTGGACAAAATCCTCCACATGAACCGCCCTACGTAGTGCAGGAGTAGAACGGGTTGGGTCATGAAAAATAGCCTCATTAAAAACCACTGGGATAGGGGGATGTGTTGCTCCAACGTTCTCCGCAACAGGAGCCTCACACTCGCCTACAATAGCCACCTCCCTCTGAGACGACTCACCTTCGAGTTCCCTTCTCTTCTTCTTACTCCTACTCACCCTTTGTTTTTTAGCTTCTCCCCTGAGAGATTCATACTTGTTAAACTCCATATCTGCAAAGGTAGAAGAGGAGGTAAGAACTCCAAGAGCAGTAGAAACATCTACATTATGAGACTTGGAGAAACGAGGTTGATCCCCCACTGCACAAGGACTGGCTTCTTGAGAAGCTCCTCTTGAGGGACTATCCCCTACTGACCAAGGGCTTGGAGCTTTTTTAGAATGACCTGCTCGTTAGAAGAGAGCATCGGATGGATATGACGCACCCGAGCTAGAAGAAAAGGAGGAAATAGGTAAGCAATAGGTATCTACACACAGCTCTTGCATACGTAATAAATAAATAAAGTGAAGAGAACGTCAACATCAAGAGGCGCAGACCAAATGCAATGATAGCTAGTATAATTCAACTCCCCAGATGCAAAGAAATTCTAGGACTTCCAATTGTGTATGGAAGAGCTTCCCATAGTAAAGAGTTTGTAGCTGGGCAAAGAGTTGAAGTAGTACATTTCCTTCTCCACAGAGTGCATTCTCATTTGGAAGCAACTCCGAAAAAGAGGCATCGATGGCTGATGACCTTGTCTGAGCAGGAGAATGGCAAAGCACACCAAAGTAAGGCAAGAGTTTAGAACCAGCTATGAGGGGGTTATGCGTTAAAAACGTGGGGGAAAGAAGTGTAAGACCTAAATCCAAGTAGTCCGTATAAAAATAGAGCTCATTGGGGCCAGGATCAAGGGCCGACTCCGAGCTGATTGGCAACCTAACACTAATGTTCAAGGGAATAGAAAAAAAGTACCAATCATTTTGTATATCAAAGGAGGACAGATCACACCGAGCGTTCCTTACTATGACCAGAGCCCTCGCTGGGTGCAATGAAGACTCCATCACAAAATGAAAATGAGGAGCAAACAAAACAAACAATTTATGCAAACAGATCAAACAAGGGAGCTTCCCACAAAAACAAGGAAGACACTGTACCAAAGAGGATCAAACAGATAGAATTTGCATAAAAATAGGATAGTCACTAGTGCATATGAGAAGAAGACAGGGTTACTTTCAAAATTCCTTTAAGAAATTTGAAACTAAGGGGGACAAATGATGTGCTTAAAATATATCAGCTAATATGAGGGGGTCAACGCCTAGTCATCGCTCCCCAAGTCAGACATTCTAGCAAGAGCAGTCAACCCCAACCCAATAAAGAGGGGGAGAGATCCACGCCGGTGCCTTAAATGATCAGAGTGATACATGCAGGCAGTTTATAACCTGTGAGCGATTCACACCCCCGCACCATAAAGACAATTCAACCCCAGGGTCAACCCTAACCGCTATAAGAAGGGATGCGGGGAAGAGGCCAAGGTAAGTCATTCGACACCCATTGTTACTGTTGCCTTTAGCCTCTCTGAAGCATTCCCTTACTTAGGCATTAGAGCAATCCCCCAAAGTACACTCTGGGCCCTCCAAGCCTCTCTTTCTTTTCCTTTTTTTAGGTCAACGGAAGTCGAAAGAGCAGTTTCACTGATTTTATTCCGAAAAAAATCTAAATTTAATGTCCAAACTCAAAGCTTCAAATGATTAATGTAAAATAGTTGCCTACAAATGTTTTATACCTACTTTAATTTTTATTTTTCCTTTTCCAAAGAACACTTCAATTATCGATAGCAATTTGTGATAAAGGAAGTTATGATGGGTGTGGATTTATTTAAGATTCTCAATCAAAGGCCATATTGCAACTTAAGACTAGGAATGTTATAAATACAGTGTTTGGTACTTATGGATGCAAGGACACTAGTTTGACATGTTTGTAATATAACTTTCTACTTCATTCGCCTCCTACTTCATTATGTTTTATAACATTTATATGAAATAAATAAACAAAAATAAACAAATTTGACACTACTTGCTTGTGAAAATAGTTTCATTTTTTTTAAATAATTATAAAAATGCCACTTATTTTTCAATTTTTCAAATTTATGTATAGAAAAGTTGAAAAAATATTTTTTTTTTCATTATTTTTTTAGATTTCAAACTTTTACTTTCCTTATAGAAGTGTGGAATTCGAATCTTAAACTTTAATTTATGTGGATTATGTGTAAAATTTCTTCTAAATCTACACTAAAATCTAAATTGAAATCTAAAAAAGTATGATTCCAAATATTATCTTATGCAAAACTTAGAAATTAAACAAAAAAAATTGTCTTGTTTGTGATTATTTTAAACTTTGAAAATAAAAATTTTATTTTGAATATTCAAACACACTATTCATTTTCTACCCTTTTTAATACAATTCTTAAAAAATTGAAAAGTAAGCTCAATTTTTTTTTATAAATCTTTAGAAAATTAAAAATTTTAAAATAGAAAAAAATTCAAAAATAAGCGAACCCTTATTGTCTCGAAGGTTTGGTGAACAAACATGCAATTTCCCTAAATTTTTTTAATAAAAATTCAATAACTGCCACTAAGATTTGGTAAATAAACATAAATTTACCAAAGATTTCAATTATATTAAACAAAAAGACGCGTATCTCTACTAAGATTTGGTGAAGGACAAACCCAATAAGGATCATGTGTATCTCATAAATCAAATGTCAAGAGTGGACCTAGAAGGTTTTTTGAAACATAAAGGAAATTTTTTTTTTTTTTACCAAACCTTGAAAGAGATTAATGCTTTTTTATCATATATTTTTTTAGATTGTAAATTTAATGTACTCCTACTACATGATCTAAGAATTGTTATATTCATGTATTCTGCTCACATCCTATACTAATATCTCGTGTAACAACTTATTCTAATCTATACAAAAATCTTTTTTGCAAATAAAAAAGAAAAAATGTTATCATCGCATGACGAGCACTTTAGCAATAGAGAAACAAGACATAAAGAAAATTCTTTTTTATAATTTCTTGTCAATAAAAAAAAGCAAAAAAGAAAATCTTGGCGTGTGAAACACACAAGAGACCATGTGATGCAGTAGGTCAAGATTGGGTACATAATGAATTTTCCTTATATTCATTGTCAGGTCCTTGCTTTTCTTTTTCTAATCTCTTTGGTCAAGAAAAAAAATAGAAATGAGGGTGCTTTCAGGAATGACACTAATGGGGACCAATTTTTTTGTCATATTTATGTCCTTTTTTATTATTTGTTGAAAATAAAAAAAATCCTATCATTAATGAGAAATCATATTTCAATAATGAATAAATATTTCTTTAATTTTGGATATTTTTTTATTTTATAATTATATTTTAGAGTTATTTTTTTGACAATCACTCAAAAATGATGCAATAACTTGATAATTTATCATGATTTTTATTGGGCCGATTCTTGTAAAAAATTATAGAAACAAACTAAAAACTGAGAATTAGTTATGGTGGGTGTGAATTTATTTGAGATTCTCAGGCGAAAGACATATTGCAAGGTATGACGAGGAAAGTGTAAATTGTCATGTATCAATATAATTTTTCTTCTATAGTATGCTAAAATGAACAAAATAAAAACACAAGCACACAACAATTATATAATAGCTAGAAATATGCCCTAATATATGTACAAGTTAATTGGAACATATTTTTTAAAATTAAAAAAAAAAATTTAGTATGTACGACATTACTTAAATAAAGCTTTATAATAAAATATTTATAGATCATCTATAAGCATAAATTTTATGCTTTAAATTTAAATTTTTGTAAATTTAGATAAAATTTAATATAACTCTGCATTATCTTTTATCTGAATTATTACAAATCTTGACGTGCCTAAAATATATCAGCTAATATGAGGAGGTCAACGCCTAGTCATCACCCCCCAAGTTAGACCTTCTAGTAAGAGCAATCAACTCCCACCTAAAAAAAAGGGGGAGAGATCCACGCCAGCACCTTAAACGATCGGAGTGATACACACAGACACTTTATGACCTGGGAGTGATTCACGCCCCCGCACCATAAAGACAATTTAAGCCTAGGGTCAACCCTAACTGCTATAAGAACGGACGCAGGGAAGGGGCCAAGGTAAGTCATTTGACACCCATTCTTACTATTTCCTTTAGCCTCTCTGAAGCATTCTCTTATTTGGGTATCAGAGTGATCCCCTAGAGTACACCTGGGGTCCTCCAGGCCTCTCTTTCTTTCCCCTTTTTCAGGTCTACGGAAGTCAAAAGAGTAGTCCCGCTAATTTTATCCTGCAATAGTTAGCACTGTATATGGGAAATTGCTTCTGAGAGGTGATCATCTTGCTCTCGAACTCCAACATTCAAACCATGCCAACCACATGCAGTTCTAGCTCTAGTCCTGTCACTGGAAAAGATTCACCCCAATCCATTTACTCCACACCTGCACAACCATCGAGAGTCACCAGGGAAGAATTCCTTGCTTTTCAAAAGAAAATGGAGGATATGTTCAACCTGCTCTTACATAAAAAGAGTCAGGAAGGGCATGTCTCCCATCAACAACAGGTGAGTCCCGACATAACCAAGAAAGCAGATAAGCCAAAGGAGGATGAGGATAAAACCTACTTCACCATGAAGGTAGAAGACACGAATAGCATAGGAGTCAACCAACAAAGATCAACAAAGCTGGAAAAAGAGATTAAGAAAATATACCAAATAGAGAAATTTATAAAAGAAGGCAAGACCAACCCCTTCTATGGGGAAGCATCTCTAAGGTCCTCGGAGCCACCATTTAGCATAGAAGTGATGGAGGTTCCACCGCCGAGCAAATTCAAGATGCAAACTTTTGAAAGGTATGAGGGTCTGTCTGATCCAATCGACCATTTGGACACCTTCAGGGTGTTGATGTAGTTGCAAGGCGCTCCTGACGCCATCATGTGCTGAGCTTTTGTAGCAACCCTTAAAGGTAGTGTCAGTGATTGGTACCGGACCCTATGACTGGATCGATTGGCTTCTTCTTGGAGATGGAACAACTATTCACCGATTACTTCCTCAGTAGTCAGAGAATCATCAAAACATCATCCCATCTAATGAACATGGTCTAGGGAGAAAGGGAGACGCTTAAGAAGTTCATGCATCACTTCAAAACTACGACCTAGAGATCCGCAACCTAGGCATGGGGGTGGCTTTGGCAACTTTGACCATAGGCCTTTAGCCTAGAAACTTCTTTTACTCTTTAGGGAAGAAGCCACTGGCTGATATGGGAGAATTGATGGCCAGAGCACAGAAGTACATCAACCTCGAAGAAATGATGGACACTAGGGGAAATTGCATCGAGCTAAAAAGGAAAGGTAATAGTCGGGAGATGAGAGAATCCTCTAATCCCACTAAGAGACAAGAGACCAATACGCTGCTCGCTAGCTCTCAGACGAGAGGGCAGTCCAGTAAGTTTTCCATTTATACACCTCTAAACGCACCGTGGTTTGATGTGTTGATGTTTATAAGGAAGAAAGACTATATCTCATGGCCCGAACCTATGCGGACGCCTTCATATAAACGCAACATGTCCAAATTCTGTCGATTCCATAGGGATCATGGGCACGATACAAAGGAGTGTATTCAGCTAAAGAACAAGATTGAATCCTTGATCAAAAGGGGATACCTGTCAAGATTCATAAAGAAGGAAGATCGGTAAGGGAAACCTCGCGAATAGAAGAGAACCAATGGGGACGAGAAGGAAGAAGAGATTATAGGGGAAATCACGGTGATCTTTAGAGGATCCGCTAGTGGTGGAGACAGCAGAGGAGCTCGCAAAAGATATGCTAAGTAGGTACTTTCAACGGAAATAGGGGAACCAAGTGGCAAAAGTAATAAACAAGAAGATGTTATCATCTTTAACATCGAAGATGAAGAAGTAGTGCAACAACCACACGATGACGCACTAGTACTCTCCGTACTGGTGGCAAATTACAAAGTAAGACGTGTGTTGATAGATAACGGGAGCTCGGACAACGTTTTTGTTGGCCTAACAATGCTTACAATTCTTATTTTGATGATAACGAATCACGATAAGTTTGATATGGTTTGTTTCAAGTGAAATTCTTTCAGGAAGAAGGCAAAACTTAAAGAAATTCCAAGCTCAAAAGGATGATAAAGCTCATGATGAACGTACTATACAAAAGGTTCAAGAAAGAAGGATGCTCAAAAGCTGAAAGATGATATATGATCATGGAAGAACAAGGACTTACTTGAAGATAAAAAGAATAGAGTATTAAGGATGTCTCTATGTAAGTACTTCATGTAAACTTCAATATAAACTGAATTAAAGCTCTTATAAATCAAAAGAAACTAAGAAATACATTTTTAGAAAAACCTTAAAATATGTTTTGAAATCAAAGTAACAAAGGTCTCAAAGGAAGAAAAGTTTTTCAAATGAATATAAGGGGAAAATTGAGAGCCAGGCGACTGCCTATATAGGCAGTAGACTGCTAGATTTTAAAAGAAATAAACTTGGGAGGCAGTAGGGTGCTAGGCAACTGTCTGAGCATTGACAGGCGCTTGGGTGGTCAAGCCAGGCGACTGCTTGGGTTATGGCAGGTGACTGCTAGCCTTCTGGGTTGTTGAGTTTTCTCTATGGTAGACGACTGCCAGGTCGTGGCTGGCGACAACCACTCGAAATAGATTTTAAAGAACTTAATGGGAAGATTTTTTAAATAGATTTCTTGGGCACTCATTTTTTGGAAAACTTGATGTTTAGTCCAAGTAATCTTGGGGGGAAAGGAATTATCCTTTAAAGCGTCTATAAATAGGCCTAAGCTTCAAAGATTTTTATACCTAAGAAATTTTCCAGCAATCAAAGTTCTCCAAAAGCTCTTAATCTCTCTTGTGTTCATCCTACTTCCACTACCGAATTGGTGCTGATACAAATTCCAAAGTAGAGCCTTCAAAGTTTGAATCTTTCAATACTTGGAAGATATATTTGGTGATCTAAATTCAATTGAGTTTTGATTTACTTTGAAGTATATTTGTGCTGAATATTGTACTAATCAACTCTGTTGTGAGAGTGTCTCTTGTACACAAATCTTTCTCTATTTGTTTCTTGTTTATAGACGATTCAAGGTTGTAAAATCGTTGGATCGAATGAGGGTATATCGTTTGGAGAGGTGGACTCTAGCCTAAACAAAGGAGTGTTGTAAACAATATTGTTCCACCCGTCAACAGAACTGAACTAGTGAATCCTTTGGTGGTTGCCAGAGGCAAGGACGTAGGCTGGGTATAAGCCGAACCTCGTAAAACCTTATGTCTCTCTCTCTCTTTCTCTCTCCTCTCTCTCTCTCTCTCTCTCTCTCTTTCTCTCTCTCTCTCTCTCTCTCTCTCTCTCTCTCTCTCTCTTCCTTACTCTTTATTTTTCAGCAAAATTTACAATCTTCGTGGATGCTTTAAAATTGATAAATTCTGAGTGTATGGTTGTTAAATAGACTAGAAGATAATTTGTTTTGATTTGATTTGCATTGATTGGGGAAACCGAAAGGGACTACGTTAGTTGATCCTTTTAAACTTATTAAAATGAAAGTTTATTTAAAAACTTAACACCAGGAAGAAGTGTGACTGTGAATTAACACAGGGCTTATACAAATCTAGCAAGCTTTACACTTTGCTACAGGGCTATTGATATAAGAATCAAGATATTGATTATTTTGTTTTTGGTTGTGGTTGATTTGATTTAATTTTGTGATTGTGTTTGAAGTGTGCTTATTGTTATAACATAGAAACATTAAAAAGAAAATAAATTTTTAAACCCAATTCACCCCTCCCCTCTTGGGAAGCTATCCTAATTTCAATTATGTTCTAGTCAGTGCTCGAAGGAATGAAGATCGGCAATGAGCAACTCAAACCAATCTCAAACCCCTAGTCGGGTTTGGTGGGGACGTAGTTCATCCCATGGGAACAATCACCCTATCGGTAACAATGGGGACAACCCACAACAAGTTACTTCACTAACGGAATTCCTGGTGGTCAACCGGCCATCAGTATACAACATCATACTAGGCCGTCCCTTTCTTAATGCAATCTAGGAAGTAACATCAATGTACCACCTCAAGATGAAATTCCCTACTCCACACGGGACTGGGGTGGTCAAGGGAGATTAATCAACGACTTGGAACTGCTACGTAATGGCGGCCCTAAAAGGGAAGACCGAAGCACGAGAGACCTTAACTGTAGAAGACCTAGAAGTAAGGGGGGAATACCCCCAAATCAGCACGATGGATGAAGACATCACACGTATACCCCTAAAAGTCCTCACCTGCTCTTTGCACCTCCTGAAGCCAACTCGATAAGTCTTGGTGGTGTCCATAATGAATAGTGTAGAATCCTTATACTCCAGTACCGTAGCTCGGGTAGCATCAGAAGCGACAACCACTGTAGCAGCAGGAACCTCCTCCTTTCGTATCCTTTCAATCTCTTCCTGAAGGGCCCCCTCGCAGAGCTCAGCATCGCGGAGCTCATTCTAGGCGACAACGTACTTTTCCCTAGCATCCATGGTCTATCGATACATCTCGGCAATCTTTTCCTCCTGTGCCAGGGCCATGGTTGCCAGTTGAGAACAAACAAAGGGAATAATAGGTTAAAAACTCTAATGAAAAAAAGGATAAGATGGACAAACATAGTCAAAAAGCATGAATACCTTGTACGTGGTGTGTTTGATCTTTGCTGAAAGGACGTTGGGAAAAGAACATTGAGCCTGGAAAAAATCCTCCACATGAATCGCCCTATGCAGTGCAGGAGTAGAACGAGTCAGCTCGTGAAAAATAGCCTCATTAAAAACCACTGGGACTGGGGGATGCATTGCTGTAATGTTCTCCGCAGTAGGAGCCTCACTCTCGCCTACAGCGGTCGCTTCCCTCAGAGATGACTCACCTTCGAGCTCCCTTCTCTTCTTCTTACTCCTACTCGCTCTTTGTTTTTTAGCTTCTCCCATGAGAGATTCATACTTGTTAAACTCCATATTTTCAAAGGTAGAAGAGGAGGTAAGAATGCCAAGAACAACAGAAACATCTACATTATGAGATCAAAGGCAAGATAAGACTTAGAGAACAAGGCTGATCCCCTACTGCACAAGGACTCGCTCCTTGAGCAGCTCCTCATAAGGGACTATCGCCTGTTGACCAAGGGCTCGAGATCTTTTAGGATGGCTTGCTCACTAGAAGAGAGTGTCAGATGTATATGATGCACTCAAGTTAGAAGAAAAGGAAGAAACATGTAAGCAATAGGTACCTACACGCAGCCCTTGCATACGTAATAAATAAATAAAGTGAAAAGAACGTCACCATCAAGAGGAGCAGACCAAACATGAGAGCCAGTATAATTCAACTCCTCGATTACAAAGAAATAGTAGGACTTCCAACTGTGTATGGAAGAGCTACTCGGAGTAAAGAGTTTATAGCCGGTCAAAGAGTTGAAGTAGTACAGTTCCTTCTCCACAGAGTGCGTTCTCATTTTGAAGCAACTTTGAAAAAGAGGCACCATGGGCTGATGACCTTGTTTGAATAGGAGAATGGCAAAGCACACCAGAGTTAAGTAGGAGTTCGGAACTAGCTATGAGGGGGCTATGCGGTAAAAATGTAATACATTAGAAATGAAAGAAGGGAAAGGAATTCTAAGACCTAAGTTCAAGTAGTCCGTATACAAACAGAGCTCATTGGGGCCAGGATCAAGGGTCGATTCCGAGCTGCTTGGCACGAGCTTTGTAACAACCTTAAAATTCTTATTTAAAAAAAAAATCTATATATATATATATATATATATCCATACCTAAGAAACAGAGCAAAAATCACATAACCACATATATATATATATATATATATATATAAATATTATACAATACCAGAATCTAGTATATATCAACCATAGCCATATAAAATAACCCCTCCAGCATCATTTTTCTAAAAATACAAAACTTTATCAAAAACTCACCCTATAATCAGGGTAATCTAAATACTCTCTATCTGCGAGCCTGATTTGCTCGCTTAACTGGCTCACCTAAAAAATGTTAAAGTAATGGGGTGAGTCGACGCTCAGTAAGTCGAAATATGCTATTACTAGTGTGCGGCAACTAAGTTAAGAATACTTTTTAAATAACAATTGAACTGTAATGCAATAAATAATCTGTAAAGCATATCTTTCTTTTCACAATTTAAAATATAGCTGTATCATCTGTATTTTCTACTTTTCATACTGATAATATCATACTATACTCATCATTTATTGTAAAGCTGTATACATACATAACTGTGCTTATCCCTAAGACTCTGTATGTAATTATTGACCCCTTATGACAGGGTTGTGCGGCCCGTAGGCGGGACTTCATCTGGTCGGCCCTCCAGATAAGTCAATATACTCTACACTACCTTAGTCCAGCCAAATTGCATCCACTCCTAGGCTCGGGACTGGCTACTAACTCATCAAACCGGCCCCTTCCACCCAATGAACTGAGGACCTGCATACTCTCCGAGCATGGCTGACGATACCCACACACTATCTAAGATATGTGGTTGCACTCTATCTGTATATAGCAACGGTACCGTGCTTTGTATTCTATATCTGTACTGTATCTATCTGTAATTTTTCCACAGGGATCTAATACTATATATATACTCTTTTACTGTTTTCATCATGTTTCCAAAATTACCATAACACTATCTTTCTGTACTGTAAATACTGTAATCTCTGTATACTGTATCTGTAGCATCTTGATGCTATCTCTGTATATCTGTCTATATACTCTTTCTGTATACTCTGTATGTTATGGTAATAGGAAACATGGCCAGCTATAAACACTCTATATACTGTTCTGTATAAAACTGTAATATATACTGATATGAGTAAAACTGTATATATGTATATGTACGTATATATATATATATATATATATATGTGTGTGTGTGTGTGTGTGTGTGTGTGTGTGTGTGTGTGTGTGTGTGTGTATGTGTGTCTGTTTTATGAAACTATTCGAATAAAAGCTGTATATGTATGTATATATATATATATATATATATATATATATCTCTGTATAATTTCTGTGAATATATAACTATATTTGTATATTTTGTATAACTCCATATACTAGGAAAAACTATATAAACTGTATACACTGTCTATATCTGTGTTTTCAATATAATATGATGTACTGTAAAAGCTATATAAGTTCTTCATCACATGAAAATCTACTCAGGCCACACAAGCATTTAAACTCATATTCTATAAAAAATGTATAATGAACTGATATATATATATATATATATATATATGTGTGTGTGTGTGTGTGTGTGTGTGTGTGTGTGTGTGTGTATGAAATCTCTGTTATCATTGTCAAAACTTCTAGCATAGCATATTTTTCTTACCTTAACTTTGAAAAGCCCCTATAAAATTCTAACTCTATACCCATAGGGTTCCTAGCTCAACATCCTGAAAACAAAATCCCCCAGAACAAAATATCAATATTTTCTTACCTATAACATTTCTTATAACTGAGGGAAAGGCAAATACTGAATAAAATGCCTTACCCTAAGATTGGGACGAAATCCAAACCAACTTTTCCAACAATCAGCTTTGGCAGACTTGCAAAGAACTTCACTAGGAGCGTCGTGGTAGCCTCAAATCTTTGATCTGGCGAGAAACGAGCCCGGAAACGAAGAGAGAGGTGAGAGAGACCATATGAGGGAGAGAGGAGAGAGAGAGAAGCACTGAAACTAGATAAAAATCCAAGTTTTTCACTATTTATAGGGCCAGATTCGTCGACGAGACACGTCACCTCATTGATGAGTTCTTCAATAATTTCGTCGACGAATTTCCTCCCTCATTGACAAATTTCGGGCTGCCCCAAAACCTCTCTCGGTATTTTCTCATCAACGAGACATGGCTTTGTCGAAGAGGTCCCTTATGCACTCGTCGATGAATCCCCTATATTCGTCGACGAGACCCTGTGCAAAATATCGTGTTGTTACATTCTCCCCTCCTTATTAAATTTCGTCCTCGAAATTTACTATCTGTATTTCCATTTATACACTCCATCATTCCATACAGGAAAAGGGTCTACTTATTTTATTACCTACTCTCACTTGTGGCGGAAGAATACTGTGGTTACATTTATGTCCTGAGAGATTATATATATAAAACTAAAACTAAATGACTAACTAAAATCAATACATGTACCTGCAAGAGAAACTTATCTAACTATTATACTTTACCTGAGTACTTCTATACCTCTTGGAACAACTGCGAGTATCTCTGTGTAATTTGCTCCTCAAGTTCCCAAGAAGCTTCCTCTATAGTGTGATTTCTCCACAAAAATTTAACTAACTGTATTTCTTTAGTGCGTAAAGTCTAAACCTTTCTATCCAAAATCTATACTGGTACTTCTTTATATACTAATGAATCTTTCAGCTCTATCTCTGCATAACTGATTATGTGGGATGGGTCTGGGAGATATTTCCTTAACATGGCAACATGAAACATGTCATGAATTTGAGCCAAAGCTGGCAGCAAAGCTAGCCTATATGCAAATGACCCTATTCTCTCAAGTATCTCAAAAGGGCCAATATACCTAGGGCTCAACTTGCCATTCTTTCCAAACCTCATAACTCCTTTCAGAGGAGATATCTTCAAAAATACTCGATCTCCCACATCAAATTCCAACTCTCGGTGGCTAGTGTTTGCATAGCTTTTATGTGGACTCTGTGCTATACTGATTCTTTCTCTAATTAATTTGACTTTGTTGGACGCCTGTTGTATTATCTCGGGACCCAAAACTCGCCTTTCACCTACTTCATCCCATAAAAGAGGAGAACGACATCTCCTACTATATAATGCCTCATAAGGCACCATGTCGATGCTAGCCTGATAGCTATTATTGTAAGAAAACTCAACTAACGACATAAACTGAATCCAACTGCCCCCAAAATCAAGAACACAAGCTCGAAGCATATCCTCTAATGTTTGAATTGTTCTCTCTATCTGACCATCTTTCTGGGGATGGAAAGCAGTGCTAAAAGCTAACTGCGTACCCATAGCCTTTTGAAAACTTTTCCAGAATCGTGTAGTAAACCGAGGATGTCAGTCCGAGAATATGGATATTGGTACTTCATGAACATGAACTATCTCCTGAACATATATCTCTGCCAATCTATCCATGAAATAACCGATTTTAATAGGGATGAAATGAGCAGTCTTCGTTTGATGATTTACAACCACCCAAATCGCAATCAGTGCCTGTCATACTGGTGGTAACCTCGTAACGAAGTCCATCGAAAGTGGTACCATTTCCATTCTAGAATGAACAATGGGTGCAATTGTCTTGCCGATCTTTGGTGCTCAGCTTTAACCTGCTGACACGTCAAGCATTGCTGAACAAACATGGCTATCTCCCTCATTCCACTCCACCATAAATACTCTTGTAGGTCCCTGTACATTTTAGTACTGCCGGGATGGACCGTGTATAGGGATCTGTAAGCCTCCTCCAGTATAGTTCTCTTGATCTCAGTATCTGCAGGAACACATAGCCTAGTACGGAATCACAGAGCTCCATCATCTGATATGCTAAACTCCTCACCATGAGGATCACGTACTCTAGCCATCACCGCTGCCAACTCTGCATCATCACCCTGAGCTGCTTTAATCCTCTCGTGTAGGCTGAATTACTACACTGGCAATAACTGCCTGAGGACTCTTCTCCACCAATTCTATACTGAGCCTCTCCAAATCCACCATAATTGAGTGTTGAATCTCCATAGCTGCCAGTACGGGTCCCCCTGATTTCCTGCTTAGAGCATCTGCCACTACATTTGCTTTTCTTGGGCGGTAACTAATCGTGCAATCATAGTCTTTAATAAGTTCTAGCCACCTTCTTTGCCTTATATTCAACTCTTTCTGAGTAAAGAAATATTTCAAACTATTATGATCCATGAAAATCTCGCACTTTCCACCATATAAATAATGCCTCCAGATCTTGAGAGCATACACCACTGCAGCAAGCTCTAAATCATGGACAGGATAATTCTTCTCATATTCTTTAAGCTGCCTAGATGCATATGCAATAACCCTGCCGTGCTGCATCAACATGCATCTAAGACCCTTCAAAGAGACATCACTGTATATTACAAAACTATCCTCCCCTGATGGAATAGCCAGCACTGGAGCTGAAACTAACCGCTACTTTAGCTCTTGAAAACTCTGCTCACAGTCATCAGCCCATTCAAATTTTACATATTTCCTCGCAAGTCGTGTTAATGGACTTGATAATAACCTGGAGAAACCATCCACAAAGCGCCAATAATAACCTGCTAATCCTAGAAAACTCCTGACTTCCTGAACATTTCCTGGCCTTTCCCAACTCACCACTACCTCTATTTTACTCGGATCTACAAATACTTCTGCTTCTGAGATCACATGGCTGAGAAAAGTAACCTGCCTTAACCAAAACTCACATATCTTGAATTTTGCATATAATTTCATTTCCCTTAACACCTGCAACACTAGCCTCAAATGATTCTCGTGCTCCTCAAAAATCCTTGAGTAGACCAGTATATCATCAATAAACACAACCACAAACTGGTCCAAATACTGGTGGAACATCCGATTCATCAAATCCATGAATACTTCTGGTGCATTAGTCAACCCAAATGACATCACTAAAAACTCGTAATGCCTATACTTGGTACGAAATGCGGTCTTCAGAATGTCTTTTGCTTTAACTTTCACCTGGTGGTAACCTGACCGCAGATCAATCTTAGAGTAAACCTGGGTCCTCTGGAGCTGATCAAATAAATCATCGATCCTAGGGAGAGGATATTTATTCTTGACTGTCAATTTATTTATCTCCCTATAATTAATACACAATCTCATGGTTCCATCTTTCTTTTTCACGAACAGAATTGGCGCTCCCCAAGGCGACACACGAGGCTTGATAAAACCCTTATCCAGTAATTTCTGTAGCTGATCTTTCAGTTCTTTCAACTCGATTGGAGCCATACGGTACGGTGCTTTGGATACTGGTGCAGATCCTAGCAACAAGTTTATAGTGAACTCAATCTCATGATCTAGCGGCAAACCAGGTGATTCTTTTAGAAATACATCTGGGAATTCCAGCACTATCGGTATGTCAGCTTTTCCCAATTCTTCTTTCGGCAATTCTTTTATGTATGTGACATACTCCTGGCAACCATCCTGTAGCAGTCTCCTCACCTGAATAGCCGACACCAGCTGTGGCGAGGCACGCACGCTTGAACCTGTAAATCTAAATTCTAGCTCACCCAAGGGTTTAAAAATTACTTCTTTTTGATGGCAATCAATACTAGCGTGATAAATAGCCAACCAATCCATACCCAGTATCACATCAAATCCCTGCATATTTAAGACCACAAGATCGGATAAAAGTACTCTCTCTTGAATACTTACTAGAAAATTTCAAGTACCCTCCAGTATCTAACCATAGATCCCATCGGCATACCCACACACAATTCTATATCTAATGGTTGTGTTTCTATTCTAGCTATCTTCACATATCCCGCCAATATAAAAGAGTGGGTGGCACCTGCATAAAAAAAAATATTCATTTTATATGGTAAAGTAGTAAAAGTACATGTGACCACGTCTCCAGCCGTATCAGCATCTCCCGGTGTCAACGCATAGACACTCGCTGGCGCAATGTTCCTCTGTTGACCACTGCGGGGCGCTTGATATCCACCTCGAAATGGTCTGGGAGCCTGTGCATAATTCGATGACATCTGACATGATCGAGCCATATGACCGGGTCTCCCGCATCGATAACAAACATTTTTCCCCCCGTCGGCACTCACCAGGATGTCTCCGTCTGCATCTAGGACAAATGGCAGGAAGCTGTCCGCCCTAAAATCTCCTATGCTTTACCATCTATCTCTGGCCTCCGCCAAATCTACCTCCTCTCCAAGGGCCTTGGCTGGGACCCACCTAAAAACTCGAGGGCATAGTCCTTTTCTTCTGACTCTATGTCTCCGTCTCTTTAGATAGACTCTCCTCCACTATAGTGGCCCTGTCAACCAATTCTGCAAAATCCTGAATCCTCAGTACCGCCACCTGTCTGTAAATATCTCATCTCAGGTTCCTCTCGAACATTCTAGCCTTTGTCACTTCATCGGGGACAATATATGGGCAAAAACGAGAGAGCTCAATAAATCTCGCCGCATATTGCAGGACAGTCAATGACCTCTGGGACAGACTCAGAAACTCCTGTACTCAAGCATCTCTGACTGAAGCAGGATAATATCTATCAACGAACATGTCCCTGAATCGAGCCCAGGTCATCTGCACTGGTATCACCCTCTGCTCCTCTAACAACCTGGTGGCTGACCACCATCTCTCGACCTCCCCCGCCAGCCTATATGTAGCATACATAACTCTCTGCTCGTCAGTGCAATGAAGTACTATCAGAATCTTCTCTACCTCCTGCACCCAGTTCTCCGCAACTGCAAGGTTAGTTGATCCAGAAAAAGCTAGCGGATTCATCTTCATAAATTTCTCTATGGTACATCCCTGAGCTGAGGATGGACTTCCATGCTCTCTAGAGCTCCGCCCTATCTCAACCATAACTTGTTAAGCCACACTACGTAGCACAGCATATGAATCCCCGCCTACTGCGCTAGAAGGACCAGCAGCATCATCCCTACTAACATGAGCACTATTGCCTCCTGGGTCCATCTTGCAAACACATAGAACACCATTTCAAAATTCTATTTTCCTACAAACCCAACTTATTCAACTAAAACTCCAAATCCTCTATTAACTATCCGTCCTGATTCTAAACCCAAAATCCTTTCCTATAACCCAAACACATGACTCTTCGACAGTTTACTATGGTTTTCCTGAAATCGTCACCCTAGGGAAAACACAAAAACAATCACAAAACCCCGTATCCAAATCATAGAACAAAATCTCAAATCTTTTTCCTATATTTTGGTATTATTTTACGCTGCATTCTAGAGTCTACAAAACCTAGCAACCAAGGCTCTGATACCAAAATGTAACAACCTCAAAATTCTTATTTTTTTAAATATATATATATATATATATATATATCCATACCTAACTAGCGGAACACAAATCACATAACCACATTTATATGTAAATATTATACAATACCAGAATCCAGTATATATCAACCATAGCCATACAAAATAACCCCTCCAGCATCATTTTTCTCAAAATACAAAACTTTATCACAAACTCACCCTATAACCAAGGTAATCTAAATACTCTCTATCCGTGAGCCTGATCTGCTCGCCTAACTGGCTCACCTGAAAAATGTTAAAGTAATGGGGTGAGTCGACGCTCAGTAAGTGGAAATATGCTATTACTAGTGTGTGAGAACTAAGTTAAGAATACTTTTTAAATATCAACTGAACTGTAATGCAATAAATAATCTGTAAAGCATATATTTCTTTTCACAATTTAAAATATAACTGTATCATCTGTATTTTCTACTTTTCACACTGATAATATCATACTATACTCATCATATACTATAAAGCTGTATACATATACATATCTGTGCTTATCCCTGGGACTCTGCATGTCATGATTTGACCTCTCATGACAGCGTTGTGTGGCCCGTGGTGGGACTTCATCTGGTCGGCCCTCTAGATAGGTCAATATACTCTACACTACCTCAGCCCGACCAAACTGCATCCACTCCTAGGCTTGGGACTGGCTACTACCTCGTCAAACCGGCTCCCTCCACCCAGTGAACTGGCGAGCTGCATGCTCTCCGAGCACGGTTGATGGTACCCACACACTATCTGAGATATGTGGTTGTACTCTATTTGTATATAGCAACGACACCGTGCTCTGTATTCTATAGCTGTACTGTATCTATCTGTAATCTTTCCACAGGGATCTGATACTATATATATATATATATATATATATACATATATACTCTTTTACTGTTTTCATCATGTTTCCAAAATTACCATAACGCTATCTTTCTGTACTGTAAATACTGTAATCTCTGTATACTGTATCTGTAGCATCTTGATGCTATCTCTGTATATCTGTCTGTATACTTTGTCTATATACTCTGTCTATATACTCTATCTGTATACTCTGTATGTTATGGTAATAGGAAACATGGCATGCTATAAACACTCTATATACTGTTCTGCATAAAACTGTATTATATACTCATCTGAGTAAAACTGTATACATGTATATGTATATATATATATATATATATATGTTTATTTTATGAAACTATTCGAATAAAAGTTGTATATGTATGTATATTTCTTTGTATAATTTTTGTGAATATATAACTATATTTGTATATTTTGTATAACTCCATATACTAGGAAAAACTATATAAAATGTATACACTATCTATATCTGTGTTTTCAGTATAATATGATGTACTGTAAAAGCTATATAAGTTTTTCATCACATGAAAATCTACTCAGGCCACACAAGCATTTAAACTCATATTCTGTAAAAATTGGATAATAAATTGATATATATATATATATATATATGTCTAAATACTGTAATATCTGTATACTGTATCTATAGCATCTTGATGCTATCTCTGTATATCTGTCTATATACTCTGTCTGTATACTCTGTCTATATACTCTATCTGTATACTTTGTTTGTTATGGTAATAGGAAACATGGCATGCTATAAACACTCTATATACTGTTCTGTATAAAACTGTATTATATACTCATCTGAGTAAAACTGTATACATGTATATGTATGTATATATGTATGTCTGTTTTATGAAACTATTCGAATAAAAGCTGTATATGTATGTATATTTCTTTGTATAATTTCTGTGAATATATAACTATATCTGTATATTTTGTATAACTCCATATACTAGGAAAAACTATATAAAATGTATACACTGTCTATATCTGTGTTTTCAGTGTAGTATGATGTACTGTAAAAGCTATATAAGTTTTTCATCATATGAAAATCTACTTAGGCCACACAAGCATTTAAACTCATATTTTGTAAAAATTATATAATAAATTGATATATATATATATATATATATATATATATATATATATATATGTCTATGAAATCTCTGTTATCATTCTCAAAACTTCTAGCATTGCATATTTCCCTTACCTTAACTTTGAAAAGCCCCTATAAAATTCTGGCTCTATACCTGCAGGGTTCCTAACTCAACATCCTGAAAACAAAATCCCCCAGAACAAAATATCAGTATTTTCTTACCTACAACATTTCTTATAATTGAGGGAAAGACAAATATTGAATAAAATGCCTTACCCTGAGATTGGGACGAAATCCAAACCAACTTTTCCAACGATCAGCTCCGGTAGACTTGCAAATAACTTCGCCAGGAGCGTCGTGGTAGCCTCAGATCTTTGATCTGGCGAGAAATGAGCCCAAACACGAAGTGAGAGGTGAGAGAGACCGTATGAGGGAGAGAGGAGAGAGAGAGAAGCATTGAAACTAGATAAAAATTCAAGTTTTTCACTATTTACAGGGCTAGATTCGTTGACGAGACACGTCACCACGTCGACGAGTTCTTCAATAATTTCGTTAACGAATTTCCTCCCTCGTCTACGAATTTCAGGCTGCCCCAAAACCTCTCTTGGTATTTTATCGTTAACGAGATGTGGCTTCATCGACGAGGTCCCTTATGCTCTCATCGATGAATCCCTTGTATTTTTTGACGAGACCATGTGCAAAATCCCGTGTTGTTACAAGCTTCCTACAAAAACAAGGAAGACACTGTACCAAAGAGGATCAAACGGATAGACTTTGCATAAAAACATGACAGACACTATGCAAAAATAGATTAAAAAGCCAAACTTCTAATGAGAACAACGAAGAACATGCAGAACAAGACAAATATACAATGCCACACAAAAAGTAGAGAAAAAGAAAGTAAACAGCCAAGGAAAGGGCAAAAGGAGAGTGTACCTAGCGGAAAGAAGGAACCCTTTGGGTAAGGTGAGAAGCGAATGAAGGAGCCCACGCCTTTATAGAGAAAGGCCTACATGGATCCCCGAGGAAGCTGGCATCTCGAGGAGGCGGGAGTGCAAAACCAGGGTGTGTGTCTTGAGGGAAAAGATATGAAAAATCCTCGTACATGCGCTGATGTGGTGCTAATTCCAAGAAGTCACGACTTCTTGAGGTACGGCCGATTGGACGTGCACTTATTACACTGTTGCAGGATGACAGACGTTGTTACAAGACTACAACATCACTTTGAAAGCGGTCAGACTGACAGCTTCATAAATGAGCACAGCTCGTTTGGCAGATGAGGCCCAACTGATGAGCATGACTCTTGAGGCCACGCAATCGCCTAACAAATGAGCACAGATTATCAGATAGACGAGGCCCAACTAACAAGCATGGCTCGTGAGGCCACCCAACTACCAAACAAATGAGCATAGCTCATTAGGCAGATGAGGCCCAACTAATGAGCACAAATCGTAAGGCAATGCAACCATCCAACAAATAAGAACAACTCATTAGGAAGATGAGGCCCTACTGATTAGCATGAATTGTGAGGCCATGCAACCACCCAACAAATGAGCATAGCTCATTCGGCAGATAAGGCCCAACTGACGAGCATCGCTCGTGAGACCACGCAACCTCCTAAAAAATGAGCGCAACTCATTAAGTAGATAAGGCCCAACTGACAAGCACGACTCGTCAGGTGGGTGAGCACCCAATAGCTCGGCAAAGATTGCTCCAAAGAGCAGCTCGGCAAAAAGCCTTGCCGCAATAGCTCAACAAAAAAGCCTTGGAGCAACAGCTTCGTAAAAGAGCCTCAAAGCAATGACTTGACAAATATTGCTTCAAAGAGTAGGTCGGCAAAAACCTGCTCGGCAAAAAAGCCTTGGCGCAATAGCTTCGTAGAGATTGCTCCTAAGAGCAGCTCGGTGAAAATCTACTAAGCAAAAAAGCCTGGGAGCAATAGCTCGGTAAAAAATCCTTAGAGGAACAGCTCGACAAAGATTGCTCCCAAGAGTAGCTCGGCAAAAATCTGCTCTGCAAAAGAACCTTGAAGCAGCGGCTCGGCAAAGATTGCTCCGAAGAGCAGCTCGGCAAAAACTTGCTCAGAAAAAAGCCTCGAAGCAATAACTCAGAAAAAAAAGACTTCGAGGAGCAGCTCAGCATAGGCGGCATCCCACAATAGCTTGGATCAGCCAAACCCTATCGGGGCCGGCTCGGTGAGCCATCTGAACCTCCTTAACGACTTAGATCAGCCATTGTCCCTTGAAGTAGCTTGAAAAAGTTGCACTACGCCCCTCTCGGCAAGGCAAGCAGTCCAAAGACTTGCCATCCACTCAAACCAGCCGAATCGGGTTGGGGTACTCTAGCCGAACAACAAGGATTTATGAGAAAAATAAGGGAGAACAACTAGTGCATGCGAGAAGAAGACACAACTACTTTCAAAATTCCTTGTAGAAATTTGAAACTATGGGGGGAAAACTGATGTGCCTAAAATATATCAGCAAATATGAGGAGGTCAAAGCCTAGTCATCGCTCCCCAAGTTAGACCTTCTGGCAAGAGCAGTTAACTCGCACCCAATAAAGAGGGGAAGAGATCCACGCCGACGCCTAAAATGATCGGAGTGATACATGCAGGCACTTTATGACCTAGGAGTGATCACAACCCTGCACTATAAAGACAATTCAACCCTAGGGTCAACCCTAGCCACTATAAGAATGGACGCAGGGAAGAGGCCAAGGTATGTCATTTGACACCCATTCTTACTATCGCCTTTAGCCTTTCTGAAGCATTCCCTTACTTAGGCATCAGAGTGATCCCTCGGAGTACACCCCGGGTCCTCTAAGCCTCTCTTTCTTTTCCTTTTTTTAGGTCAATGGAAGTCGAAAGAGCAGTTTCGTTGATTTTGTCCCACAACAAATCTAAATTTAATGTCCAAACTCAAAGCTTCAAATGATTAATGTAAAATAGTTGCCTACAAATGTTTTATACCTACTTTAATTTTTATTTTTCCCTTTCCAAAGAAACTTCAATAATCGATAGCAATTTGTGATAAAGGAAGTTATGATGGGTGTGATTCTCAATCAAAGGGCATATTGCAACTTAAGACTAGGAATGTTATAAATACAATGTTTGGTAGTTATGGATGCAAGGGAATATTGTGGGATCGATTGCACTAGTTTGACATGTTCCTAACATAACTTTTTAACTTCATTCCACTCCTAATTCATTATATTTTATAACATTTATATGAAATTAATAAACAAAAATAAACAAATTTGACACTATTTGCTTGTGAAAATAGTTTCATTTTTTTAAAAAATAATTATAAAAATGTCACTTTATTTTTCAATTTTTTAAATTTATGTATAGAAAAGTTGAAAAAAAAAATATTTTTTTCACTATTTTTTTAGATTTCCAACTTTTACTTTCCATATAGCAATGTGGAACTCGAATCTTAAACTTTAATTTATGTGGATTATATGTAAAATTTCTTCTAAATCTACACAAAAATCTAAATTGAAATCTAAAAAACTATGATTCCAAATATTATCTTATGCAAAACTTAGAAGTGGGAATCCCCTCTTGGCAAAGTCAATACTTTGACGAGCAGGACAACAATGAAGAGCTCAGGGCAGAGATATACCTGCTAGAAGAAAGGCAGGAGCAGACGCGCCTAAAAATCACAGCATGCTAGCAAAAGGTGGCGAAGTACCACAATACTCACGTAAAAGTGCGAAAATTCCAACCCGGAGACCTGGTCCTTAGGAAGGCACGAACCAGCCCATTAGAACCAGGGCTGCACAAGCTAAAGCCGAACTGGGAGGGACCATACCAAGTTACAGCAGAAATAAAATCGGGGACATACAAATTAGAGGACGTCGAGGGAAAGGAGATTAAAAATACGTGGAAGTCTGACGTGCTAAAAAAATATATTACTCTTAAGTTTGTCATTTTGCCATGTATCGTACAACGAAGTAGTAATATTCAAATACAATAGTTGTACCATTAGTAAACTGAAAAGTGCATTGCATCATGTTGAATAAAACTACAGATAAAACTTATTTAGTGGATCGGTTGGCTTTGCTCCCCTCTCCAGCTTCCTCTTCCTCCCCCTCGTCCTCCTTATCCATCTCTTCCATAGATTCAGGACTCTCATGACCATACTCGTGAGAACACACACCATCTAGAGGAAGGTCACGGTGCATAGTCCTGACCTGCTCTTGGCACCTCCTAAAGCCTACTCGATAAGTCTTGGTGGTATCCATAACGAACTGTGTGGAATCCTTATACTCCCGTACCACAGCTCGGGCAGCATCAGCAGCGGCAGCCACTACAGTAGCAGGAACTTACTCCTTTAGGATCCTTTCAATCTTTGCCTGAAGGGCTTGCTCACTAAGCTCGGCATTGTGGAGCTCATTCTACGTGACAACATACTTTTCCCTAGCATCCAAGGTCTGCCGATACATCTCGGAAACCTTTTCCTTCTATGCCAAGGCTATGGTTGCAAGTTGAGAACAAACAAAGTGAAGAACAGGTTAAAAAAGCTAAGGAGAAAAAGGAGAAGACGGACAAACACAGTCAAAAAGCATGAAGTCCTAGTACGTGGTGTGTTTGATCTTCACAAAAAGGACGTCGGGAAGAGAACATTGAGCCTAGAAAAAATCCTCCACATGAACTGCCCCATGTTGTGCAAGAGTAGAACGGGTCGGCTCGTGAAAAATAGCCTCACTAAAAACCATCAGGACAGGGGGATGTTTTGCTCCAACATTCTCCATAGTAGGAGCCTCACTCTCATCTACAGCGGCTACTTCCCTCTAAGACGACTCGCCTTCGAGCTCCCTTCTCTTCTTCTTACTCTTGCTCGCCCTTTATTTTTTAGCTTCACCCATGAGAGATTCATACTTGTTAAACTCCATATCTGCAAAGGTAGAAGATGAGGTAAGAATGCCAAGAACAGCAGAAACATCTACATTACGAGATCAAAGGCAAGATAAAACTTGAAGAAATGAGGCTGATCCCCTACTGCACAAGGATTTGCTCCTTGAGCAGCTCCTCATGAGGGACTATCCCCTGCTGTCCAAGGGCTCGTAGCTTTTTTAAGATGGCTTGCTTGCTGAAAGAGAGCACCAGATGTATATGATGTACATAAGCTAGAAGACGAAGAAGAAACAGGTAAGCAATAGGTACCTACACACAACCCTTGCATACGTAATAAATAAATAAAGTGAGGAAAATGTCACCATCAAGAGGAGTAGACCAAATGCAAGAGCCAGTATAATTCAACTCCCCAGATACAAAGAAACACTGGGACTTCCAATTATCTATAGAAGAGCTGCCTGGAGTAAAGAGTTTATAGTCGGGCAGAGAGTTGAAGTAGTACAATTTCTTCTCCACAGAGTGCGTTCTCATTGGGAAGCAACTCCGAATGAGAGGCACCATGGGATGATGACCTTGTCTGAGCAGGAGAATGGTAAAGCACACCAAAGTAAGATAGGACTTCGGAACCAGCTGTGAAGGGGCTATGTGGTAAAAATGTAATACATCGAAAATGAAATTGGGGAAGGAAGTCTAAGACCTAAGTCCAAGTAGTCCGTATACAAATAAAACTCATTGGGGAAAGGGTAGAACGATAGGGTACCTAGTGGAAAGAAGGAACCCTTCGGGTAAGGTGAGAAGCGAATGACGGAGCCCATGCTTTTATAGAGAAAAGACTACACGGATCCCCGAGGAAGTTGGCATCTCAAGGAGGCGGGAGTGCAGAACCAGGGTGTGCGTCTCGAGGGAAAAATATGAAAAACTCCCGTACATGCATTGATGTGGTGCTAATTCCAAGAATTTGAAACTTCCCGAGGTACAACCGATTGGACGTGCAAGCACTTTATGACCCAGGAGCGATTCACGCCCCCGCACCATAATGGCAATTCAACCCCAAGATCAACCCTAACTGGTATAAGAAGGGATGCGGGGAAGAGGCTAAGGTAAGTCATTCAACACCCATTCTTACTATTGTGTTTAGCCTCTCTGAAGCATTCCCTTACTTAGGCATCGGAGCGATCCTTCGGAGTACACCCTGGGTCCTCCAAGCCTCTCTTTCTTTTACCTTTTTCAGGTCAATGAAAGTTGAAAGAGCAGTCTCACTAATTTTATCCCGCAACAGTTGGCGTTGTCTGTGGGAAATTGCTTCGAAGAGGTGATCATCTTGCTCTCGACCTCCGATATTCAAACCATGCCAACCACACGCAGTTCTAGCTCTAGTCCTACCGCTAGAAAAGAGTCACCCCAATACATTCACTCCACACCTGCACAACCATCGGGGGTCACCAGGGAAGAATTCCTTACTTTTCAAAAGAAAATGAAGGATATGTTCAACTTAATCTTACACAAAAAGAGTCAAGACGGGCATGTCCCCCATTAACAACAGGTCAGTCCTGACGCAACCAAGAAAATAGATAAGCCAAAGGAGGGTGAGGATAAAACTTACCTTACCAAGAAGGTAGAAGACGTGAATAGCGTAGGAGTCAACTAACATAGATCCAGGGAGCTGGAAAAAAAGATTAAGAAAATAGACCAAATAGAGAAAATGATGAAAGAAGGCAAGACCAACCCTTTCTACAGGGAAGCATCTCTAAGGTCCTCGGAGGCACCATTCACCAAAGAAGTGATGGAGGCTCCACTGTTGAGCAAATTCAAGATGCCAACTTTTGAAAGGTACGAGGGCCTATTCGATTCAATCGACCATTTGGAAACCTTCAGAGTGTTCATGTAGTTGCAAGGCACTCCTGATGCCATCATGTGTCGAGTTTTCACAGCAACTCTTAAAGGTAGTGCCAGGGATTGGTACCGGACCCTGCAACCTGGATCGATTGGTTCCTTCTCCGAGATGGAACAACTATTCACCAGCCACTTCCTTAGTGGTCAGAGAATCATCAAATCATCAGCCCATCAAATGAGCATGGTCTAGGGAGAAAGGGAGATGCTTAAGAAGTTCATGCATCGTTTCAACACTGCGACCCTGGAGATCCGCAACCTAGACATGGGGGTGGCTTTGGTAGCTCTGACCACGACCCTTTAGCCCAAAAGCTTCTTGTACTCTTTAGGGAAGAAGCCACCAACTAATATGGGAGACTTGATGGCTAGAGCACAAAAGTACATCAACCTTGAAGAAAGGATGGACAGCAGGGGAAATTGCAACAAGATGAAAAGGAAAGGTAATGGTCGGGAGATGGGAGAACCCTCTGGACCCACTAAGAGATAGGAGACCAATACGTTGCTCGCCAGCTCTAAGATAATATGGCAGTCCAGTAAGTTCTCCACCTACACACCTCTAAACGCACTGCGGTCTGATGTGTTGATGCATATAAGGAAGAAGGACTATGTCTCATGGCCCGAACCTATGTAGACCCCTTCATATAAATGCAACATGTCCAAGTTCTATCAATTCCATAGGGATTATGGGCACGATACAGAGGAGTGTATTCATCTAAAGAACGAGATTGAAGCCTTGATCAAAAGGGGATACCTGTCATGATTCATAAAGAAGGAAGATCGGAAAGGGGAACCTCGCGAATAGAAAAGACCCAACGGGGACGAGAAGGAAGAACAAATTAAAGGGGAAATTACAGTGATCTTTGGAGGATCTTCTAGTGGAGATAGCGGAGGAGCTTGCAAAAGATATGTGAAGCATTAAAAGGACCTGTTTTGAGTGAGGATAGGAGACATCATATGTTGACTCCAGTATCAGATGAGGAAATAAGGGGTGCCCTATTTAGCATTGAAGATGGGAAATCCCCAGGACTAGATGGTTACTTTGCTTGCTTCTTTAAAGGGCATGGAGCACAGTGGGAATGGAAGTAGTACATGCAGTAAAGGAATTCTTTTACAGTGGTCGATTATTAAAGTAGTTCAACCACACTACTATAGCTCTTATACCTAAATCAAGTCATGCCTCTTCAATCAATGATTATAGACCCATTTCCTGCTGCAATGTGATATACAAAAGTATTTCAAAGATAATAGCAGCTAGAATTAAGTATGGTTTGGAGGATCTGATTAATCCAGCTTAGGTTGCATTTGTGAAAAAAAGAAGTATGGTTGAGAATATTTATTTAGTCCAAGAGTTGGTTAGAGGGTATGCAAGGAAGAGGATCTTACCCAGATGTCTATTGAAAATAATTTAAAGAAGGCTTATGACACTGTTTCCTGGTCCTTTCTTACTGAAATGTTGGAGCACTTGAACTTCCCCTCTAAGATGGTACAGTGGACCATGGTGTGTGTCCTCCACTTCTTATTCCATCTCATTAAATGGTAGACTGTTTGGATTCTTTAAAGGGACAAAAGGTCTCAAACAAGGTGATCCCCTCTCTCCCCTATTATTTGTTATATGTATGGAGTACCTGTGAAGACAGTTGAAATCAGTGGAAGGTATATTTCACTTTAAATTCCACCCTGGATGTGAAAATTTGAGAATTACTCATCTAGTGTTTGCTGATGATCTAATGTTATTTTCATGAGGTGACTCATGGTCTGTGGGGTACTTAATGGAATGCTTGAACAGATTCTCCTGCTACTCGGGACTGGCAGCTAATAATATGAAATCTAATTTGTATTAGATCAGAATTAAGGAGTAGGAACTGAAGAGAATAATGAACTTAACTGGTTTTAGCTTGGGTGAGTTTCCTTTTAGATACCTGGGCATCCCTCTCCTGTCATCTAGATTAAATGCTGCACATTATAGCCCTTTGATAAATCGCATCTCCAATATGCTCAAAGAGTGGCCTGGGCATTCACTGTCATATGCTAGGAAGTTGGAGATTATAAACTCAATCATTCAAGGTGTGGAATGCTTTTGGCTGGCCATCTTTCCCATTCCCTTGAATGTATTAAACCAGATAATTAAACTCTATAGGGTCTTCTTGTGGGGTGGAAAAAGCAAGCCACTAGTGGCTTGGTGGGAAATCTGTCTTCCAAAAGCTGAGGGAGGGCTGGGTGTATTAGATTTGAATTCACATAACAAAGCCCTTTTGACTAAAACTCTATGGAATATCTAATCAAAAAAGGATGCATTATGGTCGAAGTGGATCCACCAAACCTACTTGAGTAATTCTAACATATGGGATGTTGGAGCAAAAAAGGAAGACTTGAATCTTTTTAAAAAGCTACTGGTAATTAGAGACCAGCTAGTGGAGAAGGCTGGAGGAGTGGGAACTTCTGAATAGGTGGGAAGATGACTCTCACCAATGTTATGAATTCTGGAGGTGCAAAAAACATAAAATCCCATAGGCTAGGGAAGTATGTTACAATGGGATTCTTCCCAAGCTTGCTTTCTGCTTGTGGCTGGGAATGAAAGGGAAGCTTCCAACATGTGATAAGGTGGTAAGTGAGGGGATTGATCAAACGTGTGTGTACTACAAATCTGAACCCGAAACATCGGAGCACTTGTTTTTCAATTGCTCCTTCTCGGCTAAGGTATGGAATGCCATTAAAAGATTGTTGGGCTTAAGAGGAGAGATGTCCATTATTAAAGCTGCAGTGAAATGGTTACACAAAGAAGTTAAAGGCAAGGGTATTCACTCTGTGTGAAAAAGGATTAGACTAGCTACTACGGTCTATTTCCTATGGCACTTCAGAAACAGAGGCAGATTTGACAACTATACCATCTCCCCACCTAGGATGGTAAATGTGATTAAGAGGCATACTTACATGGCTATCTTCAATAAGTTTGAAATGTACTCCATTAATTAAGTGTTATGATGTTCAGTTGAATGGTAGACTTCTTAATGTTTGAGAATTTTGGAATGTATTAGATTGGCTATGTTTAGCCCTTAGGGATGCCCAGGTTTTGATGTAACTTTAGAATCATATGTAGATGTATATGCATGGAACTTAGTTCCTTTTGTTCTGACCTGGGGATGCCCAGAGTAGTTGTAAATACTTACTTTGATTAATACACATTCACCCTTTGATAAAAAAAAAAAAAGAAGATATGCTAAGCAGGTACTTTCAACGAAAAAAGGGGAACCAAGCTGCAAAAGGAACAAACAAGATGATGTTATCATCTTTAACAGCAGAGACAAAGAAGGAGTGCAATAACCACATGACGACACACTAGTACTTTCCCTACTAGTGGAAAATTACAAAGTAAGACGTGTGTTGATAGATAAATGGAGCTCGGCCAACGTTATGTTCTGGTTGGTGCTCGAAGGAATGAAGATTGGAAAGGAACAACTCAAACCAATCTCAACCCCCTAGGTAGGGTTTGATGGGGACGTAGTTCATCCTATAGGAACAATCGCCCTACCGGTAAAAATGGGGACAACCCCACAACAAGTTACTTCACTGACTGAATTCCTGGTGGTCGACCGGCCATCAGTATACAACATCATACTAGGCTGCTCAAAATGAAATTCCCTACTCTACATAGGACTGGGGTGGTCTAGGGAGATCAAGCAGCGGCTCAGAACTACTACGTAATGGCTCTAAAAGGGAAAATAGAAGCACGGGAGACCTTATATGTAGAAGACCTAGAAGTAAAGGGGAATACCCCAAATTAGCACAATGGATGAAGACATCACACTTATACCCGTAAAAGGCAACCAGGAGAGGTGCGTGCAGATCGGAAGTCGCCTACCTGACACCTTGAGAGCAGAACTAAGCGAGTTGCTAGGAAAATTTGCAGACATGTTCACCTGGAAAATCGAAGATATGTCGGGTATTGACCCTGCAATCATAGAGCATAGGTTGCAAGTTGACCCCAACCACCAACCTATAAAATAGAAGAAAAGAAGCTTCGCGATGGAGTGAGTCAAGGTAATTGATGAAGAGATGTCAAAGCTAGTGCAAGCCAAGTTCGTCAGGGAGGTTAACTACCCTAAGAGGTTAAGCAACGTGGTTCTAGTAAGGAATCCAAATGGAAAATGGCGCACTTGCGTAGATTTCAAAGACTTAAATAAGGCATGTCCAAAGGATAGCTTCCTTCTCCCCCGAATTGATTAGCTGGTGGATTCGACCTCCAGGCATGAACTTCTCAGCTTTATGGATGTCTACTCGGGATGCAACCAAAGCCCAATACATCGAATAGATGAAGAGAAAATCTGCTTGATCACCAAGAGAGGGCTGTATTATTACCGAGTAATACCCTTCGAACTAAAAATTGTGGGGCCCATATATCAGAGATTGGTGAACAGGATATTTAAAATCAACTTGAAAAAATGATGGAGGCATACGTAGACAACATGCTAGTGAAAAATTTTAAAGCGGAGGAGCACTACAAAGATATGAGGGAGATGTTTGAGCTATTGTGCAGGTAAGAAATGAAACTAAACCTTTCGAATTGCGTGTTTGGTGTTTCTGCAGGAAAATTTCTTATGTTTATGGTGACGCACAGAGGGATAGAAGCCAACTTGGAAAAAATAAGGGCGCTACTAGAAATGGAGGCCCCACGGACGAAGAAGGAGATCCAAATCTTGATAGGAAGGATAGCCTCCCTTAGTAAATTTGTCTCCTGCTCAGGGGACAAAGGCCTACCGTTCTTCAAGGCATTAAGGAAGAAAGGAGGATTTGAATGGGGGAAGGAGCAGAATAGAGCCTTCGAACAGCTCAAACAGTATCTTGGCTCTCCACCTCTGCTAACTAAGGCAGAGATGAGAGAAGATCTCTACTTATACAAAGCTTTGACGACAAATGCGGTCAGCTCAGTCCTAGTTCAAGAAGAAGGCAGGCAGCACAGACCCATATACTAATCTAGCAAGGTGCTGAGTGGAGCCGAGAGGAATTATAGTACGACTGAAAAGGTGGCCTTCTCCATCATTTTTGCCACATGAAAGTTGAGGCCCTACTTTCAGGCACACAAGGTAATTGTGTTGACAAACCTACCATTGAGGCAGATTCTTCAATGGCCAGAGAGTTCAGGAAGGATGATTAAATGGTCAATTGAATTGGGTGAGTTTGACATACAATACCTGCCAAGGCCTGCTGTCAAGGCCCAGGTGCTAGCCGATTTCACAGCTGAAAGACCCCCCGAGGTAGCAGGAAAATCAGAGGTATGGACGCTAAAAGTTGACGGTTCATCTAATGCGGCCAGAGGAGGAGCGAGGTTTATACTCATGACACCAGACTGTTCGGAGACTTTATATGCATTAAAGTTGGATTTCTTAGCAACAAATAATGACGTTGAGTATAAAGATTTGCGAGCTAGGAGAAGCACTAGGGGTAGCACAAATTAAGGTATCAAGTGATTCTTAGTTAGTAGTGGAGCAGGTGAAAGGAGAATTTGAGGCTAAGAATATACTAAAGTAATCACTCATTTCGATATAGAACGTGTGCCAAGAGCTGAGAACACCGAGGTTGATGCACTCGCGAAGTTAGGCTCATCCACCAGTTCGGAATGGAGGGATGCTATTTACCTAGAGCAAGTCGAAAAACCCTCATATGAGGAGGGCAGTGTTAACTTGATGAAATAGAAAACAATGAGGGGGACTGGAGGGCGCATCTAGTGCAATACCTCTGTGACGGATCCTTACCAGAGGACAAGGAGGAGTCTCTAAAGGTAAGGAGGAAGGCAGCAAGATACACATTCATAAATCAAGAGCTATATAGACGATCCTTAACACTTCTGTACCCGCGGTGTCTTGAGTAGTGAAGAAGAAAAGTACGTACTAAGGGAGATCCATGAAAGGGTATGTGGAAATCATCTAGCCAGCGGGGCTCCAGCTCATAAGGCTCTATGACAAGGATTTTACTAGCCCACTATGAGAAAGATGCTATCGAGCTTGCCAAGTGGTGTTGCAGGAGCTAGCGGTGCGCGGGAGTACCTCACATGCCATCCTATCTTCTCTTCCCTTGGACAAGTCCTTGCCCCTTCACCTAGTGAGGACTAAACATCTTGGGACCACTACATCTAGCAACCAACCAAAGGAAATTCCTGTTAGTGGCGATTGATTACTTCACTAAGTGGGTTGAGGTCGAAGCCGTAACCCACATAACCGAGCAAAACATCACATGATTTGTCTGGACATCGGTGGTTTTCCAGTTCGGAATCCTATAGGCCATAATCACTGACCATGAGAGACAGTTTGATAATAAGTGCTTCAAAAAATTTTGCTCTGATGAGCAAGACAACAATGAAGAGCGTAGGGCAGAGATAGACCTGCTAGAAGAAAGGCAGGAGCAGACACGCCTGAGAATCACAGCATGCCAGGAAAAGGTGGAGAAGTACCACAAAACTTGCGTAAGAGTGCAAAACTCCCAACCCAAAGAACTGGTCCTTAGGAAGGCGCGAACCAGCCCATTAGAACCAGGGCCACACAAGCTAAAGTCGAACTGGGAGGGACCATACCGAGTTACAGCATAAATAAAACCAGGGACATACAAATTAGAAGATGTAGAGGGAAAGGAGATTAAAAATACGTGGAACTCTGACATGCTAAAAAAATAGTACTCTTAAGTTTGTCATTTTTCCATGTATCGTACAACGAAGTAGTAAGATTCAAATACCATAGTTGTACCATTAGTAAACTCAAAAATGCATTGCATCATGTTGAATAAAACTATAGATAAAATGTATTTAATGGATCAGCTGGCTTTGCTCCTCTCTCTAGCTTCCTCTTCCTCCCCTTCGTCTTCCTCATCCATATCTTCCACGGATTTGGGACTCTCATGGCCATACCCGTAAGAACACACACCATCTAGAGGAAGGTCAGGGTGCATAGTATTGACATACTCTCAGCACCTCCTGAAGCCTACACGATAAGTCTTGGCGATGTCCATAACGAACCGTGCAAAATCCTTATACTCCCGTACCGCAGCTTGAGCAGCATTAGCAGCGGTAGCCGCTACAGTAGCAGAAACTTCCTCCTTTCAAATCCTTTCAATCTCTGCCTGAAGGGCTCGCTCGCGGAGCTAGGCATCGCAGAGCTCATTCTCGACGACAACATACTTTTCCCTAGCATCCAAGGTCTGTCGATACATCTCGGCAACCTTTTCCTCCTATGCAGGGCCATGGTTGCAAGCCGAGAACAAACAAAGGGAAGAACAGGTTAAAAACTCTAAGGAGAAAAAGGAGAAGATGGACAAACACAGTAAAAAGCATGAATACTTGGTACGTGGTGTGTTTGATCTTCGCTGAAAGGACGTCGGGAAGAGAACATTAAGCCTGGATAAAATCCTCCACATGAACTGCCCTACGTAGTGCAAGAGCAGAACGGGTTAGCTTGTGAAAAATAGCCTCATTAAAAACCATTGGGATAGGGGGATGCGCTGCTCCAACGTTCTTTGTAGTAGGAGCCTCACTCTCGCCTATAGTGGCCACTTCCCTTTGAGACGACTCACCTTCGAGCTCTCTTATCTTCTTCTTACTCCTGCTCATCCTTTGCTTTTTAGCTTCTCTCATGAGAGATTCATACTTGTTAAACTCCATATCTGCAGAGGTAGAAAAGGAGGTAAGAATGCCAAGAACAGCAAAAACATCTACATTATGAGATCAAAGGCAAGATAAGACTTGGAGAAACGGGGTTGATCCCCCACTGCACATGGACTCGCTCCTTTAGCAGCTCCTTATGAGGGACTATCCCCTGCTAACCAAGGGCTCAGAGCTCTTTTAGGATGGCCTGCTCACTGGAAGAGAGCGTCGGATGTATATGACGCACCCGAGTTAGAAGAAAAAGAAGAAACAGGTAAGAAATAGGTACCTACACACAACCTCACCATCAAGAGGAGCAGACCAAATGCAAGAGCCAGTATAATTCAATTCCTAAGATACAGAGAAATATTGGGACTTCCAATTGTGTATGGAAGAGCTGCTCGAAGTAAAGAGTTTATAGCCGAGCAAAGAGTTGAAGTAGTATAGTTCCTTCTCCACATAGTGCATTGTCATTGGGAAGAAACTCCGAAAGAGAGGAACTATGGGCTGATGACCTTGTCTGAATAGGAGAACGATAAAGCACACCATAGTAAGGCAGGAGTTTGGAACGAACTTTGAGGGGGCTATGCTGTAAAAACATAATACATCGAAAATGAAAGGGGGGAAAGGAAGTCTAAGACCTAAGTCCAAGTTGTCCATATACAAATAGAGTTTATTGGGGCCAAGATCAAGGCCCGACTCCGAGTTTCTTGGCAACCTAACACTAATGTTCGAGGGAATAGAAAAAAAGTACCAAACATTTTGTATATCAGAGGAGGGCAGATCACACTGAGCGCTCCTTATTGTGATAGGAGCCCTCGCTGGGTGTGATGAAGACTCCATCACAAAATGAAAATGCCGAGCAAACGAAACAAACAATTTATGCAAATGGATCAAACAGACGAGCTTCCCACAAAAACAAGGAAGACACTGTACCAAAGAGGATCAAATGGATAGACTTTGCATAAAAACATGACAGACACTACGCAAAAATAGATCAAAAAGCCAAACTTCTAATAAGAACAATGAAGAACATGAAGAACAAGACAAACATACAATGCCACACAAAAAGTGGAGAAAAAAAAAAAAACAACCAAGGAAAGGATAGAAGGAGAGTGTACCTAGAGAAAAGAACAAACCCTTTTGTTAGAATTGGTGTATTCCCAAGAAGGGGAGTGAATTGGAATTTTAAAAACTTTTTCACCTAGGTTGATCTATGCAACAACGGTATGTACAGAACCTAGGATCAGTCTATACAGTTTCCAAATGTGTAGATAAATATACTGTGGAAATTAAGTCATACACGTCATTTGCTAGAGACCACCCTGAGATTCATTCACGTCATTCGCTAGAGACTAGCAAAACGTTAGTTAGGGGGTGTGATTACGCGCCGAAGCTGCGTAATTGGGCATCTTAACCGGCTTTACGGTTTATATTTTTATATAAATGTCCAAAATTTGTTCAATATTTTAATAAAGTGACAAAATCATCATTCTGAACTTTATGCACTATTTATGAAGTTTGGTCTTCTTTTTGTCGCAGGAAAATTCCCGAGAACCAAACAACACCTGTTCGTATTTCATGCATAACTTTTTGTTCGAGCTCTGATTGAGACAATTCAAATTTCTAGAGAAAGAAGAAAGGATTATATACAACTTTCATGTTTGAGTTTTGTGAGATACAGGCTCTAGAAGAGTCTGATTTGTGATGAACAGAGAATGAAAAAAATGGAAAAAATATAGCAATTTGGGTCAACTCCAATTGGGTCAAGTTGCCGGGTCGGGTCTCCTATCCAGGTCTAGGGCTTTCCCCCCTATCCTATTTAACCCTTCTCTTCCTCTTCCTGCATAGGTAGCCCTGTGAGGGCTCTCCTCTCTTCCCTCTTCTTCTTCTTCTTCTTCTTCTTCTTCTTCTTCTTTAGTTTGTTTTTTTTCCTACTTTGTTCCTTCTCTGTTTCCCTTTCCTTCTTCCCCTGTTCTTCCTTAGCTCTGCCTTTCCCTATTCTCTTCCTTGACCTTTGTTCCAGTCCTTCTTCAGCACAGCACCCACGCACAGCATAGCTGCAACACTAGCAACACAGCAGACCCTCACGGCACAGCAGCAATACCCGCAGCTTGCAGCAACTTCTCCAGCACAGCAGCAGCTTCACGGCACAGCAGTAGCTTCACAGCACAGCAGCCCCTGCACAGCTCTTCTCTCTCTCTCTCTCTCTCTCAACTTTTCTTTATGATTATTTTATTAGTATTAATTGTTTGAGCATTGAATTAAATTGGTTTGAATTTATTTAGACTTTGATTGTTGTTTAGACTTTTTATTAAAGTACGAATTTTCATTGGGATATTTGTTTAGGCTTTTTATTCTTCTTACAGTATTTGTTTATCTATTTACTTGTTTTCTTTTTCTTTTAATTGAGATGTGTTAGGATCGGTAGTGCTCGATTTAGTACCTTAATTTGGTGATGTCCATTCTAGTTCTTAAATAATAATAATAAAAAAGGAGAAAGGTGTTATTATTATTCGATAAATTTAGATCTTTGATCGTGTATTGTTCATTCAGTTCTAGTTCTTGGCACATATTAAAAGTTCAGTTTTTAGTCTGCATTTAAATTGTGATTTTGGTTCGTAATTTTTAGTTCATGTTAAAGATTTGATTTTTAGTCCGCACGTGTGTGTGTTTGATTGAGTTTCCATTCCTGTGTGTTATAATTCCTTATTCAAAGTTGTCATCTTTAATTAAGCGTGTTTCAGTGTTTCCTTAAATAGACTAGGGTTTTCGTTATTGTTATTTAATTTAGTGCTTGCTAGTTTTAGGACTTTAATTTGCGTGTGTATTTAATTTGTTAAATTAGGTCTCCACAATTTTGAAAATCCCAAATCTAAACTGAGTTCAGTACCTTTTTAATTTCGATTGGAAGAAGGTAAATTTTGATATTAAACGCATTCCCTGAGGAGACGATCTAGCCCTTGGGCTTAATATTACACGACTAACTCCTATACTTGGGATAGCTTCCGAGCTGCTCATTTTCGAGTGAGTCAAGTTTTTGGCACCGTTGCCTGGGAATGTCGTTCTTAGTCTCAATTTTGCATTTTTCCCGTCATTTTATTAGTTTATGAAAAAAAAATAGAATAACAAAACAGAAAAAATTATGAGTTTTGAAAACATGGCTGCACCTGCACCGCGCACGATAATGGACTTTTTGCAGCTTGAATATGCCACTGCATCCTCTTCCACTGTTTTGCCTTATGAAGAGCTTAATTTCATGATGTAGCGCGGGAGGACATCATTACTACCCGAGTTTTACGGGACGAAATATAAGTGCCCGTATCAGCACTTAGCAGAGTTTGAATAACCTGCAATATGTTTTTCTCTCATGCTAGAACTGACGAATCTATTAGAATAAATTTATTTCTTGCTACTTTGCAGGATAGGGCACTGATTTGGTTCATTCCTTGAGACCGCACTCTATCATAATTGGGTTGATATGGAGCCGTGAATTCCTGTATGCATTTTGTCCCTCACAGAGAACTCAATTTTTGCAGGAACAGATTCTTAATTTTGTCGCAGCAGCATGACGAGACATTTCGGGTTCCTGGGAGCGATTCAAGGATCTACTAAGCACTTGTCCACATCACGGGTTCGACTCATGGAGGTTTAGCTGATTATTTTTATACAGCTCTTACCCCTGATTGCAAGTGTTTTGTCCAGACTATGTCTAATGGAGAACCCGTCAGCGAGGGATCCAGATCAGGTATTTCATTCTTTGATTACTTAGCTGACAATGGTCCACAGTGCAACACACGATACACTCAGGCACCCATGACTGCACACCCTATCAACACAATTAGTGGTGGTGATGCATATGAACCACCAAACTGCCCAAACAACCCTCCACCTCAATATCAGCCACAACAGATCTCTCCGAGCTGTACGTCATTAGACCTTTTCGAGGATAGCATAACACAGATGGAGAATAGGCTACAACAGTTCATGCAAACTCAAGTTGATATAATAATGAATTGCGGGGATACCCTTAATGCAATAAGCACGCAGTGGACATTTTAGAAAACGAAGAACCCGTGGAAACCTCAACATAGTTTTCAAGGAGTTACCAGCCTCCACACCAACAAATACACGATGTTTCTCTTGAGATAGCAGAGGCCACCCACTACTTCGAGACAGCGCGAGAGAAAGAAATTTCCCCCAAACCTGAGATGATGCTCATCGTCGAACAACCAGTTGTCCCAGCACTAGAAGTCATGGACTGAAACCAGAAGCGGTCAAAGAAAAATTAGAGGGGTAGAGGAAACGGGGCCACAAGTGGAGCATGTAGTTGATATGAGACTGATACTCATCCGACAGTAGTACCACCTATGGTACCTCCTACTCGAGCTCAGAAATCGTGTGAAAAATCGTAACTCCCGCCTGAATCAGATGTTAAGGAGCCTAATGTGGAGGCAGGACTCTTGCAGTAGTCTGGTGATATGTACACCTGATAAAGAGGATGACCAGTCTGGTGAGCATATAATTTTCAAGGAAACAGGTAAAACCTTAATGTTAATGCTTCTGAAGAACCTACAGGTAATTACTCAATAAGTCCATCACACGTTAGTTGTAAAGAAGCACATTTCCTGGACACAATGTTGAATAAAGACTCCTTTCTTTTCCACACAAGAGGGTCGACCTGCACACAAATTGTTGGTATTTGACACGCATAATTTATCATGAGGTTGATTTTCGTCGCAGGTATGAAGACTGATCCACTGTGGCGACTTTATACAATTGGAGACCCGCCGATAATCTGCAATTTATAGACCTGCGGCCACCAGACGAACTTCCTCCATGAGCTCCGCCAGACAATTGTGATGTTTTTCTTCCCTTATTTCCTTTTATTTATTTTCTTATTTTATTTTAGTTAGTTTTCAGGGACATTTTCTCGTAGTTCGATTTTTGTTATTTCGCCACTCAGGTACGCTTTACTTTCCGTGCACAGTCCTTTAATTTCCCCTATGCTTTCACATGAGGACAATGTTCCATTTAGTTGTGGGGGGGGGGGATGAGCATTCGCATGTGGGACACTGTGCACGTACACGTTACCGGGTTTTTAATTTAAAAAAAAAAACAAAACAAACAAAAAAAAACTAAAAAAAAAATCAAAAAAGATATAAATAAAAGAAGAGGAGAAATAAAGGAGGAGCACTGAAGGATTACACTGACTATGCCATGCTAACAATGGTATACCTTTCACATTACTTGCGCATAACTTACGAATACACACTTGAGTCAAAATCATGCGTTATATGTTTTCTTTTATATGATCTTATGACTCCATGAAGAACGATTGGTAGTACATTTTTGTTAATGTGGCTATATTAATTTCATGTATTTACACGGCAGATCTCACTAGAGGGTTGAATACACACTCAACGTGTCATTTGCACTAGGGTTTCCTGTGAGCATTGAGAGAACACACGTGGAGACTATGACCCTTGTAAGATATCCTTGAGCTATTATAGTCGCAGTGAGCGTTAATATCAAATCAGAGTTCATAGGAACCTCAATATCTTTTTCTGGATGATTCCTTTTTCTGTAAAACACAAGTCTTTATTTTGATTTGCTAGCCTAGAGGTGACATCTAGTGGGGAGATAGAAACCATAGGTCTTGTGAGCCTACTCAAGATGTGAAGGCTGAGCCACCCTTAGAGATAGACTTAGTTCATGAACTCCTATTCAAGCTCAATTCCATGATGGTATGAAGATTACAAAAGAAGTGTTATGATTGTCCTAATTGATCAAGAAAAGACAAAAAATGAAGAATGAGCAAAAATAAGAGGAATAAATAAGCAATTACACAATGGAAAGAAAATGAAATGTCAATGTGTGGCCCAAATACATATCACAAAAAGTCTAAGGAACGAAACAGATTTCCACGTATGAAGATTGCCCTTCAACTGATAATGCTTTTTTTTGTTTTGCTCAGATGCATTCACGACAAGTTGTGTGAGTAAGTTAATTATAGGGTGGTCTCAGTTGGATATGGCGAGTAGGTGAGAAGATGTTAGGGTGAAGGACCCGACACCTCATAGTAGATAGATCCTTTCCAAACTAGCTCCACTCCATTGAATTAGTGTTCCTTGTAATATGTGGGATGTTTGATCGCGACAACCCTACTACATAATGAGAGTGGGTGAACCCATTTCTTTGAGTGATCTTGAGGGTATCCAGTTAGGCCCAAGCAAAGCGACCGTTCTGAGGTGTCCACTGCGTCCTAGGTGTATTAGTCACAAACATCACACACACTCGAGAGTTTTACCTGTTATACTGAACTTATATGGATTGCATTAACTATGAATGTACCTATGATTAATTCATGGAGTTTACTGCTCTTAAATGACATATAAAAGATGATGAAATGCATTGAGTGACGTGGCTTTGGAGTCGTGTAATGAATATGAACACGCTTGTGTACACTTCAGTTATGTTCTTGTATGTGAAGTGGATATTAATTATTATGTCGCATGTGCATTGATTTCATGACACCGGAGTATGTAGTTGTAGACATACCACCTGAGATTCATTCACGTCCATTTGCTAGAGATAGCAAAACGTAGTGGGGGGGTAGTGATAAGCGTGAATTGGGTTAATGCGGCATCTTAACCCGGGCCTTACGGTTATATTTTTAATTAAATGTCCAAATTATTCAATATTTAAAAAGATTCCAAAATCATCATTATTGACTATATTGCACTATTATGAAGTTTTGGATTGTTTTGGTCGCCAGGAAGAAATTCACCGGGAACGGGAACCCCAAAACCAAACCACTTGTTGTATTTCGTGATAACCTTTTCTGTTGAGTCCAATCAGACGATTCAAATTTATCGAGAAAGAGGGAAAAGGAGTATCTAAAAATTTCATTTTTGAGACACTATTGAGATATGGGCTTCTAGGAGAGTCAAATTTGTGATAACGGAGAATGAAAAAAATGGAAAAAATTATTAGCATTCGGGTCAACTCCAATGGGTCAAAGTTGCAGGGTGGGTCTCCTATCAGGGTCTAGGACTTTCCCCCCTCTCCTATTTAACCTTCTCTTCTCTTCTGCAGTAGGCAGCCCTATGAGGGCCTCTCCTTCTTCCCTCTTTTTTCTTCTTCTCTTTTCTTTCTTCTTTTCTTGTTCATCGTCTTCTTCTTTAGTTAGTTTTTTTTTCTACTTGTTTCCTTCTTCTTCCCTTTCCTCCTTCCATGTTCTCCTAGCTCTACCGTTTCCCTATTCCCTTCACCGTGCCCTTTGTTCGCAGTCATCCTTCAGCACAGCCCCCACACGCACAGATAGCTGCAACCCAGCAACACAGCAGGACCCTCACGCCCAGCCGCAATCCCCGCCAGCTTGCCGACTCTCCAGCACAGCAAGCAGACAATCATGGCACCTGCGCAGACTTACGGCTTCGACCCTCAACCCACTTAGTGAAGTACTCAATCGCCACTACAGGAATTTCCTTGGTTGGTTGCTAGATTATTTGGTCCAAGATGTTTAGTCTCACTAGGTGAGGGCACGGCTTGTCCAAGTAATAGAGATAGGATGTGCAATGTTGAATGTACTCCCTCTCGAAACCGCTAGCTCCTGCAACACCACTTGGCAAGCTCGATAGCATCTTTCTCATAGTGGGCTAGTAAAATCCTTGTCATAGAGCCTTATGAGCTGGAGCCCCGCTGGCTAGATGATTTCCACATACCCTTTCATGGATCTCCCTTAGTACGTACTCTTCTTCATTACTCAAGACTCCGCAAGTATGGCAGCGTTAAGGATCGTCTGTATAGCTCCTGGTTTACGAATGTGTATCTTGCCGCCTTCCTCCTTACCTTTAGAGACTCCTCCTTGTCCTCTGGTAAGGATCCATCACAGAGGTATTGTACTAGATGCGCCCTCCAGTCCCCCTCATTGATTTTAGATTCCATCAAGTTAACACTGCCCTCCTCATATGACGATTTTTCGACTCGCTCTAGTTAAATAGCATCCCTCCATTCCGAACTGGTGGATTAGGCTAACTTCGCGAGTGCATCAGCCTTGGTGTTCTCAGCTCTTGGCACACGTTCTATATCGAAATGAGTGATTGCTTTAGTATATTCTTAGGCCTTGGCAAGATACTTCTTCATTTTCTAATCCCTAGCCTCAAATTCTCCTTTCACCTACTCCACCACTAACTGAGAATCACTTGATACCTTAATTTGTGCTACCCCTAGTGCTTCTGCCAAGCGTAGCCCAGCTAGCAAAGCTTTATACTCAACGTCATTATTTGTTGTTGAGAAATCCAACTTTAATGCATATAGAGTCTCCAAACAGTCTGGTGTCGTGAGTATAAACCCCGTTCCTCCGTCAGCCGCATTAAATGGCCCGTCGACATGTAGCGTCCATACCTCTAATTTTCCTGCTACCTCGGGGGGTCTTTCGGCTGTGAAATTGGCTAGCACCTGGGCCTTGACAGTAGGCCTTGGCAGGTATTGTATGTCAAACTCGCCCAATTCAATTGACCTTTTAATCATCCTTCTCGAACTCTCTGGCCAATGAAGAATCTGCCTCAATGGTAGGTTTGTCAACACAATTACCTTGTGTGCCTGAACTTAGGGCCTTAACTTTCATGTGGCACAAATGATAGAGAAGGCCACCTTTTCAGTCGTACTATAATTCCTCTCGGCTCCACTCAGCACCTTGCTAGATTAGTATATGGGTCTGTGTTGCCTGCATTCTTCTTGAACTAGGACCGAGCTGATTGCATTTGTCGTCAAAGCTATGTATAAGTAGAGATCTTCTCTCGTCTCTACCTTAGTTAGTAGAGGTGGAGAGCTAAGATACTGTTTGAGCTGTTCGAAGGCTCTATTCTGCCCCTTCCCCCATTTAAATCCTCCTTTCTTCCTTAATGCCTTGAACAATGGTAGGCCTTTGTCCCCTGAGCAAGAGACAAATTTGCTGAGGGAGGCTATCCTTCCTGTCAAGATTTGGATCTCCTTCTTCGTCCGTGGGGCCTCCATTTCTAGTAGTGCCCTTATTTTTTCCAAGTTGGCTTCTATCCCTCTATGTGTCACCATAAACCTAAGAAATTTTCCTGCAGAAACACCAAACACGCACTTCGAAAGGTTTAGTTTCATTTTGTACCTGCACAATAGCTCAAACGTCTCCCTCATACCTTTGTAGTGTTCCTCCGCTTTTAAATTTTTCACTAGCATGTCGTTTACGTATGCCTCCATCATTTTTTTGAGTTGATTTTAAATATCCTGTTCACTAATCTCTGATATATGGACCCCACAATTTTTAGTCCGAAGGGCATTACTCGGTAACAATATAGCCCTCTCTTGGTGATAAAACAGGTTTTCTCTTCATCTGTTCAATGTACTGGGCTTTGGTTGCATCCCTAGTAGGCATCCATAAAGTTGAGAAGTTCATGCCCGGAGGTCAAATCCACCAGCTGATCAATTCGGGGGAGAGGGAAGCTATCCTTTGGACATGCCTTACTTAAGTCTTTGAAATCATTGTAGGTGCGCCATTTTCCATTTGGATTCCTTACTAGAACCATGTTGCTTAACCACTTATGGTAGTTAACCTCCCTGACGAACTTGGCTTGCACTAGCTTCGCACCTCTTCATCAATTACCTTGACTCGCTCCATCGCGAAGCTTCTTTTCTTCTATTTTATAGGTTGGTGGTTGGGGTCAACTTGCAACGTGTGCTCTATGATTGCAGGGTCAATACCTGACATATCTTCGGTCGACAAGGCAAACATGTCTGCAAATTCGCCAAGCAACTCGCTTAGTTCTGCTCTCAAGGTGTCAGGTAGGCGACTTCCGATCTGCACGCCCCTCTCCTGGTTGCCTTTTACGGGTATAAGTGTGATGTCTTCATCCATCGTGCTAATTTGGGGTATTCCCCCTTACTTCTAGGTCTTCTACATTTAAGGTCTCTTATGCTTCTATTTTCCTTTTTAGGGCCATTACCTAGCAGTTCTGAGCCGCTGCTTGATCTCCCTAGACCACCCCAGTCCCATGTGGAGTAGGGAATTTCATCTTGAGCAGCCTAGTATGATGTTGTATACTGATGGCTGGTCGACCACCAGGAATTCAGTCAGTGAAGTAACTTGTTGTGGGGTTGTCCCCATCGAACTTGACCTAAGGGGTTGAGATTGGTTTGAGTTGTTCCTTGCCAATCTTCATTCCTTCGAGCACCAACCAGAACATAACGTTGGCCGAGCTCCGATTATCTATCAACACACGTCTTACTTTGTCATTTGCCACTAGTAAGGAAAGTGTTAGTGTGTCGTCATGTGGTTGTTGCACTCCTTCTTTGTCTCCATTGTTAAAGATGATAACATCATCTTATTTGTTCCTTTTGCTGCTTGGTTCCCCTCTTTCCGTTGAAAGTACCTGCTTAGCATATCCTTTTTTTTTATCAAAGGGTGAATGTGTATTGATCAAAGTAAGTATTTACAACTACTCTGGGCATCCCCAGGTCAGAACAAAAGGAACTAAGTTCCATGCATATACATCTACATATGATTCTAAAGTTACATCAAAACCTGGGCATCCCAAGGGGCTAAACATAGCCAATCTAATACATTCCAAAATTCTCAAACATTAAGAAGTCTACCATTCAACTGTACATCATAACACCTCATTAATGGAGTACATATCAAACTTATCGAAGACAGCCATGTAAGTATGCCTCTTAATCACATTTACCATCTCAGGTGGGGAGATGGTATAGTTGTCAAATCTGCCTCTGTTTCTGAAGTGCCATAGGAAATAGACCGTGGTAGCTAGTCCAATCCTTTTTCACGCAGAGTGAATACTCTTGCCTTTAACTTCTTTGTGTAACCATTTCACTGCAGCTTTAATAGTGGACATCTCTCTTCTTAAGCCCAACCATCTTTTAATGGCATTCCATACCTTAGCCGAGAAGGAGCAATTGAAAAACAAGTGCTCCAATGTTTCGGGTTCAGATTTGTAGTACACGCACGTCTGATCAATCCCCTCTCTTACCACCTTATCACATGTTGGAAGCTTCCCTTTCATTCCCAGCCACAAGCATAAAGCATGCTTGGGAAGAATCCCATTGTACCATACTTCCCTAGCCCATGGGATTTTATGTTTTTTGCACCTCCAAAATTCATAACACTGGTGAGAGACATCTTCCCACCTATTCAGCAGTTCAACAGCAGTTCCCACTCCTCCAGCCTTCCCCACCAGCTAGTCTCTAATTACCAGCAGCTTCTTAAAAAGATTCAAGTCTTCCTTTTTTGCTGTAACATCCCATATGTTAGTATTACTCAAGTAGGTTTGGTGGATCCACTTCGACCATAATGCATCCTTTTTGGATTGGATGTTCCATAGAGTTTTAGTCAAAAGGGCTTTGTTCCGTGAGTTCAAATCTAATACACCAAGCCCTCCCTCAGCTTTTGGAAGACAGATTTCTCGCCAAGCCACTAGTGGCTTGCTTCTTCCACCCCACAAGAAGACCCTGCAGAGTTTAATTATCTGGTTTAATACATTCAAAGGAATGGGAAAGATGGCCAACCAAAATCATTCCACACCTTGAATGAATGAGTTTATAATCTCCAACTTCCTTGCATATGACAGTGAATGCCCAGGCCACTCTTTGAGCATATTGGAGATGCGATTTATCATAGGGCTATAATGTGCAGCATTTAATCTGGATGACAGGAGAGGGATGCCCAGGTATCTAAATGGAAACTCATCCAAGCTAAAACCAATTAAGTTCATTATTCTTTCCAGTTCCTACTCCTTAATTCCGACCCGATACAGATTAGATTTCATACTATTAGCTGCCAGTCCAGAGCAGCAGGAGAATCTGTTCAAGCATTCCATTAAGTACCCCACAGACCTTGAGTCACCTCATGAAAATAACATTAGATCATCAGCAAACACTAGATGAGTAATTCTCAACTTTTCACATCCAGGGTGGAATTTAAAGTGAAATATACCTTCCACTGATTTCAGTTGTCTTGACAGGTACTCCATACATATGACAATTAATAGGGGGGAGAGGGGATCACCTTGTTTGAGACCTTTTCTCCCTTTAAAGAATCTAAACAGTCTACCATTTAATGAGATGGAATAAGAAGTGGAGGACACACACTCCATGGTCCACTATACCATCTTAGAGGGGAAGTTCAAGTGCTCCAACATTTCAGTAAGAAAGGACCAGGAAATAGTGTCATAAGCCTTCTTTAAATCTATTTTCAATAGACATCTGGGTGAGATCCTCTTCCTTGCATACCCTCTAACCAACTCTTAGACTAAATAAATATTCTCAACCATACTTCTTTTTTTCACAAATGCAACCTAAGCTGGATTAATCAGATCCTCCAAACCATACTTAATTCTAGCTGCTATTATCTTTGAAATACTTTTGTATATCACATTGCAGTAGGAAATGGGTCTATAATCATTGACTGAAGAGGCATGACTTGATTTAGGTATAAGAGCTATAGTAGTGTGGTTAAACTACTTTAATAATCGACCACCGTAAAAGAATTCCTTTACTACATGTACTACTTCCATTCCCACTGTGCTCCATGCCCTTTAAAGAAGCAAGCAAAGTAACCATCTAGTCCTGGGGATTTCCCATCTTCAGTGCTAAAAAGGGCACCCCTTATTTCCTCATCTGACACTAGAGTCAACATATGATGTCTCCTATCCTCACTCAAAACAGGTCCTTTTAATGCTTCACATATCTTTTGCGAGCTCCTCCTCTATCTCCACCACTAGGAGATCCTCCAAAGATCACCGTAATTTTCCCTATGATTTGTTCTTCCTTCTCGTCCCCATTGGGTCTTTTCTATTCGTGAGGTTCCCCTTTCCGATCTTCCTTCTTTATGAATCATGACAGGTATCCCCTTTTGATCAAGGCTTCAATCTCATTCTTTAGCTGAATACACTCCTCTGTATCGTGCCCATGATCCCTATGGAATTAACAAAACTTGGACATGTTGCATTTATATGAAGGGGTATGCATAGGTTCGAGCCATAAGACATAGTCCTTCTTCCTTATATGCATCAACACATCAGACCGTAGTGCGTTTAGAGGTTTGTAGGTGGAGAACTTACTGGACTACCCTCTCGTCTTAGAGCTAGTGAGCAGTGTATTGGTCTCCTATCTCTTAGTGGGTCCAGACGGTTCTCCCGTCTCCCGACTATTACCTTTCCTTTTCATCTTGATGCAATTTCCCCTGGTGTCCATCATTTCTTTGAGGTTGATGTACTTTTGTGCTCTGGCCATCAATTCTCCCATATTAGTCGGCGGCTTCTTCCCTAAAGAGTATAGGAAGTTTTTGGGTTGAAGGGTCGTGGTCAGAGCTGCCAAAGCCACCCCCATGTCTAGGTTACGGATCTCCAGGGTCGCAGTGTTGAAACGATGCATGAACTTCTTAAGCATCTCCCTTTCTCCCTGGACCATGCTCATTAGATGGGCTGATGATTTGACGATTCTCTGACCACTAAGGAAGTGGTTGGTGAATAATTGTCCATCTTCGAGAAGGAACCAATCGATCCGAGTCGCAGGGTCCGGTACCAATCCCTGGCACTATCTTTAAGAGTTGCTGTGAAAACTCGGCACATGATGGCGTCAGGAGTGCCTTGCAACTACATCAACACTCTGAAGGTTTCCAAATGGTCGATTGGATCGAACAGACCCTCATACCTTTCAAAAGTTGGCATCTTGAATTTGCTCGATAGTGGAGCCTCCATCACTTCTTTGGTGAATGGTGGCTCCGAGGACCTTAGAGATGCTTCCCTGTAGAAAGGGTTGGTCTTGCCTTCTTTCATCATTTTCTCTTTTTGGTCTATTTTCTTAATCTTTTTTTCCAACTCCGTGGATCTTTGTTAGTTGACTCCTACGCTATTCGTGTCTTCCACCTTCTTGGTAAGGTAAGTTTTATCCTCACCCTCCTTTGGCTTATCTGTTTTCTTGGTTGCATCAGGACTGACCTGTTGTTAATGGGGGACATGCCCATCCTGACTCTTTTGGTGTAAGAGTAGGTTGAACATATCCTTCATTTTCTTTTGAAAAGCAAGGAATTCTTCCCTAGTGACCCCCAATGGTTGTGCAGGTGTGGAGTGAATGGATTGGGGCGACTCTTTTCTAGCGGTAGGACTAGAGCTAGAACTACGTGTGGTTGGCATGGTTTGAATATCGGAGGTCGAGAGCATGATGATCACCTCTTCAAAGCAATTTCCCACAGACAACGCCAACAGTTGCGGGATAAAATCAGCGAGACTGCTCTTTCAACTTTCGTTGACTTGAAAAAGGGAAAAGAAAGAGAGGCTTGGAGGACCCGGGGTGTACTCGGGGGGATCGCTCCGATGCCTAAGAAAGGGAATGCTTCAGAGAGGCTAAAGGCAACAATAAGAATGGGTGTCAAATGACTTACCTTAGCCTCTTCCCCGCGTCCCTTCTTATACCAGCTAGGGTTGATCCTGGGGTTGAATTGTCTTTATGGTGCGGGGGCGTGATCTCTCCTAAGTCATAAAGTGCCTGCACATCCAATCAGCCGTACCTCGGGAAGTCGTGAATTCTTGGAATTAGCACCACATCAATGCATGTACGGGAATTTTCACATCTTTTCCCTCGAGACGCACACCCTAGTTCTGCACTCCCGCCTCCTTGAGATGCCAACTTCCTCGGGGATCCGTGTAGTCTTTTCTCTATAAAGGCATGCGCTCCTTCATTCGCTTCTCACCTTACCCGAAGGTTTCCTTCTTTCCACTAGGTACGCTCTCCTTCTACCCTTTCCTTGGTTGTTCTTTTTTTCTCCGCTTTTTGTGTGGCATTGTATGTTTGTCTTGTTCTTCATGTTGTTAGTTGTTCTTATTAGAAGTTCGGCTTTTTGATATTTTTTTTTCATAGTGTATGTCATGTTTTTATGTAATGTCTATCCATTTGATCCTATTTGGTGCAGTGTCTTCCTTGTTTTTATGGGAAGCTCGCCTGTTTGATCCATTTGCATAAATTGTTTGTTTTGTTTGCTCCCCATTTTCATTTTGTGATGGAGTCTTCATCGCACCCAGTGAGGGTTCCAATCACAGTAAGGAGCGCTCGGTGTGATCTATCCTCCTCTGACATGCAAAATGTTCAGTACTTTTTTGCTATTCCCTCGAACATTAGTGTTAGGTTGCAAAGCAGCTCGGAGTCGGCCCTTGATCCTGGCCCCAATGTGTTTTATTTGTATACAGACTACTTGGACTTAGGTCTTAGACTTCCTTCCCCCATTTCATTTCCGATGCATTACATTTTTACCGCATAGCCCCCTCATAGCAGGTTCCGAAGTCCTATCTTACTTTGGTGTGCTTTACCGTTCTCCTACTCAGACAAGGTCATCAGCCCATGGTGCCTCTCTCTCGGAGTTGCTTCCCAATGAGAACGCACTCTGTGGAGAAGGAATTATACTACTTCAACTCTTTGCCCGGCTATAAACTCTTTACTCCGGGCAGCTCTTCTATACATAATTGGAAGTCCCCGTGTTTCTTTGTATCTAGGGAGTTGAATTATACTGGCTCCCGCATTTGGTCTGCTCCTCTTGATGGTGACATTTTCTTCACTTTATTTATTTATTATGTATGCAAGGGTTGTGTGTAGGTACCTATTGCTTACCTATTTCTTCTTTTTCTTCTAGCTCATGTACGTCATATACATCTAGCGCTCTCTTTCAGCAAGCAGGCCATCCTAAAAGAGCTACGAGCCCTTGGTCGGCAAGGGATAGTCCCTCACGAGGAGCTGCTCAAGAAGCGAATCCTTGTGTAGTGGGGGATCAGCCTCATTTCTCCAAGTTTTATCTTGCCTTTGATCTCATAATGTAGATGTTTCTGCTGTTCTTGGCATTCTTACCTCATCTTCTACCTTTGCAGATATGGAGTTTAACAAGTATGAATCTCTCATGGGAGAAGCTAAAAAATAAAGGCCAAGCAGGAGTAAGAAGAAGAGAAGGGAGCTCGAAGGCGAGTCGTCTTAGAGGGAAGCGGCCACTGTAAATGAGAGTAAGGCTCCTACTATGGAGAACGTTGGAGCAGCACATCCCCCTGTCCTGATGGCTTTTGATGAGGCTATTTTTCACGAGCCGACCCGTTCTGCTCTTGCACTACATAGGGCGGTTCATGTGGAGGATTTTTTCTAGGCTCAATGTTCTCTTCCCGACATCCTTTCTGTGAAGATCAAATACACCACGTACTAGGACTTCATGCTTTTTGACTGTGTTTGTCCGTATTCTCCTTTTTCTCCTTAGCTTTTTTAACCTATTCTTCACTTTGTTTGTTAATAGCTTGCAACCATGGCCCTGGCACAGAAGGAAAAGGTTGTCGAGATGTATTGCCAGACCTTGGATGCTAGGGAAAAGTACGTTGTCGCGTAGAATGAGCTCCGTGATGTCGAGCTCGGTAAGCAAGCCCTTCAGGCAAAGATTGAAAGGATCCTAAAGGAGTAAGTTCTTGCTACTGCAGCAGCTACCGCTGCTAATGCTGCCCGAGCTGTGGTACTTGAGTATAAGGATTCCGCACAGTTCGTTATGGACACCGCCAAGACTTATCGAGTAGGCTTTAGGAGGTGCCAAGAGTAGGTCAGGACTATGCACTGTGACCTTCCTCTAGATGGTGTGTGTTCTCATGGGTATGGTCGTGAGAGTCCCGAATCCGTGGAAGAGATGGATAAGGAGGATGAGGGGGAGGAAGAGGAAGCTGGAGAGGGGAGCAAAGCTAGCTGATCCACCGAATAAGTTTTATCTATAGTTTTATTCAACATGATGCAATGCATTTTTGACTTTACCGATGGTACAACTATTGTATTTGAATATTACTACTTCGTTGTATGATACATGGCAAAATGACAAACTTAAGAGTAATATTTTTTTAGCATGTTAGACTTCCACATATTTTTAATCTCCTTCCCCTCAACGTCCTCTAATTTGTATGTCCCCGATTTTATTTCTGTTGTAACTTGGTATGGACCCTCCCAGTTCGGCTTTAGCTTGTGCGGCCCTGGTTCTAATGGGCTGGTTCATGCCTTCCTAAGGACCAGGTCTCCGGGTTGGAATTTTCGCACTTTTACGCGAGTATTGTGGTACTTCGCCACCTTTTGCTAGCATGCTGTGATTTTTAGGCGCGTCTACTCCTGCCTTTCTTCTAGCAGGTCTATCTCCGCCCTGAGCTCTTCATTATTGTCCTGCTCGTCAAATTATTGACTTTGCCAAGAGGGGATTCCCACTTCTAATTTTTTGCATAAGATAATATTTGGAATCATAGTTTTTTATATTTCAATTTAGATTTTTGTGTAGATTTAGAAGAAATTTTATATATAATCCACATAAATTAAAGTTTAAGATTTGAGTTCTACACTGCTATATGGAAAGTAAAAGTTGGAAATCGAAAAAAATAGGGAAAAAAATATTTTTTTTCAACTTTTCTGTACATAAATTTGAAAATTTGAAAAATAAAGTGGCATTTTTATAATTATTTTTAAAAAAATGAAACTATTTTCACAAGCAAATAGTGTCAAATTTGTTTATTTTTGTTTATTTATTTCATATATATGTTATAAAACATAATGAATTAGGAGTGGAATGAAGTTAAAAAGTTATGCTAGGAACATGTCAAACTAGTGCAATCGATCCCACAATATTCCCTTGCACCCATAACTACCAAACATTGTATTTATAACATTCCTAGTCTTAAGTTGCAATATGCCCTTTGATTGAGAATCACACCCATCATAACTTCCTTTATCACAAATTGCTATCGATTATTGAAGTGTTCTTTGGAAAGGGAAAAATAAAAATTAAAGTAGGTATAAAACATTTGTAGGCAACTATTTTACATTAATCATTTGAAGCTTTGAGTTTGGACATTAAATTTAGATTTGTTGTGGGACAAAATCAACGAAACTGCTCTTTCGACTTTCGTTGATCTGAAAAAAGGAAAAGAAAGAGAGGCTTAGAGGACTCGGGGTGTACTCTGGGGGATCGCTCTGATGCCTACGTACGAGAATGCTTCAGAGAGGCTAAAGGCGATAGTAAGAAAGGGGGTCGAATGACATACCTTGGCCTCTTCCCTGCATCCATTCTTATAGCGGCTAGGGTTGACCCTGGGGTTGAATTGTCTTTATGGTGCGGGGTCGTGAATCACTGCCAGGTCATAAAGTGTCTGCATGTATCACTCCGATCATTTAAGGCGTCGGCGTGGATCTATTCCCCGCTTTATTGGGTGCGAGTTAATTGCTCTTGCCAGAAGGTCTAACTTGGGGAGTGATGGCTGGGCTTTGACCTCCTCATATTTTCTGATATATTTTAGGCACATCAGTTGTCCCCCCTTAGTTTCAAATTTCTACAAGGAATTTTGAAAGTAGTTGTGTCTTCTTCTCACATACACTAGTTGTTCTCCCTTATTTTTTTCATGAATCCTTGTTGTTCGACTAAAGTACCCCAACCCGGTTCGGCTGGTTCGAGTGGATGGCGAGTCTTCGGACTGCTTGCCTTGCCGAAAGGGGCGTGGTGCAACTTTTTCGAGCTGCTCCAAGGGACAATGGCTAATCTAAGCCATTGAGGAGGTTTTGATGGCTCGTCGAGCCGACCCCGATAGGGTTTGGCTGATCCAAGCCGTTCTAGGACGCCGCCTATACCGAGCTACTCCTCGAAGTCCCTTTTTCTGAGTTATTGCTTCGAGGCTTTTTACCGAGCAAGTTTTTGCCGAGCTGCTCTTCGGAGCAATCTTTGCCAAGCCGCTGCTTCGAGGCTCTTTTGCAGAGCAGATTTTTGCCGAGCTGCTCTTGCGAGCAATCTTGGTCGAGCTGTTCCTCTAAGGATTTTTTACCGAGCTGATGCTCCTAGGCTTTTTTGCCAAGTAGATTTTCACCGAGCTGCTCTCAGGAGCAATCTCTACCGAGCTGTTGCGCCAAGGCTTTTTGCCGAGCAGGTTTTTGCCGACGTGCTTTTTGAAGAAATCTTTTCCAAGTCATTGCTTCGAGGCACTTTTATGGAGCTGTTGCTCCAAGGCTTTTTTGCCAAGCTATTGTGACAAGGCTTTTTGTCGAGCAGGATTTTGCCGAGCTGCTCTTTGGACCAATCTTTGCCGAGCTATTGGGCGCTCACCCACCTGACGAGTCGTGCTTGTCAGTTGGTCCTTATCTGCTTAATGAGCTGTGCTCATTTATTGGGAGATTGCGTGGTCTCACGAGCGATGCTCGTCAGTTGGGCCTTATCTGCCTAATGAGCTGTACTCATTTGTTGGGCAGTTGCATGGCCTCACAATTCGTGCTCATCAGTAGGGCCTCATCTTCCTAATGAGTTGTGCTCATTTGTTGGATGGTTGCGTTGCCTTACGATTCGTGCTCGTCAGTTGGGCCTCACCTGCCTAATGAGCTATGCTCATTTGTTTGGCGGTTGCGTGGCCTCATAAGCCATGCTTGTCAGTTGGGCCTTGTCTATCTGATAAGTTGTGCTCATTTGTTAGGCGATTGCGTGGCCTCAGGAGTCGTGCTCGTCAGTTGGGCCTTATCTGCCTAACAAAATGTGCTCATTTATGAAGCTGTCAGTCTGATCGCTTTCAAAGTGATATTGTAGTCTTGTAGCAACGTCTGTCGTCCTGCAAAAGTGTAATAAGTGCACGTCCAATCGGCCATACCTTAGGAAGTTGTGAATTCTTGGAATTAGCACCATGTCAGCACATGTACGAGGATTTTTCATATCTTTTCCCTCAAGACGCACACCCTGGTTTTGCACTCCCGCCTCCTCGAGATGCCAGCTTCCTTAGGGATCCGTGTAGGCTTTTCTCTATAAAGGCGTGGGCTCCTTCATTCGCTTCTCAGCTTACCCAAAGGGTTCCTTCTTTCCTCTAGGTACACTCTCCTTTTGCCCTTTCCTTGGTTGTTTACTTTTTTTTTCTCCGCTTTTTGTGTGGCATTGTATGTTTGTCTTGTTCTTCATGTTCTTCATGTTCTTCATTGTTCTTATTAAAAGTTTGGCTTTTTAATCTGTTTTTGCACAGTGTCTATCGTGTTTTTATGCAAAGTCTATCCGTTTGATCCTCTTTGGTACAGTGTCTTCCTTATTTTTGTAGGAAGCTTGTAACAACACGGGATTTTGCACAGGGTCTCGTTGACGAATACAAGGGATTCATCGATGAGCGCATAAGGGACCTCGTCAACGAAGCCACATCTCGTTGACAAGAAAATACTGAGAGAGGTTTTGGGGTAGCCTAAAATTCGTTCACGAGGGAGGAAATTCGTCAACAAAATTATTGAAGAACTCATCGATGTGGTGACGTGTCTCGTCGACGAATCTAGCCCTATAAATAGTGAAAAACTTGAATTTTTATCTAGTTTCAGTGCTTCTCTCTCTCTCTCTCTTCTCTCCCTCATACGGTCTCTCTCACCTCTCACTTCGTGTTTGGGCTCATTTCTTGCTAGATCAAAGATCTGAGGCTACCACGATGCTCCTGGCGAATTTCTTTGCAAGTCTGCCGGAGCTAATCGTTGGAAAAGTTGGTTTGGATTTCGTCCCAATCCCAGGGTAAGGCATTTTATTCAATATTTGTCTTTCCCTCAGTTATAAGAAATGTTGTAGGCAAGAAAATACTGATATTTTTGACTCACTCAAAAAATGAGCAGCTCGGAAGCTATCCCAAGTATAGGAGTTCTGTCGTGTAATATTAAGCCCAAGGGCTAGATCATCTCCTCAGGGAATGCGTTTTAATCTCAACTCTCACGTTCTCCCAATCGTAAATAAAAATGTACTGAACTCAGTTCAGATTCGGGTTTTCAAGATTGTGGAGACTTAAATGAAAACACAAATTAAAGTCCTAAAACTATCACGCACGGAATTAAATAACAATAATGAAAACCCTAGTCTACTTAAGGAAACACTAGATCATACTAACTAAAAATGGAAACTTTAAACATGGAATTAAAATAACAATAATGAAAACTCTAGTCTACTTAAGGAAACACTGGGACACGCGTTAATTAAAAATGGCAACCTAGAACATGGAATTAAAAACACACAATGGAAACTAAACTAGACACATACTAAAAAAAAACCGAACCTACTAAAAATCGAACCTTTAGCACAATTAAGAGATCAAATCAAGACTCACAATTTAAATGCAAACATGAATTCAACAGAAATTTAAAAAACGTAAACAATAACGGAACACAATAAAAACACAACCTTTACTAATTATAGACCCTAACTAAATCGAATTTCGACAAAAAAAATATCTGAATTTAATTAAGAATGCTAAATTAAAATAACTATCAATTAGATAAACAAAGAGATTAATTTAACAATAATGAAATACCCAACATTACTCAACTTAAACAAAAAGAAAGAAAACTCGAATAACATTAAAAAAAAAAAACTAAACTTTCTTCGATATTCCAAGATTCAAAGAAAAGTAAATAAAAGAAATAAAGAAAGGAAAACAGAGAGAGAGAGAGAGAGAGAGAGAGAGAGAGAGAGAGAAACAAATCCACGGAGCCGTAGCAGCAGTTGCGGCTGTGTGTGGGTTGGTTCGCGGCTATGGCATGGAGCAAGGAACAGCGGGAGAGTGGCTCACGGATCTGCTGGTGCTGTTGGCGGCCGCTGGAGAGAGCAACAAAGTGCAACAGGAGCTTTTTGTGCTGCGGCAACAATGGGCAAAAGAGGTTTGAGCGAGAGAGAGAGAGAGACGGATAAAGGGAAGGAGAATAGAGAATAGAGAAAAGAGAAAGAGAGCAAAACAGAATTTAAAAGAACAAAAAAAAAACAAACTAAAGAAGAAGAAGAAGAAGAAGAAGCAGGAGAAGAAGAAGGAGAAGAGGAGAATGGGGAAGAGGAGAATGGGGAGCCCTGGGGGCTGCCTACACAGGAAAAGGAAGAGAAGGGTTAAATAGGATAGGGGGGAAAGCCCTACACCCGGATAGGAGACCCAACCCGGCAACTTGACCCAATTGGAGTTGACCCGAATTGCTATATTTTTTCATTTTTTTCATTCTCTATTTATTGCAAATCTGACTCTTCTGGAGCCCGTATCTCATAAAACTCAAAACATGAAAGTTTTAGATAATCATTTTCTCTTTCTCTAGAAATTTGAATCGTCTCGATCGGAGCTCAGACGGAAAAGTTATACATGAAATACAAATAGGTATTGGTTTTGGTTCCCGGGAATTTTCCTGCGACAAAAAATTACCAAAACTTCATAAATAGTGCAATAAAGTTCAAGAATGATGATTTTGGCACTTTATTAAAATATTGGACAATTTTGGACATTTAATTAAAAATATAAACCGTAAAGCCCAGGTTAAACGTCCAATTACGCAGTTTTGACGGGTAATCACACCCCCCAACTAACGTTTTGCTAGTCTCTAGCAAATGACGTGAATGAATTTCAGGGCGGTGCCTACAACTATAAACTCCAATAATCATGAAATCAATGCACATGTGACAATATTATACCACTTCACATACAGGAACATAACTGAGTTTCACACAAGCTCATATTCAGTCTCCAAAGCACGTCACTCATGCAAGTTTCATCGTTTATATGTGATTTGAGAGTAGTGTACTCACATAAAGTTAATCAGTGGCACATTCAGAGTTAATGCAATCATATAAGTTCGAGTATAAACAGGTAAACTCTCGAGGTGTGTGTGATGTGTGTGACTCAGTACACCTAGGACACCAGTGGACACCTATAGAACGATCGCTTTGACTGAGCCTAACTGGTATACCCTCAAGAACACTCAAAGAAAATGGGTTCACTCATCATATGTGAGGAGGAGTGTCGCGATCAAACATCCCATATATTAAAAGGAACAACGCTAAGTATATGGAATGGACTAGTCTGGAAAGGATCTAGCCTATCTATGAGATGTCGGGTCCTTCACCCTAGCATCTTCTCACCTACTCGCCATATCCAACTGAGACCACCCTAGATCAACTCATTCACAAACTTGTCGTGAATGCATCTGAGGCATTAATTAGTTGAAGAATCTTCATACGTGGAAAATATGTGTCATCCTTGACTTTTTGTGATATGTATTTAGACCGGCACTGACATTTCATTTCATGCGCATGTGTATTTCTTGTTCTTTCTTCTACTCATTCTTCATTTTTTTGTCTTTTCTTGATCAATTAGGACAATCATAACACTTCTTTTGTAATCTTCATACCATCAATGGGAATTGAGCTCGAATAGGAGTTCATGAACTAAGTCTATCTCTAGGGGTGGCTCAGCCTTCACATTTTGAGTAGGCTACAAGACCTAGGTTTCTATCTCCCCACTAGGTGTCACCTCTAGGCTAGCAAATCAAAAATAAAGACCAGTGTACAAGGAATCATCCAGAAAAAGAGAATTGAGTTCTATGAACTCTGATTTGATGTTAATGCTCAAAAGGACGATAAATAGCTCAAGGATATCTCATCATAGTCGCCACGGGTGCTCTCTCAGTGCTCACAGGAAACCCTAAGTGCAATGAATCACGTGAATGTGTTTATTCAGCATCGTGAGATACCGTGTAAATACAGGAAATTATATAGTCAACTAACATGAATGTACTACCAATCGATTCTTCATGGAGTCATAACGTCATATAAAGAGAAACTATGCATGATTGACTCAAGTGTGTCATTCTTAAGTTATACGCAAGTATGTGAAAGGTATACACAGTGTTAAGCATAGCACAATGTAATGTAATTCCTCAGTGCTCCTCCTTTCTTTCTTTCTTTCTTTTTGATTTTTTTGATTTTTTTGATTTTTTTGTTTTTTTTTATATGAAACCTGGTACATGTATGTGCACAGTATCACATGCAAATGCTCATCCCCCCCAACTTACATGGAACATTGTCCTCAATGTGAAAGCATAAGGGAAATAGAAAGGACTGTGCACGGGAAAAGTAAAGTTACCTGAGTGGCAAAATAACAAAAATCGAACTACGAGAAAATGGTCCTGAAAACTAACGAGAAATAAAATAAGATAAAATAAAAGGAAAATAAGGGAAAGAAAAACATCACAATTGTCTTGGCGAAGGCTTAGGAGGAATTTCGTCTGGTGGCCGCAGGTCTATAAATTGCATCGGTGGGTCTCCAAATTTGAGCCGCCACAGTGGATCAGTCTTCATACCTGCACGAAAATCAACCTCAGATAAATTAATGCGTGTCAAAATACCAAACAATTTGTGTGCAGGTTGACCCTCTTGTGTGGACAAGAAAGGATCTTTATTCAACATTATGTCTAGGAAATGTGCTTCTTTATGAACTAACGTGTGATGTGAAGTTATTGGAGCAATTACCTGTAGTTCTTCAGAAGCATTAACATTAAAGGTTTTACCTGGTTCCTTGAAAATTATATGCTCACCAGACTGGTCACCCTCTTTATCGGGTGTACATATCATCATACCACTACAAGAATTTGTCTCCACATTAGGCTCCTTAACATCTGATTCAGGTGGGAGTGACGGTTTCATGATTTCTGAGCTCGGAGTATGAGGTACCACAGGTTGGTACTCCGTATGAGTATTAGTCTCCTCATCAACTAAATGCTCCGCTTTTGGGCTTGTTTCCTCTGATTTTTCTTTGAATTCATCTATTTCATCCGTAACTTCCGGTGCTGGGACAACTGTTTGCCCGGCAATGAGCATTTCAGATTGGGGATCGTCTTTCTCGCTACTGAAGGTGATGGTGGCCTCTATTGTCTCAAGAGAAATATCATGTATTTGTTGTTGCGGTTGCTGGTACTCTTGAGAACTAGGCTGAGGTTCCACGAGTGATTCCTCTTGTTCTAAGATGTCCAACTGCGTGCTTATCGCATTAATGGTATCCTGCAATTCATTATTATGATCGACTTGAGTTTGCATGAATTGTTGGAGCATGTTCGCCATCTGTGTTATGCTATCCTCAAAAAGGTCTGACGACGTACAACTCGAAGAGATCTGTTGTGGCTGATATTGAGGCGGAGGGTTGTTTGGGCATTTTGGTGGTTCATATGCATCACCACCACTAATTGTGCTGATAGGGTGTGCAGTCATGGGTGCCTGAGTGCATCATGTGTTCCACTGTGGGACATTGTCAGCTAAGTAATCAAAGAATGATAATACCTAATCTAGATCCTTGCTGACGGGCTCTTCATTAGACATAGTCTGGACAAAACACTTGCAATCAGGAGTAAGAGCAATATAAAAACAATCAGCTAACCTCCATGAGTCGAACCCGTGATGTGGACAAGTGTTTAGTAGATCCTTGAATCGCTCCCAGCAAGCCCGAAATGTCTCGTCATCCTGCTGCACAAAATTAAGAATCTGTTCCTGCAAAAATTGAGTTCTCTGTGAGGGACAAAATGCATGCAGGAATTCACGCTCCATATCAACCCAATTAATGATAGAATGAGGTCTCATAGAATGAAACCAAATTAGTGCCCTATCCTGCAAAGTAGCAAGAAATAAATTTAGTCTAATAGATTCGTCAATTCTAGCATGAGAGAAAAACATGTTGCAGGTTAACTCAAACTCTACTAGGTGCTGATAAGGGCACTCAGATTCCGACCCGCAGAACTCGGGTAGCAATGACGTCCTCCCGCGCTGCATCATGAAATTAAGCTCGTCATAAGGCAAAATAGTGGAAGAGGATGCAGTGGGATATTCAAGCTGCAAAAAGTCCATTATCGTGCACAGTGCAGGTGTAGCCATTTTGCAAAACTCAAAATTTTTTCCTGTTTTTGTTTTCTATTTTTTTTTTCATAAAACTAACAAAAATGACGGGAAAAACGCAAAATTGAGACTAAGAACGACATTCCTCGGCAACAGCGCCAAAAACTTGACTCACTCAAAAAATGAGCAGCTTGGAAGCTATCCCAAGTATAGGAGTTCTGTCATGCAATATTAAGCCCAAGGGCTAGATCGTCTCCTCAGGGAATGCGTTTTAATCTCAACTCTCACGTTCTCCCAATCGTAAATAAAAATGTACTGAACTCAGTTCAGATTCGGGTTTTCAAGATTGTGGAGACTTAAATGAAAACACAAATTAAAGTCCTAAAACTATCACGCACGGAATTAAATAACAATAATGAAAACCCTAGTCTACTTAAGGAAACACTAGATCATACTAACTAAAAATGGAAACTTTAAACATGGAATTAAAATAACAATAATGAAAACTCTAGTCTACTTAAGGAAACACTGGGACACGCGTTAATTAAAAATGGCAACCTAGAACATGGAATTAAAAACACACAATGGAAACTAAACTAGACACATACTAAAAAAAAACCGAACCTACTAAAAGTCGAACCTTTAGCACAATTAAGAGATCAAATCAAGACTCACAATTTAAATGCAAACATGAATTCAACAGAAATTTAAAAAACGTAAACAATAACGGAACACAATAAAAACACAACCTTTACTAATTATAGACCCTAACTAAATCGAATTTCGACAAAAAAAATATCTGAATTTAATTAAGAATGCTAAATTAAAATAACTATCAATTAGATAAACAAAGAGATTAATTTAACAATAATGAAATACCCAACATTACTCAACTTAAACAAAAAGAAAGAAAACTCCAATAACATTAAAAAAAAAAAATTAAACTTTCTTCGATATTCCAAGATTCAAAGAAAAGTAAATAAAAGAAAGAAAGAAAGGAAGAGAGAGAGAGAGAGAGAGAGAGAGAGAGAGAGAGAAACAAATCCACGGAGCCGTGGCAGTAGCTGCGGCTGTGTGTGGGTTGGTTTGCGGCTGTGGCATGGAGCAAGGAATAGCGGGAGAGTGGCTCACAGATCTGCTGGTGCTGTTGGCAGCCGCTGGAGAGAGCAATAAAGTGCAGCAGGAGCTTTTTGTACTGCGGCAACAATGGGCAAAAGAGGTTTGAGCAAGAGAGAGAGGGATAAAGGGAAGGAGAACATAGAATAGAGAAAAGAGAAAGAGAGCAAAGTAGAATTTAAAAGAATAAAAAAAATAAAAACTAACTAAAGAAGAAGAAGAAGAAGAAGAAGAAGAAGAAGAAGAAGAAGAAGAAGAAGAAGAAGAAGAAGCAGGAGAAGAAGAAGGAGAAGAGGAGAATGGGGAAGAGGAGAATGGGGAGCCCTGGGGGCTGCCTACACAGGAAAAGGAAGAGAAGGGTTAAATAGGATAGGGGGGAAAGCCCTAGACCCGGATAGGAGACCCAACCTGGCAACTTGACCCAATTGGAGTTGACCCGAATTGCTATATTTTTTCATTTTTTTCATTCTCTATTTATCGCAAATCTGACTCTTCTAGAGCCCGTATCTCACAAAACTCAAAACATGAAAGTTGTAGATAATCCTTTCCTCTTTCTTTAAAAATTTGAATCGTCTCGATCGGAGCTCATAGGGAAAAGTTATATATGAAATACAAACAGGTGTCGGTTTTAGTTCCCGGGAATTTTCCTGCGACAAAAAATTACCAAAACTTCATAAATAGTGCAATAAAGTTCAAGAATGATGATTTTGGCACTTTATTAAAATATTGGACAATTTTAGATATTTAATTAAAAATATAAACCGTAAAACCCAGGTTAAACGTCCAATTACGCAGTTTTGACGCGTAATCAATTTTGTTCTAGGGGATTTTGTTTTCAGGATGTTAAGTTAGGAACCCTACGGGTATAGAGCCAGAATTTTATAAGGGCTTTTCAAAGTTAAGGTAAGGGAAATATGTTATACTAGAAGTTTTGAGAATGATAACAAAGATTTCATCGACATATATATATATATATATATATATATATATCAATTTATTATACAATTTTTACAGAATATGAGTTTAAATGCTTGTGTGGCCTGAGTAGATTTTCTGTAGACTCTAGAATGCAGTGGAAAACAATACCAAAATATAGGAAAAAGATTTGATATTTTGTTCTATGATTTGGATGCAGGATTTCGTGATTGTTTCTATGTTTTCCCTGGGGTGACGATTTCAGGAAAACCATAGTAAACTATCGAAGAGTCATGTGTTTGGGTTGCGGGAGAGGATTTTGGGGTTAGAATCAGGAGGAATAGTTCATAAAGGATTTGGAGTTTTAGTTGAATAAGTTGGGTTTGTAGGAAAATAGAATTTTGAAATGGTGTTCTATGTGTTTGCAGGATGGACTCAGGAGGCAATAGTGCTCACGTCAATAGGGATGATGGTGCTGGTCCTTCTGGCACAGAAGGCGAGGATTCAGATGCTGTGCTACGTAGCGTGGCTTAGCAAGTTATGGCTGAGATAGCGGGGAGCTCTAGAGAGTAAGGAAGTCCATCCTCAGCTTAGGGATGTACCATAGAGGAATTTATGAAGATGAATTCGCCAGCTTTTTCTGGAGTGACTGACCCTGCAGTTGCGGAGAACTGGGTGCAGGAGGTAGAGAAGATTCTGACAATACTTCATTACACTGACGAGCAAAGAGTTATGTATGCTACATATAGGGTGGCGGGGGAGGCCGAGAGATGGTGGTCAGCCACCAGGTTGTTGGAGGAGCAGAGGGCGATACTAGTGCAGATGACCTGGGCCCGATTCAGGGGCATGTTCTTTGATAGATATTATCCTACTTCAATCAGAGTTAATCGAGTACAGGAGTTTCTCAGTCTGTCCTAGGGGTCGTTGACTGTCTCGCAGTATGCGGTAAAATTTATTGAGCTCTCTCGTTTTTGCCCATATATTGTCCCCGATGAAGTGAAAAAGGCTAGAATGTTCGAGAGGAACCTGAGACAAGATATTTACAGACAGGTGGCGGTACTGAGGATTCAGGATTTTGCAGAATTGGTTGACAGGGCCACTATAGCGGAGGAGAGTCTATCTAGAGAGATGGAGACACAGAGTCATAAGAAGAGGACTACGCCCTTGAGTTTTCAGGTGGGTCCCAGCCGAGGCCCTTGGAGAGGAGGTAGATTTGGCGGAGGCTAGAGACAGATGGCAGAGCATAGGGGATTTCAGGGCAGACAGCTTAATGCCATTTGTCCTAGATGCAAACGGAGACATCCTGGTAAGTGCCGACTGGGGGAAAATGTTTGTTATCGATGCGGGAGACCCGGTCATATGGGTCAATCATGTCAGATGTCATCGAATTATGCACAGGCTCCCAGACCATTTCGAGGTGGATATCAAGCGCCCCGCGGTGGTCAACAGAGGAACACTGGGCCGGCGAGGCTCTATGCATTGACATCGGGAGTCGCTGATACAGCTGGAGACGTGGTCACAGGTACTCTTACTGCTTTATCATATAAAATGGATATTTTGTTTGATACAGGTGCCACCCACTCTTTTATATTGGCTGGATACGTGAAGATAGCTGGAATAGAAACACAACCATTAGATATAGAATTGTGTGTGGGTATGCCGATGGGATCTGTGGTTAGATACTGGAGGGTACTTCAGAATTTTCCAATAAGTATTCAGGAGAGAGTACTTTTATCCGATCTTGTGGTCTTAGATATGCAGGGATTTGATGTGATACTGGGTATGGATTGGTTAGCTATTTATCACGCTAGTATTGATTGCCATCAGAAAGAAGTAATTTTTAGACCCCTGGGTGAGCTAGAATTTAGATTTACGAGTTCAAGCGTGCGTGCCTCGCCACAACTAGTGTCAGCTATTCAGGTGAGGAGACTGCTACATGATGGTTGCCAGGGGTATGTCGCATACATAAAAGAATTGCCAAAAGAAGAATTGGGACAAGCTGACCTACCAGTAGTGCGAGAATTTCCAGATGTATTTCTAGAAGAATCACCTGGTTTGTCACTGGATCATGAGATTAAGTTCACTGTAACTTGTTGCCAGGATCTGCACCAGTATCCAAAGCACCGTACTGTATGGCTCCAATCGAGTTGAAAGAACTGAAAGATCAGTTACAGATATTACTAGATAAGGGTTTTATCAGGCCCAGTGTGTCGCCTTGGGGAGCGCCAGTTCTGTTCGTGAAAAAGAAAGATGGAACCATGAGATTGTGCATCAATTATAGAGAGATAAATAAATTGACAGTCAAGAATAAATATCCTCTCCCTAGGATCGATGATTTATTTGATCAGCTCCAGAGGACCCAGGTTTACTCTAAGATTGATCTGCGGTCAGGTTACCACCAGGTAAAAGTTAAAGCAAAAGACATTCTGAAGACCGCATTTCGTACCAGGTATAGGCATTATGAGTTTTTAGTGATGCCATTTGGGTTGACTAATGCACCAGAAGTATTCATGGATTTGATGAATTGGATGTTCCACCAGTATTTAGACCAGTTTGTGGTTGTGTTTATTGATGATATACTGGTCTACTCGAGGAGTTTTGAGGAGCACGAGCATCATTTGAGGCTGGTGTTGCAGGCGTTAAGGGAAAGGAAATTATATGCAAAATTCAAGAAATGTGAGTTTTGGTTAAGGCAGGTTACTTTTCTCGGCCATGTGATCTCAGAAGCAGGAGTATCAGTTGATCCGAGTAAAATAGAGGTAGTGGTGAGTTGGGAAAGGCCGGGAAATGTTAAGGAAGTTAGGAGTTTTCTAGGATTAGCAGGTTATTATCGACGCTTTGTGGATGGTTTCTCCAGGTTATCAGGTCCATTAACACAACTTGCGAGGAAATATGTAAAATTTGAATGGGCTGATGACTGTGAGCAGAGTTTTCAAGAGCTAAAGCAGCGGTTAATTTCAGCTCCAGTACTGGCTATTCCATCAGGGGAGGACAGTTTTGTAATATACAGCGATGCCTCTTTGAAGGGTCTTGGATACATGTTGATGCAACACGGCAGGGTTATTGCATATGCGTCTAGGCAACTTAAAGAATATGAGAAGAATTATCTTGTCCATGATTTAGAGCTTGCTGCAGTGGTGTATGCTCTCAAGATCTGGAGGCATTATATTTATGGTGGAAAGTGCGAGATTTTCATGGATCATAACAAGTTTTAAATATTTCTTTACTCAGAAAGAGTTGAATATGAGGCAAAGAAGGTGGCTAGAACTTATTAAAGACTATGATTGCACGATTAGTTACCGCCCAAGAAAAGCAAATGTAGTGGCAGATGCTCTGAGCAGGAAATCAGGGGGACCCGTACTGGCAGCTATGGAGATTCAACACTCAATTATGGTAGATTTGGAGAGGCTCAGTATAGAATTGGTGGAGAAGAGTCCTCAGGCAGTTATTGCCAGTCTAGTAATTCAGCCTACTATACAAGAGGATTAAAGCAGCTTAGGGCGATGATGTAGAGTTGGCGGCAGTGATGGCTAGAGTACGTGATCATCACGGTGAGGATTTTAGCATATCAGATGATGGAGCTTTGCGATTCCGTACTGGGCTATGTGTTCCTGTAGATAATGAGATCAAGAGAACTATACTGGAGGAGGCTCAAAGATCCCTATACACGGTCCATTCCGGTAGTACTAAAATGTATAGGGACCTATGAGAGTGTTTCTGGTGGAGTGGAATGAAGAGGGAGATAGTCGTGTTTGTTCAGCAATGCTTGACGTGTCAATAGGTTAAAGCTAAGCACCAGAGATCGGCAAGACAGTTGCAGCCATTGTTCATTCCAGAATGGAAATGGTACCACGTTTTGATGGACTTCGTTACGGGGTTACCACCAGTATGACAGGGACTGAATGCGATTTGGGTGGTTGTAGATCGTCTAACGAAGACCGCTCATTTCATCCCTATTAAAATCGGTTATTTCATGGATAGATTGGTAAAGATATATGTTCAGGAGATAGTTCGTGTTCATGGAGTACTAGTATCCATAGTCTCTGACTGACATCCTCGGTTTATTTCACGATTCTGGAAAAGTTTTCAGGAGGCTATGGGTACGCAGTTAGCTTTTAGCACTGCTTTCCATCCCCAGAAAGATGGTCACACAGAGAGAACAATTCAAACATTAGAGGATATGCTTCGAGCTTGTGTGCTTGATTGTGGGGGTAGTTGGATTCAGTTTATGTCGTTAGTTGAGTTTGCTTACAATAATAGCTATCAGGCTAGCATTGGCATGGCACCTTACGAGGCGTTATATGGTAGGAGATGTCGTTCTCCTATTTTCTGGGATGAAGTAGGTGAAAGGCGAGTTTTGGGTCCCGAGATAATACAACAGGCGTCCGACAAAGTCAGATTAATTAGAGAAAGAATCAGTATAGCACAGAGTCCGCAGAAAAGCTATATAGACACTCACCGCCGAGAGTTGGAATTTGATATGGGAGATCAAGTATTTTTTAAGATAGCTCCTCTAAAAAGAGTTATGAGGTTTGGAAAGAAGGGCAAGTTGAGCCCTAGGTATATTGGCCCTTTTGAGATACTTGAGAGAATAGGGTCATTTGCATATAGGCTAGCTTTGCCGCCAGCTTTGGCTAGAATTCATGACGTGTTTCATGTTGCCATGTTAAGGAAATCTGTCCCAGACCCATCCCACATAATTAGTTATGCAGAGATAGAGGTGAAAGATTCATTAGTATATGAAGAAGTACCAGTATAGATTTTGGATAGAAAGGTTCAGACTTTACGCACTAAAGAAATACAGTTAGTTAAAGTTTTGTGGAGAAATCACGCTATAGAGGAAGCCTCTTGGGAACTTGAGGAGCAGATTACACAGAGATACCCACAGTTGTTCCAAGAGGTATAGAAGTACTCAGGTAAAGTATAATAGTTAGATAAGTTTCTCTTGCAAGTACATGTATTGATTTTAGTTAGTAGATAGTTTTAGTTTTATATATATAATCTCTCGAGACATAAATGTAACCACGGTATTCCTCCGCCACAAGTGAAGGTAGGTAATAAAATAAGTAGACATTTTTCCTATATGGAATGATGGAGTGTATAGATGGAAATACAGATAGTAAATTTCAAGGATGAAATTTTATAAGGAGGGGAGAATGTAACAACCCGAGATTTTGCATAGGGTCTCGTCGACGAATACAGGGGATTCTTCGACAAGTGCATAAGGGACCTCGTCGACGAAGCCATGTCTCATCGACGAGAAAATACCGAGAGAAGTTTTGGGGCAACCTGAAATTCGTCGACGAGGGAGGAAATTCGTCGATGAAATTATTGAAGAACTCGTCAATGAGGTGACGTGTCTCGTCGACGAATCTGGCCTTATAAATAGTGAAAAACTCAAATTTTTATCTAGTTTCAGTGTTTCTCTCTCTCTCTCTCTCTCTCCTCTCTCCCTCATACAGTCTCTCTCACCTCTCTCTTCGTTTCCGGGCTCGTTTCTCGCCAGATCGAAGATTTGAGGCTACCACGACGCTCCTAGCAAAGTTCTTTGCAAGTCTGCCAGAGCTGATCGTTGGAAAAGTTGGTTTGGATTTCGTCCCAATCTCAGGGTAAGGCATTTTATTCAGTATTTTCCTTTCCTTCAGTTATAAGAAATGTTGTAGGTAAGAAAATACTGATATTTTGTTTTGGGGAATTTTGTTTTCAGGATGTTGAGCTAGGAACCCTGCGGGTATAGAGCCAGAATTTTATAGGGGTTTTTCAAAATTAAGGTAAGAAAAATATGCTATGCTAGAAGTTTTGAGAATGATAACAGAGATTTCATAGACACACACACACACACACACATACATACATACATATATATATATATATATCAATTTATTATACAGTTTTTACAGAATATGAGTTTAAATGCTCGTGTGGCCTGAGTAGATTTTCATGTGATGAAAAACTTATATAGCTTTTACAGTACATCATACTATATTGAAAACACAGATATAGACAGTGTATACAGTTTATATAGTTTTTCCTAATATATGGAGTTATATAGAATATATAGATATAGTTATATATTCACAGAAATTATACAGATATATATATATATATATATACGTACATATACATGTATACAGTTTTACTCAGATCAGTATATTTTACAGTTTTAATACAGAACAGTATATAGAGTGTTTATAGCATGCCATGTTTCCTATTACAATAACATACAGAGTATATAGAAAGAGTATATAGACAGAGTATACGGACAAATATACAGAGATAGCATCAAGATGCTATAGATACAGTATACAGAGATTACAATATTTACAGTACAGAAAGATAGCGTTATGGTAATTTTGGAAACATGATGAAAATAGTAAAAGGGTATATATGTATGTATGTATATATATATATATATATATATATATATATATATATATAGTATCAGATCCCTGTTGAAAGATTACAAACAAATACAGTACAGATATAGAATATAGAGCACGGTACCGTTGCTATATACAGATAAAGTGCAACCACATATCTCAGATAGTGTGTGGGTACCGTCAGCCGTGCTCGGAGAGTATGCAGCTCCCCAGTTCATTGGGTGGAGGGGGCCAGTTTGACGAGTTAGTAGCCAGTCCCGAGCCTAGGAGTGGATGCAGTTTGGCCGGATTGAGGTAGTGTAAAGTATATTGACTTATCTGGAGGGCCGACCAGATGAAGTCCCGCCTACGGGCCGCACAACCCTGTCATGAGGGGTCAAATCATTACATACAGAGTCCCAGGGATAAGCACAGTTATGTATATATATACAGCTTTACAATATATGATGAGTATAATATGATATTATCAGTATGAAAAGTAGAAAATACAGATGATACAGTTATATTTTAAATTTTGAAAAGAAAGATATGCTTTACAGATTATTTATTGCATTATAGTTGAGTTGTTATTTAAAAAGTATTCTTAACTTAATTGTCGCACACTAGTAATAGCATATTTCCACTTACTAAGCGTCGACTCACCCCATTACTTTATCATTTTTCAGGTAAGCCAGTTAAGTGAGCAAATCAGGCTCGCGGATAGAGAGTATTTAGATTACCCTGATTATAGGGTGAGTTTTAGATAAAGTTTTGTATTTTTAGAAAAATGATGCTGGAGGGGTTATTTTGTATGGCCATGGTTGATATATACTAGATTCTGGTATTGTATAATATTTATATATAGATGTGGTTATGTGATTTTTGTTCTGTTGCTTAGGTATGGATATATATATATATAGATTTTTTTAAAAAAAAATAAGAATTTTGAGGTTGTTACGAAGCTCACATGTTTGATCCGTTTGCATAAATTGTTTGTTTCATTTGCTCCGCATTTTCATTTTGTGATGGAGTCTTCATCACACCCAACGAGGGCTCCGGTCACAGTAAGGAGCACTCGGTGTGATTTGTCCTCCTCAGATATACAAAATGTTCTGTACTTTTTTGCTATTCCCTCAAATATTAGTGTTAGGTTGCCAAGCAGCTAGGAGTCGACCCTTGATCCTGGCCCCAATGAGCTCTGTTTGTATACAGACTACTTGAACTTAGGTCTTAGAATTCCTTTCCCTTCTTTCATTTCTAATGTATTACATTTTTACCGCATAGCCCCCTTATAGATGGTTCCGAGCTCCTACTTAACTCTGGCATGCTTTGCCATTCTCCTGCTTAAACAAGGTCATCAGCCCACGGTGCCTCTTTTTCGAAGTTGCTTCAAAATAAGAACGTACTTTGTGGAGAAGGAACTGTACTACTTCAACTCTTTGACCGACTATAAACTCTTTACTCTGAGTAGCTCTTCCATACACAATTGGAAGTCCTAGTATTTCTTTGTAACCGAGGAGTTGAATTATACTGGCTCTCATGTTTGGTCTGCTCCTCTTGATGGTGACGTTCTTTTCACTTTATTTATTTATTACGTATGCAAAGGCTGCGTGTAGGTACCTACTACTTACCTGTTTCTTCCTTTTCTTCTAACTTGAGTGCATCATATACATCCGACGCTCTCTTCTAGCGAGCATGCCATCCTAAAAGATCTCGAGCCCTTGGTCAACAGGTGATAGTCCCTCACGAGGAGCTGCTCAAGGAGAGAGTCCTTGTGCAGTAGGGGATCAGCCTCATTTCTCTAAGTCTTATCTTGCCTTTGATCTCATAATGTAGATGTTTCTGTTGCTCTTGGCATTCTTACCTCCTCTTCTACCTTTACAAATATGGATTTTAATAAGTATGAATCTTGATATTAGGAATAGCTTCCCAAGAGGGGGGGTGAATTGGCTTTTAAAAATTTCTTTTAATTCCTTTTGAGATACCTTAAACTTCCTTTATTTCTTTTAACCAATTCATGACTTGTTTGTTTAATTCTTTAATCAATCGAGAACTTAGTTCCTTTATCCAATCAATAACACAATTAAATAACCAATCAATTAAACAATATCTTCAAGCCAAACAATCAATCTATTTGCCAAGTACAAGTTAAACAACAAACAACCAAACCAAGATATAAATATTCAGCACTTTGGTAATATAACAACTCAAGATGGTTGTTTGTTTATACTTGCCAAATTTGAACCAAGCCTTGTAGTGAATGAAAATTTATGCTTGCTGATGTAAAGCCCTGTATAGATGAATCAAATCACTCTTTCCAAATATTTAGAACTTAAATAAACTCTTGGTAAATTTATCTTTGGGATGTTAACCAAGTAACGTACTCCCGTAAGGTTTCTACAAGATATGGTGTAACCAACGTACTCCCTTTCAGTTTCCGCAACCCAAATCAAAATTAAACCTTAAGTTTGTTTGACTTCCAAATATATGTAGTTTATATGATTTTCAAATTTAAACCATCCACACAATTTAAATATGCTGAAAATAAAGAGTAAGGGAAAGAGAGAATGAGACGGAGATTTTTACGAGGTTCAGCTTATACCCAGCCTACGTCCTCGCCTTTGGCAAACCACCAAAGGATTCACTATTTCAGTTCCGTTGATGGGTGGAACAATACCGATTACAACACTCCTTGGTTAAGGCTAGAACCCGCCTTCTTCAAACGATATCCCCTCGTTCGGTCACTCCTTACATAGGCTAGAGCCCGCCTCTCTAAGCAATATTTCCTTGCTTAGCCAGCGATCCAAACAACCCTTGGAACGTCAAAGAACTATAAGAAACACAAGATAAGATCTTCGTACAAGTATACTCTCTCAAAGAGCAAGTTAGTACAATTTCAGCACTATATACTTTGAATGTAAAATATCAATATGAAATACAATGAAGCTCAAGTGTAGAATTCACTGATATCCTTCTTAGAAGAGGATTAGAAGTAGGAACTCAGAGAAAGAAGGATCAGCACTTCAAAATTCTCAGCAAAATAATTTTTCAATGAGTGAACAAGGGAGCTGTGAAGAACAAGAATACTTTCAGCTTTACAAGCAGATTTTTCAATTCTTGGATGTATTTTGATTTGCAAAAACATGTATTTATAGGCTTTCAAACTTGTTTCCATGTTACAAAAGTTTCCTTTGAGAGTTTCCCAAAACTTTAGAAAGTTTAGAGCTCAAACAGTTATATTTTAAAAACAAGAGTTTTAAAATTTTTGCCCGTTGAACAGTGTTCAGTCATCTAAAGTGTCGAGGTCAGTCAACTGAAGTTTCTTAACCCCTTAAAAAAAATAGAATTGGATACAAGGTCAGTTGACTGAAATCAGGGTTCAGTCATTTGATGTCGCAGGTTCAGTCAACTAAAGTTGCAAGTTCAGTCGTTTGAACTTGCTGCTGTAACTCTCTGCCTATTCTATCTTGTTCTTTTGTCAGCAGTGACCCCGCTTCAATTCTTTGGCTATATCTTTTTATTTATAACTCCAAATTAGGTGTTATTAGTGTCAAATGAAAGATAATAGAAAATCCTACAACTTTCATGTTGAATACTTTTCAAAATAATGAGTTTTTGATAGTGAAAAATGCACCTTAATGTGACTATATAAAAACTGACAGCAAATAGAAAAACCCTTTTTGGTGCTTTTTATTCCAAAAATGATTCTAACCCTTTTAAAATAATTTTTAGCCTTAAAAATATTTTCTAGGTATTTTAAAAAGTATCTAGGTCTAAGTTAACCTAAGAGCTTCAAAATATTTCAAATGATATTTTTAAACATTAAAAGTACTTACATGAAAACTTCTAAAACTTTTCTCATTCTTAAGTCTTCATGTTTTGTTTCTTCAAGCTTCCATCTTTTCTTCAAGCTTTCATATTCTTTGAGCTTTACCACTTTGCATTTCTTTGGATCTTTTAATATTCCTTGGCTTTCAACAACTCATTCATGTCTTCATATTCTTCAAGGTTTAATATATCATCTTTAAATCCATGCTTGGACTCTTTTAAACTTCATTTGATCCTCTTAAGCACTTTGACCTTTGCTTTCTCATATATGAGCCCTGAAATATCATTACTCACATAAATACATTAAATTTCACTTGTTTGTTAGCATCAAAACAAGATAACAAGGTTTTAAGCCTTGTAAGGCCAACAAATCTCTCATGGGAGAAGCTAAAAAACAAAGAGTGAGTAGGAGTAAGAAGAAAAGAAGGGAGCTCGAAGGCGAGTCATCTCCGAGGGAAGCGGCAGCTGTAGGCGAGAGTGAGGCTCCTGCTGCGGAGAACATTGCAGCAGCGCATCCCCCAGTCCTAGTGGTTTTTAATGAGGCTATTTTTCATAAGCCGACTCATTCTACTCCTGCACTGCGTAGGGCGGTTCATGTGGAGGATTTTGTCCAGGCTCAATGTTCTTTTCCCGACGTCCTTTCAGCAAAGATCAAACACACCACGTATAAGGTATTCATGCTTTTTGACTATGTTTGTCCATCTAATCCTTTTTTTCCTTAGAGTTTTTAACCTATTCTTCCCTTTGTTTGTTCTCAACTGGCAACCATGGCCCTAGCACAGGAGGAAAAGATTGCCGAGATGTATCCGTAGACCTTGGATGCTAGGGAAAAGTATGTTGTAGCCTAGAATGAGCTCCGCAATGCCGAGCTCTGCGAGGGGGCCCTTCAGGAAAAGATTGAAAGGATCTGAAAGGAGGAGGTTCCTACTGCTACGGTGGTTTCCGCTTCTGATGCTACCTGAGCTGTGGTATTAGAGTATAAGGATTCCGCACTGTTCATTATGGACACCGCCAAGACTTATCTAGTTGGCTTCAAGAGATGCAAAGAGCAGGTGAGGACTTTTAGGGGTATATGTGTGATGTCTTCATCCACCATGCTGATTTGGGGGTATTCCCCCCTTACTTCTAGGTCTTCTACAGTTAAGGTCTCTCGTGCTTCCGTCTTCCCTTTTAGGGCCGCCATTACGTAGTATTTCCAAGTCATTGATTGATCTCCCTTGACCACCCCAGTCCCGTGTGGAGTAGGGAATTTTATCTTGAGGTGGTACGTTGATGTTACTGCCTAGATCGCATTAAGAAAGGGGCGGCCTAGTATGATGTTGTATACTGATGGCCGGTCGACCACCAGGAATTCCGTTAGTGAAGTAACTTGTTGTGGGTTGTCCCCATTGTTACCAGTAGGGTGATTGTTCCCATGGGATGAACTACGTCCCCACCAAACCCGACCAGGGGTTTGAGATTGGTTTGAGTTGTTCATTGCCGATCTTCATTCCTTCAAGCACCGACTAGAACATAATTGAAAATAGGATAGCTTCCCAAGAGGGGAGGGGTGAATTGGGTTTTAAAATTTTCTTTTCTTTTTAATGTTTCTATGTTATAACAATAAGCACACTTCAAACACAATCACAAAATTAAATCAAATCAACCACAACCAAAAACAAAATAATCAATATCTTGATTCTTATATCAATAGCCCTGTAGCAAAGTGTAAAGCTTGCTGGATTTGTATAAGCCCTGTGTTAATTCACAATCACACTTCTTCCTAGTGTTAAGTTTTTAAATAAATTTTCAGTTTAATAAGTTTAGGATGATCAACCAATGTAGTCCCTTTCGGTTTCCGCAATCAATGCTAATCAAGTCAAAACAAATTATCTTCCAGTCAATTTAACAACCATACACTCAGAATTTATCAATTTTAAAGCATCCACGAAGATTGTAAATTTTGCTGAAAAATAAAGAGTAAGGAAGAGGGAGAGAGAGAGAGAGAGAGACATAAGGTTTTACGAGATTCGACTTATACCCAGCCTACGTCCTCGCCTCTGGCAAACCACCAAAGGATTCACTAGTTCAGTTCTGTTGACGGGTGGAACAATACTGTTTACAACACTCCTTTGTTTAGGCTAGAGTCCGCCTCTCCAAACGATATACCCTCGTTCGATCCAATGATTTTACAGCCTTGAATCGTTTATTAACAAGAAACAAATAGAGAAAGATTTGTGTACAAAGCCACCCCCATGCCTAGGTTGCGGATCTCTAGGTCGCAGTGTTGAAGCGATGCATGAACTTCTTAAGCGTCTCCCTTTCTCCCTAGACCATGTTCATTAGATGGGCTGATGTTTTGACGATTCTCTGACTACTGAGGAAGTGACCGGTGAATAGCTGTTCCATCTCCGAGAAGGAGCCAATCGATCCAGTCACAAGGTCCGGTACCAATCCCTGACACCACCTTTAAGGGTTGCTGCGAAAGCTTAGCACATGATGGCGTCAGGAGCGCCTTGCAACTGCATCAACACCCTGAAGGTGTCCAAATGGTCAATTGGATTGGACAGACCCTCGTACCTTTCAAAAGTTGGCATCTTGAATTTGCTCGACGGTGGAACCTCCATCACTTCTATGCTGAATGGTGGCTCCGAGGACCTTAGAGATGCTTCCCTGTAGAAGGGGTTAGTCTTGCCTTCTTTTATAATTTTCTCTATTTGGTATATTTTCCTAATCTCTTTTTCCAGCTTTGTTGATCTTTGTTGGTTGACTCCTATGCTATTCATGTCTTCTACCTTCACGGTGAAGTAGGTTTTATCCTCACCCTCCTTTGGCTTATCTGCTTTCATGGTTGTGTCGGGACTCACCTGTTGTTGATGGGGGACATGCCCTTCCTGACTCTTTTTATGTAAGGGAAGGTTGAACATATCCTCCATTTTCTTTTGAAAAGCAAGGAATTCTTCCCTGGTGACTCCCGATGGTTGTGCAGGTGTGGAGTAAATGGATTGGGGTGACTCTTTTCCGGTGACAGGGCTAGAGCTAGAACTGCATGTGGTTGGCATGGTTTGAATGTCGGAGGTCGAGAGCACGATGATCACCTCTCAGAAGCAATTTCCCACATACGGCGCTAACTATTGCGGGATAAAATTAGCGGGACTGCTCTTTCGACTTCCGTAGACCTCAAAAAGGGGAAAGAAAGAGAGGCTTGGAGGACCCCAGGTGTACTTCAGGGGATCACTCTGATACCCAGATAAGGGAATGATTTAGAGAGGCTAAAGAAAACAGTAAGAATGGGTGTCAAATGACTAACCTTGGCCTATTCCCTGCATCCGTTCTTATAGTGGCTAAGGTTGACCCTAGGGTTGAATTGTCTTTATGGTGCGGGGGCGTGAATCGCTCCCAAATCATAAAGTGTTTGCGTGTATCACTCCGATCGTTTAAGGTGCCGGCGTGGATCTCTCCCCCTCTTTCTTAGGCGGGAGTTGATTGCTCTTGCTAAAAGGTCTAACTTGGGGAGCGATGACTAGGCGTTGACCTCCTCATATTAGCCGATATATTTTAGGCACGTCAAGATTTGTAATAATTCAAACAAAAGATAATGTAAAGTTATATTAAATTTTATCTAAATTTACAAAAATTTAAATTTAAAGCTTGAAATTTATGCTTATAGATGATCTATAAATATTTTATTATAAAGCTTTATTTAATTAATGTCGTACATATTAAAGTTTTTCTTTTAATTTTAAAAAATATGTTCCAATAAACTTGTACATATATTGGGGCATATTTCTAACTATTATATAATTGTTGTGTGCATTTGTTTTTATTTTGTTCATTTTAGCATACTAAAGAAGAAAAATTATATTGATACATGACAATTTACACTTTCCTCGTCATACCTTGCAATATGTCTTTTGCCTAAGAATCTCAAATAAATTCACACCAACCATAACTAATTCTCAGTTTTTAGTTTGTTTCTATAATTTTTTACAAGAATCGGCCCAATAAAAATCATGATAAATTATCAAGTTATTGCATCATTTTTGAGTGACTGTCAAAAAAATCACTCTAAAATATAATTATAAATTAAAAATATCTAAAATTAAAGAAATATTTTATCATTATCGAAATATGGTTTCTCATTAATGATAGAATTTTTTTTTATTTTCAACAAAAAAAAAAAAAAAAGCATTACTTTCTTCAATGACTAAAACATTCCCTATAAAATCCACTTGATGGTAAAAAAAAAAATGCAAATTTCCCTTATGTTTCAAAAAACCTTCGAGACCCACCCTTGACATTTGATTTATGAGACACACATGTTCTTTATTGGGTTTGTCCTTCACCCAATCTTAGTAGAGATTCACATCTTTTTGTTTAATATAATGGAAAGTCCATTAAAATTTTGAAATCTTTAGTAAATTTATGTCTATTTACCAAATCCTAGTGGTAGTTATTGAATTTTTATTAAAAAAATTTAGGGGAATTGCATGTTTGTTCACCAACCCTTTGAGACAATATGGGTTCGCTTATTTTTGAAAGTTTTTTTTTCTATTTTTATATTTTAAATTTCTAAAGATTTATAAAAATTTTGCTTACTTTTCAACTTTTTAAGAATTGTATTAAAAAGGGTAGAAAATGAATAGTGTGTTCGAATATTCAAAATAAAATTTTTATTTTTAAATTTTAAAATGATTACAAACAAGATAGTTTTTTTTTTTTTTTAATTTCTAAGTTTTGCATAAGATAATATTTGGAATCATAGTTTTTTAGATTTCAATTTAGATTTTAGTATAGATTTAGAAGAAACTTTACACATGATCCTCATAAATTAAAGTTTAAGATTCAAATTCCACACTTCTATATGGAAAGTAAAAGTTGGAAATCTAAAAAAAAATAGTGAAAAAAATATTTTTTTTCAACTTTTCTATACATAAATTTGAAAAATTGAAAAATAAAGTGGCATTTTTATAATTATTTTTAAAAAAAATGATCCCTATGTAATTGATAGGTATCCCCTTTTGATCAAGGCTTCAACCTCATTCTTTAGCTGAATACACTCTTCTGTATCGTGCCCATGATCCCTATGGAATTGACAAAATTTGAACATATTGCGTTTATATGAAGGGTCCGCATAGGTTCGGGCCATGAGACATAGTCTTTCTTCCTTATATGCATCAACACATCAGATCGCGGTGCGTTTAGAGGTGTATAGGTGGGGAACTTACTGGACTGCTGTCTCGTCTTAGAGTTGGCGAGCAACGTACTCGTCTCCTGTCTCTTTGTGGGTCTAGAGGGTTCTCTCGTCTCCCGACTATTACCTTTCCTTTTCAGCTCGATGCAATTTTCCCTCGTGTCCATCATTTCTTCGAGGTTAATGTACTTCTGTGCTCTGGCCATCAATTCTCCCATATCAGCTGGAGGCTTCTTCCCTAAAGAGTACAGGAAGTTTTGGGCTGAAGGTTCATGGTCAGAGCTACCAAAGCCACCCCTATGTCTAGGTTATGGATCTCCAGGGTCGCAATGTTGAAGCGATGCATGAACTTCTTAAGCATCTCCCTTTCTCCCTGGACCATGCTAATTAGATGGGCTGATGTTTTGACGATTCTTCGATTACTGAGGAAGTGGTCGGTGAATAGTTGTTCCATCTCTGAGAATGAGCCAATCGATTCGGGTCGCAGGGTTTGGTACCAATCCCTGGCACTACCTTTAAGGGTTGCTACGAAAGCTTGGCACATGATGGCGTCAAGAGCACCTTGCAACTGCATCAACACCCTGAAGGTGTCCAAATGGTCGATTGGATCGGACAGACTTTCGTACCTTTCAAAAGTTGACATCTTGAATTTGTTTGGCAGTGGAACCTCCATCACTTCTTTGGTGAATGGTAGCTCTGAGGACCTTAGAGATGCTTCCCCGTAGAAAGGGTTGGTCTTCCTTTCTTTCATCATTTTCTCTATTTGGTCTATTTTTTTAATCTTTTCTTCCAGCTCCATGGATCTTCATTGGTTGACTCCTATGCTATTCACGTCTTCTACCTTCTTGGTGAGTCAGGTTTTATCCTCACCCTCCTTTGGCTTATCTGCTTTCTTAGTTGCATCAGGACTCACATGTTGTTGATGGGGGACATGCCATTCCTGACTCTTTTGCTGTAAGAGCAGGTTGAACATATCCTCCATTTTCTTTTGAAAAGTAAGGAATTCTTCCCTAGTGAGCCCCGATAGTTGTGCAAGTACTGAGTGAATGGATTAGGGCAACTCTTTTCCGGCAGTAAGACTAGAGCTAGAACTGCACGTGGTTGGTATGGTTTGAATGTCAGAGGTCAAAAGCAAGATGATAACCTCTCAGAAGCAATTTCCCATAGACGGCGCCAACTGTTGCAAGATAAAATCAGCGAAACTGCTTTTTCGACTTCCGTTGACTTGAAAAAGGGGAAAGAAAGAGAGACCTGGAGGACCCGGGGTGTACTCCGAGGGATCGCTCCGATGCCTAAGTAAGGGAGTACTTCAAAGTGGCTAAAGGAAACAGTAAGAATGGGTGTCAAATGACTTACCTTGGCCTCTTCCCCGCGTCCCTTCTTATAGCGGCTAGGGTTGACCCTGGGGTTGAATTGTCTTTATGGTCTGGGGGCATGAATCGCTCCCAGGTCATAAAGTGCCTGCATGTATCACTCCGATCGTTTAAGGCGTCGGCATGGATCTCTCCCCCTCTTTATTGGGTGGGAGTTAATTGCTCTTCCCAGAATGTCTGACTTGGGGAGCGATGGCTAGGCTTTGACCTCCTCATATTAGCTGATATATTTTTGGCATATCAAGATCTGTAATAATTCCGACAAAAGATAATGTAGAGTTATATTAAATTTTATCTAAATTTACAAAGATTTAAATTTAAAGCTTGAAGTTTATGCTTATAGATGATCTATAAGTATTTTATTATAAAGCTTTATTTAATTGATGTCATACATATTAAAGTTATTTTTTATTTTAATTTTAAACAATATGTTCCAATAAACTTGTACATACATTGGGGCATATTTCTAGCTATTATATAATTGTTTCGTGCTTGTGTTTTTTTTTTTGTTCATCTTAGCATACTAAAGAAGAAAAATTATATTGATACATGACAATTTACACTTTCTTCATCATACATTGCAATGTGTCTTTTGCCTGAGAATCTCAAATAAATTCACACCCACCCTAACTTCCTTTATCACATATTGCTATTTATAATAAGAAAAAAAAAAAAGGAAAGAAATAAAAGCCGATATAAAGCATATGCAAACAACTAGTTTACATTAGTTTTTTAGAGTTTTGAGTTTAGACAAATTTAAATTTAAAAGCTTGAAATTTATGCTTATAGATGATCTGTAAGTATAATATTATTATAAAATTATATTGAGAGATGGCAATTTAATTGAATCTATATCTCCCTAAGATGGCAAATATAATTTCTCATTAGAAAGTTAAATTAGGTAGCTTAGAGAAATTATTATTTAATAAATTAAACTTCTTAAATGTGTACCTATTATAATTTATTTAATAATAAGTGATGATATTTTAGTATTTCATTCTAGTAGCCGCCCACCCATATATAAGGGAGTTTTTCTTAAGTAAGTAGGATAAATTCTATCATTTAATTCCCAAACATTCCATATAAACCCCATGTTAATTGAACCCTTTGTTAATTGAATTTGAAAATTAAGGGTACATTGGGGCGCCTTCTGTTTGTTAGTAGTTTTCTATATGTATTTTCTCATCAGATGTAACAAAAATTAATTTTAATTTTTGTAGTTTTCATTGTTACTATAAACAACTATTGTCACAATATTTTAATATCCAAAATATCTTTTATATGAGGATTAAAGCACTTTAATTTAAATTAAAATAAAATGATCATGTGAATTTAAATATAATTAAGAATAAATATTTATAAATTCTATAAAAAAAATTTAAAATGCTTTTAAGTCATTATTTGATTCAAGTAAAAAGTTGAACATTCACATAATCTTTTAATTATGTTTCAAAATTTATTTTAGTTTTGGGCATATTAACTAAAATTCTACTAATTTTCAGTTTTTAGTTTGTTTCTATAATTTTTTACAAGAATCGGCCCAATTAAAATCATGATAAATTATCAAGTTATTGCATCATTTTTGAGTGATTGTCAAAAAAATAACTCTAAAATATAATTATAAATTAAAAAAATATCCAAAATTAAATAAATATTTATTCATTATTGAAATATGATTTCTCATTAATGATAGGATTTTTTTTATTTTCAACAAATAATAAAAAAGGACATAAATATGACAAAAAAATTAGTCCCCATTAGTGTCATGCCTGAAAGCACCCTCATTTCTATTTTTTCTTGACCAAAAAGATTAGAAAAAGAAAAGCATGGACCTGACAATGAATATAAGGAAAATTCATTATGTACCCAATCTTGACCTACTGCATCACATGGTCTCTTAGGTGTTTTTATTTTCACATGCCAAGATTTTCTTTTTTTTCTTTTTTTTATTCACAAGAAATTATAAAAAAGAATTTTCTTTATGTCTTGTTTCATCTATTGCTAAAGTGCTCGTCATGCGATGATAAAATTTTTTCTTTTTTTATTTCAAAAAAAGAATTTTGTATAGATTAGAATAAGTTGTTACATGAGATATTAGTATAGGATGTGAGCAGAATACATGAATATAACAATTATTAGTTCATGTTGTAGGAGTACATTAAATTTACTATCTAAAAAAATATATGATAAAAAAGCATTAATCTCTTTTAAGGTTTGAAAAAAAAAAATGTGAACATCCTATCTTGAATATCTTTTGAAATTTGGTATAAAAAAAAAAATGCAAATTTCCCTTATGTTTCAAAAAACCTTCCAGATCCACCCATGACATTTGATTTACGAGACACACATGTTTGTTATTGGGTTTGTCCTTCACCAAATCCGAGTGCAGATTCACGTCTTTTTGTTTAATATAATGGAAAGTCCATTAAAAATTTGAAATCTTTAGTAAATTTATGTCTATTTACCAAATCTTAGTGGCGGTTATTGAATTTTTATTAAAAAAATTTAGGGGAATTGCATGTTTGTTCACCAAACCTTTGAGACAATAAGGGTTCGCTTATGCCCCCACGGGCATGGTGCAGTGGAGAGACATCAGAACGTAGGAAGGAAATCGAGGGTTCAATTCCAGGTAGATACACTTACGGAGCCAGCAGTACCTGTGGATGGTGAGAATTTATTCTGTGAGCCAGCGGGGACTGTGGATGGTGAAAGTTCGCTCTATGAGTCAGCGAGGACCGTGGATGGTGAGAGTTCTCTGTGAGCCAGCAGAACTGTGGATGGTAATGGAGATGTGTCCCAGGGTCGAGTTGGCCGAACGTCCAATTGATGCACGGAAGCCGTGTCTGCATTTCGGACTTTACCTGATCAGTGAGACCTTAGGGGAGGACACTGATCAATAGGTTTCATGCCGCACCAGGGGGTCTGAAGGGCTTGTTGGTGGCTGAAGTTCCTATGTAATAAAAAAAAAAATAAGCATTCACTTATTTTTGAAATTTTTTTTTCTATTTTAAAATTTTTAATTTTCTAAAAATTTATAAAAATTTAGCTTACTTTTCAATTTTTAAGAATTGTATTAAAAAGGGTAGAAAATGAATAGTGTGTTTGAATATTCAAAATAAAATTTTTATTTTTAAATTTTAAAATAATCACAAACAAGACAACTTTTTTTTTTTAATTTATAAGTTTTGCGTAAGATAATATTCGGAATCATAGTTTTCTAGATTTCAACTTAGATTTTAGTATATATTTAGAAGAAATTTTACACATAATCCACATAAATTAAAGTTTAAGATTCGAATTCCACACTTCTATATGGAAAGTAAAAGTTGGAAATCTAAAAAAATAGTGAAAAAAAATATTTTTTTCAACTTTTCTGTAAATAAATTTGAAAAATTGAAAAATAAAGTGGCATTTTTATAATTATTTAAAAAATGAAACTATTTTCACAAGTAAATAGTGTCAAATTTGTTTATTTTTGTTGATTTAATTCATATAAATGTTATAAAACATAATGAATTAGGAGTGTACTGAAGTAAAAAAGTTATACTAGGAACATCTCAAACTAGTGCAATCGATCCCACTATATTCCCTTGCATCCATAAGTACCAAACATTGCATTTATAACTTTTCTAGACTTAAGTTGCAATATGCCCTTTGATGGAGAATCTTAAATAAATTCACACCCACCATAACTTCTTTTATCACAAAATTGCTATCGATTATTAAAGTGTTCTTTGGAAAGGGAAAAATAAAAAATAAAGTAGGTATAAAACATTTGTAGGCAACAATTTTACATTAATCATTTGAAGCTTTGAGTTTGGACATTAAATTTAGATTTGTTGCGGGATAAAATCAGTGAGACTGCTCTTTCAACTTCTGTTAACCTGAAAAAAGGAAAAGAAAGAGAGGCTTGGAGAACCCAGGGTGTACTCCAGGGATTGCTCCGATGCCTAAGTAAGGGAATGCTTCAGAGAGGCTAAATGATATAGTAAGAATGAGTGTCGAATGACTTACCTTGGCCTCTTCCTCGCGTCCCTTCTTATAGTGGCTAGGGTTGACCCTGGGGTTGAATTTTCTTTATAATGCGGGGGCGTGAATCGCTCCCGAGTCATAAAGTGTCTGCGTGTATCATTCTGATCGTTTAAGGTGCCGGTACGGATCTCTCCCCCTCTTTATTGGGTGGGAGTTGATTGTTCTTGCCAGAAGGTCTGACTTGGGGGGTGATGACTAGGCGTTAACCTCCTCATATTAGCTGATATATTTTAGGCACATCAAGATTTGTAATAATTCAGACAAAAGATAATGTAGAGTTATATTAAATTTTATCTAAATTTACAAAAATTTAAATTCAAAGCTTGAAATTTATGCTTATAGATGATCTATAACTATTTTATTATAAAGCTTTATTTAATTCCCAAACATTCCATATAAACCCCTTGTTAATTGAACCCTATGTTAATTGAATTTGAAAATTAAGGGTACATTGGGGTGCCTTCTGTTTGTTAGTAGTTTTCTATTTGTATTTTCTCATGATGTGACAAAAATTAATGTTAATTTTTGTAGTTTTCATTGTTACTACAAACAACTAATGTCACAATATTTTAATATCCAAAATAACTTTTACATGAGGATTAAAGCACTTTAATTTAAATTAAAATAAAATGATTTTGTGAATTTAAATATAATTAAAATATAAAAATTTATAAATTTTATAAAAAAAAATTTTAAATGCTTTTAAGTCATTATTTGATTCAAGTAAAAAGTTGAACATTTACAAAATCTTTTAATTATGTTTCAAACATTATTTTAGTTTTGGGCATATTAACTAAAATTCTACTAATTTTCAATTTTTAGTTTGTTTCTATAATTTTTTTACAAGAATCGACCCAATAAAAATCATGATAAATTATCAAGTTATTGCATCGTTTTTGAGTGATTGTCAAAAAAATAGCTCTAAAATATAATTATAAATTAAAAAAATATCAAAAATTAAAGAAATATTTATTCATTATTGAAATATGATTTCTCATTAATGATAGGATTTTTTTTATTTTCAACAAATAATAAAAAAGGACATAAATATGACAAAAAAATTGGTCCCCATTAGTGTCATGCCTGAAAGCACCCTCATTTCTATTTTTTCTTGACCAAAGAGATTAGAAAAAGAAAAGCATGGACCTGACAATGAATATAAGGAAAATTCATTATGTACCCAATCTTGACCTAATGCATCATATGGTCTCTTGTGTGTTTTTATTTTCACACGCCAAGATTTTTTTTTTTTTCTTTTTTTTTATTCACAAGAAATTATAAAAAAGAATTTTCTTTATGTCTTGTTTCATCTATTGCTAAAGTGCTCGTCATGCGATGATAACATTTTTTCTTTTTTATTTCAAAAAAAGAATTTTGTATAGATTAGAATAAGTTGTTACATGAGATATTAGTATAGGATGTGAGCAGAATACATGAATATAACAATTCTTAGTTCATGTAGTAGGAGTACATTAAATTTACTATCTAAAAAAATATATGATAAAAAAGCATTAATCTCTTTTAAGGTTTGAAAAAAAAAAATGTGAACATCCTATCTTGAATATCTTTTGAAATTTGGTATAAAAAAAAAATGCAAATTTCCCTTATGTTTCAAAAAAACTTCCAGGTCCACCCATGACATTTGATTTATGAGACACACATGTTCGTTATTGGGTTTGTCCTTCACCAAATCCGAGTAGAGATTCGTGTTTTTTGTTTAATATAATGGAAAGTCCATTAAAAATTTGAAATTTTTAGTAAATTTATGTCTATTTACCAAATCTTAGTGGCGGTTATTGAATTTTTATTAAAAAAATTTAGGGGAATTGCATGTTTGTTCACCAAACCTTTGAGACAATAAGGGTTCGCTTATGCCCCCACGAGCATGGCGTGGTGGAAATGCATCAGAACGTAAGAATGAGCATCGAGGGTTCAATTCTAAGTAGATACACTCACGTAGCCAACGGTACCTGTGGATGGTGAGAATTTATTCTGTGAGCCAGCGGAGACTGTGAATGGTGAGAGTTCACTCTGTGAGTCAGCGAGGGTCGTGGATGGTGAGAGTTCTCTGTGAGCTAGCGGGGACTGTGGATGGTAATGGAGATGTGTCCCAAGGGTCGGGTTGGCCGAACATCCAACTAATGCACGGAAGCCATGTCCGCATTTCGGACTTTACCTGATCAGCAAGACCTTAGGGGAGGACGTTGATCCGTAGGTTTGGTGCCGCACTAGGGGGTCCGAAGGGCTTGTTGGTGGCTAGAGTTCCTATGTAATAAAAATAAATAAATAAGCATTCACTTGTTTTTGAAATTTTTTTTCTATTTTAAAATTTTTAATCTTCTAAAAATTTATAAAAATTTAGCTTACTTTTCAATTTTTTTAAGAATTGTATTAAAAAGGGTAGAAAATGAATAGTGTGTTTGAATATTCAAAATAAAATTTTTATTTTTAAATTTTAAAATAATCATAAACAAGACAGCTTTTTTTAAAAAAAAAAATTTATAAGTTTTGCATAAGATAATATTTGGAATCATAGTTTTCTAGATTTCAATTTAGATTTTAGTATATATTTAGAAGAAATTTTACACATAATCCACATAAATTAAAGTTTAAGATTCGAATTCCACACTTCTATATGGAAAGTAAAAGTTGGAAATCTAAAAAAATAGTGAAAAAAAACATTTTTTTCAACTTTTCTATACATAAATTTGAAAAATTGAAAAATAAAGTGGCATTTTTATAATTATTTAAAAAATGAAACTATTTTCACAAGTAAATAGTGTCAAATTTGTTTATTTTTGTTGATTTATTTCATATAAATGTTATAAAACATAATGAATTAGGAGTGTAATGAAGTAAAAAAGTTATATTAGGAACATGTCAAACTAGTGCAATCGATCCCACTATATTGCCTTGCATCCATAAGTACCAAACATTGCATTATAACTTTCCTAGACTTAAGTTGCAATATGCCCTTTTATTGAGAATCTTAAATAAATTCACACCCATCGTAACTTCCTTTATCACAAATTGCTATCGATTATTGAAGTGTTCTTTGGAAAGGGAAAAATAAAATATAAAGTAGGTATAAAACATTTGTAGGCAACTATTTTACATTAATCATTTGAAGCTTTGAGTTTGGACATTAAATTTAGATTTGTTGCGGGATAAAATTAGCGAGACTGTTCTTTCGACTTCCGTTGACTAGAAAAAAGTAAAACAAATAGAGGCTTGGAGGACCCGGGGTGTACTACGGGGGATCGCTCTGATGCCTAAGTAAGGGAATGCTTTAGAGAGGCTAAAGGCAATAGTAAGAATGGGTATCGAATGACTTACATTGGCCTCTTCCCCGTGTCCCTTCTTATAGCTGGTAGGATTGACCCTGGAGTTGAATTGTCTTTATGGTGTGGGGGCCTAAATCGCTCCCAGGTCGTAAAGTGCTTGCATGTATCACTCCGATCGTTTAAGGAACCGGCGTGGATCTCTCCCCCTCTTTATTGGGTGGGAGTTGATTACTCTTACCAGAAGGTCTGACTTAGAGAGCAATGACTAGGCGTTGACCTCCTCATATTAGTTGATATATTTTAGGCACATCAGTTGTCCCCCCTTAGTTTCAAATTTTAAGAAGGAATTTTGAAAGTAGTTGTGTCTTCTTCTCATATGCACTAGTTGTTCTCCTTTTTTTTTTTTTCATGAATCCCTGCTGCTCGGCTAGCAGACCCCGACCCAATTCAGCTAGTCCGAGTGGATGGCGAGTCTTCGGATGGCTTGCCTTGCTGAGAGGGGCATAGTGCGACTTTTTTGAGCTGCTCCAAGGGACGATGATTGATCTGAGCCATCAATGAGGTTCGAATGGCTCACCGAGCTAGCCCCAACAGGGTTTGGCTGATTCGAGCCGTTGTGGCAAGCCGCCTACGTCGAGCTGCTCCTTGAAGCCCTTTTTTCCAAGTTATTGCTTCGAGGCTTTTTGCCAAGTTCCTCTCTGGAGCGTTTTGCTGAGCCATTGCTTCAAGGCCTCTTGTCGTGTTGGATTTGCCGAGCTGCTTTTTTGACCTTTTTTTTTTTTGGCGAGCTGTTTCTCCGAGGTTCTTTTGCTGAGCAGGTTTTTGCCGAGCTGCTCTTCAGAGCAATCTTTGTCGAGCTGTTGCTCCAAGGCTTTTTTGCCAAGCTAATTTTGTCGAGCTACTCTCTAGAGCATCTTGCCGAGCCGTTGTTTCGAGGCTTTTTTGCCGAGCTGCTCTCTAGAGTATTTTGCTGAGCCGTTGCTTCGAGGCACTTTTGCTGAGCTGCTTTTTGGAGCAATCTTTGTCGAGCTATTGCTCCAAGGCTTTTTTACCAAACAAGTTTTTGGAGCAATCTTTATCGAGTTGTTGCTCCTAGGCTTTTTTACCGAGCAAATTTTTGCTGAATTGCTCTCTAGAGCAATCTCTGCAGAGCTGTTGCGCCAAGGCTTTTTTGCCGAGCAGGTTTTTGCCGAGATGCTCTTCGAAGCAATCTTTTCTGAGCCACTGCTTCGAGGCTTTTTTCTGAGCAGATTTTTTCTGAGCTGCTCTTGGGTGCAATCTTTGCCGAACTATTGCTCCAAGGCTTTTTTTCCGTTCAATAGGCTTTTATGCCGAGCAGATTTTCGTCGAGCTGCTCTCTCGAGCAATCTCTACTGAGCTATTGCGCCAAGGCCTTTTTGCCAAGCATCTTTTTGCCGAGCTGCTTTTTGGAGCAATCTTTGTCGAGCAATTGGGCACTCGCTGGCCTGATGAGCCGTGCTCATTAATTAGGCCTTATCTTCCTAATGAGTTGTGCTCATTTGCTGGGCGGTTGTGTGGCCTTACGAGTGGTGCTCGTCAGTTGGGCCATATCTTCCTAATAAATTGTGCTCATTTGTTGGGCGATTACATGTCCTCATGAGCCATGCTCATCAGTTGGGCCTCGTCTGCCTAATAAGTTGTGCTCATTTGTTGGGTGGTTGCGTGGCCTTACGAGCCGTGCTCGTCATTTGGGCCTCATCTACCTAATGAGCTGTGCTCATTTGTTGGGCGATTGCGTGGCCTCATGAGCCGTGCTCGTCAGTTGGGCCTCGTCTGCCTAATGAGTTGTGCTCATTTGTTGGGCGATTGTGTGACCTCACGAGTTGTGCTCATTAGTTGGGCCTCATCTACCTAAGGAGCTGCGCTCATTTATGGGGTTGTCAGTTTGACCGCTTTTGAAGCGACGTTGTAGTCATTTCGTGAAGTCTGCCATCTTGCAAGAGTGCAATAAGTGCACGTCCAATCAGTCGTACCTCGGGAAGTCACGAATTCTTGGAATTAGCACCACGTCAGCGCATGTACGGGGATTTTTCATATCTTTTCCCTCGAGACGCACACCCTGGTTTTGCACTCTCGCCTCCTCAAGATGCCAGCTTCCTCGGGGAATCGTGTAGGCTTTTCTCTATAAAGGCGTGGGCTCCTTCATTTGCTTCTCACCTTACCCAAAGGGTTCCTTCTTTCCGCTAGGTACACTCTCCTTCTGCCCTTTCCTTGGTTGTTTTATTTTTTTTTTTCTCCTCTTTTTGTGTGGCATTGTATGTTTGTCTTATTCTTCATGTTCTTCATTATTCTTATTAGAAGTTTGGCTTTTTTATCTATTTTTGCATTGTGTCTATCGTGTTTTAATGCAAACTCAATCTGTTTGATCCTCTTTGGCATAGTGTCTACCTTGTTTTTGTGGGAAGCTCTCATGTTTGATCTGTTTGCATAAATTGTTTGTTTCATTTGCTCCACATTTTCATTTTTTGATGGAGTTTCCATCGCACCCAGCGAGGGCTCCGGTCACAGTAAGGAGGGCTCAATGTGATCTGTCCTCCTCTGATATACAAAATGTTCGGTACTTTTTTTCTATTCCCTCAAACATTAGTGTTAGGTTGCCAAGCAGCTCGGAGTTGGCCCTTGATCCTGGCCCCAATAAGCTCTGTTTGTATACGGACTACTTGGACTTAGGTCTTAGACTTCTTTTCCCCCCTTTCATTTCTGATGTATTACATTTTTACCGCATAGCTCCCTCACAGCTGGTTCCGAACTCCTACCTTACTCTGGGCAGCTCTTCCTTACACAATTGGAAGTCCCAGTATTTCTTTATATCTGGGGTATTGAATTATACTGGCTCTCGCATTTGGTCTGCTCCTCTTGATGGTGATGTTCTCTTCACTTTATTTATTTATTACGTATGCATGGGCTGTGTGTAGGTACCTATTGCTTATATGTTTCTTCTTTTTCTTGTAGCTCGAGTGTGTCGTATACATCCAATGCTCTTTTCCGGTGAGGAAGTCATCCTAAAAGAGCTTCGAGCCCTTGGTCAGCAGGGGATAGTCCCTCACGAGGAGCTACTCAAAGAGCGAGTCCTTGTGTAGTGGGGGATGAGCCTCATTTCTTAAAGTCTTATCTTGCCTTTGATCTCATAATGTAGATGTTTCTGCCGTTCTTGGCATTCTTACCTCCTCTTCTACCTTTACAGATATGGAGTTTAACAAATATGAATCCCTTATGGGAGAAGCTAAAAAATAAAGGGCGAGCAGGAGTAAAAACAAGAGAAGGGAGCTCGAAGGCGAGTCATCTCAGAGGGAAGCGACCGCTGTAGGCGAGAGTGAGGCTCTTGCTATGGAGAACGCTGCAGCAGCGCATCCCCCTATCCCGGTGGTTTTTAATGAGGCTATTTTTCACGAGTCGACCCGTTCTGCTCCTGCACTACGTAGGGCAGTTCATGTTGAGGATTTTGTCCAAGCTCAATGTTCTCTTCCCGACATTCTTTCAGTAAAGATCAGACACACCACATACTAGGTATTCATGCTTTTTGACAGTGTTTGTCTATCTTCTCCTTTTTCTCCTTAGAGTTTTTAACATTTCCTCCCTTTGTTTGTTCTCAGCTGGCGATCATGGCCCTGACATAGGAGGAAAAGGTTGTCGAGATGTATCGGCAAACCTTGGATGCTAGGGAAAAGTGCGTTGTCACCCAGAATGAGCTCCGCGATGCCGAGCTCTGTGAGCGGGCTCTTCAGGCAGAGATTGAAAGGATCTGAAAGGAGGAGGTTCCTGCTGCTGCGGTGACTACTGCTGTTGATGCTGCCCGAGCTACTGTACGAGAGTATAAGGATTCCGCACAGTTCGTTATGGACACCGCCAAGACTTATCGAGTAGGCTTCAAGAGGTGCTGAGAGCAGGTTAGGACTATGCACCCTGACCTTCCTCTATATGGTGTGTGTTCTCACGAGTACGACCATGAGAGTCCCGAATCCGTGGAAGATATGGATGAGGAGGACGAGGGGGAGGAAGAGGAGGCTGGAGAGGGGAGCAAAGCCAACTGATCCGTTGAATACATTTTATCTATAGTTTTATTCAACATGATGCAATGCATTTTTCAGTTTACTGATGATACAAATGTTGTATTTCAATCTTACTACTTCGTTGTACAATACATGGCAAAATGACAAACTTAAGGGGTAATATTTTTTTAGCATGTCAGAGTTCCACGTATTTTTAATCTCCTTTCCCTTTACGTCCTCTAATTTGTATGTCCCTAGTTTTATTTCCGCTGTAACTCGGTATGGTCCCTTCCAATTCGGCTTTAGCTTGTGCGGCCCTAATTCTAATGGGCTGGTTCACGCCTTTTTAAGGACTAGGTCTCTGGGTTGGAAGTTTCGCACTCTTACGCGAGTATTGTGGTACTTCGCCACCTTTTGCTGGTATGCTGTGATTTTCAGGCGCGTCTACTCCTGCCTTTCTTCTAGCAGGTCTATCTCCACCCTGAGCTCTTCATTGTTATCTTGCTCATCAAAGTATTGCCTTCTCCAATAGGGGATTCCCACTTCAGTGTGGATGACAGCTTCCACACCAAATGCGAACATGAACGGGGTTTCCACCCACTTGCCTTGTGCAGACTCGAGCCGTGTCCTTAAGTTGTGCAGTATCATTCGATTTATGTTTTCCACCTGACCATTACTTTGGGGATGTGCCACTAATGCAAACAAGAGTTTAATGGATAGTTTATAGTAGAATTTTTTGAAGCGCTCATTATCGAACTGTCTCCCTTAGTCAGTGACAATGGCCCATGGGATTCTGAACTGGCAAACCACCGATCTCCAAACGAATCGTGTGATGTTTTGCTCGGTTATGTAGGCTAGGGCTTCAACCACAACCCACTTAGCAAAGTAATCAATCGCCACAAATAGGAATTTTGTTTGGTTAGTTGTTGGAGGTAGAGGTCTCAAGATGTCTAATCCCCACTTGGCGAAGGAGCAAGGACTGGTCAAAGGGGAAAGAAGATTAGATGGCATGAGAGGTACTTCCGTGCACCGCTGGCACCTATCACACCACTTGACGAGCTCGACAGCATCCTTTCTCATTGTGGGCCAGTAAAATCCTTGCCGCAGAGCCTTGTGAGCTAAAGCCCTACTAGCTAGATGATTTCCACATACCCCTTCGTGGATATCCCTTAGTACGTGCTCTCCTTCTTCATTACTCAGACATCGCAGGTACGACAGTGTTAAGGATCGTCTGTATAGCTCTTGGTTTATGAGTGTGTATCTTGCTGCCTTCCTCCTTGCCCTTAGAGACTCCTTCTTATTCTCTGGTAGGGATCCATCACAGAGGTATTGCACCAGAGGTGCCCTCTAGTCCCCCTCATTGATTTCAAAATCCAACAAGTTAACACTGCCCTCCTCATATGAGGGTTTTCTAACTCGCTCTAGGTAAATAGCATCCCTCCATTTCGATCTGGTGGCTGAGGCTAACTTCGCAAGTGCATCAGCCTTGGTGTTCTCGGCTCTTAGCACGTGTTCTATATCGAAATGAGTGAATGCTTTAGCATATTTTTGGGTTCATTTTATGATCCTTAGCCTCAAATTCTCTTTTCACCTGCTCCACCACTAACTGAGAATCACTTGATACCTTAATTTGTGCTAACCCTAGTGCTTCTGCCAGGTGTAGCCCTGCTAGCAAAGCTTCATACTCAGCGTCATTGTTTGTTGCTAAGAACTCCAACTTTAATGTATATAGAGTCTCTGTACTATCTGGTGCCAAGAATATAAACCCCACTCCTCCTCCGGCTGCATTAGATGACCAGTCGACGTGTAGTGTCCATACCTCCAAAATTTATTTTTTTTTTGGATCAAATGGGTAAATGTATTGATCAAACCTCATATATACAACTACACTGGGCATCCCCAGGTTAAAAGGAACCAAAAATCCGTTCTTAGCAATTTTACATATCTTTCCAATTTATACATCAATAGCCTAAGCATCCCTAGGGGCCATTTATGGCCATTCATACATAATTAAAAATCCAAACGATTCCATTTGAGCATTACATCATTTAGCACTAATTAGTAGCATACAAATCAAATTTATCAAAAACAGCCATGTAAGTATGCCTTTGAATTGCACTAACTATCTCCAAAGGGGATATAGCATGGTTCTCAAATCTATATCTATTTCTGAAATGCTATATGAAATACATTGTTGCAACCAATCCTATCATCTTCCCTGCAGAGTGAATGTCATTGCCTCTGGCCTCTTTATGCATCCATTTGGCTACTACCTTAATTGTTGTCATGGTCCTACTCAAGCCTAGCCATCTTTTTATGCCTTTCCATACCTCATCCGAGAATTTACACTTAAAAAATAAGTGCTCCAATGTTTCAATTTCAGATTTGCAGAAAACACAACTTTGATCAATTTCTACTCCTAGTATTTTATCACATGTGGGAAGTTTACCTTTCAGACCCAACCACAAACAAAATGCAGGCTTTGGGAGATTCCCACTGTACCATATCTCCTTCACCCAAGGGACTCTGTAGCTTTTATTTCTCCAAAATTCATAAGCCTGGTGAGAGTAATTTACCCACCCATTCATCATTTCAATGGCCTCTTCCAGTCCTCTGCATTTTTCCACAATTTGGTTTTTAATACTAGATAGCTTTTTAAATAGGGGAGAATCCGTTTTCTTTGCCGTAGCTTCCCAAATATTGGAAATCACTAAGTAAAACTGGTGTATCCACTTTGACCAAAGTGAATCTTTTTTTAAATGAATGTTCCACGGTGTTCTTGACAACAGAGCCACGTTCCATGTATATAGATCAATTACTCCAAGTCCTCCTTCAACTTTTGGGAGACATATTTCATTCCAAGCTACCAGCGGTTTCTTCCTGCCCCCCCCCCCCCCCAATAAGAAGACCTTGCATAGTTTGATTATTTGGTTCAACACATTCAAAGGGATGGGGAAAATAGCAAGCCAAAAGCATTCCACCCCTTGAATGATTGAATTAATAATTTTCAATCTCCCTATATAGGACAGTGTTTTCACAGGCCATTCTTTAAATAGATTAGAAATACGACTCACCAGGGGACCATAATGAGCTGCATTTAGCTTCGAAGACAGAAGAGGAATACCCAGGTATTTAAATGGAAACTCCCCTAGCTTAATACCAGTTATATTCATTATATTCTCCAGCTCCTGAGCTTTGATTCCAGCCTGATATAAGTTTGATTTCAGGCAATTAGCAGTAAGGCTAGAGCAACAGGAAAATTTGTTAATGCTCTCCATTCTATGTTTCACAGATTTTGAATCCCCTCGAGAGAACACCTTCAGGTCATCCGCAAACACAAGGTGAATAATCCTCAATTCCTCACACCTAGGATGGAATTTAAAGTCAAATTTTCCTTCCACTGATTTTAATAATCTCGATAAATACTCCATGTAGAAAACAAATAACATGGGAGATAGGGGATCCCCTTGTTTTAACCCCTTCCTTCCTTTTAAAGAAACCAAACAATCTTCCATTCAATGAAATAGAGAATGAGGTTGAAGTAACACACTCCATAATCCATTGAATCATCTCAGTTGGGAACCTCAACTGTTGCAGCATCTGTTTAAGAAATGCCCATGATATAGTGTCGTATGCCTTCTTCAAATCCACTTTAATCATGCACCTGGGAGAAGTTCTTTTCCTTGCATAACCTCTTACCAACTCTTGAACCAGAAATATGTTTTCAACCATACTCCTCTTTTTAACAAATGCTGCTTGGACTAGATTCACCAAGCCCTCTAGAGCAGGCTTGATTTTAGCTATAATTACCTTAGCTATTACTTTATTAAGTACATTACAGCATGAGATAGGGCGGTAGTCATTCACTGAACAAGCATGGCTTGACTTCGGTATCAAGGCTATAATTGTGCGGTTGATCTGTTTCAGTATCCTGTCGTTGAGAAAAAATTCCTTTACTACTTAGGTGAACTATTGTCCAATAGTACACCAGGCATTCTTAAAGAAACTTGTCGAGTACCCATCAGGGCCTGGGGACTTCCCATCAGCAATGCTAAACAATGCCTCTTTGATTTCCCCATCAGTCATAGGAACCAGCATGCTCTTCCTACCTTCCTCATTAAGTACTGGACCTTTTGCAACCACCTGTGGATCCACTTCTTATGCAGTTAACCTCCATTCCTAGTAACTATTTATAGTAATTCACAAATTCTTCAGCTACCTGATCATATGAATCAGTTAATTCCCATTCAGTTTAGTTATGGATGCTATGTGGTTCATGTTCCTGTTTCTTTTTAGTATCGCACAGAAAAATGATGAACTTCTATCACTATATTTCAAATATTTTTATTTAGCCACCTGAGCAAGGAAAAGTTTGTTTGCTTCCTCCAGTCTAGCAGCTTCAATCCTTTTATTTTCCAGTTCCTGTTGCAAGACAGCACAAGAAGGAGAGTCATGAAGCTTTTGCTGAATTTCCAGGAGTTCAGAACTTGCTCTCTCTGCTCGAGCTGAAATGTGAGAGAAGTGAGCATGGTTTAGTTCTCTCAAAGGCTTCTTTTAGGCTTGCAGCTTTCTAGTTAGGCAATACTATTTATTTCCTTCATAATGTCCTTGCCATACTTCCTTGACAGACCCTTGAAAATTAGCATAAGTAATCCACATGTTAAAAAATTTAAAAGGAGCTCTTCCTAGTACCTGATGTAAATAAGGTTACTATATAGACAGAGTGGTCTAATAAGATTCCAAGAAACTGAATTAAGGCTTGAGCCCTCCAATTTGCTAACAACCATCCTTTATTAACCAATACCTGATTTAATTTGCACCACACATTCCCATTGGACCATGTAAAAAAGCAGCCCGAGGAGTTCAAGTCAAATAATCCAGCTTCCATAAAACATTCATTGATGTCTTTTGTTCCATAAACTGAGACAGGAGCACCATTCCTCTTCTCCTCAGCATTAAGCACACAGTAAAAATCCCCTAGTACCAACCATGGACCAGAGTAAGTGTAACCAGTTTAAGTAAGGTCTGCCCAAAGATTTCTCTTGGCCACTAGGGAGTTAAAACCATATATGAAGCTTACTAGAAATTCATTTGAAGTAACAAGACATTTCACCCTACAGTGTATGGCTTGAGCATTTTTATGGCAAGCATTGATTTGAACCTTTTGAGGATTCCATATAACCACTATTCTCCCTGTATTATGGAGCTAAAAATTGTTGATTTGCTTCCAAGACCATATCTTCCTTTCCCTTTCCATCATTGCTTCTAACTTCTCTGTGGACATTTAGTTTCCAAAACTCCCATTATTTCCAACTTATTTTTCCTAATGAGATTTGCAATCCCATTTTGTTTTAGGGGTCTATTAAGACCCCTGATGTTCCAGCATGCTATCTTCATTGGGCATGATGGGGGCCAGGCTCCCCTTTCTTGTTTGGTTGAACTGTAACCCCACCCCTCTTAGCAGCTTTCTTGTTTTTGACTATAGTAAAACCATCATTTGTTTCCTTCCCTGAGTGGCAAGGTTTCATCACTAGAGCACCTACTTTCTATCCATTATTGGCCGGCAGAGCACACATAACCTCCAAGTTAACAATTTGAGTTGAATTCAATTCACTATTCCATTGTGAATGCCCAACTTCATGTTCTACATGCTGGCAATCCGGATCTTCCCTATAGTTACTGTCATCTGCCTTTTTGTCTCCTTTAGGCATAGAGCTTAAGCTCCCAGCTTGAACTGTAGCTGCCATACCTACAATATCATTCCCAGTTTTATTAGTAGTAGCCCCATGTGACACTGTACCCTGAAGATCTGGAGGATCATAACCACATATAGCTTCATGAAATAGATCACAAACCCTATTCCCTTTATCAATGCATATTTTATCCATTTTACCCACCAGAGGTACCTTGAAGCTGGGAAGAGGAACTATGTTATAGATGGGATCATCTGTTACCGGCAACACAGGACCCTGAGAATCACAGCTTCCATCTCCAGACCCACCAACAGACCCATCTACCACACCTACATCCTTTCCTTTGTTTTTGTTCCCCTCTACTTCCATCTTGTTTACTGGAGTGTCAGCTAACTTTCCTGAATTCACACCTTTAGCCATATATACCTTCGAACTACCAGCTCCACCTTTTTCTTTCTTAATCCCACACATGCTCATTGTATGTCCAATATATTTGCAGTGTGTACAGAATCTAGGGAGATTCTCATAAATTACCTCTTGATTTAGCTCTTCATCATCTGGAAGTATTATCTTAGCTGAATGCTTAACTTCCTTAGCAACATCCACCTCCATAAGAACTCTTGCAAAGGTCACCCTTGCTTGCATCATTGCCAGCTTGTCCACACACATGGGCTTACCCACTTCAGAGCAGATTCTGCCCAAAGCCGAGGGGGTCCACATTTCTATAGGGAGATTCCTCAACTGAACCCACACAAGTAGAGATGTCCTATGTTCAAGCCCAAACTGAAAATGTTTAGGCATTCTTTTGATGAATAAAGTCCTGACATGGATTATGTATGGGGCTTTCTGCATCACCATGTCCATCTCCTCTTCCCTTTGGAATTTAAAAACAATCCAATCATCTGCATGCCTTATATTGGTTACCTTAGCTTTCCACGAGTTTACAATTGCACTCAAAGTTGCTCTTCCTGGGAACTTGCCTACAAAGTACCCTACCAAGCATTTCATGTACAAGTCTTCAGGCCTCGAAAAAATCTGTGAGCTATAATCTGGCTCCCTAGCCATTCGAATGGAAAGCAGGGATGGGGGTGCACGATTCAAGGTTCCCATTATTTGTAAATAGCTCTGACCAAGGCACCTTTTTGTTGTTCCTAGTAATCATTCTTTCTTTCTGCTACTCCTTCCCAGCTTCAACATATTGCTATTCATTTGGATCCATATTTCCAACACCAGGTTACTCCTCATCCCCCCAATGCTCAAGGCCGGATCTGCCTTTAGGTAGTTGAGGCGCCCGCCTAGGGCCCCCAAATTTTTGGGGCCCCTAAATTTTTTCTTAATATAATAATATAGTTTTTGGGCCCCAAATTTTTTTTAAATTAAATAATATTAACATTATTTATTATGCTCTATTCCCATAATTGACTTCCCAACTAACAAATAAATGAAATTATATTTTAAAATATAAAATAAATACAATTTAATTCTTTTTTTTTCCAAGTCTTATACTTCCCAACTAACAACTTTATTATATTTCTAATTATCTATTACTCTCATCTCTCTCTCTTAGTCTCTCTAAAATTTTTTTTTCATCTCTCACACTCTCTCACTCTCATCTCTTGGTCTCTCTATGATTTTTGCTCCGACTCTTGTGTTCATCATCTTCGGGCCTACGATTCTCTGTAATTTTCATCAACTCTAATTTTGATTTCAATGTTTGTGTATTATTTTTCTATTATTTTCACTCTGAATTTTTTTTTTTTCTATTTTTTCTTAGATTTTGGAAGCTTTGAGGTTAGAGCGTTGTATCCGACAAGAATCTGATATCTCTAAAGTCTCGCTCGTCGATCGATTTGCAATAATAATAATAATCAGGTTATATTGTTTCAATCTATTATTTCTATAGATTTATTAAATTATTTTTATTTGTTTACATAATTTGTCAATTTATAGTTAGTGTTATTTTTGAAATTTAATTATGTCAACAAGAAAAAATGAATCCAGACATGAAAAACGAAGAAAGAGAAAAAAAAATAGAAGAATTAATGTCATCTCAAAAGGGAGCTCTTGATAAATTTATTTTTAGTTCTAAGCAAAATATAAATGAGCAAGATGAAAATCCACCAAGAAACGAGCAATCAATTCCAGAGATGGAATTAGAATCTAATATAATAATAATAATAATAATAATAATAATAATAATAATAATAATAATAATAGTGATAAAGATAACATTGATATACAGGAAATGTTCACTAATGATATTTCTTTTGAAAGACATTTTAAAAATATAGAAGAAAAATAAATAAATAATGATGATAATATTTATGATCCAAAATATTGGGAAAATATAGATACTAAATTACGAAATTTACTAGTTGAAAAAGGTCCTATTAGGGATAATGATTTAATTTTTCCAAAAGATGAAAATTCAAGACATTTTTCAAATATATATTATATTCAAAAATTATCAAATGGAGAAAAACATGATAGAAAATAACTTATATATTCTAAAGATTTAGATAGAGTATTTTGTTTTTGTTGTAAGTTATTTGGTCAAAAATTAAATAACCAACAACTAGCTAATGAAGGGTGTAAAGATTGGAAAAATCTTAGTTCTAAGCTTAAAAGTCATGAAATTAGTGAAGAACATATTTTCAATATAAGTAAATGGGCTGATTTAGAGTTAAGATTGTTAAAAAAATACAACAATTGATAAAAATATTGAAGAACAAATTAACAAAGAAAAAGAACACTAGAAAAAAGTATTATTGAGAATTATTTCTGTTGTGAAAACTCTTGCTAAAAATAATTTGGCATTTCGTGGGAAAAATGAACGAATTTATCAAGAGAATAATGGAATTTTTTTAAGTTTAATTGAAATGATAGCAGAATTTGATCCAATAATGAAAGAACATATTCGACGTTTTCAACATGGTGAAATTCATAATCATTATCTTGGTCATAATAGGTAAAATGATTTGATAAATTTGTTAACTCTTAATATTAAAAAGAAAATTATGAAACAAATCAATGAAACAAAATATTATTCAATCATACTCGATTGCACTCCGGATGTAAGTCATCAAGAACATATGTCTTTAATAATACGATATTTGAATCTTTCTACAAATCCAATTAAAATAGAAGAACATTTTATAGAATTTCTAAAAGTAGATGATACGTTAGGAGAAAGACTTTTTAATGAATTAATAAATGTCATACAAAAATTTGAACTTGGTATTGAGAATATAAGAGGGCAAGGATATGATAATGGATCTAATATGAAAGGAAAACAACAAGGTGTACAAAAGAGATTATTAGATATAAATCGTAGAGCATTTTACACTCCGTGTGGTTGTCATAGTCTTAATCTAGTACTTTGTGATATGGCTAATTGTTGTTCTAAAGCTATAACTTTTTTTGGAGTAATACAATGAATATATACATTATTTTCTTCTTCTACGAAACGATGAAAAATTTTAACCGAATATGTATCAAATTTAACTGTAAAATCATTATCACAAACACGTTGGAAAAGTCGAATTAAGATTGTTAAGGCAATAAGGTTTCAAGCTTCTCAAATTAGAGATGCTTTACTTCAATTAGAAAAAAACTAGTGATGATCCAACAACAAAGAGTGAATCTTATTATATAGCAACTTAAGAAATGGAAAATTTTGAATTCTTACTAGGAATGATTATTTGGTATGACATACTATTTGTTGTTAATTGTGTTAGTAAAAATTTACAATCAAAAGATATGTGTATTGATGCCGCCATTAATCAATTAAAAGGTCTTATTGTTTTTCTAAAAAATTATAGGGAGAATGAATTTATATCTTCTATGATTTCAGCAAAAGAGATTGCACTTGAAATGAATATTGAACCTATATTTCATAAAAAAACGTGTAATTAATAGGAAAAAACTATTTAATGAGAATGCTAATGATGATACAACACACTCAGCTGAAGAATCTTTTAGGATTGATTTTTTCTTATACATAATAGATCTTGCTATTATTTCATTTGAGAGTAGATTTGAACAATTTCAAACATATGAGAATATTTTTGGTTTTTTATATGATTTAAAAATATTAAAATCATTAGATGAGAATAATTTGAAACAAAAATGTTTGACACTTGAGAATATTTTAAAATGTGGAACACATTCAGATATTAATGGTTTTGATTTATATTTTAAAAGAAAGTTTGGAAGAAACGAGTACACCAATTGAAACATTGAACTTTATAAAAAAGATAGATTGTTTTCCAAATGTATTTATTACTTATAGAATTTTATTAACGATACCTGTGACAGTAGCTTCTGCAAAAAGAAGTTTTTCAAAACTTAAACTTATAAAAAATTATTTGCGATCAACTATGTCACAAGAAAGATTAAATGGATTGGCTATGCTATCAATAGAAAAAGAAATACTTGAAAATCTTGAATATAAAACTTTAATTAGTGATTTTGCATCTCAAAAAGCTAGAAAAATTAATTTTAAATAAAAATAAAAATTAAACAAAATATTAAGGATCCTTGATTAAATCATTCGCCTAGGGCCCCATATTGTGAAGAGCCGGACTTGCCAACGCTTCTTCGTTTCATGAGACTTTCCTATTCCTTTTTTTGTAACCGAAGTAGTAACCTCTTCTACTAAGCCCAAAGCTTCCATAATCTTTTCATTGAGCATCATCGGGGTCGACAGACCCAGATCTCCCATGGATTCAGCCCCTTTTGAACCTAAAGGCTCACATGCAGAGAGCCCTACTCATTTCTGAATAAGATCCATGATACCTTTTGGAGAGTATTTAACTTTGGCTTGCTGCAGCTTCCTCTCCACCTCCTTCAACAATCTCGCATGTTCCTCTAAGATTTCTTGTTCATCTCTTAGCGCCCATATCACTAGGGGTGAGTATAATTCGAGAAAAACCAAATTAACCGACTGAAATTGGTCGGTTCAGTTCGGTTAAAAAAATCGGTTCGGTCGGTTCGGTTATGCATTCCAATATTTCAAGGAATCGGGTTTCGGTTCAATGAATAGAAAACATTAATTTGGTTAACTGATTAACTGAATTAATAATTAATTAAATTTTAAATTTATATTAGTAAATGAAAATCCTGTTATTCTATATTTATATTCCCTCTCACTCTCAGTGCTCTCAGAAACTCAGAAGTCAGAAGGCCCTCCCTCACTGCCTCTCTCTCTCGCTCACTCGAGCTCAGTCCACCACAGTTTGCACCACCATCTTCACGTGATGCTATAGCCTGCGCCCATCGCCATCATCGTCGCCGGCCATCGTCACTAGCACACAAGCTCCCTCTCATTCTCATTTTTATTCTCTCGCAGTCTCGCGCACAGAGCAGTTCACCGAGAACCACCCCGACACCTCCTCACTGGCATCAAGCTCGCCAGAGCCCAATCATCTCCCTAACCAACCACCTCTCCTCCACATCAGTCTCCACTTCTCAGTTCTCCAATTCTCCCTCTTCGCGAATTGCCTCTTCTTGGCTTCTCCTGAGCCCCTTTTCCAGTCTTCCCAGTTCATGACCCATCCCGATCCCGAATCCCTCTTCAATCGGCTCTTCCCTCGCGTGGGCGTGGTGATGGATCTACACTCAGTGACTCAGGACTTCAAGGCTTCAACCTTCCCCCACTTTCCCTCATTTTAGTCTGGATACACATACACTAGTACACCTTCCCCCCTTCCTAGTTCCCTCATTTCACGGTTAAAATTGGTTAACCAAATTACCCAAAAAATAAATTTGGTCGGGTTCAATTTGGTGAGGCCCAACGGTTCAATTAACAGTATTTTTTAACCGAAATTTTTGATTAATTCGGTTAATTAACCGAATTTGGCCGAATCGACCGTTTGCTCACCCCTACATATCACTCTTATCCCCCCCCCCCCCATTTAACTCAATAAAACTCAAAGCATTTGCCACCTTCTCATCCATTACAATCTGGTTTTGATCGAGTTCTTGTGCCCTATTCTCTGTATCTTCTTCCATCTAGCATCAAGAACTACTCATTTTAGAAAACCTACATGGGCAGGAAAGATTTTCGAGTCTACAAGTTCTTAATCAGAGGTTGAAAAACCAACACAAATTGATCAAGAAGCTAGTAAACTCCAAATTTCTGCACAATCTCTTCCAAACACACAAGGATTGTTAAGAATCATAAAGAAATCCACTCTCACACACGGCTTGCTCCTTCCTAGAGAGAAAGGAGAGAATCATTCTCTAACAAGCCAATTCTATATTATTCCATACCTTCAATTTTCCTGCTACATCGGGGGGTCTTTCGGCTGTGAAGTTGACTAGCATCTGGACCTTGACAGCAAGCCTTGGTAGGTATTGTATGTCAAACTCGCCCAATTCAATGGACCACTTCTTCATCCTTCCCAAACTCTCTGGCCAACTGAAGAATCTACCTTAATGGTAGGTTTGTCAGCACAAGTACCTTGTATGCCTGAAAGTAGGGCCTCAACTTTCGTGCGGCACAAATGATGGAGAAGGCCGCTTTTTTACGTACCATGATTCTTCTCAACTCCACTCAGCACCTTTCTAGTGTAGTATATGGGTCTGTGCTATCTGCCTTCTTCTCGAACTAAGACCGAGCTGACCGCATTTGTCATCGAAGCTATGTATAAGTAGAGGTCTTCTCCCGTCTTCGCCTTAGTTAGTAGACGTGGAGAGGCAAGATACTGTTTGAGCTGTTCAAAGGCTCTATTCTGCTCCTCCCCCCATTCAAATCCTCTTTTCTTCCTTAATGCCTTGAAAAAGAGTAGGCCTTTGTCCCCTGAGCAGGAGACAAATCTACTGAGGGAGGCTATCCTTCCTGTCAAGATTTGGATCTCCTTCTTCGTTTGTGGGGCCTCCATTTCTAGAAGTGCCTTTATTTTGTCCAAGTTGGCTTCTATCCCTCTGTGTTTCACCATAAACTCAAGAAATTTTCCTGCAAAAACACCAAACACGCACTTTGAAGGGCTTAGTTTCATTTGGTACCTGCGCAACAGCTCAAACGTCTCCCTCAGATCTTTATAGTGCTCCTCTGCTTTTAAACTTTTCACCAGTATGTCGTCTATGCATGCCTCCATCATTTTTCCAAGCTAATCTTTAAATATCCTATTCACCAATCTCTGATATATGGCCCCTGCGATTTAGACCGAAGGGCATTACTCAGTAACAATATAGCCCTCTCTCGGTGATAAATGAGGTTTTCTCTTCATCAGCTCGATGCATTGGGATTTAGTTGTATCACAAGTAGGCATCCATAAAGCTGAGAAGTTCATGCCTGGAGGTTCAATCCACCAACTGATCAATTCGGGGGAAAGGGAAGCTATCCTTCGGACATGCCTTATTTAAGTCTGCGAAATCTATGCAGGTACGCCATTTTCCATTTGGCTTCCTTACTAGAACCATGTTGCTTAACCACTCCAGGTAGTTAACCTCCCTGACAAACTTGGCTTGCACTAGCTTCGTCACCTCTTTATGAATTACCTTGATTCGCTCCTTCACGAAGCTTCTTTTCTTCTGTTTTACAGGCTGGTTGTAGTGACCCAAAGAATAATAGTATTTTAAAATGATAAGAGGGAGGAAAATGGGAATAGGAACGGAAGGAGGCAGTAGATTTCGTCGATGAACGCTTCGCGTTCGTCGATGACATTGCATTTTGGAGAATATAATTTCAGGAAACTACCAGGCTTCGTCAACAAATACAGGATTTCATCAACGAAGGTCTTTATAATCTCGTCGACGAGGTCCCATTTCGTCGACGAGAAAATACCGAGAGAAGGATTTAGGCTACTCTAAATTTCGTCGATGAAGGGTAAGGTTCGTTGACGAATATATTGAAGGACTCGTCGATGAGGTGACGTGTCTCGTCAATGAATCTGGCCCTATAAATAGTGCAAACTCGGATTTTTATCACATTTCAGCGTCTCTCTCTCTCTCCTTTCCCTCTCCTACGACCCCTCTCACTTCTCTCTTTGATTTCGGCCCCGCCAGTCACCAGATCGACGATCCGAAACCACCACGATGCTCCTAGCCAAGTTCTCTACAAGTCTGCAGGAGCAGATCATTGGTGAAACGAAGTTGGATTTCATCCCAAATTTAGGGTAAGGCCTTTTAGTTCATTTTTGGTCTTATGACAGTTATAGGAAATGATGTAGGTGAAGAAATACTAATATTTTGTTCTGGAAAATGATGTTTTCAGGGTGTTGTGTAGGAGGCCCTATGGGTGTTAGGCCAGTATACCATAGGGGATTTCTAGTAGTTAGGTAAGGGAAATATGCTATGCTAGATATTTTTAAAATATTGTACAGTTTATTAAATTATGAAAATTATGTATTAAAGTATGGTGTGGCGTGAGAATATGAATATAGTACGGAGATATGTTTTACGAATTTCAGTATCATGATTTTATGAATTTCAATACCATGATTATACGAATTCTAGTACCATGATTATACGAATCTCAGTACCATGATTATACGGATTTCAGTACTATGATTATGCAGTTATCAGTGTTATGATTATACAGTTCTCAGTATTATGACGTATGAATTACAGTTACAGTTTATGCAGCATCATGATTATTACAGTTATTTCATAATCATGGTAAATCAGATAGTGGTATATAGAGATATATTATATAATATCAGACCCTGTTGGACTATGCAGTTACAGAGCACGGTACCGTTGCTACAGATATTATGTTATGTTATGAGTGCAACCACTAGATAATACGTGGTAGTAGGTCGATCACCTAGGCCCTTGACGTGGATAGGCTCCCCATCAGATATGGGTTGAGGTGGGCAGATTAGATCGATGGAGTATAGTGATTTACCCTGGTCGGTCAGCCAGTGTAGATCCCGCCTACGGGCCGCACAATCCTGTCATGAGGGGTTAAATCATGACACATAGTTATCCACAGGAAAAGTTTTCAGTTACTATTACGTATATACATATTTACAGAAACAGGGAACATACTTATGTACACTAGAAGTATTTTGAATAGCAACCTACAATACTGTTATGTTAAGCAAAATGGTAAGGGTGGTGGATTTTATTACTTGTACTGTAATTACACATCCAGTTATACATAATTATGTAGAAATAGATTTTCAGAATATTATAGCTCATATGCCACACACTAGTAATAGCATATTTCGTCTTACTGAGCGTTGGCTCATCCCAGTGTTGAATCATTTTTCAGGTAATCCAGGTAAGTGAGCAGACCAGGCTCGCAGATAGAGGGGCTTCTGTAGTGCCTTGTTAGTGAAGTGAGCATTGTGGAAGATTTTGGTATATCCCAGCATAGTTGAGGGTATTTTGGGAAATAGATATATGTGTATATTGTGGGAATCATGTTAGTACTCTAGTATTGTATATATTTACATATGGTTATGTTTATTTGATTTCTACTTCTTGCTGCTTAGGTTTATGGTTGGGTTTACCCAAGTATGGTATCAGAGCATGTTAAATGTCTTAGTATAAAAAATAAAATAAAAACATGGAAATTAACCAGGTCGTTACAGTTTGGTATCAGAGCAAAGGGCTAGTTACCTCGATCCCCGGGAACCCTCATTTATAATGATTGTGGCGAAGTAAGACTCTCTGCCCAGGGGCTTGTGGAATTGAGGGATGGCGATACGTAATGCCTCAATCTCAATGAGTGCTCTGATAGGTACCCGTTGTTGCCACGAGTGCAAGGCCCATAAGGTTAAGTGACAACGCCCGAAAGGGGGACATTACAGTTTGGTATTAGAGCTTAGGTTGCTAGGTTCTGTAGACTTTAGAGTGCAGCAGAAGCAATACCAGAGTATAGGAAAAGGATTTGGGGTTTGTTCTATGTCTGGGTACAGGATTTTTTTGGTGGTTTCTATTTTTTTCCTGGGGTGATGATTTCAGGAAAATCATAGTAAACTATTGTCGAGTCGTGTGTCTAGGTGACAGAACTGGATATTAAGTTAAGGTTAGGGAAGGTAATTAATTTTGAGTTGGTACAGGATAGGTTAGTATAGGAGATAAAGTGCTTAAGTGTGTGTCTTGTTTTCAGGATGGACCCAGGAAGTAGTGGTACAAATGTTGGGGAGGACAAGCCAGGACCTTCCAGTATAGGTGGAGGAGATACCGATGTTGTACAACGTAGTGTCACTCAGCAGGTGATGGCTGAGATGGCCAGGAGCTCTGGGGAGCGTGGCTGTTCGATTGAGCAGTTAATGCGGATGAAGCCCCCATCCTTCACTAGAGGAGATGACTCGATTGTAATTGAGAATTGGGTCCAGGATATCGAAGAGACATTGGCAGTGCTTCCATGTACGGATGAACAAAAAGTAGCATTTGCAACATTTAAGTTGACAGGGGAGGCGAAGCGCTGGTGGAGAGCAGCGCGTCTGACAGAGAAGCAGAGGTCGGTTCCAGTTCCAGTGACATGGGACCGATTTAAGGATCTGTTCTTTGAGTGGTATTTCCCTGCTATCGTTCAGAGTGCGAAGGTAGTAAAGTTTCTGCATTTGGTATAGAGGTAGATGACTGTTTCCCAGTACGCGGCTTGGTTTGTCGAGTTGTCGCATTTTGCTCCACATCTGGCACCTGATGAAGAGAAAAAGGTAAGGAAGTTTGAAGAAGAACTTAGGCAGAATCTATTTGAGCAGGTGATTGGTTTCAGGGATCAGACATTCATAGAGGTCGTAGATAGAGTTGCAATCATTGAGAGTGGTATTTAGAGGGGTGTAGCAGCTCAGAATCAGAGGAAGAGGCCTGCGCCTCAGGGTTTTCAGGCTGGCACTAGTAGGGGTCCATGGAGAGGAGGTCGTGATAGGGGAGACCAGAGGCAGATGGCAGGACCTCATGGGAACCAAGGTGCACCGACTTACCCAGTGTGTCAGACGTGCGGGAGACATCATCTGGGGGAGTGTCGGGTAGGAAGAGGTGTATGTTATCGTTGTGGGAGACCCGGTCACGTGGTACGTGAATGCCCAGGTCAGCAGGACCAGGTCCTAGCTCCCAGGCCCTATTAGGGAGGACATCAGGTAGCTCGAGGAGAATACCAGGCTTCTCGTGGTGGCCAGCAAAGGAATGTGGCCCTAGCACGAGTATACGCTCTGACGCCAGGAGATACAGAGGCTGCTACGGATGTGGTGATAGGTACATTTACTGTTTTATCACATCTAGTCATTGTTCTTTTTGACTTGGGAGCTACTCATTCTTTTATTTCTGCATCTTATGTTAAATTATCTGAGAGTGAGACTCAATCATTAGATATAGCGATGTCAATAGTTACACCATCAGGATTAGTGATCAAATGTCAGAGGGTACTTAGGGGCTATCTGATAGAAATTCAGAGGAAAGTACTACCAGAAGATCTTATTGTGTTTGATATGTGTGGGTGCGATATAATACTGGGTATGAACTGGTTGGCTGTCAATCATGCCAACATTGATTGTTTCCAGAAAGAAGTAGTTTTCAGACCTCCTGGAGAGCAGGAATTCAGATTCGTTGGTTCACGGGTACGTGCTCCAATGCAGTTAGTGTCAGCCATGCAGGCGAGTGGATTACTCTTGGATGGAGGTCAGGGGTTTATAGCATTTGTGAAAGAAGCATTTGAAAATGAATTGAAGATTGACAGCACTCCAGTAGTATGAGAATTTCTAGATGTTTTTCCAAAGGAGCTACCAGGGTTGCCTCCTATGCACGTGGTAAATTTTCCTATAGATTTACCTCCAGGGACTGCACCGATCTCTAAGGTCCTGTATCGTATGGCTCCAGTTGAGTTGGGAGAATTTAAAAATCAATTGCAAGATTTTTTGAACAAAGGGTTTATACGACCGAGTGTATCGCCATGGGGAGCTCTAGTGTTGTTTGTAAAGAAGAAAGACGGGTCTATGAGGATGTGCATTGATTATAGGGAGATAAATAAAGTTACTATTAAGAATAAATATCCTCTACCCCGTATAGATGATTTGTTTGATCAGCTCTAGGGTACACGAGTATATTCCAAGATTGACCTCAGATCTGGGTATCATCAAATGAGAGTAAAAGTGGTGGACATCGCGAAGACAGCCTTCAGGACCAGGTACGAGCACTATGAATTTTTCGTTATGCCATTTGGTCTGACGAATGCCCCGGCCATGTTCATGGACTTGATGAACAGAGTTTTTCACCAGTATCTAGATCAGTTTGTAATAGTTTTCATTGATGATATACTGGTGTACTGGAGGAGTTTTGAGGATCATGAGGTGCATTTGAGACAGGTGTTGCAGACTCTCAGGGAGGAGAAGCTTTATGCCAAGTTTAGTAAGTGTGAGTTCAAGCTTGAGAAGATAGCATTTTTAAGCCATGGATCTCAGGAGACGGTATATCAGTGGATCCTACTAGGATCGATGTGGTGGTAAGTTGGGTCAGACCGAGGAATGTGCAGGAAGTTAGGAGTTTCTTAGGACTGGCAGGTTATTACTGTCATTTCATTAAGGTATTTTTAGCTTTGTCAGGTCCTCTCACACGATTGATTAGGCAAAATGTAAGATTTGCGTGGGATGAAGAATGTGAGCAGAGCTTTCAGGAATTAAAGTAGCGGCTCGTCACTGCACCAGTTCTGACGATTCCATCGGGAGGCGATGGTTATGTTATTTACAGTGACACATCTTTGAAAGGGCTTGGTTGTGTGCTGATGCAGTATGGTAGGGTGGTAGCGTATGCGTCTAGGCAATTGAAGGAGGATGAAAAGAACTACCCTACTCACGACCTAGAATTGGCTGTGGTTATACATGCACAGAAGATCTGGAGGCATTATTTATATAGTGAGAGGTATGAGATATTTTCTGATCATAAGAACCTGAAGTACTTTACATAGAAAGAGTTGAACATACAATAAAGGTGGTGGTTGGAACTTATCAAGGATTACAACTGCACCATCAGTTACCACCCAGGTAAAGCAAATATGGTTGCTGATGCACTGAGCCGTAAATTAGGAGACATAACACAGCTAGCAGCGGTAGTTCAGCATCCGATTCAGATGGACTTAGAAAGACTCGGTGTGAAATTAGTGGAAGATGATCCTCAGGTGCTTATTGCCAGTTTGGTTATACAGCCAACATTATATGAAAAGATTAAAGCTGCTTAGAGAGATGATCCAGAGTTAGTGGAGGTGTTTTCCAGAGTAAAGGATGGTCAGGGGGAAGAGTTCAGTATTTCTGATGATGGGGCTTTGAGATTTCGCACCAGATTGTGTGTGCCTGCAGATGATAGCATCAGGAGGACGATTTTAGAGGAGGCACACAGATCTCTATACACTGTTCATCCTGGTAGTACGAAAATGTATAGGGATCTGCGAGATTATTTCTGATGGAGTGGCATGAAGAGGGAGATAGTAGAGCTTGTGCAGCAATGTTTGACGTTCTAGCAAGTTAAGGCTGAGCACCAAAGGCTGGCTAGTATATTGCAGCCACTTTTCATTCCCGAGTGGAAGTGGGACCACATATCCATGGATTTTGTTACGGGGCTACTGCCAGCGCTGCATGGTCAAAATGTCATCTGGGTAATAGTTGATAGGTTGACGAAGACAGTGCACTTTTTGCCCATTAAAGTCAGCTACCCTATGAATCGGTTAGCAGAGATATATAGACAGGAGATTGTTCGACCCCATGGAGTGCCAGTATCCATAGTCTCGGATCGTGATCCACGTTTTACATTACGGCTTTGGAAGAGTTTACAGGAGGCATTGGGGACTCAGCTAGCATTTAGCACAACTTTTCACCCTCAGACCAATGGTCAGACTGAGAGAACAATCTAGGTATTAGAAGATATGCTTCGTGCTTGTGTGCTAGATTTTGGAGGTAGCTGGATTTAGTTTTTACCGCTAGTTGAATTTGCTTATAATAACAGTTATCAGACTAGCATTGGCATGACACCTTACGTGGCATTATATGGTAGGAGATGTCAATCTCCTCTTTTCTGGGATGAAATAGGTGAAAGGCGAGTTTTGGGTCCAGAGATAATTCAGCAAGCATGTGATAAAGTCCGACTTATTCGAGATAGAATTAGTGCAGTGCAGAGTCGGCAGAAAAGTTATGCGGATACTCGCCGCCAAGAACTGGAATTTGAAGTGGGTAATCATGTATTTCTGAGAATAACTCCATTGAAGGGGATCTTGAGAATTGAGAAGAAGGGTAATTTGAGCCCTAGGTTTATTGGCCCCTTTGAGATACTTGAGAAGATTGGGTTAGTGGCCTATCAGCTAGCTTTACCGCCATCTCTATTTCGAGTTCATGACGTATTTCATGTTTCTATGTTAAAGAAATACATCTCAGATCCTTCTCATATCATCAGTCATGCGGAACTGGAAGTCAATGAGGCTTTAGCATATAAAGAAGTTCCAGTGTAGATCCTAGATAGGAAAGAACAAGAATTGCGCAACAAGACGATACCACTAGTGAAAGTTCTATGGAAAAACCACACGATTGAAGAAGCCTCATGGGAGCTTGAAGATGAAATCAGACAAAAATATTCCTATTTATATGATGAATTATAGTATTGATGTATATGCAAAAATGGTAATTTTATTTTGTTGAGTCCAGTGTAATTGTAATGTAGGACATAGGTTAAGTAGTATTTTGGCTTTGGAGGAAATTTTCTTTTATGGTTATAATCTCCTAGAACTACCCCTGTACCCACGGTATTCCTCTGCCATAAGTGAGGGTAGGTAATAAAATAAGTAGACCCTTTTCCTTTATTGGATGATAGAGAGTATAGATAGAGATATAGATAATAAATTTTGAGGACGAAATTTTATAAGGAGGGGAGAATGTAGTGACCCAAAGAATAATAGTATTTTAAAATGATAAGAGGGAGGAAAATGGGAACAGGAATGGAAGAAGGCAATAGCGTTCGTCAACGACATTGCATTTTGGAGAATATAATTTTAGGAAACTACCAGGCTTCGTCGACGAATATAGGATTTCGTCGACGAATGTTTTCATAATCTCGTCGACGAGGTCCCATTTCGTCGATGAGAAAATACCGAGAGAAGGATTTGGGCTACTCTGAATTTCGTCGACGAAGGGTAAAATTCGTCGACGAATTTACTAAAGGACTCGTCGACGAGGGTGACGTGTCTCATCGACGAATCTGGCCCTATAAATAGTGCAAACTCGGATTTTTATCACATTTCAGCGTCTTTCTCTCTCTTACGGCCCCTCTCACTTCTCTCTTCGATTTTGGCCCCGCTAGTTGCCAGATCGATGATCCGAAGCCACCATGACGCTTGTGGCCAAGTTCTCTGCAAATCTGCTGGAGCGGATCATTAGTGAAACGAAGTTGGATTTCATCCCAAATTCAGGGTAAGACCTTTTAGTCCATTTTTGGTCTTATGACAGTTATAGGAAATGATGTAGGCAAAGAAATACTGATATTTTGTTCTAGAAAATGTTGTTTTCAAGGTGTTGTGTAGGAGGCCCTGCGGGTGTTAGGCCAGTATACCATAGGGGCTTTCCAGTAGTCAGGTAAAGGAAATATGCTATGCTAGGTATTTTTAAAATATTATACAGTTTATTAAATTATGAAAATTATGTATTAAAGTATGGTGTGGCGTGAGAATATGAATATAGTACGGAGATATGTTTTACAAATTTCAGCATCATGATTTTATGAATTTCAGTACCATGATTATATGAATTCTAGTACCATGATTATATGAATTCTAGTACCATGATTATACGGATTTCAGTACTATGACTATGCAGTTATCAGTGTTATGATTATACAGTTCTTAGTATTATGACGTATAAATTACAGTTACAGTTTATGCAGCATCATGGTTATTAGAGTTATTTCAGAATCATGGTAAATCAGATAGTGGTATATAGAGATATATTATATAATATCAGACCCTGTTGGACTATGCAGTTACAGAGCACGATACCGTTGCTACAAATATTATGTTATGTTATGAGTGCAACCACCTATTTAGATAATACGTGGTAGTAGGTCGATCACCTAGGCCCTTGACGTGGACAGGCTTCCCATCAGATATGGGTTGAGGTGGGCAGATCAGACCGATGGGGTATAGTGATTTACCCTGGTCGGCCAGCCAATGTAGATTCTGCCTATGGGCCGCACAACCCTATCATGAGGGGTTAAATCATGACACACAGTTATCCATAAGGAAAGTTTTTAGTTACTATTACGTATATACAGATTTGCAGAAACAGGGAACATACTTATGTACACTAGAAGTATTTTGAATAGTAACCTACAATACTGTTATGTTAACCAAAATGGTAAGGGTGGTAGATTTTATTACTTGTACTGTAATTACACATCCAGTTATACATGATTATGTAGAAACATATTTTCATAATATTGTAGCTTATATGCCACACACTAGTAATAGCATATTTCGTCTTACTGAGCATTGGATCATCCAGTGTTGAATCATTTTTCAGGTGATCCAAGTAGGCGAGCAGACCAGGCTCGAAGATAGAGGGGCTTCTATAGTGCCCTATCAGTGAAGTGAGTATTGTGGAGGATTTTTGTATATCCCAGCATAGTTGAGAGTATTTTGGGAAACATATATATATATATATATATATGTATATTTTGGGAATCATGTTAGTACTCTGGTATTGTATATATTTACATATGGTTATGTTTATTTGATTTCTGCTTCTTGCTGCTTAGGTTTATGGTTGTGTTTACCCCAGTATGGTATCAGAGCTTGTTAAATGTCCTAGTATAAAAAAGTAAAAAAACATGGAAATTAAGCAAGTCGTTACAATTTGGTATCAGAGCAAATGGCTAATTACCCCGATCCCCGGGAACTCTCGCTTATGAATGATTGTGGTAAAGTAAGACTCTCCACCTAGAGACTTGCTGAACTGAGGGACGGCGATACGTAATGCCTCAATCTCAGTGAGTGCTCTAATAGGTACCCATTGTTGCCACGGGCGCAAGGCCCACAAGGTTAAGTGACAACACCCGAAAAGGGGACATTACACTGGTGTTCGGGGTCAACTTGCAACCTGTGCTCTATGATTGCAGAGTCAATACCCGGTATATCTTCGACCAACCTGGCAAACACGTCTGTGAATTAGCCCAGCAGCTTGCTTAGTTCTGCTCTCAAGGTGTCAGGTAGGTGGCTACCGATCTGCACGCACCTCTCTTGGTTGCCTTTTAGGGGTATACGTGTGATGTCTTCATCCACCGCGCTTATTTGGGGGTATTCCCTCCTTACTTCTAGGTCTTCTATAGTTAAGGTCTCCCGTGCTTCCGTATTCCCTTTTAGGGCCATTACGTAGTAGCTCCGAGCCACTGCTTGATCTCCCTTGACCACCCCAATCCTATGCGGAGTAGGGAATTTCATTTTGACGTGGTACGTTAATGTTATTGCCCGAACTGCATTAAGCAAGGGGCGGCCTAGTATGATGTTGTATACTAATGGTTGATCGACCACCAGGAATTCCGTCCGTGAAGTAACTTGTTGTGGGGTCATCTCCATTGTTACCGGTAGGGTGATTGTTCCCATGGGATGAACTACATCCCCACCGAACCCAACTAGAAGGGGTTGAGATTGGTTTGAGTCGTTTCTTGCTGATCTTCATTCCTTTGAGCACTGCCAGAACATAATGTTGACTGAGCTGCCGTTATCTATCAACTCATGTCTTACTTTGTAATTTGCCACCAGTAGGGAGAGTGATAGTGCGTCGTTGTGTGGTTGTTGCACTCCTTCTTCGTCTCCACTGTTAAAGATGATAACATCATCTTGTTTGTTCTTTTTGCCACTTAGTTCCCCTCTTTTTGTTGAAAGTACTTGCTTAGCATATCTTTTGCGAGATCCTCCGTTGTCTCCACCACTAGAGAATCCTCCAAAGATCACAACGATTTCCCCTATGATTTGTTCTTCCTTCTCATCCCCATTGGGTCTCATTTGTTTGCAAGGTTCCCCTTGTCGATCTTCCTTCTTTATGAATCTCGACAGGTATCCCCTTTTGATCAAGGCTTCAATCTCGTTCTTTAGCTGAATACACTCCTCTGTATAGTGCCCATGATCCCTATGGAATTGATAGAACTTGGACATGTTGCATTTATATTAAGGGGTCTGCATAGGTTTGGGCCATGAGACATAGTCCTTCTTCCTTATATGCATCAGCACATTAGACTGCGGTGTGTTTAGAGGTGTATAGGCGGAGAACTTACTGGATTGCTCTCTCGTCTTAGAGCTGGCAAGTAGCGTACTGGTCTCTTATCTCTTAGTGGGTCTAAAGGGTTCTCCCGTCTCCCGACTATTACCTTTCCTTTTCAGCTCGATGTGATTTCCCCTGGTGTCCATCATTTCTTTGAGGTTGATGCACTCCTGTGCTCTGGCTATCAATTCTCCCATATCAACCTGCGACTTCTTCCCCAAAGAGTATAGGTAGTTTTTGGGCTGAAGGGCCATGGTCAGAGCTGCCTAAGCCACCCCTATGTCTAGGTTACGGATCTCCAGGGTCACAGTGTTGAAGCCATGCATGAACTTTTTAAGCATCTCCCTTTCTCCCTAGACCATGCTTATTAGATGGGCTGATGTTTTGACGATTCTTCGACTACTGAGGAAGTGGTCGGTGAACAGCTGTTCAATCTTTGAGAAGGAGCCAATCGATCCAGGTCACAAGGTCTGGTACCAATCCTTGACACTACCTTTAAGGGTTGCTGCAAAAGCTCGGCACATGATGGCGTCAAGAGCGCCTTGCAACTGCATCAACACCCTGAAGGTCTCCAAACGATCGATTGGATCATACAGACCCTCGTACCTTTCAAAAATTGGCATCTTGAATTTGCTCGGAAGTGGTACCTTCATCACTTCTTTGGTGAATGGTGGCTCTAAGGACCTTAGAGATGCTTCCCCGTAGAAGGGGTTGGTCTTGCCTTCTTTCATCATTTTTGTTCTATTTTTTTAATCTTTTCTTTTAACTTCGTGGATCTTTGTTGGTTGACTCCTACGCTATTCGTGTCTTCTACCTTCTTGGTGAGGTAGATTTTATCCTTACCCTCATTTGGCTTATCTGCTTTCTTGGTTGCGTCGGGACTCACCTGTTGTTGATGGGGGATATGCCCTTCCTGACTATTTTTCTGTAAGAGCAGGTTGAACATATCCTCCATTTTCTTTTGAAAAGCAAGGAATTCTTCCCTAATGACCCCCGATGGTTGTGCAGGTGTGGAGTGAATGGATTGGGGTGACTCTTTTCCGATGGCAGGATTAGAGCTAGAACTGCGTGTGGTTGGCATGGTTTGAATGTTTCAGTGGTCAAGAGCAAGATGATCACCTCTCAGAAGCAATTTCCCATAGATGGCGCCAACTATTGCAGGATAAAATCAACGAGACTGCTTTTTCGACTTCCATTGACCTGAAAAAGGGAAAAGAAAGAGAGGCTTGGAGGATCCGAGGTGTACTCCGGGGGATTGCTCTGATGCCTAAGTAAGAAAATGCTTCAGAGAAGCTAAAGACAATAGTAAGAATGAGTGTCGAATGACTTACCTTGGCCTTTTCCCCACATCACTTCTTATAGTGGCTAGGGTTGACCCTAGGGTTGAATTTTCTTTATAGTGCAGGAGGCGTGAATTGCTCCCAAGTCATAAAGTGCCTGTGTGTATCACTCCGATTGTTTAAGGTGCCGGTGTGGATCTCTCCCCCTCTTTATTGGATGGGAGTTGATTGTTCTTGCTAGAAGGTCAGACTTGGGGGGGCGATGACTAGGCATTGACCTCCTCATATTAGCTGATATATTTTAGGCACATCAAGATTTGTAATAATTTATACAAAAGATAATGTAGAGTTATATTAAATTTTATCTAAATTTACAAAAATTTAAAATTAAAGCTTGAAATTTATGCTTATAGATGATCTATAACTATTTTATTATAAAGCTTTATTTAATTCCCAAACATTCCATATAAACCCCTTGTTAATTGAACCCTATGTTAATTGAATTTGAAAATTAAGGGTACATTTGGGTGCCTTCTATTTGTTAGTAGTTTTCTATTTGTATTTTCTCATGATGTGACAAAAATTAATGTTAATTTTTGTAGTTTTCATTGTTACTACAAACAACTAATGTCACAATATTTTAATATCCAAAATAACTTTTACATGAGGATTAAAACACTTTAATTTAAATTAAAATAAAATGATCATGTGAATTTAAATATAATTAAAATATAAATGTTTATAAATTTTATAAAAAAATTAAAAAAAATGCTTTTAAGTCATTATTTGATTCAAGTAAAAAGTTGAACATTCATATAATCTTTTAATTATGTTTCAAAAATTATTTTAGTTTTGGGCATATTAACTAAAATTCTACTAATTTTCAGTTTTTAGTTTGTTTCTATAATTTTTTACAAGAATTGGCCCAATGAAAATCATGATAAATTATCAAGTTATTGCATCATTTTTTAGTGATTGTCAAAAAAATCACTCTAAAATATAACTATAAATTAAAAAATATCCAAAATTAAAAAAATATTTATTCATTATCGAAATATTGTTTCTCATTAATGATAGGATTTTTTTTTATTTTTGACAAATAAAAAAAAAAGGACATATATGACAAAAAAATTGGTCCCCATTAGCGTCATGCCTGAAAGCACCCTCATTTCTATTTTTTCTTGACCAAAGAGATTAGAAAAAGAAAAGCATGGACCTGACAATGAATATAAGGAAAATTCATTATGTACCCAATCTTGACCTAATGCATCATATGGTCTCTTGTGTGTTTTTATTTTCATATGCCAATAATTTTTTTTTTTATTCGCAAGAAATTATAAAAAGAATTTTCTTCATGTCTTGTTTCATCTATTGCTAAAGTGCTCATCATGCGATGATAACATTTTTTTTTTATTTGAAAAAAAGAATTCTGTATAGATTAGAATAAGTTGTTACATGAGATATTGGTATAGGATGTGAGCAGAATACATGAATATAACAATTCTTAGTTCATGTAGCAGGAGTACATTAAATTTACTATCTAAAAAAATATATGATAAAAAAGCATTAATCTCTTTTAAGGTTTGAAAAAAAAAATAAGAACATCCTATCTTGAATATCTTTTGAAATTTGGTATAAAAAAAAAATGCAAATTTCCCTTATGTTTCAAAAAACCTTCCAGGTCCACCCTTGACATTTGGTTTACGAGACACACATGTTCGTTATTGGGTTTGTCCTTCACCAAATCCGAGTAGAGATTCACATCTCTTTGTTTAATATAATGGAAAGTCCATTAAAAATTTGAAATCTTTAGTAAATTTATGTCTATTTACCAAATCTTAGAGGCGGTTATTGAATTTTTATTAAAAAAATTTAGTGGAATTGCGTGTTTGTTCACTAAACCTTTGAGACAATAAGGGTTCGCTTATGCCCCCACGGGCATGGCGCAGTGGAAAGGCATCAACACGTAAGAAGGAACATCGGGAGTTCAATTCCAAGTAGATACACTCACGAAGCCAGCGGTACTTGTGGATGGTGAAAATTTATTCTATGAGCCAACGGGGACTATGGATGGTGAGAGTTCGCTTTGTGAGTCAGCGGGAACCGTGAATGGTGAAAGTTCTTTGTGAGCCAGCAGGGACTATGGATGGTAATGGAGATGTGTCCCAGGGGTTGGGTTGACCGAACGTCCAACTGATGCACGGAAGCCGTGTCCGCATTTCAAACTTTACCTGATCAGTGAGACCTTAGAGGAGGACGCTGATTCGTAGGTTTGGTGCCATACCAGGGGGTTCGAAGGGCTTGTTGGTAGCTGAAATTCCTATGTAATAAAAAAAAAAATAAGCATTCACTTATTTTTGAATTTTTTTTTTCTATTTTAAAATTTTTAATTTTCTAAAAATTTTTACAAATTTAGCTTACTTTTCAATTTTTTAAGAACTGTATTAAAAAGGGTAGAAAATGAATAGTGTGTTTAAATATTCAAAATAAACTTTTTATTTTTAAATTTTAAAATAATCACAAACAAGATAGCTTTTTTTTTTTTTTTTTTTACTTTATAAGTTTTGTATAAGATAATATTTGGAACCATAGTTTTTTAGAATTCAATTTAGATTTTAGTATATATTTAGAACAAATTTTACACATAATCCACATAAATTAAAGTTTAAGATTCGAATTCCACACTTCTATATGGAAAGTAAAAGTTGGAAATCTAAAAAAATAGTGAAAAAAATAATTTTTTAAATTTTCTATACATAAATTTATAAAACTGAAAAAATAAAGTGGCATTTTTATAATTATTTAAAAAATGAAACTATTTTCACAAACAAATAGTGTCAAATTTATTTATTTTTGTTTATTTAGTTCATATTAATGTTATAAAACATAATGAATTAGGAGTGTAATGAAGTAAAAAAGTTATATTAGGAACATGTCAAACTAATGCAATCGATCCCACTATATTCCCTTGCATCCATAAGTACCAAACATTGTATTTATAACTTTCTTAGACTTAAGTTGCAATATGCCCTTTGATTGAGAATCTTAAATAAATTCACACCCATCATAACTTCCTTTATCACAAATTGCTATCGATTATTGAAGTGTTCTTTGGGAAGGGAAAAATAAAAAATAAAGTAGGTATAAAACATTTGTAGGCAACTATTTTACATTAATCATTTGAAGCTTTGAGTTTGGACATTAAATTTAGATTTGTTGTGAGATAAAATCAGTGACACTGCTCTTTTGACTTCCTTTAACCTGAAAAAAGGAAAAGAAAGAGAGGCTTGGAGGACTCGGGGTGTACTCCAAGGATCACTCCGATGCCTAAGTAAGGGAATGCTTTAGAGAGACTAAATGATATAGTAAGAATGAGTGTTGAATGACTTACCTCGGCCTCTCCCCTGCGTCCCTTCTTATAGTGGCTAAGGTTGACCCTTGGATTGAATTGTCTTTATAGTGCGGGGGCATGAATCGCTCCCGGGTCATAAAGTGTCTCCGTGTATCATTCCGATCGTTTAAGGTGCCGGTGCGGATCTCTCCCCCTCTTTATTGGGTGGAAGTTGATTGTTCTTACCAGAAGGTCTAACTTGGGGGGCGATGACTAGGTGTTAACCTCCTCATATTAGCTAATATATTTTAGGCACATCAAGATTTGTAATAATTCAGACAAAAGATAATGTTGAGTTATATTAAATTTTATCTAAATTTACAAAAATTTAAATTTAAAGCTTGAAATTTATGCTTATAGATGATCTATAACTATTTTGTTATAAAGCTTTATTTAATTCCCAAACATTCCATATAAACCCCTTGTTAATTGAACCCTATGTTAATTGAATTTGAAAATTAAGGGTACATTCGGGTGCCTTCTGTTTGTTAGTAGTTTTCTATTTGTATTTTCTCATGATGTGACAAAAATTAATGTTAATTTTTGTAGTTTTCATTTTTACTACAAACAACTAATGTCACAATATTTTAATATCCAAAATAACTTTTACATGAGGATTAAAGCACTTTAATTTAAATTAAAATAAAATGATCATGTGAATTTAAATATAATTAAAATATAAATATTTATAAATTTTAAAAAAAAAATTTTAAAAAAAATGCTTTTAAGTCATTATTTGATTCAAGTAAAAAGTTGAACATTCACATAATCTTTTAATTATGTTTCAAAAATTATTTTAGTTTTGGGCATATTAACTAAAATTCTACTAATTTTCAGTTTTTAGTTTGTTTCTATAAGTTTTTTACAAGAATCAGCCCTATAAAAATCATGATAAATTATCAAGTTATTGCATCATTTTTGAGTGATTGTCAAAGAAATCACTCTAAAATATAATTATAAATTAAAAAATATCCAAAATTAAAGAAATATTTAATCATTATCAAAATATGGTTTCTCATTAATGATGGGATTTTTTTTTTATTTTCAAAAAAAAAAAAACCATTCATTTCTTCAATGACTATAACATTCCCTATAAAATCCACTTGATGGTAGAAGACATGTTGTGAGTGTGAGCGTACAGTACATTTTTTTAATAATGTCATCCATTACATGCATTAGTTTGTCAATAAATAATAATAAAAAAGGACATAAATACGATAAAAAAATTGGTCCCCATTAGTGTCATGCCTGGAAGCACTCTCATTTCTATTTTTTCTTGACCAGAGAGATTAGAAAAAGAAAACTAGGGACTTGACAATGAATATAAGGAAAATTCATTATGTACCCAATCTTGACCTAATGCATCACATGGTCTTTTGTGTGTTTTTATTTTCACAAGCCAAGATTTTTTTTTTTTTTTTTTTTTTGTTCACAAGAAATTATAAAAAAGAATTTTCTTCATGTCTTGTTTCATCTATTGCTAAAGTGCTTGTCATGCGATGATAATATTTTTTCTTTTTTATTAGAAAAAAAAAATTCTGTATAGATTAGAATAAGTTGTTACATGAGATATTAGTATAGGATGTGAGCAGAATACATGAATATAACAATTCATAGTTCATGTAGTAGGAGTACATTAAATTTACAATCTAAAAAAATATATGATAAAAAAGCATTAATCTCTTTTAAGGTTTGGTAAAAAAATAAAAATAAATTTCCCTTATGTTTCAAAAAACCTTCCAGGTCCACTCTTGACATTTGATTTACGAGACACACATATTCCTTATTGGGTTTGTCCTTCACCAAATCTTAGTAGAGATACGCGTCTTTTTGTTTAATATAATTGAAATATTTAGTAAATTTATATCTATTTACCAAATCTTAGTGGCCGTTATTGAATTTTTATTAAAAATATTTAGGGGAATTGCATGTTTGTTCACCAAACCTTTGAGACAATAAGGGTTCACTTATTTTTGAATTTTTTTTCTATTTTAAAATTTTTAATTTTCTAAATATTTATAAAAAAACATAGCTTACTTTTCAATTGTTTAAGAATTGTATTAAAAAGGGTAGAAAATGAATAGTGTGTTTGAATATTCAAAATAATTTTTTTTTTAAAATTTTAAAATAATCACAAACAAGACAGCTTTTTTTTTTTTTTTTTTTTAATTTCTAATTTTTGCATAAGATAATATTTGGAATCATAGTTTTTAGATTTCAATTTAGATTTTAGTGTAGATTTAGAAGAAATTTTACACAGAATCCACATAAATTAAAGTTTAAGATTCGAATTCCACACTTTTATATGGAAAGTAAAAGTTGGAAATCTAAAAAATATAGATAAAAAAATATTTTTTTTAACTTTTCTATACATAAATTTGAAAAATTGAAAAATAAAGTGGCATTTTTATAATTATTTAAAAAAAATCAAACTATTTTCCCAAGCAAATAGTGTCAAATTTGTTTATTTCATATAAATGTTATAAAAATAAAAAATTAAATAACTTTTATCTAAGTTTTTGAAAAACTAAAATAAAAAATAAAAACTATTTCCCAAAACTAAGCGACCCTAAGTGCATATGCCCTAAGAGTATATCTAAAACACAAGTTAAAATTTTTTAAATGAAATACATGAATTTTGTGATACACCTACTACATAAATTATTTCTGCATTAAAATACATGAATCTCATGCTTGGAGAGAGTTTGAATTTAGATTTGTATTAGATTTAAATTGTTAGGACCCTGTGAGCATCCAGAAGAGAATGACACCAAGAATTTTACGTGGTTTGGTCAAGAACGACCTACGTCCACGAAGCACACACCAACTATTCAATAACTCGCCGAAAAATGTTACAATTCTCTCTCTCTCTCTCTCTCTCACTCTTCCTCCCTTCTTCCTCTCAGCTCTCTCTGCACTCTCTGTGCTCTCTCTGCACTGCTGTGCTATTCTGAGCTATTGTGTTATTGTATATTATCACTTTCCACAGCCTCTTTATATAGGCTTGGATTTTACATTATAAATAAATGCGAATCAATATAAATTAATCACAAATTGGAAGTTTTTAATCAAGAGATAAATGGAGAATAAATTCACACGTTTTTTGACACATCTCAACGTGTCTCCAGCTGTGTTTCTGACTCCATCTCTAACAATCTCCCACTTGGAGACAGAGACACCTTCTCAACTAGTATCATGAATAAATGATGTGCTCATAATATGTGTCTTCAAGCATGAAAACCAACTGAAGTTTAACACAACTTCAGCTCCTCTATAGTTGCCACCTTCTTGTCTGCTCGATTTCTACGGACTAATTTGATGGCTATCATCTTCACAACTGGTGTAAAAATGCTAGTGTAGTCAATCCCTTCCTTCTACTCAAAGCCTTTGACTACCAACTGAGGCTTGTACCTTCTGGAGCCGTCATGCTTCTCTTTGATTATGTACACCCACTTGTTGTGAAGGCCTTTGGGTAACTTCCACGTTCTTTTGGAGGCGAGGGACTTCATCTCATCCTTCATCACAAGCTCCCACTTGCTCGTATCTGCTACCTGACATGCTTCATCGTAGCATTTGGGCACTCCTCCATCTATAGGAAGTAAGTAATCAATATACCTTCTGTCTGGTATATGGGACCGAGTAGATTTCCTAAGCTCCGGAGCTGGAGTAGGAGATAGTGGTGCGACGAACTGCTCCACTGGTTCCTCCACTTGAGGATTCTCGGTATTCAACTGATGTGTCCCAACACATTCATGGGTGTTTATCTGGAAACTAACCCTCTTCTGTTTCCTGACTATACAATCCTCACACATGTCAACCTGCACTGACTATAGACCACTCAATTTTTCCTTTGAGTGCTTCACCCTGAGTCCTTTCTCGCTCATGTGACCAAGTTGTTGGTGCCAGATGTTGCTGTCGCCATTTCCTGCAGCAACTAAAATAGACATAGAGGCATTGGAGGTTAGAAAAAGTGTTCCGTTTTTCTTACCTCGCACAATCGTTAGTATACCCTTTGAGACTTTCCATTCATCACCAATGAATTTCGTCGTGCATCCCTCATCTGCCAGCTAACCAACTGAGATCAAATTATTTCTTAGGTCTGGAATATACCTGACATTCTTCAGTTTCCATACTGACCCGTTTATACTGATCTTCACAACTCCCTTACCGATTACGTCGCAAGGTTGATCATTGCCAAGGTACACTTTACCAAAATTACCTGGTGTGTACTCCTCTAGGCAATCTCTGCAGCATGTGGCATGAAATGAGGCTCCGGAGTCTATGACCCAAGACTCCTGCTTGCTCTCCAAAGAGTGGATCAACATCTCATCATTCTAAGAAGCAATATTTGCTTCTATATTTGCCCTCATCTCGAATTCTTTCTTCTGACTCCTGCACTGGTTCTTGTAATGACCAGTCTTTCCACAGTTCCAGCACTCAATAACTTTAGTGCTCTGAGAACCTGTGTCCTGAGTACCTTTGAGATTTCTCAGCCTAGATCTGCCGCGGTTGTTTGATCGTCCGTGCCTGTTTCCTCTGCCTTGATTCTCCATGTTCAAGGCTGAACTCGAATTGGAGCTATGGTTCGGCTGCATTCTTATTTCCTCCGTCAAAATCATGTTGACGACCTTATCGTATACAAGCTTCAATTTTCCTATGGAGCTACTAATGGCAGTGACGACACCATTCCAATTTTCAGGCAACTGACTGAGAATTAGTAGAGCCCGAATCTCATTATCAAACGTTATCCCTACTGAGGCGAATTGATCATACAACTCATTGAAGTTATTCAGATGCCTCCTGAAACTTTCACCTGCAGACATATTCATCGTAAATAGTCTTTTCATGAGATGTACCTTGTTTGCGGCTGAAGGCTGCTCGTACATATTTGAGAGCGCATCCATCAGAGACTTGGTGGATGTTATATGCTTAATATTGAACGCTACAGATTTCGACAATGTCATTCTAATGGCTCCGAGGGCTTTTCGATCAAGCAACTCCCACTCATCCTCATTCATGGATGTTGGCTTACCCTTCAACGGTAAGTGCAATTCCTTCCCAAATAAATAGTCTTCTATCTGCATCTTCCAGAAATCAAAATTGTTCTTGTTAAACATTTCGATTTTTGAGCTCTTTTCATTTGACATCTCGATTTGCTAATCTAGAGATGGAATTAGCTTAAATGGATAGCACAGATGGATCTGGAATGATCGAAAACCCCAGAAATGGTTCAAGTCGCTCGATAAACGGACCCAAAAAGAACCCGAAAAAGCTCAGTCAAAGTTTTCAGTCAAACTGATGACATGGTGCTGACATGGCATCTGCTGACGTGTCAGTGGGGTCCACCTGCTGACGTGGCGGTGGGGTCCGCTTGCTAACGTGGCACTGACGTGGTTGTGGGACCCACTTGATGACGGGGCATGCTAACGTGGCGGTGGGGTCCACTTGCTGACGTGGCTATGGGACCCACTTGATGACGTGGTGCCTCTGCCACGTGGCACTTCTGCTGACATGGCGGCTCCGATTGACGTGGCTCTCGTTGGCGTGTCAGCTGACGTAGCCGGTTTTGAGGCGCGCGTCGGATCTAGTTCATGGATTGAATCTCGGGTTCACCCGGGACTGAGAGTTTTTCGGGTTAGGTCGGGTAGATAACCAGGTCGGATCGAGGCGGTCGGGCGAGGAAGACGTGTGCAGCGCGTCGCCGGCGCATGGAGAGGCGTCTTGCTGCGGCGAGACACGTGCAGGCGTTTCTGAACTCCATTCGAGCTCCGGCGGACACCCTTCTCTTTGTCTCGGAGAGGTGAATACTATGGTGGCCTCAAAACACACTTTCGATCTACTAGGCAGAGCTCTGAATTTTTGGATCACTTCCGATCTGGATTTTCTGCTCCAACCGGGCTCTAATACCACTTGTTAGGAACCTGTGAGCATCCAGAAGAGAATGACACCAAGAATTTTACGTGGTTCGGTAAAAAACGACCTACGTCCCCGGAGCACACACCAACTATTCAATAACTCGCCGAAAAATGTTATAATTCTCTCTCTCTCTCTCTCTCTCTCTCTCTTCCTCCCTTCTTCCTCTCAGCTCTCTCTGCACTGCTGTGCTATTCTGAGCTATTGTGCTATTGTATATTATCACTTTCCACAGCCTCTTTATATAGGCTTGGATTTTACATTATAAATAAATGCGAATCAATACAAATTAATCATAGATTGGAAGTTTTTAATGAAGAGATAAATGGAGAATAAATTCACACGTTTTCTGACTCAGCTCAACGTGTCTCCAGCTATGTTTCTGACTCCATCTTTAACATAAATAAGATGTAATATAAAACTTTATTAAAATTTATTTAAATTCATCTAAATTCAAATATAAACTTCAAAATTCAGACTTTTCAAAAATAGTGGAAATGGTTTTGATCCAACTTTTGCCTGTGTTTTGATATTTTTGTCCATTGTTTCCTTTTTATTATCTTTAGATATTACGAATATATTTTTGTTTAAAGTTTTGACACAGTTTGTTCTCTCCCTCTCAGGCAAATTTAGGTGAGCGGGTCATTGACCACAGCGAATGCTAGATTCATGCTGTGTAGTGGTGAAGTATATAATATATATTTAAAAAAATAAAAATAAATTAAAGCATAATAATTTGTTGAAAGAAAATCTTAAAATATTATAATATATTCCTATACAAACTCATGTCACTCTCTTAATAAACAATGAATATTTGAAAGACATAGCAACTTTTAGAAAAAAAATTTACCAACTTAAAAATTTTGCAATAGACATTCGGACCTTAATTTTAAGTGCTCTTAATAATATATTTATATTTTTTAAACAAGTAAATAAATGAATGTAAATACTAAGACATCTTTAAGTTTTTGTTTTTTAAATAGAAATACACGGCCCTGTCAAATCATTTAGTTGCATTAATTAAACAACTAAAGTTCCTCGTCCGTGCGAATCCGTTTATTACTTCTCCAATGGGCCACCCAATACCACTTGTGTACAGAGAGAGATTGAAACAGGGGTGGGGAATCTCGCCCGCACGGAAACAAATCTCCACCGTCCAATCCTCACGTGCGGCCAAATCACCACCTGAACCGCCAGGCAACCGTCCAAGCCAGTCAGTACCCGTCGCAGCGCCCCCTCAGCTAGCCAATGCCAACCCCCGCGAAAGAACCGCTAAAAGGACAAAAAGAAAAACAAAAAGGAAACAACCGGTTTTTTATCGGTCCGAACCCGAACGTGGTCCTTCCGGTCCGAATATTTGATTACTGAAGAATTCACGTTTCCCGATGCCCACAAAAACAAAATTCTTTTCCCCGGCGATGAATTATTCAATTTTTAATTTCTGTGAAGTATAGAAATATCCACGTTTATATACGAATTAATTCCCAAATGTATATTCTCCAATCTCCACGTCTCTCTCGCTCTCTCTCTCGACCTTTTTTTTTTTTAATCTGAAAAACCCTAAAATCTCGATCTGAAAATTTCATTGGGGCCTGAAAGCACGAGAGCCTGGAGTGCGGATTCTGCTCTTTTCGCTTGCTGAAGCGACATTTTTCTTTCAGCTGTGATTATTTTCTTGTTTATTTCGCCATCAGCACCCCACGCCGCACTGGCCGTTGATCGAACTCGTCATTATGAGCCAATCATCGTCTTTCCGACGCCGTGTGATCTCTTGATCTGTGCATGCGCAATCACCTCCTTCTTCTTCTTCGTCATTCTCCCAATTTCTGGGTACATGTGTGGTCGGATTAGGGAGCTAGGGTTTGTTAGCAGCTCTGTATGCGGATTGGGTGGAGGGTAAAATAAATGCTTGTTGCCGGGGATCTAGGGTTTTCCTGCGTGGTCCTGGTGGTCTTGTTCTTCCCGGTGATCGGCTTAGTAGTCAGGCATAAATGGCGGGTCGCAGTGGCCAGGAAGGAGGAGATCAAGCGGCTTTTGGTTTTTGCCGCTGAGGAGGCAGCTAGGGCGGAGCTTGAGGCAACCGTTGGCTATGCTCCTGTATCCTTCTCTCCGCAGTTTCAGTGCGCTGTGTGCTATTGCCCCACCACTACGCGCTGCGCTCGGTGCAAGGCAGTTCGATACTGGTACGGAAATCCACATAATTGATTGGAATTCTTCATTTGGGCATAACTGTTTTTGTTTGACCTTATTAAAATTTGCTCTCTCCTATTGATTGCGTGATATTATATTCAATTACTGGGGTGTCTTCCCATTTTTTTAAGTTGAAATCTGTTCTTGAACTATTTTTGGTTGATTTTGGGCCTCTAAAGCAATTTAGTTTCTGGGGAATTGACAGAACATCTTGCTGGATCAATTATTTCTAAGGACAATGGGGGCCTATTAGAGGCCTTTCTGGGGTAGGACATGGGTACAGTCACTCCTTACAATGATTCTGATTCCAGTTGATCACGAAGCTAGTGTGCTTTACTCCAAGGAAAACTTGGGGCAGAAATTCTGATCTAACAATTTATAAAAGCATATGATCGTTTTGTAATTCCAGTGTCACAATGTCAGGGACCAACTCGATTTAATATGCTAATTGATTGTTGTGCCGGTGATGGTATTAAAAATACAGAGGCCTTGACGATCTCTCTGTGGAGAACATATGGAGGTGCTTGAATGAACTGTCATATATAAGAACTGTATTAGTAAGACAATGTGTTGACACAATGAGTTATGCTGCTAGGCAGAGATTTCAGAGAACTTTCTGGCTTTCTAATAAAGATTATGCTGCTCTACCATGAGTTGTTTCCACACTTAGATGGAATTTGTGAAAGTTGTTATTGCTATGCAATTTTTTTCTTTCTTTTTCTGCTTCTATTGTTGGGGATGTTCTCACCTAGTGTATTGTGAATAAATACAACAAATTTCTTAGTATGAATTGTTCATTATTTTTATGACTAAAGCTTTTTCTAGAAAGGGGAATGGGGGTTAAAAATCTTATAGTGGCTCACTTAGTAATCATTATTGATGCCAAATTTGAATGTTTCAGTTCTGGTAAGTGTCAAATTGTTCACTGGAGACAAGGTCACAAGAAAGAATGCCATCCACCTGTGCTGTCTGAATCCACTCACTCTGCTGAAGCCCCGTGCAGACAGGATGGTGATATTAAAGCTGAGCCTCTTGCAGATGGAGAAGGGGGAAATTCTATCTCGAAATCTTCCAGCACCTCATTTTCAGCTGGATTTGTGTCGTCTTCTGATTCTAGTGTTACTTCTGTTGATGTTTCTGTCAATGAGAGTAGTGGTTCAAATTGTCCAGAGACATTGGATCGACTTCAGTCTGCTACCACTGCATCTGATATGCCTGAAACTCCTTCCAACAGTGACAAACTAGGTCCAACTAAGCTAATATTGCCGGAGTTCTCTAATTTGGTTGACAATATGGATAATTATACTTCTATTACCTGTTCTAATGACGGAGAGACTCGAAGTGGAACGACTTCTTTAGATTCAAAGTCAAACATTGATGGCTCTGATGGGTGGTCAGGTGTTGAGCCTTCTACTGCCTCATCTGGTTTTTGGGGGGCAACTCTTGACTCCAATAGGTACAAAGATGCCCTTGATGACAAATCCAATATGAGTGGAAAGAAAGACGGGGATTCATCTGAAGCTGGAGCTTTCTTGAAGTTCTCATTCAACTTGTCTGAAAATAAAATTCCTTCCTTGCCTTCACATGGCTCCAAGGCCAAACCTATTATATCATGTGATCGTCACAGTGCTACTTCCATAGTCAAGGAGCCGAGTGATGGGATTGCTTTATCAGAAAAAAGTAGTACGGATATTTCGAAGGCCAAGAGCTCACCATTCTTGAGCTCAAAGATGTCTAATCATATGGAAGATCCTGTAAGTGATTCCCATATATCAAAGTCCAGAGTATCTAGTTCTGTATTATCCTGTGAATCTTGTTCCCATTCATCTTCTATTTCTGGAGGAAACTCTACAATGTCAGATGCTTCAGAGGTCACTGGCTTGTCAACTTCGAGCTCTAAGAGGTCAAATCATACTCCACATGCAATGAAGTCGAGAGAAGCTGGATTTTTTCCAACTAGTGCTTCTGATGCTCATTTATCTTCCAGCACTGGGCGGAGTTCACTGTCAGAAGAGAAGCCTGGAAAGGTTGATGATGTTCATGCTTGTCTTGTTTCAAGTTATTCACAGAATGCTACTAATGGCTTGAAAACATCTGTGCTGAAAGTTGTTGACCAGATCAGGCCCTCTAAATTGTCAAAGCACCGTCCGAATGAGATTGCTAAAAGATACAATGACAAGGTTATGCATGAATCTTGCTATGTTTTCTCAAACCTTGTAGGATGTGTTCAGTTTATGTTAAAACAGTATTTTTGTTTTTTACAGGGGCTCTTTCCGTATGAACTATTTGTTAAACTCTATAATTGGAAGAGGGCTGAACTGCAGCCGTGCGGGCTTACAAATTGTGGGAACAGGTAGTATAGTGTCATTCTTGCTTATGGTAAAAATAGACGATGAGCACTAGGCTTCATGTAGTTTTTACGGAGTTATTGTATCACTGTTGGGTTTTTCATTAAATCTTTTGGTGGTTGTGCAATTTGACCTCTGCTATCTGTTTTTTTGCAATGGCTGATGTGTCTGCTTTGATTCAAGACGAGAACAATGAATTATGCAGTCGCATTTTTCTTTTTCAGAATTAAATGCTTGTGCCCATTGAGTTTTGTGTCTTTTACTTGTGAACTTAATGTTAGTCTAGACTTAATGGCTTATTAGCAATAGGTTGAGATGCTTCTTTGTTTGCAAGTAGTAATTTAAAATCAGTCTTGGATTTACATGCCATAATATCATGATTTTCTTTTTTGCAGAGAAAGGGAGTTTTCACATGCTTCATTGTGCTGTTTAGTTTCTGGTTATCTTGTGTGAACAGTGAATGTGTTACACCTGTCCTCTCCTCTGGGCCCCAAAAAAATAGAGGGAAAAAAACACCCAAACAAAGAGAAAAAAAAAGCACATTTGATCTAGTAATGTATGGGATAGAGCGGTAATCTTGGCTTCCTTTTGGGCCTTGTGGTTTCTTTTGTTGTCTGATCTTCAGAGTGATTGGAGGGCAGCACTTCTGAGATCTTTTTGGTCGTTAATCATTGTTTATATGGACACCTTGCCCTCAAGACTTTTTGTACTTTGCCCTGGTTATTTATAAAATTTTTCTCTTATCTGGAAAGAAAAACCTAATGTCGCTGTGTTTTGCATAAACACTCACAAAGAGTTTAAACATATGCTTGTTTAGCATGATTTTTTGTTAAATTTATTTACTAGAGCCAGAATGCTGCAGAGGTACTGTTGAGCTGGGCGTAGAAGAGATGTCCTGTATACACATTTGAAACATTGTAGATGCTTATACATGCATGCATGTCTATGTGCTTGCACATGTGCATGAATATTTATGCTGTCTGCATTCATGGGTGCATGTCCCTTAATATTTTTATGCTGCTTGGTAAGCCTTTATTTATAAAAATCTTCCTTTTTTGGTTAAATGACTACCAAGAAGTTGAAAAAGTGAACTTTTTATAAACACCAATCTTGACACAATTCACAGCGGAGAATTATGACTTTTCCCTTTCCTCCTCTCCTCCCCCCTCACCTGTGGGATCCTGGAGGGATTAAATAAAAGAATTTCTGTTTTTTTTTTTGGTATTATGAACATTAGAACCTTTTTTAATTATAGAAAATAATGTTCAACTTCCATTGCTAATCTTCTAAAGAAGCACAAATTCACTTTCTAGTTTTCCAACATGTTCATGGAGAAATTGGAATACAATAAAAAGATGTTTTCTAAGTTTCCTGTACAAGTTTCGGAAAATTGGAAAAGAATGTGCTGGTTTTGTATATATTTAGGATACTGGAAATGGAAATTGGAAACTATTTTTTACAACTGAAACACTCTTATGTTTTCCTGGTGTTCTTTCTTATATCATTTTCTTTTTATTTTTCCCTTTAAAACTTTTTAACATTTTTTTTAAATTTTTTTTCTGCAGCTGTTATGCAAATGTTGTGCTCCAGTGCTTGGCATTTACTCCGCCTCTCACTGCATATCTTCTTCAGGGGCTGCATTCCAGAGCATGTGCGTTTCCGTTATGACCTCTATTGTGCATTCATCTCCTCCTGAAATTTTGCATCGCATGTTGATGACTTTATATTTTGTAAATGTTCCTTCATCTCTTTAGAATTATGGTCTTGTAGGCTTCTTTTCTTTGTCAGTGTTGTTGGAAATTAGAGGTAGGGGCCAGTTGTGGTTTTCTTCAGTCTATCGTCCTTCTAGGTATTTCTAGGTATGCTCTTTGGTGTGCTTTTTGAGATGAGTTTTATGCAGTTTCTTGTTTTTGTTCTCCCAGGTTGATTTTTGAATGTTGTGAAATTTCCAGGAAGAAAAAAGGGGAGGAAGGTTTTACCTCAAGTGTGCAGAGTTTCGATACGTTTATTAGGGAGTGTGGGTTGAGGGATCTTCCTTTGGATGGTGCTGTTTTTTCTTGGTCTGTGGGTGAAGAGAGATCAGTTGCAACTCGCTTAGATAGATTATTGTTTTCTAGTCAATGGGAAGATGCTTTTCCTAACCTCTCTCAAGTGATTTGTCTAGACCAGTGTTGAATCACTTCTCTATATGGTTGGTCTAGGAAGGTTAAGCAGGGCCCGACTCCTTTTAGGTTCACAAATATATGGATGGACCATAAGTCATTTCATTCTTTGGTTAAGGATGATTGGAGTGAGGTGTCTTAAGAGGTTGGGAGGGTTTTACGTTCATGAAAAAAAACTCAAAACATTTAAAATGTATATTGAAAAAGTGGAATGTTGAAGTTTTTGAAATAATAGGATTAAGAATGCTAACATATTTTTGGTGATATTGACGTTGACCTATTGGATAGGAAATAGGGAGGAGGTATAGTGGAGTGAGGTGTCTTAAGAGGTTGGGAGGGTTTTAAGTTCATGAAAAAAAACTCATAACATTTAAAATGTATATTGAAAAAGTGGAATGTTGAAGTTTTGGAAATAATAGGGGATTAAGAATGCTAACATATTTTTGTTGATATTGAAGTTGACCTATTGGATAGGAAACAGGGAGGAGGTATAGTGGAGTAAAGTGTGGAAAGTGGTGGTTGTTGAAAAATGAGTTAGACGAGGTGTTACCATTGTTACCTAGGAAAGTGAGTTGGAGACAAAAGACTAACTTTCAATGGGTTAGAGAGTGTGATTGTAAACCAAAATTCTTTCATAGGTTGGCAGATGGTAAGATGAGAAGAAATTCGGTGGAATTGGAGTTGGTGGTAGTAGTAATTACATCTGATCCTTGGTTGATTGCATTACAGAATTCTTTTCCAATCTATTTAAAGAGGATAAAGGTAGGCCTAAAGAGGGTTTGTAGTGGAGCCCCTTTGCTAGTGACCAGGTGAAATGGTTGGAAAGGCCTTTTGAGGAGAATGAAGTTAGGGTTTTAGTGTTTGAGATGGAAAAGGAAAAGGTCCCAAGCTGTATAGATTTACTGAGGGTTTCTTTCAAGTTTGTTTGGACATGGTTAGGACTGATTTGTTGAAGATTTTTAAAGAGTTTCACTCTAGTGGAGTCACGCAAAAGCATTAATTCTATCCTCATCCCTTTGGTGCCTAAGAAGGATTGGTCTATAAAGGTTGCTGATTACTAGTTTGTACAAAATTGTTACGAAAGTGCTAGCAGATAGATTGAGTCGAGGGATGGGGGGATGCTATATCGCAGGCTCAAAGTGCTTTTGTTATGTGGAGATTGATTGTGTATGCAATTCTAGTAGAAAATGTAGTAGTTGAGGATGTTTGTTGGTGGAAAGAGAAGGGTGTCTTATTTAAATTGGATTTTGAAAAGGCTTATGGTTGGGTTAGTGAGAATTTCTTGGATAAAATGTTTGCTAGAAAAAGGTTTTGAGGAGAAGTGGCTTGGTTGGATGAGGGGGGTGTTTGCCAAATGCATTTTTATTCATTGTCAATGGAGAACCTAAGGAATGGTTTAGGGCGGTGAGAGGTGTTAGGCAAAGGAATCCATTATCTTTAGTTTTGTTTGTTTGTTGTTTATACTTTTGAGTAGATTGATTGATGTCGTGGTGGATACATATTTTGTGAGAGGGATTGGGATGGGTACCGAGGGGCTAGTTGTGTTTCATTTTGAGTTTACACATGATACTATTTTATAGAAGGTGTTTTTTAAATGTTCTTACAATCCTCCAACTTCTTGAGAAGGCTTTTGGTTTAAAAATAAATTGAGTGAATTTGCAACTATTAATCTTAGTTCTATTAGAGCTTTGGAGTTTGCCTCATTAGCTGAGTGTGGCATTTTAGTGCGGCCCTTGAATTATTTTGGGGTTCCTTTTGGGGATATTCTAGATCTATTTGGTTTTGGGTTCCAGTGGTGGAGAGGGTGTTTATGTGTTTGGGTGTGTTGAAGAGGGCTTTGTTTTATCTAGGTGTTTGTATTGTCCTCATTCAGGCTTTTGCCTTTCTAGTATCCCCCTTTATTGTTTGATTTTTTTTTTCGGCCACTAAAAACACTATTTTTCTACTTTTAGTATTTGAGTAGGGGTTGCTTGTAAAAATGAAAAAGTAATGAGAGATTTTTTTTGGTTGGGGCTAGGGAAAAAGAGGGATCATTTAGTTACTTGGGAGTTTGTGTGTAGGTCAAAGGTGGAAAGGGGGGGGGGGTTTGTTTGGGTCTTGGAAAATTGGTGTGTAAAAAATTGCCTTATTGTGCGTATCATTATGGAGGTTTCTCATTGAGGAGACCTCCCTTTTGGCGTGGTTATAAAAAGTAAACTAGGTTTACAGGTGCTAATTTTTGATTAAGATGTTCTGGCTGAGAGTCCTTGGAAGTGTATTGCTGAGATCTATTCCTTGCTCGCTTCTATGTTAGATATATTGTGGGCAATTGGTCTTGGATTCTTGTTTGGGAAGACACTTGGGTGGGTAATTTTGCACTTTTCGTCTCTTTTCCTCAGTAATATCACATCTCCCTAGTGCATAATGATGCCATTGCTTCCTTTATTACTTCGAATGGTCTATTACTTCTTGGGATTTCCATTTTTAGTAGATCTCTAAATGATAGGGATGTGTAGGACTTTTTTTTTTTTTGTTGGAGGGAGATGTCATCTCTCAATTGGGAGAGAGGGGGTTATTGGATTTGGATTCTTCAGGAGTCTCTTTTTGTAAATCCTTTCTTTTGGCATTGGACAAGAACTTATAATTCCTTGTCTTTTCTTCACGCTATCTGGAAAGCTAAAGTACCCTGTAAGGCAAGGATTCAGTGCTTGTCTTCTCTCTGGTCCTTTGCAGCAGGCTGTTTTTAAGTGGTGCCCCCCTTTCAGATCTTCAACAAGATTGGAAGGCTGTTTTATTTTGATAGAAGTTTCTTTTTCATTTTCTACTTTATTTTAAAATGATGAATTTTCTTCTTTTTCTTTCAAAAACAATATCAGGTGTAAAGAGACAGTGGTGTTTCACCTGTGAGTTTGAAAAATTGGTTCTTAAGGCAAAGGAAGGGAGATCACCACTGTCTCCTATAGGGATACTATCCCAAATTGGAAAAACTGGTTGTCATCTTGGCAATGGAAGGGAAGAAGATGCCCATGAATTTCTGAGGTGAGCTGACTCATATTTTTTGGAGTCAAATCAAATAAGTTTATTCATTTTCTTGCCTTTTTGATCTTTATGATTGTGTTGTGTAAGTTAATGACTGTAATTGGCAGGTATGTTATTGATACGATGCAATCTGTTTGCCTCAAGGAAGCTGGGATAAATGCATCAGGGTCTTTGGAAGAAGAAACAAGTCTTCCAGGCCTGACATTTGGCGGCTACCTTCGATCAAAGGTACTTAAATGGTCTTTGAATGATGATTAATTTTCAGAGTTTAATATAACTGGGCTATTTTACTATTTTTTTTTTAATGTTGATAATTATTTCAACTTATCTTGCAATCTTTGAAGATTCTCATACCAAAATATTAATCATGTCTATAAATTTGATGCTTCTGTTTGCAGATAAAATGCATGAAATGTCATGGTAGATCTGAGCGGCATGAAAGGATGATGGATCTTACTGTAGAAATAGAAGGGGACATAGGGAGCTTGGAAGAAGCTCTTCGACAATTTACGGGTACTGAGATTCTGGATGGAGATAACAAGTACAAATGTAGCAGGTTAGTTGTGTTTTCAATTTCTTAAATCCGTTGAGAGCATCTTTTGATTTTGTTGTCACAATCATATACTGCATTTTTAAATAATTATTTATGTTCAATTATTTTATAGTTTGTTTAAATGTTTACCATATTGTATGAATTGAATTAAGTTTTGGTGACTAAGTTTTATTTGCAATGTACTAGCTATTTTTTCCCTTACACTTCAGGAAATTAATCATGGTTCAAATTGTTGTTTTGCTTTTTAATTTACAAAATTGTGGAACTGATTATGTTTTCTTATTTTTCATATTTAACATAATATGGGTTCTTAGAAGCTACTTTCCTATCAATAAGTTCATAGTATGTTTGAAAACTGATGTAAAGGGAATTTTTCCTATCAAAGTACCAGACAAACTTAGCCAGTTTGAAGTTTGAATATTTAGAAAACAAAGCCAAACCAATAGCCTCCAAAACTGACTGAAATGAATGCATAAATGTTAGTTTAGTTGTGGTTGATTTGAGTAATATATATGGGGCATATACAAATAACTGAAAAAAAGAGTAAAACTAAAAGGCTGTAGTAGTATCAATTAAATAAATTCAATAAAGATTTCTCCAATATTGTGCAACTCAGGCTTGGTAATACAGCACCATCACAATGACAACAACGAAGCCTTACGTCGCACTAGGTGGGGTTTGTTACATGAATCCTCTTCCGCCATGATGTAGGGCAATATCTCTGACAATTAGAGGACTGCCAAATCTATATTATCTGTCCAAGCTATTCTAGGTCTTCCTCATCCCTTCCTACTACCATTAACATTAAGTAGCTCCCTTTTTCTCACTATATATTATCTGGCTGTCCAAATTGTTGAATAAGTGGGTAAAATGAAAGACCTAACCTTAATGATAGGCATAGTAGTCAAAGGCAAAAGGGGTGAGGTGAAGGCGCGCGCCTCATGAAGGTGAGGCGCATAATTATTAAAATTGTGTACAATGCCTTTTTGGTGGGTAATTGATATATGAACACATCAATAGTAATTTTAGAATTTAAAATGCCAAAATATTCAATACCAAAACATAAATGCATACCTATAGCAATGTATAATAATATATTTCAGAAAAATGTATAGCTTGTATACTGTATTTCCAAACAAAACAGCAGCTAAATTCAGTGAAAAATGTTATATATTAATTATAAGCTTGCATTAAACTACATAATTAACTACATATTATATAATGTCAACTTAGTGGCTTAATGCAATTTAGTCTATAACTTGCCAGGAGCCTCAGTGCGCTTCAGTGCGCCTAGCTGCACCTCTTGAAGGCTGGCTCGCCTCAACCTTGATGAGGCACTAGCCTTGTCGCCCCATTGCACCTCGTTCCTAGGCATGCCTCAGGTGTGCGTTTGACTACTATGATGATAGGTCTCTCCCTCTATTTATAATATATGCCAGTACAATACCAATGACCGTAATACAGACTAACATGACTCTTAACACACAAATATTGCTAAATGACCATATAACCATTTACACTCCCCCATAAGCTGGATCATATATATGAAATCATATACTCCTAGCTTGTTACAAATGAATTTCACAGAAGCACTTCCCAAGGCTTTAGTGGACAAGTCAGCAAGCTGAAAATCGTACTTCACATGAGTGGTTGTAATGAGCTTTTGCACAAGTTTCTACTGACAAAGTGGCAATCTTCTTCAATGTGCTTTTGTTCACTCATGGAAGACTAGGTTGGAGACAATATGAATAGTAGCTCGATTATCACACATCAACTTTATCAAGTGAGAATGTGAAAAACCTAGTTCTTCCAACATGTTCTTCAACTAAACATGTTCACATTTAGTGAACCATAGCCTTATACTTTAACTGAGCACTTCACTTGGCCAATGGCCACCATAGTTTGTTTCTTACTCTTCTAAGAAACCAAATTACTACCAACAAAGATTCAGTACCTGGTTGTGGATCTTTGGTTGGAAGGCGACCCAACTCAGTCTGCATTTGTATATCCTTGAATAAGAGTGTGATCCTAATCCTAATAGAAAATACCTTTCCCTAGTGTACCTTTGAGATATCTTGAAATGCGAATTATTGCATCCTAGTGACTTTTTCTCAGGTTATCAAGAAACTAGCTCACAATACTTGATGCAAAAGATATATCTGGTTGAGTGACTGCGAGATAATTCAACTTTATAACAAGTCTCCGGTATCTTTAGGCAACAAATGACCCATATTTGGCACTAACTATTGGGATCCATGGGTGTATCAACAGGTTTGGATACCAACAACTTAGCCTTATCTAAAAGATCAAGAACATACTTCCTTAGTGATAAGATGCTTCTTGTACAAGATCTCGATATTTCTATACCCAAGAAGTACTTAAATGGTCTTAAGTCCTTGGTTTGAAACTTACTCTGTAGGAAAAAATTTAGGTCTTGGATGCCTTGATCACTGTCACCAGCCACCACAATGTCTGTCATCCACAATTCAACTTTACACAGTTGCAAAATTCTATTGGATGGAGTGACAAATAAAATACAGAGTGATCTAGTGCGCACCATTGGAGGCCAAACTCAAGTACTACGACACTAAATCGGTAAAACCATGCTTTGGGAGATTGTTTTAAATTTTTAATCCATAAATGATTTCTTAAGCCAACACACTAGGTTTGACTCCCCTTGAGCAACAAACCTAGGTGTTTGCCTCATATAGGTCTCCTTTTGAAGACTACGATGTAGGAAAGCATTCTTCACATCTAATTGATGTAAAGGCCAATGGTAAGTAATGCCTAAGAAGATGAACAAGTGTTCTGAGGCAAGTTTAGAGATTGAAGAGAATGTGTCTAAATAATCCAAACTATACACTTGAATATCCCTTAGCGATAAAAAAAACCTTCAAACGAGCCATAGAACCATTAGGATTGACTTTCGCATCGTACACCCAACGACAACCAATCATAGACTAGTTAGGAGGAAGAGGTACCAAATTCCAAGTATCATTATCATGCAGCACATCTCTTCAACCACGGTAGTCCTCCGCCTAGTATGGGATAGGGCTTTAGAAATATATTTTGGAAGAGTAGCAGAAGATAGAGTACTAACAAAATAGTAATACAAGGGTGACAAGAAATCATAACAAGAAAAATTAGAGATTGGATGTTGGGTACAAGTGTGTTTACCATTCCAAACAGCTATAGGAGAATCAAAATCATGGGAAATAAGATAATTTGATGAGGGAACTAGAGACACATAAGTAGAAGCTGGAGGAGGATTGGGCATAGATAATAGGTTTGGATATGGAAGGCAAGGCAAAAGAAGGGACGCAACAAGGTCAACTGAATTCAAGGAATTAGAGTAGTATGGTGTAGACACGAAAAAGGTGACACTAGTAGAGACAAATAATCGATGTAAGGTGAGGATAATATTGATATCCTTTGTGAGTATAGGAATACCCCAGAAAATACATTTGATAGTACGAGGATCCAATATCCGTTCTTGGAGTTAACTGATACAAAGGACATAGCCGAAATATACATGGAGGAAGGGATAACAAAGGAGCCTTCGGGAAGTTAACTGATTGTGGGATTTTACCACCAAGGACAGAGGATGGTATTGATGAGGGACCAAGCTATGAGCATGACATCACTCCAAAAAACTTTGAGGACATTCATTTGATATAGTAGGGTACGAGTGACTTCAAGAATATGTCTGTTTTTCTGCTCTGCAACTCCATTTTGTTGTGGAGTGTGGGCACAAGAGGATTGATGGATCATACCAGAATTAATCATGTAGTTAGAAAATTGGGAAGTATTCAACATTATCACTATGAAGTATTCTAATTGCATATCAAATTGTTATTTGAGAATGTAAGACACAAAAGATATTAAACAACTCAAAACGATCTTTCATTAAATACAGCCAAGTCATCCTAGAGTTGTCATCTACAAGTGTAACAAAGTATTGAAACCCCAACTTCAACATGACATGACTAGGACCCCAAATGTCAAAATGGACTAACATGAAAGGACTAGCGACCTGTTGGCTGACCTAGGAAGCAAAGGGAAAACGGTTATGTTTTCCCAATTGATAAGACACACTCAAGAATAGACACAGAAATCGAAGTAGGAACTAGGCTACTAGCTCCTGTTGCAACTTCTCCAAGGATGGATGACCAAGGTGACAACGGATTTGAAGAGGTGTAAGTGGCTATGTAGGCAATGGGAAGAGAGAGTGACTCAAAGTAGTAAAGTGTCTCGTGCCAATTGTCTTCCTCTTCTTTAGATCTTGAATAACCACAAAATTAGGAAAGAAGGTTACAAAACAATTTAGTGATTCTGTAATCTTTCTAACATGAAATTGAAAGGGGATTTATGAATGTATAAAATAGAAGAAAAAAAGATGGAGTAAGATTTTCTGTTCGTATCCCCATAACTATAGTAGTGGACCCATCAACAAGGGTAACTTGAGGTAGATTTTGAGGATACTTGGAGGGTCGAAAAGAAGTTGGTTGCACTTGTCATATGATCAGTTGGTAGCAGAATCGATAATCCAAGGATTAGCAGAGATGCACCAAATGACATATAGATTGTAGGATTACCTTTCTGGGCAAAAGATGCAGTGTGATAAAACGCTTGTTGAGACAATTGATACTGTAGAAACCTTAATTACTTCTCTGGTATAATCACAGTATGCAGTTCACTCAAAAAAGTGACTAACAATTGAACCATACCTTTTTGGGATTTGCAAACTCCATCCCAACATTCACTAACTTAGACCAATAACAAGATTAATTGTTGGAACAATTGGAACAACCATGAACAAGTTGACCCACCATGAATGAGTCACAAATAAATCAACCCGAGGGTGCCACAGCACCTAGAAACTTAGAAACAGCCCCAAGAAACCAATGCATGGCATCGGAACAATTGGAGCAACCACAAACAAGGTGACCCACCATGTATAAGTCACAACCCAACCAGCATAAGGCTTCCACAGCCCCTCAAAAAAAAAAGGAAAACTTAATACACAGCCCCAACAAACCAGCACACAGCTTTAACAGTAACAAACAATCATTAACACAGTGCTCTGAGTGAACAGAAAAAGTCAAATTTTTTGAACAAAATACGTGACAAACAACATATTATGATGTATGGTGGTATTTAGAACATTCTGGGGAAAATGGGAGCAGAAATCTTGCTCAAAAAATTCTCATGCGCCAGTGTGTGGAGTCTGAGCTGCTGGCTTCCAGCCGTCATATGGCGGCATGTGGGGCACTCTCCGGCTGTGAAATTTGACAGGGAAGAAGATCGGCTGGTTTTGAGGGTGGCTATGTGGTTATTTTTGCAAAATATAACGCGTTTCTTTATGTTTCTGAAAGGACAGCAGCGCTCAGGATTTTCCCAGCGAATACAATATTTTCCGGCGGCTTCTGGACTTTGCTTTTGGTTCTTGGTGCTGCAGATTATCCTTCCTACAGCAGTAGGTTTGAGGTTTAGGAATTGGTTTAGGGTTTGGTTTTTGTTTTAGCTTAGTGTTTTGGTTGAACTTGGCTCTGATACCATATTGAATAATTGGGTAGAAAATAGAAATAGAAGACCTAACCTCAATGATAGGTCTCTCCCTCTATTTAATGACCATAATACCCTTACTAACTCACGGTTACTAACATAACTGTAACACATACTCATAATGCTAAATGACCAAATAACAATTAACACAAATCATATTAACCGCCATGATCTTATCTTCTACAAGTGCTATGCCTAGCTTATCACAAATGTGCTCATTCCTAAATTTTGTTTTAGAATTGTGTCACTTGTCCACCTTAACATTCTCACAATCTTTGACAATGGGAGGGCTGTCGAATTTATATTCAATATCTCAGTCCAATTTATTCTAGATATGCCCCACCCCCTCCTATTATGATTTATATTAATTGGCTCGCTCCTTCTCACTTGTGCATATTATTTGGTTGTCCAAACCACCGTTCCTGTATCTTACCTTTTACAAATGTTACATTTAACTTACCACAAATGTGTTCATTCCTTAATATATCTTTTAGAGTTATATATCTCATCCACCTTTGCATTCTTGTTTTGGCAAATTTTACTTTTTGGATGTGTTTCTTTGCTGCCCAACATTCTATTCTGTATAGCATAGCTGATCTTATTCATTTATTGATAGAAAAAGAAGAGATAAGGTGAAAGAATATACAAGAAGGATCATAAGAAATCCTCCTTTGAAGAAAATAAGAAAAAGAAGAAAAATTAAATTACAACCAAAATAGCATAACTAGCTAGTCTTGTTGCAAATTTGAAAAACACACCCTTTTAAAACTACGAGCTGCAAGAGCCCAAAGCGAAGCCAAATAATGAATCCCATCCTAGAGCAGAGAACACATCATCTTCTTCCTTGTAAAGATAAGAGAATAAAAATCCATGGTAAAGTTGAGGCATCTATACCTCTCTGAAAACCTATAAAAGAAATTTCAAATAAATCCTCTACCGATTCCTGGGAATTCCAAGTCTCCAAAGAAACCAAACAACTTCCAAAACCCATCAAGAGAAAGAACAATGTAGAAAAATATGAGTGGCAGATTCTTAACTATCAAAACAAGAAGTACACACTCATGGAAACAAAGCCTTAGAAGACCTCCAACTATGTAAAAGGTTGTTGGGGTTGACTCTATTAAGAACCATCTACCTAATAAAATCCTTAATTTTAGAGTCGACTTTGAATTTAACATGGCTTGTCTTATTATTGCCTACGGAACTTTCCTTTTAATTTTAGGGTAGTAGACACTGATGATCCCCTAAGGTTTGGCAAAAGGACAGTGATCTCTCGTAAGGTTTCTAAAATTCCGAGGATCTCCTTGAGGCTTCTAGAATTCTGGGGACCTCCCCTTGTATTTTGCAAGAAGGCAAGTTTTTCGAGAGGAGATTTGTCTTTGGCAATCCTCAGGGGAGGTCTGTAACATTTTTGAAACCTCAGGGGAGGTTTGTGGCTTTTTTGAAACCTTAGGGAAGGTTTTAGTCTTTTTGCCAAACCTCAGGGGAGGTCAATGTCTTTTGTTGTTAATTTGAAGGGTATTCTATGATAGCACAACATGCCCAAAGCATTTCTCCATTTTATCCATCCCACTTTAATTCTGCATTATATCTTCTTCATATTCCTCCATAATAGATTCAGCCATTTAGGCATTGAAATCTTTTGTTGCTAATAATTTCTTTCCTTTTATTTTATTTTTAAAGATAAAAAAGAAGATTTATGAAGAGAGAGAATACAAATTTTAAACTGAATGGCTCAAAAAAAAAAAAAAAGAGGAAAAAAAAAGAAGCTAAAAACAAAGAAAGACAACCAAAATGGACCAAAAACCTAACTAGCACTGTTGAAAGAGACCTCTTTTAATCCCTTTCATCATAGTTAATAGAGCACTGCAAATTTTCCAATTCTCATGGTCCTTTCTTAGCCTTACATCTACCACCACCCAAGGGACTTCCTTTCCCTTTGAATTAGCTAATTGCAGACCCATTTTTTCCAGAAAATGTTGAAAACTTGAACGCAGAGCAGGGTAAGCCTGCTCAAACTCGTCTCTTCCCTTGCCTATTCCATCCGTCTCTAAACTAGGAACTCCATCTTTGGCCTCCAACAGTGATGGAGGCTTAAAGAAAAAATCGCCCAATACATCAAAACACTTAACACTGATTCAAACCCAAGTTGTTCACGGACCTCGTAAGTAGCCCTCCATCATAATCAAAATCACCATCCAGCTCATTCTCTTCGTTTGAAACATCACTCTATTTCATCTTTTCAATAGAATTTTTCTCACTAACCTTCTTTCATAGATCTATTTTTGATCCTGTTGTAGGCTCTTTGATGACAAGTCCATTTTTCCCATGCTCTTCTGTGCCATGTGAGTATAAACTTGTGGTAATGCAGACTTCCCTGTAATCCAAGATTTCATCTCTCATACAATCCCACCTTGTTATTACTAGAACTCTAACTATCTCGATTCCCCAGCCTGATGAGCACCTCCCATGTGCTCATTGACATTCATCCTCCATAGAAATCCCTCTGGAAGGCTTGTCAGATTCCAAAAAATTCCTCTCTTTAACTCTCTCCCACTAGTTGAAGATCTACACTGCCAGTCGCACAAAGCCCTCTCACAAAGAGGATGTGCTATGAAGCTGTGTCTCATCTGCCTTCTGATTTGACCTAACACTAGACCTGCTATTCCCCTCCTTTTTGAAGCCCACTGTATCACAAGCCTCACCAGTCACCACTCCCAATCTGCTGAAATAACTGTTGGGCTTGAGGTGTATGAAACTGTACATCCTCTTCTCTTGTATATTGGGTCCCTGGAACATGGGCCTGTGTAGAGAATGTGCCATTTTGGTCCCCCAAAATATCTTGTGCATTAGAGATCTCGACGACCCTTGAAAGCTCCCTTAAGAACCCAATGAATTGTAAATGGGCCAAATCTCCCTTAAAAGTTCCTGGCTTATTTCCCAATAATTGGGCCATATGAATTGTCCACAATTGCCTGCAGTTTTGGACAAAACCCCCCCAACTCTCCCCTTCCTGACCTCATGGAATAAAGATCTCATAGATCTTGCTGTTCATCCTAGACCCTACTCCTAAATATTGCCCTTCTTATTTGCTTTAATCACCAGTAAAATTTTACCTAGCTGAACTTCCTGTAATGAGTGACTTTCTTTGATTTCAAAAAGCAAAGGCAAACACACACATACCATCTTGTAGCTGATAAAGTAATTCTAATCCATTGACTGTGATTCTGAGTTTCCTTCTCCAATGAACAAAACCCCCTATCCCAACTTTTCCAGTAGTAGATCAAAACAAAAGAAAACAAGTGGAGCGAGCGAGAGCAAAAGTGAGTAGGAGGGCTACTAATATGTCTGTCTGTCAACAGGTTTATTGTTTGGTTGGTGATAACTTCTTGACCAGCAAAATTTATCTTTTCTTTAATATTCCTCCAAAAATTAATGAAATTACATTTTCCATGTTTTGTATTATTTCTATCTTTTAAACCTTTAAGTTTTAAAGCTTTTCTCCATAATTCTAACTTATTTCTATTCCACCTCTTGTTTTGTGACTCATTTGCTGGCAACATACACCATGGAATCTCTTGGATTTTTCTAGTAAGTTCATTCATTAGTATACGAAATGATAATGACTCAAAGGAGACCCTTGATGCACACCAGTTGTGATTGGAAATTTGGAAATTCCTTATGTTATTCAGTTGTAGTCGTAACTCTAGTCATTATTCTATCTTACATATCCTTAATGACATATACATACCTACTATTTTATCCTTTTTTCTTGAACCCTCCCACCCTATCATAGGCTTTCTTTTCTAGGTCAATTAAATCATGCGTGAGTCCGTATTCTTTTTCTTAAATTTCCATTGATCTTCTTAATAGATACTTAGCTTCCGCAGTTGATCTCCTGATGACAAGACCAAATTGATTTTTTGAAACCCTTGCCTTGAAATCTTAGTCTTTATTGAAGTATCCATTCCCCAAGTTCCATTGTATGACTCATGAGTTTAATTCAATGATAATTATTACAATTTTGATCTCTTTTATTTTTATACATGGGTATTAAATGATTTTCCTCCATTCATATGACATTTTCAAAGTTCTTAAAATTTTGTTAAATGAATTGATTAACCATATTAATCTGTTAACATATAAGTATTTCCAAATTTCAATTGTGAAATAATAAAGTCCTGTGGCTTTTCCATTTTTTATCTTCTTTAATGCATACCTAACTTCATTGACTCTAGTTTTGTTGATAAATTTCAAATTTTTAGCCTTTTTCTCATTTATCAATCTAAGTTTAAGCCTTCTTGGTTTCATTAAATAGCTCATTAGAATAGGTTTGCATCTTTCTTTTTTCTTTTCTCCCTTAACTAAAACACCATCCTCCTTATTTTATATATATTTGATATTACCCAAGTCTTTGCTCTTTCTTTCTCTAGCTTTAGCAAGTTGAAATATCCTTTACCCAAGCTTTTTATGCATATTTTCTTGCCTCTTTATACTTTTAAAAAATTTTCATGTTTTACATTTTTGCCATGCCTTAAACCACTTCTTTTTTGTCTTAAACTACTTTCTGTACACCTTCATCACAACACCAACTCTCTTTACCCATTAAATTCCATCACCTAGTGCTCCTACATTGATTCCATTTTTTAATGCATATATCTAACACCAATACTATGTTGCCTAGTTAAACTTTCATCCAATTAAATTTACAATCTTTACATGATCAATGATCTACCCTCCTAGATAAGAAAGAACTTATTTCTCTTTTTTTGTCCACTCTTCATGGTTATTAATTGTTTGTCTTTCCTCTTAAAGATGCACTTTCATTTAAGATCATATGACAGTGAAGTTGATCATATTACCGAACTCTCTTCATTTTTGTCTCTCCTCTTAAAAGTAGCACTTATTCCTTTTGATAAGATCATATGGTAGTGAAGTCTAAAATCATACTGCTGGACTCATTTTCATCTTTATATCCATGTTCTCCTTGTATCCTCATATCATTGATCTGTCCAATTTGACCATTCAGATCAAGTCTTAAGTTACAAGAGAATTAAAGAAATTATTGAGATTGAAAACAATTACAGAGATTACAAAGATTAGTTGCTGCAATAAAATAAAATGGCTATATGGATATAGCAGTTAAAGCATACCCTCTTTTTTGTTTTCTTGTTTTTATAAAGTGAGGGAGTGAGGGCATGAGGGCCAGGGGTTTTGCCTTTCACTATCTGACTGGATTGGAATTGTGACAAGGGGCTCTGGGGGTGATGGCCAATGGCTAGGGCTATGATGACCAAAAAGAGGGCCAGAGAAGATTGAGAAAATGGGAGAGAAGTTGGAGGAGACTACATACATAGGATTTATGGGATGTGTGGATTACTTATAAGTAATCATGTGAGCTATGTTATGTAAATATTATTCTGTCAAACTGTTGCACTTTTGCTTTGCTTATATTCAATCATTAAATAATTAAAAATTGTATTCTGATTTTAATTTTTTATATATATGTGAACTAAAAAATTTAGTGCACTTTTGCTTTGCTTATATGTGTGTGTGTGTGTGTGGTAGGGGTTTCCCTCTGTTTTGTAGGGAGGAGGGGTTGCAAATCTCATTTGTTCTCACGTTTTGTTTTCCATGCTTCCTAAGCATGTATTTTTGGTTTATGGAGAGGCAGTATGGTTTCTTTGCAGCATTTGGATGGCTGTTTCTACTTCTTTGTGTCCTTAATTTGCCTAATTATGATTACTATAAAAGTAGTATGGGATTACTTATTATAAGTACTTTCTTCAAATACGTACTTTTTTCAGAAAAAAAATATTTTTTCAAAATTACTTATTTTCTCAAAAAAAAAAAAAAATAGTAGTTTGGAAAATTACTTTTTGAAATAAGTACTTATTTAAGTGTAAACCAAACACTACTTATTGACACAAGTATTTAATTTTAGTACTTCTCATAATAAGTAATTTTTTTTTAAAAATGTTTCAAATGGGAGCTTCATATACGTACTTTTTTAGATAAGTACTTTTCTCAAAAAGGTACTTTTTTATAAGTTGCTCCGAACGATCCCTAAGCTCTCTTCACTTTCTCAAGGCTTGGTATTTGAAATATTGCATTCATGTTGTGGCTTGAATTATTTTTATCAGATGTAAATCTTATGAAAAGGCCAAGAAGAAGTTGACAGTTTTGGAGGCTCCTAATGTCCTTACAATTGCTTTAAAGCGCTTTCAGGTAATCATTTAAATCAAAGATGATTTTAGGATGACTTCTGTACTTTCATGTTATTTTCAAATTCTTATTGCTTGACTCACTCTGCATGCTATTACAGTCAGGTAAATTTGGGAAGCTCAATAAGTCGATTCGGTTCCCGGAGATTCTTGACTTGGCCCCATATATGAGCGGGACAAGTGACAAAACCCCCATATACAGCCTTTATGGTGTTGTGGTTCATCTGGATGTTATGAATGCTGCATTTTCTGGTCACTACGTATGCTATATTAAGAATATCCAGAACAAGTGGTTCAAGATTGATGACAGCACTGTATGTTTTCACCATCGCTTTGCAATTTTCTAAGCATGTTTCCTTTGAAAACTTTACACCCCATCTGCCCTTCCGTGCCCCAAAATTTGCACATTCTTGGTTTAGTTATCACTGCTTTATTCTGGGAATCTATTGGTTCATTTGGTAATAGAGCTCTCTAGGGAACTGTGTTGTCATCCTTTGGACAGAATGCTTTTCTTGTTCTATTTTAAAACTATATATATATATATATATATATTTGTTAAGGATTTTGGGTTGCAGAATTTATTTCCTTATAGTAGCACATTGCTCTGCCATAGTAACATTTGGAGAAGTTTCTCCTATTGGTCTGAGGGGTGCCTACTGAGCTGTGTCCCATCCTGGTCATTTTTTGGATGAATTTGGCTATGTATTCGAGACCATTTGCATATTGTCTTCAATTTGCAATTGCTAAACTGGAAGAGAAAATTTTAGAACTGACCATGGAGTTGTGGGATATCGATGTGTGGTTAAACATATAGCTTGGGCTGGTATTTTAGACCTGGAGTATAATTTATCACACCCATGATGTACTGAAACCTCCATCAAATGCCTTTAGAGTTGTACAGTTGGAAAATTTGCTAGATCCCTCCCACACACTCTCCCTCTCTCTCCGTACATGAGCACCTGTGCATGTATCTATGCTATGGAGTTGTGCTTTTTGCTGTTGAAATTAAAATTACTATAACCATCTCAAAGCTTTTGACAAGTTGCTGGAATGTTTGTTAGGTAAAAGCTGTGGATCGTGAAAGGGTCTTAACAAAAGCAGCTTACATGCTTCTTTATGCAAGGTAATAGATGTCGGATTTTTCGTCCTCTGTGTGTTTTTGTCTACATCTGTGTGCAGTTCACTTTTTTTAAGGTGTGGTGGTGGTGGTGGGGTGGGGGCAAGGGGATGATGGTTGTGTTGATATTTCATTTGATCTTCGGTCCTCTTATTTGTAGCATTTTAGCTAATGCAATCATTTATAGGTGTTCACCACGGGCTCCAAGATCAATAAGGAATGGAGTGATATCTCGTGATGCAAAAGTTAAGATCCCACACCAGGCCAAGGATGCTTCATCCAAGTTTGGCTTTGTCCCACCTACAAGGCATCCCACTTGGGTTCCTACTCATGGTCCAGCTGGTGCTGGTTGTATGTATTTGGGTGACTCAAGTATCCGGAGGTTTTTTGACACAGACTCATCAAGTGATAATTCTTCCCTAATCAGCGGTTCAGATGAAGGTTCTTGCAGTACCGATAGCACTAGGGATTCTACAAGCACTGATGACTTTTCTGATTACATATTTGGTGACCTGGGACATGGATGGAACAGTCCTTACAGAAACAACAATAATTCATTAGATTCTGACATTTCGTCCTCATCCTCTTCCTCTTGCTCATCTCCTTACTCGAGGCACTCACTTCATGCCGACTTGGACCAGTATGCATTTGGTTCTCCTGAGACAAGTGCATCTCAAACTGATAATGCACATTCTGCTGCAGAAGGTAATGGTTTTTGGGGAAGAATGAGTGGGATTGGCAAGCTGAACACGTCCAAACAGTCCAGGAAGTTTGTTAGTAGTAGTAGTTCTAATAGTAGTAGTAGGGAGACTGACAATGAGAGTTTAGGTCGGCTTAACCCTGTCAACATGAAATTGGGTTCATCTTTTAGAGGATCAACCAGGGACAGACCAGGTTGAAAAATCTTATTATAATTTTTTTTTTTTTTTTAAATTTTCAAGGTAGAATGGGAAAATAAAGAGTTTGCAATGAGGCGTTGGGAGGTGTTGTATGTAATGTACTATTGTTGTAGTCTTATGTTTAATGAAATCAGGCCATGTCCATTTTGTGAATTTTTTTGGCCGGCCCTATAAATGGATCTGTTGCCGGAAATATTCTCAGCAGTTTCTAGTGCCAGGGAAAACGAACAGAGAAAGCTCAAAACTGAAAACAGCTATTCCTACCTTACTGTTATAGTCTATGATGCCAGAGGGAGGGTTTCCTTGGGTAATGTCAAACTGGTGGAGGGGTTAAACGAAGCCAATCTTTCATAATAGGTACTTCATGCAACCCAGTGATTATATGCATCAAGTAGTCGTATCCTAGAGCTTGAATTGAGTGGCAGGGAAGTGATCTCGGCAAACCTCTATGAGAAATTTGGCAAAATAAAGATTTTAAAGGAGTTTTGAGGATTCTAAGTTGATCCGAACAAAAAATTAAATGCCAACATGTTTTATTTCAAAACAATGTATTGGCGTTGGGCATATGAGCCTCTTTCTACATTTTGCTTGAGTGGTAGGTGAGTTTCTAAGGTCATCCAGCTTGCCTGCAATGCCTGCCTATGCTCAAAGAGTTGGAGACTTACCTCACAGGGGCTTGCTAAGTCAATTTGAGCGGCTTAACTTGCGGAGTACCTTTATCTGTGATGGCAAGAGTCTTGTACAAGTTCATGATTGTGTTTTGCTTTAAAAAGAATTACACGAAGTTTACCATTTGGTTGACTAGCAATAGCCATTTGGGCTTTTGCAACCAACTTTACTTTGCTGGTACTCCAATTCTCTTTCAGCCTCTTTTTCAAAATTCAACTCAAAACAACTATGCTTTTTCTAGAGACCACCGTTTTGCCACCTAACACTGTTTAGGTTCACCCAACCTTTTTGACGCTAAAACCTACAGTTGTTCCATATATGTATTGTTGTAATGATATGTATTCTAGAAATAGCTATTTACGCTGATTGCCGACGTAAAAAAAAAAAAAAAAAGAAGCAGATCCTTGAAAACTACTACAAACAGTTGAGCAGAATGACACCATGAAAAGAAAAGAAAAAAAAAATCAATCAACAACAAAGCATAAAATAGTAGAAACATATATGCAAACACATGGTAGACATCTTTCAACATTTAAATCAGTCCAAGAAATCAAACAAAAAAAAAAACATGTTGTTAGTGATGCGGGATAAGTGCCATCAATCTCGACAAAAGCTCAATAAGGATCATATTCAAAGTGTTGGTATACTTTACCAAGGCAGAAGAAAGGTGAATTTGTCCCACAGAAAAACAGAAAAAAATTGTGATTTTAATAGTTGATACTTAGCTTAAGCTCTTTCTTAAGCATGATACCATGGCCTACAACTTACGAGGGACAGCCAAATGGGGAGGGTGGAGATGCGAAAATTTATATTCGCAGGTCTTACCCTCTTTCATAGTATGTAGCAAAAATCAAATCGCTGTATATTTGATGCATCAAATTAGTCAGTTAGCCATTTAGCCTGTTATCTCTCTCTCTCTCTCTCTCTCTCTCTCTCTCTCTCTCTCTCTCTCTCTCTCTCTCGGTTTTGGTTTTAATCATCAAATGGTAACTTATTTTAGTCTAATTTCATTTAGAGGTTAGGCATGATAACAAATTTGTGCAATCCAAGTACCCCTTTTTAGGAAAAAAAAGTTACAACTTAGTTGTTTCACAATAATGTGCAAAAGTGTAACTTTGGTATTAAGGATTATGATTGTTATATCTTGGTCAATGCTCATGCAAATTATATATTTGCTGCATTGGACAATACCATAGGTTACAGAAGGACAATAATACAATTTACGTTAGATTTGAAACCTGTGCTAGTGACCAACCTACTGATGCCAATGGGTTAGTTTTACCACTTGTATAAGTGGGTCACACCTATAGTTGAACTAGTGAAACTAGTTTAATATATGGATTCGTATGTATGTGTACTACCCCTAAATTTGCCCTAATTATCTTCCCAAATATACTATAAATTCCCCTTATCTCCCTATTCCCTCACCAATGCTCCAAAAATAAATAGATACGCCCAAAAATGGGGTAACACTTAGGAAAAAAAATGGAACTCAAAGAAACAAGGACGGAAAGAAGCGGGAAAAGAGGGAAAAAGGAGAGAGGAAGAAGTAAAGCAGTTGCTCCAGCTATGGGTTCCACTATCTACAGGTTCGTCTCTTTCTCTCTCCCACTTCAACTTAGCTTCTTGAAGTAAGATTTTATCTGACCTTCTACCAAAAGTCATTTTTGACCAAATTTTTTATAACCCTAATTGAACAATTTAAAAATAGAGCTAAAACAAATAGGAAAGAGAAGTTGTATATGGTGGTGGTCCACTACTTAAAGGCGATCGACCGGGGTCCTTATCCGTCTTGATTTTTCACGCAAGTGCAATTTTTTTTTGGTGCCACCCCATAGCAGTCGATCAGTCATATGGGACGGTCGACGGATTTAGTTAATTTTTAAAATTAGAATTCTTTTGATTTTATTACTTGATGATTCCAACGGTGCCAAGCGTAAATTGTTGTTGGTTGGTAGTTATGATGGTTAGAGTTTTGAATTCAAAATTCAAAATTATTAACCTCCATTTCCCTTCACCATGCATGGCCTATAAATAGACTATGCATGTTTCATTTTGTATAAGTCCTAGTGGGGGATAGGGTAACTTTTCTATAGATAACTTGTGTTTTTGGGCGAGTTTTGTGAAAAAGGGTTCATATTATGTATTTGAAAGACACAACTTCTCTCAATCCATTCATTCCTTTGGGTGTGTGCGTGTGCATTTTTGAGTAAATCTCCTACTAGAAAGATAACTCTCACATATTTAGATTAGTTCTATCACCCTCCTTTTTTCTTATTTTTTATTTTTTGAATTTGCATTGTAATTTTGTATGCATTTGTTCATGTAATTGTGTTTTCTTTGTGGGGCATGATATTTTGACTGTATTTCCGTGCACTAGTGTACTTTTATATGTTCATTATTATAGAATATCAACCTATCTTTCTATGACAACAAACACATAAATAGGGGCAACTGTAGACACCTAATTTTGTCCGGATTAAAATCAATTGAAGAATAGGGGAAGATAATTAAGCAAGCAAATATAATTGAAATTTCTCTCCTCTTGTCCTAGACCATTTTTTTAAATTCAAATTTGGGTGTTTAGTTGCACATTTTAAGGTTTAATTGAGCCTTAATTAGCTTAATTGAGGAGTTATCCTAGATAGGAATAAGCTCTTTTCCTTGGAAGAGCTAAAACTTGTTGCCAAAGCCCTTTCTAGGACAAGGAAGGCATTTTCTTATTCTAAAAGGATACTTTTGAAAATTTGAGGCTAAGGATATGTTTTGGCCAGTTTCTACTCCAAATAGGAAGGTTAAAATCTTTCACTCTTATGTTGTGAGAGATGTGACATATGTTAGGTCTATAAGATACCACGATTTTGGGTGTTCTATGATTCACCTCCAGAAAATAATGAGTAGGTATTCCAATCCTTCACTTGCTTTTCTATAAGAAGGAAGGTATAGCTCTTAGCCAAAGGGTACACACACGTTGAGAACCCAAAAGAAAGTGTACTTTTAAAGAGAGAGAAAAAAGAGAGCTAGAGAGATAGAGAAGAAAGGAGGAGAAAAAAAAGTAATAAGGAGAAAGATTCGAGAAGAGAAATTTGAAGCTTGAGGACAAAATATTGATGTTAGAGAAAGAAAAAAAAAGGGTTTCTTAGAGGTTTATAGAATTGAAGCGTCAAAAGAACAAGGTAAAATGCTAATCTTTGTATTTAGTTGCATGATTTCATGAGTTTTGGTATGCATAGATAATTAAGTTGCAAAACCCCTTTATTGGCACGTTAAAGTTGATATTTTCATCATGTTCTTCATACATAAAATATATGTTGACTCTATGAGTCCAATCTTGTTTTGATAATGACAAATCACTTGGTACTTGACCTGTGCAATTGAGTTTGTGAATAAGATCATGATTTAGAATGCACAAATGGTAAGCTTGATATGGAATCCACGAGGAACCTAAAGTACATATCACTTGGCTCAATCCATGGAACTAGAAGAATAAAAGGATGAAGAAGCAAGCTTCAAGTTCAAGATCTTCAATGGGAATGGGTATTTAGAATTGAATGTATTTACATATTTCATATGATTTAATTCGAAACTCAAATATACCCTAGACAGACCTTAGGACTCATGCATTTCATGAAAGACTCATTTACATTAGTTCTAGGTTGAATAAATTTTTTGAGGCCTTATCGATGAACCCTGTGGCCTCGTCGACGAACGTATGAAGGCCACTTGGCGATGAATAGTGTTGTCACATTGACGAAAAAATACCGAGAGTCCAAAAAGTTCAGACAGTGCTCTCATCGACAAACGTTCCTATTCGTCGATGAAGGTCGCGACGCAGAACGGCGTTCCAGTGTGGACACTGACATAAATATGATATTTTAAATGATCTAATGGCCAGAAATTGTTTAGATGATGAGATTGCTTATAAACCTAAACTCTAAACCCTAAAGCACCACTTTTTGCACATCTATTGGGAGCCTTGAACTGTTACACATCTCTTGAGAGCATTGAACACACTGCTAAGCTCTTGCCTGCGATTTTAAAGCATTCACATCAAATCTGAGCTTGAGTTACATTGATTTTCAAAAGACGTTTCAGCGAATATAGTGCAAACAACTTGGGTATTGAGGTTTGGTAATCAAACAAATTGTTTGCTTATTGTCAAAGATTTTTTTTTACAAATTTATTCTTGAATATTCTTTGAGAGATTGATCTTGAGTTATTAATTATATATACAATATGTGAAAGATCATTACTTGAGAAAACTTTTTGTTTAAAACTAAAATCTTGGAGATAGTTTTAAATATATTTTCATTCAAAGATTTGCTATTTGATTAGTGCAAAAATTACTTTATTGCAAATACTACAAGCTTCTAAATACATATTTTTGAAGAATTTTGTTTTAAAATTATTTTTTAAATCCTTGCAAATGTTCAAAGTCATATATTTATACAAAGATTCAACTTCACAAATTATTTGATAGCAAGAACATAGATTTGCGCATTATTCAAGACATTTTTGAAAGGATCTTCTTTTCTATTATTCCATAAAGCGTTCTAAAATCGAATCCTAAGATCTTCAAAGCATTTGCTTATAAAATCATTTTTGGGAGATATTGATTAAAGGGTAGATTTGTGAATAATCTCATTCTTCATATAAAGATCATATTGATACATACATATTGAGCTTCAAGTTTTATCATATTGAGTTTGTACTAGAATTTCTATTAGACTCACTAGCTTTGTGTAGAAGCATTTGAGTTTTTGTAGAAATTGTAATTTTATTTTGTATTCACGTTTCATGCTGTGAACTGGGGTTGAGGAGGAAGCTACGCCTCTTGTAAGCAGCAGATTGTAAGGGAAGCTCTGTCCTAGTTAAAGGAGCGAATTTTTAGTGGAATCCTTGAGTGAGTTGCTCAAGGCGAGGACATAGGTTGGGGTAGGCCAAACCTTGTAAAAATTGTGTTTTGTCTTCTCTCTTCCCTTAACTCTTTTAATTTTTGCCTGCATTTAAATTATTTGTTTATTGTGTATGAGTTAAGCATTTGATAAGTTTGTTTGTGATTGGGTAAAATTGTATGCTTAATAAGAACACACATTAAATTGATTAATATTGAAACATTAAGCTAGGTATTAAGTAGATTGCTAGTTCGTAATTAATAGCTTTCAAAATTAGAACTTAAAGGACTTAATTTTTGAAAATACCCAATTCACCCCCTTTTGGTATAACACTGTAATTCACATTTGGTATTAGAGAGGGTTTACATAAAATTAACCGTTATTTTGGTAAAAGATCACAATGACACACAACGGTGTAACCTCATTTGGTAAGGGACACTTGTCCACTAGACCACCAACTTTTTGTGGTATAAGTTACACCTACTGGAAATGAAGGATGAGTATTTATCTTTTAAATGTTATTGGAAAGTGTGGAGAATAGTTTCTAAAGGAAACCATGTGCCTATGAAAGTAGTTGATAAAGTAAATGTACCTAAGACTGAAGATGAGTATACTGATGACGATTGGAAATCTGTTCAAATAAATGCTACTACTATAAACCTCATATACTATGCACTAGATGTTAGTGAGTTTAATAGGGAATGACCTATAAAACTGTTAAAGAGATATGAGAAAAATTAGAAGTAACATATGAAGGTACTAAGAAAGTAAAAGATAGTTGGATAGATATGCTTACTAGTGAATATGAGACATTTAAAATGACTGCTGATGAGTCTATTCAATCCATGTACACTAGATTCACACACATCACTAATTCATTAAATGCTCTTGGTAAATCTTACCCTATTTATTGAAAAACCAAATGAATCTCATGCATCTGTGAAAAACAGAATGAGTCTCATGTATCTTTGATAAAAGAAAAGGATTTAGAAATCGAGGAATTGGAAAGAAATTTGAAAGACAATTCTAAAATTATTTATAAATTCACAAAGGGTTAGAGTAATTTTGAAAGACTTCTTGGGGCACAAAGAAATTCCTTAGATAAAGAAGGACTCGGTTTTAATGGAAAGGAAAATTTGAAACAAAAACATCTTTACATGAGTTATTTTGTGAAAGAATCAAAAGATTATGCTCCATCAAAAGACTCTTATAAATATACTACATGCTTTAAATATAAAAGGATGGGTCATATAAAATTTGATTGTCCTTTTAAGAAAAAAGATGTTAAAATGAAAAAGGTATGGAGAGTTTGTTAGCTTTATCGTGATTCCAGGAGGGGGGGGGGGGAGAATTGGTACTTTTAAAATTTATGCCCTAAGTGAGTATCCTAACAGCAGTATATTCACAACCCTATGGTCAATCTAGTGCAAGTAATGTAAATCAATTATAATATGTACCATAAATTAAATAGAGCAATTTAATTAACTACGTATGCACTAGAAAGCAGTAAAGGAAAGTGACACACAGAAATGTTATCGAGGTTAGGCAAATTGCCTACATCCCCGCCTTGGCTAACAAGTACAAGGATTACCACTATACTTGCTCACTTAAATAGATGGAGCAACATCTAAAAAAATCAGGTCAATTAGCACATGATTGATGTCAACCTTTACAACTAATCCTTACCGGTCTTGATCACCGCCCCCTTAGGCCACTCCTGGAAACACTTAGTAATTTCATAACAATGAAATTGGCACAGTGATTATGCTTTCATGTAAAGCAGATATGTACCCAATACGTGCAATCACATACATCACCAAATGATATAATGAAGTAAGCTCAATGTGGTCTGAGATATCTACTTTCAAATATATTTACAATCGTTGTAATTAGTGCGTGAGAGCGCAAATAATACTATCTTTGTATCACACAATCACAATGCTCAAACAAAGACGATAGCAACACTTCAGATATCTCAACAAATAATATTTCTCAATATATAAGCCTCAAGAGATGTATAGATTTTGTTTGCAAAACGAGTTTGATCTTTGTGTTCAAAAATAATATCAGTCAAGAAATATTGCAACAAAGATCTTTATCACATAATCAAATATCTCTTCAAAGATTTCTCAATATGCAACACACTAGATATTTGAAAATGATTTGAAAGTATTTAAGCAACCAAAATCAAATACAAACTTCTTAAGATATTGCAATGATTGTGCAATACTCAGAAGTTCAAACGAAGTCTTCTTAGGAAAGACTTATTAATAAAGTCCCCTAAGAACACTTTAGGTTTTGTTCCCAAATAAAAAAATTTCAAGCAAGCACAATCTTGAGAGAGCAAACTTTATAGAACAATCAACACTCAAATCAAACTTACAAAGGATTTTTAGCAATAAGGCAAGGTAAAATTGAGTGTAGGATGTTTGGAAGTTTGAGAAAATGATTTTGAAATTCATAGAGAATTCACTAATTGAGTTTGCTAATCTTGTTACTAATCATTCCAAATGAAGGGGTATATATAGACTTCCCCCTGATTATGGCCATTAAGGACCTATATGGAATTATTATAAAATTTTAATATTATTTAATTAAATTAACTCCATTTAAAAATACTAACCACAGTAAAAAATATGGGGCAGCCCGAGAGCATCGGTTGACCAAGGCAAGTTTAGTTGACCAAGTTGGTTGAAGTTCGATCGACTGGGAACAATTTGAACTATAAGTTCGGTCGACCGAACTTGGAGGTTCAAGGCGATTTTTCCCTTTTAGCGAATTCGGTCGATCGGGAATCAAATGAACTAACAAGTTCGGTCGACCACACTATTGAGTTCCACATGTGGGAACTCGGTCGACTAGGTAGTTGGCATGCAATTTTGGCACGGTCGACTAGAAGGTTAATTAAGCTAACTCCTAGGGAGTTCGGTCGACTGGGTATAAATAAACTGGATAAGTTCGATCGATCGGGCTATGTTCAATCTATTGACCCAACACTGGTTCGGTCGACCAAGAGGATTTTGTACTTGGGAGTTCGATCGACCGAACATGTAATTTTCATAACGCGATAATTGGGCTCGTTGACGAGGAAATACTGAGGGGATGATTTTGGGGTTTATGAATTTCATCGACGAAGGGGAGAGTTCATCGACGAATTTTCTCTTGACCTTGTCGACGAGATGATGTGGCTCGTTGATGAAGGCCATAGTTTAAATAGGCCTAAAATTCATTTTTGGCCAAAATTTCCTTCGCAGAACTTTTCTCTCTCTTACCCTTCGGCTCCTCCTCCTTCTCTCTTTGATTTCGGACCGAATTTTCACCGATTCGATGATCTGAAGCCACTACGACGCTCCTGAGAAAGTTCTCTACAAATCTTCCAGAGCAGATCGTTGGTGGGGCTGAGGTGGAAACCATCCCAAATCCAGGGTAAGGCTTTCTACTCAGTATTTGGTTATTTGACAGTTGTAGGAATTGTTATACACGTAGAAATATTGAACTTTAGTTCTGGGAAATGCTGTTTCTAGGTTGTTGAGTTGGGAACTCTGCGGGTGTGAGGCATATTTTCTTAGGAGCTTTTCAAGAATCAGGTAAGGGGATAAACTAAGCTAGTATTTTATGAAAAATATGTATATTGTTATAGCATTTGATTTTAGGAAAATAAATATATTTATATATGATTTATATTTGGGAAAATACTGTTAAAAATGATGGTATGTTAAATATGTGGAAAAATTGTTAGTGTGGCATGAGTAGAAATTGTTATGAAATACTGTTTTCTGGGAATGTGTTAATGATACGAATTTTATAATGAAAAACAGTCGTACGGGCTGAGATTTTTATATGTTTTGTCGGCGTAAGGGCCGTGCTATGGATGTGATTTGCTAGCGTACGAGCTGAGCTATGTATATGATTTTCTACCGTACGGACCGAGCTATGGATGTGATTTGCCAGCGTACGGGCTGTGCTATGAATACTCATGTTGCCACACACTGGTATTAGTTTATTTCCCTTACTAAGAGGTGTCTCACCCCAAAATTTTATAAACTTTTCAGGAGCCCCTAATAGGAGAGCGGGTAAAGCCCCGCTGATCTAGTACGGTAGATCTGCCCTTCTAGAAGGGTAAGTATTCTGATAGGGTCGGATGTATTTTGTGGAAATGGGCCTAAGACATTTTTTTGGGTTGAGTGTTGTGTATATATATACAGTGATTATAGTAACTCTAGTATTGTGATGTATGGTATAATGAGATGTATATGATTGTATGTTTCCTGGTGCTTAGACTTCTACTATATGTTCTGATATATCCCTGGTACCCACGAGTCCAGGTGGGCTATGATCTTCTGAGTTGAGGGTTGTGATTTTGTGATATTGAATTTATTATATTTTGAAAAAAATGTGGAAATTAAGCAGGTCGTCACAGTTTGGTATCAGAGCCTAGGTTACTACGTTCTGTAGACTTTCGAATACAGTAGAAACAATACGAGAGTTTAGGAAATGATTTGAGGATTTGTTCTACAGTCTAGAGGCAAGACTTCCGTGGTAGTTTCTATGTTTTTCCTGAGGTGACGATTTCAGGAAAACCATAGTAGGCTATTGTCGGGTTGTGTTCTTGGAATGTAGGACTGGGGATTAGAAATGAGTTAGAAATGTTGAGATAAGTGGTGAGGATAGGTGGGTAAATTATAAGGATAGAATTTCTAAGTTGTGTTTGTTGTTTCCAGGTTGGATCTAGGAGGAAGTAGTTCCCATGCGAGTGACAGTGATGGAGCAGGACCATCAGGTGCAGCTGGGACCAACTTTAATGCAGTATTACGTAGCGTGGCTTAGCAGGTTATGTTTGAGATCGCTAGTAGCTCGAGGGAGCAGAGTGGTCCATCTGTAGGCCATGGATGCACTATAGAAAAGTTTACGAAGATGAACCCTCCGACGTTCTCAGGTGGAGTTGATCCTGCAGCCGTCGAGAACTGGATGCAGGAGACAGAAAAGGTCTTGGCCGTGTTGTAGTGTATTGAGGAATAGAGGGTCCTCTTTCCCACCTATAGACTTATAGGAGAGGCCAAGAGGTAGTGGTGCTGCGGATCCAGGACTTTGTTGAGTTAGTCGATAGGGTAGCTTTGGCAGAGATTGGTGAGCACCTCGATGTAGAGGAGCAGCGACAGGGGAAGAGATCTGTATCTATTGGCTACCAGCAGGGTCATAGACTGGACCAGTGGAGGAGAGGTAATCGTGGTAGAGGGCGGAGGCAGAAGCCTGGAGGACACGAGGTACAGGCAGGGCAGGGTCCTCCAGTCTATTAAACTTGTGGTAGGAGACACTAGGGAGAGTGTCGAGCAGGAGGGGTGGGATGCTATCGCTGCGATAGATCGGGGCACATGGTGAGAGACTGCCCTACCCCACCAGATGCATTTCCAGCTCCCAGACCATATCGGGGAGGTTATCAGGCTCCACATGAGGGCCAGCAGAGAAATACGGCTCTAGCCAGGGTGTTCACTCTAACGCCGGGTGAGGCTGAGACGGTAGGTGACGTGGTGACAGGTATTGGTTATTATGCTTTCTTTTAAAGTTATTGCATTGTTTGATTCAGGAGCTACACACTCGTTTGTGTCTTCGGGGTGTGTTAAATTATATGGGGCTGAAACACAATCATTAGATGTTGAATTGTTGGTATCTACACCGACTGGGTCAGTGGTGAGGTGTAGTAGGGTGTTCCGAGGTTGTGCAGTTGATATTCAAGGAAAGACTTTGTCTGTTGATTTGATAGTGCTAGACATGCACGGGTTTGATGTTATATTTGGCATGGATTGGCTAGCAGCTAATTTTTCCAGCATAGATTGCCGAGCATGAGAAGTGATATTTAGATCTCCAGGGGAAGCAGAATTCAAGTTCGTAGGATTGCGAGTGCAATCCCCGCCTCAGCTAGTTTCAGCTATTTAGGCCAAAAGACTACTGCTGAGTGGTTGTCAGGGGTTTGTGGCTGTTGTGAAGGAGATATCAGAGAATGAATTCAAATTTGCTAGCATGCCTGCAGTAAAGGAGTTTACAGATGTTTTCCCAGACAAGTTACCAGGCTTGCCACCTGATCGTGAGATAGATTTCCCTATTGATCTATCTTCCGGTACAGCGCCGGTTTCTAAAGTACCTTACCAAATGGCGCCAGCAAAATTGGCAGAATTGAAAGGTCAGTTGTAAGATTTGCTCGATAAGGGCTTCATATGACCCAGTGTATCTCTGTGGGGAGCTCTAGTTTTATTTGTGAAGAAGAAAGACGGGACTATGAGGATGTGTATAGACTATAGGGAGATTAATAAAGTGACAATCAAGAACAAATATCCTCTACCCCGTATCGACGATTTGTTTGACCAGCTCCAGGGTACACAGGTGTATTCGAAGATTGACCTCGAATTCGGCTACCATCAGGTAAAAGTGAAAGTAGAAGACGTCTCGAAGACGGCCTTCAGGACTAGGTATGACATTATGAGTTTCTTGTTATGCCGTTTGGTTTGACGAATGCTCCTGCGGTATTTATGGACTTGATGAACAGAGTCTTCCACTAATACCTAGACCAGTTTGTTGTTATTTTTATTGATGATGTACTGGTCTATTCGAGGAGCTATGAGGAGCATGAGACGCACTTAAGGCAAGTTTTGTAGACACTTCAGGAAAAGAATTGTACGCCAAGTTCAGTAAATGTGAATTTTGGCTTGAGAAGGTCGTGTTCTTGGGGCATGTTGTATTTGGAGACGGTATTTCTGTGGATCCAAGCAAGATTGAGGCGGTAGTGAGTTGGGCTAGACCGAGGAATGTCTAGGAGATCAGGAGTTTCTTGGGGCTAGTTGGGTATTATAGCCGTTTCGTTGAGGGATTCTTAGCTTTGTCAGGACCTTTGACACAACCGATAAGGAAGAATGTCAGATTTGAGTGGGACGACAGCTGTGAGAAGAGTTTTCAAGAACTGAAGCAAAGATTAGTCATAACACCAGTATTGGTTATCCTATCAGGGGGTGAGGGGTAAATCATTTACAGTGATGCGTCTTTGAAGGGACTTGACTGTGTATTGATGTAGCATGGCAGAGTAGTGGCGTATGCGTCCAGGCAGTTGAAAAAATATGAAAAGAACTACCCTACACATGATCTTGAATTGGCTGCAGCGGTATACGCATTGAAAATTTGGAGGCATTACCAATACGCGAGCAGTGTGAGATTTTCTTCGACCACAAGAGCTTCAAGTATTTCTTTATATAGAAAGAACTGAATATGAGGTAGAGAAGGTGGTTAGAGTTAATTAAGGATTTTGATTGTACCATCAGTTATCACCCGTGGAAAGCAAACGTGGTAGCTGATGCATTGAGTAGGAAGTCCAGGGAATCAACGTTGGCGACTATGGAGATCTAGTATTCGATTATAATGGATCTGAAGAGATTCGGCATTGAATTAGTTGAGAGTGCTTCTCAGGCTCATATTACTAGTTTAGTGGTGCAGCTTATTCTGCAGGAGAGAATTAAAGCCGCCCAGAAGGAAGACCCAGAATTAGCAGAGGTGATAGATAGAGTACAGAGTGGTTAGGGGGAGAAATTCAGTATTGCAGATGATGGAGCTTTGTAGTTCCATTCTAGATTATGCATTCCTGCCGATACTAAGACCAGGAAGACTATTTTAAAGGAGGCTCATAGATCTTTGTATACAGTTCATCTCGGCAGTATGAAGATGTACAGAGATTTGCGAGAGTTGTACTGGTGGAGTGGTATGAAGAGAGAGGTCGTCGAGTATGTAGCCCAGTGTTTGATGTGCCAGCAGGAAAAGGCTGAGCACTAGAGGCCGGCATGGCAATTGCAGCCGTTATTTATCCTAGAGTGGAAGTGGGATCATATACCTATGGGCTTCGTGTCAGGACTGCTAACTGCATCACATAGCTAGAATGCGATTTGGGTGATAGTAGACCGGTTGACTAAGTCCACCCATTTCCTCCCTATCAAGTTCAGCTATCCCCTTAGCCGATTGGCAGAGATCTACATTCAGGAGATAGTTCATTCTCATAGGGTGCCAGTATCGATTGTGTCAGATCGAGACCCGCGTTTTACATCACGTTTTTGGAAGAGTCTGCAGGAAGCACTAGGGTTTCAATTGTCATTTAGCACGACATTCCATCCTCAGTCAGATGGGCAGACTGAGAGGATGATACAAACATTAAAGGATATGCTCCATGCGTGCGTATTGAATTTTGGGGGTAGTTGGACTCAGTTTATGCCACTAGTAGAATTTGCGTATAATAAAAGTTATCAAACCAACATTGGCATGACACCGTTTGAAACTCTATACAGTAGGAGATGTCGTTCTCCTTTATTTTTGGATGAAGTGGGTAAGCGGCGAGTAGTGGGGCTAGAGCTTGTGCAGTAAGCGCGTGATAAGTTTTAGCTTATTAGAGATAGGATTAGTGCAGCTCAGAGCCGACAGAAAAGTTATGCTGATAATCGTGGCAGGAATCTGGAATTTGATATAGGTAATCATGTGTTTTTGAAGATAGCTCCAATGAAAGGGGTTATGCGATTTAGGAGAAAGGGTAAACTTAGTCCTAGGTTTATCGGTCTATTTGAGATTCTAGATAAAGTGGGACCGGTAGCTTACAGGCTAGCTTTGCCACCTATGTTGTCCAGGATCCACGACGTATTCCATATTGCTATGTTGAGAAAATACGTCCCAGATCCTTCTCATATCATCCGTTATGATGAATTAGAGCTTAGTGATTCACTAGTGTATGAGGAGGTACCCATACAAATTCTGGATAGGAAAGTACAGAAGCTACGTAACAAGAAGATTCCTCAGGTAAAAGATTTGTGGAGGAATCATGCAATTGAAGAGGCTTCATGGGGATCCGAGGAACAAATGAAACAGAAGTATCTACATCTATTCCAAGAAGTTTGATTGGGTAAAATGTAAGTAGTTATGTAGTATTTCTTTTGCAGGTACATGTAATGGTTTAGTTAGTGTAGCATTTTAGTTTTGGGAGAAGTTTTCTTTTGTATATGTAATCTCCCAGGACTCGGAATGTAACCATGGTATTCCTCCGCCATAAGTGAGGGTAAGTAATAAAATAAGTAGACTTTTTTCTTGTTAAGGGATGACGATTTATGTGAATAGTAAATTTCAAGGATGAAATTTTATAAGGAGGGGAGAATGTAATGACCCGAAGAATATAGCATATAATAATATTTAGGAGAGTGGAAAAAGGAAACCAGAAGTGAAGGTGGCAGTCGAAAATATAATTGGGCTCGTCGACGAGGAAATACTGAGGGGATGATTTTGGGGTTTCTAAATTTCGTCGACAAAGGGGAGAGTTCGTCGATGAGATGACATGGCTGGTCAACGGAGGCCACAGTTTAAATAGGCCTAAAATTCATTTTTGGCCGAAATTTCCTGCGCATAACTTTTCTCTCTTTTACCCTTCGGCTCCTCCTCCTTCTCTCTTCGATTTCGGGCCGAATTTTTACTGGTTCGACAATTTGAAGCCACCACGACGCTCCTGGGAAAGTTCTTTGCAAATCTGCTGGAGCAGATTGTTGGTGGGGCTGAGGTGGAAACCATCCCAAATCCAGGGTAAGGCTTTCTACTCAGTATTTGGTTATTTGACAGTTGTAGGAATTGTTATACGCGTAGAAATACTGAACTTTAGTTCTGGAAAATGCTGTTTCCAGGGTGTTGAGTTGGGAACCCTGCGAGTGTGGGACAAATTTTCTTAGGAGCTTTTCAAGAATCAGGTAAGGGGATAAATTAAGCTAGTATTTTATAAAAAATATGTATATTGTTATAGCATTTGATTTTAGGAAAATAAATATATTTATATATGATTTATATATGGGAAAATACTGTTAAAAATGATGGTATGTTAAATATGCGGAAAACCTGTTAGTGTGGCATGAATAGAAATTGTTATGAAATACTGTTTTCTGGGAATGTGTTAATGATACAGATTTTATAATGGAAAACCGGTGTACAGGCCAAAATTTTTATATGTTTTGTCGATGTACGGGCCGTGCTATGCGTATGATTTGTCAGCGTTCGGGCTGAGCTATGGATATATTTTTCCGGCGTACGGGCTAAGTTATGTATATGATTTTCTGGCGTACGGATTGAGTTATGGATGTGATTTTCCAGCGTACGGGCTGTGTTAATGATATGATTTGTCGGCATACAGGCTGAGCTATGGTAAAATGTGTAATACATGCGTACGGGCTGATGATTTTCATGATATACGTATATATGCAAAATGATATGATTGATTTGATAATTAATGATATGAAATATCCATGTATCACAGTTTCAGTATATGTTATATGATATCAGAATCTGGTTGGTTTGGTCTAGGCTAGCACTTGCACAGTACTGTTACTATGTGTCCAAGGTCATCACGATCATGATATTTGTGTTAATGCCGCTGTACGGAGTGGTGTGAGATTGGATGGTCAATGTGGATTATAAGGAGTGTGTGAGCACCCCTGGTGTACGGACCAGGTCTGGCAAACACATCAGACTTATAGACTGTACTTTTGACTTGGCAGTGGTTGGCCAACCATTGTCAGGTCCCACCTTCGGGCCACACAACCTAGTTATATGGGGGTAATACATGACAACAGCCAACTAACCTACTAGTAATGTTTTTGTATTATTATTATATGAGATGAAATATGTTTATGAAAATGCAGTATGTTCTGCCATGTTTTGATGATATATATGTTTTCCCAGATCTGACATAACAGTTTACTGAATATGTTTTGTATGGTATATGTATAACACGGAATACTCATGTTGCCACACACTGGTATTAGTTTATTTTCCTTACTGAGAGGTGTCTCACCCCAAAATTTTATAAACTTTTCAAGAGCCCTTGATAGGAGAGCGGGTAAAGCCCCGCTAATCTAGTACAATAGATCTGCCCTTCCAGAAGGGTAAGTATTCTGATAGGGTCAGATGTATTTTGTGGAAATGGCCCTAAGACATCTTTTTGGGTTGAGTGTTGTGTATATATATACAGTGATTATAGTAACTCTGGTATTGTGATGTATGGTATAATGAGATGTATATGATTGTATGTTTCCTACTATTTAGGCTTCTGCTATATGTTCTGATATATCCCTGGTACCCATGAGTCCAGGTGGGCTATGATCTGTTGAGTTAAGGGTTGTGATTTTGTGATATTGAATTTATTATATTTTGGAAAAAAATGTGGAAATTAAGCAGGTCGTCACAGGTGATGCGTGTGATTATTACAAGCCAAACACTATTTACTATTACAGACCTTTTAAATAATAATGAAATAAAATACAACAGAATACTTGCACATAACCTCAAGCATGCATCAAATACAATAGGTATTTGTCATTATCAAAACCGGACGTGACCTATATGGTCAACAGAGTTAAAGGAGAGTCAAGCACTAACCCCCATGGATTTAAGAAAAAATGGGTACTAAAAAAAATTACTTAAATGTCTATTGCAGGTTTGTTTGAGATCATCCTCCTCAAATGATAGATGGTATGTGGACAACGGATGTTCGTGTCATATGATTGAGGATAAATCTAAATTTACATCCATCACACCAAAGGACGGAGGATTTGTCACTTTTGGGGATAATGCAAAAGGAAGGATCATAGGTGTTGGTAAAGTTGGTAACGATATGATGTTTTACTGGTTGATGGTTTAAAACATAACTTATTAAGCATAAGTCAATTGTGTGATAAAGGTTATAAAGTATCTTTTAAGTATGACAAGTGCATTGTTGGACATAAAACTGATAAAAAAATTCTATTCACTGTTGAGTGTCATGAAAATGTATATACCACGAACTTTGATAACTTAACTTCTCAACGTGTGACATGTTTCTCTGCTATGAATGAAATTAGTTGGATTTGTCATAGGAGACTAGGACACGCAAACATGGACTTAATAACTAAACTAGTTAAAGGAGACTTAGTTAAGGGATTGCCTAAGACAAAATTTGTGATGCATGTTAACTAGGAAAACAAGCAAGATCTAGTTTTAAGAAGAAGAAAGTAATCTTTACTACTAGGCCACTCCAAATGCTACACTTAGATTTATTTGGTCCAAGCCCAATTCAGAGTTTAGGAGGAAAATCATATGCATTTGTTATCATTGATGATTATTCTAGATTTAAGTTAGTACTATTTTTGGGTCACAAAGATGAAGCATGTGAACAATTTATTAAACTGTGCAAGAAAATTCAAAATGAAAAGGGATACACTATCACTAAAATCAGAAGTGATAGGGGTAGAGAATTTAAAAATCAAGGTATGGAAGAATACTGTGATTCATTAGGAATATCTCATAATTTTTCAGCTCCTAGAACACCACAATAGAATGGTGTAGTTGAGAGAAAGAATAGGTTTATACAAGAAATGACCAGAACTATGCTTAATGAACATAAACTACCTAAGTACTTTTAGGCTGAGGCAGCAAATACCGCCTCTTATGTTCTAAATAGAGTCTTGATTAGACCATTTCTAAATAAGACTCCATATGAATTATGGAATGACCATAGACCAAACATTTCATATTTCCATGTCTTTGGCTGCAAGTGCTTTGTACTTAGAGACAATGAACATTAAGGAAAATTTGATGTGAAATCTGATGAAGGTATTTTTCTAGGTGCCTTAGATAGTAAAGCCTACAGGATATATAATAAATGAACATTAACCATCGTAGAATCCATTCATGTTGTATTCGATGAATCCAATCCATTTGCTCAAAAGACTGATGAGGATGAAATTGAGATTAATAAGGAATTTGAAGAACTGTTTATTGAAAATAATTGAGATAAGAACATTAAAGCTAAAGAAACATCTTTTTGAAGATAATCAAGTGGAAAAAGAGATTAATGAACCATTTAGGGAATGGAAGTACATAAAGAATCATCCAATAGATCAAATTATAGGAGAACCATCACGTGGAGTAACTACACGATACTCACTTAGAAATATGATTAGTCATTTTGCTTTCTTATCACAAGAAGAACCTAAGAATGTGAGTGAAGCAATTGAGAATGAATCATGGGTAGTATCTATGCAAGAACAACTAAATCAGTTTGAGAGAAATAAAGTCTCGACATTAGTTCTTAGACCTGAGGGTAAGACGGCTATTGGAACAAAATGGATATGTAAGAACAAGAAAGATGAACATGGAATAGTTGTTAGAAATAAGGCAAGACTAGTAGCTCAAGGATACAACCAGGAAGAAGGAATAGATTTTGAGGAAACCTTCGCACTTGTAGCTAGAATGGAAGCCATTCGAATGCTGTTAGCTTATGCAACTTTTAAGGGTTTCAAGCTGTATCAAATGGATGTTAAAAGCGCATTTTTAAATGGTTACATAAGTGAAGAAGTATATGTAGAACAACCCCCAGGTTTTGAAAACCATAAGCATCCAAATCACGTTTATAGACTAACTAAAGCCTTATATGATTTAAACCAAGCTCCTAGAGCTTGGTATGAAAGGTTAAGCAGTTTTCTACTTGATAATGGGTTTATTAGAGGAAAGATAGATACAACACTCTTCATCAAATCTAAGAATGACAACATGCTCCTAGTACAAGTATACGTATATGATATCATCTTTGGGGCAACAAATGAAGAGTTGTGCAATGAGTTTGCAAGTTGTATGCAAAATGAATTTGAGATGAGCATGATGGGAGAACTCAACTTCTTCCTAGGACTTCAAATCAAACAAGCAAACCATAGGCTCTTTATAAATCAATCGAAGTATATTAAAGACTTGCTCAAAAGGTTTAATATGGAAGATGGTAAAACTCTAGGAAATTAGACAAAGACGAACAAGGCATACGAGTAGATGTTAAGCTTTATCGTGGGATGATTGGTAGCTTATCGTATCTAACTACCAGTAGGCCTGACATAATGTTTAGCGTATACTTGTGTGCAAGATTTCAGATTATACCTAAAGAGTCCCATTTATTAGTTGTTAAAAGAATACTTAGATACCTGATTGGAACCATTGAACTTGGATTATGGTATCCTAAGTATACCTCCTTTGAGATTATTAGCTATTCGAATGTAGATTTTGCTGGTAGCAAAGTAGATAGAAAAAGTACGAGTGGCACATGTTATTTTTTAGGACATTCTTTAGTATCTTGGTTTTCTAAGAAGCAAAATTCAGTTGCTTTTTCCACAGCCGAGGCAGAATATATAGTGGCTGGAAGTTGTTGTGCTCAAACTCTTTACATGAAACAAGAAATTATGGATTTTGGATTACTTTATGACACAGTTCCTATAAGATGCGATAATACAAATGCAATAAATATCTCAAAGAATCCTATATCACATTCACGAACTAAACACATAGAAATTAGACATCATTTTCTTCGTGACCATATGCAAAAAGGAGATGTGACACTTGAGTTTGTATGCACAGATGAACAATGGGCACACATATTCACGAAACCACTTCCGGAGGATAGGTTTATCCAAATTAGATGTGAATTAGGCCTGATGTATAGTCGAGAAGTTGCCTAGAGTTACATTAGACTATATAATTAAGGGGGAGCAATTTAAATTAAAATTCACATTTGGTTAATTTTTTTTTTTTTCATTTGACTAATTTGTTTTACATTTGGTATGAAACTTAACAAATGGTTACTGCATGTTAAATTTTTATGGGTACATGACACATGTTGATGCTCACATAAATTTTTGGACTTTAATGGACTAATATGCTTATCTATGTCTATGTACATTGCAATATTGTGTATGTTCACATTGAAATTTGATTCAACAACACAAATATACATTAGAAAGGGGGAGAAGTAAATTGAGTAACATAGGGAGATATATTCTGTAGTATAATCTTGAAACATAGAGGTTGAAATGTATTTTGATTGCAAAGATGAGGTATAATTATGTCAGCACATTTTTTTATACCTTTTTGTTGATGCCAAAAGGGGGAGAAGTTAGTAAGCAAAAATGATTTTTCTTTTGTCAAAAAAAAGGGGAGAAGTAGTAAGGAAAATTGTTTTATATAGAAGTATATACTTGCAAAAAAATTGCATATTCTACAATGTGTATGAACTTCATTGTGTGTAAACCATATTGCTATATTGCTGAATTCTAAATTATGCATTATCTTAGGAGGAGCCTTATTAGGCGTAACCCATTTTTGCTCATGTGTTTGTCATCATCAAAAATAGGGAGATTGTTGACTCTATGAGTCCAATCCTATTTTGATAATGAAAAATCACTTAGTATTTAACTTGTGCAATTGAGTTTGTGAACAGGATCATGATTTAGAATGCACAAACGCTAAGCTTGATATGGAAGCCACGAGGAAGCTAAAGTACATATCACTTGGCTCAATCCATGCAACTAGAAGAATAAAAGGATGAAGAAGAAAACTTCAAGTTCAAGATCTTCAATGGGAATGGGTATTTAGAATTGAATGTATTTAGATATTTCATATGATTGAATTCGAAGATCAAATATACCCTAGGCAGACCTTAGGACTCATGCATTTCATGAAAGATTCATTTATATTAGTTCTAGGTTGAACAAATTTTTTCAGGAAAATTTTAATGGCCTCGTCGACGAATGTATGAAGGCCACTCGATGATGAATAGTGTTGTCTCGTTGATGAAGAAATACCGAGAGCCCAAAAAGTCCAAATAGTGCTCTCGTCGACGGACTCATAGCCTCGTTGACGAACAAGTGTTGTATTCTCATTGACGAATGTATCCATTCGTTGATGAAGGTCGCTACGTAGAACGACGTTCCAGCACAAACGCAGACGTAAATATGATATTTTAAACGATCTAACACTAGAAATTGTTTAGATGGCGAGATTGCTTATAAACTTAAACTCTAAACCCTAGAGCACCACTTTTTGTACATCTATTGGGAGCCTTGAACTGTTACACATCTCTTGAGAGCATCGAACACACTGTTAAGCTCTTGGCCGCGATTTGAAAGCATTCACATCAAATCTGAGCTTGAGTTACGTTGATTTTCAAAAGTCGTTCCAGCGAATATAGTGCAAACAACTTAGGTATTAAAGTTTGGTAATCAAACAAATTGTTTGCTTATTGTCAAAGATTTTTTTACAAATTTTTTCTTGAATATTCTTTGAGAGGTTGATTTGAGTTATTAATTATATATACAATTTGTGAAAGATCATTACTTGAGAAAAATTTTTGTTTAAAACTTAAATTTTGGAGATAGTTTTAAATATATTTTCATTCAAAGATTTTCTATTTGATCAGTGCAAAAATTACTTTATTGCAAATACTATGAGCTTCTAAATACATATTCATGAAGAATTTTGTTTTAAAATTATTGCTTAAATCCTTACAAATATTCAAAGTCATATATTTATACAAAGATTTAACTTTACAAATTATTTGATTGCAAGAACATAGATCTACACATTATTCAAGATTATTTTTGAAAGGATCTTCTTTTTTTATTCTTCCATGAAGTATTCTGAAATCGAATCCTAAGATCTCCAAAGCATTTACTTATAAAATCATTTTTGGGAGATATTGATTAAAGGGTAGATTTGTGAATCACCTCATTCTTCATATAAAGATCATATTGATACATATATATTAGGCTTCAAGTTTTATCATATTGAGTATGTACTAGAATTTCTATTGTACTCACTAGCTTTGTGTAGAAGCATTTGAGTTTCTGCTAAAATTGTAATTTTATTTTGTACTCACAGTTCGGGCTATGAACCGGGGTTGAGGAGGAAGTTATGCCTTTTGTAAGCAGCAGATTGTAAGGGAAGCTCCGTCTCAGCTAAAGGAGCGAATTTTTCGTGGAATCCTCAAGTGAGTTGCTCAAGGCAAGGATGTAGGTTGGGGTAGGCCGAACCTCATAAAAATCGTGTTTGTCTTCTCTCTTCCTCTAACTCTTTTAATTTCCGTCTGCATTTAAATTATCTGTTTATTGTGTATGAGTTAAGCATTTGATAAGTTTGTTTGTGATTGGGTAAAATTGTATGCTTAATAAGGACACACATTAAATTGATTAATTGTGAAACATTAAGTTAGATTGTAAGTTCATAATTAATAGCTTTCAAAATTAGAACTTAAAGGACTTAATTTTTGAAAATATCCAATTCACTCCGCTTTTGGGATAACACCGTAATTCACAATATATATATATATATATATATATATTCAATTTTTAAGATGCATATTGTGACAAAATTTCATTTTTTTAGGGTGTTCTTACATAAAATTAATTCTTTATAGCTTGCTTGCTTTATGTTCATGGATGGTTACAAATAGGGGTAAGCATAGAGAAGACTCCAACCTTAGGGTTTTTTGATTTTTGCATGATTAAAAGTAGCCTTGGATCATAGAGGGTAAAAAATAGAATCAAATCCAAAGAAAAATAGAGAGATAGTGTCGGACAAAGATGTTGGCCTAACAAGGCTTAATCTCGTTTTGATGCTAACAAATTATGGTTACTAAGTATGCTTTCAAGTTAAGTTTCAGGAATCAAGTATTTTGCAAAGTGAAGTGATTCTCCCTAAAAATATTGAATGAGGCTTAGACTTAATGCTACAAGTTGTGAGGGATATAAAGCATATTGAAGAATTGATTAAAGCTCAGACAATTGTTGAAGCAACATGAAGACTTAGGAATTTATTAGCATTTATATTGTCAAAGTCTCATGTAAGTACTTCTAAAGTCAATATTGCATTTGAAACTCTTAGGATTTATGTTGGACTTAGAGACCTAATTTAGAACATGGAAAATATTTTTACAAGGTCTAAAATTCTTTTCAAAGTCTACAAAAACAAGTTTTGAAATCAAAATATGAAAAATACTAAGTAGTTTAGTGATCAAACGACTAATATGCTACTTCCAGTGTTACTAAGAGAACATAATAGGATTAGGTGACTGAACCCTCAGGATCAGACAACTAACCTCATGGATCATACAACTGAAGTTTATGTTTTAAACTTCTAACAGTGTGAATTTTATTTCCAAATTCGAACGTTTGAGTTTCCAAACTTGGGGAAAATGGTAAGAAAGTTTCCTACTTTATGTAAAGCAATTTGTTTTTTATTTTTGCAAATTAGGGTAACCAAACTCACAAATACAATTCAAATTTGTGTTATACTCTTGCTATACTCTCTAAAAATCTGTTGTGAGCTTTTGATGAAATCCCTAACTTATATTCTAATTTGTTCTTCTTAAATCTTCATTCTATAATCAGAATACTTTAGATTTCTTGTGAGCTTCAATATGATATTGATTATCTGAAGTATATTATGCTTTAAATTTGTAAAAATTCTTCTATGCTAAAAGTTATTTTCTTGTACGAATATTGTATTGTTGTTTTGCAATTTTAGACGGTTTAGGGTTGTTGAATCATTGCATAGCGAGAGGGTGTTCTCATTAGAGAGGGGTCTCCACCTACCAATGGAGAGAGGGTTACTTCACTTATTCAACGAAGTGGTAAAAGAAATCCTCACAGCGAGTTGCTTGAGGCAAGGGTGTAGGTTGTAGACCGAACCTTGTAAAAAATTTGGTTTTCGCTTTTCTTCCCTATCTCTTTAATTTTAGCATCTTATAATCTGCGTGTATCTTTTAATTTCTTTGGGAAGTTTGCTGAATATTGAGATTTGATCGTGTTTGAATCAAGTTATTAACTTGGCTATGCGTTTATGTCGTTGGATGAAAAATCAGATAAGAACTAATATCTGAATTCAGGTGTGATTGGCTGAGGAAAATTTATTGTTAATGATTGTTTGATTGAAGCATAAGCATCTGTTGGCTTAACACTTAATCTCCTTTTGTTGATAACAAATCAAGGTTACTTAACATGTCTATTTAAGTTTGAGTTTCAGGACTTAAGTGTTTTTGTGAGCAAACTTGAAGAGCTTAACTGATTTGATCACTTAAAGTCATAAATCATGAAGGATATAAAGCTATGTGGGATATGAAGCTCGCTGAAGCAGTGCATAAAGCTCAGAAGACATATTGGAAGCTTCACAACATGAAGACTTAGGCACTTAGATAAAATAATAATATGAAAGCCTCATGTACGTACTTCAAAATCCAATATTGAATGATTGAATCTCCTAAGATATGTCATTGGATTTAGATACCTGATTTTATACATGGAAAATATTTTCTCAAAATCCAAATTGTTGGAATTGGTGTATTCCCAAGAGGGGGTGGGGGTGAATTGTAATTTTAAATTTTATTCGTAGGTTTAACTAATCTAGTGGCTGTATATTTGCAACCTAGGGTCTGTCTATATAGTTCCAAATACGTAGATAAATAAAAAGTGTGAAAATTAAATCATGCGCGACATTCACAATATAACATACACGTGCGATAAATAAATTGCGAAAAAATAAAAAGCACACATGATATGTTATCGAGATTCGGCCAATACTGCCTACGTCCTCGCCTCTAGCTTGCAAGCCCGAGGATTCCACTAATGACTCACTTAACGGGTGGAGTGGCACCGTTTACAACCAGGTTAATTCAAGGGGCTGACCTCAACCAACATGCCTTACCAGGATGGTGCACCTAGCTTTCATAACCAGGTCTAAGCCAGTCCGGGACTATTCAACAAGGCTAGTCTCCCTCTTCAGGCCTGTGCAAGGAATACAACAAATGTGTATAAAATTTTGCGTACAACCAAATATGCTTCTTAAACTAAGAAGATGTGTACCAATATGCACAATATAATCAATCCCCACCAAACATGTAAGAACTATAAGCTCAGTGGTGTATATGTGCAATCAACACTCAAAGTTATGTCTATAGTCAATCAAGCACAAGAGTGTTCAAATCAAGCTATTTCTTTGAAACTAGATATATTAAATCTTAATAACAAATCAGGGTTTCAAAGATGCTAATCAAATATGCAAACTAACTCAAAACATTTTCCTTTCATGAAATAAGCACAAGAGTAGTTTAAAAATATTATAGCTTGTAAAAAATATTTGCACAACAAAAATATAGCTCTAGGAATATTGCAACGACAATGCAAGAATCCTTAAGCTTATGAATTTATCCAACCACAAGATTTATTATATTAAAATCTATGGGATAAACTTTGCTAAACTCCCCAAAATAAATCAATCAATCAATGCAAGAGCAATGGGAGTATAAGCAACCTCTAATAAGCACTAGCATAATCAATAAACTCTCACAATGCTAAGATGTATTCAAGGAATCAAGATTTGAGAGTATTTGGGTAAGGTAGGATTTTGAAAATAGAGAGAATTTTTTGCTAATCTAAAACCCTAATCACACCTTAATTTTGCAAATGAAAGGTTATATATAGAAATGAAAAGAATTATAGTCGTTGGGGATATGAAAGGTATTATTAGGATTGTTTTAAAACACATTAGAAAAAATTAACCCTGTTTAAAAACTTTAACTGCGGTAAAAATAATTTTCCAACCCGAGAGCACCGGTCGACTAGACTTGAGGTTCGGTTGACCTAGTGACGAAGTTCGATCAATCGGGAGAAATTTGAACTGAAAGTTTGGTTGACCAGACAAGGGTCCCAAAGGCAATTTTTCATTTTCATGTGGTTCGGTCAACTATATGATTTTGAACTATGAAGTTTGGTCGACCAGGAAGTTGGATTCTCCCACGTGGGGGTTCAGTCGACTAGGGCGTTGCCTTAAGGTTTTGGCCGGTTGACCATGAAGTCAAACTTTGACTTGGTGGGAGTTCCCTCGTCTTCTCCCTACCCTTTTCTAGTCTAACTTCTCCCCAACCATATTTTTTACCTCCCTACCACTCTGAAGAATGATCACAGCCTGGGCTTTCTCATTATATGATGAGGGTTTAGTAGCCGGCTCACATTCTACCCCATATTGGTGCTTAGGGTTAACTAGAGGTTGACTTGGCAACTTACCCTCATCTCTCCTACTCAGAAAGGTAGCTAGTTGCTCCATGGTGGCTTCTAGCTTGGAAATCGATTAGAAGTGAGAGTAAAGTAGTTGCCGATCAATTTGGCAATCAGCCTCAACGCCTTTGAGGACTTTCAACACCGTTTTATGAAAATAATCATATTTGGGTTGAGGAGGTGATGATTGCTGAAAAGATTATGGTCTTAGGGCAGACATGGGAGGATTTTGAGAATTTTGGTAAGGGCGAGGAGGTGGAGCAGTGGGTGATTGCTAAGGTCTTTGAGCTTGAAAACGCAGAGTTTGAGGCCTCCAGGAGAAGTTAGGATGCTTAATTTTCCCAGGATTGTATATGTTCGAATAGGGGTCGTTAGATAGCCTATCGTACCAATAATGGGTGGCTTTAACTTCCTCCTACACAAATTCAGGTAGGGGAGGCACATGGGGGCAATCATAACAAGTGTGTGAAGGATCATAACAAATGACACATACCTCTGCACATGCCACAGGCCGTGGTTGCTGTACTAAGGACAAGAACTTATCTAACTTTTTAACTATGGTGTATAGTGTGGGCACAAGGTCATGGCATGTGGCTAAATCATAGACTCCCTTAAGTTTGGAGGAGGAGGGTTTGGATGGTCTATGAGCAGCAACAACATGCTGCTATGAATTCTCTGCTAGGTTCTCAAAGAGAGCCCAAGCCTCATTCTCATGTTTGGTGAGGAAAGTACCTCCAAGAGATGCATATACCATAGACCTATCTCTCTAAGCTAATCCTTCATAGAAGGTCTAAACTAATTGCCACCTAGGGACTTGGTGATGTGGGCATTTACGCAAGAGGTCCCTAAAGTGCTCCCATGTCTCAAAAAACAATTCTCCATCCAATTGTGAGAAACTTGTGATAGCCTTCCTTAGCTGGTTAGTCTTCCCAATTGGGAAGTATTTTTTTGGGAAATCATGTTGCATGGTGGCCCAGGTGGTCACCGAGTTCGGCTCTAAGGAATTCAACCAATATTTGACCTTGTCCTTCAGAGAGGATGGGAAAAGCCTTAATCAAAGGGCATCATCACCAAAATTAGGTATGCACATGGTGGAACAAATTTTGGGAAATTTATCTAGATGCTTGTAAGAATTTTCATTTGAATTTCCATAGAAATTTGGAAGCATCGAGATGATAAAAGTCTTAATTTCAAATTGTGCCACCTCGACATTTGGGAATTGGATGCAAGATGGCAAAGTGTATATGTTGGGTGTGAAATAGTCTCTAAGAGGCTGAAGAGGTTGCTCCTCCACCACAGGTTGGCAGGGAGGTTGGGGTTCCAAAATTTGGAAGGCGGGAATCGGATTACATTCAGCCATGAATTTAGGTTCAGACGACTCGGCTAACTCAGGATTAGAGGTAGACTTCCTAATGGACCTACATGATCTCTCAATCTCAGGGTCTATAGGCACTAACTCAAGATCCAAAAAGCGCAAACCTAGCATATACACATGCAACACACAATCAAGACTTCAGAAAATAAAATAAAAATAAAAATTTAAAAAAAAAACAAAGGAAAAACATAGTACTCTAAACTAGAAATTGGCTTATAGCCGTAACATAGTCCCTGCCAACATTGCCAAAATTTGATCGGCTCACCAAGGCTTGGGTCCTTAACTACCAAAAATAAAATTTATAAACCTAACTACTCTCAAGTTTAATAGAGTAGTGAGTAAGTCGGGTGCCGATCCTTAGGGACTGGTGTGTAGTTGTTAACCACTTCTAGCCAAATTTACTACACTTTGTGTAAAAGTTAAAAAAATGAGATTTTGATGGGATCACTACTAAAAGCATGTAAATTTTATGTTAACACTACTTCTACAAAGCAAATCCTAGATTATGAATCAAGCCTAAATTGTCGTGCGTGCTAGCTATGTCCAATCAGCTATTTGTCTTAGGCTAATGACTAAGTGAACCATTTGATGGCATAGAGTTGCGAAGGTACACCAATCGTCTGAAGCATGATCAGGAACTAGGGTATACTCTATCACAACGAATAAGAGATCACCGCGTACATGAATCGTATCCTAATCCGTATATGTGACATTATCCCTAGCTAGGCTATCCTTTACCCTAGGGTATCATCACACTAAAAGATGTAAACTTGCATGCTATTGAAATGAAAGCAATAAAGAAAGCATGTAAAGGTAAGCATGTAAAGGAAAGCAGTAAAAGAAAGCATGTAAAGGTAAGCATGTAAAGAATCATTCAATTAAAAAATCATTCAATTGCAACTAGAATGTCTGTCACTAATGACCGAGAATACAATCAAAAGACTATCTATCTATGTGGCAGCACAAGGAACTTAGAGGTTGTCACGAGCCTTCAAAGAATCCTTGCACGTTACAGGAATTGAAAGGAAAAGAGTAAATCCTACTCTAAGTGGCTTTTAATGGCTTCCAAGGCCTAACACTAACCAAAGAAAGGCCAAAGAGGAACCCTAAGCACATAGTCGAAGCTATTATTTATACCCAATGGGGTTTACAAGGTTGAAATTCAAATTAGGAAAGTTCTACGAAAATCTCGTGAAGTAGTTCGCATCTGTAGACTAGGTCGCACCCCTGTTTTCCCCTAGTGGCACCCTAGTCGAGGCATGCGGGATATCAGGAATTCAAATTCAGATCTTCTCAACCTAGTCGCACCTTTGAGTCTTTCTGGTCGAGATGATGGTCAATACTTGCAGGATCTTGGTCTTTAGGAAAGTTCAGGCTCTCGAATTGGTCGCCTTCATGGTCTCCCTAGTTGAGCTGTTGGTTGAGACTCTTAGTATCTTTAGCTCAGTCAGCTTTAGTATCTCGACCTTGTCACCCTTGAAGGTCACTTGGTCGAACACTTGGTTGAACCTTGCAAAAATTCACTTTCAATCTTGAACATTAGAGTCTGCAACTTGTGACTTGGTTGCCCTTTGTGTTGCTGGTCGCACCACATGGTCGAACCATGTCTTCTTTCCTTTGATGCATTGAGGCTTTAAGGGTTTGGTTGAGCATCAAATTTGAGCTTTGTGCTTCCCAAATAATCCCTTGGCTTCTCATATTGCTTAACTCCTCAATTTTAACTTGTTTTCCCAAAATATAAACAAACCTTGCATAACTCCGAACTATGATAACAAAGGGTATTTACATGATAAATGAAGACAAAACAAAGGTAAATGGGGACCTAAAATAGTACATTTTAGGGACTGATCAATACACCATCAGGGATCACCCCCACATTGGGGCAATTTTAAGAAGATTAACATAAGCCACCTAAGGATCCCAAGAAAAAAAAAAGGGAGAGCTTAGATGAAAATGAGAACTAAGATCCCTTCAAAAAGGAAAAAAGTGAAAGATATAGTAAAATAACAAAAAGGAAAAATAAAATGGAATGATCAAGGATATATCTCATAGGTAATCCTTAACAAATGTTACCCTAAGAAATTTCATGACTTTGGGCATATTAAATCCTTTTCATCTTTAGTCTATATCCTCTGCCTACATTACACTCTAAAAGGAAAGTCCTAATCTGATTTGTATGTGCTAATACCTAAAATGAATTGTTGATCTCAATAGAACTTGAACTATGATATGACCTTATCCTAACAAGGTATGTAGGAAGCTTGTAAGGAACAAGATTGGTCAACATTTTGCATCACTAGGGGCAAAAATGTCATTTTAGGAATGGGTTATTGAACCTTAGTTTCCTATTCTTCTAGAAACATGCATCCTTAGCCTCTATTTTGTCTTGTGTCTTAAAGTCTACCTTAAGGTTGAAATACGGATCAAATCACCTAATAAGACATTGATCGTAATTGAAGATGGAAAGTTTGAAATAAGCTCTGAGGCAAAAAACAAAAAGGTATTATCAGAAGTAGGCATAAAATTACAGTGAAATAATGAAGAAGTGGATGCAGCATATAGGTAGTGTCGGATATATTTCTTTGTCCTATGAGAAAAAAGAAAAAAAAGAAAAAGAGGAAATTATCAGTGACAAATGACTTGATTCTCCAAGTTGATATCAAGGCTTCATGGTGTTAGAGTACTAGTAAAGTCATCTCCTATTAGGCAACCACAAAAACCATACAAATAGATAGGTTTGAACATATTATTTATATCCTTAATGACATTGTGTTATCTGATTGCATGCTTATTCATTTAATTTAAAAATAATTTAAATATTAAGAATACGATCCCTAATAGGGTGTTGTTGTTAGAAGATTTCAAAGAAAACCAATTAATCAACATTCTTGAGATTCATTGGCCAAGTTGAAAACTTGCGTAACTTGATGCTAAGTGCTTGGCAAAGATGTAAGAGCCAAAGTTAATCAAATCAAACAACACTGGTAATAAGAGCATCATTGGAAAAGGTAATCCAATCAGATATTTTCTACTCAAAAGTATGGTTCCTCTTAAACTTGTTAATAAGAGCATCATTGGCAAAGCATAAACCCTCCTCTCCATATATTGGAATTTGAGAACTGTTGAATTGAAACTGAGATATGGCAAATAATGGATTTAGAATCTCGTTTGTTGTTGATTGGACAAATGTTGGTTCATGAGAATTCCTAACGAGGATATTTGTGCATCTTTATGCATTGTATGCATAGCATTAATAGTGATATGAAACATTCTGTTTACATTATGTAGAATGTTATAATTACATAAGCAGAGTTAGGATGTGTCCTCATGTCATGCATCTTAATGTTCATATCATACAAATTTCTTTCATAGATTTTGTGAATAGTGTTCATTCCATTTCTTACACCAATTCATTACCTTCTGTAGATTGCAATGGTCTATGTTCCACTTAAGTTATAAGGATTGATTCTCCACAATCCAAGTAGCCATTTTCTCAAATCTATTTGTCTACCTAGAACCCAGGTAGTCGATTTTCAAGTTAAGATGCATACCTTAGAGATCCGGGTAGTCACTTTTCAAGTTGTGATTTTCAAGTTGAGAAAGTCTACCTCAGATATGTGTGGCATTAACTCTCAATTCCTAATAGTTGCTTTCAAGTTGTGATGTCTACTTCGGAGGTGTGTGACATTAGTTACCACATCCAGGTAGTCTTTTTCAAGTTGTGATGTCCACTTCGGAGGTGTGTGACATTAGTTTGAAAATCTAAGTAGTCTCTTTCAAGTTGTGATGTCTACTTCAGATGCGCGTGATATTAGTTCCCAAATTCGAGTAGTCACTCTCAAGTTGTGATGTCTACTTGGAAGGCATGTGGCATTAGTTCCCAAACTCGAGTTGTTGTTTTCAAGTTATGATGTATACTTTGGATGTGTGTGACATTAGTTGCCAAATCCGAGTAGTCACTTTTAAGTTGTGATGTCTTGGAAATTCGGGTAGTCACTTTTCAAGTTTTTATTTTCAAGTTGTGATGTTTTGGCTATCTTAGAGGCATGTGACATTAATTCCCAAATATGTGCAGTCTCAAGTTGTGATGTTTAGGCTATCCCAGAGACGTGTGGCATTAGTTTCCGAATCTGAATAGTCATTTTCAAGTTATGATGATTCATCTAAAATGGTGGTATGAGACATTAGTTCTCAAGTCCAATTAGCCATTTTCAAATTGTGATGATTTTTCTACCTAGGAGGTATGAGACATAAGTTCTCAAGTCTGAGTAGTCATTTTCAGGTTGTGTTGATTTATCTACCTTGGAGGCATGTGACATAGTTCCCAAATATGTGGTAGTGATCTTTTCACAAACTAGGGTAGTTAACACCTTACTCTGTAAGCTTGTTGAATTGACCTAAGTTCCATGCACCTTTGTAAATCCACACATTTTCTTTTGCCAGAGTTTTGCAATATAATGCCTAGTCCAAAATGTGTGTCTTTTGTCTTTATAGATTCGTTACTATAAGATGCCAAAAGCAGGTCTCCCTGTCATCCTAAGCAACAAACCTATAAATAAGGGTAGTAGTGGACACCCCATTTTGTCTGGGGCTCTATATAAGATACCAAGACCTTTCATGATAAACCCAAAAAATACATATGTCCACCCCATGATGCTATCCTCTCGGGTCCCCAAACATCTAAATACATGTAGTTACCGATATGCCCTAATCGCATATGCCATAAAACATCAGACTCAAATTCTACAGCTACAACTCCACCTACAACTGTAATACCCTATAGTGCATAGATATTTCCCATTACCTTTTGTCCTTTCATCACTATCAACTTGCCTTCACATACTTTCATTACCCCACTTTTAGATTTGTAACTATATCTGTTACAATCTAAAGGGCCTAATGAAATTACGTTCTTCCTTAGATTTAGTACATGTCTTACATCACATACGGTTCTCACGACACCATCATACATTTTGATTTTGAAATTTCCAATACCAATTATTTTGCATGAAATATCATTTCTCATAAGAAAAGAACCAATATTAACTGACCTGTAGGTGTTGAACCATTTTCTATTTGTTGTCATGTGATAAGAGCATTAGGAATTTAGGATCTATTAATTCGTGAGGCACTCTGAACCCGATGAAACATATAGCATATCACCATCACTGCTCCTTGAGTCTTCTTCCACTAAATTTGTAGATTTTGACGGACCCTAGTGATTTTCAATATTCTCTTTCTTCCACTCTGGATATTTCGGTCTTATGTGCCTAATTTTATTGCACCTAAAAAACTTTATGCCCTTCCTCTTCCTGGACTACAATCGATATCTACTCCAGGACTTGCATCTTCCACATTCTTGGTTACTCTTCACCACAAGCCATTCACCATGTGAAACTTCATCGCTGACCATTTTTATTTGATGAAAACCAAGCAATATGCTTGTTACATCTTCCAAATTCAAACTTTCTTTGCCCTATGTCAGAGTGGTAACCAAATTTTCATATGTGTGAGATGCAGGTAGGGAATTTAATAACATCAGCACCTTGTCTTCCTCCTTGAACTTTACATCAATACACATCAAATCACTCACAATCTGATTGAATGAGTTGATATGTTGGTTCAAATTTGAACCCTCCACCATCTTAAGCCAATATAACTTTTGCTTAAGAAACAATTTGTTCGATAAAAACTTAGACATATACCAACTTTCTAGTTTCCTCCAAATCGCTGTCAGAGAATCCTCACCCATGATGTGATACAACACATCATTAGCTAAACAAAGTTAGATGGTTGATACTGCCTTTGCCTCCAATTCATTCCAACTTGGTTCACCCATGTTTTCCAATTGAAATTCGTATAAGGCCTTTACCGTACCTTGCTGCAATAAGAGATCCTTCACCCTTCTCTGCCACAAACTAAAATTCCTAGTTCCATCAAACTTGGCAACGTCAAATTTCACAGATGAAGATTCAGATGCCATTAGAACAATGTTCTGATACCAAATTATTGTGAAAAGGTGAATTGCATAGTAGAATATATATATATATATATATATAGGATCAACCATATAATGCAACACTTAATGATGAATATAAAGATCAATCTACAACCACAAAAAATATATAAAAGCAATAACAACACAATAACACAAAAAATTATGTGGTTTGGCAATGCCTACATCCATAGGAGCAAATGAAAAAAATTCATTATCTTCTTGTCCAAAGGACATGAACAATACATTAACCCTCTCAACCAACCTTACATATACATCTAAGACACCATACATATAAACTTCCCGGAAGTTTTCCCTCCAAATCCACATTAATGTCTCCTTATTCAAATTTGAAATCTATGCTGGGTATCCCAAGCCAAACCCAAACCGTCAACGATTTCAAACATAATGTAAATTGTTTGAAATTAGGTGCCAAACTGTCTCGACATTTTGATTTTCCACCATGTTAGATCTTTGTACATGCATCCCATTCAGTATATGAGCCACATATCACAACAAATATATATAAAATACATGGAAATAAAAAATATATATATAAAAAAAGGAAAATTGGTGGGCTAGTTCCTTTATGCTTGCACTTGCACACATAGGAGAAGATTTAAGTTAGAAATAGGGTAATTGCAAATCAAAATTAAAGAAAAAATAATAATCAATCCAATTTTAATTTGATTAATTAATTAATCAAATTCTGGTTAATTCATCATAATTAATTGGGTTGTTTCCCTTTGAACCTATAAATAGTGAGGTTCAGAAGGTTGAAATGGGGAAGCATATTAGAGAATAATTTCTCATTGAAAAAAAGTAAGAGAAAAGAACTGAGAGTTTAAGAGATTAAGATTTGAAGGTGAGATTCTAGAAGGTGACATATTGGGAGCTTGCTAAGTTTTTGATTTCAGATGAGAAGAGCATAGATAGCGAAAAGAAGCAACAATTTTGCAAAGAATACGATTCAAAATTAGGTCAGTATCCATTTCTTTTAATTTTGTTGTTCTAGGATGGTGATTAACACAAATAAATTCAGAATAGGTTCCAATAGAATTCAAAGGCATAAGTTATTTACAATATAAAAGATTCAAATCTAAATTCCTAAAATTTTAATTAATAATTATGTATAAATTCCTAATACTAGACTTGGGTATTTGAACTAAATATGAAATTTTGAGTTAAAACCCAAATACCCATATCAGAGTCTTGGTCTAATAACCTAAATTTGAATACCTAGGTCCAATCCAGAGACCCAGGTCAATTTGACGTTGGCCCAAAACTTGTTCACCTGAGGATCCTAAATCCGAATTGGATCCAAGACCCAGGTCAACTTTGACTTGGGTCTGTTGACTTGTTGACCCATACCCATTAGACCCTAGAATCAGACCCAAGATCAATATCCGAAGCCCAATTGGGCTCAACCCAATTTGAAGCCCATGTTCTAACTAATCCATTAAGCTAGTTCAAACTTTCCTAAACCTAAATCATGCCCAAATCCCTAGGCCTAATTAACCTTGGCCTAAACCTAAACCGAATCCCGTTGGACTTGGCCTAACTAGCCAAGCCCAATTGAATTTAAATAAATTAAAAAAAAACAAACAAAACCTAATGAACCTAGCCTGAGGCTAAATCCGATGCCCAAAACTCAACCTAGGTTAGAGTAAGCTAACCAGAGCCCCATGATCCATTCGGTTCTTAGGAAAATTCAAGGAAAGTTAGAGAAACCTCCAAGAAAATCAAATCAAAGCAAGAAAAATTGAAATAGAGAAATAGAGAGGAAATTTACCTTTGAGTGGTTTAGATCTGTGCCTCAGAGACCTTGATGCATTCTATTTCTCTAAATCAAGAACTGCACAATGAAATAAAACAAAGTAAAAAAAAAAAAAAAGAATGAAAGAAAAAAATATGAGTGAGAGAAAGAGAGATCTATAAGGAAGAGAACGAGATAGAGAGGGCAGCGATAAGAGAGAGAAAGTTAAAAGAGAGAAAGAGGGGAAACAGAAAGTAGAGACACCGAGTGATTCGAGAAAATTCACAGAAAAGAATCGAGAAGAAAAGGAAAAAAAAAATGTATATTAATTTTTTTTTAAAAAGATAGTGGGACCATGTGTCACTTGGTGACACTTGGCGTAGCTAGGACTGCCCCTTTTGAGGCTGATGCGGCACAATTTAATATGTTTTTTCTCTGCACAGTCGGATCGCTGCCACATCAGTGACCCATGTCAAAGATCCAGCACCCATCATTCTCTGCCATGTGGCGGGTGACATCACGTTGATGTCACCCTGTCACATGTCACCGTCTAATTTCAAACAAAAAAGAAAAAATTTTAGGCACCACGTGTAGCCATAGGTGGTTGACCCGCAGCATCCCTTCCTCGAACTGGGTTAACTTGATTTTATCTGAGTCAACATAGGTTGACCTGTTGATCGATTGAAAACTAATTGAACCAACATTGAACTGCTTGTCTTATTTTGAGTTTAAAAATTAATTTTTATTTATTTTTAATTTTTTAAAAAATTGGGAAAATGGTAAAAAAAAAAAGAAAAAAATAAAAAAAATTAGGAACAAATTATAAAAAACCCAAAAAATAAATTAAAAATTATTTGAGTCTGCTTTGACTTGGATAAAAAAAAGAAATATAAAATACCAAAAATAAATAAATGGTGGAATTTTTTTAAAAAAAAATCTTGAAAAATTATAGACAAATATTGGAAAATTTTAGAAAATTCTTGAAAATTTTTGTAAATTTGGGAATTTTTTTAAGACTTTTTTTTTTTTTGAATTTGATAATATTTTTTTTTTTTTTATCATTTCATGTATCAAATATCTGTATATATTTTATTTGGTGTGTGTGCATCCCAATGATAGAACAAAGTGTAAAGAGGTGCTTCATACCTTACATATATTAGTTCTAAGAGGGTTTTATCTTATACGATCCCCCCTCTGGAGGTCTTATTAGACATTCCTAAATCGCACTTTATTTTGCATTATATTTTAAAATTTCAACATTTATTTTGTTTAATAAGGAGTTAATTAAAAACCATTTAATTCAAATTTGGAATAATTCATAATTAATTAGATATCGTCCGTAGAACGGGTGTGTAGGAGGTACTTGAAATTAGGATAGCTTCCTAAGAGGGGGGTGAATTGGGATTTAAAAATTTTATTCCTTTTTTTTTAATATTTATGTGTTATAACAATAATCACACCTCAACCACAATCACAAAATTTATTCATATTAGTCACAACCAAAACAAAATAACCAACCACTTGATTCTTGTAACAATAGCCTTGTATTAATATGTAAAGCATGCTGAATATGTATAAGCCCTGTTGTTGAATTCCACAAACAACCTTCTTCCCAATGTTCAACTTTTAAATAAACTTTCAGTTTAATAAGTTAAGGATGATCAACCAATGTAGTCCCTCTCGGTTTTTGCAATCAATGCTGATCAAACCAAAACAAATTATCTTCTGATCTATTTAACAACTAAACACTTAGAATTCAGAGTTTGATAAAAATATCCACGCAATTTATAATCTTTATTGAAAAGTAAAGAGTAGGGAAGAGAGAATAACACAAGGTTTTACGAGGTTCAGCTTCAACCCTGCCTACGTCCTCGCCCTTGGCAAAACCACCAAAGGATTCATTATTACCTTTCCTTTACCAGGTGGAACAATATAGATTACAACACTCCTTGGTTAAGGCTAGAGCCCGGTTTCTCCAAACAATATTCCCTTGTTTGGTCCAACGATTCAACACTCGAACCATCTATCAATCTGCTACAAAGATTTGAAAAATGACGTGCAAGAATTTGATCCTTAAAGAGCTAATTAGTATAGATAAAAAACTATGTACTTTAATAAAATTCACAATACGAAATTCAGATTGAAGCTTTAGAGATTTATCACCGTAGGAATCTTTCAATATATGAAAGAATTAACAATTGTAGCGCAATATCAGTGAGAAAACCAGCAAGAATTTAGAGAACTTCGTGGATGTTGTGAGCAACAAAGAACTTTCAGAATTTTCAGAATGCTTGAGAGAGAGTTTGATTGCTGAATTGATTTCTTGGTGTACAAATCAATGTAACTTGAGGGTATTTATAGATGTAGAAAGGTATCTAGCTTGTTCCCCAAGTTTACTTGGAGTAGGGTCCAAGTTTTATATTAATTTGGGCCTCCAGTAATTGAAATTTAAAAAATATATCTGTTGACTATTTTGAAATTTACCGCGAGCTAGACGACTGTGTGCTCTTTGGCAATCATCTGTCCATGCATTTCAAGTATATATTTCTCAAACAGTAAGGTGGCAATCGCATATCATTAGAGTGGCAATCGTCTGTCACTGAACAATCGAGCTTTCAACAACATACAGAAGAGTGGCAGTCGGCTAGCAAAACTTACGCAGAAATCTCATTTGTCACTGACAGTCATCTGTCAAGTACCTGACAGCCGTCTGTTATGTTTTTGCTTACTTGTTTAAGTTCCTTTAATATGCCAGCCGTCTATCCATAGACAGACATTCGTCTGCCAAGAAGTTGTTTCTCATTTTAAGACATTTTTGATTTTTCTCTCCTTCGTTTATCTTAAAACTAAGGTCTCTTAGTCTCTTTGCCTAATGAACTTCAAAATGAATATTCATACTTGAATCAACTTGAAGTACTTACAAAGCTTGTTCTAAAAAAAATTTTGACACTTCTTTGCTTTGAGTTCTTTTTGTCACTGATCTTGGATCTTTTAGACTTCTCTAAGCTTTCATTATGGATCACTTGTATTTATATAAGACTTTCCTTGTTCCATGATCCTCGTGAGCTTTCAAGATATGGCATTTGAAGTTTGAACTTTTGAAAATTTTCTTTTTATTACTTAAATCATCTTTGCCTGAAATAGTATCACTTGGAAACACATTAGATAACCTTACTTTGTTATTATCAAAATCAAAAGTTGTATGCTTAGCTAGGCCAACAATCTCCCCTTTTTTGATGATGAAAAAGAAGTAGCAAAGGTACAAAAAACAAAAATAATACTCCCTTTGTCAATAAGCATAGGCTTAAAATACTACTCCCTCTTTCAATAAACATAATTTCAGATTTACATCAAGACATAGACTTAGAAGGTTCAATTTCAGTTTTAAAAGAGAAGCATATACATAATTGAACATAGAAACAAATACATAGAACTCATAGTTTATCAAACTAGAACCACAGTCTCATAGACTTTGCGCACACACATACTCCCCCTTTTGACATCGACAAAAAGGAATAATACATCCATAAACTGAGCATGTGTAGCATACAAAATAGCAAAATGCACAAACATCATCAAAAGTCTTTAGTCAAGCATCAGAAGCTGTGTCACTATCTATAGCAATTCTTCTTCTTCTTCTTCTTCTTCTTCTTCTTCTTCTTCTTCTTCATCCGATTTGGCCTCTTCATCAGATGATTTGTGTGAGCCATCATCATTTTCATCACTTTCTTCATCAGTGTCATTTGCTTTTGAACTAGAGATACGTTGCTCTATGTTGTCAAGACATTTATCCAATAAAATGTATTTATCATCAATATTTGAGATCTTGTCTTGAAGAGAAGCAAAACCATCCCTCATATCAAAACTGAAGCTGGAATAATGCTGATAAAAAGGAAGAAACCATGTTGGCATATCAACTTCTTCAGGAGCTGGATTACGTTCTTCTAGTGCTGGTTGTGCAGGTCTATTTCCCCTAAACATCCATCCTTCAGTGTACTTCTTTTAACCCATCCTTTTTAGAGTTGTAGAGGAGAATATGTTATAATGGGTTTGCTTCACTATTTTGGAAGATGGAGTGAGGACTTGAAAGTGAGCAAAAACTAAGGAAAGAATGCCACCATATGGTAGTCCAATTCTAGGAGATTCGAGCTTCATGACCATCCATTTGAGTATGAGGCTAGTTAAATTCAATTTCTCTCCTTTTAATATTCACCACATGACGAAGCAATCAAAGAAGGATGAAATGAGGAATAGCTTCCCAAGAGGGGGGGTGAATTGGATTCTTTTTATAATTTAGTGATTGTTAAACTTTCTGATTTTAATAACCCATAAATCAAGATATATATGAACAATAACCACACTTAAGAAATATGAAATTTAAAATTAGAATTTAATCAATGAGATCAATCAATAAAAAATATTTAAGCTTTTGTTGATTTCTCTGTAGTCTCTTAGTATTCACTTTACTTGATTAAGATTTCCATAGATTAATCAACGTACTCCCTTTTTGGGTTTCCGCAAATAATTAATCAAATGTACTTTCTATTAATCAAGTACCTCTGTTTCTTTTTCAATTTAGAACCTGCAACTTGCACTTATAAATCTTATAACAATAGCAAGTAAATAATGTAAAATAAAGCAGAGAGAAAGAGACAAGAATTTTTACAAGGTTCGGCTTCAACACAGCCTACGTCCTTGCCTTTGGCAAAACACCAAAGGATTCCACTATATCAGTTCCTTTACCTGGTGGAACAATACCTATTTACAACCACTCCTTCTGTTAGGCTAGAGCCCGCCTTTCCAAACAATAACCTCTTGTTTGGTCCAATGATTCAACAACTCTGAATCGTTCAAGAATAATGATAAAGAAATTTGTGTACAAAAGAGAACTCTCACAATAGAGTAAATTAGTACAATGATCAGTTCACTTATACTTCAAGATAATTCAAATATAAGAAATTTGAAGCTCAGAATTTAGTATGAATTACCAAATTATTTTTCAAAGAAAGATGAAAGATTCTGATTTTTGAAAGCTTTGCTTCAAAATATAAATCAATATCAGATCAAAATTTTTAAGCACAAGAGAGTTTTAGATCATTTGATAAATTTGAATACTTGAAGATCACTTGATCTAAAAACCTTTGAAAAGCTGCTTGATCTAAAAACTTTGAAGATTGCTGGATCTGAGAACTTTGAAGATTGTTGGATCTGAAAGCTTTTGAGAATTGCTTAATTTCAAAAACCTTTCAATATTGCCTCTATAATCATTGTCACAAACCTTTGAAGTTTTTGACTATTTATAGATGTTTTTAGAAGCCAACCATTACTCCCAAAGATTCCTAAAATTTATTTCCAAATATTTTGAAATAAATATGTTCAAAAACGTGATTTAAAAAATCTTCCTGTTGAGAGAATTAATGTCAACGTTCGAGTGGCAGTTGCCCGCCATGACTTGATAGTCGCCTGTCACAAGGCAACTCTCAACACAGAATATAGACAATCGCCTGCCAGAACCAAGGCAGTCGCCTGTCTAGCTACTAACTTTTTGAAAAATCATTTTCTTAATGTGGCAGTCGCCTGCCTCATCATGGCAGCTGCCTGGCCTTTCATTAAAAAAAAACCTTATCTTCTTAAGCCCTTTTTATTTATTAAAAATATTCTTTAAAAAAATATTTTTGATTTTCTATGAGCTTCAAACCACTTTATATTTGAGTTTAACCTTGAAGTACTTACAATTAGAATATCCTTAATATAACTCTTTTAGTCTTCAAACTTGTTCTTCCATCAGCTTTGTGGTTGCAATCTTTCCTTTGAGCTTTTCACAATATAACTTTGTTCTTCATGCTCTTTATAGTCCATAGGCTTTACTTTGTATTTTTCAAGAATTCTTTGTAATTCATAATCTTCCTTTTGCACTTGAGCTTTACTGTTTTCCTGAAAAACTTTTGCTTGAAACATATTAAACATATCATTTGATTTGTTATCATCAAAATAAGAATTGTAAGCCCTATTAAGCCAATAAAGGAAATATGATCAAAGGATCCTGCTCTAGGAATTATATTATAAGCAATGATTTTCTGAAGAATTTGTGCTTGCAAATTGAGCTGTTTGTATTGTGGAGGATTTCCAAAATAGATAAGTTGATCGTTCATCACAAGAGGCAGAAATATTTGTAGAGAAAAACCCTGCTCTATTGTCCATTGTTTTTATATTGGATTGCACTCAAAATCACCATGCTTTATGTGAAGTATTTTCCTTAGTGAGTGTGGAGTAAGTGTGATCTTTTGGCCAAATACTTTGGTGGCAAATCCAACATCTTTCTTTACCAAGTTTGAGTAAAAAAGTTTGATCTGATCGGGGTAATATCCTTTAACTTGGTGAAGAACAAACTTGTCCCAACCTATATTTTTGAATAACTTAAGAATCTTAGGGAAATTTTATTCAAACAAAGAAACATCGAGTACCTTACCAAATATTGAATCGATAGTGGAGATGTGATTTTGGTACAAGGTTTTTGCGTGAGATGAGACCAACCATTTTTCTATTTAGTTGTTGCTAGCAGGCCTTGAAGAAGAAGGTGTCTTGTCTTTTTTCCCAACTATTTTGGTTCTTGGCATATTGATGTAACAGAAATTTTAGAAACCCTAGGTGTGAAGGATTTAGGGTTTGATGAAGTGGAGTTGGCTAGAGGTTTGGAGAAGAGAATCTTAGAGGAAAGATAAAGAGGAGCTGGTTTAGTGAAGGGTAGACGAATGGACATGCATCTGGGGCTTTAAAAAGAGTGTTTTTCATGTTAAGTAAACTTGAACTGCTGCGAGACAGGCGTTTGTCATCAAGGTGATAGTCGGCTGTCGACTGTTTTTCCAGATAGACAATAGACTATCAAGCGCCTGCCTGATATCTGGCAGTTGTCTGCCTTATAGGAAAATTCTTCTCTCTCTTAGTTTACTTCTTGTATATGTAACATTCCCAATTCCCATCGGATAAATACAAATTGATCTTATGCTAGTGGTTTTGTAAATATATCAGCTAATTGATAGTGTGTGTTAAATTCAAGAACTATTTCTTTCTTATCTACATTATCTCTTAAGAAGTGATGACGTATATCAATATGTTTGGTTCTTCAGTGTGATACTGGATTTTTTGAAATATTTATAGCCTTTGTGTTGTCACACTTTATAGGAATTGTTTGATATTGAATTTTGAAGTCCCTTAATTGTTCTTTCATATATAACGTTTGAGCACAATAGCTCCTAGCTGCTATGTATTCTGCTTCACCTGTAGATAATGCTATGGAATTTTGTTTCTTTGAAAACCAAGAAACTAGTGAGTGTCCTAGAAAGTGACTAGTCCCACTAGTGCTCTTTGTATCTATTTTACACCCTGCATAATCTGCATCTGAATAACTTATCATTTTGAAATCTGTTCCTTTTGGATACCATAAACCTAAATCGAGTGTGCCTAGTAAATATTTGAGCATTCGTTTAACTGCGATTCGATGTGATTCCTTAGGAGCCAATTGAAAGCTAGCACACATACATACACTAAACATGATATCCGGTCTACTTGCTGTTAAATAAAGTAAGCTTCCTATCATTCCTCGGTAATGTTTGGTATCTACTTGTTTTCCTTTTTCATCTTTGTCAAGACTCTTTGAGGTGCTCATGGGAGGTCCTATGAGTTTGCTTTCTTCCATATCAACTTTTTTAACATGTCTTTGATATATTTAGTTTGATTTATGAATGTTCCATTTTTAGCTTGTTTAATTTGTAACCCTAGGAAGTAATTTAACTCTCCCATCATGCTCATTTCAAATTATTTTTGCATAGTTGTAGCAAATTCTTTACACAACTCTTCATGAGTTGCTCCAAATATGATATCATCAACATAAATTTGTACTATTAGCATATCATTATTTTTGGTTCTTATAAATAAAGTGCTATCTATCTTTCCTTTTGACAAATTGTTTTGGAGTAGGAACATGCTTAGTCTTTCATACCAAGCTCTAGGAGCTTGTTTCAATCCATATAAGGCTTTAGTTAACTTGAATACATGATTTGGATTTTTAGAGTCTTCAAAATCGGGAGATTGTTTAATGTACACTTGTTCATTTATATAACGGTTTAGGAATGCACTTTTTACATCCATTTGGTATAATTTAAAGTCTTTATTGGCTGCATAGGCAAGTAGCATTCTTATAACTTCCATTCTTGCTACGGGAGCAAAGGTTTCTTCGTAATTGATACCTTCTTTTTGATTATAGCCTTGTGTTACTAGCCTAACTTTATTTCTTACAACTACCCCATTTTCATCCTTTTTATTTCTAAACACCCATTCGGTTCCTATGATTGATTTATCTTTGGGTTTAGGTATAAGTTCCCATACTTGACTTCTTTCAAATTGATCTAGTTCCTCCTGTATAGCTATAATCCAAGAATCATCTTTTAAGGCTTCTTCAATATTCTTGGGTTCATCTTGAGACAAAAAGGCATAATGGTTGCAGATATTTTTTAATGAGGCTCTAGTGGTTATTCCTTTTGATGGTTCACCAAGAATTCGATCTTTTGGGTGACTTTTGGCATATCTCCATTCTTTAGGTAGTTCTAGATTTTCTATGATGTTTTCATTTGAAGCTTCATTATTGTTTTCTTCTTTTATTTCAAGATCTTCTTCTTTTTGTGAGATATCTTCTCTTTCATCAATCTTAACTTTATAATTTTTTGTTTCATCAAATGTTATGTGTATTGATTCAATAATAGTAAGAGTCCTTTTATTATAAACCCTATAAGTTTTACTATTTGTAGAATACCCTAAGAAGATACCTTCATCATATTTTGCATCGAACTTTCCTAAATTATCTTTAGTATTAAGAATAAAGCATTTGCACCCAAATACTTGAAAGTAGGAAATGTTAGGTTTTCTACCTTTCCATAGTTCATACGATGTTTTATCTAAACTTGACCTAATGGATACCCTATTTATAATATAACAAACTGTATTTACAGCTTCTGTCCAAAAGTATTTAGGTAGATTATTTTCGTTTATCATGGTTCTTGCCATTTCTTGGAGAGTTCTATTTTTTCTTTGTACAACTCCATTTTGTTGTGGAGTCCTAGGAGCTAAAAAATTGTGGTTTATTCCATCTTCATTACAAAATTTATCAAAATCTTTATTTTTAAATTCCCTACCTTGATCACGTCTAAAATTAGTTATATTATAGCATTTTTCATTTTGTAATTTCTTGCATAAGGTGATTAGCAAGTTACAAGCTACTCTTTGTTTGCTAAAAATAATACCCAAGTAAATCTTGAATAGTCATCTACAATTACAAAAGAATATTATTTGCCTCCTAGGCTTAGGGTTCTAGTGGGACCAAATAGGTCTAGATGCAAGAGTTCTAAAGGTCTTTTAGTTGATATGCATTTTTTCTTTTTGAAATTTGTTTTGACTTGCTTTCCTTTTTGGCATGCATCACACATCTTGTCTTTTATGAATTTTTTATTTGGTTGTCCTTTTATAAGATTTTTCTTATATAATTTGGATAATAGCTCCATGCTAGCATGTCCTAGTTTCCTATGCCATAGCCAACTTATTTCATTCATTGTAGCCAAACAAGTTACGTTTTGATTTACTAAGTTTTCAAGGTTTATACAATATACATTATTTATCCTATGAGCTATAAACAAGGTTTCATTGTTCTTATGGTTTTGAATAACACATTTTTCTTTCTTAAAGATTATTTTGAACCCTTTGCACTTAATTGGCTAATGCTTAAAAGATTGTGTTTTAATCCTTCCACCAATAGCACATTATCAATAGTAAGAGAAGGTTCTTTACCTATTTTTCCAATGCCAACAATTTTACCTTTAGCATTGTTGCCGAAGGTGACGTATCCCCCATTATTTAATTTTAATGTGGTGAACTTGGTCCTATTACCGGTCATGTGCCTTGAACACTTGTTGTCCGAGTACCATTTATCCGTTGATGGTGTTATCCTAAAGCACACCTACAATGAGGGATTAATTATGTTAGTCTTTGGAACCCAAATTCTCTTAACTTTCTTTGAATTGTTTCTAATTCCATTATTTACTTTATATTCTCCTTGAACTTTAACATATTTTCTTTTTAGTGGGCAATTGAACATTACATAACCTTTAGTCTTGCACATGTAGCAAGTGGTGTATTCTTGTTTATTTTTTGAAGAAGTACTAGCATAGTGCTTGGCTTCTTTGACAAAATATCTCATGTATAATATTTTACTCCTTTTATTTTTTTTTCTGTTATAACCTATCCCTTTTTTTATTTTCATGTAGTCTTTGTTGTCCAATCATTTTTTTCAAAATTTTCTTTTCCTTTGGTAAAGTTATATATAATTTCTCTTTATCCTCTACTGATTTTTTAAGTTCGATTATCTCAAACTCTTTTTTATTTAAATCATCTTCTTTAATTTTTCTTGTATCTTGAGTAATCTCTTTTATTTCATCTACTAATTTTTCAATACAAGAATCTTTTTCCTTTTCACTGATTTTATAGATGCTTCAATTTGCTTCATTAATTATTTATTTTGATCTTTTAAAGTTATGTTTCTCTTGGAAATTTTTATGAATCTTTTATGTAAAGAAAACAACTCATCTTGTAATTCCTTATAGGAGGGCATGCTATTGCAAGACTCATCACAAGACTCATTGTAAGATTCTATTGAGGAGTAAAAGGAATTTACCTATTCGTCATTCGCATTGAAGCATATATTTGCCATCTCTTTTCCACTTGATTCGTTTTCCGTCTCTTTGGAGCTTGAATCATCCCAAGTGACCTTCATAGCTTCCTTCTTTTTCTTCTTGTCTTTCTTGAGTAACGGGCAGTCCGACTTGATGTGCCCTGGTTTCTTGCAATGATAGCATATAGGAGGTTCATTTTTACTTTTATTTTATTTTCTTTTCTACTTGTCTCTCCTTTTTCAAGTTTCTTTTTATTAAACTTTCTAGGAAACCTTTTATTTCTCCTATAGAACTTGCCTAGTCTTTTAGTGATGAATGCTAATTCATCTTAATCTAAGTTGTTTGTCTCACTTTCTTCTTCACTTGAGCTGTTACTAGAAGCTTGTAATGCAATGGACCTTTTATGCTTGGGTTCAGGATTTCTTTCCTTTAAAGCCATTTCATAGGTAAGTAGTGAACCTATGAGTTTATCTAGAGAGGTGGTCTTAAGGTTTCTACCTTCCGTGATAGTAGTAGCCTTTGGTTCCCATATGGAGAGAAGGTCTCTTAGAATTTTTCTAATAATTTCGTAGGTAGTATAAGTCTTTCCTAAGGCATTTAAGGAATTGATTATGTGGCTAAATCTGGTGTACATACTAGAGATTGTTTCATTTGAATTCATTTTGAATGCTTCATACTCACTCATTAACATATCCATCCTGTTGTCCCTAACATTTATTGTTCCTTCATATGTTACTTTTAATTTGTCCCATATTTCTTTAGCGGTCTTGCCGGTCATGAACCTATTGAACTCATTAGTATCTAAAGCACAGTATAAGGCATTTATAGCACTTGAATTTATTTGGAGCATCTTATAGTCTATATCGTTCATATCTTTTTCTCTTTGGGAATTTGTTTTCCATCTACTATCTTAGTAGGGATTATGTCTCCATAAAGAACTACTTCCCAAGATTTCCAATCCATGTGTTGGAGATATATTTGCATTCTCTTTTTCCAAAAGGTATAGTTATGTCCACAAAAGATTGGTGGACGGGTTGAAGATTGGCCCTCACCGAAGGGTGCTACTCCTATATTTACCATTTGACCTTTTTATAGTTTCTTGTTAGGAATTACTATAACTAGGCTCTGATACCGATTAAAATTAGGATAGCTTCCCAAGAGGGGGGTGAGTTGGGATTTAAAAAATTTATTCCTTTTTTTTTTTTAAATATTTTTGTGTTATAACAATAATCACACCTCAACCACAATCACAAAATTTACTCAGATTAATCACAACCAAAACAAAATAACCAAAAATTTGATTCTTGTAACAATAGCCTTGTATTAATATGTAAAGCTTGCTGAATATGTATAAGCCCTGTTGTTGATTCCACAAACAACCTTCTTCCCAATGTTTAGCTTTTAAATAAACTTTTAGTTTAATAAGTTAAGGATGATCAACCAACGTAGTCCCTTTCGGTTTCCACAATCAATGCTGATCAAACCAAAACAAATTATCTTCCGGTCTATTTAACAACCAAACACTTAGAATTCAGAGTTTGATAAAATTATCCACACAATTTATAATCTTTGTTGAAAAGTAAAGAGTAGGGAAGAGAGAAGAACACAAGGTTTTATGAGGTTCAGCTTCAACACTGCCTACGTCCTCACCCTTGGCAAAACCACCAAAGGATTCACTATTATCGTTCCTTTACCAGGCGGAACAATACCAATTATAACACTCCTTGGTTAAGGCTAGAGCCCGCCTTCACCAAACAATATTCCCTTATTTGGTCCAACAAATCAACACTTGAACCGTCTATCAATATGCTACAAAGATTTGAAATAAGACGTTCAAGAATTTGCCCCTCAAAGAGCTGATTAGTATAGATAAAAAACTATGTACTTCAATAACAATTGTAGTGCAATATCAGTGAGAAAACCAGCAAGACTTTAGAGAACTTCATGGATGTTGTGAGCAACAAAGAACTTTAAGAATTTTCAGAATACTTGAGAGAGAGTTTGATTGCTGAATTGATTTCTTGGTGTACAAATCAATGTAACTTGAGGGTATTTATAGATGTAGAAAGGTATCTAGCTTGTTCCCCAAGTTTACTTGGAGTAGGGTCTGAGTTTTATATTAATTTGGGCCTTAATTGAAATTTCAAAAATATATCCGTTGATTATTTTGAAATTTACCATGAGCCAGACGACTGTGTGCTCTTTGGTAGTCGTCTGTCCATGCATTTCAAGTATATATATTTCTCAACCAGTAAGGTGGCAGTCGCCTGTCATCAGGGTGGTAGTTGTCTGCCACTGAACAACCAAGTTTTTAACAACATACAGAAGAGTGGTAGTCGGCTGGAAAAACTTACACAAACGTCTCATTTGTCACTGACAGTCGTTTATCAAGTACCTGACAGTCGTCTGTCATGTTTCTGCCTACTTATTTAAGTTTCTTTTATATGTCAGCCGTCTATCCATAGACAGACAGTCGTCTGCCAAATAGTTATTTCTCATTTTAAGACATTTTTTATTTCTCTCTCCTTTGTTTATTTTGACTTAGAATCTCAATTTGGTTTTCCTTGAAAAATAAGTTCCAAGTCTTAAAACTAAGGTCTCTTAGTCTCTTTGCCTAAAGAACTTCAAAATGAATATTCATACTTGAATCAACTTGAAGTACTTACAAAGCTTGTTCTGAAAACAATTTTGACACTTCTTTGCTTTGAGTTCTTTTTGTCACTGATCTTGGATCTTTCAGACTTCTCTGAGCTTTCATTATGGATCACTTGTATTTATGTAAGACTTTCTTTGTTCCATGATCCTTGTGAGCTTTCAAGATATGACATTTGAAGTTTGAGCTTTTGGAATTTTCCTTTTTATTACTTAAATCATCTTTTCCTGAAATAGTATCATTTAGAAACACATAACCTTACTTTGTTATCATTAAAATCAAGAGTTGTAAGCCTAGCTAGGCCAACAGTACTAATACCTCTTCCTCACATAACTGAACTCCTGATCTCAATTTTGGTAAAAGAAGATCGTGACTACTAGTTCCTTGGCCTAGGGATTAGACTAGAGACCAATTAACGACTGGTAATTAGGTGAACTAACCACACCTAGGAAAATAATGGGTTAGTGAGAGTTCCATCGAACCATTATTGTTATTACCCCTCGTCATTCGAAACTCTTTTGCAGAACATTGTGAAAAATTTCTTTATTTATGAGCATGCGATATTAAATTTGAGTATAAATTCATTTAATTTGCATGAGAAGAGACTTTGATTTGTTTCGATTAAATGACATGCATGTCTGTTGAATTCATTATAGGTTGCTTCAATGGTATGTGTTATTCATGTATGCACGGTTTGCATGACAGTTTACTTGGATTCGTGGCATAATGAGCTTTGAGATTGAATTTGAGTTGCACATGAATTGAAATGGACGAACACAATAAGAACTTTAATTAATGAATCAAGTATTGGTTTCATAGGGGCATGCAATAGCACTTCCTATAGATTTTCTTAGTGCAAGGAAAGCCTTATGTTCTAATTAATTGGAATACCGTGGGATGCAAGGTGGAACAATATTAAATGGAGAGGTAATGTTAATCAAAACAATAGACAATATTGAATATAGATTGGTAATTATGCTTAGCTTAGTAGGTATCATTTGTAAAAGGGGTGTGTGGGGATGCTAGTACCTTCCCTCCACATAAATGTACTCTCAAATTTTGGATATGTAGACCATAGACTATCTGATTTTTGGACCCTAGGAGTAGCTAGTGGACCTTAAAGTTGATTGTACTTAAATTAGATGTTCTAATCGCACCTAGGACAAAGAACTTAGTGGTGGCTTCATTGGCATATTTTGACCAACATCTCATTCCCTATTCAAATTTCACAATTTGAGTTTACCATCCATGTCAAGGCAGTCTGAAGATTCACCCTAGTAGAGATGAGCCTTTGGATCATGTTAACACTTGGTCTATTTAAAAACTCTAAATGAGAAGTTTCTACAATTTGGAGGTCTAGGTAAGAAGAGAGGAGTACAAGAAGAACATAAAGGACACTAAAAGTCCTAGAAGAAGGAGAGACGAAGCCTAAAAATCTTGGGCATAGCATATTTGGAGAGGAGAAAGCATGGTTCCTCTTGGGTGAGTCGTGGAAAAAGGAAATTAAGGCATGAAATTTCATTCATATTCTTGGTTATAACTCGTATCGTTATTCTTGTTTTAACTTCCATTAATATGTGAGATGCATCTTGTTCTTGTCTTCCTTTTCATCTATTATGAAATTTCTATAAATATGTGTTTTGTGTGTTGTTTTTGAAACCTAGGAATCCATAGCATTGCGAATTGATAGTGTTTGTACCTTAGAATGTGACATTGGATTTTAGGAGGAGGCATAAGGGTTTTAGAGAATGAAATTGGAAGATAAAAAAAAAGGCTTATGAGGCTACAGTAAGAACATCTTAGCGAGGGAAATTAAGGATTCTTGTGCACCAATAATACACATTGAAGACTTGCAAATATGTATACCTCCAACATATATTGAATTTTATGTTCAAATTGGTGTGTCAATGCATCAAGTTTGAAAATCCTTTATGAACTCCTCATCGTCTTCATAATCAACATGTTTGTAGGCCTCTTTCATACATTATGCTTTAGCAACATCATAACCATCATCATCCTTTACTCCATTGTCATTATCGACACATCTCAGAGGAACCTTGATGTGGAGGGATGGCAATCCCCAAAATGGTGTCATAATACGTGACTGTGAGAAATGGGATCAATAAATTCCAGAGAGTCGCCATTAACCATTTATTTACATAGGTGTGGCTAGATCACCTAATTACTTCTACCGATTAGTTGGCCTCTTAGTCAAATCTAAGGTAAAGGAAACTAGTAGTCAAGGTCTATGTCATCAAAGTCGAATTTGAGAGTACATTTACACGAGGGAAATGTACTAGCACCCTATACAAACACATTCAATGAATGGTACCTAGTAGGCTTAAGATTTCCTTTAAATACATTTGTTCAAGATTTTTTGTTGTTCGTTTTCATTCAATTACTTGTCCATTAGCTATTGGGAGGCCTTGTATAAGACAAAAACCTTCACACCTCAAGATCCCCAAAGGCATACGAAAACACAACCCCTAAGGATCCCTAAAAGGATCAATTTCTTATTTTTTTTTTCCTCAAGTTTAGTAGTTGATTTGCTTAGCCTTTAAATATTGTGAGACCTTGCATAAGGAAAAACATCCCTCACCTTTGGATCTTCAAAGGCATGCAAAGACATAATCCCCAAGGTAAGAGAAACATTTATTATAAATAAGTGTGGCCGATGAACAATGTGTAAAACTAGTAATGGAAGATAGATAACATTGCACATGTAAGATGAATGTAAACGTGCAAACAACATGCAAGAAACATATATCCAAACAAGTGAAACAAATAAATGAGCAAACATAGTCACAAAAGGACAAGTCACACAAACACTAGATGAAATCTATGTCTAACGTGCAAGAGAAGCAACTGGAATCTATTGTCTAACATGCAAAAGAGCAACTATAATATATAAAGAGAATGCATGCAAAATGAGAAGGTATAATAGAATCGCTGAGAAAATCCAGTGATTTTGCTAGATTTACTGTCACTCAAGCTATATGTGAGGTCTGAATACCTTGAATAGATCATGCCTCAACAAAGGGCACACATGCGCAATAAAGACAAACATGTAATTAAACATTAAGAAAAGATAATTTATCATGTAATAGATAACTATCAAAGAACAAATTTCTAGAAGCTTTACTTTATTTTTTGGGTTTTTTTTTTTTGAAAATTTCAACAATTTTTAAAGACTTTTCTCAAATTTTCCTTTTTTTTTTTTTGTTTTCAATTTTATAATTTTTTATTTTCTTGAATTTCAAAACTCCCAAAATTTCTTTGAATTTTTTTTATAATTTTTTCTGCATTTATTTTGAATTTTGAATTAGTCTATGTTTTTTTTAAAAGAATTATTCACTTTTTTTATTATCTATTTTTCACAATTTTAATCTTTATAAAGTTTTTGTTTATTTTTCACTTTTTCATGCATTTTAAAGTTCTCAAAAAAATTATATTATTTTTCTACATTGTTTTAAATTGCTATAAAACAATGCAAAAATTAATAATAAAATAAATAGAGATGAGCAGAAAAATAAATGAAGACGAGACAGAGATTTTATGTGGTTCGAATATACCTACTCCACGGGCGGATTGGATCAAAGCTTAACTATTTCGGGCAGAATTACAATATAATATGGATATGACCTTATAAAAAATAACTCTCCTTATTTCTTTTATATCTCTCCTTTTTCTTTCTACTTCTATCTTTCTCTCTTCTTCTTTTTTCTTACTTTTCCTTTTTCCTACTCCATTGGCTATGTGGGAAGAGGTATTTATAGACTTCACTAGCTAACTAATGCTAACTTAATTAGTGCAAACATATGGGATAGGTTCATAGGGATATGAATTAATACAAACAAATAGGGCAGGTTCATAGGGATATGAATTAGTGCAGACATATAGGGCAAATTCATAGGGATATGAAAAAGTGGACAAGATATAGATGAATGACAACCACACTTATTGTGAATGCAATCCCACATCGGCTGGGAGGTCGGGGGAGTTCTGCCATTTAAGGTGGTTAGTTCTCCCTCCTATTTGATGTGCGTTTTAAAACAATGAGGGCCTGAAGCCCAAAGTGGACTATATATCAGTTGGGCACTGAAGGGCTGACCTGCTCCTTTCTTGGTGGCCCATGCAGGTCCTAGGGAGCTTGCTTGTGGGATTGAGGGGGATTGTTGTGAATGCAATCCCACATTGGCTGGGCGGTTGGGGGAGTTATGCCACTTAAGGTGGTTGGTTCTCCCTCCTATCTGACGCGTTTTAAAACTGTGAGGGCCTGAAATCCAAAGCGGACAATATTAGTTGGGACCTGAAAGCTGACTTGCTCATTTCTTGAATTTTACGTGGTTCAGCTATGCCTACTCCATGGGTGGGTGAAATCAAAACTTCACTATTACGGGAGGAAATATAATATGATACAGATCTGACCTTATACAAAATATATCTCCTTATTTCTTTTATATCTCTCCTCTTTCTTTTTTACTTCTCTCTCTCTCTCTCTCTCTGTTTTTTTTTACTCTTCCTTTTTCCTACTACATTGGCCATGTGGGAGGATGTATTTATAGACTTCACAAGTTTGGTAATGCTAGCTTAATTAGTGCAAACATATGAGGTAGGTTCATAGAGATATGAACTAGTACACACAAATAGGGCATGTTCATAGGAATATAAAAAAGTGGACAAGATATTGGTGAATGATACTCTCACTCATCCATTCATAACAAAAATAAATTTTTACTGTTTTTAAGCATTTTTTTAATCAAATATGAATTTTCAATATATTTTTTAGAAAACGGTTTCTGGCAAACACAACTTAGGTAACCTTGGGGAAAAGCAGTTCAACCGACCTACTACTATTCCACACGGGTGGAAAATTAAAAGCAAATGAGCGAGTGTTGACACGTGGCGCCACGTGTCACAAATCTGCACACTGCTGTTTTATCCCTCAATATTCGCATGCATACGCAATGGCCATTGGCCACCCCCTGAACTCCATTGCCGCCGCGCTTGTTGGCTCGGTGCCCCTACCATTGTCGTCACCATGGCCAGACGGCGTGCCGGCTGACGCTGGTTGCGGCCAGAGCTCCTGTTACTATTTTTGGGCCAATTTCTCTCTCACTCTACTCACTTCTCTTTCCTCTGGTTCTACTCTCCCTCTCTCTCTCTCTCTCTCTCTCTCTCTCTCTCTCTCTCTCTCTCTCCTCCATTTTGTCACTTTGTTTTATTATATATTTTTTCCTCTTTTTATTTTCTTTTTGCTTTCTACCTTCTATTTCAGCCTCTCAATCTAAAACTTCTCCCTCTCATCATTTTCTCTCTCATCCTCTCTGATTCTCTATCTTTCTGATTCACTCTCCTACGTCTATTTCTGCCACTGCTTTTCTCTTTCTTTTTTCCACTTTAATTTTTCTTCCTCTCTCTCGCTCTCTTTCTCTCTCTCTCTCTGATTCTATGGTTTCTGTCTTTATTGTCTATTTGGTCCTCTTCTCTATTCTCAAAAAGTCTCTTTATTCTCTGTTCTTTGCTCTCTGCACTCAGGCCCTCTAATTCTCTCCTCTATTCTTCTCTGCAATGCCTCATTTCAAGGGTAAGTTGCATGCTCAAGTCCAATTTTAATTTGAATAAGTTTCTAACCATGCTCAATTCAGAGGAAAGAAAAGAAAACATGCACATTAATGCCATAACACATACATCCATATACAGACATCATCAGAGTTTCATTCCAATTTCAATTGCCTATGCTTCAATTTTCAAAACCATCTCAGATTATGTCACTTCAAATATTGTTTCATGCAAAAATGCATCAATCACATTGGAATTTCATCTAAACTTTAACAGTTTATACTCATATATTTTTCAACATAATTGATGAATCGACTTGAACTCAATTTTTCCTTGCAATTAAATCATGCAGGAGGCATTTTTTATTCTGATTTTCGGTTATCAAGAACATGAAATGAAAGAAAAGAGATTAAAATATGAACCTCCAGTTACTACCGAACCCTTGCTATGCCTTCTACACCGTTGTGTGCTTGTAACTCTTGCTCCTCCTCCTCTTCTTCAATTTATGAACTTCCAACCTAAATGCAACTCCTCTAGATTTGAGTTTCTCTGGTGGATCAGACCTCAACGGAGATGAAAGGAGAGGGCTAGAAAATGAATGGAGGGAAAGAGAGCAAGTTTTTATTCATGCTAATTTCATGCAAAAATCTAGGCCCCTTCAATAGGCTGCCCGTCCCTCCCTTTTTCATTATTTTATTCCATTTTTATTTTAATGTTCCTTGTGCAATCGATTGAATAGAATCCCAAATTAAAAAATGTATTTTATTTGTTTTGTGGTTGTTTTGGCTGAAAAAAAATGTGGGGCTGCCATATGTCATTTGGTTAAGAGAATATGAGTAATCAAGAGGGGGGCCTGGGGTGTTTTGCGGTTGTTTTGGCTATTCAATTAGTGAGATAAGAGGTTAGGTGAATGTGATTTAAAACAATATCGGTATTGACCTTAAATTTTGCAATTAGTGGTCAATCGAATCCTAATTCTAAAAGTTGAGGTTCAATTGGGCTTCAAGTCAAGTTAGAGCTTAACTAAGCCTTGATATTTGTGTGTATTTGTTATGTTTCTGTGCTCTATGTGAATTTCAAAAATTGGATGGATTTGTTTATGTTTTGCATGTGGACATGTCATGCAGATGGAACTTTGAAGATTGTTGTATCTTGTTGATTTTGTGATGTTAAAACTCAATGTGAATGTGTTGTGTTGTGAAGGTTGCATTTGAGGAGGTGAAGGTGTAACACATGCACACAATGAAAAAATGATCTCGTTTTGGTTTTGATATCTAGTGAGATGGAAAAATAAGAATGACAAGAGCAAGGCTTGAAGGGAGACTTAATATCCCATGACCCTAAAGAGACTAAGAAATATGGAAAAAGGGAAAGGAAAGCGAAAAAAGAGATCTTTATGATATTTTGGTATTCTAGGAAATACATTTTTCTTTTTATTTTCCATTTTTTAATACCTAAAAGAAAAAAATTAAGGGAGTTTTATTTTCGATTTCATAAGATGTCACACTTTCATCATAAGATTCATCATAGAATTCATCACATGATTCAATAAATGAGTTTGAAAAGGAATTTCGTACCATTTCGCCATTTAATGCCATAAGGCAGAAGTTCGCAACTTCTTGATCGCTTGATTCGCTTTTTGAACTACTTGAGCTTGAATCGTCCCAAGTAGTGGCCTTCATAGTCTTCATCTTCTTCTTCTTGAAGTCCTTTTTGAGTAGTGGACACTTTGGTTTGATATGTCCAACCTCCTTGTAGTTGTAGCAAGTAGGTGGTTCTACTTTTGACTCAGATCTTCTTCTTAACTCTCCTTTATCCATATTGGAGCCTTGAAATTTTCTTGTGAATTTCTTGTTCTTCTTGAAGAACTTTTTTAATCTTTTGGTAATAAAGGCTATGTCATCTACATCCATCTCTTTGTCATCCTCCGCACTGGAGCTTTCCTTGGAAACTTTGAGGGCGATGGATTTTTTGGCTTTAGGGTGTTCGTTTGCTCATCCGTTGATCACCATATGATATATGCGAAGTGACCTAGTGAGCTCATTTAGGGACATCACCTTCAAACATCTACCTTCAGCAATTTCTATAGCCTTTGGTTCCCAAATAGATGGGAGTCCTCTTAAGTATTTTCCTAATCATCTTGTAAGTGGGGTAAGTTTTTCCAAGAGTTTTAAGGGAATTTAAAATGTGTGTGAATCTAGTGTACATGCTTGAAATAGATTCATCAAGGGTCATTTTGAAAGCTTCATACTCACTAGTGAGCTTGTCTATATGACTATCCTTAAAGTCTACGGTTCCTTCATATGTGATTTTTAGTTTTTCCCGAATTTCCTTAGCACTCTTACATGTAATTATTCTATTAAATTTATTAGCATCTAATGCACAATAAAGGGCATTCATAACACTAGAGTTAATTTGCATTAACTTTATATCAGTTTCATTAGATCATCTCACTTTCAACCTTAGGAACTTCTTTATTATCAATGATTTTTGCAGGCACATAGTTGCCTTGGACAATCACTCTCCAAGCCCTCTAATCCATAGTTTGAATAAAAATCCTCGTTATTTTTTTTTTCCAAAAAGTGTAATTAACACGCAAAAAATGAGAGACCTTGTAGAGGATTGACCCTCACCAAAAGGGTATACACCTAGGTTCGCCATTAGATCTTTATGCAACTACTCAACCTGACTCTAATACCAATTGTGAGTTAAGGTGTAATCCCAAGAGGGGCATGAATTTGGTATTTAAAATTTATGCAATGCCTTAATCAATTTTTACTATGATTTCCACAAGTGATCCAACTTCTCAATAACAACTGTATTTTCAGTAGATAAATATATCAATATAAATATTCTTTGAATATAAACAAGTTTTTTCTATGATTCCATTAAGTAATCAAACAACACAATGAATATAATATTTGCAGCATTCATAACAGATAAATACCAATATAAATATGCTTAAAATTAAAAGATGTTGACCTTATAGGTCATACCCAGTTTTGATAATGACAAATACTCTTGGTATTTGACGACTTTCAAGTTTGTGTGTAGGATCATACTAAGCTGGATCATATTGATAGCATGCAGCAACTTGAAGAAATATGAAGACCCCGACACATTTATTATTTTTGTAATATTATTGGGTCTGTAATAATTTCATTTCAAATGGGTCTGTAATAATCTGCATATCATGCATATAGGACTATAAGTTCAAGACCATAGATGGACCTTAGGGATCGGTTGATCGACACCATATTTTTTTGGTTGGCTCTCCAAGGTCTTAGATTGACTATAGGACCCACAATATTGCATGAAAATGTCCCTCATAATCTTAGAATTGATTATCATATGAAAAGGGACACTTCATAAGAAGAATAGGGCCCAAATGCTAAGTGTTGACATGTTTAGTCGACTGAGCCAGTTCTTCGGTTGACTGAACCTTCCTAGGGTCAAATTATTGACCACTTGGTCGACCGACCTAAAATGTCTACCAACACCCTGGTTGACCGAATAGACACGTGGGAAGTCCTAACGCCCTAGTCGACCGAACCTCCAAGTTCAAAAGAACTTGGTCGACCGAAGTGTATGAAGTTCGGTCAACTGAACTTTGTCTAGTCGACCGAACCTCGAAGGGTTCATAATCTCCTTTGCACGGTTGACTGAACCTATAGTTAAAAAATGCTCTGGTCGACCGAACTCAGTGGGATGGTTGATCGAACCTCAAATCTGGTCGATCGAACCTCTCGGGTTGCACAATTTTTAACCGCGATAACTCAGGTTAATTAAGGGTAAATTGGTTTTAAAATTCATTAAAAAAATTTAATAATACCCTTTGTGTCCTAACAGTTATATTTTTGAGTAAGGCTACATATATGTGACCATTTGCAAAAATTAGGAGAGGATGAGGGACGTTGATTAGGGAAATTTCCTCTGAAATTTTGAGAGCTCTATCTTCCCATACTAAGCCAAAATACTCCTCCTCTTATTATTCCCTTGCAAAATCTTTTTGAGTGAGTATATCTTAAGAGATCCTACAAAGCTATAACTCTCATTAGTTTAAATTGTTTGTTGATTTTTGATTGAGAGTTTTTAGCCAAATTCTTTCCCCTCAGTTTAACTAATAAACTCATTGTGTGTGGAAAACTTTTAGCTAGTGAGTCTTTGCACCATTGTTGCGAGACTCATTAAGCTTGTCTTGTATTGTGTTATTGCAAAAATCATTTTAACAAGCTTTTTCTCTAAAATCATTTGTGCTAGAACTTTTGAGAAAATCATTTTGAGAGATTTTGATTACTCTATTTAGAAATCTTTGAAACACCACTTGTGATTGAGATATATTGATATATTGTTTCAAAGATTTGATTGAGAAAACACTCTTGCTATTGATTGCTTATTGACATTAGCTTGAGTGTGATTACACATATTGCACTGAGCTTATAGTTCCTATATTATTGATGTGCATTGATTGATTGATACTGGTACATAGTATGCTTAGTTGAGAAACACTTTGTTTGTACACAAATTCATATTTTTTGTATTCCAGGCATGGACTTGAAGAGGGAGACTAGCCCTATTGAATAGTCTCGGATTAGCTTAGACTCGGATAGAAAAGCTATGCACTATCCTGGTAAGGTGCGGTTGTAGGTTGAAGTTAGCCGTGTGAATTGACCTGGTTGTAAACGGTGTTGTTCCACCCATTAAGTGAGCATTAGTGGAATCCTTGGGCTTGTGAGTTAGAGGCGGGGATGTAGGCACAGTTGGCTGAACTTCGATAACACGTCGTGTGTGCACTTTTCATTTTCGCAATTTACATTCCTGTATATGTATGTTATATTATGAATGATGCGCATGATTTATTTTCTGTACATTTTATTTATCTGCGCATTTGGGATTCCATAGACAGACCCTAGGTTGTATATTATTGCTTGTGAAATTGAAATCGACCTAGGAAATTTTAAATACCCAATTCACCCCCCTCTTTGGAATACACCAAAGTCAACAAAAGAGTTGAGCAAGAGAAAGTGACACCGTTTTTACAAGGTTCGGCGATTCGTTACTATGTCCTTACCTCAAGCAACCCGCTTGAGGATTCCACTATCCCTCCTTCAGTAGGTGGAGAAGCCTCTCTCTTTTAGTAGGCAGAGAAGCCTTTTACAGACCCTCCTTCAATAGGTAGAGTTTCCTCTCTCCTTTATTTAGGTGGATTTGATTCTCTCCTTTACTTATGTAGAGTAGCCTCTCTCCTTCACTAGGCACAGTCGCCTCTTTCCTTAAATAGGTGGAGAAACCTCTACAAACTCTTAAGCAAAAAATACCTTTCACTTTCCAACGACCAAAATCGTCGAGATACAAAGAAGTAATCAACGTAGAGTTGTACAAGAATAACTCTCTGAATAGAGTAGATACGTACATAAATTTGTTGACCTTTTGAGTCCAATCCCTATTTTGTTTCGAATAAAGCACATGTATCTTATGTGTGTACTTAGTGCTTGAATATGTTATAATTCGACACACACATAAAGAGACTGCAGATGGAAGCCAGAAGGAACTCAAAGAATACATCACCTAGAGTATTCCATGAAGTCAAAAGAGCAAAGAAGAAGAAGACATTTATTATGTCATTTATGCATTTTAGTTTTTATATTTGGTCTATAATAATGCATATCCTACATGATATGATGCTAAACTCATAATAACCATAGACAGACCCGTAAGGCACCCAACTCTTTCATAAAAAATCCTTTTCATAAAAACTAAAATCATAAAAAAAGGATTTAAATCATTTTGGGTCAAAATCGGACAGTTTTTAGTTTTTTAACTGTCCTCGGTCGACCAACCCTTCACGTTTTAAAACACCTCAACCGACCGAACTTGCCTTGAGGGCAAAATTGTATTTTTTGTCATGTTCGACCGATTGATCCCAAATTGAACTAAAATGCCTAGCCGACTGACCTTGTGTATCTAGCCTCTTATCCAAGCTCGTTTGACCTATTGTTCTAGAAAAAAATGCCCTAAGCCGTCCGACCCTAAAGAATTAGCAGACCGACTTAACCTCAGCCGACTTAACCTATGAAGGTTTGGAAAGTCATCTAGGCCAGCCGACCAGCCCTTTCCTCGGCCGACCGAACCCATTGAGAAATTTAAATTTTTATGTGAGGTTAGCTTGACTAAACCTCTCGGGTTTGGATAATTTCCAGCGCTTAAACATGATTATTTTTTAATTAAACAATTTCTAAAAAATCGAATGTGTCCCTCAACGGTCAAAATTTTGAGAAGTCTATATATACCCCCTACACAAGCTCAATTAGCAACTTTGATTAGCTAATTTTTATCCCAAATATTTTGGGCAAATTTTTAAAACAAAGTGCCCCCAAACTCCTTTTTATTGCAAAAATCTTTTGTTGGGGCAAAATTTTTACATGCTTTCCTACTCTTTTTCATTTATTCTTTTGATAATCTTTTTGGAAATAGAGCATTTATTTTAAGACATTTATTTTCTTTAGGCTTTTTACTCTCATTTATTTCTACATTTTGAAAATCATTTTTGAAAGTAAGCCTTGAGTGTTTCCCATATTATTTCTTTAATAAATATTCATTGGGAAATCTCTTCGTAGCCTTTAAATCTTTGCACATCTATTGCAAGATTCAAAAGCTCGTATTGTATTTATTGCAAAAACATTTTTGAGTATAAATCCTAACTTCTTCAAACATTTTTATTGAAAATCCTTGTTTGAGAAAATATTTGTTACATTTAGATCTTTGAAGCTCTTATTGCATATTTCACTCAACATCAAAGATCATACATATTTGTTTTTGAAAAAAATATTCTTAAGAGCAAAAACCGTTGGTTCTCCTATTATTCTTTGAAAAATATTTTTGGAGATAGACTCATTAGGGTTAAATCTTTGAAGTATTTTATTATATACATCTTATTTAAAGATTGGAAAATTATTTTGAGAAAAACACCCTTACTCTTTTGAGCATAAGTCATATCATTTAAGAGTTCATTTTTAGTGCTTCATTGTGTACAACCCTGCTTGTGTTAGAAGCATTTATTTGTACGAAAATGTTTTACTTGTACCGATTCGGTTCAGCCTAATAAATTGAACTGGGGAGTCTCTACCTTATAAAGAGACTAGTTTGACTCAGGCTAGGTAATTGAGGTAAGAGGTGCACCTTCCTGTCAAAGGGCGTATAGCTTGGTTCCGCTCGAGAAGTGAATCGAGGTGTCTCCACCTCGTAAGGAGAAACCGATTGTGGCTTAGCCCCGTAATTGAGTTGGGGAGACTCCACCCCGGTAAGGAGCACTGGTTGTGACTAAGCCCCGTAATTTGAGCTGGGGAGTCTCCGCCCCCGCAAGGAGAGTGTAAACAGAATCACTCCGCCCGGTTAAAGTGAGTATACAGTGGAATCCTTGAGTTGCTAGTTTAAGGCGGGGACGTAGGCAGGATTGGTTGAACCCTGATAACAAATATTATGTGTGTGTCTCTCTATCTCATTTATTTTTTGTACTTTAAATTACATACATGTCTGCTTGTTCTTTTGTTATTATAATTATCTTGCATACACATATTTAACTTAAATGAGATATGTTCCACATGTATGTTTGCATTCATTGGTTAATCATGTTACATACACGCTTCAAAGTTTAAATGGGATATGAGGTGGTGTTTGTATGCAAATATTTATTTTTTTGTGAAGGTAATATTTGTTTTAAATATTTGCTTTAAATATTTGCATACTTGATTAATTTGAGGAATTGAGTTTGCTTAGAAAGATCCCAGATTTATGTAACACTGGCTGTAATTCTTAAGGTTGAACACACTTAATTTAGGAGAAATATATAAATACCCAATTCACCCCGCCTCTTGGGAATACACCATTTCTCACAAAATTAAAGCTCTAATACACTCTTAGAAGAAGATTGGTACGGAACTCAAAGAGTTAGCTAGAGTTTTTTAGGTTTCAAAAGTAGTAAGCTTGAAAGAATAAACTCCGAAAAATTTTAGCAACAAGTCGCACTAATCACAGTTAATATTGTGTTATTTTTCATGTTTAGAGCTAGGTATTTATTTATAGGAATGAATTCTAGTCGTTGGCATGTTTAATCGCTAGATAAATTAGAATATTAGAGATTTTATTGTCGTTGCGATAAGTATTGCGAACACTTCGGTCGAATGAACTTAGGGTTCGGTCGCTTAAACCAATTAAATTAGGGATTTCCAAAGTGGCAATACTCACTTGGTCAACTGAACTCAATGGTTCGGTTGTCCAAACCAACTAAGTCTAGAATTTAAAATGGTAGTAGTCATTCGGTCAACTGAATGCCAAGGTTCGGTCACTCGAACTTCATGGAATCAAACTAGTGTTTAGATACTGTAGATTCGGTCGACTGAGCACTTTCCATCAGACACCCGAACATCCTATAGTAAAAAAAATACTCTATATTTTTCATTCCAAAAATGATTTAAGCATGTTGAAATAACTTTTGAACTTGTATAGAATATTTTCCAAGAATTTTAAAGTACCTATAGTCTTACTAGGTTACTTAAGAGTTTTGTCACAATGATCAAGTGAGGTGTACTTACATGAATCCTAATTTCAATATACATAATAAAAATTCTCTTGATTCTTCAAACGTGGACTTAGATTCTTCAATCTTGCACTTCATAAGTTCCATGATCAAAGAAAAATGTCATCCTCTTGTATGCTTCATGGCTTTCCATTTTGCATCTTTTATTGTGTTTTAATACTTTAATACCTATATACACACTTAACAACACAATTAGATGCCTTGATTTGTCATTATTAAAAAATAGGACTAAACCTTGTTAGGAAAATAGGGTCCCATTCTAATTAACCATTTTCGGTCTCATCCAAGTTGACCATTTTCGGAATGATCCCAGAGAAAATGCTCTGACTATCTCAGAGATTGCGATTACAGTTCCCAAATCCAAGTAGTCATCTTCAAGTTGTTTTGACCATTTCAAAAGTCTCAATGGTCCCTTCCCAAATACTTTGGATATCTTGGAGGTTTGCAGATATTAGAGTTCTCAAATCCAAGTAGTCATATTAAATTTGTTTTGACCATTTCAGAAGTATGAATGGTCCTTTCCAAAATGCTTTAGCTATCTCAGAGGTTTACAGTGATTAGAGTTTCCAAATCCGAGTAGTCATCTTCAAGTTGTTTTGACCATTTCAGAAGTTTGAATGGTCCTTTCCAAAATGCTCTAGCTATCTCAGAACTTTGCGGTGATTAGAGTTCCCAAATCCGAGTAATCATATTCAAGTTGTTTTGACCATTTCATAAGTCTGAATGGTCCCTTTTAAAATGCTCTGGCTATCTCAGAGGTTTGCGGTGAGTAGAGTTCAAAAATTTGAGTAGTTATCTTCAAGTTGTTTTGACTATTTCAAAATTCTGAATGATCCCTTCCAAAATGCTCTGCTATCTTGGAGGCTTGCGGCGATTAGAGTTTCCAAATCAGAGTAGTCACCTTTCAAATTGTTTTGGTTGTCACAAAGGCATGTGGCATTGATAGTTCCCAAATCTGATTGGTCCCCATCCAATTTATTTTAACTACTTTGGAGGCAGGTGCCATTAAGAGTTCCCGAATCCAAGTAGTCCCATTCAAGTTGAGTTAACCACTAACACTCCAAAGTTGTACTAATCACTAACATTACAAGTTTCCTTGGCTATCCATCCTCATCCCAAATTGTCCTAGCACTGATGGAATGTAGCTAAAGCAAGCAATGCCAAGTCGACCTGGAATCCCATGTATCCTTTCTTTTGTTATATAAGACTCGATATAAAATTTGTATCTTTTATCTTTATAGGCTTGTTACTAAAAGATAACAAGAAGACTGCACTTTCTGTTACCTTAAGTAGTGAGCCTATAAAGAGGGGCAGTTGTAGACACCCTAATTTTAACCAGGCCTATTTGTAATAGGGTCTTTTTATTTGTTTCCTCAATGAAAAATTGCGTAAACCCATGGGGGGCCCTCTATAACAACTTTGTAATTTTATCCTAAAATGGGGTAAGTTTTTATATTTTCATTTCAAGGATTTTAAGGGTCCTTAGGATAACATTTTATTTCATTTATTCCATTTATTCTTAGTATTATTTTAACTCAGATCCCTCTAAATAGATTTTTTTTCCTCTTGAATTTTAACTAGGTCTTTTTACATTTTTTTTCTTACTTGGTCCTTTAAGTAAGTCCCTTTTTGACTATTTTTTTTTTAATTAACTCCCTTTTGACCATCTCTTTGCATATTATCCAACCGCCCCCCTGTGGCAATTACGGCAATCAAGTCCTTGTATTTGGGAAAATTCTCTTTTTATTCATCATTTGGAATGCATGGAAATACATCATACAGGAAATAAAAATGCAGGGAAATACATCCTAAGAAAACATTAAATTAACAGAAAATACAAAGGGAGGGTTGAATAAGCATCTTGCGCATAAGAACATCCCAAGCATCTTTAGAAGATACCTACATCCAAGAATAGAAGGTAGATTAAGCAGCAAAGGAAATAAAATCATGCAATTAATTAGAGAGATTTCAAATATTGGACTATATCCCTCATATCTTCGGCCGAGGACTCACTAAGAAGGGGAGAATTGACCAAATCACACAATGAGCCGGGTTTCTTGCTATAGGATGGAGGGCATGCGCATAGGAAATCAATATAAGGAAAGGGTTGGAATGGAAGTTTGGTTTACTAACTAAACTAGTCGAGGACCCTGACCCTATAAATAAGGGGACCTCACTAAGGAAGAGAAGGATTGTAGAGAGATTCCCACACAAATAGTGTGAGAATTTTGGGAGGAGTTCAGATAGAGGAGGATAGTTCAAAAGCAGGTTCCCACATTCCGATAAAGTGAAGCTACTCAGAAAGCAATTCAAACACACAAGTAGACAGGAAACAACATTTAAAAGTCATGCCACAACATTCACTTAGAAGGACAGAGGAATTATAGGCAAGATTGAAGAGAAGAGGACTCAAAGTTGGTGGAGTTAAATGACCCATTTTGAGAGCCCTGTAACCCAAATCATTGAGTTGAGTTAACCTATTTGACTTGACTTGCGGGTTGACCCAAACTATTGGCTCCTCAAGACCCAAGTCCACTTGCACTTAGGTATACTGACCTATTTTAAAAATAAACTAGGCCCTATTCTTTTTTAAAATATAAGATCCATTGGGACCAATTGTTAAAACACTACAACCCTAAACAAAAAACTAGCCCCGAGGCCTAAAAAGGGAACCACCCCAAAAGCCCACCTCTTCAAAACAACAGAAGCCCAAAAGTTTTAAAACCACCGAGGTCCATAAACCAAATCCAGTGAACAAAGCCTAGCCTAGGTTCGTTAAACCAAAAACCCTTTTTTTTTTTTAAAACCAAAGCCTAGTTTTTAAAAATAAAATTGGTCCACTTTTTTAAAAAACCCACAACTCACCTCCCTTTTAAAAATAAAACAAGCCCAAATTTTTTTTTTAAAAAAGAAATAAAACCAGCCTAAGTTTTAATTGCCCACAACCCATATTTAAAAGAATAAACCAAGGCCCAAATTTCTAAACCAAGCCTAGCCCCACACTTAAAAAGAAAAAAAAAAAAAAAACAAAACAAATAAAGAATCAAAGCTATATAGTCTACTAGCCTGGGGCCCAAACCCTAAAGCCTAAGCTAGGTCAAGACCTGTTAGAATTGGTGTATTCCCAAGAGGGGAGGGGGGGGGGGGGCGAATTGGAATTTTAAAACATTTTCACTTAGGTTGATCTATGCAACAACGGTATGTACACAACCTAGGATCGATCTATATAGTTTCCAAATGCGTAGATAAATATACTGTGGAAATTAAGTCATACACATCATTCACCCATAACATACACGTGCGATAATAGGATCGATCTGTATAGTTTCCAAATGCATAGATAAATATACTGTGGAAATTAAGTCATACACATCATTCACCCATAACATACACGTGCGATAAATATAAAATGCATAATTATAAGCAAACACACGATATGTTATCGGAGTTTGGCCAATTGTGCCCACGTCCCTGCCTCAAGCTCGCAAGCTAGAGGATTCCATTAATAGCTCACTTAAGGGTGGAGCGACACCGTTTACAACCAGGTCAAATTATCACAGGGCTGACCTCAACCTTAACCAGGTCAATTAGCGGGGCTGACCTCAACCTACACGCCTTAACAGGACGACGCACCTAGCTTTCCTAACTGGGTCAAAGCCAATCTAGGACTATTCTAGGGCTAGTCTCCCTCTTCAGGCCCATGCCTGTACAATACAATAGTATTTAAAATACAATCAAATGGTACAATGAATAAGCTTTCAAGTAAAGCAGATGTGTACCCAGATACGCGCAATCACAAACACCACAGTATGATTCAATATGTAAGCTTAGCGTGGTCTAAATAGTTCAACTCTCTAATGAATTTTCTATCAGTGTAATGCGTACGTGAGAGTGTCAACCAGTATGATCTTTGTATCACAATATGTGTTCAATCTAATAGCTCACACAAAGATACAAGCCAGACAATATATATGTATATTTTAATCAGTAGGATAGTTCAAGCATGTGGGTATTAAATGAAGTATCAGCTCGGTTTGCAAAAGATGCGTAATCTTTGTATTCAGCAAATAATATATGAGTGAAAGAATATTGCAACGAAGACCACTATCTCATAAAAAAATATCTCTTCAAATGTATTTTTCAATATAAAGCACACTAGATATTTGAAGATGATTTTGAAAAGCTTTTGCAAACAAAATACTAAACGATCTTCTCAAAATATTGCAATGAAGATGCGAGCTTAGAAGATCTAACAAGGTCTTCTTAGGATAGACTTATCAACAAAGTCCCCTAAGAATCCTTAGGTTTCGCTCACTAATAAAATCGTGCCAACCAAATACAACAATGAGAGCAAACCTATTCAAGCACACTCAATCCACTTACAAATGATGTAGGCAATGATAGAAGGCAAGTATGAGTGATTTTAGTAAGAAAATGAGTAGTATAGGGTTTTTATTTTTCAGAGAATTTCACCCTAATCCAATCTTCTAGTCACATATTAATCTTTGCAAATGATCACATATATATAGCCATGGAAGGAAATATGACCGTTGGGGACCTATTGGGTATTGTTAGAAAAGATTAATAACATTTAAATCAATTTAACCTTGTTTAAAATTATTTAACCTGCGGTAAAAATGGTGACAACCCGAGAGGTCCGGTTGACCAAAAATGGTTCGGTCGACCAGGACTCAAATGGCTCGGTTGACCAGGGGACTTTTGAACTGAAATGCTCGGTTGATCGGAGAGGGCGATTTTCCAATTTTTCGCGTTTCAGTTGACCAGGGCATTTTGAACTACATGGTTCGGTTGACCAGACCACTGGGAATTCTCCCAAGAACCCTCCGGTCGACCAGGTAGTTGTAGTACAAAAGTTCTCGGTCGACCAGATAGTCAACTATTGACCCAGGAGGGTTTCGGTCGATCGAGTAGTCAATCTTTGACCCAAAGGAGCTTTGATCGACCAGGGCCTTTTGAGCTACCTTTGCTGGTCGACCGGGTGTTCAAACTTTGACCCAGGATGTCTCGGTCGACAAGGCCAAAATGAACTGGCTTGGCTGGTCAACCGAAAGTGCATCGTGTGTGCATTTCGGTCCCATCTTGACACAATCAAACCCTAATTTAGTGCCTAACAAATATATGTGAAAGTGTGAGTGTCCTAGGGGCACTTGGGGTCCAATTTGAGAACACCGAAAAAGTCCGGTGTTGGTCGACCGAAGGGAATACCCTAAGGTCTTTCTAAGGTCATTTTATTTTTATCTGGTTTGAGCTTACAAAATAAATCATGCCTGTGATGTGTGTGCTTATTACAAAACGAATACCACAATTAAGAGAATGAATGTCTTCAAGCTTTGAGCTTTTGCGTACCATTGATGATATGCTAATATGAACCTGCACATGAACTAGATGTTTATTAGATACAGGAGTATTTGTCATTATCAAAATCAGGCGTGACCTATAAAGTCAACAAGACCCCAAGCCTAACTCAAGCCCAATGGAACCCCACAGGGCCCACCAACACCATCTTCGAGTCACTCAGGGTCTACCAAGCGGGTTGACTCGCTTGAGTCAAACCTAACCGCCATCTGAGTCGACTCACTCGAGTCAACCACACACACAACTTAGTAGGTTCCAGACGAGTTGACTCGCCCCGAACCCTACTCCACTCAAAACACAGATTGGATCTCAACACAACCACAAATCCAAAAAAAAACTCAGAGCATAAATCAAAAGGCAAAGAAAACTCATTTTTTAGTATTCTGAACACTTTTGTACTCTCTATACTCCAAACTTGCAAAAAAAAAAAAAAAAGTGGGGGGGGGGGGAATGGGTGAGAGAATACAAATATAGTAGATTTGGGGGGTAAGGAGTGAAAAAAACATAAACCCAAGGGTCTGAGCCTTCAAGGATCTGAGTGAGAGAAACCCTAGGAAAATAGGGTGACCAGAGAACACCACAGAGGTGAGAAACCACTAGAGAGCCGAGAGGTCCTAGATCTAACATAGGAGAAGGATGGAGCTATAGGGGTCTGAGAAGCACCACAATGAAAGAGAGTGTAGAAGAAAGACCAGATAGGAAGAAGAAGAACAAAGAGGAGAGAGAAAGAAGAAGAGTAGATTCGTGAGGGATAAAAAGAAAAAAAGAAGGCTGAGAGAAAGGGAGAATAAAGATCCAAAGAGAAAGAGGGAGAGAGAAGATGTAAGTCGAAGAGAAGAGAGAGAGAGAGAAGAATGAAAAAAAAAGGAAAAATTAGGTTTTTAAATTTGAGATGTGATGGGCCAAGTGTCTAGTGGGTGGCGTAGCCTAATATGGGCCGTCTGATCCTTGTTTTCTCTAGATGGTCCATATCACGCCACGACAGCAATCCTTGTCCAAAAGGTCAAGGCCACTCAAGGGATGCCATGTGGCAGGGTGATGTCACGATGACATCACCCTATGATAGAAATAATAAATTCTTTTAAAAAAATAAAACAAAAAATGGGATCCCTCGAGTGGTGGCACGTGTCTCAAGTGACGTCATGATGACATCACCTCCTTACTTTCATATATATATATATATATATATATATACGGCCACATGTGATGGGGATCATAAACCACTTCCTCTTTCATTCGTCGACATGGTGACATGTGGATGGCCCCCGAATGTCCACAATGTTTGCTAACCATTGCAAGAACCTATGGAAATATTTGAAGACTTTTCAACACAAAGAAGCCCCGAGTTGTGACTTTGCAATTCCGAGCTCAATACCATTGGGCCCCACATGGCTCCTCTAGGTCCGCATACGATTGGGCCTCCCTTTTAAATTTTTTTTACTTCTAAATAATTTTCTTATGCTATATTATGAGTTGTGTTAGGTATTTAATTTTGTGAGAGAATTGAGTGAGTTAATGAGTTGTAATTTGTAAACATTAAGTCAGTTGTCTTCTATGCCTGTATGGGAAGCATAGGTCAATTATTGCGGTGTCTTTCTTTCGCCTATATATATATTGCTATTGTAAGAGTTGAAAGACGTCTAGGTATTGTTATTGAATGAAAAAGGTTCTTCCTTTGTAAAGCTTTGAGCTGTGTTCCGATACTTGAGATTGAGTGGTGAGAGGCTACGACGTTCTCCTCGGAGATCAGTTGGTGTGAGACCAACACCTATCCATCACGTCTTCACCCTCTATCTTATCCTCCCACACCATTTGCATTTGGATATCAATAGCCACACTTACAACTGTTCACCGACATCTTGAGGATTTCTTGGTTTGACTCAAGTTCATTGATCATTGGTAAGATATCCAGTGATTCCACATGGTAATATCAATCTTAATCCCTCCCTAACTTGGTTTAAAATTCTTGTTTAAGATCCCACAAGCCTCAGTTTTGCAAAACCCTAAAAACCTAGATTTGCATTTTTGTCCTGTCGCAGGTCAGGTGACTGACACCAAAGAGATTAGTTGGCCGACCCTTTACAGCTCTCGGTATCTCACCCACAATCTCAGACAGGCAACTGTCCTTCAACCCTAGTCGACTGAAGACACCCAGAACCCTAAATATTTAGCATTTTTACACATATTTTCTTGTCAATTGTGGAAATATGATTGTGATAACGTAGACTTATTTTCTTTGTTGACCTAACTAGGCTTTTCAATCTTGTTTTGATGATAACAAATGAAGGATACATTAACATGAGCTATTAAGTGATATTATTTCAGGTTTGAATGATCAAAGCACTCACATGGAAGATAGCTTGCAAATAAAGATAATCAAATGAAAGCATTCAGGAGTATAGAAGTATTGCCAAATGACAAATGAAAGCTCAAATCTTATTGGGATCAAGCTGAATCTCAGGAGATGGAAAGGAGCTTGAAGACTTAGTGCTTATTGAGTTCGTGTTTAGAAAGTCATTTGTAAGTACTTCAAATCAATATTACATAGACATACGAAGCTCTTTAGGATACAAAGACTTAGAGACTAGTTTTTGAGAAACCCTTGAAAATGATTTTGAAAAGCTATATTTGAGTCTTTAAAAAAAAAACTAGAGTTTAAAAATAAAAAATGAAAATATTTGGAAAAAGAATTGACTGGTTAGCCAAGTGACTAGAACACACTAAGATTGGCCAGCTGACTAACAAACACAAAGAATGAATAAACTTGCTCAGCCGTCTGATAGTTTGAACTAGGATTAGTTAGCCGACTAATAACCTGGTCTGTCCAGTCGACTGACAATTAATTGGAATTAATTTTTGGACAGACAGAATGTTGTCAGCCGCTTGTCTAGCTGACCGACTTGCACAAAATTGACCTAGTCGACTGAGTCAACCGACTGACTCCATGGAGATTTTGAAATTCGAACTTAACGGGGAGATTTTTAAATTTAATTTTAGGATTTCAAATCTTTCGCAAAGTTGACCAAACACTCCAAGTCAACTTGTTAAATAAGGAAACTCTTTCACAAAAAACTCAATAAATACCTCTTTAGCTTAATGAATTTGATAGCTCAAGCAACACAAGCATCCCTCCTTTCATATTCTCCTAAATCTATACTTGCTCACATTCTTGCTGGGAGAAACTCTACGAAATTGCTGATTGATCAAAAGTCTTGGTTCTGATTTGCAACTAAGTTTTCTCTTTCTCTAAGAAAGAACCTTCGGTGATATCTAAATCTTGAGCTTCATATTGTCTATTTAGTATTCGTTTTGAAGTATATTAAGTACTCTAACTTGTACAAATTTGCTCTGTTTTGAGAGTATTCTTGTACGTAGATTCTTATTCCTATCTTGTAGTTTTTTGACGATTCAAGGTTGATTTGGATCGTTGGACCAAGCATGGGTTATCGCTTGGAGAGGTTTCTCTTTCTGAAAAAGAGGTTTTTGTAATGGTTTTGTTCCGCTCGGAAAGGAACATGTATAGTGGGATCCTTAGGTGGTTTGCCTAAGGCGAGGACGTAGGCTGGGGATAAGCCAAACCTTGTAAAAACCCAGTGTCATTCTCTTTCCCTTATTCTTGACACACTTGAAAAATAAGCAGCTCGGAAGCTATCTAAAGTATAGGAGTTACGTCATGTAATATTTAGCCCAAAGGTCAGATCGTCTTCTCAGGGAATGCGGTTTAATTCCAAATCTTACGTATTTCCAATCGAAAATAAAAATTTACTGAACTTAGTTCAGATTCGGTTTCTACATTGTTTGAGGTTTTCTTTAACGAATTAAAATAATGTGCAATTTAAACTCTAACCTAACATGTACTGAATTAAATACCGAGAAATGGAAGTCCTACGCTTAATCAGGCCAGAATTTAAACATGCATTTAAACTTCAGAATATAAACTAAAGATGATAACTTTAACACGTAATTAAAATACACAATAATAAAAACTCAACCAAACACAAATGTGAACAAGAAAAATCAAACTTTTGACAAAATCAAAAACTTGAATCAAGATAAAAAATTAAACGCAAACAAGAGCTCAAACAGAAATTAAACCTTTAATAGCTTAAACAATAACTAAACTCGATAAAAATTGGAAATTTAATAAGATTGAACCTAAACTAAATCGAACTTCAACAAACAAGATTTAAAATTTAGGGAAAACTACTAATTTAACTTCTAAACAAATATATATATATATATGTTTTGTATTTTATTCTTTTTTTAGAACTAAACCGTAATTTAATTAATTAACTGAATAACTCAAGCAATAATTAAATCTAATGCTAAATTAATTGAGAAAAAAAAACAACTAAGCTTTAATAATAGTAATGCCCAAACAAATATCTCAAGCTTAAAACTTTAACTAAAACTCAATAAAAAAAATAAAAAGAGTCAATTAAATATTTAAAAGTAAAAGTAAACATAAAAAAAAACTAAACAAAAGGAAAGGGAAGAAAAAAAAAAAAAAAGAAGGAGAAAAGAGAGGGAGAGAGATGCTCAGGAAGCAAGCTGGCCGTAGGGGAGTGGTGCAGGAAAAGCAACTGCAACAGCACGCAACGGGCTTCAGCTTGACTGGTTGGTGGTCTAAAATAGTCGTAGAGGATGGCTGCAGTACAAGAGAGCTTCTCGAGGTGGCTGGATGTGAATTGAAGACAATCACAGCACACAGGGGCTTGGGTACACAAGTTGCAGGAGCACGCAATAGTAGGTGCAGTGGCAGTTATGGGATGGTAGCAGTAGCAACTACTGTAGGAGGTTAATGGTAGTAGAAGATGGCAGCATTTAAGAATAAGAAGAAGAAGAAGAAGGAATAGGAGAGAACTGGAGGCTTCAGGTTGCAGCAATGGAGGAGAGTACAGCCGAGAGGAGAGGGAGAAGAAGAAGAAGAGGAAGAAGGAAGAGAAGAAGATATGGGCACAGTACAACTGAGAGCAAGGAGAAAAGAACAAGGAAAGGGGAAGGGAGATGAGGGAAGGGAGAAGAAGAAGAAGGAAAGAGGGTGCGGCTAGCTGAATGAGAAAAAAAAAAGAAATATAAAGGAAGAGGAAGGGGTTGCTGCCCTATGCCCAGCCCAGCAAAGAGATCCGGGTTCGGATGCATGGTCTAGTCACATCAAGTGGGTTATTATTTATTTATTTTTTTCTTTTCCTTTTTCAGTATTCCTTATTTCTTCTTGTTTTTATTTCTTAGCGAACAGTGGCGACTTTGATCATCCTAAGTTCTGTATCTCTCAAAGCTTGAAACACATAAGTTGTAGATAATTTTATTTTCTTTCTCTAGGATTTTGAATCATCTCAATCGGAACTCGGACGGGAAAATTATGCTTAAATTACGAACTAGTACTGGTTTTAGCTCCTGATAATTTCATGCGATAAAAAAAGCCAAAAATTCATAAATTCTTTAATAAAACCCAAATATTATAAATAAGACATCGTGTTAAAATATTGAGAGTAATTAGGTGTTTAATTAAAAATATAAGTCTCAATGCATGAATTAAACCACCTAATTACGTAGTTTAAGCGCGTAATCACACCCCCCCCCCCCAATTAACATTTTGCTAGTCTAGCAAATAACATGAATGAATTTCAGGGTGGTATCCACAAATACTAACTCCAAAAATCATGAAATGAATGCACATGCGACACAACCATACTATTCCACATACAGGAATATAACCAAGTTTCACACCAACTCCTTCATATTCAATGCATACAACTCCAAAGTAGATCACTCATGCAAGTTCCATCATTATATAGTAATTAAAAACAATATACTTACATGAAGTTAACCAGCAGTACAATTCAGAGTTAATGTAGTTATATAAATTTGAGTATAAACAAGGTGAAGTCTTGAGGTTTGTGTGATGTGTGTGACTCATTACACCTAGGATACCAGTGGACACCTATAGAACGGTCATTTTGACTCTGCCTAGCTGGTATACCCTTAAAACACTCAAAAGGAATGGGTTTGCTCGTTATATGTGAGGAGGAGTGTCACGATCAAACATCCCACATATTGCAAGGAACTAACTCTAGATGTATGGAGTGGACTAGTCTAAAAAAGAATCTAGCCTATCTGTGAGGTATCGGGTCCTTCACCCTAACATCTTCTCACCTACTCGCTATATCCAACCGAGACAACCCTAGATCAACTTATTCACAAACTAGACGTGAATACATTTGAAGCATTAAGCGATTGAAGAGTCTTCGTATATGGAGAACATATGTCGTGTCCATAAATTTTTGTGGTATTTATGTGGAGCATGTATTAACCTTTCATTTTATGTGCATTTCTATTTGTCTTATTCTTTCTTTTGCTCATTCTTCAATTTCTATCTTTTCATTATCAATTAGGACAATCATTACATTTCTTCCCTTGTCTTCATACCACCAATGGGAATTAAGCTCGAACAGTAGTCCATGAACTAAGTCTATTTCTAAGAGTGGTTCAACCTTCACATCTTGAGTAGGCTACAAGACCTAGGTTTCTATCTCCTCACTAGATACCACCTCTAGACTAGCAAATCAAAACAGATATTAGTGTACAAAGAATCATTCAGAAGAAAGAAGAATTGAGTTAGTGTAATTTCTCAATACTTTTTCTTTCTTTTATTTTTATTTTTTTTTCAGGCTAGAATTGAAACATACATTTAAGCTTCGGAATAAAAACTAAAGACGATAACTTTAACACGTAATTAAAACATGCAATAATAAAAACTCAACCAAACACAAACACGAACAAGAAAAACCAAACTCTGATTTAATGTTAACACTCAAAAGGATGATAAATAGCTCAAGGGTACCTCACAGGGTGTCATAGTCGCCATGGGTGTTCTCTCAATGCTCACAAGGAACCCTAAGTGCAATGAATCATGTGAACGTGTATTTTCAGCCTCATGATACCATGTAAATATAAGAGTTTATATAGGCAGATTAACACGAGTGTACTACCAATCAATTCTTCATGGAGTTACAAAGTCATATAGAGAGAAACTACACATAAATGACTCAAGTGTATAATTTTTAGGTTATATGCAAGTATGTGAAGGGTATAAGTCAGTGAAATTCTTCAATACTTTTTTTTTTTAAGTTAATATAAAACCCAGAAAGTATACGTGCACAGTATCACATACATATGCTCACCCCCCTTCAACTAAAGTTGAACATTGTCCTCAATGTGAAAGCATAGGGGAAATAGAAAAATTGTGCATGGGTGAACAAACTAATAGAAAATTACTACCAACTAATGCGGTAGAAAAAGCAAAGAAAGATGCAAATAAAAAACAAATAAAATGAAAATAAAAAAAAATAAAAAAGAAAAACAGTAAGATAGAAAGGTTAAAGGACTCCCCTAGGGTCTTGCAGAAGCAAGACCTCTTTATTTGGATTGAATGGCATCATAAAGGGCTTTAGATGCTGTCCATTGACTTTGAAGCGGTTACCACTCTTTGGATTTAAAATCTCTACCGCGCCATGAGAAAGAACTTTTTCAACGATGTATGGGACACCCCATCGGGACTTCAGTTTCTCAGGAAACACATGAAATCTGGAGTCATAGAGAAGCACTTGCTGAGAAGGGAAAAAATGTTTTTCTTTGATTTTCTTATCATGTAGGAACTTCATCCACTCCTTAGCTAAGTGGGCATTGTTGTAAGCTTCCCTCCCAGACTCTTTAAGCTCACATACCTGCAATTTCCTTAAATCCTTGGCATCATCAAGTGAAAATTTAATTTATTTTATAGCTCATAAAGCACGATGCTGAATTTCAACAAGTAAATGACATATCTTACCATAAACTAACCTATAGGGAGACAACCCTAAGTTTGTCTTGAAAGCCGTTCGGTAGGGCCAGAGTGCATCAACAAGTTTTTCTGACCAGTTCTTTCAATTAGGACGCACAGTTTTCTTAAGTATGATTTTGATCTCTCTTTTGGCCAACTCAGCTTGACCATTAGTCTGAGGGTGGTATGGAGCAGAGACCTTATGGGTCACGCCATACTTTTGCATGAGTTTTTAAAAAGGTTTGTTACAAAAATGCAACCTTCCATCACTAATGATCGCGTTGGGCATGCCAAAACATGCAAATAACTCCTTGAGAAAATGGATGACAACCTTGTGGTCATTTGTTCTACAAGGTATTGCTTCCACCCATTTTGAAATATTATCCACGACAACTAAAATGTAAGAATGCCCAAAAGAGTTTGGGAATGGTCCCATAAAGTCAATTCCCCAATAGTAAAAAATTTCAAGGGTTAAAATGGGAGACATGGGCATTTCATTCTTTGCTATAATTTTCCCTAATTTCTGACAAGCCTCACAGTTTTTAAAAAAATTCTCAACATCTTTGAATATAGTAGGCTAGTAAATTTTACTTTGCAAAATTTTTGAAATGGTTTTATTTGCAGCAAAATGACCTCCACATGCTCCACTATGACAAAAATGCATCACAAAAGTGAATTCATCATAAGGCACACATCTACGAACCAACTGGTCAGAGCAGTATTTAAATAGATATGGATTGTCAAAATAATAATGTCATACCTCTGCAAGGAATTTACACTTATCTTGAGTTAATCAATATTCTGACACTCTATCGGTGACAAGGTAATTCACAATATCGGCAAACCACGGAGTGCGTGACACTGCAAAAAGATGCACATTAGGAAAATCATCATTTAAGGGAGAGGGAGGTACAGACACATCAGGTAGCTGCAAACGAGAGAGATGGTCAAGTACAACATTTTCCATGCCCCTTTTCATCTCGAATATTGATGTCAAATTCCTGAAGAAGTAGAATTCATCTGATCAACTTGGGTTTAGCATCTTTCTTTGCTAACAAATATTTCAAAGTAGAGTGATAAGTAAAAATAATAACAGGCGATCCAATGACATAAGAACGAAATTTTTCTAAGGTGAATACAATAGGTAACAATTCCTTCTCAGTGGTGGTATAATTTTTTTGAGCATCATTCAAAGTTCGACTCGCATAATAAATGATAGAAGGCTTGTTATCAATTATTTGACCCAGAACGGCACCAAGGGTCACTAGCATCAGTCATGATTTCAAATGGCAAGTCTCACGGAGGAGGTTGCATGATAGGCGCAATAGTCAAATGTTTATTTAGCATTTCAAAAGCCTATTGACATTCATTAGTCTACAAGAATTCAGTCTCATTCTGCAATAAAGTACATAATGGTTTAGCAATACTACTAAAACCCTAAATGAAACGCCTATAGAAGCCAGCATGACCAAGGAAGGAACGGATATCCCTAACTATCTTAGGGACAGGTGACTGGGAAATCAGCTCTACCTTGGCCCTGTCAACCTCTATACTATGCTAAGAAACAAAATGACCAAGCACTAAACCACTACTTGAAAAGCAAGGTGTAGTCCCAAGAGGGGGCTGAATTGGATTTTAAAAATTTCTTTTAATTCCTTTTGAGAATTCTTAAACTTATTTTATTTCTTTTAACCAATTCTTGACATGTTTATTTAACTCTTTGATCACAAAAGAACTTAGATTCTGTTATCCAATCAACAACACTATTGCTTAGCCAAACAAGTAATTAATCATTCAACCAAACCAATCAAGCACAATGTTTAAACTAAACAACCAAATGATTTAGCAAGTATAAGTTAACTGTAGCACTATTTGATTAATGGAAGATTCAGCACTCTTTGGAATATAAACACAAACTACTCAATATCAAAATTTAAACCATTCGATCACAATATAGTTTATGTTGTCAACCCTGGATATAAAGTTGAATTAAACCCTATATATATGAAATGTTATGCTTGTTGATATAAAGCCCTGTATGAATGGATTTACCTCTTTAATATGATGTGTAATATAGAATCCAACACTCTTCCCAATATTCAGAATTCAAATAAACTCTTAGTTAATTTATCTTTGGGATGTTTAACCAAGTAACATACTCCTGTATGGTTTTCACAAAATACGGTTTAATCAACGTACTCCCTTTCGGTTTTTGTAACCTAAATCAAAATTAAACTTTAAGTTTACTTGATTTCCAAATTACGTAGGTTATTTGATTTAAAAATTTAAAACATCCATGTAATTGTATATGTATTGAAAGTAAAGAGTAAGGGAAAGAGAGAGTGAGAAGGGGATTTTTACGAGGTTCGGCTTATACCCAGCCTACGTCCTTGCCTTTGGCAAACCACCAAAGGATTCACTAAACCTGTTCCTTTACTGGGTGGAACAATACCTTTACACACTCTTTCAGTAGGCTAGAGTCAGCCTCTTCAAACGATATCCCATCGTTCGGTCACTCCTTCAAATAGGCTAGAGCCCGCTTCTTCAAACAATGTCCTATCGTTCGGTCACTCCTTAACTAGGCTAGAGCTTGCCTCTCTAAGCAATATCCCCTTACTTAGCCAACGATCCAAACAATCCTTGCATTCATAAATCTACAAGAAACACAAACAAAATATGTGTATAAAGAATATGCTCTCATAAAGAGCTGATTAGTACAACAATTACAGCATAATACTATACTTCAATAAAATTTAGAATATGAAATTCAAATTTGAAGCTTTAGAGTTGTATCACCGTATGATTCTTTCAATAGATGAAAGAAGTAGTAATTGAAGCACAATCTTAGTGAGAATTAGAAGGACTTTTGGCAACTTCGTGCAAGATGTGAGCAATAGAGCACTTTCAAAATTTCAGAATGCTTGAGAGAGAGTTTTGAATATTGAACTAATTTCTTGATTTACTTGTGTTGGTGTTTTATTCAATGGAATTTGAGGGTATTTATAGATGTAGGAAGGTATCTAGCTTGTTCCCCAAGTTTACTTGGAGTAGGGTCCAAGTTGTAAATTAGTTTGGGCTTCAAAAAATTTAAATTTCAAAAATATGTCCGTTGGAAATTTTGAAATTTGCCGTGAGCTAGATGACTGTGAAGTCCCTGGCAGTCATCTGTCCATGTATAACGTTCATATTTTTTTTGGATAGAAAGGTGGCAGTCAGGTGTCGTTATGTTGGCAGTCGTCTGTCACTAGAATAATTCAGTTTTTAAACAACTCAGTAGGGTGGCAGTCGCTTGTCCTCAGCTTGGCAGTCGTTTGTCATCAAAACAACTTAGTTTTAAAACAAACTCACAGAAGGGTGGCAGTTGGCTGGCTAAACATGCACATACGTCTCAATTTTCTCTGGTAGTTGTCTGTCAGCTAGTTGTTTCTCTATTCAAGTCATTTTTTATTTCTCTCTCTTTTGTTTAATTAACCTTGGAAATTTAACTTGTTTTAACTTTGAAAAACATGTTCCATGACTTTAAAACTAAGGTTTCTTAAGTATGTCTTTGCCTAGTGAGATTCAAAATGAAAAATCATATTTGAACCATATTTGAAGTACTTACAAAGACTTGTCCTAAGAAACTGATTTGACTTCTTCTTTGCTTTGATTTCTCTTTGTCTTCTTTGCTTGCTGAGCTTTAATGATCTTTTAGACTTCTTTGAGCTTTCATTATGGATCACTTGTATTTATGTAAGGCTTTTAAGTTCCTTGATCCTTGTGAGCTTTCAAGATATGGCTTTTGAAATTTGAGCTTCATTTGAACTTTGAGCTTTCTATATTGAGTTTTTCATGTTGATCACCTGAGCTTTTATTCTTGAATCCATGCCTCAAGCTTGATATAATTATCCTTCTCTGATGTATAAGTTTTCACGAATTCTTTAACCTTGCATTCATCATTGAGTCTTGAAAATTCATCACTTAAGAAAAGCATGTTAAGTTCTACTTATTTGTTAGCATCAAAATAGGATATGAAGCCTTGTAAGGCCAACAATCTCCCCCTTTTTGATGATGACAAACAAGAAGCAAAAATTGGAGTGAGCCTTAAAAAGGCTCCCCCTTTCAGTAAGCATCATCTTAATAATATTCGCAAGATCAATCATGCTCATCACTTCATTTTACAATAATGCTCATCACTTCATTTTGCAATCATGCTCATCACTTTATTTTACAATCATGCTCATCACTTTATTTTACAATCATGCTCATCACTTCATTCAAGTTCAAGTTTGTCAATCAATATCAAATACTTCTCCTCCTTTTGATATATATTATGTTCATGCTCAATTTTTTCAATATCATGCTCAATTTTTGCTTAAAACTTCTCCCCCTTTTGACATCAATCAAAAAGGGAAAAAATGGATTGAGTTCAGATAACATCACATTTTGAGCATATCATCAAACATGCATATCAAACATATGTGCACACTCAATTTATTATTTTTCAACATTGCATTTGTAGTGTGTTTTAATAGTCATGTATATGAGTTGTAACATCTTTACTAACAACTTTTCCCCCTTTGACATCATTCAAGATACCATTTGTTGATTTTATGATACCAATTTGAAATTTAATTCATGCTATCAATTGATTAAAAGGAAACGATCTTAATATAAGCAATAAGTCATAACACTCCCCCTGAATTCAATATATTCAGTTTTGTTACCAATTATGCTTATCATCCCATGTTTCAAAACATTTATTCACATCATATATCAAATATCAATATCATGCCAATATTATTACTGTTATACCATGCTCATAGATATAATCATACTTGTCATGCTCAAAAACAGATTGAACTTTTAGATTGTGATACCAAGTGAGCTTTTTAAAATTGTGATACCAATTGAAATTTTTAAAATGTGATACAAAAAATATTCATGGATACCAAAGACTTTATAGATACCAAAGTTATTATCACATTATACACAACTCATGGATACCAATATAACCATTATATCTCTTATAGCTCATGGATATTAATATAGAGAACAATAAGTTTATCCATGTGATTCATCAATAGCATGCATGATTAAGAATTAATTTCATATCAGAATTCATGCTTATGTTCAATAATCTCATACTCAAATTTTCAACATAGTGAGCCATAAATTTTCAATACAAGTTAAGACAAGTCAAGTCATACACATGTAGCATATGGCATATCATATAGGTATGTAAGCATATAGCATATAGACTTTCATTCTCAAATATCTTTTTTACTTAATCAAGGTACTTTATGTGATAAGCTCAATTTGATACTTTCTATTTTCTTTAGTTAAGCCTTGTAAAAATCATCTTATGATGTTTGCCAACAATGTTATTTAAATTTTTATGTATTTCAATAAACACTTTGAGTTCTTCGAGGCTTTTCATCTAGGTACCCATACCTTTTTGGGTCCAATAGATTTCACAAGGGATGTTTTTTTTACTCTCCATACTTGTTTAGTTTTTACACCATTTCTCTTAAATGGACATTCAAATTTTATATGCCCTTTTTCTTACATTGATAGCATATAGTGTTTGTGTAGGCATTATAGGATGTACTAGCATAATTTTTTGATTCTTTTGAGAAATAACCCATATAAAGATTCTTTTTCCTCATATTTTCAAATCCATTGAAACCAATGCCTTATTTGTTTAGAGCCATCCTTTGTGAGCCTATTTGTCAAAGTTTGTTTTTTCTTTTGTAAAGTTATAAATGACCTTTTCTTTATCTTTAATCTGATTTTTGAGATCATTTATTTCAGTGTCTTTTTTGTTGTCAACCTTCTTTTGTGATTTTTCTAATTCTAGAGATAAATTTCTTATCTTATCCTCTAATTCAGAAATATATATATTTTTCTTATATACCGTAGAGGATAGGGATCAAAATTCTTCTATCATCTTTTCATTATTGCTTTCTAATTCTTTAATTTTTCAAGTCTTTTTCTTTTTCATCAAGATTTTTACATTCTAATTCCTTTGTTATAGCTTCATACTTATTTTCTATTTTCATGAGTTTTGAATCCTTTTATTTTTTAGTAGTCTTAAGGGATTCTAGTTCTTTCATCATTCCTTCATTCTTATTTTTCAATGAAGTATTTTGTTTAGTTACTTTGATTAGCATCTTATGTACTTTGAATAAGTCATTTTGAAGTTCTTCATAAGATGGCATGCTTTACTCATTTGATTCGTTACTATCATATTCATTATCTGATTTGGATAAGGAGCTTTCCTTTTTATCCCAAGCCATAAAGCAAGTATAAGCAACCTCTTGGTCACTTGATTCATTTTCTGAACTACTTGTACTCATCATATCCCAAGTAGTAGCTTTCATGGCCTTTTTCTCTTTCTTCTTAGACTTTTTCTTAAGTAGAGGACATTTCAGTTTTAAATGTCTAGCTTTGTTGCAATTATAGCATGTAGGAGTTTTAATTTTAGATTTCTTTTTGATGATTTCTTCTTCTTCTTCTTTATCTGATTTAGATTTGGATTTTCTTTTGAATTTATTTTTCCTTCTAAGGATTTTTGCTAGCCTTTTAGAAATGAAGGCTACTTCATCTTCATCCATTTCTTCTTCACTACTTGAGTTTTCTTTTAAGACTTTGAAAGCTATTGACTCTTGGGCTTTGGTTTTTCCACTCTTTTCATTCATTGTCATTTCGTATGTGAGTAAAGAACCTATAAGCTCATCTAAGGAAGTGTTTTTAAGGTTTCTTCCTTCAGTTATGGCAGTGGCTTTTGATTCCCATTTAGGTGGCAGCCCTCTAAGAATTTTCCTTATCATCTCATGAGTAGTGTAGGTTTTTCCTAGTGCATTTAGGGAATTGATTATGTGAGTGAACCTAGTAAACATATTAGTTATGGATTCATCTGGGTTCATCTTAAAAGCTTCATATTCACTTGTAAGCATATCGATCCTATTATCCCTAACATCTATAGTTCTTTCATATGTTACTTCTAATTTGTCTTATATTTCCTTAGCTAATTTGCAAGCCATTACTCTATTAAATTCATTTGCATCTAAAGCACAATATAGAGCATTCATAGCACTAGAGTTTATTTGCAACATTTTATAATCTCTTTCAGTCATGTCTTTCTTTTCCTTAGGTATTTGTTTTCCATCTACTAATGTGGTAGGAATTAGATCACCATCCGTGACAACCTCCCAAGCTTTTCAATCCATGGTTTGAAGGTATATTTGCATTCTCTTTTTCCAAAATGTATAGTTGTGTCCACAAAAGATTGGTGGCCTAGTTGAAGATTGTCCCTCTACAAAGGGAGCTATGCCTAATTGAGTCATTTAGATCTTTTTATAGCGACTAATTAAGATTTGCTATAACCACGCTCTGATACCAATTGAAAAGCAAGGTGTAGTCCCAAGAGGGGGGGGGGAGGGTGAATTGGATTTCAAAACTTTCTTTTAATTCCTTTTGAGAATTCTTAAACTTCTTTTATTTCTTTTAACCAATTTTTGACTTGTTTGTTTAACTCTTTAATCACAAAAGAACTTAGATTCTTTTATTCAATCAACAACACTATTGCTTAGCCAAACAAGTAATTAATCATTCAACCAAACAAATCAAGCACAATGTTTAAACCAAACAACCAAATGATTTGTCAAGTATAAGTTAACTGTAGCACTATTTGATTAATGGAAGATTCAACACTCTTTGAAATATAAATACAAACCACCTAATATCAAACTTTAAACTATTCAATCACAATATAGCTTATGTTGTCAGCCTTGGATATAAAATTGAATTAAACCCTATATATATATATATGAAATGTTATGCTTGCTGATATAAAGCCCTGTATGAATGGATTTGACTCTTTAATATGATGTGTAATATAGAATCCAACACTCTTCCCAATATTCATAATTCAAATAAACTCTTAGTTAATTTATCTTTGGGATGTTTAACCAAGTAACCTACTCCTGTATGGTTTTCGCAAAATATGGTTTAACCAACGTACTCCCTTTCAGTTTCCGCAACCCAAATCAAAATTAAACTTTAAGTTTACTTGATTTCCAAATTATGTAGGTTATATGATTTAGAAATTTAAAACATCCACGCAATTGTATATGTATTGAAAGTAAAGAGTAAGGGAAAGAGAGAGTGAGATAGAGATTTTTACGAGGTTCAGTTTATACCCAGCCTACGTCCTCACCTTTGGAAAACCAACAAAGGATTCACTAAACTTGTTCCTTTACCTGGTGGAACAATACCTTTACACACTCCTTCAGTAGGCTAGAGTCCGCCTCTCCAAACAATATCCTCTCATTTGGTCATTTCTTCAAATAGGCTAAAGCCCGCCTCTCCAAACGATGTCCCCTCATTCAGTCACTCCTTAACTAGGCTAGAGCCCGCCTCTCTAAGAAATATCCCCTTGCTTAACCAATGATCCAAACAATCCTTGGATTCGTCAATTTACAAGAAACACAAACAAAATATGTGTACAAAGAATATGTTCTCACAAAGAGCTGATTAGTACAACAATTATAGCACAATACTATACTTCAATAAAATTCAGAATATGAAATTCAAATTTGAAACTCTAGAGTTGTATCATCGTATGATTCTTTCAATAGATGAAAGAAGTAGTAATTGAAGCACAATCTTAGTAAGAATCATCAGGACATTTAGCAACTTCGTGCAAGATGTGAGCAATAGAGCACTTTTAGAATTTCAGAATGCTTAAGAGAGAGTTTTGAATGTTGAACTGATTTCTTGATTTATCTTCTTGTGTTGGTGTTTTATTCAATGGAACTTGAGGGTATTTATAGATGTAAAAAGGTATCTAGCTTGTTCCCCAAGTTTACTTGGAGTAGGGTCCAGGTTGTAAATTAGTTTGGGTTTCAAATAATTTAAATTTCAAAAATATGCCCGTTGAAAATTTTGAAATCTGCCACAAGCCAGATGATTGTGAAGTCCCTGGCAGTCGGTTGTCCTTATGTTGGCAGTCGTCTTTCACTATAATAATTCAATTTTAAAACAATTTAGTAGGGTGGCAGTCGCCTGTCCTTAGCTTGGTAGTCATCTGTCATCAAAACAACTTAGTTTTAAAACAAACTCACAGAAGGGTGCCAGTCTGCAAGCTAAACATGCACAGACGTCTCAGTTTTCACTGGCAGTTGTCTGTCAGCTGGTTGTTTCTCTATTCAAGTCATTTTTGATTTCTCTCTCTTTTGTTTAATTAAGCTTGGAATTTTAACTTGTTTTAACTTTGAAAAACATGTTCCATGACTTTAAAACTAATGTTTCTTAAGTATGTCTTTGCCTAATGAGATTCAAAATGAAAAATCATACTTGAACCATATTTGAAGTACTTACGAAGACTTGTCCTAAGAAACTGATTTGACTTCTTCTTTGCTTTGATTTATCTTTGTCTTCTTTGCTTGCTGAGCTTCAATGATCTTTTAGACTTCTCTGAGCTTTCATTATGCATCACTTGTATTTATGTAAGGCTTTCAAGTTCCTTGATCCTTGTGAGCTTTCAAGATATGGCTTTTGAAATTTGAGCTTCATTTGAACTTTGAGCTTTCTATTGAGTTTTTCATGTTGATCACCTGAGCTTTTATTTTTGAATCCATGCCTCAAGCTTGATATAATTATCCTTCTCTGATGTACAAGCTTTCACGAATTCTTTAACCTTGCATTCGTCATTGAGTCTTGAAAATTCATCACTTAACAAAAGCATGTTAAGTTCTACTTGTTTGTTAGCATCAAAATATGATATTAAGCCTTGTAAGGCCAACACTACTTACCATAAATTATCATTTTTAAAAATTCAAAAGCAAATTCTTTTTCTCACATCTTTTCAAAATAGCAGTTAGATTTTTCAAACAAATATCAAAGGACTTACCAAACAAAGAAAAGTCATCCATAAAAATTTCACACATATCATTTAACTTATCAGAGAAAATACTCATGATGCAACGTTGGAAAGTAGCAGGTGCATTGCATAGACCAAATGACATTCTGCAAAATGCGAAAGTAGTGAAGGGATAAGTGAAGTTAGTCTTCTCTTGATCCTTAGGTGCTATAGAAATTTGATAATAATAACTAGAAAATTCATTCAAGAAACAGCAAAAGGAATTAACAGCTACGTTTTTGAGTATCTACTCTAGAAAGGTAACGGGAAGTGATCTTTTTGGCTAACTGAATTCAATTTACGATAATCAATGCATGTTCTCCAACCCATTACTTTCCTAAATGGGATCAATTCTCCATTAGCATTTTCAATGACAGTCAAACCAGATTTTTTTGGAACTACCTGCGTCAGGCTTACCCATTTGCTGTCAGAGATCAGATTGATGGATGTCAGTAGCTAATAATTTCAACACTTCATTCTTTACCACCTCCTTCATGGTTTGATTTAGCCTCCATTTTGCATCTCAAACTGGTTTAGCATCTCCTTCAAGTAAGATGTTGTGAGTGCAAATCGCTGGGTTGATACCCTTGATGTTTGCAATGGTCCATCCTATCGCTCCGCGATGCTTCCTTAGTACCTACAATAACTCAGTTTCTTGTTTAAGAGCAAGGTGAGAAGAAATTAACATAGGGAATGTGCCATCTGCTAGACCTAGGAAAACATATTTCAGCTCTTCAGGAAATGGTTTTAGCTCAAGTGTTGAAATTTCTTCTTCCGATGACTTCATAATTTCGGGCAGGTTAATAGCCTGAAATGTTGGCTTACACTAACTACTTGTGTAACTTGCATCTAACACATGAGGGGAACCATCTATCTCTACACACTACCCCTCCGATCCTGACAATTTTTCATTAAATACCTCAAGTTGTTGAGAAGCGTCATTTTCAAACGTGCCATCAACATCAAGTACTGACAGTAGCTCTGAAATATCCAAATTATCTATTACATCAACTGCATGTGTTTCTGCATCATCGCACCCACTTGACATCTTGTGAGCATTGAACACGTTCATTTCCAATGTTATGTTCCCAATCGTGAGCTTGAGTACTCTGCTTCGATAGTTAATCAAGGCATTAGAAGTAGCAAGGAATGGTCGCCCAAGAATAACTTGGGCCTGATATATGGTGGAGATAGGTTGCAGCATGTCCAAAACAACAAAGTCCACGGGGTAGTAAAATTTGTCAACCTGAACCAATACATCCTTAACAACGCCTCGCGGAGCTTTTACAAATCTGTCTACCAACTGTAGCATCATAATAGTTTTCTTCAGCTCACCTAAACCCAATTGTTCATATATTGAAAATGAGAGCAAGTTCACACTACTCCCCAAATCAAGTAGAGCTCTCTTGATACAAGATTCACCAATCCTGATTGAAATAATGGGAGAACTAGGGTCTCTACGTTTTTGCGGATTCTGAATCAATATCAACACGCTAACTTGCTCAGTTAAGAAAGCCTTTTTCTTCATGTTCAGTTTCCTTTTTACTGTGCACAAGTCTTTCAGAAATTTTGCATATGCAGGGATTTTCTGTATAGCCTCTAGAAGTGGAATGTTGTTCTTCACCTGTTTGAATATTTCTTAAATCTCAGTGTGATACTTATTTTTTTGACCAGATGTCAACTGATGAGGATAGGGTACTGTTAGCTTTGGTGTAATCCCAAGAGGGGCGGTGAATTGGGTATTTAAAATTTATTACCTAGGTCAACTGGTTTTACCAACAGTGTAATACGACCTAGGGTCAGTCTACGCAATCAACAAATAAACATATACATGCAGTAAATGTAGAGTGCGGAAAGGTTAACGGTACACGCAATATGTTATCGAAGTTTGATCAAATTGCCTACGTCCCTGCCTTGGCCACACTAGCACAAGGATTACCACTATAATGCTCATTTAAAAGGGTGGAGTGGCACCTAAACAAACCAAGTCAATTTAAGGGGCTGACCTCAACCAACACGCCTTAACAGGATAGCGCACCTAGCTTTCCTAACCAGGTTTAAGATAATCCAGGACTATTCCATATGGCTAGTCTCCCTCTTCAGGCCCGCACCTGGAATAAAACCAATGTGTATAAAATGTGTACATGGAAATATGCTTCTAGACAAACAGATATGTGCACCAGTACAACTCAATTAATATTGCAAGCATGAATGATATGTAAATATGCTCAGTGCTTTAATGTGTGCTAATCACTCAATCAAGTATGAATTTTCAGTTCAGATTTAGAGTGCATATTTAAGCAAGATTTGAAACATAGTATGTGAATAACACAAAATCATACCAGGGTTTCAAATATGCTAAGCAAGTTGATTCAAGAAAACTCAATGAGATATTTCAATATACAAAGCATAATGGAGTTGTTTGAAACACTAGCTTTTTGAAAAGGATTTTTGCACACCAAAATGTAGGTTTAGGTATCTTGCAATGATGGTGCAAGAACCACAACCCTTAAAGTCTTCCCACACAAGATTTATCAAGGGAAATCGGTGGAAGAACTTTAGGCTATACTCTCAAATAAAATCAATCAAGCAATATAGTAGATGAGAGTATGAGCAAGCTACAAGCAATTTAGAAATATTCACAACACTTGAATGATCAAGGAAAGTGAAGTTTTGAAGTGTATAGGAGTAGTATAGGCTATAAATGATTTTTGAATTTGAGAAAATTTTGGCCTTAATGATCTTGCTAATCTCTGGCTAATTATTCCAAATGAGGGGGTATATAGACTTCCCCAAAAGTATGACTGTTAAGGATACATATGGAATAATTAGAAAAGTTTTAATATTATTTAATTAAATTAGCCCCATTTAAAAAAGTTAATCACGGTAAAAAATATAGGGTAACCCTAGAGCACCGGTCGACCAGGGCAAGTTCGGTCGACCTAAGTTCTAGAGGTACGGTTGATTGGGACTAAAATGAACTGTGAGCTCGGTGGATCGGATTTGTAAGTATAAAGCCTTTTTGTGAGGTTCGGTCGAACGGGACTAAAATAAAATGCACATTTTGTCGATCGGACTTGAAAGGCCAAAGGCAATTTTCCCTTTTTGCGAGGTTCGGTCGATCGCGAAGATTTTGAATTGACTCGGTCGGTCGGCCTGACCTCGGCTGACTAGGGTGTTGATGTGTATTTTTTGCACAGTCAACCAAATGGTCAATTATGTTGACTCAAAGGGAGTTCGGTCGACCGAGGTCAAATGAACTATGAGAGTTTAGTCGACCGGGCTGTGGTCAACCTATTGACCCAGCACCAGTTCGGTTGACCGGGCATTTTTGTATAGGTAAGTTCACTCGACCAAACATGCACACTTGGTGTATTTTGGTCCTATTTTAAGCATTCATTTACCCTAATCAAATGACCAAATATATATGTGCATGAGCGAGAGTCCTAGGGTCATTTTAGGCTTCTTTAGGACACTGAAAAAATCCGGTGTTGGTTGACCGAAGGGTGATCCCTAAGGTCTTTCTATGGTTTGTGTAGGTACCTAAAGTTCAACTAGGGTCGATTTGAGCATACCTACCTATCATGCATGATGCAAAATATTACTGGCCATAGGGTGTATAGTCCATAATAAATATTACATCCCAGAATGAAGAAATGAATTAATAAATACAAATGCACAATGCAATTCTTCATTCTTTGGCACGAACACCGCATGCCATCATGATATGTCTTTCGGTCCAAATACATGTGCATAGTGAACCTACATGGAAGCCTTAGTACAATCATCAGTACCAAAAGTATTTGTCATAATCAAAACTGGGTGTGACCTATCAAGTCAACAAGTACCACAGGTTGATACTCCTTAACCGGCTCATCCTCCTTATTATCTAACTTTTTGAACTTGAACTTGCTTCATCTGATTTTTCTTTTCCTTTATCTGTCTCAGTTGTCACTTTAAGAGTTGGAGTAACTGTTTATCGATCAATAGGCATTTCAAGATGGGAAACTTCCTTTCCGCTTCTCAAGATAATAACTACCTTAGCTGACTCAAAAGCATCCCCTGAAACATTGTGCACTGGTTGCTGTTGCTGTCTAAATACCTAGGGATTAGGCTGAGGTTGTGCAGGAAATTTCCCTTTTTCCATCGTATTCAGCTGTGTACTTATTTTATTCATGGCATCTATTAATTCTTTGGTGGTTGTGGCATGAAGCTGCATGAATTTCTAGAACATGTTTGCCATTTGCGTCATGTTATCATCCAAAGATTTATTTGCTAAAATAGGAGTTAGATTTGGTTGGAATCCTAGTGGTGCATAGCTCTAAGAAATTTGTTATGGCTAATATTGCTATTGAGGAGCTGCAACTAGGTGATATATTGGTTGCGGAGGCGGTGCATAAGATTGAGGAACTTCTGATACCGTGAGGTTAATGGACCGAGCTGATCATTCCTCCATGAAAGGTTTAGATGATACCTCTATCCTGGATTATAAGTGTTTGAGAACGGCTGATTCTGAGTTTTGTTGACCCAATTCGCTGATGGCATCCGATCATATCTACTCTCCTACCATACTGGTTGTAAATGGCAATCCTAAAGTATGTGGTCTGAAGTCTCATAGATAGAGTAATCCTCAGCTTTCACTTTTTCTAATTCCATAAACTCCAGTTTTTTAGACAACGGAGCAAAAAAATCCTGTAAATTAGGTTCCTCTTTAACCTCGTATTTGCCTCCACCACTGATCGCTCTAAGAGGTTGTGCTGCTATTGGTGCCCGTTCATGACGTGTGTTCCATTGTTGGGCACTCTCAGCTAAATAATTGAAGAATGGTAGAGCCTCATCTGGTTCCTCGTTGCACATAGTCTGAACAAATTGTTTACATGTAGGGGTTAGAGCAATATAAAAATAATTTACTAACCTCTAAGATTCGAATCTGTGATGTGGACACATGTTCATTAGGTCATTGAATCTCTCTCAACAAGCCTAGAATGTCTCATCACTTTTTTGCATGAACTGACTGATCTGCTCCTGTAGGTACTGAGTTCTCTGAAAAGGAAAGAACTTATATAAGAACTCACGCTGCATTTCGGCCTAGTTAGTAATAAAGTTAGGTTGAAGAGAATTAAACCAGATTTTTGCCTTATCTTTTAAAGAAAAGGGGAACAAGTGAAATTTGATATATTCATCAGTTCTAGCCCTATTAATAAAAGTGGTGCAGACCAACTCAAAATCTATCCAACTCAAAGTCTGTCAAATATTGGTATGGACTCTCAGAATCCATCCCGTGAAATTGGGGTATCACAAATAACATGTCATGCTTAATGTTGAAGTTCAGTGCATCTTGTGGTAACACAATACATGAAGGTGTGCATGTGTGTGTAGGTTGTAGAAAATCCTAAAGTGTATGTGGTGTAGGTGGAGCCATGACTTCCTCAAAGAATTGGTCAAACAGATTGCTCAAATCAATTTTAGAATCACTTGTAAAAGTAACAAGAGAACAGTCAGTTTTTGTGCTCTGTGTGCCCCTACTAGTGTTAGGTGAAATTTTAGACAGTCTATTTGAATTATCTTGAACCCAAGGCATCAAACATCAATGCACACAGTAGAAATCCACTAACACAATGACAGACAAGCATGGGCAATTTTTTTCAAAATTTTCAATTTTTTTATTTTTTTTATTTTTTATTTTTATTTTTTAATTGATGAAAATAAAAAAGAAATGGAAAAACACAAAATTTGAAATTAAAACTAGCACTCCCCGGCAATGGTGCCAAAAACTTGACTCGAAAAATAAGCAACTCGGAAGCTATCCCCAGTATAGGAGTTACGTTGTGTAATATTTAGCCCAAAGGCCAGATCGTCTCCTCGAGGAATGCGGTTTAATTTCATATCTTACATATTTCCAATCGAAAATAAAAAGTTTCTGAACTCAGTTAAGATTCAGGTTCCTAGATTGTTTGAGGTTTTCTTTAACGAATTAAAATAACGTGCAATTTAAACTCTAACCTAACACGCACTGAATTAAATACCGAGACACGGAAGTCCTACGCTTAATCAGGCCAGAATTGAAACATGCATTTAAAATTCAAAAAAAAAAAAAAAAACAACTAAAGACAATAACTTTGACACATAATTAAAACACGCAATAATAAAAACTCAACCAAACACAAACGCGAACAAGAAAACCCGAACTTTTGACAAAATCAAGAACCTAAATCAAGATAAAAAATTAAACGCAAACAAGAGCTCGAACAGAAATTAAACCTTTAATAACTTAAACAATAACTAAACACAATAACAATGGGAACTTTAATAAGATTGAATCTAAACTAAATCGAACTTCAACAAACAAGATTTAAAATTTAAGGGAAACTACTAATTTAACTTCTAAACAAAAAAAAAAAAATATTTTTTTCTATTTGTATTTTATTCTTTTTTTTTTTAGAACCAAACAAGAATTTAATTAATTAACTAAATAACTTGGGAAATAATTAAATCTAATGCTAAATTTAATTGAGAAAAAAAAAAACAACTAAACTTTAATAATAGTAATGCCCAAACAAATATCCCAAGCTTAAAACTTTAACTAAAACTCAATAAAAAGAATAACAAGAGTCAATTAAATATTTAAAAGTTAAAGTAAACAAAAAAAAACTAAATAAAAGGAAAGGAAAGGGAAGGAAGAAAAAAAGAAAGGAGAAAAGAGAGGGAGAGAGATGATCAGGCAGCAAACTAGCCGTAGGGGAATGGTGCAGGAAGAGACGCAGTAGCACATAGCAGGCTTCATCTTGACTGGATGGTGATCGGGAACAGTCATGGAGGATGGCCACAATACAGGAGAGCTTCTCGGGGTGGCTGGCTATGAAGAAGGCAGTCGCAGCATGGAGGGGCTTGGGTTCATAGGTTGTAGGAGCATGAAGCAGCAGGTGCAGCAGCAGTCGTGGGCAGTGGCACAAAATGAACAGAAGACAACAATAGTAGTTACTGCAGGAGGTTCACGGCAGTAGGGGATGGCATCAAAGAAGAAGAAGGAATAGGAGAGAACTGGAGGCTTCAGGTTGTAGCAATGGAGGAGAGTACAGTCGAGAGGATAGGGAGAAGAAGAAGAAGAAGTGGAAGAAGGAAGAGAAGAAGAAAGTAAGGGAGAAGGAGCTCAGTTGGCAGCAGATATGGGTAGAGTACAACTAAGAGCAAGGAGAAAAGAACAAGGAAAGGAGAATGGAGAGAAGGGAGAAGGGAAGGGAGAAGAAGAAGGTAAGAGGGTGTGGCTGGTTGAATAAGAGAAAAAAAGGAAATATAAAGCAAGAGGGGGGGTTGCTGCCCTATGCCCACCCAACAAAGATATCTGGACCCAGATGCATGGCTAGGTCAAATCAAGTGGATTATTATTTATTTATTTATTTATTTTTTCTTTTCCTTTTCATTATTCCTTCTTTCTTCTTCTTTTTATTTCTTAGCAAATAGTGGCAACTTTGATTGTCATAGGGTCCGTATCTCTCAAAGCTTGAAACATGGAAGTTGTAGATAATCTTCTCATATTTTTGTAAGATTTTGAATCGTCTCGATCGGAGCTCAGACAATAAATTATGCGCAAATTACGAACTAGTACCAGTTTTAACTCCCGATAATTTTCCTATGATAAAAAAAATGCCAAAAATTCATAAATTGCTCAACAAAACCCAAATATTATAAATAAGACATCGTGTTAAAATATTGAGAGTAATTAGATATTTAATTAAAAATATAAGTCCCAATGCGTGAATCAAACCACCTTATTACACAGTTTAAGCGCGTAATCAACTCTCTTTTAAATTCCATAAAAAATATAAACTATGTGGATGTTTTAATTTTCTTAATCATAAAAACTACGTGCATTGGAAATTAAATAAATCAAAGTTTAATTTTGATTTGGGAATGTAGAAATTGAAATGGAGTACGTTGGTTGTCTAATATACTTTGCGAAAACCTTAAAGGGAGTATGTTGATTTGTTAACACCCAAGTACAAATTAACTAAAAGTTTATTTAAATTCTAAGTTGGTTGGGATTTTGTGCTAAAGAAATAAATTACATTCTCTACAGGGATTGCATAAATATCCACAGGGCTATATAAGAATTCTTACTAAAAGTTGAATTTGCCGAAGTGCTGCATCTTGATTGAATGATTGGTTGTTTGATTGGTTACTTGGTTGGTGTGTGGTTGTAGATTGAATATGGGTTTTAGAATTTCTTGTTCATTTAAGTTTCTGTTGTGTAATTGATAAATTAGCAAAGTTGTGTGTTTAATAAAACAAGGAATTCAAGAATCCATACAAAGGGAACAATAATTTTTTTGAAATAATCCAATTCACCTGCCTCTTGGGATAACTACTTCACTTTCAATTGGTATCAGAGCCAGGTTATAGTAAATCTTAACAATAAGCTATATAAAGTTCTAGATGACACAAATAGGAGTAGCTCCCTTTGGTGAGGGTCAATCCTCAACTAGACCACCCATATTTTGTGGACTTAACTACACCTTTTGGAATCAACGTATGAGAATCTACCTTCAAACCTTGGATTGGAAGGCATGGAAGGCTGTCACAAGTGGTAACTTAATCCCTATTAAACTAGTGTATAGAAAAGAAATACCTAAGGAAGAAAAGGAAATTACTGAAGCAGATCACAAAATGTTGCAAGTTAACTCTTGTGCTATAAATGCCCTATATTGTGCACTTGATGCTAATGAATTCAATAGAGTAATGACATGTAAAATAGTAAAGGAAATTTGGGATAAATTAGAAGTAACCTATGAAGGCACCGTAGATGTTAGAGACAATAGGATTGATATGTTGACTTGTGAATACGAAGCCTTTAGGATGAATTTTGATGAAACCATCACAAGCATGTACACTAGGTTCACACATATCATAAACTCACTAAATGCCTTAGGGAAAACATATTCCACCTATGAAATGATTCACAAAATTCTAAGAGCACTTTCACCTCATTGGGAACCGAAAGCCACAACCATAACGGAAGGTAGAAACCTCAAAACAACCTCATTAGATGAACTCATAGGATCATTTCTAACCTATGAAATGGCTATGAAAGAAAGAAACACTAAAAATAAAAATAAGAAATCTATAGCTCTGAAAGCCTCAAAAGAATATTCAAACGAAGATGATAATGACTCCAATGAATTAGATGATGAAGAATTAGCTTTCATAACTAAAAGACTTGGAAAATTATTCAAAAGAAATAAGAAATTCACTATAAAATTCAGAGGGTCAAAAACTGAAAAAGAAGAAAACAGTAAAAAGGAATACAAGAGCAAAAATGAACCTCCCACTTGTTATCACTGTAAAAAGGTCGGACACATCAAGTCGGACTGCCCTCAGCTTAAGAAGGAAAAGAAGAAAAAGAAGCTTGCAATGAAAGCAACATGGGACGACACAAGTTCAAGTGAATTAGAGAGCGAATCCAGCGAGCTAGAAATGGCAAACATGTGCTTCATGGCACACAACGAAGAGGTAAACTCTTACTACTTTTTCTTAGAAGATTCGTGTGATGAATCATGTAATGATTCATGTGAAAGTATGCCCTCCTATAAAGAATTTCAAGCTAAATTATTCTCTTTTCATAATAAGTTTATCAAAGTCTCAAAAAGGAACATAACCTTGAAACAACAAAATGAATCACTTAGAAATCAGCTTGAATCTTCAAAATTTGTTGAAAAAGAAAAAGACTTAAAAATTGATGAGTTTGAGATGAAAGTAAATGACATGTCTCAAAAATTAGCAAAGTCTCAAGTGAATGAAGATGGCAATAAAGAGCTAGAAAAAATGATCTTAAAAACTCAATTCAAGATAAGGAAAAGATTATTTACAACTTTACTAGAGGTAAAGAAAACTTTGAAAAAATGGTAGGACAAAAAAGGGATAGCTAACAATAGAGAATGAATTGGTTACAATGGAACACCAAACAAAAGAAAGAAAATCTTATTCATGGGATATTTTGTAAAGCAAGCTAAACATTATGCAAGTACTTCATCCACAAACATTTATGAGCATACTACTTGCTACTTGTGTAAAAATAAGGGACATATAATGTTTAATTGTCCACTCAAGAAAAAATACATCAAAGTAAAAAATGAATGGAAGATAAACACTAAAACTAGACAAGACTTAGAAGAGTTAAGAAAGTTTGGGTTCCAAAAGTAACTGCATAAATCCTTTCTTGTAGGTTTGCTTTAGGTTCACTCCATCTAAAGAAAAATGGTACTTGGACAGCGAATGTTCAAGACATATGATGGGAGATAGATCAAAGTTCACGTCTCTCACTCAAAAGGATGGAGGATATGTAACCTTCGGCGACAACGCAAAAGGAAAAATTATCGGAATTAGTAAAATAGGTAAAGATTCCTCACTCACCATTGATGATGTTTTGCTAGTAGAAGGTCTAAAGCACAATCTATTAAGTATTATTCAACTTAGTGACAAAGGATTTGAAATAATTTTTAAGAAAGACAAATGTATAATACAAAATCCTAAGGATCACAATATACTATTCACAACACATAGAATGAGTAATGTGTATTGCATAAATCTTGATAGCCTAATTTCTCAAGATGTAACTTGCTTGGCTGCCATAAGTGAAAATAGTTGGCTTTGACATAGAAGATTAGAACATGCTAGCATGGACCTTATATCTAAACTTTCTAAAAATAATTTAGTAAAGGGCTTGCCTAATACCAAGCTTAGCAAAGATAAAATTTGTGATGCTTGTGACTCACTCGAAAAATGAGCAGTTCGAAAGCTATCCCAAGTATAGGAGTTATGTCGTGTAATATTAAGCCCAAGAGCTAGATCTTCTCCTCAGGGAATGCATTTTAATCTCAATTTCATGTTCTCCCAATCGAAAATAAAAATGTACTGAACTCAGTTTAGATCCAGGATTTTCAAGGTTGTTTCAATTTTACTTTTGACAAATTAAATAACACGTGAATTAAAACTCTAAACCTAGCATGCATTGAAATTGAGAGCAAAAACGGAAACTCTAATATACTCATGGAAACATTGAAACACGTGTTAATGAAATATGGCAACCTAGAACATGGAATCAAAGATGCACAATGGAAACTCAATTAAACACTCACGCGCGCAATAAAAACCGAACCTTTAACAAAACTACGAAATTGAAGCAAGGACCATAGTTTGAATGCAAACACGAACTCAACAAGAATTTAAAATACGCAAACAATAATGGAACACGATAAAAACACAAACTTTAATGTTACTAAAATAAGACAAGGATGAATGCAATTTAAATTAAATAAGAACAACCAAGAGAGGGAATTAAAAATTGATGCTTTAATTAAAATTCACAAAACAAAGTTTAACAATTATTCAATGCTAAAAAAACTGTTCATCACAAATTTGACTCTTCTGGCACCTGTTTCTCAAAAAACTCAAAACACAAAAGTTGTAGATAATCCTTTCCTCTTTCTCTGGAAATTTGAATTGTCTCAATCGAAGCTTGGACAGAAAAGTTATGCATGAAATACGAACAGGTGTTGGTTTTGGTTTCTGAGATTTTTCCTGCAACAAAAAATTACCAAAACTTCATAAATAATGCAATAAAGTTAAAGAATGATGATTTTGACACTTTATTAAAATATTGGACAATTTTGGACATTTAATTAAAAATATAAACCGTAAAGTCCGGGTTAAGATGCCCAATTACGCAGTTTTGACGCGTAATCAGCTTGCCAACTAGGAAAACAAATCAAGACAAGTTTTAAAAAGAAGAAACATATATCAACTAATAGATCCCTAGAACTCATACACTTAGACTTATTTGGACCTACTAGAACTCAAAACTTATGAAGAAAACAATATGCCTTCGTGATTGTTGATGACTACTCTAGATACATATGGGTATTGTTTTTAGCTAACAAAGATGAAGCTTGTGATTTGTTAATAAATCTATGCAAGAAACTTCAAAATGAGAATGGTTACAATGTTTTAAACCTAAGAAGTGACCAAGGAAGAGAGTTTAAGAATACAGATGCTGAAAATTTTTGTAATGATCATGGAATAAGCCATAATTTCTCAGCTCCAAGAACTCCACAACAAAATGGAGTTGTTGAGAGGAAAAATAGAACTCTTGAAGAAATGGCAAGAACTATACCAAATGAAAATAACTTACCCAAATATTTTTGGTCCGAAGTTGTAAATACAGCTTGTTATGTAATTAATAGGGTTTCTATTAGAACAAGTGTAAATAAGACACCTTATGAATTATGGAAGGGAAGAAGGCCTAACATAACTGACTTCCATGTTTTTGGGTGTAAGTGTTTTGTTCTCAACAACAAGAATGACTTAGAAAATTTGATGCTAAATCGGATGAAGGAATTTTCCTAAGATATTCTACAAATAGTAAAGCCTATAGGATCTATAACAAAAGAACACTAATCATCATTGAATCAATACGTGTAAACTTTGATACATCAAACTCTTTTGCAAAAGAAGTCGAGAATGAAGAAAAGGATGATGTTTTGCAAGAAGAGGATGATATGGAAATCAAGGAAGAAGAAAGAGAAAAATGAAGAAACCTCAAAAGATAAAACTATAGAAAACCTTGAATTACAATCCTTTACCATTACCACATACCCCTTGGCAAGATATTAGCACGGATTTTGTGTTAGGACTCCCTAGGATTGTTAGGAAGAATGATTCCGTGTTTGTTGTCATCGATAGGTTTTCCAAAATGTCTCATTTTATTCCATGCAACAAAACACATGATGCTTCAAAAGTAGCATCCATATTTTTTAGGGAAGTTGTAAGATTGCATGGTCTTCCCAAGACCATTGTTTCTGATCAGGATGTGAAGTTTGTTAGTTATTTCTGGAAAATTATATAGGAAATGTTAGGTACTAAGCTCCAGTTTTCTAGTGCTTACCATCCCCAAACTGATGGCCAAACCGAGGTAGTTAATAGGAGTCTAGGAGACCTATTAAGATGTCTTGTAGGTGATAACATAAGTTCATGAGATTTGTGTCTTTCGATGACTGAATTTTTGTTCAATAGCTTAATAAATAGAACGACATGCCTTAGCCCATTTCATGTTGTCACTAGTTATCAACCTAGGAAGCCGATAGACCTTGTCCCCTTACCTCCGCAGGTTAGAGTGAGCAAATAGGCCGAAGCATTTGCTAAACACATACATGACCTACACTCTAAAATTAGAATGAAGATCAACTTGAACAATGAACATTATAAATCTATTGCTAATATTCATCGTAGGTTGTAAGAAATTTTAGAGGGTGATATGGTTATGATTCATATTTGTTCCGAACGGATTTTGATAGGAAAGGTAAGAAAGTTATATGCTAGAAAGATGGGTCCTTTCAAGATTTTAGAGAAAATCAGTTCTAATGCTTATATGATTGATATTCCCATTGAATTTGGCATTAGTAATGTGTTTAATGTAGAGGACTTAACCCCATTTCTTGAAGCATCTACTTTCGTGGAGCCTCCTATTTCTAACTCTGCAAGTGATCTCATTCCATTCTCCACTCATTATGAGCCCAAACCACAGAAATTACCTTTGCCACCATCATTACCAATATCCAAGAATTGTGATGAAATTAAGGAAATTTTGGACTATAAAACCACGATCACATGAGTTGGATCCTATCAGAAATTCTTGGTCAAGTGGAAAGGTAAGCCAATTTTAGAGCGCAGCTGGATTTTGAAGGAAGGTTTACTTCATCTCAACCCAAATCTATACTCCTAGTATTTTGCTTCTCATTCTTCGAAGAAGAATTCTTTTGGGCCTGGGAGAGATGATGGGGATCGACAACCACTTCCCCTTTTGTTCACCGACATGGTGACACGTGGACAACCCTCGGATGTCCACAATGTTTGCTAACCATTGCAGGAACTTATGGAAATATTTGAATACTTTTCAGCACAAAGAAGCCCCGAGTTGTGACTTTGCAATTCCAAGCTCAAGACAATTGGGCCCCACAAGACTCCTTTAAACCCACATAGGATTGAGCCTCCCTTTTTACCTTGTTTACATTCAATTAATTGCCTTATGCTATATTATGAGTTGGGTTAGGTATTTAATTTGTGAGAGAATTGAGTGAGTTAATGAGTTTTAATTTGTGAACATTAAATGACTTGTCTTCCATGCTTGTATGGGAAGAGTAGGTCAATTATTGCTATGTTTTTATTTCCCTTATATATATTGCTATTGTAAGAGCTGAAAGATGGTTAGGTATTGTTATTAAATGAAAACGGTTCTTCCTTTGTAAAGCTTTGAGCTTTGTTCTGATCCTTGAGATTAAGTGGTGAGAGGCTACGAAATTCTCCTTAGAGATCAGTTGGTGTGAGACCAACACCTATCCATCACGTCTTCCCTCCTCTCTTATCCTCTCATGCCATTTGCATATGGATATCGACAGCTGCATTTACACCTATTCATCGACATCTTGAGGATTTCTTGGTTTGATTCAAGTTCGTTGATCATTGGTAAGATATCTAGTGATTCCACACGGTAATATCTATCTTAATCCCTTTCTAACTTGGTTTAAAATCCTTGTTTAAGATCCCATAAGCCTCAATTTTGTAAAACCCTAAAAACCCAGATTTGTATTTCAGTCTCGTCGCATGTTAGGTGACCAACCCCAAAGAGATCGGTCAACTAACCCTTTACAGTTCTTGGTATCTCACTTGCAATCTTAGATAGGTGACTGACCTTCAACCCAGTCGACTGAAGACACCTAGAACCCTAAATCTTCAGCATTTTTACACATATTTGCTTGTCAACTGTGGGAATATAATTATCATAATGTAAAGTTATTTTCTTGAATGATTGAATAGCATCTGTTGACTCTACGAGTCCGATCCTGTTTTGATAATGAAAAATCACTTGGTATTTGATTTGTGCATTGAGATTGTGAGCAAGAATAATAATTAGCATGCACGGAAGGATAACAAGTTATGGAAGCCATGAAGATTAAAGCATACACAACTTGGCACAATCCATGGAACTAAAAGAGTAAAACAATGAAGATGCAAGCGGCAAGTTCAAGAACCTCATGGGAATGAGTACTTAGAACTAAATGTATTTACATATTTTATATGATTTAATTCAAGACTCAAAATATACCCTAGACTGACCTTAGGACTCATGCACCTCATGAACATCATTAGGGGATATTTATGGACTTAGAGATATTTTTAAAACCTCGAAAAATATTTTATAAAGAGCAAAGAAAGAGAGTAAAGCATATTTTTTAAACTAAAAAGGAAAAATCCAGAAAATGACCAGTTTAGAAGACCAAACTCCACATTCAGTTGTCTAAAGATTTAACTTTAGAAGGCCGAAGTTAAGTTTAGTTGTCTGAAAAATTTCTTTATAAGACCGAAGATTCAGTTTAGTCTTCTAAAGAATTAATGGTGAAACACAGAACCTAGTAGAAACACCTCAGAACACTAAACTCAGACTTAAGTCGTCTGAACCCGACACTTCAAAAGATTGAACCCTAACTTCAGTCGCCTGTCCCTATGTCCAGGTTAATTTTTTGAAGCTCTAAGGGACTTCAGTCATCTAGGCTCTAACCCTCAGTCGTATGAACCCACGGGAAAGTTAAAAATTTAATTTTTTAATGAGATCCAATGGTTAGAATTCATTCTAAGGGCATGGTTACCTATATAATCAACATCTAGACCCTAGTGCCCCATAAGAGAAAAAGAGGAGAACAAACCTTTGGCATACGATTGAGCATATTGTACGTTTAGCACAACTTGGGAGAACACACTACTGAAACTTTTGATTGGGATGTCAAAGCTTACACTTCAAATCTGAGTTAAGGCTACATTGATCTTCAAAAGACATTCTTGTGATTGTTGTGTATTCAACTTGGTATTGAGGTTTGGTAATTCAGTTTGTTTGTTAATACCTTTTCTTAAAGTTTTTTTCATCTCAAAATCCATTATTGAATATTTGTTGAAAGGTTGATCTTGAGTATGCATATATATTAAATCGTTTTGATAAGATCACTACTTGAGAAAAGTTTGAGCCATTGGTTAAATATTTTTGATTCAAGTGAGTTTTCATTTAAAGACTCAATATTTTCTATATTACAAAACCTCTTGATTAAATATCTTTAGTGTTCATAACTATATATATTATTGAGGGATATTTTTTGAAAAATATTATATTAGGTTTTGATCGTTGGAAATCATATCATATCATATATATTTTCATATTATAAAGATCATATTGTGGTAGAATATTTGGAAGAAAGCTTATTGATTTTGATCATTATAATATTCAAGACATATCTTTTGATATTTGTGCATTTAGCAAGTTGAACTAGAACCCTAATTTCTCCAAAGCTTTTACTTATATCATTACTTGGGAGATTTGATAAAAGGGAAATTGGTTGAAGCATATCATTCATACAACGATTGTATTGTTACATACATACTGAGCTTCAAGTTTCATCATATGGATATGTGTTAGGTTTCAATTGTACTCACTAGCTTTGTTAGAAGCGAATCTTGAGTTGTTTTGTAGATTTGATATTATATATTGTAATCATGGTTCGGGTTGTGAACTGGGTGAGGAGGAAGCTGTGCCTCTTGTAAGCAATGGATGTAAGGGAAGCTTCGTCTCGGTTAAAGGAGCAGGGATATAGTGGAATCTTTGAGTGGGTTGCTCAAGGCGAGGACGTCAATCGAGTTGGTTGAACCTCATAAAAATTGAATTTGCCTTCTCTCTTCCTTTACTCCTTTTATTTTCCGTAACACATTTAAATATCTATCATGCATGTGTATGTTGAATAACCTCACACGCACTTAACAATTAATTGGGTGAAAAGGATTCATTGATATAATAATTTAAATCAGTTTTAAATCTCTGGAATTGATTGTTAAATATTGAAATAGGGTTTAAGAGGTAAGTAATTGTAAAGGTTTTTAAAAATACCCAATTCATCCCCCCTCTTGGGATTACACTTGAATTAACAGCATCTTCATAGCATATCACTTGATTCTTTTGTGAAAGAAGCATTTCGGAATTGAATTTTGAATTAAAATATATACCTTTTCAAAATCCTTCGACAAGTGTGACAAAACATGATTTGTTTTGTTTAACGTTTGGTTGGTTAAATTCTCAATTCAAAGTGTTTCTCATGTATGTTGTTTGAGGGTTGAAACCAGTAAGACTCGGTCACCTTACCCTATCCTACATCAATGTGTACTCACCCATAGCTGACACTTGGCTGCTCTTCAACCATCCCTCGAACGGGTTGACTCAGTTCATATTGGCCAACCCGATTCACTATTTTTCTTTATTATTTATTTTTTTTCATCTTATTTGTGTTATTTATTTAATTTTATTTTTAATTGAGGAAACTCATAAAAAATAGGAAAAAGTGACTCAAAAATAATAATAAAAATTTTTGTGAAAAACTAGAAAATTATTTTGGGGGTCAGAAAAATGAAGAAAATATTTTTGGGTTGTTTTTAAGCTAGAAAATTGAGGAAAAGTCTTAAAAATTCAAGAAAATTTTGGAAATTTTTTTTTAAAATTCTAGAAAATTTTCTATAAAATCTGGGAATATTTTGACAATATTTCTTGATTTTTAAAGGGGGTGAGTACCTATGATTTTAAAAAATGACAATGGGGTATTTTAAACCTCACTTGTATCGGCTTTGAGGGAAGTTTTTCTAACAATATCCCCTCTTTTGGAGGTCTTATTAGGCATTTCTAAGTCACGTCCAGAGTTTTAAATATCCTGTTCAGTTGGTATATTTATTCATTTATTTGTTTGTTTATTTTAAAAGGATTTAATTAAAAGGTTATTAAATTCAAATTGGGGATAATTTATAATTAATTAGGTACCATTTGTAGAACGGGTGTGTAGGGGGTGTGAATACCTTCTCCTCACATAATCGAACTCCTGATCCCAATCCTGGTATACGTAAACCGAGATTACTAGTTTCTTGGGATTAGTTTTTGTCTAGTGACCAATTAAATGAGTAGTAATTAGGTTTTCTAATCGCACCAAGGAAATATATATTAGTGGCGATTCCAAATTCAAATTTTTCAAAATCATATATTTTATCACCTTGCCTCCTCAGGGCACAATCCACTCCATCGGGACGTTGTGCCACCATTTCATATACTTAACTGTCTCAAGTAATAAATACAATATTTGAAGACATGGTATAATTGAAAGATAACGCAAAATCTTCCAAGTATTGACTTCTTCATCTTCTTCTTCCCACTGCCATTGTCATGTGATTTGTACCTAGGATGAAGAATAGTTGGGCGCTTATCCTTTTCTCATTCTTTTCCAAAAACAAAATATAATTGTTTAGACAAGCATGGATTTTATAGGGAGAAAATCAAAGTTTCTTCACCATACTTCTTGCATATAAAAGGAATTAGGAACCTTTTCACTCTCTAGCAACATTTCCTTTATAATGAAAAAAAAAAAAATGCATCAAAACCTCACTCACCTTATGCTCAGATTTTATGTGTAGTAAACAAGTTACTGTTGATAACCTTGTGCGTTTCTTACAACCATCCCATAGTGGTTCATTTGCATCCTTTAAGATTTTGTAGAATTTTTTCATTATTACTAATGTTATCACCATAATCATCCAACTAAAACTCTAGAATACCGACATGTAATACCATATCCCTAAGCCAATGCTCATTTACAACTGTCTCAAATCATTTTGTTCTTTGAGCCTCAACCATGCCCTCTCTTTCTTCTCTATGTTTAGTCCATCTAGAGTAGCCATTTATGAAGCCATTCCTAAGGAGATAGTAATTTAAATCATCTCCATTTTAAAAATTCTAAACTCACATTCCCTACAAGGGCATCAAATCTTATTTCCATCTACGCATGTTGGATGGGCGTACGCAAAGTCAAGAAAATCCTTTAGTCATTTTTTATGTTCATATGTTATCCTTCCTCAACGCTATTCGCCTACTCATCCTACTTCGATCAACTGAAATAGGTCCTACCACAATGAAAAAAAAATCATTGAAGTGTCTATTATATGATCTATAAATTTATTAAGAAATAAGATGAGATACTACATTAACATTACAAAAAGAATAGTAACACAACAAAGCAATAAAGGAAAAAAAGATAAAGGTAGCAAATAAGAAATCCAAATTAGTTAATATTCAATTACATGCAACTCTTTTAATGAAAGTGTTAATATATATGGTATATACCATATACCACACAAAAAACAAAAAAACAAAAAACACAAACTTAAAGCCTCTCTTCTTCATTAATTTATCCTCCCTATAGTAATTAGCAACCGAATTTCATTCTATAAATTTCCAAAAATTAAAAAAAAAAAAAAAAAAGAAGAACAATAACATAGTGCACACAAATTTTTTTAGTGGGTTCCCTACAGTTTATCATATGCAAGAGTTGAGTAATGGTAAGAAATTGGAAGTTGAATCCAAAAAGGAGAAACTAGAAGAAATTTGAAGGCAATACACATAATACATATATGAAGCTCATAATTTTTTATTTTTTAAATATACATAAGCTGTCACTTATGATTCAAGTCCATATTCATAAATAGATCAAATGATAGGTATTTTGGAAGAGGTAGGTATAGTATGAAAATGAATAAATTAACATAACTTTCAAAAGGCTAGTTGGTGTGACAATTCGGTATGAGAAATTGAAGATTTGGTGTGAAAAGTTGAAGTTTGAGAGTGAGAAATTGAACTTCGAGTGCGATAAATTGAACTTTGAGTGCAGTAAATTAGGTTCAACAATTGGATATAAACAGTTTTAGGCTAAAAATATAATAAATTGCTCTAATAGTTCTAAAACGGTGACTGTGCACTATTTATAGTCACTATTCACCTCAAAATTTGCATTTATTTGGACGTAAAGTAAACTAAGCAAAAAATTTTTTTTTTACTAAGAAATAACATATATTAAAAAAAAGCTAGTAGAAGGTAGAGCAACCATATAAATGGTTTTAAAAACAATAACGCAACCACAACAAGAAGCTATCAAACATAGAAAATAGCGAAACCAAACAAACAAAGTTAAAAAACCATAACCTTATCTTTATCTAAAGTGGCTCTAATTAAACTAGTAATTAGACCAACAAAATTGTGTGATCAATCTTGGACCTCCATAAATGGTATATTAATTCAGGTCTACAGTTTAACAATTAGACTATCTAATATATATATAGAGAATACCAATAGAGTTTAACAATCAAAGAACAAATGTTCTCTAGTTTAGACTAAATAGAGCAGATTAATCTTAATACTACTATTGGTTCAACATAATGAACAAGTTTTTCGAAGCTTCATGCTTAAAAAGTACTCATAACCAAGCGCTAGTAAATAAGTAAAGTCAATTAGTGTGTATTGCTTTGTGACTGTGGAACGTTTAGGTGAATACATGCCTAGTGATGAATAGAGCAGTTAGGGTTCCATGCATGTCCTATGTACTTTAGCCTGATACTAAAAGGTCTAAATCATAAATTGTAATAGAAAACTATCCACAATATAGGGTGTAGAGACCTAAACTCGTAAAATAAGAAAAGGGTAAAAATGGAATTTTTTCAGGCTTCGTCGACGATGTCCAAGTTCTCATCGATGAAGGGCCTCCTGTACTTTGTCGCTAAAATTCAAAGCCTCATCGACGAAGAGATCCTGACTGATAGGAAAAGTATTAGACTAGGGTTCGTCGATGAAGGAAGAGGTTCATCGACGAAGAGCCTTATGTGGCTAGTCAACGAAGGCACCAATTCGTCAACAAATTTGACTGGGTCAAGGAGTCTATTAATATCATTTTTCATTGCTTAGTGGTCAAGAAATCACAAAAGCTCTCTCTCTCTCTCTCTCTCTCTCTCTCTCTCTCTCTCTCTCTCTCTCTCTCTCTCTCTCTCTTCAATCCTTTTTCGTTCGTCGCTTGTTTTGATGATTGGGGGTTACCACGAGAATCAGGGAGCTAAGATATTTAATTCTAGCAGAGCAGATTATTGAGTTCGTGAAAAAGGTCAAGGGTCGGTTTTTGAGCGTTTGGTCTATTTCAGGAATTAGGTGAGGGGATTTGTTTACATCAGTATTTTTAGAAAATTAAACTACTAAAAAATTAGCTTATGTTTATATGTACGATATGACTGCATATTTGCAAATTTTCACCGAGTAAAAATGTCGGTTTTACGATTTTACCATTTTGGTAAAAAGTCATGTTTTGGCATATGATCTCCAAACTTTTCAAAAATTCTTTATTTGTATTAAACTTAACGTAAGAGATTCTTGGAACCCTTGTTTTCTTTTTAAATAATGTTTTTCGAACTATATACTATGTATGGTCCACTTTTACCCAAATTTGTGTGGCATATGTTATAGAATATATGTGGAACTGATTAATACGTGCATGAACTATGGGAACTGAAGTTCCAAATTGTTATCAAAAAATGTAGAAAACAGGTGCTAGTTAGATACCAAGCCCTATCTGTGAAAAGGGTTAAACCGAGAGAGTGTGTGCCGGTTTATACCACATTGTGAATGAAAGAAAGAATGCATGAATGAGTTTGTGAAAATACTGGAACTGTATAGGTGATTTATGAATTGGAAACAAGTTAATTTTTCTTATTGTAAATTATGTATATGATATTGGGACCACAGCTTGTTACTATGAGAGCCTTAAAAAGCTTAATGTTATATAAAGCCTTAAAAAACTTAAGTGCGATACCATTTTTATAATTTAGGCACAGTGCAACCACACATCTATTTTTTCAGTGTAGGTATAGAGATAGTTGGCTAGATAGGTATGGCCACTGGTGGATCAATGGACCAGGTGGATTAGATTCAATCAGACTATAATATGTATATTGTCTGATAGTGCCTGCACAAGGTAGGGCTGGTTCAGGGTTTTTGATCACACAACCTACGCCAAAGGGAAATGTTGGCATTAGTTATGATTGTTTCTAAGCTGGAAAGTGTTCTAAATATGCATATACATGATTTAAAAACTAAAATAGGAAAAATCACAAGTTTAAGTACCGGACAGAGGGATCGTACAGTGTGTGAGTCTGTACCCTACCCTAACCGCTAGAACGCTCGCTTATTATGATGCTAAGCTATCTATTGCCAGAATTATATCTATATATATCTCCTATATTATAGGATTAAGAATGCTTTATGTATGTAATTGCTTTCTACTGGTTTAAAAAAATGTTGTCACACACTGATGTAATATCTTCCACCTTACTGAGAAGTGTCTCACCCCAACATACAACCTTTGTTTCAGGTCTTGTAGAGCACAGGTCTTAGTTGCTAGAGGGACTTGGAGCGTAGTATTGTGTGTAGTTTACGTAAGTGTTTTGTGTATGTAATAGACTTAGTTTAGAATGTCTTTTTGGAGATTGTAAGAATAGGTTATGTTTTGAGTACGGTCGTATGTATGTAAGGATACAATTAGAAACTCCAGTATATCTATTAGATTCCATATGAATGTTTATGTTTTTCGCTGTGCATGAGAATACAGATCAATATGAAACACTCATATGTCCTTTTCAGGGCAGGTTGCATACGTATATTTATTAGAGACAGGTGTGTTATGCAAGTGTAGTAGCACTCTGGGGCCGTTTAAAGGGTTGGGGTGTTACAGTTGGTATCAGAGCCTTAACCAGTCAGAAGTGTGATGTGATTCACATTGCTTGGTTATGGGAAAATTCAGAGCTTGGGTTGCTAGGTTTTGTAGATTAGACTATACCAGAGTTTAGGATGGGAATAAGATCTTGAGTTTAGCTTTGTATACCTGGAGACAGAAATCCATTGACAGACTTCTATGTTTTTTCTAGATCAATCGAGGGTTCATAAAATCATGACAATCCATTGACTGTTTTGTTTCCTAGTGAAGGGGAAGAACTTGAGTTAGAATGAGAATTTTGAATTATTAGAGTACGTCAGTGTTAGGAATGTGGATTTATGGAAATGAGTTTATAGTATAGTGGGTTTAGCAGATATGTAGGTTATTAAGCTTCTAATCAATTTTCACAATTACTTTTCAAGATGGAATCCAAGGATAATACTGCCAACATTGGAGGCAGTAGTAGTAAGGGTGCCAACCATGAGGCTGGTAATGACTCTACTATGGTACTTTGTGGAACATCTTATGGCTGAGGTGGTGTGAACAAATAGGAGGCAGAACCGTCCTATGGCTGAGTTGAGCTGTTTTATAAATCAGTTCACCCAACTAAAGCCTCCTATTTTCGTAGGGAGTGCAGATCCGATTTGAGCTGAGAATTGAATCTGAGAGATCGAGAAAATCCTGGATGTTCTTAACTGCACTGAGAAACAGAAAGTAGCTTATGCACCTTTCAAGCTGATAGGCGAGGCACATAGATGGTTGGAATCAGTGAAGATGCTGGAGGAGCATCAACCTATTCTAGTAGTGATGATGTGAACCCGTTTCAGAGATATATTCTTTGAACGGTACTTTCTAGCCACGGTCAGAAACATGGAGATGGAGGAATTTATGAGTCTGATGTTGGGGCTACTGACAGTTTAGCAGTAAGCTGCCAGATTCTAGGAGCTATCCCGATTTGCTCCATTCATGATTTTAGATGAGGCACTGAAGGCTTGGAAGTTTCAGAGGGGGCTGAAAAAGGAGATTCGTAAGAAGACAACGATTTTGCAGTTGCAGAACTTTGCTACTCTGGTAGACAATGCCACTATAGCAGAGGAGAGTCTAATGAAGGATTCTGAGGTTCAGATCCTGAAGAAGAGACCAGTGCCTCCCAGCTCTTCTGCTAGTGCTAGGCAGGGCAATTGGAAGAAGAAGAACAACAGTGGTGCATTTTAGAGTGCCTTAACCACTCCTGATTGCCCTACGTGTGGTAAGAAGAACTTTGGGGACTGTAGGCAGAGTACAAGGGCTTGCTTTCAGTGTGGTAAGTTAGGGCATCGAATTAAATATTATAGCCTATTGAGGAACAGCGGAGCCCCAAACAGCCATATAGAGGAGGTATGCATTCACAGCGTGGTGGTCATCAAGGGGGTACAACCTAGGCAAGGGTGTATTCCTTGACTCCTGACGACGCAGATAATGTTGGAGATGTAGTCACAGGTATCATTTGCATGATTTCCAATAAAATAGTTATATTATTCGATTCAGAGGCAATGCATTCCTTTATCTCCCAGGGATTCGTTAAACTATATGGATTAGAGGTTCAATGGTTAAATTATGAACTGGTAGTGGCAACGCCATCAGGGTCGGTAGTCGTATATAGTAAAATAATCCATGACTTTTCAATAAAAATTTAAGAGAGGGTACTACCAGTCAATATTATAGTATTTGACATGCATGGCTTCGATATCATCCTTGGGATGGACTAGTAATCTACTAGTTATGCTAGTATCGATTGCCATAGGAGAGAGGTGGTGTTTAAACCTCCAAGGGAATAGGAATTCATGTTCTTAGGCTCGTGTGTGCGTTCAACACCACAGATCCTTTCAGCTATGTAGGTTAGGAGGTTACTTCTAGAGGGATGGCAAGGGTACCTAGCGTTTGTGAAAGACACGTTGGAAGAAGAACGTAAACTAGAGGATATTCTTGTAGTGTACGAGTTCACAGATGTGTTTCCAGAAGACTTGGCGGTGTTACCTCTAGATTGTGAGGTGGAGTTTGTGATAGAGTTAGTTCCATGTATGATGCAAATATTGAAAGCTCCATATCGTATGGCTTTGGAAAAATTGAGAGAGTTGAAAGAGAAGCTTCAAGAACTGCTAGATAAGGGGTATATTCGACTGAGTGTTTAGCCCTGGAGAGCATCGGTACTATTTGTAAAGAAGAAGGACGGGTCGATGAGAATGTACATCGACTACAGAGAGCTTAACAAGGTGACGATAATGAGCAAATACCCGTTACCCAGGATTGACGATCTGTTTGACCAACTACAGGGCACACAAATCTTCTCAAAATTGATCTATGATCTGGGTATCACTAGTTGAAGGTGAAAGTAGAGGACGTACCAAAGACAGCTTTTTGAACCCGGTATGGCCATTACGAATTTATGGTTATGCCATTCAATCTGACAAATGCACCTACGACATTTATGGATTTGATGAACAGGGTCTTTCACAAATACTTAGACCAATTCATTGTGGTATTCATAGATGACATCCTAGTGTATTCTAGGAGTGCTGTAGAACATGAAGTTCATTTGAGACTAGTACTACAAATACTCGAGGAGAAGAGGTTATAAATCAAATTGAAGAAATGCAAGTTCTGGCTTGATTAGATTGTGTTTCTAGGGCATGTAGGGTCCAAAGAAGGGGTATCAGTGGATCTGAGTAAAATAGAAGTGGTAGTGGACTGGGCGAGGCCGAGGAATGTTCAAGTGGTCAGAAGTTTTCTGGGTCTTCTAGGATACTACCAACGGTTTGTAGAAGGGTTCTCCAGTTTATCAGGTCCATTGATGTGACTCACGAGGAAGAATATGAAGTATGATTGTACGGATAAGTGCGAGCTGAGTTTCCAGGAGCTAAAACAGCGGTTGGTTTATGCTCCAGTACTGACCATTCCATTTGGGGGTGGTGGATTTTTTATCTTCAGTGATGCCTCTAAGAAAGGTCTCGGGTGTGTTCTAATGTAGCAGTGAAGGGTGATTGCTTATGCTTCTCGTCAACTCAATGAGTACGAGAAGAACTACCCAACACATGATATGGATTAGGCAGTGGTAGTGTATGCATTGAAAATCTTGAGGCACTACCTGTACGGTGAAAGGTGTGAGATTTTTACTGATCATAAAAGTCTTAAGTACATTTTCACCCAAAAAAAGCTGAATATGAGACAACGTAGATGGATTGAGTTGATAAAGGACTACGATTGTCCCATTAGCTATCACCTAGGAAAAGCAAATGTGGTAGTTGATGCTCTGAGTCGGAAGTCCATTGATGCATCAGTCTTAACAGTGGGAGTTCAACATCAGATATATATGGACTTGGAAAGGTTGGGCTTAGAAGTAGTGGAAGGAAATCACCAGGCTTTTCTTGCTAGCTTGGTGGTACTGTCGACATTACATGAGAGGATGTGAACAACTCAGATGACAGACGAAGAGCTGGTAGAGGTTGTGGAAGGGGTACATAGTGGTTTAAAGCCAAATTTCAATATCTCTGATGATGGGATATTGAGATTCCATAGTAGGGTTTGTGTATCAAATGACACCAAGATTAAATAGGTCATTCTGGAGGAGGCACATCATTTGTTCTACACCGTACATCCAGGATGTATGAAGATGTACAAAAATATGAGGGAATCTTTCTGGTGGTTGAACATGAAAAGGGAGATTTCCTGTTTCGTAGAGCAGTACCTGACATATCAACAGGTCAAGGTAGAGCACCAGAGGCTAGTAGAAGCCCTTTAGCCACTTGACATTCCCAAGTGGAATTGGGAGCATATCTCGATGGATTTCGTATCAAGGTTACCTATGGCGGTACATGAGCAAAATGCTATATAGGTTGTAGTAGATCAGCTAACAAAGACTGCACATTTCATTCCAATCAAAGTCAGCCATTCTTTGAATAGGCTGGCAGAGATACATATGTAGGAGATTGTATGACTCCATGGTATCCTATTTTCTATTGTTTCAAATCAAGACTCACATTTTACTTCTCAATTCTGGAAGAGTCTATAGAATGCCTTGGGATCGCAACTTACATTCAGTACGTCATTTCACTCTCAGATAGATGGACAATCTGAGAGGACTATTCATACTTTAGAGGATATGTTGTGAGCATGTGTACAAGATTTTGGAGACAGTTGGATACGGTATCTACCGCTTGTTGAATTTGCGTATAATAATAGCTACCAAGCCAGTATAGAGATGGTACCATATGAGGCATTGTATGGTCATCGGTGTCAATCTCCATTGTACTAGGATCAAGTAGGTGAGCGGCAGATACTATAATCGAAATTGATTCAGCAGACCTTTGCAAAGGTCGAGCTGATTAGAGAGAATCAGGGCAGCTCAGAGTCAGCAGAAGAGTTATGCAGATACTCGCCGACGAGAGCTAGAGTTCGAGGCAGGAGATATGGTATTCCTGAAGATTGCTCTGATGAAAGGAGTAATGAGGTTTGGGAAGAAGGGAAAACTAAGCCCTCAGTCTATTGGGTCATTCGAGATCCTAGAAAGGGTAGGTCCGGTTGCTTATCAAGTGGCATTACACCTAGCACTATCCAGAGTTCATGACGTGTTTCACATGTCAGTGCTAAGGAAGTATGTGCCAAACCCTTCGCACATGTTGAGTTACAAACCTCTAGAGATCAGTGATGCAATAGCATACGAAGAGGTTCTGGTACAGATATTAGATGAGAAGGTGCCGCAGTTATTGTAGAGACCTAAAGAATTATAGAAATTAAATAATAAAAGAGATAAAAAAAAGGAAATTGTAAAGAGGTCACAGCAGGATCTCGTCGACAAAGCAGCTTATTGGGATCATCAATGGGGATACGTGTCTCATTGACGAGGAATTACCGAGAGGGCTAATTCAGGGCCTGAAATTTGTGGACGAAGGTTATGAGTTCGTCGATGAACTCCCTTCTTGACCTCGTCGATGAAGTGACGTGTCTCGTCGTTGAAGGCCAGTGTATAAGAATGCCAAATTCAAATTTCAGGGTAGAAAACTTGCATGCATTACTTTCTCTCTCTATATTTTCATCCCCTCAACCTTCTCTCTAAGTTTTTAGCTCAGGTTTTCACTAGTTTGACGATCCGAAACTGCCATGCTACTCCTAGGAAGATTCTCTTCATATTTGCTAGAGTGGATCGTTGGTTAGCCTAACTTGGGAACCATCCCAAAATTTGGGTAAGTTAGTTAATTTTAGTATTATTGGGTATTTGGTGTTTCTGGACTAAGGAGAATATGTTAGGAAAAGAAATACTGAACTTTTGTTGGGAAAAATGTTAATTTTAGGGCATTGTGCTGGGAACACTGCAGGTGTAAGAATTGGGGGTTTATAGGCTTCTCAGTAAGCTAGGTAAGGGGTTAAACTAAGTTAGGATTTTCCATGAAATTATATATCATTTTATAGCATTAAATTTCAGGAAAATAAGTATATCATATAACTATATTTGGGAAATACTGTTATGAACAGGATTATGATTTAAACATGATTTGTCAAAAATCATGATTTTAGAACAAATTTTATGTTCAGAATGTTACCCATTTCTAGGTGGCATGAAGTTAAATTTCCATGTAATGTATATCAAAATAATATGTTTTCCTAGATCAAGTATGATATGATAGTTTTCAAGGTAATTATAAAAGAACACAAGAACCATGATATTATGATTATAATATTAAACAGTACAGGAAAATTATATTCAGTATGTTATGTTATGCTGGCGCAGATGCCGAGATTCATGTTGGTGCAGATGCTATAATCATGTATGATTAGACATAATTTATGAAATATTTACATGAAAATTATTATAATGAAATACGATACAACTATGTTCAGTATATGGAATTTATTATATGATATCAGAACCTGAGATGGCATGGTCTAGTTTAGTTTCAGGAGCACGATACCGTAGCTATATGTTCAGAATTATGATAGTGCTACCACACGATCAGTAGTATGGGAGATGGTAGTCGATGTGACATCAGTGTAGAGTGGTGTAGTCCCCCTTGCAGTCCCGGGACCTGGTAGGGGCATGCCCATCGTACTTACAGACTTATGATTGATCTAGCATGGTCGGCCAGCCATTACTAGGTCCCGCCTTCGGGTTGCACAACCTAGTCATGTGGGGGTAAGATATGACATCAGCTAGCTATCCATCTTGGGTGTAATTCAGTATTGTACAGTTATATAAGAATATTTTCATGTTAATAATTTATTACGTTATATTATATTATGAGGAATCATGTTTCATTAGGGTATAATATCAATAGTTTTTACTAGTTATGATGTATGCACTGATATTATGTATAACACAAAAACACTCATTCTACCATACATTGATATTAATTAATTTCCCTTACTAAGAGGTGTCTCACCCCAGCTATATAAACATTTCAGGAAATCTAGGTAGAGAAGCAAATAGAGCTCCATGACAATAGAGACCGATGGCGCTACCCTGTCTGAAGGGTGAGTTGTCAAGCTAGGGTCCAGCTTATTTTTGGATTATGACCCTAGGGTTCATTTGGCCTTTTTGGTGGATGATTGTATATATAACCAGTTTAGTAGAACTCTTGTATTGTGGTTGGCTGGATGATATGTATGTAATTACGTTTCCTGTTACATAGGTATCAGAATGGTGTTTTGGGTATATCCCTGGTACCCATGGGTCCAGGTTGTTTATGTTATTTAGTTGAACAGGATATCAAGATTTACTATGTTAAATGTTATTATGGGAAAAAAAAATAATATATGGTAAATTAGGCAGGTCGTCACTGTTTGGTATCAGAGCCTAGGTTAATGGGTTTTGTAGACTCTAGAGTGTAGCGGAAACAATACCAGAGTATAGGAAGAGGATTTATGGTTTTGTTTTGCAATTTAAAGGCAAGACTTCCGTGGTGGTTTCTGTGTCTTTCCTGGGGTGACGATTTCAGGAAAGTCATAGTAAACTATTGCCAGATTGTGTTTCTAGAGTATAAGACTGGATCTTGAAATAAGATAAGGATGTCAATATAGTGGATTTTGGTTAGATGCATAAGTTATAAGGATAGGGTCCCTAAGTTATGTTTATTGTCTTTTCAGGATGGACCTTAGAGGAGATAGCGCCCATGCGAGCGGTAGTGACAGTGCAGGGCCCTCGAGTGTAGGCAGGGCTGATTCTGATGTGGTATTACGCAGTGTAGCTCAGCAGGTTATGGTTGGGATTTCTAGGAGCTCCATAGAGTAGGGAGGCCCGTCTGCGGGTCATGGGTGCACAATAAAGAAATTTACCAAGATGAATCCTTTGGTATTTTCAGGAGGAGTTGATCATGTAGCCGCTGAGAATTGGATGCAAGAGATCGAGAAAGTTTTGGAAGTATTGCAGTGTACAGAGGAGCAAAAGGTCCCCTTCGCCACCTATAAACTGACCAGGGAGGCTGAGAGGTGGTGGACTATGGTGAAACTTCTGGAGCAGCAAAGGACGACGCTGATAGTTATGACATAAGACTAATTTAAAGAATTATTCTTTGACAAATATTTCCCAGCCACTCTCAAGGAAGCTAAAGTGGAAGAGTTCTTGAATTTGAAGTAGGGACAGTAGTCGGTCTAGTAGTATGCGACGAGGTTTATCGAGTTGTCCTATTTTACCTCGTAAATTATTCCTGATGCTGTAAAGAAAGCAAGATAGTTTGAAAGGGGATTGAGGCGTGAGATCTATAAGCAAGTTGTGGTGTTGAAAATATAGGATTTTTCTAAGTTAGTTGATAGAGTAGCTTTGGCTGAGGCTAGTGAGCGGTTGAGTGCAGAGGAACGGGGATAGAGGAAGAGGTCCACACCTTTAGGCATTCAGTAGGGTTTTGGTCGAGGTCAATGGAAGAGAGGAAATTACGGCAGAGGTAAGAGGTAGGAGTCTGGGGGTCGTGAGGTGTAGGGTGCTCAAACCTACACTGTGTGTTAAATATGTGGAAAGAGACATCAAGGGGAGTGCCGATCCGGGAGAGGTGTATGTTATCATTGTGGAGGATTGGGGCATCTGGAATGAGATTGTCCTACACCTATTGGTACTACTCCTACTCACAGGTAGTTTAGGGAAGGTTACCCGGTGCCTCATAGAGGAAAATAGAGGAATGTGGCCCCAGCTAGGGTTTATGCTCTAACGCTATGAGATGCTGAGACAGCCGCAGACGTCGTGATAGGTACTCTTACTATTTTGTCATGCCATACTATTGTTTTATTTGATTCAGGTGCTACTCATTCCTTTGTGTCTATGAATTTCATTAAATTGTCTAGAGGCGAGACCTAGTTTTAGATATAGAAATGCCAGTAGCTTCACCGGCTAGTTCAGTGGTGAAGTGTCGAAAGGTGCTCAAAGGCTATCCCATAGAAATTCAACGGAGAGTGCTACCTGCCGATCTAATTGTACTTGACATGCATGGGTTTGATGTAATACTGGGTATGGATGGGCTAGCAACTAAATATGCTAATATTTACTGTTATTTGAAAGTAATTTTCAGACCACCAGGCAAGCAAGAATTTAGGTTTATGGGATCGTAGGTGTGTTCCCCACCTCAGTTAGTGTCAGCTATGCAAGTGAGAAGGCTACTCCTGGATGTTTTCCAGGGGTTTATGGATTTTGTAAAGGAGGTGTCAGGAAATGAGTTGAAGCTTAGCAATACACCAGTGGTTAAGGAGTTTCTAGATGTTTTCCCAAAAGAATTGCTAGGATTGCCTCTTGACTGCGAGGTAGATTTTCCTATTGATTTACTTCCTGGTACAACACTGATCTCTAAGGTTCCTTATAGAATGGCTTCAGTAGAGTTGGGAGAGCTAAAGAATCAGTTGCAAGATTTTTTGGATAAGGGTTTTATTCTGCTCAGTGTATCACCGTGGGGAGTTCTAGTGTTATTTGTAAAGAAGAAGGAAGGGTCTATGAGAATGTGTATAGATTATAGGGAAATTAATAAGGTGACAATCAAGAATAGGTATCCTTTACCCCGCATAGATGATCTATTTGACTAACTTCAGGGTACACGGGTCTATTCCAAGATTAACCTTAGATCAGGCTACCACTAGGTGAAAGTAAAGCAGAGGATGTCTCGAACACAGCCTTTAGGACTAGGTATGGGCATTACGAATTCTAATGCCATTTGATTTGAGGAATGCCCTTGTACTATTCATGGATTTGATGAATAGAATATTTCATCAGTATTTAGACCGATTTGTTGTGGTTTTCATTGATGATATACTAGTCTATTCGAGGAATTTTGAGAAGCATGAGGCACACTTATGACTGGTACTTTAGACGCTTAGAGAAAAGAGATTGTATGCCAAGTTTAGTAAATGTGAATTTTGGTTAGAGAAAGTGACGTTTTCTGGGGCATGTTATATCAGGGAATGAAATTACTGTGGATCCCAGCAAGAATGAAGTAGTAATGAATTGGGCTAGGCCAAAGAACGTTCAAGAAATCAGGAGTTTCTTGAGGCTGGCAAGTTATTATTGTCAAATTGTTGAGGGGTTCTCAGCATTTTTAGGGCCTCTGACGCGACTGACCAAGAAAAATGTCAAGTTTGAATGGGATGAAAGCTATGAACAAGGGTTTTAGGAACTGAAACAGAGGCTTGTTACTGTACCAGTGTTGATCATTCCATTAGGGGGTGATGGTTATGTAATTTATGGTGACACATATTTGAAGGGACTCGGCTGTGTATTGATGCAGCATGGTAGGGTTGTAGCTTATGCCTCTCGACAATTGAAAAATTATGAAAAGAACTACCCTGCTCATGATCTGGAATTGGCTGCAATGGTACATGCATTGAAAATTTGAAGGCACTACTTAAACAGTGAGAGATTCGAGATATTCTCCAATCAAAAAATTTTGAAATACTTGTTTACCCAAAAAGGGCTAAATATGAGACAAAGGAGGTGGTTGGAACTTATCAAAGATTATGACTACACTATTAGTTACCACTTAGGGAAGCTGATGCTCTAAGCAAGAAATCAGTGGGACCAGCACTAGCAACTATGGAGGTTCAGCATCTGATCCAGATGGATGTGGAGAGACTCAATGTAGAGTTGGTAGAGAATGATCCTCAAGTATTTATTGCTAGCTTGGTAGTGAAGCCTACTCTACAGTTAAGGATTAAGAGAACCCAAAAGAATGACGCGGAGTTGGTGGAGTTGATTGAGAAGGTGCAAGATGGATAGGGGGGAAGATTTTAGTATCTTAGATGACAGAGCTTTGCTGTTCCACACCTAATTATGTGTGCCTACAGATGCTGATATCAAGGGGATAATTTTAGAGGAGGCTCACAGGTCCTTGTACACGGTTCATCCGGGTAGTACTAAAATATATAGGGATTTGCGAGAGTCTTACTAGTGGAGCGGTATGAAGAAGGAAATTGCTGAGTTTGTACAACAATCTTTGACGTGTCAATAGGTAAAAGCTAAGTACTAGAGGCTGGCGGGCAAGTTGTAGCTACTTTACATCCCAAAGTGGAAATGAGACCATGTATCTATGGACTTTGTGATGGGTTTGCTACCGGCACCGCATGGTTAGAGTGCTATTTTGGTGGTCATTGATAAATTGATGAAGACCGCTCACTTCATTCCTATTAGAGTCAACTACTCCACGGACAAACTAGTAGAATTATATACTCATTAGATTATATGATAACATGGAGTGCTAGTGTCTATTGTATCAAACCGAGACCCACGATTCATGTCACGATTTTGGAGGAGCATGCTGGAAGCTTTGGGGTCTCAGTTATCTTTCAGCACAGCATTTCATCCTCAGATGGACGACCAGACTGAGAGGGTGATTCAAACATTAAAGGATATGTTGCGGTCGTGCGTGCTGGATTTTGGGGGTAGTTGGACCTAGTATATGCCACTGGTAGAGTTTGCATACAATAATAGCTATCAAGCCAACATTGGCATGACATCTTATGAGGTGCTCTATTTTAGGAGATGTTGATCTCCTCTTTACTGGGATGAGATTGGTGGAAGGCGAGTTTTGGGACTAGAAATTGTGCAGTAGGCGTACGATAAAGTTCGGCTCATTAGGGACAGGATCAGTGCAACTGAGAGTCGGCAGAAAAGCTACGTCGATATGCACCGCAAGAAACTGGAATTTGAAGTTGGGAATCATGTATTTCTGAAGATAGCGCCATTGAAGGGAGTTATAAGGTTTGGGAGGAATGGTAAGTTGAGCCCTAGGTTTATTGGCTCTTTCGAGATTCTTGAAAAAGTAGGGTCAGTTGCCTACCGGCTGGCTTTACCACCAACATTATTTAAAATTCACGATGTATTTCATGTTTCCATGTTAAGGAAATACATGTCAGATTCCTCCCATATCATCAATTATGCCGAGTTAGAACTCAGTGATACTTTCGCTTATGAGGAAACTCCAGTGCAGATTCTGAATAGGAAGGAACATGAATTACGCAGTAAAAGGATTCCATTAGTAAAAGTCTTGTGGAGAAATCATGCAATAGAGGAAGCTTCATGGGAGCTTAAGGAAGAGATACAACAGAAATACCCGCATCTATTTAGCGAGGAATAGCAGTAATCAGGAAAAGATACAAATGGACATGTAATGTTTCTTTTGCAGGTTAGTCAGTGCATTTAATAGTCTTTTTGGTAGTAGATAGTATTTTGGTTGTGGGAGAATTTTATTTTATGTATATATGTAATCTCCCAGAATCTTGAATGTAACCACGGTATTCCTTCAACATAGGTGAGAGAAAGTAATAAAATAAGTAGCCTATTTTCTTTAAGGGATGGTGAATCGCTCAAATGGTAAATTTTGAGGACAAAATTTTTATAAGGAGGGGAGAATGTAGAGACCCAAAGAATAATAGAAATTAAATAATAAAAGAGGGAGAAAAGGAAATTGTAAAGAGGTCACAACAGGATTTCGTCAACGAACACGAAGCGCTCGCCGATGAAGCAACTTATTGGGGTCATCGACGGGGACACGTGTCTTGTTGATGAGGAATTACTGAGAGGGCTAATTCTGGGCCTGAAATTCATGGATGAAGGTTATGATTTCATCAACAAACTCTGTTCTTGACCTTATCGATGAAGTGACGTGTCTCGTCGACGAAGGTCAGTGTATAAGTATGTTAAATTCGGATTTCAGCGCAGAAAACTTGCATGAAACTCTTTCCCTCTCTAGATTTTCATCCCCTCTACCTTCTCTCTAAGTTTCTGGCTCGGGTTTTTGCCAGTTCGACGATCTAAAGCCACCACGCTACTCTTGGGAAGATTCTCTTCATATCTGCTGGAGTGGATCGTTGGGGATTAGTGGAGTAAAAAGATACCGTCTTTGGTGTCTAGAGATGAAAAGAATGATTCTAAGCAGGGATGTGAATTTTGATGAACTTGTGATGATAAAGAAAACAATACGTAAGGAGTCGCCAGTTGAAGAAAAGACCAGTGGTAGTCAACAATATAGGGAGGTTAAGACAATTTTAGGAAACCCAGTGAGAAATGAGGCTAAACGTTTTAACACTCCAGTTACAATGGAGAACAATGTACATGAAGAGGAGATTTCAATCAAAGAATCTCCATAGCAATAAGAATTAATTGCTTCTTAGAGGCCAAGAATAGAAGTTCGAAAACCTACTCAGTATGCTGACATGGTCGCTTATGCACTTCTAGTTGTAGATGATGATGTTCCTTGCATTTTCAAGGAAGTAGTGTGGAACTTTGAATCAAACAAATGGAGAAGAGCGATGAATGAAGAAATGCAATCCTCTTTATCAGAATCTGACTTGGGAACTAGCCCAACAACCCAAAGGTAAGAAAGCAATTGGTTGCAAATGGGTTCATGCAAAAAAATAAAAAAATAAATAAGGATTTCCATATGCAAATAATGTTCACTTCAAAGTTAGATTGGTAGCTAAGGGCTACACACAGAAGGAAGGTATTGATTATAATAAGGTATTTTCTCCAACTATTAAACATTCTTCCATTCAAATTTTATTGGATTTGGTACAACAATTTGATCTTGAACTAGTTTAGCTCAATGTAAAAACTACATTTTTACATGGTTATTTGGAAGAGGAAATCTATATGACTTAGCGAGATGGATTTAAGGTTGCTATAAAATAAAATTGGGTATGCAAACTGGGAAAATCGTTGTATGGTTTAAAATAGTCTCCAAGACAGTGGTACAAACGATTTCATCAGTTTATGATTGGTCATAAGTACATTAGAAATAAACATGATCATTGTGTTTATTTTCGCACACTGCAAAATAGATCTTTTATATATTTACGCTCATATGTTGATGATATACTGATAGCTTCAAAGAATAAGGAAGAAATCAACAAACTGAAAGTTCAGTTAATTCAAGATTTCGAGATGAAAGATCTTAGTGAAGCAAAGAAGATACTTGACATGGAGATATGTAAAGACAGAGTGAAAATAAGAGTTAGTTTGACTCAGAAATAGTATTTAAAAAGGTAGTACAAAGTTTTGGTATATCCGAGTAGTCAAAACCAGTTAGCACTTCGCTTGTTCCTCACTTTAAACTTAAGGGATCTTTATCTCCTAATTCAAATGAGGAACGTAAGTATATGTCGTAAGTTCCTTATGAAAGTACAGTTGGTTGTCTTATGTATGTAATGGTTTGTATAAAACCTAATATTTCACAAGCTGTGAAATGGATTTTGCGATACATTATGAATACTATTGATGTTGGCACAATATTTAAGAAAAATAACACTACTGATCAACATGTTGTTGGATATATGGATTTTGATTTTGCAAGTGATCAAGATAAACGTTGATCAAGTACTGGATATGTATTTACATTTGCTAATGGTTCAATGAGTTGGAGGTCTGCCTTATAGTCTACTATTGCTTTGTCTACAACAGAAGCAGAGTATATGGAAGCTTCAGAGGCTTTTAAGGAAGCTATTTAGTTGTAGGGTTTACTTGGAAAGTTGAGAGTTGTTAAAAAGCACATTACTGTGTTTTGTAATAGTCAAAGTGCTATTCATTTAGCAAAAAACGAAGTCTACCATGCACGAATAAAACACATCGAAGTTGGATTTCACTTTATGTGGGACATAAACGATAAAGGAAAAATACTTCTTTAGAAGATTGCTACAGTTGAGAATCCCGCAGATATGTTGACCAAGGTTGTGACAACAATCAAGTTCAAATATTTTTTTTTTGACTTAATCAATATCCTGCAAGTTTCAATACTTTTGGAAGGTATCGATGATGTGAAACTCCACAGAATGTTTGTGACTGAAAAATTTGTTGAATTTATGATCAATGTGGAGATTTTTTGTTTTTTTATGTTGGCCTAACAAGACTTAATCTCATTTTGATCATGACAAACCAAGGCATCTAATTGTGCAATCAAGTGTATTTACAGGTATTACAATTTAAAACCACAATGAAAGATGAACAATGGAAAGCCATGAAGAACACAAGTGAATGAAAGATGGCTATTGAAGAAAAGCTTGAATGAAGATCAAGCTTAAGGATATGAGGACCTAGTTAGTTTATCATATGTACTATTAAACTACGTTTCATGTAAGTACTTCTTAATTGGTCTTTGTTATGAAGCTCATAAGTTAATTATTTGGACCTTAAAAGCCTTTTCAATTCTTGGAAAATATTTTTATAAAGTACAAATGATATTTCAAAAGGTTAAAAATCATTTTTGGAATAAAAAGTATAAAGAATATTGAATTTTAGGATGTTTGGGCGCCCGAGTCTACTGCTTAGTCAACCAAATGTAGGAGTTTGAACAAATTGGTCTAGCATCAAAGAGTTCGGATGACCAAACCGCAGGCTCAGTCGACCAAATGACTACTACCATGATAAAATTCCAAACAGTGTTGGTTCAAGCGACCGAACTTAGAGTTTCGTTGACTGAATGGATACTGCCTATTTTGAAATTCATAAGTTAATTAGCTCAAGTGACCAAAGCATGCGATAGGTTTCGTGAACATTCAAAAATATTTCTGAGTTTCAAATATAATATTACCAAAACTTGCACAAAGGATGATAATTCAAACCTAGCTATATATAGCTAACCGTAATCATGTCAGGGTAACTAGAACACAATGATTTACATTGAAAAATCATGTCGTGCGTTGTTCTTGAAAAAACTGATTTTTTGAGTTATTCTTTCAAATTTCAATGCATTCAAAACCTAAAAAAATGAGCCAATCTCTTTGAGCTTCTTAGAAAATATCTTCTGATAGTATTCTAGATCTTATTATGTACTAATCTGCTCTAGTTAGAGGGTCTCTTTGTACAAAAATCAGTTCTTAATTTCCTTGGGTAAATTGACAATTCTGTGATTGAGTCATTGACAAGCAAAAAGATTGTTTTCGCTTGCGAGACTTCTCCATCTACTGAAGGAGAGAGGTGTCTCCACCTACTAAAGGAAAGATTAGCGAATCCTCATAGCAGGTAACTTGAGGCAAGGATGTAGACATGGTTGCTGAACCTTGTAAAACATTATGATGTCACTCTTTCCCTTATCTCATTTATTTTCTAAGCATATTTATCTTGAAATATATCTGTCATGAATGTTTTATTTTGATTTGTGAATGTTGTGATCGCTGTGAATACTAATATTTATCAAACTCTATTGTAGTTATGAATATGGGTATTTTAATTTATCTACAAGGAATTTTATTGTGTTTGTTCACTATTTATTGAAGTTATTACTATTCACTATTTATTCAAGCATACTTTTGTTATTGATCTGCTGCAAGCATTGTGAATAGTGTGTAGTTGATTATATATTGAAATCTTAGTTTAGGTTCTTTCATATTTAGGAATATCAATATTGGTATAGTTGTTTTCTAAAAATACTCCCATGATTATTAAAGTATTTAGAACACTTGTGAAAAATAAATTAAGATAGATTAAACTTCTGCTTTAAATTTTAAAAATACTCAATTCACCCCCTCTTGGGATTACACCTCGACTTTCTATTGGTATCAGATAGGTTGCCATAAATCCTAATAAGTAGTTGCACAAATATCTAGATGGCGAACCAAAGTGTGTCCCCATTTGGTGAAGGCCAATCCTCCACAATGCCTCCAATATTTTGCGGTGTTAATTGCACCTTTTGGAAACAAAAGATGAGGATTTTCTACAAACCATGGATTGGAGGGCTTGGAGAGTTGTTGTTCAAAGAAATTACATGCCTACAAAATTCATTGATAATAAAGAAATTGAAATGAATGAAGCCAACATGAAATTAATGCAAATCAACTCTAGTGCAATAAATGCCTTATATTGTGCATTAGATACAAATAAAAATTTAATCGGATAATGGGTTGTCAGAGTTTTGGAGAAGTTAGAAATAACTTATGAAAAAACTATAGATGTTAGGGATAGTAGGAGAGACATGCTCACGAGTGAGTATGAAGCCTTTGGAATGAACCTTGAGGAATCTATCTCTAGCATGTACACTAGGTTCACTCATATTATAAACTCACTCAATGCTCTTGGAAAGAATTACCATACCTATGAGATGATTAGGAAAATTCTTAGAAGAGTCCCATCCATATGGGAACCTAAGGCTACAGTCATAGTTGAAGGTATGAATTTGAAAATATTGTCCCTAGACGAGCTAATCGAGTCACTTCTCACATATGAGATGGCCATAAATGAAAGAGAAACTGAAAATAGCAAAGCTAAGAAATCCATCGCACTCAAAGCTTCCAAGGAAAGCTCAAGTAATGAGGAATATGAAGAGATGGATGAAGAAGATATAGCCCTAATCACCAAACCACTTGGTAGGTTCTTTAAAAAGGATAAGAAATTCCCTAGGAAATTTCAAGGATCTAGGATGGATGAATGAGAATCAAGTAGAAAGAAATAAAAACATAACCTCCAAGTTGCTACAACTATAGGAAAGTGGGTCATATTAAACCTGATTGTCCACAACTCAAAAAGGATTATAAGAAGAAGAAGAAGAAGGCAATGAAGGCCACAATTTGGGTTGAATCTAGCTCAAAAAGCTCATAAAGTGACTCGAGCAATCAAGAGGTGGAAAACTTCTTCCTTATGGCACTAAACGATGAGGTACAACACTACTACTCTAACTCTTTTATTGAATCTAGTGATGAATCCTATAATGAATTCTGCGATAGCATGCACTCATATACTGAATTGTAAATTAACTATTTAAGCTGCATAAAAGTTTTGTTAAGGTGTCTAAACGAAACACCACATTGAAATGTGAGAATGAAACATTAGTAAAGAAGTTAAAGTCATATCACACTATTGAAATGAAAAAGACTCATAATTGTTGCACTAGAGAATAGGATGGAAAGAACTGTCAAAAGAATTAGAAGACTTGAAATCACAAGACACTTTTGAAAATGAGAAGGATTTAAAGATCACTAGTTTAGAAAGAAAAGTATAATATTATTCTAAGATAATCTATAACTTCACAAATGGGAAAGACAACTTTGATAAGCTAGTTGGTTCTCAAAAGATGACTTTAGATAAAGAAGACATTAGCTTTAATGGAAAAGAAAATAAGAGAAAGAAGAATCTTTACATGGGCTATTTTGTAAGAGAATCTAAAAATTATGCTAACATTTCATCAAACGATGTTACACTCAAACCACATGCTTCTTGTGTAAAAAAAATGGTCGTATGAAATTTAATTGCCTGTTTAAAAGAAAGAATGTGAAAACTAAAAAGGTGTGGAAAATTAAAGAAACTTCAAAATCTAACCTAAAAGGACCAAAGAAGATTTGGGTACCTAAGAAAATTACTTAAAATCATTTTGTAGGTATGCTTTAGGTCCACCCCTTCAAAAGAAAAGTGGTACTTGGATAGTGGTTGCTTAAGGCATATGATTGGAGAGAAGTCCAAGTTCACGTCTTTAACACTAAAGCAAGGTGGACATGTTACCTTTGGAGACAATGTCAAAGGTAAGATTATCGGCATCGATAAAGTCAGTAAGGAACTTTCCTTAATCATTGAGAATGTTTTATTAGTTGAAGGTTTAAAATGTAACTTGCTAAGTATTAGTCAACTTTGTGACAAAAGATTTGACATTACCTTTAAAAAGAATAAGTGTATCATTGAAAATACAGAAAAACCATAAACACTTTTTATTGCATATCATTCTAAAAATTTGTATTACTTTAACTTTGAAAAATTAGTGTCTCAAGATGTAAAGTTTTTTTATGGCCTTGAATAAATCTAGCTAGCTATGGCATAGGAGACTAGGACATGCAAGCATGGATGTAAAGACCTGCCTATTTTACTGTAATCAATTTTTTTCCATAATAACATTTAATATAATAATCCTATTATCCTGTTCAGCTGATAAAATATAATCAACCTAGACCCATGGGTACTAGGGATATACCTGAAATACAACTCTGATACCTAAACAACAGATAACATAAAAACATATACATAACAAGTCATCCAACCAATACAATACCAAAGTTTTACCAAACCTGTCAAATACATATACACATCCCAAAAATACCAAAAATGTGCCCTAGGGTCATAAACCAAAAACCCATCAGACCCTAGCTTAACAACTTACCATTCTAACAGGGTAGGAAAGTCAACCTCTAACACTACGGAGCTCTATCTACTCTTCTATCTAGGACTCCTAAAATTTTTATATAGCTGGGGTAAGACACCTCTCAGTAAGGGAAATAAACTAACATCAGTGTGTAGCAACATGAGTGTTTTCATGTTATATATAATATAAGTACATACATCATATCTGGTAAAAACTATTGATATCAAATTTTAATAAAACATGATTCCTCATAACATAATATAACGTACTAAATTACTAAAAATGAAAATCATCTTATATAGTTGTACAATACAAGGATAATACCCTGAATGGATAGCTAGCTGATGTCATATCTTAACCCTACATGACTAGGTTGTGTAGCCTGAAGGTAGGACCTAGCAACGGCTAGCTGACCATGCTAGATCAATCATAAGTCTGTAAGTACGATGAGCTTGTCTCACTTGGTCCCAGACTGCCAGGGAGACAACTCCACTCTATACTGAAGCAACATCAACTGTCATCTCCCACACTACTGGTCGTGTGGTAGCACTATCATAATTCTAAACATATAGTTATGGTACCGTGCTCCTGAAACTGAACTAAACCATACCATCCAAGTTTTGATATAATATAATAAGTTTCATATACTGAACATAACTGTTTCATATACTGAACATAAATGTTTCATATTTCATAATAATATCTGACATGATAATATTTCATGAATTCTGTCTTATCATACAATGATTATGGCATTTGCGCCAACATGAATCACAACATTTGTGCCAGCAGGATTCACGACATCTGTGTCTGCATAATCTAACATGAATCATGTCATTTGCGCCGGCATATCATAATATACTGAACATAATTTCTCTGTACTGTCTAATATTACAATCATAAAATCATGGTTCTTGGATTGTTTTATAATTGCTCTGAAAACTATCATATCATGCTTGATCTGGGAAAACATATTATTCTTATATACATAATTACATGAAAATTTAAACTCATGCCACCCAGAAATGGGTAACATTCTGAATGTAAAATTTGTTCTAAAATCATAATTTTTAACAAAACACGTTTAAATCATATCACTATTCATAACAGTATTTCCCAAACATAATTCTATAATATACATATTTTCCTGAAATTTAATGCTGTAAAATAATAAATAATTTCATAAAAATTTCTGACTTAGTTTATCCCTTTACCTGATTTACTAAGAAGCCTAAAAAACACCAAAATCCTACACCTGTAGTGTTCCCAGCACAGCACCCTAAAATTATTATTTTCCCCAACAAAACTTCAATATTATCTTTCCTAACATATTCTCTTCAATCCAGAAATACCAAATACCCAATAAAACTGAAATTAACTAACTTACCTAAATTTTGAGATAGCGCCCAAGTTGGCCCAACCAACGAACCACTCCTGCAGAAATGGAGAGAAACTTCCAAAGAGTAACATGGCGGCTTCGGATCGTTGATCCGGCAAAGAACCTGGCCAAAAAATCTAGAGAGAAGGTGAGGAGGGTGAAGTTAGAGAGAGAGAGAGAAGGAATTTGCATGCCATTTTTTTACTTCAAATCCGGGTTTAGCATATTTATAAAGTGCAGACTCATTGACGAGCCATGTCATCTCATTTATGAGTGCAAGAAGGAGGTTCGTCGACGAGCACTTACTCCTCATCAACGAATTTTAGGCCCGAAAACAACTCTCTCGGTAATCCCTCATCGAAGAGACACATTTCCCTATCGAGGTGCCCTAGAAGACTCCTTGTCGATAAATGACTTGGCCTCATCGACGAGGCTTGCTGAACACCCTTAGAAAATTTATTTTCTCCCCTATTTTTTAAAACTTAATTTGGTAAAATTCTTCGGGTCTCCACATTCTCCCCACCTTATAAAAATTTCGTCCTCGAAATTTACTATCGGTATTGTCACATCCTTTAAAGAAAATGGGCTACTTATTTTATTACTTACCCTCACTTGTGGCGGAGGAATACCGTGGTTACATTCAAGGTCCTGGGAGATTACAATACATAAAAAAAAAATGCTCCCAAGACCAATGTACTACCTATTTTATAACCTACAATACTACCCACATATATATCATATTGCTTTTTATAAAATTAAACCATGTTACATTTACTTTACTCGTATACCTAGTGCTGATCTCCACTGAATAAGTGTGGGTATTTCTGTCGTGTCTGCTTCTCGAGCTCCCATGAGGCTTCCTCTACTACATGATTTCTCCATAGGACTTTCACTATAGGAATATTCTTATTGCACAACTCCTGTTCCTTCCTGCCTAGAATCTGCACTAGAGTTTCTTTATAAGCCAAAGTATCATTGAGTTCTAACTCGGCATAACTGATGACATGGGATGTATTTCCTTTACATGGAAACATGAAATACGTCGTGAATTCTAAATAAAGCTAGTTGTAAAGCCAGCCGATAGGCAATTGACCCCACTTTTTCAAGTATCTCGAAAGGGTCAATGAACCTAGGACTCAACTTACCTTTCCTCCCAAACCTCATAACTCCCTTCAATGGAGCTATCTTCAAAAACACATGGTTCCCAACTTCAAATTCCAACCCCCATTGGCATGTATCGGCATAGCTTTTCTGTCGACTCTAAGCTGCATTGATTCTTTATTTAATGAGCCAGACTTTGTCGTAGGCGTGCTGCACTATTTTTGGTCCCAACACTCTCCTCTCACCCTTCTCATCCCAGTATAAAGGAGAATGAAACCTCCTACCATAAAGCGCCTCATAAGGTGTCATGCCAATGCTGGCCTAATAGCTGTTATTATATGCAAACTTTGCTAGCGACATATACTAGGTCCAACTACCCCCAAAATCCAGCACGCACGCCCACAACATATCTTCTAATGTTTGAATCAACATCTCAGTCTGGCCATCCGTATGAGGATCTAACGCCATGCTGAAAGATAACTGAGACCCCAGAACCTTTTAAAAGCTCCTCCAAAATCGTGACGTGAAACATGGGTCTCGATCTAATACTATAGACACTGGCACACCATGTGATCGTACTATCTCCTGAATATATAATTCCACCAATCTGTCCATAGAGTAATTGACTTTAATAGAAATGAAGTGAGCAGTCTTTGTTAATCTATCAATAACCACCCAAATAGAATTCTAACCACGCGGTGTTGGAGGTAAACCAATCATGAAATCCATGGATACATGATCCCACTTCAACTCTGTAATATAAAGAGGCTGCAATTGGCCCGCTGGCCTCTAGTGCTCAGCCTTTACTTGCTAGCATGTCAAACACTGCTACACAAACTCGGTAATTTCCCTCTTCATGCCGCTCCACCAATAAGACTCCCACATATTCCTATACATTTTAGTACTACTTGGATAAACCGTGTACAAGGACTTGTGAGCCTCCTATAAAATCGTCCTTTTGATATCAACATCTACAAGCACACATAATCTAGTATGGAACCGTAGAGTTCTGTGATCTGAAATACTGAACTCCTGCCCTTGTTCGACCTACACCTTAGTTATCAGCTCCTCTAATTTTGTGTCATCCCTTTGAGCAGTCTTAATCTTTTCCTGTAGAGTTGGCTACACTACCAAGTTGGCAAAAAATTCCTGAGGATCACTTTCTACCAAATCTACACCGAGTCTCTCCAAATTTGGATCTAATGCTGAACCTCCATAGTTCTGAATGCTAGTGTTAGCTTTGGTGCAATCCCAAAAGGGGGGGTGAATTGGGTATTTAAAAATTATCACCTAGGTTAAACCAGATAAGCAGTATTACTTAACCTAGGGTCTATCTATGAAAATGTAAATCTAATCATTTACAAAATAACATACACGTGCGGTAAGTAAATTGCGGAAATGTAAAGAACACGCACTATATGTTATCGGGTTTCGGCCAACTGTGCCTACGTCCCCGCCTCTAGCTCGCAAGCAGGAGGGTTCCACTAATAGCTCACTTAAGGGTGGAGCGGCACCGTTTACAACCAGGTCAAATTATCACATGGCTGACCTCAACCTTAACCAGGTCAATTAGCGGGGCTGACCTCAACCTACACGCCTTAATAGGACGACGCACCTAGCTTTTCTAACCAGGTCTAAGCCAATCCGGGACTATTCCAGGGCTAGTCTCCCTCTTCAGGCCCGTGCTTGGAAATACAACAAATGTGTATAAAATTTGTACACGGAAATATGCTTCTAGAAAAGCAGATGTGTGCACCAATACAACTCAATCAATAAAGCAAGCATGAATGATATGTAGATATGCTCAGTGCTCTAATGTGTGCTAAACACTCAATCAAGTATGATAATCAATCAAGATCTAGAGTGTGTATCTAAGAAAGATTTGAAACACAATATTCGAATATCAAAAAATCAGATCAGGGTTTCAAATATGCTAAGCAAGATAGATCAAACAAACTCAATATGATATTTCAATTTCTAAAGCACAATGGAGTTGTTTGAAAGATTAGCTTTTCACAAAAGGATTTTTGCACACAAAATCTAGGTTTAGGTATCTTGCAACAACAATGCAAGAACCACAACCCTTAAAGTCTTCCCACACAAGATTTATCAAATGAAATCCGTGGAAGAACTTTAGGCTATACTCTCAAATAAAATCAATCAACCTTTATACCAAAAGAGAGTATTAGCTAGAAAGATTACGCACAATAGCCTTATAGAAATACTCACAATGCTTAGAGAAATAAAGATTGAAGAGTATGTGAGTGTTTGCAAGAAGTTTTTGGCTAATATAGGGTTTTAAGAGTTGAGAGAGTTTTGCCCTAATCAAGTTTGCTAATCCCGGCTAATAATGATAAATGAATGGGTATATATAGGCAAGGAGGTATTTTTGACCGTTGGGGACCTATTGGGCATTATTAAGAAAGTTTTAAATCATTTTAAAATAATTAACCCTATTTAAAATATGTTTATCCACGGTAAAAATCAAGGCAACCCGAGAGGTCTGGTAGACCAGAAATGGTTCGGTCGACCAGGACTCAAATGGCTCGGTCGACTAGGGGATTTTTGAACTGAAAGGCTCGGTCGACCGGAGAGGGCGATTTCCCAATTTTTTGAGTTTCGGTCGACCAGGGCATTTTGAACTGCCTAGTTCGGTCGACCAGACCGCTAGAAATTCTCCCGAGTACCTTCCGATCGACCAGGTAGTTGTAGTTCAAAAGCTCTCGGTCGATCGGATGGTCAACTGTTGACCCAGGAGGGTTGCGGTCGACCAGGGCCTTTTGAACTACAAGTTTTGGTCGATCGGGTAGTTAAAATGTTGAAAAAAAGGATTTTTGGTCGACCGTAGTGAAGGCTCGGTCGACCGGCCTCTACTTTTCTGCACAGACACTGTTCAGTGTTTTGGCCATAACTTTTCCTATACAACTCTAAATTGGATGTTCTTGATACCAATAGAAAGGTAAGAGAAAATCCCACAACTTTAATGTGGAACATATTTTAAAAAAATGACTTTTGGCTTAAGAAAAATGTCCATCAATGAGACGGAAGAAACATGAAGGGAGTTTTTCTCTTACGGACACATTTCAGTGTTTGGTCATAACTTTTTTTGTGTAACTCCAATTTGGACGTTCTTGGTATCAAACTCAAGCTATGGTAAAATTCCACAATTTTCATTTTGAACATGATTTGATATGACATCCAATTGAGTAATAAAATTGTTCATTTCTAACATTCGGTCGACTGCCGGTTGACCGACCCCTTTGAAAATTTTAGTTTTTGCCTTCTTTTAACTTTAAAACCATTTAAAAACCTTTGTATAAGTTAGGCATTTTATGACAAAAGTTTTTCATGTTATTTGGAGGTCCTATGGTCAATCTAAGGTCAATTTGAGCATACCTGCCTATCATGCATGATGCAAATTATTACAAGCCATATGAGTGTACAGTCCATAATAAAATTACATCCCAGAATGAAGAAACTGAAAAATAAATATAAATGCAGCACAAGGTTCTTCATTTATCGGCACGAACACCGCACGCCATCATAATAAGTCTTTTAGTCCTGAAGCGCGCACAAGGTGAACCTGCATGCAATTCTCAGTACAACCATTAGTACCAAGAGCATTTGTCATAATCAAAACTGGGTGTGACCAATCAGGTCAACAGCTAGTCCCATTGATTTCCTACTCAGAGCATCAGCTACCAAGTTTCCTTTCCCTAGGTGGTAACTGATGGTGCAGTCATAATCTTTAATAAGTTCCAACCACCTCATTTGCCTCATCTTTAGCTCCTTTTGAGTGAAGAAATACTTCAAGCTTTTGTGATCGGAGAATATCTCACATCTCTCATCGCACAAGTAATGTCTCAAAATCTTTAATGCGTGTTCCACTGCACCCAATTCTAGATCATGGGTAGGGAAGTTCTTTTCATACTCTTTCAATTGTCGGGAGGCATAAGCTACGACCTTACCATGCTGCATCAATAGATAGTCGAGCCCTTTCAAAGATGCGTCATTGTAAATTACATAACCATCACCCCTTAATGGAATGATCAACATTGGTGCAGTGACAAGCCTCTATTTTAGTTCCTGAAAGCTCTGTTCATAACTGTTATCCTATTCAAATTTCATATTCTTCCTAGTTAAACACGTTAGAGGCCCTGGCAATGCTGAGAATCCCTCAACAAACTGACTGTAATAACGTGGTAGCCCCAAGAAACTCCTGATTTCCTGAATGTTCTTCGACCTGGCCAAATTCATTACTACTTCAATCTTGCTGGATCCACATAAATTCCATCCCCTGATATAACATGCCCCAGAAATGCCACTTTCTCCAACCAAAATTCACATTTGCTGAACTTGGCATACAATCTCTTTTCCCTAAGCGTCTGAAGTACCAGCCGTAAATGTATCTCATGCTCCTCAAAACTCCTCGAATAGACCAGTATATCATCAATGAAAGCCATAACAAACTGGTCTAAATATTGATGAAAGATTCTATTCATCAAATCTATGAATACAGCAAGAGCATTCATCAGACCAAAAGGCATAGCAAGGAATTCATAATGTCTATATCTAGTCTTGAAGGTTGTCTTTGAGACGTCTTCTGCTTTAACTTTCACTTGGTGGTAGCCTGATTCGAGGTCAATCTTAGAATAGACCCACGTACCCTGAAGTTGGTCAAATAAATCATCTATATGGGGTAGAGGATAATGTTCTTGATTGTCACCTTATTAATTTTCCTGTAATCTATACACATCCTTATAGTCCCATCCTTCTTTTTTACAAATAACAATAAAGCTCCCCATGATGATACATTGGGTCGAATAAATCCTTTATTCAATAGGTGCTGTAGTTGGTCCTTTAATTCCCCCAATTCTACTGGAGCTAGCCGGTAAGGAACTTTAGAGATCGGCGCTGTCCTGGAAAATAAATCGATAGTGAAATCTACCTCGCTGTTAGGAGGCAATCCTAGAAATTCTTCTAGGAAAACATCTGGAAACTCCTTAAGCATTGGTGTATTGCTAAGCTTCACTCCATTTCCTAACACCTCCTTTACAAAAGCTATAAACCCCTAACAACAATCTAGGAGTCGCCTTATCACTTGCATAACTGACACTAACTGAGGTGGGGAACACACTTGCAGCCCCACAAACCTGAATTCTTGCTTGCCTAGTGGTTTGAAGATCATCTCTTTCAAATAACAGTCAATATTTGCATAGTTAGCTACCAGTCAATCCATACCCAACATTACATTGAACCCATGCATGTCAAGTACAATTAAATCAGCAAGTAGTACTCTCCCCTAAATTTCTACGGGATAATCTCTGAGCATCCTATGACATTTTACCACTGAACTAGCCAATAAAGCTACTAGCATTTCTTCATCTAATAACTAGGTCTCGCCTCCAGACAATTTAATGAAATTCGTAGACACAAAAGTATGAGTAGTGCCCAAATAAAATAAAACAATAGCATGGCATGAAGAAATAGCAAGGGTACTTGTCACGATGTCTGTAGCAGTCCCAGTGTCTCTTGGCATCAGAGCATAAACTCTCGTTGGGGCTGCATTCCTCTGCCGACCTCCACGAGGCGCCTGGTAACCTCCCCTGAACTGTCTGAGAGCAAGAGCAGCACCAATAAGTGTAGGACAATCTCATGCTAGATGCCCTGATCCTTCATAATGATAACATACACCTCTCTTTACTTGGCACTCCCCCATATGTCTCTTCCCACATATTTGACATACAGGGTAGGTCTGAGCACCCTGAACCTCACAACCCTCAATCTCTTGCCTTTGACCTCTGCTATAGTTTCCTTTCCTCCACTGACCCCGACCAAAGCATTATTAAAAGCCTAAAGGTGTGGACCTCTTCTTTAGTTGTTGTTCCTCTGCACCCAACCACTCACCGGCATCAGCCAAAGCTACTCTATCAACTAACTCAGCAAAGTCTTGTACTTTCAATACCATAACTTGTTCGTAGATTTCATGCCTCAAACCCCTTTCAAACAGTCTTTCTTTCTTTGCTTCATTGGGTATGATAAACGAGGCGGAAGGGGACAACTCGATTAACCTCGCTGCGTACTGTTGGACCAACTGCTGTCCCTACTTCAAATTTAGGAACTCTTCCACTTTAGCTTCCTTGATAGTGACAGGGAAATATCTTTCAAAGAATAATTCTTTAAATCGGTCCCATGTCATAACTATCGGCGTCGTCCTCTACAACTCCAGAAGTTTCACCGTAGTCTACCACTTCTCGGCCTCCTTTGTCAATTTATAGGTGGCGAAGAGGACCCTTTGCTTCTCCATGCACCGCAATACTACCAAAACCTTTTCGGTCTCCTGCATCCAATTCTCGACAGCTGTAGGATCAACTCCTCCTAAAAATGCCGGAGGATTCATCTTGGTAAATTTCTCTATCATGCACCTATGTCCTGTAGACAGACCTCCTTGATATCTAGACCTCCTAGTGATCTCAGTTATAACCTACTGAGCCATATTGGGTAATACCGCATCAGAATTAGCCCCGCCTGCACTCGAGGGCCCTACACCATCACTACTGCTCGCATGGGGACTACCTTCTCCAGGGTCCATCCTAAAAAGACAATAAACATGACTTAAGGACCCTTTCCTTATAACTTACGCATCTAACCAAAATCCCCTATCTTGACATCCTTATCTTATTTCAAGATTCAGTTTCACACTTTAGAAACACATCTTGGCAATAGTTTACTATGACTTTCCTAAAATCATCACCCCAAGAAAGACATAGAAACCACAATGAAAGTCCTACCTCTAAACTGTAAAAAAAAATCTCAAATCCTTTTCCTATACTCTGGTATTGTTTTTACTGCACTCTAGAGTCTACAGAACCTAACAACCTAGGCTTTGATACCAAACTGTAATGACCTGCCTATTTTACCGTAATCAATTCTTTTTTTCCATAAAAACATTTAATATAATAATCATGTTATCCTGTTTAGATGATAAAACATAATCAACCTGGACCCATGGGTACCAGGGATATACCTGAAATACAACTCTAAAACCTAAGCAGTGAATAGCATAAAAACATATACATAACAAGTCATACAACCAATACAATACAAGAGTTTTACCAAACCTGTCAAATACATATACACATCCCAAAAAGACCAAAAATATGTCCTAGGGTCATAACCCAAAAACTCATCAGACCCTAGCATAACCACTTACCCTTCTAACAGGGTAGGACAGTTGACCTCTAACGCTGTGGAGCTCTATTCGATTTTCTATCTAGGACTCTTGAAATGTTTATATAGTTAGGGTGAGACACCTCTTAGTAAGGAAAATAAACTAACATTAGTGTGTGACAACATGAGTGTTTTTGTGTTATACATAATATCAGTACATACATCATATTTGGTAAAAATTATTGATATCATATATGAATAAAACATGATTCCTTATAATATAATATAACGTACTAAATTACTAAACATGAAAATCATCTTATATAACTGTACAATAAATGGATAATACCCCCGGATGGATAGCTAGCTAATGTCATGTCTTACCCCCACAGGACTAGATTGTGCAGCCCGAAGGTAGGACCTAGCAATGGCTGGCCAACCATGCTAGATCAATCATAAGTTTGTAAGTACAATGGGCCTGTACCACCCGGTCTCGAACTTCCAGGGGGACAAATCCACTATAAATTGAAGCCACATCGAATGCCATCTCCTGCACTACTGGTCGTGTGGTAGCACTATCACAATTATGAACATATAGCTACGGTACTGTGCTCTTGAAATTGAACTAAATCATACTATCCGGGTTCTGATATCATATAATAAGTTTCATATACTGAACATAACTATTTCATATTTCATAATAATATCTGACATGATAATTTTTCATGAATTCTTTCTTATCATACATGATTATGACATTTGCACCAACATGAATCACGGTATCTACGCCGACATGAATCTCGGCATCTGCGCCAGCATAACATAACATGAATCACGGCATCTACATCGACATATCATAATGTACTAAACACAATTTCTCTATCCTATTTAATATTATAATCATAAAATCATGGTTCCTGTATTATTTTATAATTGCTCTGAAAAGTATCATATCATGCTTGATCTGGGAAAACATATTATTTTGATATACATAATTACATGGAAATTTAAACTCATGCCACACAGAAATGGGTAACATTCTGAATGTAAAATCTGTTCTAAAATTATAATTTCTAATAAAACACGTTTAAATCATATCCCTGTTCATAACAGTATTTCCCAAACATAATTCTATAATATACATATTTTCCTGAAATTTAATGTTGTAAAATAATGAATAATTTCATAAAAATTTATGACTTAGTTTATCCCCTTACCTGACTTACAAAGAAGCCCACAAAACATCCAAATCCTACACCTGCAGTGTTCCTAACACAACACCCTGAAATTAACATTTTCCCCAAAAAATTTTAGTATTATCTTTCCTAACATATTCTCTTTAGTCCAGAAACACCAAATACCCAATAAAACTGAAATTAACTAATTTACCCAAATTTTGGGATAGCGCCCAAGTTGGCCCAACCAACGATCCACTCCTGTAGAAATGGAGAGAAACGTCCCAGGAGTAGCATGACAGCTTCAGATCGTCGATCTGGAAAATAAGTGGACCAAAAATCTAGAGAGAAGATGAGAAGGGTGAAGTTAGAGAGAAAGAAGGAATTTTCATGTCATTTTTTCGCTTCAAATCTGGGTTTAGCATATTTATGAAGTGTAGACTCATCAACGAACCACGTCATCTCGTCGACGAGTGTAAAAAGAAGGTTCGTCAATGAGCACTTACTCCTCGTCAATGAATTTCAGGCCGAGAAACAACTCTCTTGGCAATCCCTCGTCAACGAGACATATGTCCCTGTCAAGGTCCCCAGAAGACACCTCGTCGACGAACGACTTGGCCTCGTCAACGAGGCCTGTTAAACACCCTTTGAAAATTTTTTTCTCCCCTATTTTTTAATACTTAATTTGGTAAAATTCGTCGGATCTCTACAATGGATCTCCTATCTAAGTTAGTTAAGAAGGATTTGGTCAAAGGCTTACCCAAAACTAAATTCATAAAAAATAAAATTTGTGATGCTTGCCAATATGGGAAGCAAGCCAAGACAAGCTTAAAAGAGAAGCAATTAATATCCACTTTAACTGATCTAGATCTATTTGGCCTAACAAAAGCACAAAGTCTAGGAGAAAAATAATATGCATTTGTCATAGTGGATGACAACACCAGCCTCTAAAGATGAAGTGCATAAAATTCTTACTAACTTGTGTAAGAAACTCTAAAATGAAAGGGGTTGTGGTATTTTACAAATCCAAAGTGATAGAGGTGGAGAGTTTAGAAATAAAGATATTGAAAACTTTTGTGATGAAAATGGAATTTCACACAACTTTTCAGCACCTCAAACAACTCAACAAAATGGAGTTGTTGAGAGAAAGAACATATCCTTACAAGAAATGGCTAAGACTATGCTAAATGAGTATAACCTGCCTAAATACTTTTGGGTTGAAGCCGTAAATACCACCTATTATGCCATGAACAGGGTTTCCATTAGGGAAAACTTGAATAAAACCCCTTACGAACTTTGGAAAGGAAAGAAACAAAACATTTCATACTTCCGTTTATTTGGTTGTAAATGTTTTATTTTAATTGATAAAGGTGACCTAGGAAAATTTGATGCAAAATCCGATGAAGAATTTTTCTAGGATGTATTCTAAATAGTAAAGCCTTTAGAGTATACAAAAAAAGAACTATGTTGGTTGTGGAATCCATTCATGTTGCATTTGATGAAGCCAACCCCTTCTTCTAAAACCATCTTTTATGAAGATCTGGAGAAAAGAAAAGGTTTAGAAGACTTAGAAATTCAAGATAAGAAAGAAGAGAGTATTGAAATTAAAGAACCATCTTATGATGACTCTCAAAATCAAGTTGAAGTCATTGAATTGCCAAAAGAATGAAAATTCATGAAGAACCACCCTAAGGATCAAATTATTGGTGAACCTTCATAAGGGGTGTCAAGTCGATCCTCACTAAAGAATCTGTGTGATCATTTCACTTTCCTATCACAAGAGGAACCTAAGAAAATAAATGATGCAATCAATGATGATTCATGGGTGTTAGCTATGGAAGAAGAGCTAAATCAATTTGATTAAAGTTTGGAAGTTAGTTCTGAGATTAGATGATCATTCAGTCATTAGGACTAATTGGGTATATAGGAACAAAAAAGATGAAAATGGTATTGTTGTTTGTAACAAGGCTAAACTAGTAGCACAAGGTTTCAATCAAGAGGAAAAAATTGATTTTAAGGAAACCTATGCACCAGTAACCAGAATGGAAGACATTCACATATTACTTGCATATGCATCCTACAAAAACTTCAAACTCTATCAAATGGATGTGAAGAGTGCATTTCTAAATGGTTTCATAAATAAGGAAGTCTATGTTGAGCAACCCCCAAGGTTTGAAATTTTCTATTTTTCAAACCTTGTCTTTAATTGTTGAAAGCCTTATATGGTTTAAAACAAGCTCATAGAGCTTGGTATGAAAGACTAAGTGACTTTTTGATAGAAAATAGATTCTTGAGAGGAAAGATGGATAGTACTCTTTTTCAAAACCCAGGAAAATGATATGCTTATCATTCAAATTCATGTTGATGATATCATATTTGGTGCCACAAATGAGGATCTATGCAAAGAGTTTGCTAAATGTATGCAAGATGAATTTGAGATGAGTATGATGGGTGAATTTACATTTTCTGTTGGACTTCAAATCAAGCAATCCAAGAATGACACATTTATAAACCAATCCAAGTATATAAAAGACCTGCTCAAGAAATTTGATATAGAAAGTGGCAAGGCATTGGGAACACCAATGAGCACTTCCACTAATCTTGATAAGGATGAGCAAGGGAAACAAGTAGATATCAAGTATTTTCGTGGTATGGTTGGGAGTCTACTCTACTTAGCGGCCAGTAGACCATATTTTATGTTCAGTGTTTGCATGTGTGCTAAATTTCAGGCCTCACCTAAGGAATCACACCAAATAGCTGTTAAAAGGATTTTATGGTATATGATTGGTACTATAGACTTAGGTTTATGGTATGCAAAGGACATATCCTTTGAAATAATCAACTACTTCGATGCGGACTATGCTAGGTGCAAAATTTTCTGCAAGAGTACAAGTGGTACATGTCACTTCCTAGGACGTTCTCTGGTATCTTGGTTTTCCAAGAAACAAAATTTTGTGGCTTTGTCTACCACTAAGGCTGAATATATTGCCGCAAGAAATTGTTGTGCTCAGGCATTGTACATGAAGCAACAACTTAAAGACTACAAATTGAATTATGAGTTCATGCCAATCAACTATAACAATTCCAGGGCCAAAAAATATATCTAAAAATTTGATACCACACTCAATAACAAAGCACATAGACATAAGACATCACTTTCTTCGAAATCATGTGCAAAAGGAGGACATAAGTCTTATATTTGTGAGCATGGATGAACAATGGGCTGATAGATATATTCAAAAAAACCCTTCAAGAAGATTAGTTTATCTTTATAAGACATGAATTAGGCTTATTGCATGCTAGGGAAATAGTTTAAGGAGAATTAGTTCATTGACTTAAGGATTCCAAGGTAATTTCAAGTATTTTGAAAATTCAGGACCTTCGGGCGACTGAATCCATTGTCCAGTCAATCGAACGCCTATTGTGTTAGGTTTTTTTAAAATCTAGGATGTTTGGATGACCGAACTACCCATTCAAACAACCAAACAATGCATATATAAAAACTTAAACTCGCGGAAAAACCCTAATTTTAGCCTCTTTCGTTCCCCGAACCCTATTTCTCTCTCAGCAAAATGTGCATCTCAACCTATTCGAACATTCTATACTTTTTTTTCTCTTCCTAAACTCATATTGATGCTCAAATTTTGCTTCTTACACTCATATTTACCTTCTAGATTCGTGTCTTCTCAATATTCGAAATCCAAAACCATGCTTAGAGAAAAGAGTGTAGCGCAAAAGACTCCCTCCTCAGGTCGAGATGACGCTGAGTTCTTTCATTGATGGCTTTTGACTCTAGAAGCTAAGAAAATATAAAATAAGCATCTTTGATTTTTGGAACCGATTCTAAGTAAGATTCTTGACATTCCCTTTATGCAGGAACATTTTCCAAATATTCTTCATAGGTTTACTGATTTAGGTTGGGATAGGTTTGTAATGTATCAACCCCAAGGGGTGTATCCAAATCTAGTATGCCTCTTCTATGCTAATTTAGGTAGGGACGGTAACCAATATACTACACAAGTCATGTCCAAATCCTTTATGCTCACTCCTAGTAACATTGCTACTCGTTTTAACCTTTGCTGTGGAGATTTTGAGTGTCCTAGAGTAGGATCAAGTTGGATAATGGAACACAATTTCATTCCCTAAGCATTTTTGCCTCATGTTTTAACTGAGCCAACCAATATTTTTTGTCATCTCCTTTGTATAAAAATCTGACTCTTGAAGCCAAAATAATCCACCTACTCACCACATATAACATCCTTGCTAAGACCGGATGTAGGGATCACGTGTGATGAGGATCAATATGTCATACCACTTTATTTTGCTAATTTGGTGGCATGTGGATGAACTTCTGATGTCCACTCCTTTTCTAATATGGTAACACATGGACGACCTCCTAATGTCCACTATTGTTTATATCTATTTTGCAAGAACACATGAGATCCATAGAAGATTGTCTACTTCTTGTGATTAGAAGACTTTCTTTGATGGAAGACTTTTTTATCATGTTGACTTTATATTTTGTTTGGATATGTTATTTCAATATTATTAGGTGCTTGAAGACCATATTTGAAGACCCAAATGAAGTATTGAAGCAAAGTCCAACTCAAGACCCATGAGAACCCCACACAACTTATGGGCCCTACACAATTTTGGCCTTCCTTTCGGAATATGTTTGAATTTCAAATTTGAATTGTAATAATGTAAGACAACTAACCTTGAGTTATGTGTCTATGAGTTGGAGTTCCTTGTTTTTTAGTAAGTATTATTTGTGTTAGGTTAAGAGTTGTTGAGAGTGTTTAATGCTTTGTCTTCTAGGCTATGCCTATAAATAGTCTTGTCATTGTAAGAACAAAGACATGAAGTTAAAGTTGAATATAGAAGAAACATTTTTTTTCTTGAGCTTGTAAAGCTTGTTCCTCTCCTTGTGAGTGAGTAGTATAAGGTTACGACATTCTCCCCAAATATCAAGTGGTGAGAGACCGCTAATCTATCCAGCGACTCTATCATCCCATCCTCCATCTAAGACTCTCACAGCCTCCACGAACACCACACAGCCACCACCAACATATACCCACACAGTCATTTCCCGGACACTTTGTAGCTGCGTTCGTATTGGTGTTTCAAAGCTTGTACAAAGGACTTATCGTGTGATGTAATTACGTGTGGCACAACGTCAAGTCATCCAAATAATTCTTTTGGTAATTTCAGCCCTTTTGTTTGAATCCTTATTATATTTCATGAACCCTTGCTAGTAAATTAAATCACATCTTTGAATAACCCTTTTGAATCCATAGATTGCAACATTAGTAGTTGCTAGTTTAAATCACTTGGATGAATAGTAGTTTGCTAACATAGAACTTATATTCTTGAATCTTTGAAATAGCAACTTTTCAACATATAACTTGATCCTTTGTGAAAGAACCAATTAAGACTTAATTGCTAGACAAGTCATATACCTTTTTAAAATCCTTTAATTTGTGAACTAAAACATGATTCAATGTGTTTATGTTTGGTTGATTTAATTCTTAAGTTGAAGTGCTTTGAGTGTATGTGCTTGTGTGAGGGTTGAACCGTAGGACATAGGTTGACCAATCCCATCCTATATCAACGTGTCTTACCTAGTTTGTTTTATGATGTGGTGCTTATATATTGGAAGACATATAGATCTTCCCTTTCTCATTATCAAGTGGATAATTGCTAAAGAGGAAACCCATAAAATGATTCTTCCTTATAGAAGGGTTTTAAACCTCATTTTTGAACACCTCGGCGTTGCATGTCCTTCCACTTTATTTGTTAAAAGGAAAACATCTAATAAATTCTCATCAACCATTGTAAAACAAATGGGTTATGAACTGGATATAGAACTTGGTTGGATCCCCAAATACTGTCACCCTCCAAGAGATGAAGTGCATATACGCATGGAGGGGGAACATGAATATGCAAAAAGGGATGATCATGATGAGCCATCTACTTAAGTTGGTCCAGCTACTACTCCTTTCGATTATGCCTCTATCCTAGGAATTCTAAATAATCATTGTTAGCATATGCACTTCAGATTTGATACTGTGCACCAAGATATTCACTCAACTTCAATTCCTTTAATCAGTGCCTCGCAAGGATTGAAAGCAACATAGGTAGTGCTTCCTTATCTAAAGAGAAAGCACCCATGGAAGCAAGTTTGAGTGAAGCGGATGAGGAAGATGATGATGAGGAGGATGAAAGCTCATTTGGTGGAGATCTTATCGATGAGGACTATATAAGAGTTTTGCTAGTTGTTTGCTATAGAGAGAGCAATCTTTGTAATTGATTGTACCTTGATTGTACTTATTTTGCTTCTTGTTTGGTTAAAAACAACTTAATTATATATATGATTATTAATATTAATGTATTTATGCTTTATTTGCAACCATTATGTGCTCTATGTTGAAATGCTGACTGTGTATGAATGCTAACTATTGAATGTTGGTTGTGATGTAATGTTAAATATTGGCAGCCTTCGGCTTCATGAATTGAATGTTGGTTGTTGGCAAACATAAGTTTGCACTTGCTATCCATTTGCGTGGTTGTACTATAATGCTAAATTTTTTATGAGATTTGTTTTGCTGATGTCCAAAGGAGGAAAATAATAAGCAAAATGAAATTTTTAAATGATGTAAAATAATACTTTTGATTTCTATGTCAAAATGGGGAGGAATTTTTTGAGGTAAGTGCAAAAATTATTATACCTTTTAAATTCCGAGTAAAAGAGGGAGAATTTATTTTTTTGAAAAGGGGATAATTTAATCACAATTGAGCTTAAACAAATGGTTTAACATTACTTTTTTTTTTTTTATATATTGTGAGGGTGAGCCTTATCAGAGCTACCTCATTTTACTCCTTGTTTGTCATCATTAAAAAGGGGGAGATTATTGGCCTAACAAGGCTTAATATCATTTTGATAATGACAAATCAAGGCATCTAATTGTGCTATCAAGTGTATTTATAGGTATTATAGTTTAAAAACACAATGAAAGATGAATAACAGAAAACCATGAAGAAAACAAGTGAATAAAAGATGGCTATTGAAGGAAAGCTTGAATGAAGATCAAGTACCTAGTTAGTTTGTCATGTGTATTGTTAAACTAGGTTTCATGTAAGTACTTCTCAATTAGTCTTTGTTATGAAGCTCATAGGTTAATTAGTTGGACCTTAGATACCTTTTCAATTATTGGAAAATATTTTTATAAAGTCCAAATGATACTTCAAAAGGTTAAAAATTATTTTTGGAATAAAAAGTATAAAGAATATTGAATTTCAAGATGTTGAACAAACTAGGTTGGCATCAAAGACTTTCGGCGACCAAACCACAAGTTGAGTCGACCGAACTTAGAGTTCAGTCAACTGAATGGCTACTTCCTATTTTGAAATTCATAAGTTAATTAATTGTGTTGACCCTATGGGTCATACCCTGTTTTGATTATGACAAATACGGTATTTAATGGTTTGATGAGTTTGTGTGTAGGACCGATCGAACGTATAATATGGTGCACGCACACAACATATGAAATGAAGACCTGAAGACCTTATTTATGTTGTATTGTAATTTAATCATTCATTTGGGTCTGTAATAGTAATTAGGAGAACATGGTCTATAATAATTAATGCCTTACCTGCATAGAAGGATTGATAAGCTCAAGACCATAGATGGACTTTAGGATTTGGTCGACTGACATCGGATTTTTTCGGTGTCTTGAAAAAGGCCTAGAAATGACCCTAGGACACTCACTCATGCATATATATATGAATGTTCATTTAAATAGAGTGTTTGCATGCTTAAATGGGACAAAAATGATCTAAATGGGTACTTTCGGTCGACCGTACTTCACAGTACAAATACACCAGGTTGACCGAACCCAGACCAGGTCAACCGTTTGACCACAATCCGGTCGACAAAAACCTCCCTGGGTAAAAAAATTTGACCATTTGGTCGACTGAGCCAATTTTGTACTCCAACTACCTGGTCGACTGAGGGTCCTCGAGAGATGCCCCAACGGTCTGGTCGACCGAACCATTTAGTTCAAAATCTCCTAATCGACTGAACCGCGCTAATTTGAAAAATCGCCTATCCCGGTTGAACGACCATTTAGTTCAATTTTCTCCTGGTCGATCGAATCTCAAAAAATTGCCCTTGACACATATATACGGTCGACCGAGCCTTCAGTTCAAAATCCTCCTAGTCGACTGAACCATTTGAGTCCTGGTCGACCGAAACAATTCTGGCCGACTGGACCTCTCGGGTTGCCCCTTAATTTTTACCGTGGTTAATATTTTTAAACGGGGTTAACTTGGTTAAAATATAATTAAACTTTCCTAATAATCCCATTGTGTCCTTAACTGTTTTATTTTAAGGGTAGTCTATATATACCCCCTCATTTGGAATAATTAAAAAGAGATTAGCAAATATAATTAGCCAAAATCCTCTCAATCTCAAAAAGCCCATATTTCATATTCAAGCTTTAAACTCCTACTCTTACTCATTTATTTTGCAAATACCTCCTTGTAAGAGTATTCTTGTGCTTATCTCACCCAGCTTAAACTCTCTTTTGGTTGTTTTATTTGTGATCTATATTTCATAGAGAGTAAGCTGTAAGTTCTCCTAGGGGGCTTCATAAATAAGCCTTCCATAGGAAAACTTCCTTGGGCTTCTGAGTTTTGCATTTTCATTGCGATACTCGAGAATTCATAGTGAGTTTTAGTTACGAAAAATATTTTACAAATCGTTTTTCAAATATCTCTTGTGATTTATCTTGAGAAAAATATTTTGAGATATTTTCTTGTGTGCTGAAGATCTTTGTTACTATACTTTTTGATTAAGAATATCTTCTTAATACAAAGATCAAATAAATATTTTTGCAAACCATCTTTGAATATTTCTTGTGGTTTATATTAAGAAATATTATTTGTTGAGATATTTGAAGTGTGCTTGTGATCTTTGTTTGTGCATTGTGACTGAAATATTATTTTGACGCAAAGATCATACCATTTACACTCTCATGCACTGATTGTTATATTTGCATAAATATTTGAGAGTAAACACTTAGACTACATCGAGCTTATCAAATCCTATCTTTTGGTAGTGTATTGATTATGCTGTGCGTAACTGGGTACATATCTGTTTTACACGAAAGCATAATCACTGTACAATTTGATTGAATTTCAAATCTATTGTATTTCCAGGCACGGGTCTGAAGAGGGAGACTAGTCCTGGAATAGTCCCGGATTGGCTTAGACCCGGTTAGGAAAGCTAGGTGCGTCGTCCTGTTAAGGCGTATAGGTTGAGGTCAGCCCCTCTCATTGACCTGGTTAAGGTTGAGGTCAGCCCTGTGTTAATTTGACCTGGTTGTAAATGGTGCCGCTTCACCCTTAAGTGAGCTATTAGTGGAATCCTCTAGCTTGCGAGTTAGAGGCGGGGACGTAGGCACTGTTGGCCGAACCTCGATAACATATCGTGCATGTTCATTTACATTTCTGCAATTTACTTACTGCATGTGTATGTTATATTGTAAATGATTAGGTTTATATTTGCATAAACAAACCCTAGGTTAAGTAATACTGTTTATCTGGTTTAACCTAGGTGATAAATTTTAAATATCCAATTCACCCCCCCTCTTGGGATTGCACCAAAGCTAACAAATTGGTTCGGGCAACCAAACAACCAGTTTAGTCGATCGAAGCGCGTGATAAGTTTCATGAACGGTCGAAAATTTTTCTAAGTTTCAAATATAATGTTACCAAAACTTGCACAAACGACCATAATTCAAACCTAGCTATATATAGCTAAACCTAATCGTGTTAGGGTAACCAAAACACATTGATTTACATTCAAATATCATGTTGTGCGCCATTCTTGCAAAAACTAATTTTCTAAGTTATTCTTTCAAAGTTCAAAGATTTCAAAACTCAGAAAACTGAGCCAATATCTTTGAGCTTCTTAATACTTTCTGAGAGTATTGTAGTGCTTATTGTGTACTTATGTACTTTAATTGGAGAGTTCTCTTTGTACAAAAATCAGTTCTTGATTTCCTTGTGTAAATTGACGATTATGTGATTGAGTCATTAACAGGCAGAAGGATTGTTTTTGCTCAAGAGGCCTTCTCCTTCTATAGAAGGAGAGAGGTGTCTCCACTTATTGAAGGATGAATTAGTGAATCATCATAGCTGGTTGCTTGAGGCAAGGATATAGGCATGGTTGCTAAACCTTGTAAAAAATTATGGTGTCACTATTTCCCTTATCTCCTTTATTTTCTAAGCATATTTATCTTAAAATATATCTACTATGAATGTTTTACTTTGATTTGTGAATGTTGTGATTGTTATTAATACTATTATTGATCAAACTCTGCTGTAGTTACGAATATACGTATTGTAATTTATCTACTCGGAATTTTATTGTGTTTGTTCATTATTCATTCAAGTTATTGCATAAATTATTTTGTGGCCAAGCATACTTTTTTTAATATTGATCTGCTACAAGCATTGTCAATAGTGTGTAGTTGATTACATATTGAAATCCCAGTTTAGGCTCTTTCGTATTTAGGAATATCGATATTGGTATAGTTGTTTGCTGAAAATACTTATGTGGTTATTGAAGTATTTAGATCACTTGTGAAAAACAAATTAAGATAGATTAAACTTCCACATTAAACTTTAAAAATATCCAATTCACCCCTCTCTTGGGATTACACCTTAACTATCATTTAGTTCCCATATCGGTGGGATGATTTTTTTTAAGCCTTTAGTTTAAAGGTAGATAAGGAGCTTCGTTCACCATTTGTAAACACACCTCCCATTTTGTAGAGTTACAAATAGTATTTGTACTATAGGGTATTTCTAATTACTATTAGTAATTTGAAATTTACCCAAGTTGTAATTTTTTTGAAAATAGTGGATTGATCGTCAGCGCCTGAGGACATAGGTAATTCTTTATCGAACCTCGTAAATTCTTGTGTTGTTTTTATTGCTATCCTTGATTATTAGTTTCTGCATTACTTTAGCTTTGTTATATATTCAACAACAATAAATTGTAGTATTGGTGTTTGACACAAGTGGGGTGCTCGACACAACAGTATTATTATTATTATTATTATAATTATTATTATTATTATTATTATTATTATTATTATTATTATTATTATTATTATTATTATTATTATTATTATATCTTAGTTTCCTCTTAAGTGAATTTAAAATTCCAATAACATTTAAAAAAATGTGAGCAAAAATGTTTTAAAACTTTTTAGAGGTTATCTTCTAGGATTTTAGGGTCTCATTGTGCAAAAATAGTGCTTTGATTTTGCTAAGAAAACACCAAAATTGAAAATTGAAAAAAAAAAAAAAAAAAAGTTTTCCGTGAACACACCACTCTGAATTCTCTCTAATTTCTTATTTTATAATGTTTTACAATTTTGTAAAATAGAAATGTTGGATTGTGTGGGTACTTGATCTTAGGGATTTATACTAAAAGATATGCTTTATGTAACCGGTTTTAATATTTTTTAATAATTTCAGTTATTCCATTTTAATGAGAATCTTTGTGAGTAATGTTTGCCTAACATTATTTATTCAATGATTATGCATGTGTGTCTTTTATTCTATATAATAGGTGATCGAGTGTGTAGAGTATGGTTTATATACAAAAGATTAAATCATCAGTTCTTATAGAATATAAGTTTATTGTTCACAGTCTTAAATGAAATTGGACACACCATTGGTAAGACTGTAGCAGCTTACGAGCTCACTCTCTCAAGAGTAAGGCGTGTTTAAGGAATACAGTAGAAGATTCCTGGTCGTCTTCAAAAGCTTGTTTTCGTACTTGTAGATTTGGGATCAAATCAAACAGTTCTCGTGAGTATAATCCTAATCACGTAATTAGGGATTGCATGATATGATTATTTTTCTTTTGTTATCCGTATGTACTACAATCGGATCTTAGGGCTAATCCAAAAGTACCTTCACTTGATAACTTTTTTTTTTTTTTATCATTCATTTTCACAAAGGATATAATTCTTTATTTACCATTGCACTGTATCTCTTTTGATAGTGTAAGTAGTCATTCTTATCTTATTATATGGATCTTAATTTTCCTTGTATGGGTTCATTTTGTCAAATTTCAAAACTGAATTTAGTTAATTCGATGATGGATTTTTTAAAGGGAGATGCTAGCACCCTATTAGGGTTTCTTGAGGTGTAAGAATCTTTGCGTTCCCATACCATACCATTATGAGGAAAATAAGTTGACTCAGTGTTTAAATATAGGGGTAATAATGGCTAATTAAAGCTTTCAAGAGTGGCTCACATGGTAAACTCCAGGCTCTCCTAATTAAATGACCTTTGACATCATATCTTGGTATTTAAGTGGAGAAGGGTAGAGAGGTGGGTCCATTATCTTAGTGGATTAGTCCAGTCAGGGCCGGCTCATCCTTTAGGCCATTGAGGTGTTCGCTATTTTTGGGGCCCCTAAATTTTTTTATTAATATAATAATATATTTTTGGGGTCTTAAATTTTTTTTAATTAAATAATGTTAATATTATTTATTATGCTCTTTTCTCATGCATTAACTTCTCAACTAATAAATAAATGCAATTTAATTCTTTTTTTTTTTAAGTCTCATTGACTTTTCAACTAATAACTTTATTATATTTCTACCTATCTATTGCTCTCATCTCTCTCTCTTAGCTTTTCTAAAAAAATCTTTTCATCTCTCACACTCTCACTCTCATCTCTTAGTTTCTCTATGATTTTTGCTCCGACTCTTGTGTTCATCATCTTCAAGCCTCTGATTATCTGTTATTTTCATCAATCCTAATTTTGATTTTAATGTTTGTGCATTATTTTTCTATTATTTTCACTTTGAATTTTTTTCTATTTTTTCTTAGATTTTGAAGGTTTTGAGGTTAGAGCGTTGTATCCGGTAAGAATCTGATATCTCTAAAGTCTCGCTTGCCGATCGATTTGCAATAATAATAATAATAATAATAATAATAATAATAATCGGGTTATATTATTTCAATCTATTATTTCAATAGATTTATTAAATTTATTTTTATTTGTTTACATAATTTGTCAATTTATATTTAGTGTTAATTTTGAAATTTAATTATGTCAATGAGAAAATATGAATCCGGATATGAAAAATGAAGAAAGAAAAGAAGAAGAAGAAGAAGAAGAAGAAGAATTAGTATCCTCTCAAAAGGGAGCTTTTGATAAATTTATTTTTGCATTTCAAAACGCTAGAAAAATTAATTTTAAATAAAAATAAAAATTAAACAAAATATTAAGGGTCCTTGATTAAATCATTCGCCTAGGGCCTCATATTATGAAGAGCCGGCCCTGAGTCCAGTGTTCAAAGAGTTTTGAGCACCATCGTTTTAAAAAAATAATAATAAAATAAAATAAAATAATAAAGAAAAAAGAAAAAAAAAAAAGCTAGTTAAAAGACAATTGATTTGAGATGGTAGTTATGTATGTTTGAGTAGGTAATGTTTGCAAAACGGATGTGAAAAAGGTTGTTGATATCTTCCCTTTGTATAATAGTGCTCTTGAACTTGAATAGCGACAAATACAATGGTTATAACATAGTTTTAACTTAAACACCAATTAATTAGTAGCAATTAGATGATCTAGTTATACTTATGATGAATCGGGGTTGTTTAATCCTCGATTATCACTTGAGGGACGAGGAGTCTAGCAGAATCCCTTCAGACTTGTAGGACAGAGATTCTGCTAGACCCTTGAATTACGTACATATTTCCCTTACATGCCTTGTGGCGTCTACTCTTCGAGGTTAAATAATCAAATCATGGTAGCAACTTTGTAGGACTTGAAAGGCACATAACCTGCAAAAAACCATTTTTCGGAGCACCACCCCTACTAAAAATTTAAATGTGTTGACAAATCTAACTAATTTAAATGTATCAAGTTGATTGAATACAATGTAACGAGGTAGAAAATTGTGCGCGAGGCTAAATCTTTTAAATTTGATGAACTAATTCATTTAAAATGTAATCATCGTGCTACTTCATTTCAATGTATCAAGTTAAAAATTGTGCCACATGCAAATTCATTTAAAAAATGACAAGTTGTTGAAAATGTGCGCTCACATAATTCTTTAAAAGTGAAACGAGCTAATTATTCGCTTGGGTGGTATTATCATCTCATCATCTCAAGTAGGTTCATGTTAGCATCCGAGAGTCCTATGCAAGGTTAATAATTATTGCACCCAATTATGTGTAAACCACTTATCTTTCATTCATTTTATTTTTATACAAGGCAATTCTTATAAGCAAAATTTCTACAACTCCAAGTATAATTTGTGAATCAAATGTAACCTAAAAGACAATATAAGATGCATCACCCTTTCCTTTTTTTTTAAATTACGCACCAAATTTTCATGTGTCCATTTTATAATTCACGTAACTAATCCCGCATCACTCTTTTTTAATCAATGCAATCTATGTCTGGTTATAAATTAAAATCAATTTTGAATCTCCGAAAAAAACAAAAAGAGAGTTTGTATTCAATGCGACCACAGAATCAATTAATTAAGATGGGGAGACTTGCCCATTTGATTTGACAGATTGATGGGCAGACTATTAATTGTCATATTGGGAGACCGCATTATTTCAGCCATCACATTCCAATTAGAAAACTAACTTCTTTTCTCCTAGTTTATCCTTTACTGACAAAAAAGTTGTCGCCGCCCATACGCCCACGCTTATCATGCCTGGCTTCGCCCTTTCCATTTGAATCTGCAATGGCCGTTCACGAACATTGGTCAGCCAACGACCACCTTTATCAATTATTATATGCACAAATTCATTATACCCAACCAGATACTGTCAGACCACCTTTTCTTTTTCCAATTCATTTTGGATATATTACCTGCAAATTGAAGACTCTTTGTTGGGGCATGTCATTTCCGAAGAAAATCTAAGAAAAGATCAGACATTTTCTCGCGTCCCAAACTGAATTCAAACAGTTCTTCACGTCCTCCCGGCGGCTTCCATCAACCTCTAGAACCCATTTTGTGCCACCATCATTGACCAATGAGAACTCATCCGCTCACTTGCTCTCTCCTGGCTAGGTGGTGACAATTTTTATCGTCATGCATTGCACCAGCAAGACCTCTTCGTTTGAACTTCCACAATTAATATGTATATGTACATGCACTAATGTTTTTAAAAAGTAAAACTGTAAAAGAAAATAGTTTGACTCTTATGCTACATTTCAAGAAAGTATGAATTTAGAAAAATTTTAATACAATTTTATGTTATATTTTATTTAAATTTAAGATGTCTCCAAATATAGGATTAAGAAGTAAAACATAACATATTATGGTGTAAGTTTTTTCAAAATTTTATTTTTTAGATAAAAATATGCCAATAAATTACATATACTTTTAAAATAACGTAAAATTATTGTCGGAGAATCTTTTTGTGGGATTGATACATAGGTGAATACTAATATGACCCAAAAGTTTGAACTACTAAATCTTAAATCCATCCATGCATACAAGTTAGTTTTAATCGCAGTCCTTTTAGTTAGAATTACTCCCTTAAAAGCTAGCTCAATTCTCTCACAATTATTCTAGTGGGCCTCTCCATTGCATCATATACGCATTGAATTACATACATTCCACAGGCCTTTAAATCAATCCTATCACCCACAGTTGGCCCCACTAATTTGAATATATCTATGCAGCTTACATAATCCTCATTAACCTTGGTTATATACTTGACCCTCTAACTATTAGATAGGATGTTATGATAACTTTCTCTGACACCTTGACTTTACGATTTTGTTTGCCTAGAATTATGAATTATTGGCTCTTAATACATACCACTTGTCAGCATTGAATAATCTATACACTGACTTGATCGATACAGATAGGTGAGCATCAACTTGACCCAAGAGTTTTTTATCAAGTTGGTGCTTATCCAAGTATATCAACCCCATTCGTAATGACTGTTTAGAGCTAACAAAAAATTAAGAAATTATATATATATATATATATATATATATATTTCATACACTACTTGTTGGCCATTCAAAAAATACAAACTTGAATTTATTAAAACTCCATTTGCATTGAAAACTTTGTTTGACAAAAGGAAAGAAAAGAAAAATAAGAAAAAAAAATATACTTTCCATTTTATTTGTCTCTATATCAAATATTATCAAAAATAAAAAATAATTATTACATGATTAATGTAGAGACCCAGAAAATTGAATTAATGAGAAAGTAAAAGAAAATAAGGTTTTTGGTTTGGTGTAGACCAAACTGTCGATGGTTTTGTATTTACTACGGGCCGGTTACAGGTAAAACGGTAAAAAGAACAGGTTAAAAACCCAAACCATCGATAGTTTTGTGAGGGGTGTAGAAAATCGTTGACAATTTTGTCTGCAGTGCTAAAATTAAAGAAGAATCCACGAGCTATTTTTGTTAAACAAAAACATAATCTCTCTCTCTCTCTCTCTCTGAACCCTACGACATCCTCTCTCTTCTCTCTATGATTTCACTTCGATTATAGCCCAAATTGACGATCAGAAACTACCACGGGATCCTAGGAGCGATCGTTAGCGGTTTAATCGGAGTAGATTTTCAATTCAGGCATTCCAGGCACCACTCCGAAGTCGAGGTAAGGATGTTAAATGTTGGTATTTAATTGATTTAATGGGGTATTTGGGTTTGAATATGTTTTAATGATAATAATTCTAGGGTTGATATTATTTGAACTGGAAAATATAAATTTCAGGGTTTTGAATTTCGAACGCCATGGGGCGTGGATTTAGGGTTGCTAGCAAGCCTCTAAGTAAGTCGCGTAAGAGGATAGATTAACTCAGATATTTTCAGTAAATTAATCATTGAATATATAGTATTTGATTTAGAAAGGTATGCATATGAATTAGTATAGTTTTTGGGAATACTGATGTCGTACTGAGGAAACTTTGAAAACAGATTTAATATTAATTTGTCAGCAAAATATGTTTTTCTAGGCTAGATAATATATTACAGAGTAGTACTCACTTGTGTGTGACATGAGTATAAATTTTACTGTAAATGATGGTACGTCAAAATATTTTATGAATTCACTATACAAGCAAGAATTGACGACAATTTTTAGAAAAACTATAAACAGTATAGAAATTATATTTTTAGTATATTATGATATTCAGCCAAAGCAGATGTCGTGATATTCAACTGGCGCAGATGTCGTGATATTTAGTCGGCGCAGATGTCGTGATATTTAGCCAATGCAGATGCCATGATATTCAGCCAGTGTAGATTCCGTGACTAGATATATTTATAACAGATATTCAGAAATATTATTATTATGACCGATTTTACACAGAATCATGAAACAGTATTATTATAGATATTATATACTCATGATATTTCAGCTTATATAGAATTATCGTAAAATAGTAATATACAAACATAATATTATATAGTATCAGATCCCTGATGGACCAAAATAGATTACAGAGCACAGTACCATAGCTAGCTAGTTAGATTAGACAGTGTAACCCCTGTGTGTTGACTCGAGAAGTGTTGCGGAGAGCAGGATGGGCGGATTAGGTTTGTGATAGCCGACAGTGCAACCACACTATTGGCCTTACAAGGCTTAAAATCTTGTTTTGATGATAACAAACAAGAGGAACTTAACATATTTTGTTAAGTGACGATATTTTAGGATTCAAGTATGTGAACACAAATTCAAATGCTCATGAGGATGATTCAAAGCTTATTCAAAGAAAGATGATCAAATGAAGCCTAAAGAGTTAAAAGCATGGATTCCAAGATGATATTTTGAAGCTTGAGATCATGAGAGAATGGATGTTAAAGAGGACTTGCTAAAAGCTTAAAGTTTGTGAAATTTGAAGACAAGAAGGAACCAAAGCAAGACAAAGCAAGAGAGTCAAAGAAAGACAAGCATGAAGACTTAAGTGCTTAGAGTGTCAAAAGTTCTAAGAAGTATTTATGTAAGTACTTCGCATTTAAATATCTCTTGAAATATTTTTTGAAGCTCTTCTAGGGTTAATTATGGACATAGAGACCTTATTTCAAAGCCCCAGAAAAATGTTTATAAATACTCAAAGCAAGAGAGCAAAGGACTTTTGAAAACAAAACTGAAATTTCTAAAAGTGGGCTATCTAAACGACTAAGGAGAATCCTCAAATGTCTGAAGAATTTCTTCAGAAGTATTAAGATTTAACTCAGAAGACTGAAGATTTTATTTTTAAAACACGGAATAGGCAGAACACCTTTTGACATCTGAACTATCAATTCAGTCGTCTGAGCAGGATCTTCAGAAGTTTGAACCTATGCTTCAAACGCCTGACCTTGTGTCCAGTTAAATTTTTTCAAAGCTTTAAGGAACTTCAAAAGATTGAACCCGAAAGTTCAGTCGTCTAAACATTGTTAACGGTCAGAAATTTTAAATGTTTTAAATTTCAAATTAAGGTTGCTTGTGTCCCAAATTTTCTAAAAACTTGGAAGATACTCCAAGTAAACTTGGGCATCACGAAAATACTTTCAGAAGTCTATAAATACATGGTTTTACAAATCAAAACACACCAAGAAAGAAAGAATTGAAAAATCTACTGAAAGCAACTTGCTCTTGAAAAGCTCTCTCTTGCTCACTCATTGCAATACTCTTTTTTTGAGAAACAGAAGTACTGATCATCTCAAATATGGTTCCTACTGCTAGTATCCATCTAGAGAAGGAATTTGTGAATTCTATACTTGAACTTCATCTTATTTCATCTTGATATTTAAATTCTGAAGTGCATAGTGCTGAATTTGTACTAATCTGCTCTTTGAGAGAGTGTTCTTGTAACGCAATGATTATCTTGTATTTTTACAATATTCTTGGACGATTCCAGATTGTTAGATCATTGAACAAGTGTGGGGTATGGCTTGGAGTGGTGATTACTCTAGCCTATTGAAGGAGTGTGTAAGGTTTTGTTCCACTCGAAAAGGAACATGTATAGTGGAATCCTTAGGTCGTTTGCCTAAGGTGAGGACCTAGGCTGGGAATAAGTTGAACCTTGTAAATACCTTGGTCTCCTTCTCTTTCGTTTACTCTCTTTATTTTTTAGCTTACCAATATACTGCATGGATGATTTAATTTCTTGATCATAAATACTACGTAGTTTGGAAATTAAATAAACTGAAGTTTAATTTATTTTTGGGATTGTGGAAACTGAAAGGGAGTACATTGGTTGATCAATAATTTGTGAAAACTATAAGGGAGTACGTTGATTAGTTAACACCCAAAGACTCTTTAACTAAAAGTTTATTTAAAGTCTAGGGTTTTGGAAAGCATTGAAGTTTAAATTATACATCATATTAAGAAAGCTATTTCATTATCTACAGGGCTTGAATCAGATCCATTAATACAAGGATTGAGCCAAATTCATATACACAGGGCTGCAAACAAACAAATATTTTGAATTCTTGTAAAAGCTGAGAATTGTCAGAGTTACATATTATATCTTGGGTTGGTATCTTTGGTTGTTTATTTTAAAGTTGTTGGTGAATTATTTGAGCTTTGGTTTACTAATGTTAAGTATTGGTTTGTGGATTGAATAAGTAAATAAACTTTGCTGTGTAATTGTTAAATCAGCAAGGGGTTAAGAATTCTTGCAAAGAATTAAAAGAAAATTTTAAAACCCAATTCACCCCCCTTCTTGGGACTACACCTCAAGTTTCCATTGGTATCAGAGCGGGGTTATAACAAATCCTAACAAGCAGTTATATAAAGAGCTAGATGGCATAAATAGGAGTAGCTCCCTTTGGAGAGGGTCAATCCTCAACTATGCCACCCATCTTTTGTGGTTTAAATTATACATTTTGGAAACAAAGGATGAGAATTTACCTTCAAACAATGGATTGGAAGACTTGGAAGGTTGTCACACACGGTGACTTAATTCCTACTAAAACCGCAGATGGCAAGGAAATTCCCAAAGAAGAAAAATACATGACCGACAATGACCATAAGATGTTGCAAGTAAATTCTAGTGCCATGAATGCATCATATTTTGCTCTTGATATAAATGAGTTTAATAGGGTCATTGCATGTAAATAAGCCAAAAAGAATTGGGATAAATTAGAAGTTACTTATGAAGTAACCATTGATGTTAGAGATAGTAGAATAGACATGCTCACAAGCGAGTATGAAGCCTTCAAGATGAACCCGGATGAATCAATTACAAACATGTATACAAGGTTCACACATATTATAAACTCCCTTGATGCTTTGGGAAAAACATACTCAACCTATGAGATGATCCGTAAAATCCTTAGAGGACTTCCTCCAATATGAGAACCAAAAGCCACAACTATAACGGAAGGAAGAAATCTCAAAAATACATCCCTAGATGAACTCATAGGATCCCTTCTTACATATGAAATGTCTATGAATGAAAGAAGTAAATCTAAATCCCAATAATCAATTGCTTTTAAAACTTCAAACAAAAACTCTAGTGATGAAGATGAAGATGAAATGGATGTGGATGAACTAGCCTTCATATCTAAGAAACTTGCAAAAATCCTTAGAAGAAAGAAAAAAATTAAACAAAAATTCCGAAACTCAAAAACAGAATCAAATGAAGAAGAAACCAATGAAAAGAAATCAAAGAATAAAATCCCCACATGTTATAATTGCAAGAAATTAAGATGGACACATAAAACCGGATTGTCCATTGCTTATGAAGGATTCTAAAAAGAAAAAGAAAAAGGCAATGAAGGCCACTACATGGGACAATCTAAGTACTAGTAGTTCAGAGAATGAATCAAGTGACCAAGAGGTTGCTTATACTTGCTATATGTCATGAGATGATGATGATGATGAAGAACAAAGCTCTTCATCCAAATTGGTTAATAAATATAGTAGTGATTCATCTAATGAATCCAATGATCAGAGCATACCGTCTTATGAAGAGTTACTAAAAGAATTATTCAAAATTCATAAGATCCTAGTCAAAGTAACTAAACAATATATTTCATTGAAAAATGAGAATGAAGGTACAATAAAGAAGTTGGAATCCCTTAAACTTGCTGAAAGAGAGAAAGATTTGAAAATCAAGAGATTAGAAAACAAGAATGAAGGAGTTATGAAAGAGCTGGAATATTTAAAACTTACTAAGAGTGAAAAAGATTTAAAAATTCGTAGACTAGAAAGCAAGAATGAGAAGGTAATAAAAGAACTAGAGAATTTAAAGTCCAAAATTTCCATGGATAATGAAAAAGACTTATATATTTCTAAATTAGAAAATAAAATTACTAAGATGTCTCAAAACCAAGAAAAGGTGTAAGAAAGGGTAAAAATATAGAAAATTCAGAAATAAGTGATTTTAAAGAAAAAATTGAGGATCAAGATAAAATAATCTACAATTTCACAAGAGGAAAAGAAAACTTTGATAGAATGGTAGGTGCACAAAGAATGTCTTTGAATAAAGAAGGCATATGGCTCAATGGAATTGAAAATAAAAGGAAAAAGAATCTTTACATGGGATACTTTACGAAAGTATCTAAAAATTATGCTAGCACCTCTTCTAATGCCTATGCTCACACTATATGCTACCTATGCAAAAGGAAGGGACATATAAAGTTTGAATGTCTCTTAAAGAGGAAAGATGTGAAAACTAAACAAGTTTGGAAAATTAAAGAAACATCTCTTGTTAAACCATCCGGACCCAAGAAAGTATGGGTACCTAGATGAAAAATCAAGTTCATAAATTAAGGATCCAAAGATATTTGGATTAGTCATACCCCTTAGAAATTAAGAAAGTCCCTCAATTCAATTTTCAATAAAATGAAAAGATCTTTTTTTTTCAATGAAAATTGTTGGCCTCCATCAAAGAATGAATCTTACAAGGCTTAAGATTTGAAAAGCAATTTTTGGAATTCATATGAAGTAAAAAGAAAGAAAATCTAAGGCAATATGAAAAATACTTGGACAAAAAGAGAAGTAGTTAAACTGAATGAGAAATACTTGAAACATGAGAACAATTTGAGCAAAATTGTAGCGCAATGCACAAATGATTATAATATGCTCCATGCTTGTATATGTTGATATGATACATGCTAAATGCTGATATTTTGAGATACATATGCGGAGAAATATATGATATGCTACATGCTGATATTTTATAAGGTGAGATACTAATGAAATGTTAATATGAACTATATGCTGAGCTATGCTATGCTAAAATGCTGACATATACGATATTGACTTTACTTACATTGATGATTTCTAACTCACTATACATTGAAAATTTGAGTATGAAATTATTGAGCATGATTAAGAAGCTTATGATATGACATTTGTATTGGTATCTATGAAATGCATTGGTATCCATGAGTATACATGAGAATGACAACATATTGGTATCCATGAATAAACTTGAGTATGACAATATATTTTTGTCTATGAGCATGTTATGATCTTGATATGATATATGAGTATGAGATTAATTCTTGATCATATTAGTTTAAAGGCTAAATGATGAATAGCTTTGTATATCTCTTGCATGATTGACTAAGGATAAACATAAGCATGTTATGACAAAGATGATATTGAAATAATATTGGTATTATTCTTAATATAGGTATCCATGAGTCCTTGCATAAAGTAAATCAATATTTGAAGCATGAGATGACAATTTTAAAAAGTACACTTGGTATTTTCATGAATATATAGTTCATTTCACAAATAAAAATCTGAATGTATTAAATCTAGGGGGAGTGTTACGACTTATTGCTTGTATTATGTTTTTTTAACTTTTCAATTGGTATCATGAAATAAACAATTGGTATCATGAAATAATGTCAAAGAAGGAGAGATTGTAGTAAGCAACGATAAATTAATATACATGATGAATTTTGAGCTAATATGAACCTTAGACCTTATGTCTTGATCATACTTGAACTGTTTGAGTTGAGTAGTTGTGGATAAACTGTTAGATCTTAAAACTCAAAACAAGTCATTTTTATATAGGAATTTTTGGGAAATGTCATATTTTCAAATGACATGTTGTCGAATTTTTTTAAAAAAAAAACTTCCCAAACTTCTCTTGTGTGCTAATGGTTTATTAACTTCATAGCACTTTTTGTAGTTGCCAAAAGGCGGAGATGCATAAGAGGGCAAAAATTGGGTTTCACTTAAAAGAAAAATTATTTGCATTGATAAATTTTTACATTATGCATATTGTTAGAGGGAGCCTTCTAAGGCTATACCCACTTTTTGCATAGTGTATTTGTCATCATCAAAAAGGGGGAGAATGTTGACCTTATAGGTCACACCTGGTTTTGATAATGACAAATACTCTAGTTTTTGATGGCTATCAAGTGTATGTGCATGTTTTTATTAGCAGATAAAGAAATGGCACTTGAAGCAAAGCATGAAGACCCTGAAGACTACTTTCATATTGTAATTCATTTTAATTCAATGAGGGTCTGTAATAGTAATTAGGAGAAAAGGTTTGTAATAATTATCTGCATATCATGCATATAGGATATATGGCAAGCTTAATAAGACCTTAATGAGACCTTAGGTCCCAACACTTATGCACAAACAAGTCCCCATTATCATTCACAATTAGGGGATCAAAATTGAAATAAATTGGACTTAAATTGAAAATCCTTTGAGAGGTCGGGCGACTGAACCCCTGGTGTTCAAAACACCTCAGGCGCCCGAACAGCTAGAAAGTCAGCGGGTTGACCTAGTTTCGGGCGACCGAACCAGAAATGAGCGTATCGTATCCAGGCGACCGAACCCTTAAAAGGGAACTTTTCACCAACTCGGGCTACAGAAGGTTTTAGTTCAAAATAGGCCCTAGGAAACTAAACACTTGAGTTCGGTTAACCAAACTTAGCTTTGGGCACCTGAACTACGGACAAAAACATTATGAGTTTTGTTCAGCCAACCGAGCTTGAACTCGGGCACCCGAACCCTAAAAAATGGCTTTTTAGCTGAGTTTATTCGGGCAACCGAACCATAGTTCAGTCACCCAAAACCTCTCGGGTTACTTAATATTTTACCATTGTTAAAAGGGTTAAACATGGTTAATTTTTCTAAATTGATTTAAAACAAATCTAATAATGCCCTACATGTCATAAACGGTCATAATTTGGCATTGGCTTATATATATATGAGTTCATTTGTAAGGATTAGCAATACGATTAGAAAAATCATTAGCAAAAATCCTTTCTATTTCAAAATCCTATTTTGCCCAAATACACTCATTTCTTCATTCCCTTAATACATCTTAGCCTTGTGAGAGTTCCTTTGATTGTGCTAGTGCTTATTAGATATTGCTAATACTCCCATTGCTTTGATTGATTATTGATATTGATTTTAGGGAGTTTAGTTAAGTTTATCCTACAGATTTGAATATTATAAATCTTGTGTTGGGTTAAACTCATAAGTTTAAGGATTCTTGCATTGTCATTGCAATATTCCTAGAGCTATATTTTGTTGTGCAAATATTTTTCACAAGCTATAATATTCTCAAACTACTATTGTGCTTATTTCATTAAAGGAAAATATTTTGACTTAGTTTGAATATTTGATTAGCATCTTTGAAACTTTGATTTGTTATTGAGATTTGATATAACTTGTTTCAAAGATATAGCTTGATTAGAACACTCTTGAACATTCTTGTGATCACATTTTGTTGAGTATTGCTTGCACAAAAATACACATCACTGAGCTTACATAACCTATACTATTGATGTGCATGTGATTGATTACATTTGGTACATATCTGCTGTACTAAGAAACATAATCATTGTACCGGTTATATTGTGAAAATATTGTTGTATTCCAGGCGTGGCCTGAGGGGGCGGTAATCCAGCCTGTAAGGATTTTTATGTCCTTCTCTGCCCCACAAGGATAATTTGTAAAGGTTGAGGTCAGCCCTGTACTAATTGACCTGGTTGTATCAAGTGCCACTCCACCTGTTAAGCGAGCTTATAGTGTAATCTTTGTGCGGGTGTGCCAAGGCAAGGACATAGGTAGGATTGACTGAACCCTGATATCATATTTGGTCTCACATTTACATTTCCTACATTATATTATACTTTGTGCTTGATTTAATTTTCCTACTGAATGTACTACGTATCTTATTGACACGATATTGTATCTTGTCAAGAAATACTGAAATTGTAGTGTATGTATAGAATTTGGTTAATAGATCATATCTGCAATTTCATACATACTTAGATTGCCCTTAGGTTGTGTAATACTGTTGCTAGATTAGTGGATTGATCTAAGGAACAAATTTTTAAAATACCAATTCACCCCCCCCCCCCTTTTGGGATTACACCAAAGCAAACAGAGGATCTTGATTTTTCCTTGCTAGTCTTGACACTCATATTGTAAGACTTGAAAGCTTGCACCTAATTTTTTATATTGGTTTTGCAAGACTCAATCCAAAATATTTATTATGCTTTTCATTTACAAAAACTTTGAGATATTAAACTTGGATTGTGTTTAACTTCCTTTGATTAATTGTTTGTTGAATATCATAGCTTGAGTCAAAGGTTGAAATTCTCACATAAACATTCACTCATACATTTTGGAGAGTTTACATATTGGATCTCACCTGAGCATTGAATACTTATCATCTGTGAGTGCATACTGATTTGGACAGTACTGTAATACATTTATGCTTGTATTAGAAACATCTTTATTTGTACGCAAATCATATTAATTATTGTATTCCAAGTGTGGCCCGAGAGGGTGTTAATCTAGCTCAAAAGGATTGGTTGTAAAGGTTGAGGTCAACCCTGCTTTAATTTGACCTAATTGTAACAAGTGTTGCTCCACCTGTTAAGTGAGCAATATTGGTAATCCTTGGGCTTGCGAGCTAAGGATGGGACGTAGGCACGTTTGTGGAACTCCGATAACATATTTGGCGTTACCTTTACTTTTATTGCTTTATATTTTGTTTATTGCTTGATTTAATTTCTTTGTTGAATATATTGCTTATATGATTGACACGTAATTGCAATTAGTTGAGCGATACTGGAACTGGGTTGCACGTACTGAGTATTGATTGATTTACCTTTTTGCAACATCATACGTGTTTAGACTGCCCCTAAATTGAGATATATTGAAATGTTGATCATTCAACATAGGAAATTTTTAAATCTCCAATTCACCCCCCCCCCCTTCTTGGGATTGCACCAAAGTCAATAGAATCTGAACTTGAAGGTTCAACTGAGTGTACTTTGGAGGAGTTCTAAATTTGTTGGGTGTTTCTACCATGGTCAAAGGTAATAATTCCTTATGTGTGAAGCCTTGGTCCATAATCCAAGTATGAGAAAGTGTAGGACACTCAAAATCACCTCGATCAATATGAAGAATAGGGGCCAAGGTTTGAGGAGTCAAGATAATTCTATGGCCTCTAACTTCGGTGGAAATAACCGATTGATTTTGTGTCATGTTGGCATAAATTTTTTTAATAAGATTAGGGTATAGACCCTTTACTTGATAGACTACTAGATTTTTCCAACCTATTGCCCGGAACATTGGTAAAATATTTGGAATATTGGTTGTGAAGAAAGTGGTCTTGATTATCTTACCAAATATAAGATCAGTTGCTTGAGGAATAACCAGCCATGGATCAAGGTTATCTTCTTCTTGGCAGGAGGTAGAACCTCAATTGGCAGCTCATTTGGCTCTCGGCATATTTGTGAATGAATATTTGTAGAAACCCTAGAAATTCGAAGGAGAAGAAGTGGGAAGATGATTTTCAATCATTTGGAGGAAGGATTTTGGGTTTAGAATCAAAGGGAATAGAAGAGAAGGGTTTTGGGTGAGTGGAGGAACAGAGTCTAGTTGACTGGAAAGAATGAACTTAAAGTTTTCATGCTAATAATTTATAAACCCTGATGATCCAATTGATTGAGTCAATTGAAGTCAGTTTCCTGACTGACAGAAAACTAAAATGCAGCAACTCAGAGGCTTGTTAGTCGACTAGGAATTTGGACTCAGTCGCCTGACTCACAGACATAATGAAATTCAGCAGCATAAGGCCTTGTCAGTCAACTAGAAAATCTAACTCAGTCGCCTAACTCCCTAGAATTTTCAATTTTTCTCCTTTTCTTTTCTTGTATTCTTTCTAAACCACTTCCCTATTATGTTATAGTCCTAGTTCTCTCATAATTGATATAAATCTTTCTTCTGGAAGAGGTTTCGTGAAAATGTCTGCCCATTGCTCATTTGTGTTTATAAATTCAAGCATTATATCTTCTTTTTTCACGTGATCTTTTAGGAAGTGATGTCTTATATCAATATGTTTAGTTCTTGAGTGTGATATTGGATTTTTAGAAATGTTTATTTTACTTGTGTTATCATATTTTATTGGAATAACTTAATATTCTAAGTTAAAATCTTTGAATTGTTGTTTCATGTACAATGTTTGTGCACAACAACTCCCTACTGCTACATACTCAACTTCAGCAGTAGATAGAGTTACGGAGTATTGTTTCTTTGAAAACCAAGATACTGAAGATCGTCCTAGAAAATGACATGTACCACTTATCATTTTTCTATCAATTTTACATCTCGCGTATCAACATCTGAATAACTAATCATTTCGAATTCAGTATCTTAGGGTACCAAAGTCCTAAATTAGTTGTTCCTACACAATATCTTAGGATTCTTTTCACAACTATTTTGTGAGATTCTTTAGGACCGGATTGAAATCGTGCACACATGCATACGCTAAACATTATGTCCGGTCTACTAGATGTTAAGTATAACTAGCTTCCTATCATACCTCTATAGTATTTCATATCTACCAGTTTTCCTTTGTTATCATTGTCAAGACTTATGGAAGTATTAATGGGAGTTCCTATGGGCTTACTACTTTCCATGTCAAATTTCTTAAGCATGTCTTTTATATACTTAGATTGATTTATAAAAGTTCCATTCTTGGCTTGTTTAATTTATAAACCTAGGAAGTAGTTTAATTCTCCCATCATGCTCATTTCAAAATTTATCTTGCATACATTTAGCATATTCCTTACATAGCTCATTTTTAGTTGCTCCAAATATGATTATAAGCATGTCATTCTTCTTAGTTTTGATAAATAAGGTACTATCAACCTTTCTTCTAGAAAACCCGTTTTCTAGTAAGAATTCATTAAGTCTTTCATACCAAGCCCTAAGGGCTTGTTTTAATCCATACAAAGCCTTCGTTAACTTATACCCATAATCAGGGTTGTGAATGTCCTCAAAGCCTAGTGGTTGTGCTACATACACCTCTTCATTTATAAAACCATTTAAAAACGCACTCTTTACATCCATTTGATATAATTTGAATTCCTTATGAAATGCATAAGGTAAAAGCATTCTTATAGCTCCCATTCTAGCTATGGGAGCAAATGTCTCTTCATAATCTATTCATTCTTCTTGATTGTATTCTTGAGCTACTAGTCTAGCTTTATTTCTTACCACAATTCCATATTCATCCTTTTTATTTCTAAATACCCACTTAGTTCCAATGATCGAATGATTTAATTCTTAATTCTTTTTGCATGGCTATTATCCATGAGTCATTACTTAGAGCTTCTTCAACATTCTTAGGTTCATCTTGAGATTAGAAAGCTTAATGATTACATAGATTTTTCAAAGAAGATCTTGTAGTTGCACCTTGTGATGGTTCTTCTATGATTAGATCTTTCAGATGATTTCTTACATATTTCCATTCTTTGGGTAATTCAGAATTTTCTATAGCATCATGATTTGAGTTTAATTCATTTTCTTCTTCTTTTGCTTCTACAAATTCTAAGTCTTCTGGTTTTTGAGTATTTTGAACTTCTTCAACATTTATTGTTTTATTAAATGGTTTTTCTTCATCAAATGTTACATGAATTGATTCCACAATTGTAAGAGTTCCTTTGTTGTAGATTCTAAAAGCTTTGCTCTTTAATGCATACCCTAATAATATACCTTCATCGGCTTTTGCATCAAATTTACCTAAATCATCTTTATCATTTAATACAAAGCATTTGCATCCAAAAACATGAAAGTAAGAAATGTTAGGTCTTCTACCTTTCCAAAGTTCATAGGGAGTTTTATTTAAATTTGATCTCATTGATACTCTATTTACCATATAGCATGCGGTATTTACCAGTTCGGTCCAAAAATATTTTGGTAGCTTATGTTCATTTAACATTGTTCTTGCCATTTGTTGAAGAGTTCTATTTTTTCTTTCAACAACTCTATTTTGTTGTGGAGTCCTAGGTGCTGAAAAATTATGATTAATTCCATATTCATTACAAAAATTTTCAACTTCTTTGTTATCGAATTCTCTTCCTTGATCACTCCTTATATTTGAAACACTATAATCTTTTTCATTTTGAAGTTTCTTGCACAAATGTATTAACATGTTACAAGCTTCATCTTTGGATGCTAAAAATAGTACCCAGGAAAACCTGGAGTAGTCATCAACTATGACAAAAGAATATTGCTTACCTCCTATGCTTTGAGTTCTAGTAGGACCAAACAAATCAAAATGAATAAGTTCTAAGTGTCTACTAGTTGAGATATGTTTCTTCTTTTTAAAACTTGTTTTAATTTGCTTTCCAAATTGGCAAGCATCACAAATTTATCTTTTTTGAATTTTGTATTTGGTAAACCTTTAACTAACTTATTTCTAGATAAGTTTGATAATAGATCCATGCTTGCATGTCCTAGTCTTCTATGCCAAAGCCAACTGGCTTCATTCATGGCAGCTAAGGATGTTACATCTTGAGAGATTAAGTTTTCAAGGTTTATACAATATACATTATTGACTCTATAAGCTGTAAATAACACTTCATGTTTTCTTAGGTTTTGAACTATGCACTTATCTTGCTTAAAGACTATATCAAACCCTTTATCACTATGTTGAGTTGACTTATGCTTAAAAGATTATGCTTTAATCCATCCACTAACAAAACGTCATCAATTGTAAGGGAGGGTTCTTTACCTATTTTACCAATCCCAATGATTTTACCTTTAGAGTTGTCACCGAAAGTCACATATCCTTCATTTTTTTGAACTAGGGTGGTGAAATTTGTTTTATCCCCGGTCATATGTCTTGAACACCCGATGTCCAAATACCATTTTTCTTTTGATGGAGTGGTCCTAAAGCATACCTACAAGGAAGGATTTATGGTCTTACTTTTGGAACCTAAACCTTTTTAATTCTTTTTAAGTCATATCTATTTTTAGTGTTCACTTTCCATTCATTTTTTATTTTGACATACTTCTTTTTAAGTGGACAATTAAACTTTATGTTTCCCTTATTCCTACACAATAAGCAAGTAGTGTGTTCATGAATTTTTGTAGAAGATGTACTAGCTTAGTATTTTGCTTCTTTTACAAAATATCCCATAAATAAGTTCTTCCTCTTTATATTTTCAATTCCATTGTAACCAATTCCTTCTTTATTGCTATTCATCCTTTGTTGTCCAACCATTTTTTCAAAGTTCTCTTTTCCTATAGGAAATTTGTAAATGATTTTATCTTTATCTTCAATTTTACTTTTAAGATTACTTATTTCTAAGTCTTTCTTACTTTCACCATTTACTTGTAGTTTTATTAATTCTTGAGACATGTTGTTAATTTTCTTCATTAGATCATCAATATGAGATTCTTTTTCTTTTTTAGTTATTTTAGAACACTCTAGTTGATTCTTAAGATTTTATTTTTATTCTTTCAAGGCTATGTTCCTTTTAGATACTTTAATAAACCTATTGCACAAGGCAAATAATTCAGCTTGGATTTCCTTATATGAAAGCATACTATCACATGAATCATTACAAGACTCTACACTAGATTCTTTCGATGAATTATAGTAAGAGTTTACCTTAGCATTGTGCACCATAAAGCACATGTTGGTAATTTCTTTTCACTTGATTCATTCTCCAATTCATTTGAGCTTGTATCATCCCATGTAGCTTTCATTGCCTTCTTTTTTCTTCTTCTTGTTTTCTTCATCTGTGGACAATCAGGTTTAATGTGTCCGACCTTCTTGCAGTTATACAATACAGGTGGTTCATTCTTAGTTTCTTTTGTTTTTATTTCTCCTTTGTTAGTTTTTGATCCATCAAACTTCCTAGGAAATTTCCTATTCTTTCTGAAAAATTTTCCAAGTCTTTTAGTACGCTAGTTCTTCATCATCTAATTCATTATCTTCGTCTTCATCACTATAACTTTCTTTGCCAGCCTTAAGGGCTATTGATTTCTTATTTTTATTATTGTTCTCTGAATTTATTTCATTTATTGACATCTCATACATGAGAAGGGATCTGATTAACTCATCAAGGGAGGTGTTTTTCAGGTTTCTTCCTTCCGTGATTATTGTGGCCTTAGGTTCCCATATCGAAGGAAGTCCTCTAAGGATTTTTCAAATCTTTTCATATGTTGAGTAATTTTTTCCTAAATCATTTAAGGAATTTAGTATGTGAGTAAACCTAGTATACATGCTAGTGATAGTTTCATCTGGATTCATCTTAAAGGCCTCATACTCGCTAGTGATCATGTCGATTCTACTATCTCTAACATCTACTGTTCCTTCATAGGTTACCTATAACTTATCCCATATTTCTTTAGTTGACTTACATGCCATGAACCTATTGAATTCATTAACCTCTAAAGCACAATATAGTGCGTTCGTGCCCTTGAGTTTACTTGCATCATTTTATAGTCATTATCAGTAAAATCTTGTTCTTCTTTATGCACTTCTTTTCCATCCACTAATTTAGTAGGAATGTAGTCACCATGTGTGACAACTTTACATGCTTTCCAATCCATAGTTTGAATATAGATTCTCATCCTTTGTTTCCAAAAGGTGTAGTTTGCACTGTAGAAAATAGGGGGTCTAGTTGAGAATTGTCCTTCGTAGAAAATAGGGGGTCTAGCTGAGAATTGTCCTTCAGCAAAAGGGGATATACCTAGGTGTGCCATAGTGATCTTTATATAGGTTCTAGTTAAAATTTTATATAACCCCTCTCTTATACCAATTGAAAAGGAAGGTCTATTCCCAAGAGGGGGGGGGGGATGAATTGGGATTTTAAATTTTCTTTCAAATTTCTTTAATTAATTATTTTTCAATTTATTTTAAATTCACCAACCTCACAAGAAAAGCTTTTTTGCAATTATAGGTACAATGGAAAATTAACTTTGTAAAACTTTTATGAATGTGTATACCAAGTTGTATATCCTGTTCAGCACCTCAACATAATCCAACCAACACAATCACAACACAATCCATACTAGAGAAAGATTTCAACAATGCTGTCAAGTTTCAGCACTTTTGTAACTCAAAGTAGAGTTTGAGAATATTTGTTTGTTGATAAGAAGCCCTGTATTTGTGTACCCATTTTCTCAATATAAACCACAATTCAACCATTCAACAATCTTCCAAAAAACTCAGACTTTAAATAAACTTTCAGTTAATTAGTCTTGGGTCTTAACCAATCAACATACTCCCTTTAAGGTTTCCACAATTTATATTGATCATCCAGCGTACTCCCTTTTGGTTTCCGCAATCCCAAAATAAAATTAAGCTTGTGTTTATTTAATTTCCAATCCACGTAGTGCATATGATGAAATATTAAAATCCAACCACGCAATTAATATAAGCAAGAAATTAAATAAGAGTAGGGAAGAGAGTGAGACAAGAGTTTTTTACGAGGTTCGGCTATACCTACCTATGTCCTCGCCTTAGGCTAAACCACCCAAGGATTCTACTATAACCACTCCTTTACGGGCAGAAGCAACCTTTAAATCTCTCTGTCAATAGGCTAGAGTACACCTCTCCAAACATTACCCCACGCTTTGTCCAACAACGATTCAAGAACCTGAACCGTCTACAAAACAAGAACAAGTTTTGGTGTACAAAGACACTCTCAAGAAGAGAAGATTAGTACAAAAATTAAGCACTAAAATATACTTCAATTCAAAATAATAATTGAAAGAGTTTGTAGCCTCTAGAAGTATATCACCGTGAGCTTTCTTTCTTGATCAAATGAATTCAGTATAGGCTCATAATTGTGTGAGAGATTCCTAGCAAACCTCAGTAGAGAATTCAGAAAGTAATTGCACAAGAGAACTTTTGAGAGTATTGAGAGTTTTGAGAACAAGAAGGCTTGATTGTTGTAATTTCTTGGTGTGTTTGAATCCTTTGCCTTGGGGAGGTATTTATAGATGATTAATCAAGAGTATTTCGAGTTCCCCAAGTGACTTTGAGTGTTTCTCAAGTTTTCATAACAGCTAGAATTTAAAAAAAAAACAAAATCAAATTTGGAAAGTACCCATTAAGTTTAAAAATAAAATCTCAAAGAGTCAGTTGACTGGAAAATTTGAGTCAGTCGCTTGGAACCATTTAAACACTGAGATTTTCAAAGTCAGAGCGAGTCAGTCGATTGGGAAGACACGAGTCAGTTGACTGGGTCCTCGTGAGTTGTTTCAAAATCAGTTCAAATTTTTTTAGTCATATGAAAAAACTGTGTCAGTCGACTGGGTCCTCTTGGGTTGTTTCAAAATCAATTTAAATATTTGTCAGTTGACTTGGAAAACCTTGTCAATTTCCTGGAAACACCAAATTTTTTTTTTTTTAAATTTATTTCCAAATTGTTTTTGCTCTTTGTCTTTCCCCAAAATAATTTAAGACTTTTAAAAAGTATATTCTAGGGTTTTTCAAAACATGGTCTCTAGGTCAATGAGATTCCTAATGAGCTTCAAATCCAATCAAATTATCATTTGAATGAAGTACTTACATAGAGACTCTTCTTAGGACTTTAAAACACTTTCTAAGCTAGGAGTCTTCATGCTTGTCCTTTATTGAGTCATTTGAACTTTGAGCTTCAAATTCTCTAAGCTTTTAGCAAGTACTCTTTGATATTCATGCTCTTATAATCTTCAATCTTTCATATCCCTTTTCCATGGACTCTTGCAATCAGCTTTTGAACTCGAGCTTAATAACATGGTTCCTGAAATTTCATCACTTGCAACAAAACATGTTAAGTGACCCTTTATTTGTTATCATCAAAACATGATAAGTAAGCCCCTTACCAAATAAGGATACACCAATAAGAGCCATTGCGATCTTTAACACAAGCGGTTAAACTTTTTGCAACGAGGCTATGATACCAATTGACAGTTATGATGTAATCCAAGAGTGGGGGTGAATTGGGCATTTAAATTCTTAGGTTAAGTGTGTCCATTTTAAAGTCACAATCAATATTAAACAACCTAGGGTCTTTCTAAAAAATCTCAATATCACTTAATTATTTATGTATGCCAATATTTAAAACAAATATAACATTCACAACAAATTAAACCTAAACATAAAAGTGCGGAAAATGAATAGCGTAAGGAAAGAGAAAGCAAACACAATATTTTTATCGAGGTTCGGCCAATCTAGCCTACGTGCCCGCCTTAAGCCAACTCACTTGAGGATTCCACTATCTTGCTCACTTAACTGGATGGAGCAATGTCGTTTACAAATTCTCCTTATAGGGCAGTGTCTCCTTAACTCCCTTAATGATTAGTCCATAAAATGCATGATTTTAGATCCTCATCTGCCTTTGTTTATCCTTACTTTTTTATTTATTTACCCATTGTTATCATTGTTCAAAACTATGCAAGGTTTGTTAGTCTTTTCAAGAAATACCTAGAAGTTGAGGTGTAGTCTCAATAGGGGGGGTGGGTGAATTGGGTTATTAAAGTTTTCTTTTAAATATTTTTTTAATGAATTCTTAACCTCTTGTTTTATAATCACACAAGAATGTTTGATATTTAATTCTTATATAGGCCAATCACAAATCACACTTCAATTAATGAAATTGTCACAAATCACACTTCAATTAATGAAATTGTTTCAAGATTAATACAAAGTAATGAAGATCAACCAATTTATTTTCCAAGAACAAGTAATCAAAACTTAAACACCTACATCAACATCTAAGTAATCAATAACAAAATACTCAAGCAAATATAATTTCTAGCACTTTGGTAATTTCAGCTTTTGTTGATAGCCCTGTGTGTATAATTGTTTCAAGCCATGTATTAAATGAAATTTGATTCCTCAATGCAAACCACAACTCAAATTTCCAACAACTCAAAATTTAAATAAACTCTTAGTTAATTTGTCTTTAGGTGTTAACCAATCAACGAACTCCCTTTGAGGATTTCCCAATTAATATTGATTAACCAATGTACTCCTTTTCGTTTTTCGCAATCCCAAAACCAAATTAAACCTTGGTTTATTTAATTTCCAATCCATGTAGTATTTATGATTAAGAATTAAATTTTATACATGCAGTTAATATATGCTGGAGTTTAAATGAGAGTGGGGAAGAGAGTGAGACAAGATTTTTACAAGGTTCGACTAATCCCTAGCCTACGTCCTCATTTTATGCAAACCACCTAAGGATTCTACTATACCTGTTCCTTTCCGGGCAGAACAAAACCTTACACACTCCTTCAATAGGCTAGAGTAATCACCTCTCCAAGCGATACCCCACGCTTGGGCACTCCTTCAATAGGCTAGAGTAATCACCTCTCCAAGTGATACCCCACGCTTGGTCAATGATCCTACAACCTGGAATCATAAAAAATACTGCAAAAATACAAGATAATTGCTACATACAAGAAAACTCTTTCAAAAAGCAAATTAGTACAAATTCAGCACTATGTACTTTAGAATTTAAATACCAATATGAAATAAGATGAAGCTCAAGTATAGAATTCACCAATTCCTTCTCTAGATGGATATTAGTAGTAGGAACTAGATTTGAGATGTTTAATACTTCAGTTTCTCAGCAAAAAAGTATTGTAATGAGTGAGCAGGAGAGATCTTTTCAAGAGCAAGTTGCTTTCAGAAGATTTTTCAATTCTTTCTTTCTTGGTGTGTAAATTTGATTTGAAAAACCATGTATTTATAGGCTTAGAAAAGTGTTTTTCATGATGCCCAACTTGGAGTATCTTCCAAGTTTTTAGAAGATTTGAGGCACAAGCAACCTTAATTTGAAATTTAAAATATTTAAAATTTCTGATCATTAACAGTGTTCAGATGACTGAACTTTTGGGTTTAGTCTTCTGAAGTTTCTTAAAGTTTTGAAAAATTAAACTGGACATAGGGTCAGATGTCTGAAGCGTAGGTTCAAAATTTTGAAGATCCTGTTCAGACGACTGAACTGACCGTTCAGATGTCTGAAGGTGTTCTGCCTATTCTGTGTTTCAAAAATAAAATCTTCAGTATTCTGAATTAAATCTTTAGATTTCTAAATAAATTCTTCAAATTTCTGAAGTAAAACTTCAGTCGTCTGAGGTGCTTCCTTAGACGTCTGAGGATTCTCCTCAGTCATCTAAACATACCACTTTTAGAAATTTCATTTTTGTTTTCAAAAATCCTTTTTGCTTTCTTGCTTTGCTTCTTTATAAAACATTTTTTGGGTTTTAAAATAAGGTCTCTAAGTCAATATTTAACCTTAGAAGAGCTTCAAAAATATTTTACAAAGATATCTAAATGCTAAGTACTTACATAAAGACTTTTTAGAACTTTTGACACTCTAAGCACTTGAGTCTTCATGCTTTTCTTTCTTTGATGTAGCTTGCTTTTCTTCAAGTTTTAATGTAATTTAAGCTTTTAGCAAGTCCTTTTGTAACATCTACACTCTCATGATCTTCAAGTTTTAATAGATATCATCTTTGACTTCATGCGTTAATGTTCTTTAAGCTTTGTTTGATCATCATTCTTTGAAATATTAGCTTTGAATCATCCTTATGAGCATTTGACTTTGTGTTCACATACCTGAATCCTGAAATATCATCACTTAACAAAATATGTTAAGTCCCTCTTGTTTGTTATCATCAAAAAATAAGATTTTAAGCCTTGTAAGGCCAACAATACCACTAAAAACCAAGGAGTTAGGCATAGGAGAAGTTAAAAGAGTATAATGAGTACACCAAGCTCAAAGTCAAATGTTTAACCAGACTACCAAAGCCTCAGATCATCAGAGAAAAATAAGTATTTTCTCGACTAAGTGGTGCGGCCAGCAATACAACGGGCGACCTAGTCTTCCATTGCAGACTCCAAAGTTTAGACTGAGATCGGAATACTATAAGGGTCGACCAAGTGGTCGACCATGTGACTTTCAAGGGCGACTAAGGCGAGATGCTAAACTATCCTGAGCTAAGAAATACCGAGAGCATCGATAAAGTGGTTAACCAAGAGACCTTGAGGGGCGAGTCGAGTTCTTGAGATTTCCTAAAGATAGAGATCCTGCAAGTCTCAACCATCAACTCGACCAGAAAGACCCTGAAGTGCGACTTAGTTGAAGACACCAAAGACTTGAATTCTTGATTTCTTGTGAGTCTCGACCAGGTCATGCATAAGGGAAGCATGGGAGTGACTTGGTTGATGACGATGATCTTCTGCGTGAGATTTTCTATAAACCTTCTTAAACTAAAAATCAAACCTTCTAAACACTAGAGCCTATAAATAATAGCTTCGACAATGTGCTTTAGGTTCCTCTTTGGCCTTTTTTAGGTTAGTGACAGGCCTAAAACACCATTAAGAGCCATCACTCTGTTGCAAGGACAGCTGTTTGTGAGAGGCGACTCGAATAAAAGGGAGTGATTTTTATTTTCTTTGTTAGATTAGATGATCATTTAGTTGTACAGGAAGTCATTAGTGATAGACAATTTAAATACAAAGGCCTGATCTTTTTACTTGGTTTCACCTTACTGCTTTTATTTACATGCTTTCAATTTACTGCTTTTGATTTATTGCTTGGTTATGATGAAAGGTTGTCTATAAGGATAAGCACTACTATAGTTTCGGTTTGATAGAAGTAGTTGGCTATGGATCTGCGGAGGTGATCACTTGATCGTTGAGATAGGATATACTTCGGTTCTTGACTGTGCTCCGGACGGTTGGTGCACCCTTGCTACTCTGTGCCCTCGACTGACCCTCTCCTGCTTTGGCTTGAGAAGCTCAGGTTAGTACTCTTATGTATATCTGGTTGAACGTAGTTAGAGGCATGGCATTTAGTGTCTGATTCAAATCCAAGCATTGCTTTGTAGGAGTAGGGTATTTTAGCTTTTACTTGCTTTCTAGCAGTTGATATAAACACACTCATTGCAAAAATACCACCCTTTTCACTTTTATTTTACACGAGACATTAATAAACTAATTGAGAAAAGGTTTACAGTTGCATGGTTTAGTCTTCATGGATCAACACCCGACTTCCCCACTTTCTACTAAACTTGGGATTATTAGGTAGTATAAATATTATTTTTGGTAGTTAAGGACCCAAGCCTTGGTGAGCCTACCAAATTTTGGCGCCATTGCTGGGGACTAGGGTACGGTTGTTAGCCAATTTCTTTCTTAGTATATTATTGGTTTGTTTGTATATATTTTTGTTTTTTTTTAATTTTCTTGTTTATATATTTAAGTTTTGAATCTCTGTTCTTAAAGTGTGTATGTTTGGTTTGCGTTCTTTGGAGCCCGAGATAGTTCCCATAGATCCTGAGATTGAAAAATCTTGTAGGTCCCTTAGTAAACCTACCTCTAATCTAGACATAGCTGAGTTGTCTAAGCCAAAAGTCATGGCTGAACAAAAACGCACTGCTTCCCATTGAACAAATCCTAGAACCCCGAGCTCCCTACCTACTTGTGGTAGGAGAGCAACCCATTCAGCCTCTTAGGGACTACTTTGCACCTAATGCATACACCTTGCCATCTTGTATCCGGTTCCTGGATGTACAGGTAGTGCAATTCGAGATAAAAACTTCCACCACCTCGGTGCTATCCACCTTTCATAGGAATTCTACAAAAATTCCTTTCTAGCATCTAGATGAATTCTTGGAGATTTGTTCCACCACCTGTATACTTAATTTTAGTGATGATGCTCTCCATATTAGGCTTTTTCCGTTCTCTCTAAAGGATAAAGCCAAATATTGGTTAACGTCCTTAGAGCCAAATTCGGTGGCCAACTGGGCCACTATGCAGCACGAATTCTTAAAAAGGTACTTCCTAATTGGGAAGACGATTTAGCTTCGGAGAGCTATGACAAGTTTTTCACAGATGGATGGGGAACTTTTATTTGAGACCCGGGAGCGATTTAGGGGCCTCCTATATAAATGTCCACATCATCAGGTCCCCAAGTTGAAATTAGTGCAAACCTTTTATGAAGGGTTGGTTAAGAGAGATAAGTCAATGGTTGATGCATCGTGTGGAGGTACTTTCCTCACCAAGCACGAGAATGAGGCTTTAGTTCTCTTTGAGAACCTAACTAAGAATTCTCAGCAGCACAATGTTGCTGCTCGCTGACCATCCAATCCATCCACTTTGAAACCTAAGGGAGTTTACGAGTTGACCTCAGACATTGACCTGACGCCCACTCTACATAGCATGTCTAAAAAGTTAGATTAATGCTTGTCCTTAAGGTAGCAATAACAACTAAAGACCTATGCAGAAGTGTGTGCAATTTGCTTTGATCCTTCCTATTCATACTACAATTGCCCACATGCACCATTCCAACCTGATCTTGTACAGAAGGATGTGAAAACCACCCATAATTGGTATGATAGGCCGTCGAATGACCCCTATTACAACACATACAACCCTGGGTGGAAACAACATCCCAACTTCTTGTAGACGCAACAAGCTCCAAGTTTTCAATCCCAAAGACCTCCACAAGCTCCAGATGCCCAACCCCTCGCTCTTACAATTCTCAGAAACATCCCACGTCTGCCTCCAACCTTCATCATTTCAGCAGCCACCTCCTCTTCAACCTAAATATGATTCCTTTTAGGAGATGCCCTTAAGGGCATTGAGGCTGATCACCAAGTAGATCAAAAATTCCTTCACTCTCACTCCCAATATATTGTGAAACTGGAAGCCACCATGGGGCAAATAGCTGCCACCTTGAGTCAAAGAGACGGGAGTAAATTGCCAAGTCAGCCCTTAGTGAACCCTAAGGGACAATATAGGGTGGAATGTGAGCTGGGCGCTATTCCCTTGTCATATAATGAGTAGGCCCAAGTGGTAATCACTATTCTAAGTAGTAGGATGGTGAACCAAATTATTAAGGAGTAGTTGAACATGGAAGAGGAAGAGGAGGAAAAAGGAATAGAAATAAAAGTTAAAATGTGCACTACTTCCTTCTCCAGTTTAAAGAGTCTTCTAATCCCCAAACTTGCCACTGGAGAGACGAACCATCACTATGCCCCCCAAAAGGCATTCCAAGTCTTTCCGGTATCATCCCCTACAACTTCTTATGCAACCTCGTTGTTTAGAAAAGAGGCTTCCAATGAGTCCATTTGGGACATATTTAAACAAGTAAAGATCAACAAGCATCTCCTGAATAATATAAAGCAATCACCTGTGTACGTACACTGAGTTCCTTAAGGACTTATACACGCAGGAGCACAAGTTGAGGATGCAAATGGATGGACTAATAAAGTAGATCGAACACATGAGATCAATAATATTAGGGTACCTCGTTCCTAAACTGAAAGACCTCGGCTCGCCCACTATTTCATGTGTAATTGGCAGTTAAACCATTGATGGGGCCCTTTTAGATTTAGGTTCAAGCATGAATATCCTCCCGTTCTCGGCCTACAAAAACCTAACCTAAGAGAGCTATAACCCACCCTAGCAACATTGTAACTTGCTGATCAATCCATAATGAAACCCCGGGGTGTGGTAAAGGATGTAGTGGTCGAGGTGGAAGAATTCCATTACCCGGTCGATTTCATTATCTTAGATATAGAGCCTTCCACGAATCCAATCCCTGTCCTTTTAAGGCAACCATTCTTAACCACAGTGCTAATTCTGACATTCAGTGCAGAACAGAGATTATGGACATCTCCCTTAGCCACAGACAACTATGACTGAACATATTTCATGCTTCCCAACACCCACTTAAAGTTGTCCAAGCTATGGACACTAACTCCATTGATAAAAATGTTGGAAAATGGGATCCTTCAATTCTATGGAGGGACACTTTGGATGGGTACACTTCAGCCTAAAAGCATCCCCAACGTTGACCTACAGAACCCTTATGAGCAACCTTCTGCAATTTATAATTCGGGACTTTAGTCTAGAGGAAAAGTTATGGGTAAGAAAGAAAAGGGGTAACAAGGAAAGAAAGGAGGATAATTTTAACATTGAACCAAGTTGAGTTCAATGTGAGCATTAATGCATCTGGCTAAATACGGTAAACGTAGAACTTCCAAGAGGCAACCTAAGAATTTTTCTCTCCTTTTTGAGTTATTAGATTGTGCATTATAGGGTAATATGGGTTTAGAGTCTTTAGAGTAAACTTTAGAATAATTGGGGGTGTGACTAAATAGGTGACCATCACGTATATGGGCAACTTGGACTAGTACCTAAACACTACTAAAATTTTAAATACTGAGAGGTTCGACAATATTGGCGACCAGCACTGCCAGCAGGGCGCGACTTGGTCAGGAGTAATATTTTCCAGTTAAAGTAAAAGGGTGTCACCATATGTGCCTAGCACAAAAGCTGGCATGCCCTAGTCGATAAGGTCAAATGTAATTTAAAATGTCGTTTCGCACCTGACTCTTCAACTCTCGCCATTACTGTTTCTTGGTCGATCCTCATCATCCCTCTCCTCACCCTCACCGTTAAGGCCTCGAGCACTATCTTTCTCTAGTTTAGCTTCGACAACCATCCCCTTGTACAAGACTCTACTTTGTTCAGCTTCCTTGAAAATTCCTTCTAAAAACTAAGGTGTAGTCCCAAGAGGGGGGTGAATTAGATTTTAAAATTTCTTTTAATTCTTTTCAAGAATCCTTAACCTTTTTAAATTCTTTTTAACGAATTCTTGACTTCTTGTTGATTTATAAAATAAAAAATAAATAATTAAAACAATATTCAATCCACAACCATATACCAACAAAGTACTTAACCAATCAATCAACAACAATATTCAAACTAAGATATAAGATTCGGCTTTTGTTTGTTTGCAGCCCTGCATAGATGAAAGTTTGATTCAAGCTCTGTGGTTAATTCAAGCCATGTGATAATGAATTTTCTTTCTCAAAATGAAGTACAATATAAAATCCAATACTCTTTCCAAAAGCTTAGACATTAAATAGACTTTCAATTAAAGAGTCTTTGGGTGTTTCATGAATCAACGTACTCCCTTACAGTTTCCGCAAAGTATGGATCAACCAACGTACTCCCTTATAGTTTCCACAATCCCAAAAAAAAAATTAATCTTAAGTTTATTTAATATCTAATCCATGTAGTGTATATGATTAAGAAATTTAAAATATCCACGCAGTTTATATGCTGAAAGTAAAGAGAGTAAGGGAAGGAGAGTGACACCAGATTTTTATGAGGTTCGGCTTATCCCCAGCCTACGTTCTTGCCTTTGGCAAACCGCCAAAGGTTTAACTAAACCAGTTCTTTTTTTTTTGGGTGGAACAACACTGTTACACACTCCTCGAGTAGGTTAGAGCCCGCCTCTCCAAGTGATACCCCTCACTCGGTCACTCCTTCAATTAGGCTAAAGCAGCACCTTTCTAAGCGATACCCCACGCTTAGCCAATGATCTGAATACCTCAAATCGTCCAAGAACTACAAAAATATGAAGTAAACACTGCGTACAAGAACACTCTCAAAATATAATAGATTAGTACAAATTCAGCACTTATGTACTTCAAAAATTTAAATACCAATATGAAATAGAATTGAAGCTCAAGTATAGAGATCACCAAGGGTTCTTTAGTGATTGAGAAAATTTAAGTATTAGAACCATAGGTTAATGTTTCAGCAGCGATTCAGATGAATTCCTCCAGGAAGAGTATGTGCAATAGAGAACTTTGAGAGAGATTGAGAGATTGAATACAAGTTTATTATGTAATTTCTTGGTTATTAATTTCTTGGGATTAAGGTAATATTTATAGAATTTTTAGGATTAGTTTCCTTGTTCCCAAAGTTACTTGGAGTGTCTACCAAGTTTTTATAACGTTTATATTTGAAAACTGATTTTTAGAAATTTCCCGTTAAGTTCAAAAATTCAAATTCCTGTACAGTCAGGTGACTGGACAGGTGACTGGGTAAGCAATTTTCACAAGGACAGTAAGCTAGACAGGCTATTTAACCGTTGTATTCCTATCAGTCGACTAAGTAAACCTAGTGTAATCTGGTTAGTCGGTTGATCAGTTTATTTTTCTAGTTTTTCATTTTTAGTTTTCAAAATTAGTTTTGCTCTTTTGCTTTGATCTTTCATAAAACATTTTATGGGTTTTTAAAATAGGTCTTTAAGTCCATAAATATCCCCTAAAGAGCTTCAAAAATATTTCAAAATATATTTAAAATATGAAATACTTACGTAAATACTTCTAGGACTTTGAACAATCTTGGCACTTTGAGTCTTCATGCTTGTCTTTTCTTTGAGCTCTTTTGCTTTGCTTTCTTTTGTCTCTCTTGTTTTTCTTCAATCTTTGATATACTTTTATAAGTTTTCTCTTATATTCTTCAACATTTAAAATATCATCTTGAAGTCCATGCTTTAAGCTTCACATGATCATCCTTCTTTGAAGTATAAGCTTGCAATGGATCCTTGACCTTGCATTTTCATGCTTGATCCTTGTGAGTCCTGAAATATTATTACTCAACCAAATATGTTAAGTTCCACTTTTTTGTTAGCATCAAAATAAGATGTTAAGCCTTGTGAGGCCAACACCTTCCTCATCTGACTCATCTTCAAACTCATCCCAAACCTCGTCCTAACCCGCTGCCAAATGGCTGGGGCTTCGGGTCCTGGTGCAACAGGGTTCCTCATCGATGGGTCAGCCAACTTTAAGGGCACGGGAAGAGGCTTCAAATGTGGCAAGGTATCCACACGTATGACTAAGGCAACTATCGCAATTGGGTTTGACCTCGCAGGCAGGAAGTTCAGCATAGTCCCTTAGGATGCCATCGGCACCAAATGCGAACTCGCAGTTGCGTCTACCGCATTCGGTGGTGCCACCTCCTATTGAACAGCTCTCACATTTTTCCACTAGGATTTAGGAGGTCAAGTTTCCTCAGCCACTAACTTTCCACACATTCAACCCAAACCTACCATATGATTCCGCGTTGAGGCTTCTCGAGCCCATGCCTAACCCACAACCGCTGCCTTCCCCTTTTCAATCCTATCAATCACTTCGGCTAGTTGACATGTCTGACCAGCCGACTCCACTCCTTGTTCTCCAACTGTGTTGATCACGTCCTCCTCTCTCCGTTACTCGGCTTCAGTACTTGAGGGAAACACCCTTGCCTGTGATGCTGCATTGGCCATAACATTGATGGTTTCCTCCGATTCGGATTCTGATTCCACCTTCGATTAGAATAAGTTTGGTTGTTGTTAGGATCATGTTCCTCCCTCTTGAATTTTGTACCATGCTTCTTTGGCAAATGTTCACTATTTTTATTTTATTTTATTTTTATGTTTCTCTCTTTTTTGGTCTTGCACCATGACATTTTTGGCATTCTCAGTGCTTGTAATGACATCACATACAGTGTACTACCATTTTTCAATTAATAAATTTTACATTGTGTTGTGATACTTGTCTTTTGTGCTACAGTGTATTCTTGCATGCATGTTATTTTTGGTTTACATCTATCAAATGCAGGTACACTGTTTGATACTCCTTACACCATACCTTGTTTTCCTCCCTTTCCTTCCTGGTTCTTTCTTTCCACACTTCAGTGCGGACACTGAAATTCTAAGTTGGGGGTAGGGGGTAGGCAACACTGCATGGCACTTTTTAGCACAAAAATGACACAAAAATTTAAATCTTTCAGTGAACACTGATGATTATGCCATAATTAACACTGATTTATGCCCTTTACATACTTGTATATAACCTAGACGTTACATGTTTAGGTCCATCACTAACATGACCTTGTTATTCTCACTAACAATATAGTGGGTCATTTGTGTTTAGTTTCTCGTTATATGGCTAATCTAGGATTTGTAATACTACGAAGGTTGACTAGTGCTTCATTTATGTTAATCTGGATATATAAACTCTTGTATTTACATGGTATCTCATAAGGCAGCAAACACACTTACATGAGATTCATAATATTTATGGTGCCTTAAAAGCATTAAGAGAACACCCGTGGAGACTATGACATCTTGTGAGGTACTGTTGAGTTGTACGTTCATTTCTTGAGTTGTTGACGTCAAATTTTAAGCTTTTGAAACTCAACTTTCCTTTTTCTAGATATTCTTTGAATAATAATCTCTATTTTTGACTTGCTATCCTAAAGGTGATATCTAGTGGGGAGATAGAAACTTAAGTCGTGTAGCCTACTCAAGATGTAAAAACTGAGCCACCCCTAGAGATAGACTTAGTTCATGGACTCCTGTTCGAGTTTAATTCCCATTGGTGGTATGAAGACACAAAGAGTTGTAATGACTATCTTAGCTGATGCGAACTTCAATCGACACGCGTTGAGACCCAGCAAACAATGTTGGAATGCTTGCCCAAGAAAGCTGAAATTTAGATTTTTGATAGGAAACTCCGACCCAACGTTTATAAATGAAACGTGAACCGAAAGTATAAAGTAACAAACCCTAACCCAATGATTATAAGTTAATCATGAACCAAAGGTATAAAGTAACAAACCTTGACCCAATGATTATAAGTGCATCACGAACCAAAGGTATAAAACCTCGACCCAATGATTATAATTAAATCACGAACCAAAGGTATAAAATTTGAACACCACAAGGAAGGATTCCTTGATAAGTTCACAAGTTCTCAAAAGAACCAAGAAGAAACAAAGCCTCACATTTTTATTCCATTATCTTGTCCTCTTACAATGGTGAGATATATATAGCTAACATGGGGGACAAGGACATTAAACACTTAGCAATTCCCACACAAACATGGGAGACAAGGACATTAAATATTTAGCAATTCCCACACAAACATAGGAGACACACATAATAAATACACGAACTTACTAGACACATTAATGACTCTCACAACTTATTAAAAACCCATGCAAGCTAAGTTGTCTTGCAATATTACACCATTAAGTCAAATCCCATATTTGAATTAGCAAACAATTATTAAGGAGATTACAGCCATTAAGCAAGATCAACTCCATCAAAAACTTGGATTAAGTTTATTAAGCCTTCATTTTTCTTTGGGCTAAGCTTGAAGTGCCCTATTTTTTAATAAGCCCAAACATCTTGAATTAGCCCATGAAGTACTTCTTTGATCTTCTTGGATCTCGCTCTGGAGATAAGCCCAATTGAAACATGCAATGGATCCTTCAATGGTGCTTGTAGATTCTCATCATTTCCCTTCTCTTCAAAAGGATTCGACCTCAAATCCATGTAATATTATACCAATACGACAAGAAAATATTGTAGAAACAACGAATCAAAGAAGTAGGGAAAAAAAAATCTTTTTGCTTTCTTTTCTTTTTTGACATCTCTTTTTTTCTTTCTTTCTTTCTTTTCTTTTCTAACATCTTTTTTTTTTTTTTTCAACTTCGTACATGTCACAGAACAAGAACAATGAAACAAAACGAAAGATAAAAAGATAGAATGATAGCAAGAAACGAAAGATAAAAAGATGGTAGACCTGATTTTAGAGCCTAAGCTCTGATACCAAATGATGCAAACCTCAATCGACACGTGTTGAGACCTAGCAAACAATGTTCGAATGCTTGCCCAAGAAAGTGAAAATTTAGATTTTTGATAGGAAACTCCGACCCAACGTTTATAAATGAAACGTGAACCGAAAGTATAAAATAACAAACCCTAACTCAATGATTATAAGTTAATCATGAACCAAAGGTATAAAGTAACAAATCTTGACACAATGATTATAATTGCATCACAAACCAAAGGTATAAAACCTGGACCCAATGATTATAATTAAATCACGAACCAAAGGTATAAAATTTGAACGTCACAAGAAAGGATTCGTTGATAAGTTCACAAGTTCTCAAAAGAACCAAGAAGAAACAAAGCCTCACATTTTTATTCCATTATCTGGTCCTCTTACAATGGTGAGATATATATAGCTAGCATGGGGGACAAGGACATTAAACACTTAGCAATTCCACACAAACATGGGAGACAAGGACATTAAATATTTAGCAATTCCCACACAAACATGGGAGACACACATAATAAATACATGAACTTACTAGACACATTAATGACTCTCACAACTTATTAAAAACCCATGCAAGCTAAGTTGTCTTGCAATATTACACCATTAAGTCAAATCCCATATTTGAATTAGCAAACAATTATTAAGGAGATTACAGCCATTAAGCAAGATCAACTCCATCAAAAACTTGGATTAAGTTTATTAAGCCTTCATTTTTCTTTGGGCTAAGCTTGGAGTGCCCCGTTTTTGAATAAGCTCAAATATCTTGAATCAGCCCATGAACTACTTCTTTGATCTTCTTGGATCTTGCTCTGGAGATAGGCCCAACTGAAACATGCAATGGATCCTTCAATGGTTGTAGATTCTCATCATTAGCTAACCATGAAAAGGAAGAAAATGAAAAGAATGAGTAGAAGATAGAAAAAAAGAAATAGATGCAAAAGAATGAAATGAAAAATATATGTATAATTGCTCCAAATGGTTGTAAAAGGGTTAAGCTAGGGAAACAACACCACACTTCTACACGTATGAAGAGTCTTCAGCTAACCAATGCATTTCCTGTATTCGCATCTAGTCAATGATTAAGTTGATCTAGGGTGGTCTTGGTTAGATATTGCGTGTAGGTGAGAAGATGCTAAGGTGAAGGACCTGACACCTCCCAAATAGGCTGGATTCCTTTCAAACTAGTTCACTCCATATCTTAAGTGTTGGTTCTTTAAAATATGTGAGATGTTTGATCATGACACTCCTCCTCACATAAGACGAGTGAACCCATTTTTCTTGAGTGTTTTTGAGAAAATATCAGTGAGGTTGAGTCAAAATGGCCGTTCTATAGGTGCCCATGGATATCCTAAGTGTAACGAGTCATGCACTTCACACAAGCCTTATTATTTAACATATTTATACTCAAATTTATATGACTATATTAACTCTGAAGTGTAATTGCTGGTTGACACTTTGTGAATATGCTATTCTTGATGGTTGTATAATGTTGAGACTTGCATAAGTGATTTACTTCGGAGTTGCGTGTATAGCAAAGCTATGTATGAAAGAGCTTATATATAATTAAGTGGTATTCTGGTATATGAAATGGTATATCTATGTTGCATGTGTTCTCATTTAATGTTCATTGGAATTAGTGTTTGCGAGTATCACCTTGGAAGCCCTCACAAGACTAGAACTCGTCCACTAGGATCAATCTAGGGGTTTAAAGTCTTGTTGCATACCGTAAATGCAAGCATGTTTCCCACGAAAGATGAGGTAGATATGATTTTAGAATTTTCTTAGCTTGTGCTTTGCTCGAGGACTAGCAAAGTGTGTTGGGGGTTGTGATGAGTCCCTAAAATTCATGATTTTAGATCCTTATCCACCTTTGATTATCCTTACTTTATTATTTATTTACCCATTGTTATCATTGTTCAGAGCTATGCAAGGTTTGTTAGTCTTTTCAAGAAATACAGGTTAAAACCAAAGAGTTAGGCATACGAGAAGCTAAAGGAGTATCTGAAATACACAAAACTCAAAGTCAGATGTTTAACCAAACTCCCAAAGCCTTAGATCATTAGAGAAAAGGAAATCTTTGCTCGATCAAGTGGTGCGACGAGCAATACAAGGGGCGACCTAGTCTTCCATTGCAGACTCCAAAGTTCAGACTGAGATTAAAATACTGCAAGGGAAGTGATCAACCATGTGACTTTCAAGGGCGACTAAGGCGAGATGCTAAACTTTTTTGAACCAAGAAATACCGATAGCATTGACCAAGTGGTTGACCAAGAGACCTTGAGGGGCGACTATGTCGAGTTCCTGATTGAACTTAGAGGGTCCAGTCGACTGGGCTATTATAAAAATGCATTTTCTAGCCAAATAAACTGTCCGGTCGACTGGGCCTTTGTAAACTAGTTGGAGTTAAGGCAGTTTGGCTAGGCCTTGATGCTTTAATAGTGGTCAGTTGGCTAGTGCTTGAATAAAATGGGATTTTGGCTTGGCCAATCAACTAGGAAAAATAAAGCTTGGAAGGGCTAGTCAATTTGGCCCTATATAAAATTTTAGTTTTTGTCCCCTTTTTACCTCAAAATCATATTTAAAACCTTTGTATGAGTGTAGCTTTCTATGAACAAATTTTTCATGAAAATATTGGTTCCCTAATGTCTGTCTATGACCTATTTATGAGCGTAGTATCATATCATACAAGACATGCATTTTTATGGATAAAATCTAAATGCATTACAAATGAAACAATATGTCTTCACTTCTTTTGCTTTTCTGATTCGTCATGGAATACACCAGATGTATATGCTCTTTAAGTCTTTTATGAATTCCATTTTTTCTCTTCCATTTGTGTGTTCTAAATTATGAACCTGTTCAAGTACTAGGCATACACATGAGATACTTGTGTTTTGTCATTATCAAAATAGGGACCAAACTCAAAAAATTCAATAGAACCCCCTACCTATTTTAACCATAAGAAAGTAGGACATATAAAACCTGATTGTCCACAGATCAAGAAAGATGCCAAGAAGAAGAAAAAGAAAGCGATGAAAGCAACTTGGGATGACTCAAGTTCAAGTGACTCCGAAAGTGAATCAAGTGATCATGAGATTGCTAACCTGTGCTTCATGGCAAGATACAATGAGGTAAATTCCTATTCAACCTCATCTTTTGAAGTATGCCTTCGTATAGGGAAATCCAAGTTGAATTAATTTCATTACATAATAGATTCATAAAGGTGTCCAAGAGAAACATAGCACTAAGAGAACAGAATGAAACATTAGTGAATCAACTAGAGTCATCAAAATTAGTTGAAAAAGAAAAAGACTCAATTGTTGATGAACTCATGAGTAAAACCAACCAAATGTCTCAAAAGTTGGTTAAGTTACAAGTGAATGGTAAAAGTGTAAAAGACTCAGAAATACATAATCTTAAAAGTAAAGTCAAGGATCAAACTAAAATAATTTACAATTTTACTAAAGGGAAAGAGAACTTTGATAAACTTGTTGGAGCACAAAGAATGTCATCGGATAAAGAAGGACTAGGCTTCAATGGAATTGAGAACACAAGGAAAAAGAACCTCTACATTGGGTACTTTGTAAAAGCCTCTAAAAACTATGTTAGTACATATTTCACTAATACATATGAACACACTACATATTTCTTATGTAAGGAGAAGGGGAACATAAAGTTTGATTGTCCATACAAAAGAAAGAATGTTAAAATAATGAAAGCATGGAGAGTAAAAATTGAAAATCAATGAAACTAAAAAAGACCAAAGAAAGTTTGGGTACCAAAAATAACACCTTGAATCCCTTCTTGTAGGTATGCTTTAGGTCCGCACCAAAAAAAGACCAATGGCACTTGGACAGTGGGTGCTCGAGGCATATGACTAGAGACAAGTCCAAGTTCACCTCGTTGACACTAAAGAGTGGTGGTGGATATGTCACCTTCGGAGACAATGCTAAAGGCAAGATTATCGACATTGGTAATGTTGGTAAGGAACCCTCTTTGGAGATTGATGATGTTTTATTGGTAGAAGGGTTAAAACACAATCTGCTATGCATTAGTCAACTAAGTGACAAAGGTTTTGAAGTAACATTCAAATAAGAAAAATGCATAGTTGAATATAGTGAAAAGCATAACACCTTGTTTATTTCTGATGGGGTTGATAACGTATATTGCATTAACTTTGAAAACATGATATATTAAAAAGTTCAATGCTTCACAGTCATGAATGAAGCCAGTTGGCTGTAGCATAGGAGATTAGGATGCTAGTATGGACCTATTGTCCAAATTAGTGAAAAGGAACTTAGTCAATGGCTTACCTAGCACTAAGTTTGTAAAGGATAAAGTGTGTGATGCTTGTCAACTTAGGAAGCAAACCAAGACAAATTTTAAGAAGAAGAATTATATTTCCACTAGTAGGCCATTAGAACTTATCCAGCTAGATTTATTTAGCCCCACAAGAACTCAAAGCCTAGGAGGAATGCATTTGTCATAGTTGATGACTACTCCAGGTTTTCCTGGGTGCTTTTCTTATCCTCTAAGGATGAAGCTTGTAAGATGTTGATAAATTTATCCAAGAAGCTTCAAAATGAAAAGGGGTATGGCGTTCTAAACATTAGGAGTGACCAAGGTCAAGAAATCAAAAATAAAGATGTTGAGAATTTTTGTACTAAACATGGAATATCTCACAACTTCTTAGAACCTTATACACCTCAACAAAATGGAGTTGTTGAAAAGAAGAATAGTTCACTTTAGGAAATGGCTAGGACCATGCTTAATGAGCATAACCTGCCTAAATATTTTTGGGTTGAAGCAGTGAACACTGCATGTTATTTGATGAACATAGTTTCCCTAAGGACTAGCCTAATTAAGACACCATATAAACTCTAGAAAGGTTGAAAACTAAATATGTCCTACTTCAATGTATTTGGATGGAAGTGCTTTGCCTTGAATAATAAAGAGGACCTAGGAAAGTTTGATGCCAAATCAGATGAAGGAATCTTCCTAGGATATGCTGTGAATAGTAAAGCCTTTAGAGTCTACAACAAAAGGACCCTTTTAGTTGTAGAATTAGTTCATGTAGTATTTGATGAGGCTAATCCATTCTCTTCTAAACCTATTGATGTGGATGAAGTAGAAGAAAGAAAAAGTTCAGAAGATCTGGCAATTTAGGAAATAAAAGATGAGAGTAATGAAATCAGCACACCTTTAAATGATAACTCTCAAAGTCAGTCTGAATTGCCTAAGGAGTGGAAGTCCGTAAGAAATCACCCTAAAGATCAAATTATTCGTGAACCTTTATCATTAAAGAATCTGTACAATCATTATGTGTTCCTATAATAAGAGAAACCCAAGAACGTAAATGAGGCAATTAATGATGAAGCATGGATAGTAGCGATGCAACAAAAGTTAAATCAATTTGAGAGAAATAAGGTTTGGAAGCTAGTTCCGAGACCCACTGATCACTCAGTAATTGACACTAAATAGGTGTTTACCAAGACCCACTGATCACTCAGTAATTGACATTAAATAGGTGTTTAGGAACAAGAAGGATAAAAACGACATTATAGTATGTAACAAGGCTAGACTTGTAGCTTAAGGTTACAATCAGGAAGAAAGAATAGATTATGATGAGACCTTTGCTCTAGTAGCTAGAATGAAAGCAATTAGAATGCTACTATCCTATGCATCCCACAGGAACTTCAAACTTTACCAAATGGATGTGAAGAGTGCATTCCTGAATGGATTCATAAATGAAGAAGTGTATGTTGCACAACCCTTGAGATTTGAGGACTTTCATTTTCCTGATCATGTGCTTATACTAACAAAAGCCTTATATATATTGAAACAAACGCCTAGATCTTGGTACGATAGATTAAGTGGTTTTTTATTAGAAAATGGCTTGTCTATAGGGAAAATGGATAGCACCATATTCATAAAGTTTAAAGATAATGATATGCTTATCATACAAATATATGTTGATGACATTATCTTTGGTGCTACTAATGAGGATTTATGCAAAAGATTTCTCCAAATGCATGCAAGATGAGTTTTCAAATGAGCATGATGGGCGAGTTGACATATTTCCTTGGTCTTCAGGTCAAGCAAACTAAGAATGACACTTTCATAAATCAATTGAAGTATATAAGAGACTTGCTTAAGAAATTTGATATAAAAGGTGGAAAGCCATTGAGGACTCCAATGAGCACTTCTACTGGTGTTGTTAGAGATGAGCAAGGAATGCCGGTAGATGTGAAATACTATCGAGGCATGATAGGTAGCCTGATTATTTGACTGCTAGTAGACTTGACATCATGTTCAGTGTTTATATGTGCGTTTGTTTTCAAGTGGCTCCTAAAGAATCTCACCAAATAACTGTCAAAAAGGATATTGCAATATTTGATATGTACTATTGACTTAGGTATTAGGTATCCTAAAGATATAGCCTTTGAAATGATTAGCTATTTAGATGCGGATTATGCCAGATGTAAGATAGATCGGAAAAGTACAAGTGGTACTTGCCACTTCTTAGGACGATCTCTAGTATCTTGGTTCTCTAAGAAACAAAATTCCATGGCATTATCTACTATTGAGGCTTAATACATAGTAGTAGGTAGTTATTGTGCACAAACTCTATACATGAAACAACAACTTAAGGATTTCAATTTGGAATATTTGGTTGTACCAATCAAATGTGCTAACACAAGTGCCATAAATATTTCTAGAAATCCCATCTCTCACTCTAGGACTAAGAACATTGACATTTGACATCATTTCCTTAGAGATTATGTGCAAAAGGAAGATATTATTCTTGAATTCGTAAATTCAGATGAAGAATGGGCTGACATTTTCACAAAACCTCTTTCAGAGAATAGGTTCATCTCAATATGACAAGAATTAGGCTTATTACTTAGTAGAGAGGTGATTTGAGAAGGAGACACTAATTTGAATGAGTGGTTGAGCTAAAAGAATATGTAAGCCAAAAATACTAAAGGTCGGGTGACTGACCATTCATCATCAGTTGACTGAACCTATACAAACTTGTGAAATACACAGGTTAGGCGACTAACTCTTCGAATACAATCGACTGACCTATGGCGATATATATATTAACTGTTCGTAAAACCCTTACTTTTAACACCTCAGTCAATTGACCGTATATTTCCACTCTCCCAAAGTCTCTTTATTTCGTTCTCAAATCTTATTTCACAAAAATCCCGTTGATTAAACTTCAAAAGATCCTTCCATCTTTCATTTTTCATCTCATTTTTGAAGGATTCAACCGGTTATTTTACAAAAATCATGCCTAGAACCAAGCACATGGCAAAACAAGGTCCCACCTCTAGAAGGGATGTATCAAATGACATTGAGCGATGGTTGATGACGCCCCACGCCAAACATGTTTGTAGGGAACATCTTCAATCTACCGAACCAATCTTCAATAAGGTTTTAGATATTGAAAATTTTAAAGATGATTTTCCAAATATTTTACATATGTTCAATGCTTTAGGTTGGGGATGGTTTATAACCTATCAAGCTAGAGGCTTGTATCCAAATCTTGTTAAGCTTTTCTATGCAAATATGGTGAAAGGAGAAAATGTGTGTTCCACCCAAGTTATGGATAAATCTTTTATAGTAACTCAAAAAACTTTAGTCTCCAGACTTAGAATCCAACACAGGGAGTTTGAATGTCCATAGATAGGTTCATCTTGGATAATAGCACAAGATTTTTACTCCTGAGGAGTTTTTACCATGATTATGATAGAAGCTCCTGTATATTTTGGTAATCCTCCATTGTATCATCAGCTTAATCTTCAAGCTCAAATCTTACAGAAACTCATCACTTACAACATTTTTCCTAGGGTAGGGTCACATGATCATATTTCTTACCTTGACTGTTTTGTGATGTGGTGCCTATTAAAGGGGAATAAACTTGACTTACCTAACCTAATATTAAAATGGATGTTTACTAGAGAAGAGGCTAGACGAGTTATTCTGCCATATGGAGGAGTTCTAAACCAAATCTTTGACCATCTCGGCGTGACTACACCATCTACTGAATCCACTATGATGTTTTCTTATCTACTACAGTTAAGAAAATGGGTTACGTTAAATATAAAGGACATGATTGGTTGCCAAAGGGCAGAAGGGGACATAGAGAACCTCAACAAGCACAAGAACCCCAACAAGTTGTAGATGATGCTCCATCCTGGTTTGTATCTTATCAGCATTAGCTAAATGATTTCTATGGTGAAGTGTGTACTGGTTTCAGCTCACTTCAGTCAAGTTACACTTACCTTGACCAACGACTTGGATGTATTGAATGATATATGGAAGGTTCTTCTTTATCACACCACAAAGCTCCCATGGAAACAAGCTCTGGAAGTGATAATGATGATGAGGGAACAAAATCAGATGGAGGAGATAAAGATTAGCTTTTTCTAATTTCTCTTCTCACTGAGGAACTTTGGAATGTAATATCTGAGCTGATGAAGCTCTTGCCACTATTTTCTTATGTGTTTGCTACTTCATTCTTAAATGTTTACTTTGGATATGTTATCCTTTCATGCCGAATTTGGCTTATATTGTAAATCTTTTGCATGATGACTGATCTATATCTGAAATGAATATTTTGATGAATTCTTGCCTTGATAAATTGCATACTAAATTGTGGACTATGATTGTGAAATTGCAAAGGTGCAATGCATGTTCATTTTCTTTAGTTACCTTTTTTGTTGATGTCAAAAGGGGGAGAAATATTGGAAGAATGAGAATGTATGATTAAGATATGAACATAGTAATAATATATTCAGGGGGAGTTATAATGAAAGCATGATATATATTGAACATTCTAAAAGCTTGATACTATTCTGATATAGCTTGACACATTTCTGATATGAGTGTTGAAAGCATGATATATATATATATATATTGTTCTGATATAAGTATTGAAATCATGCTACATATTGAAAATTTTGCGTTGAATTTTTGAGTCCTATCTCGTTTTTGATAATGACAAATACAAGGTATTTAATGTTTATTGAGTTTGTGTGTAGGATCAAATTGGCAAAATCATATGGCAGCACACAGTGGCTTGAAGAAAAAGAAGACCCAAAATGTCCAATTTATTTGTAATTCATATTCAATTCATTGGGTCTGTAATAAATAATTATCGATCTGTAATAATTTGCATATCATGCATGTAGAAACCTATAAACTCAAGACCGTTGAATGACCTTAGGGATCACGCTCGATTTTTTCATTAAGCTCAAAATGACCTTAGATAGACCCTAGATCCCTACACATAACAACACTCAAAATCAAGACCAAAATCATAAGTGTAAACAAGTTTCAGTCAACCAAATTCAGTGTGTTATAAATGCCTCGATTGACCAAAATGGCCAAAAGTCAACTTGTTGACTTGGTTTGGTCGACTATATCTTTTTGAACATAGCTTCCTCAATCGACCGAATTCGCTCGTGTCTGATACCCAATGGTTCAGCTAACCGAACTTCCAAGTTCATTTATGATTGAGCTGACTTTATCAGATGAATAGTAGACCGAACTCAGATACAACCGACCAAACCTAGAAGGGTTCCAAAATCGCCCTGATTCAGCTGATTGTATTATATAGTTCAAAAGTGGCTCGGTCGACCGAACTTATAAATATAGTCTACCAAACTTAAAATATAGTCGACCAAAACTCTCGGGATGCTATATCTTTAACTGCAGTAACACGGGGTTATTAAGGTTAAATTGGTTTAAAACAAATATAATAATCCCCTCTATATCCCCACGGTCAAAATTTTGAGTATATCTATATACATGAGTTCATTTGCACAAATTAAGTTAAGATTAGGGATTTAATTAGCTAAAATTTTCTTTGAATTTTTTAGAGCCCCTCTTCTTAATCAAAGCCAAAATACTCCTCACTTTTACTCATTCCATTGTAAAATCATTTTAAGTGAGTGCATCTTGAGAGATCCTACATTGCTTATACTCTCATTGATTTGATTAATTATTGATTTTTTTGAGAGTTAGGCTAAAAGGTTTTCCCTAGTATTTAATCTATAAAATCATTTTTGGGGAAACCTTCATTAGCTTATGAGTCTTTGCATTTTGATTGCATGACTCTTAATCTTGTCTTGTGTTGTGAAGTAATTATCCTTTGACAAGCTTGGTTTACAAAATATCTCTTGTGCTTGATATTTTCGAAAATCATTTTTGAGATATTTGATCATACTATTGGAAATATTTGAAACCCTACTTGTGATCGAAATATATTTACATATTGTTTTCAAAGATAGATTGGTAATACACTCTAACACTTGATTGATTATTGACATTACCTAGAGTGCTACTACACATTGTTTGTGTTGACCTCATGGGTCATGCCTGGTTTTGATAATGACAAATACTCATTATATCTAATGGGTGTTTGAGGTTATGTGCAGGAACTAAATTTGACAAATCATAATGCACATAGAAAGAGTGAAGTTTGAAGACCAAATTTCTATTGAAGATCCAATTTTTTTATGTGTTGTAATGTATTTCATTTATGTAAAGAATCTGTAATAGTAATTAAGGTCTTTGGTTTGTAATAAGCACACACACATCATATGCATGATCTAATACGTAAGCTTAAACCAAAAATAATTGAAATAGGACCTAAAAATGACCCTAGGACACTCACTATTGCACATGTATGTGTTAGTCATTTGAATAGGGTGTTTGTTGGATGAAACAGGACTAAATACACAAAATGTGCACCTTTGGCCGACCGGCCTTTCATGCATATTTTCCCCTCGGTCGACCAAACTTGGACCGGGCCAACTAGTTGATCACAGCCTGGTCGACTGAACTTCTATAGTTCAATTGGCCTCGGTCAACCGAACACCCCTGAAGTCAACATTATTGACTTCCTGGTAGACTAAGCATTTTTTGTATTGCACCAACCTGGTCGACCGAGTTCTCACGTGTGGGAACTCAATGATCTAGTCGGCTGACAAGCTTTGTTTAAATCCAGCCTAGTCGACCGAACCTCACAAATATTGAAAATCGCCTTCAGACTTCCATGTTCGGTCAACTATGGACCACAGTTCATTTTCAACCTGGTCGACCGAACCCTAAGAACTTGGGTTGACCAAACTTGCCCTGGTCGACCGGTGTTCTCAGGTTGGACCTATTTTTTCACCACGGTTAACTCGGTTAAATAGGGTTAAAGTAATTAAATATCATTAGATATTTTCTAATAATTCCAACTGTAACGACCCAAAATATATATATTTATAAAAAAAATTATTATTATTAATTAATTAATTATTATTAATAAAATTAATTAAATTAGGAAATGTGAGGATTTTGGGTATATATATATATATATATGTATGTATATTTAAATACATATAAGGATATATATATATATATATATATATATATAAGTATATGTAAAAGTGTTAAGTAAAGGATAAAGGAAAGAAAAAGAAAAGAAAAGAAAACTTAGTGACTAAGTTTTCTAAGCAAACAGAGAAGGAAAGAAAGAAAAAAAAGGGATTCATGCTACGCAGGAAAGGGAGAGAAAGAAAGAGAAAAAAAAAAATTCTCTTAGCTCACACTTTTCACTCCTCTTCTCTCTACGATTTCGTTGTGGATTCTCCCCCAATTGAAAATCCGAAAAAACCACTAGACTTCATTCTCCCCCACCGACATAACTACCGAAGTGGATTTGTTGTAGGAGCAACGTGGACATATCTCCTAGGGGTAAGACAAATTCTCATTCTTGTCTCAATTTTTCTTAGATTTTAAGTCAAGTGGGTGATCGGACACCACCATAAGAATCTAGGGATGATTCTTTATAAGTCTAGTAGAGCAGATTTCTCGGGGAATTGTTGTAGGAATAGCCCCAAAACTAGGATAAATGGGTTATTTAGAAATTAATTGGTATTTAATTATTGTAAATTAGGAAAGATTAAAATAATATTTTATTGGGATTGAATTGATTGAATCAGGGTTAGGGTGAGCGCTGCAGGTATAATTTTGGGAACCCTATAGGCGTGGTTCAGGAAATCAGGTAAGGGAGAATAAAATTATATAAGTATTTTATTAAGGTGAACCGATTATTTACGAGCGTATGAAATTTATTATTTATCTATATGATTTTTAGAACCGTTTGAGTACTAGAAAATGATGATTTTGTTTAAGGTTTATATTTGGGATAATTGCATATGATATTAAATTCGTGTGACATGGGAGTAATTTTTCCTAATAAATTGAATATGAATTACTGTGGTATTTGGGTTTGCATGTGGGGGTGTTTGGAATGATTATGATATGATGAATGAATTGTTATGTTTGACTCCTGTGTGGAAATGTATTGATCTGTTGGGATACTGTGTGGGAAATGAATTGATCTGTTGGATTGCTATGTGGAAATGCATTGATGCGTCTGTGTGAACTAATTGGTTTGATTATTCGCATACATCTCAATATAACATTGGCATGAGGAGGTTGTTATATTGCGCCTAGATATAGATCATAATATGACGTTGGAAGGTCGAGGAGCTTGTCATATTGTCATTTATATGGCGTAGGACATTGGCAGGTCGAGGAGCATGTTCTACTGATGTATGACGGGTAAGTCATGGGGATTGGATATTGGCGAATAGTGATGTTTGTATAGGCTACATGTTGTGGAAGCTGGAGTGGTGCCTGTGTGGGTCACGTAATATCCTGTGTCGATCATGGACGCCTATGTGGGTCATGTTATGCATCCTGTGTGGATGGTGGCACCTGTGTGGGCCATATTATTTACCCCATGTGGGTAGTGGTGCCTGTGTGAGCCACGTGTAGATAAGAAGTACGTAGGTGCTTGTGTGGGCCACGTACTAACATGTATGCAGTTGCTTTGTGTGGGCCAGGTACTGAGGACATTGGAAGATGAAGTATGAGATGCATGATTCCTGTGTGGATGTGTTGTGCACATGTGAATTTAATTATAGCATAAAAATAATGGTATAGCACATTGTGAATGCATATGTGTGCATGCAGCGAGATAAATATACCACTGGGAGCTTGCTGAGAAAAGCGAGTCCTCTGCTAGGTAGTTTCTTGGTATCAGTGCAAAGGGATGCTACTTGTATGGGCGGGTAGATATCCCAATCCTTGGAAACCTTCGCCTTTAAAATAATAAAGATGTGTGTACTAGCGGCGAGGTAATACTTCACCTGAGGGCTTACTGAATAAGGTGAGTGCTCTGGTACGTAGTTTTTAGTACTAGAGCAGAGGGAAGCTACTTGTATGGGCGGGTAATCTTCCTTATCCTTGGGGACTTTCACCATAAAAATTATGTACTTGTGCATATTGGATGTGTGTATGACATTAGATGTTGCGAATGTTATTAATGGTACATTTTCTTAATTGTTATTGATATTATGTGAGAAACAATTTATTTTGATATGTAAATATTAAAACTCATTTGTCACACACTGATATAATTTATTCCACCCTTACTGAGAAGTGTCTCACCCTAGTGGATTAACAATTTTTCAGGTTCTTCTGGAGATTGGGTTTGAAGGCCTAGGCTAGGACTGCTTTTGCTGGTTTCTTTTTGGGGTATTGTGAGATACTGATATATGTATAGATATATTTGTATGAGATTATGTTTTAAATGCTGGTTGTGGATATGGATCTATGGATGTTGTAGTGTTCATTTTTGGGTTGTTATATAGAACTCTGGTATTTATTTGAGGTTATTTATTTATGTTCCACTGCATGCATATTAAATATGGAATCAAATACAGGTGATTGGAACATGTGGCACCTGGGCCCCACTTGGCGGGTTTTGGGGTGTCACATTGTGGTATCAGAGCATTAGGTTATAGATTCTGTAGATTTTAGGATTGATTAATACTAGAGTATAGGTACGAATAAGGATAAGGATAGGAATGGGTAGATTAGGATGTTGATAGGAGATTTTGAGTTTTGTTTCGTAGCTTAGAGGCAGAAATCCCTTGATGGACTTCTGTGAGTTTCTGAATCCGGGCAGTTTCAGAAAATCACGGTAAATCCGTTGACGGTGATGTTTCTGAGTAGAGAGACTGGAACTTAGAATTAGAACTTGAGAGTTAGGTTGATTTGGGGATAAACTAGTTGTTTGATGTTTTAATTAAGGATTTAAATGTTAAATTGATTCATTGTTCTATAAATGATTAGCGAATTTCGAGGACGAAATTCTTTTAAGGAGGGGAGAATGTAACGACCCAAAAAAAATATTAATTAAAAAAATTGTTATTATTAATTAATTAATTATTATTAAGAAAATTAATTAAATTAGGAAATTTGAAGATTTTGGGTATATATATATATATACACATATATATATATATATGTGTGTGTATATTTATATACATATAAGGATATATATATGTATATATATATATATATATATAATTATATATATATATATATATATATATATATATATATATAAGTATATATAAGTATATGTATATATAAAGTATGTATAAAAGTGTTAAGTAAAGGATAAAGGAAAGAAAAAAAAAAAAGAAAAAAAGAAAACTTAGTGGCTAAGTTTTCTGAGCAAACAGAGAAGGAAAGAAAGAAAAAAAAAAATGGATTCAAGGCTGCGCAGGAAAGGGAAAGAAAGAAAGAGAAAAAAAAAATTTCTCTTAGCTCACGCTTTTCACTCCTTTTCTCTCTATGATTTCACGGTGGATCCTCACCCAATTGAAAATCCGAAAATACCACTAGACTCCATTCTCCGCCACTAACATATCTATCGAAGTGGATTTGTCATAGGACCAATGTGGATATATCTCCTGGGGTAAGAAAAATTCTCATTATTGTCTCAATTTTTCTTAAACTTTAAGCCAAATGGGCGATCGGACACCACCACGAGAATTTAGGGATGATTCTCTACAAGTCTAGCGGAGCAGATTTCTCATGGGATTGTTGTAGGAATAGCCCCAAAACTAGGATAAATGGGTTATTTAGAAATAATTGGTATTTAATTATTATAAAATTAGGAAAGATTAAAATAATATTTTATTGGTGTTGATTTGATTGAATCAGGGTTCAAGTGAGCGCTGCGGGTATAATTTTGGGAACCCTGCAGGCGTGGTTCAGGAAATCAGGTAAGGGGGAATAAAATTATATCAATATTTTATTAAGGTGAACCGGTTATTTACGAGCGTATGAAATTTATTATTTATCTATATGATTTTTAGAACCGTCTGAGTACTAGAAAATGATGATTTTGTTTAAGGTTTATATTTGGGATAATTGCATATGACATTAAATTCGTGTGACATGGGAGTAATTTTTCCTAATAAATTAAAAATGAATTATTGTGGTATTTGGGTTTGCGTGTGGTGGTGTTTGGAATGATTATAACATGATGAATGAATTGTTATGTTTGACTCCTGTGTGGAAATGTATTGATCTGTTGGGATACTATGTGGGAAATGAATTGATCTGTTGGATTCCTATGTGGAAGTGCATTGATGCGTCTGTGTGAACTAACTGGTTTGGTTACTCATATGCATCTCAATATAACGTTGGCATGAGGAGGTTGTTATATTGCCTAGATATAGATCATGATATGACGTTGGTAGGCCAAGGAGCTTGTCATATTGTCATTTATATGGGGTAGTACATTGGCAGGTCGAGGAGCTTATTCTACTAATGTATGACGGGTAGGTCATGGGGATTAGATACTAGTGAATAGTGATGTCTGTATGGGTCACCTGTTGTGGAAGCTGGAGTGGTGCCTATGTGGGCCACGTTATATCCTGTGTGGATAATGGTGTCTGTGTGGGCCATGTTATGCATCCTGTGTGGATGGTGGCACCTATGTGGGCCATGTTATGTACCCCGTGTGGGTAGTGGTGCCTGTGTGGGCCACATGTAGATAAGAAGTACGTAGGTGCTTGTGTTAGCCACGTATTGACATGTACGTAGTTGCTCTGTGTGGGCCACGTATTGAGGACATTGGAAGATGAAGTATGATATGCATGATTCCTGTGTGGATGTGTTGTGTGCATGTGAATTTAATTATAGCATAAAAATAATGGTATAGCACATTGTGAATGCATGTGTGTGCGTGCGGCGAGGTAAACATATACCACCAGGGGCTTGCTGAGAGAGGCGAGTGCTCTGTTAGGTGGTTTCCTAGTATCAGTGCAAAAGGATGCTACTTGTATGGGTGGGTAGACATCCCGATTCTAGAAAACCTTCGCCTTTAAAATAATAAAGATGTGTGTACTAGCATCGAGGTAATACTTCACCTAAGAGCTTACTAAGTAAGGTGAGTGCTCTGGTAGGTAGTTTTTAGTAGTAGAGCAAAGAGAAGCTACTTGTATGAGCGGGTAATCTCCCCTATCCTTGGGGACTTTCGCCTGCATAAAAATTATGTACTTGTGCATATTGGATGTGTGTATGACATTAGATGTCGGGAATGTTATTAATGGACATTTTTTCAGTTGTTATTGATATTATGTGAGAAGCAGTTTATTTTTATATGTAAATATTAAAACTCATTTGTCACACACTGTTATAATTTATTCCACTCTTACTGAGAAGTATCTCACCCTGGTGGAATAACAATTTTTCAAGTTCTTCATGAGATCAAGTTTGAAGGCCTAGGCTGGGACTGTTTTTGCTGATTTCTTTTTAGGGTATTGTGAGATACTGATATATGTATAGATATATTTGTACGGGGTTATGTTTTAAATACTGGTTGTGGTTATGGATATTTGGATGTTGTAGTGTTTGTTTTTGGGTTGTTATATAGAACTCTGGTATTTATTTGAGGTTATTTATTTATGTTCCACTGCGTGCATATTAATTATGATATCAGATACAAGTGATTAGAACACGTGGCACCCGGACCCCACTTGGCGGGTTTCGGGGCGTCACACCAACCATGTCCTTAATGGTTACAATTCAAGGGAACTTTATAAATACCCCTTCATTTGGAATGATTAGCAACTTGATTAGCTATCTTGATTAACAATTCTCTCTCAAATTTGAAAGTTCCTACTATTGATTTCCCAGCTCCATTCACTCATTCTCACCTTCTCTCATTGCAAAAAATCTTCATAAGTTTAATTTGAGTGATTGTTTGAAAGGTTTACTCTCCTTGATTTTTTTGTTTGATATGATTTTCCTGAGATCCAAACCTAAGTGTTCTTTGGGGACTTTGTTGATAAGTCTCTCTTAAGAAAACTTGTATTAAACTTCTTAGTATTGCATATTCATTGTAGTATCTTGAGAAGTTTGTATTTGTTTTTGGATTACAAAATCTTTTCAAAACGTTTTGAAATATATTGAGTGATTTAACTTGACATACCTTTGAAAAGATTTTTATTTATGTGATAAGAATCTTTGTTGCAATATTCATTGAGTTACATGTCACTTGCTGAATACAAAGATTAAATATCTTTTGCAAAGCAAGCATATACATTATTTGATACTTACACGATTGAGATATCCTGCAGATTGAAATATTTGAGATTTGGTTGACATCTTTGTTTGAGTATGTTGATTGAATATCTTATGACACAAAGATTATACTGATTGCACTCTCATGCACTGATTACATGGATAGCAAACATATTTGAGAGTTGATATATTAAATCACATTGAGTGTAATGACCTCAAAAATAATGGTTTCTAAATAATGAAGAGGGAGGGAAATAGAAACACACATAGAAGGAGCCAGTAGGCTTCGTCTACGAATGCTTCGATTTCGTCGATGACATTGCACTTTGAATGTAATAACCAGGAAGTAATACATAGGGCCTCGTCAACAAACACAGGAAGTTTGTCGACGAGCGCATAAGGGGACCTCATCGATGAAGCCACGCCTTGTTAGCTTTACCGTGACCCCAAGAGGGGGGGTGAATTGGTATTTTTAAAATTTATCTCCTAAGTATTCCTCCTAACAGCAGTATGTTCACAAGCCTGTGGTCAATTTAGTGCAAATAATGTAAATATACCAGAAATTAAATAAAGCAGTTTAAACAATCACACAAGCACCAGAAAGCAGTAAAGAGAGGATGACACGCAGATATGTTGTCGAGGTTCGACCAACTACCTACATCCCCACCTTGCCTAACCAGCACAAGGATTATCACAATAACTTGCTCACTTAAACGGGTGGAGCAGCACCTATACAAACCGGGTCAAATTATCACACGGCTGACCTCAACCTTAACCAGGTCAAATTATCATAGGGCTGACCTCAACCTTGACCAATCCTTACCGGGCTGGATTACTGCGCCCTCAGGCCACGCCTGGAATCTCTCAGATATACAATCAAAAGGTACAATGTATGGGTTCTTTCACGTAAAGCAAATTTGTACCACAAATGTGCACAATATCACATACACCACGGATGATTTAATAATGTAAGCTCTGTGTGGTTTAGATATTTCAACTCTCAAATATGTTTTCTATCAGTGTAGTGAGTACGTGAGAGTATCAATAACAATCTGTGTATTTCAAAGTGTTTCAATCAAATGTGTTCACACAGAATATCAAGCAAGCCTCAAGAATATCAATTAATAGAATATCTCAATCACATGAATATGTATATGCTTGGATTGCAACATAAATAATCTTTGTATCCAGAAAATGATATATACTTGAATAAAATTGCCACAAAGATTAATGTAACAAACACAAATATCTTTTCACAAATAGTTCAATGAATATTCCACAAGATATTTGAGTGAGTTTAAAAATGTTTTTGCAAACCAAAAACAAATACAAACTTCCTAAGTTGTTGCAATGAGAATGCAACACTCGGAAGTTTTAATAAGTCTTCTTAGGATGAACTTATTAGAAAAGCTTCCTAAGAATACTCAGGTTGTGCTCTTGTTAGAAAAAATCGATTCAAACAATGAGAGCAAAACCTTTTGAATACACACTCAAAGTACTTAAAAATGATTTTGAACTTGAGAAGGAGAGCTAGAGTGTCTTTGGGGAAAGTATGAGCAATAGGAATCAAAGAAGTGTATTTTTGCTTTAGAGAGAAAATTCTTAATCTTTTTTTTAATCAATCCTTAATTTTCCCAAATGAAGGAGTATATATAGACATACTAAAAATTTTGACCGTTGGGAACCTATTAGGGATTATTGGAAAAGTTTAATGACATTTAAATCAATTTAACCCTGTTTAAAAATATTTAACCTGCGGTAAAAATGATGGCAACCCGAGAGGTCTGGTCGACCAAAAATGTTTCAGTCGACCAAGTCTCAAATGGTTCGGTCGACCAGGAGAGGGCGATTTCCCAATTTTCTGAGTTTCGGTCGACCAGGCCATTTTAAACTGGCTTGTTTGGTCAACCAAACTGCTGGGAATTCTCCTAAGGACCCGCCTGTCGACCATATGGTTAAACTTTTGGCCCCAGTGGGTTTCGGTCGACTAGGGCCTCATGAACTACCTAGTTTAGTCGACCAGGTGGTCAAACTTTTGACCTAGGGAGGTTTCGGTCGACCAGGGCCTTTTGAACTACCTGGTTCGGTCGACCAGGTGGTCAAACTTTTGACTTAAGGAGGTTTCGGTTTACCAGGGCCTTTTGAACTACCTGGTTCGGTCAACTAGATGGTCAAAGTTTGACCCAGGGAGGTTTCGGTCGACCAGGCCAAAATGAACTGGCTTGGTTGGTCGACCAAAAGTGCACCATGTGTGCATTTCGGTCCTATTTCGAAACAAACAAGCCCTATTCAAGTGCCTAACAAATGTATGTGTAAATGTGTGTGTCCTAAGGTCACTTGGGGGCCAATTTGAAGACACCGAAAAAGTCCGGTGCTTTCTAAGGTCATTTTTTATTTGTATCTGGTTTGAGCTTACAAAATAAATCATGCATGTGATGTATGTGCTTATTACAAACCGAATAACCTAATTACTATTATAGACAAATTCACTACAAAAAATATTAAAATTAAGAGCATGAATTTGTCTTCAAGTTTTGAGCTTTCGTGTGCCATTGATGATATGCTAATATGAACCTGCACATGAACTATATATTTATTAAGTAATGAGAAGAAACCGAGAAGGGTTTTTGGACAGTCTGAAATTCATCGGCGAGGGAGGAAGTTCGTCAATGAAATTATTAAAGTACTCATCGAGTATATATGTATATATATACCGTTGCTAGATACAGATAGAGTGCAACCATATATCTCAGATAGTGTGTGGGTACCGTCATCTATGCTCGGAGAGTATGCAGCTCCCTAGTTCGCTAGTTTGACGAGGTAGTAGAGAATCCCGAGCCTAGGAGTAGATGTAGTTTGGCCGGGCTGAGGTAGTGTAGAGTATGTTGACTTATTTGGAGGGCCAACTAGATTAAGTCCCACCTACGGACCACACAACGCTGTCATGAGGGGTCAAATCATGACATACAAAGTTCTAGGGATAAAACACAGTTATGTATATGTATACAATTTTATAGTATCTATTGAGTATAATATGATATTAGTAGTGTGAAAAGTAGAAAATATAGACGATACAGTTATATTTTAAATTGTGAAAAAAAAATATGCTTTATAGATTTACTATTGTATTATAGTTCAGTTGTTCTTTAAACATTTTTCCTAACTTAGTTGCCACACACTAGTAGAAGCATATTTCCACTTACTGAGCATCGACTCACCCCATGACTTTAACATTTTTCAGGTGAGTCGGCTGGGCGAGCAGATCAGGCTCGCGGATAGAGAGTATGTTGATTGCCCTGGTTTAGAGGGTAAGTTTGTGTAGGGTTTTGTATTTTGGGACAGATATTTTGGAGAGAGATGCATTATATAGTTATGGTTTAGAAATATAGATTCCTGGTATTGTATGATGTGTATGGATGTATGGATTATGTTTCCGCTACATATGATTTTATATTCAAATTTACCCCGGTGCCTTCCGAGGCTCGAGTTCCATAGCAGGGGGTATCAAAACAGTTAATATGTATATATAAATGATGTAAATTTTGAGGTCGTCACAATTTAGTGTCAGAGCCTAGCCTAGGTTGCTAGGTTCTGCAAACTCTAGAGTGCAGTGGAAAATAATACCAGACTGTAGGAAAAATATTTGAGGTTTTGTTTTGTGGTCTATATACAGGATTTTCGTGATGATTTCTGTGTTTTTCCTCGGGTGACGATTTTAGGAAAACCATAGTAAACTATCAATGAGTCATGTGTTTGGGTTGTAGGATTGGATTTTGGGGTTCAGATTAGGAGGGATGGTCTATAGAGAATTTGGAGTTTAGTTAAATAAGTTTGGTTTGTAGGAAAATAGAGTTCTAAAATTGTGTTTTATGAGTTTGCAGGATGGACCCAGAACGCAATAGCGCTCACGCTAGTGGGGATGATGGTGCTGGTCCTTCTGGCGCAGTAGGTGGGGACTCAGATGCACACTACGTAGTGTGGCTTAGTAAGTTATGGTTGAGATTGCACGGACCTCTAGAAAGTAGGAAGGTCCATCTTTAGCTCAGGGATGTACCATAGAGAAATTTATGAAGATGAATACGCCAGCGTTTTTTGGAGCGACTGACCCCGCAGTTGCAAAGAACTAGGTGCAAGAGGTAGAGAAGATTCTGATAGTACTTCATTGCACCAACGAGCAGAGAGTTTTATATGCTACGTATAGGCTGGAGGGGGAGGCCGAAATATGGTGGTTAGCCACTAGACTATTGGAAAAGCAGAGGGTTATACGAGTGCCGATGACCTGGGCTTGATTTAGGGACGTGTTATTCGATAGATATTACCCTGCCTCACTCAGAGAGGCTTGAGTACAGGAGTTTTTGAGTCTATCTTAGGGATCATTGATTGTCCAGTAGTATGCGGTGAGATTTATTGAACTCTTGTGTTTCATCCCATATATTTTCCCTAATGAAGTGAAGAAGGCCAAAATGTTCGAGAGGAACTTGAGGCAAGACATTTACAGGAAGGTGGTGGTACTGAGGATCTAGGATTTTACAGAGTTGGTTAACAGGGCCACTATAGCAGAGGAGAGTCTATCTAGAGAAACGGACACATAGAGTCAGAGGAAGAGGATTGCGCCCTCAAGTTTTCAGGTGGGTCCCAGTCGAGGCCCCTGGAGAGGAGGTAGATCTGGCGGAGGCCAAAGGCAGATGGTAGAGCACAGGGGATTTTAGGGTAGATAAATTCCTGCCATTTGTCCTAGATGTGGACGGAGACATCCTAATGAGTGCCGATTGGGGGAGAATGTTTGTTATCACTGTGAGAGGTCGGGTCATATAGCTCAATCATGTCAGATGCCGTCGAATTATGCACAGGCTCCTAGGCCATTTCGAGGTGGATATCAGGCGCCTCGCGAAGGTCACCAGAGAAATACTGCACCAGTGAGAGTCTATGCGTTGACGCTGGGAGACACTGAGACAGCTAGAGATGTGGTCACAGGTACCCTTACTGCTTTACCATATAAAATTGTTGTTTTGTTTGATACAGGTGCCACCCACTCTTTTCTATCGGTAGGCTATGTTAGAATAACTGGGGTAGAGACTTAGCTACTAGATATGGACTTATCTGTGGGTACGCCGATGGGATCAATGGTAAAATGCAGGAAGGTGCTACAAAATTTCCAAATAAATATTCAGGGGAGGGTGTTATTAGTTGATCTTGTGATCCTTGATATGCAGGGGTTTGATGTGATATTAGGCATGGATTGGCTAGCTACTCATTACGCTAGCATACAGTGCCATCAGAAAGAAGTGATTTTCAGACCCCCGGGCGAGCAAGAGTACAAATTCGTAGGATCACGCGTACGTGCTTCACCACAGCTAGTGTCATCTATTCAGGTGAGGAGGCTGCTACAGGGTGGTTTCCAGGGCTATGTCAGATACCTAAAATAATTTTCAAAAGAAGAATTAAGACAAGATGACATACAAGTAGTGAGGGAATTCCCAGATGTATTTCCAAAAAAATTGTCTGGCTTGCCTCCTGACCGTGAGACTGAGTTTATCGTTGATCTGTTGCCGGGATCTGCACCAATATTGAAAGCACCATACCATTTGGCCCCAGTAGAGTTAAAAGAATTGAAAGAACAGTTACATGAATTGCTGGATAAAGGTTTCATCAGGCCCAGTGTGTCACCCTGGGGAGCTCTAGGTCTGTTTGTGAAAAGGAAAGATGGGACCATGAGACTATGTATTGATTATAGGGAGATCAATAAACTAATGATCAAGAATAATTATCCTCTCCCTAGGATCAATGACTTGTTTGATCAGCTTCAAGGGACCCAGGTTTATTCTAAAATTGACCTGTGGTCGGGTTACCTTCAGGTTAAAGTTAGAGCAGAGGATATTTCAAAAACTGCGTTTTGAACTAGATATGGACATTATGAGTTTCTAGTGATGCCATTTGGACTGACTAACACACCAACAGTATTCATGGATTTGATGAAACGTGTTCCATCAATATTTGGACCAACTTGTGGTTGTCTTCATTGATGATATACTAGTCTATTCGAGGGTTGTGAGGAGCACGAGTATCATTTGAGGTTGGTGTTATAGATATTGAGAAAAAGGAAATTGTATGCAAAATTAAAAAAATGTGAGTTCTAACTAAGGCAGGTTACTTTTCTCAGCCATGTGATCTCTGAAGCTGGTGTAGTAGTTGATCTGAGAAAAATAGAGGCAGTGGTGAATTGGGAAAGGCCAAGCAGCGTTCAGGAGGTCAGGAGTTTTTTGGGATTAGCAGGCTACTACCGGCGCTTCGTAGATGGATTCTCCAGTTTATCTGGTCCGTTAACACTACTTACGAGGAAAAATGTAAAGTTTGATTGGATCGATGACTGTGAATAGAGTTTTCAGGAGTTAAAGCAGCAATTAGTTTCAGCTTCGGCATTAGCTATTCCATCGGGGGAAGACGGGTTTGTAATATACAGTGATGCCTCTTTGAAGGGTCTTGGATGCATGTTGATGCAGCATATTAGGATTACTGCGTATACGTCTAGACAACTTAAAGAATATGAGATGAATTATCCTTTCCATGATTTAGAGCTTGCTGCAGTGGTATACGCTCTTAAGATTTGAAGGCATTACCTATATGGTGGAAAGTGCGAGATTTTCATGGATCACAAGAGCCTAAAATATTTCTTTACCCAGAAAGAGTTGAATATGAGGAAAAGAAGGTGGCTAGAGCTTATTAAATACTATGATTGCACGATTAGTTACCACCCAAGAAAAGCAAATCTAGTGGCAGATGCTCTGAGTAGGAAATCAGGGGGACCCTTACTGGAAGTTATGGAGATTTAGCACTCAATTCTGATTGATTTGGAGAAGCTAAACATAGAATTGGTAGAGAAGAGTCCTCAGGCTATTATTGCTAGTTTAGTGTTTCAGCCTATGCTATACGAGAGGATTAAAGCAGCTCAGGGTGATGATGCGGAGTTAGCAGAAGGGATGGCTAGAGTACGGGATGGTCAGGGAGAGGAGTTCAGCATATCAGATGACGGAACCTTGCGATTCCGTACTAGGATATGTTTTCCTGCAGATAAAGAGATCACAAGAACTATACTGAAGGAGGCTCACAGATCCATATACACTGTTCATCTCGGCAGTACTAAAATATACAGGGATCTGCGGGAGTACTTCTAGTGGAGTGGGATGAAGAGAGAAATAGTCGAATTTGTATAGCAGTGCTTGACGTGCCAGCAGGTTAAAACTAAGCACTCGAGACTAGCAGGGCAGTTACAACCATTATTCTATGCGACAGGGGTTGAATGCAATTTGGGTGGTTATGGATCGTTTGACGAAGACTGCTCATTTTATCCCTATTAAAGTTGGCTACTCCATGGAAAGATTGGCAGAGATATATGTTCAGGAGATAGTTCATGTTTATGGAGTACTAGTATCAATAGTCTCGGACTGAAATGCTCGGTTTACTTCACGATTCTAGAAAAGTTTTCAGGGGGCTGGGGGTACACAGTTAGCTTTTAGCATTGCTTTCCATCCCTAAATAGATGGTCAGACTGAGAAGATGACTCATACACTAGAGGATATGCTTCGTGCTTGTGTGCTTGATTTTAGAGGCAGTTGGATTCAATTTATGTCGTTAGTTAAGTTTGCTTACAATAACAATTATCAAGCTAGCATCGACATGGCACCATATGAGGCATTAAATGGCAGGAGGTGTCGTTCTCCTATTTTCTGAGATGAAGTAGGAGAAAGGTGAGTTTTAGGTCTAGAGATAATACAACAGGCGTCCGACAAAGTTCGATTAATTAGAGAAAGAATCAGTACAACACAGAGTCGGTAGAAAAGCTACGCAGATACTCATCGCCGAGAAGTAGAGTTCAATGTGGGAGATCGAGTATTTTTTAAGATAGCTCCTCTGAAAGGAGTTATGAGGTTTGGGAAGAAGGGCAAGTTGAGCCCTAGGTATATTGGCCCTTTTGAGATACTAGAGAGAATAGGGTCAGTTGCCTATAGGTTAGCTTTGCCGCCAGCTTTGGCTTGAATTCATGATGTGTTTCATGTTGCTATGTTAAGGAAATACTCCCAAACCCGTCCCTTATCATTAGTTATGCAGAGATAGAGTTTAAGGATTCATTGGCATATGAAGAAGTACCAGTTCATATTTCAGACAGAAAGACACAAGCACTAAGCACTAAAGAAATACAGTTAGTTAAAATTTTGTGGAGGAATCACACCATAGAGGAAGCTTCTTGGGAGCTTGAGAAGCAAATCAGACAGAAATACCCGTAGTTGTTCCAAAAGGTATAGAAGTAATCAGGTGAAGTATAATAGTTAGATAGTGTTTCTTTTGTAGGTACATGTATTGATTTTAGTTAGTAGATAGTTTTTAGTTTTTATATGTATAATCTCCTAGAACATAGAATGTAACGATGGTATTCCTTCGCCATAAGTGAGGGTAGATAATAAAATAATTAGAAATTTTGCCTTTATGGGATGATAGATGAAGATACAGATAGTAAATTTTGAGAACCAAATTTTAGGAGGGGAGAATGTAACGCCCTGAAAAATAATGGTTTTTAAATAATGAAGAGGGAGGGAAATGGAAATAGACACAGAAGGAGGCAATTTGGGTTCATCGATGACATTGAACTTTGAATGTAATAACCAAGAAGTAATACACAAGGCCTCTTTGACGAACACAGGGAGTTCGTCGATGAGCGTATAAGGGGACCTCGTTGACGAAGCCACGCCTCGTCGACGAGAAGATACCGAGAAGGATTTTTGGATAGTCTGAAATTCACTGACGAGGGTGGAAGTTTGTTGACGAAATTATTAAAGGACTCGTTGATGAGGTGATGTGCCTTGTCAACGAATCATGCTCTATAAATAGTGAAAACCCGGATTAAATTGCAGAATTTGGCGCAGCAATCACCCTTTCTCTCTCTAAAACGCATCTCCCTCCTTTTCTCTTTGATTTCGAGTCCTTTTTACGCCGGATTGACGATCTAAAGCCACCACAATGCTCCTTTTGAAGTTCTCTGCAAATATACTAGAGCTGATCGTTGGTGGACTTGGTTTGGATTTCATCCTAATCTCAGGGTAAGGCATTTTATTCGGTATTTTTCTTTCCCTCAGTTATAAGAAATACAATACATGAAGAAATACTGATGTTTTGTTCTGGGGGATGTGATTTTCAGGGTGTTGAGTGGAGAACCCTGCGGGTATAGGGCTAGAGTTTAGTGAGGGACCTTTCAGAGATAAGGTAAGGGAAATATGCTATGCTAGGAATTTTTATAATGTTAACAGAGATTTTACACATGTATATACCACCTTATTACCCAGTTTTACAGAATGTGAGTTTTAAATGTTTGTGTGGCATTAGTAGATATTTATGTGATGAAGAACTTATATAGTTTTTATGGTATATCATACTATACTGATTACATAGATATAGATAGTGTATCACAGATATTTATCTTGAACAGTATATCACAGTTTTGCTCATATCAGTATGTTATAGTTTTATACGGATCAGTATATCACAAATATTTATCCAGAATAGGTATATATTACAGTTTTACTCAGATTAGTATATTACAGCTTTATTCAGAACCATATATACAGTATTTATAGTTTGCCATGTTTCCTATTACCATAACATATAGAGTATATAGATAGAGTATATAAACAGATATACATAGATAGCATGAAGATGCTACTGATACAGAATATAGAGATTACAGAGTTTATAGTACAGAGAGATAGCGTTATGGTAATTTTGGAAACATGATGAAAACAGTAAAAGAGTATATATGTATATATATATATATATAGTATCAGATCCTTGAGGAATGATTACAGATAGGTACAGATAAAGAATACAGAGCACGGTACCATTGCTAGATACAGATAGAGTGCAACCACATATCTCGGATAGCGTGTGGGTACCGTTAGTCGTGCTCAGAGAGTATACAGTTCCCCATTTTGCTGGGTTGAGGGGGTCGGTTTGACGAGGTAGTAGCCAGTCCCGAGCCTAGGAGTGGATACAATTTGGCTGGGCTGAGGTAGTGTAGAGTATATTGACTTATCTGGAGGACCGACTAGATTAAGTCCCGCCTACGGGCCGCATAACCCTGTCATGAGGGGTCAAATCATGACATATAGAGTTCCAGGGATAAAACACAGTTATATATATGTACACAGTTTAACACTATCTGATTAGTATAGTATGATATTAGCAATATGAAAAGTAGAAAATACAGACGATACAGTTATATTTTAAATTGTGAAAAGAAAGATTTTCTTTATAGATTTACTATTGTATTGTAGTTCAGTTGTTATTTAAACAGTTTTCCTAACTTAGTTGCCACTCACTAGTAATAGCATATTTCCACTTACTGAGCATCGACTCACCCCATGACTTTAACATTTTTCAGGTGAGCCAACTAGGCAAGCAGATTAGGCTCATGGATAGAGGATAGAGAGTATATTGATTACCCTGGTTTAGAGGGTAAGTTTGTGCAGGGTTTTGTATTTTGGGACAGATATCTTGGAGAGAGATGTATTATATAGTTATGGTTTAGAAATATAGATTCCTGGTATTGTATGATGTGTATGGATGTATGGATTACGTTTACCTAGGGATTATATTTCAAAAATAACAATTCACCCCCCTCTTGGGATCACGGTAAAACTAACAATTGGTATCAGAGCCACATAGCATAGACGAGCTATTATTTTGCAAAAGATCACTTATGGCTTATCGCTCCGTGACCCTTTTCCTTGAGGGACCGTCTTCCACACGACCTCCTATTTTCAGTGGTGTTAATTACCCTTTTTGGAAATAGAGGTTGCACATCTACCTTCAGAATACTGATTAGGAGGTATGGAGGATTGTCTCCAAGGAAAATTATGTCCCTATGAAAACTAAGGGTGCAACTAGGGTTCCTAAGACGGAGGATGAATATGATGATGATGATATGAAAGTTTTTAGTCTAAATGCCATTGCTATGAATATTTTGTTCTGTAGTCTTGATGTAAATCAATTTAACAGAATTATGACATGTTCTATTGCAAAATAAATATGGGATAAGTTAGAAGTCACATATGAGGGTACTAGAGATGTGAAAGATAGTAGGATAGATATGTTGACTAGTGAGTATGAGGCCTTTAGGATGAATGTAGGTGAGTCCATTTAGAGCATGTACACTAGATTCACACACATCATAAACTCACTGCATGCATTAGGAAGGACCTATCCCATATGAGATGATTAGGAAGATCCTTAGAGCCTTACCTTCTAATTGGAAAGCCGAGGCTACAACCATTACTGAAGGTAGAGATCTTAAGGCCATGACTCTAGATGAATTGATAGGTTCCCTGATCACTTATGAACTAACCATAAATGAGAGACTTAATGAGCATAATAGGGCTAAGAAAGTAACTGCATTAAAAACCTCCACTAACACATCTAGTGAATGTAGTGAATCTGACACTGATGATGAAATGGCCATGCTAACCATAAAATTTAGCAGATTCTTCAAGAAGAACAGAAAGCCATATAAAAGATACAAAGGCTCTACAACTAAAAAGGGAGAGTCCAGAAAAAAAAAAAATCAAATGCTCCCACATGTTATAACTGCAACAAGGTCGGGCACATCAAACTAGATTACCTACTATTAAAAAATGAGGCTAAGAAAAAGAAGAAGGCCATGACGGTTGGGACATCATGGGATAAACTTAGTAGCAACGACTCAGAATTAGACGACAGCAACTCAGAGGTTGCTAATCTATGCTTGATGACACATGATGATGAGGTATTGTCTTCTAGCTCATTTTTTTCTTACTATTCATCTGATGATTGTGATTCTGATTGGATGCTTACATTTAAAGAGTTACAATTTGAATATATTCGTGTATCTAAATTATTGAGTAAGAAGACCAAAGAAAATTATGATTTGAAACAGAAATGTGAAAACTGGTCAAAGTTGTTTGATATTGCAAAAACCTCTCATGCTTCCATTTCAAAAGAAAAAGATGCTACTACTATTGAGCTTGAGAGGCAATTGGAGGATAGCTCCAAAATCATTTTTAAATTCACTGATGGCAAACGCAATTTTGAAAAATTACTTGGTGCACAAACAAACTCCTTAAGTAAAGAGGGTCTTGGTTTTAATGGTATTGAAAATGTTAGACGACCTAACCTTTACTTAGGTATTTTACATGTGAGTCAAAGTCTAATATTCCTCCTAAAGGTCCTAAGTGTAGAATAAAATGTTTTAAATGTAAAAAAGTTGGTAATATTCAATTTGATTGTCCACTTAGGAATAAGTGTGCTAGAATTAGGAAAGTATGGGTAGTTAAGGGGGATCCGACCACTAACCCCTGTGGACCCAACAAAATTTGGGGACCAGCATCAGTTACTTAGTTTATTATGCAGGTATGCCTAAGATCATCCTCCTCCAAGGACCGGTGGTACTTGGATAGCGGGTGCTCACGACACATGACAATCAACAAGGGAAAATTTACTTCAATCATTCCTGTAATGACCCGAAGAATAATGATATTTAAATAATAAAGAGGGAGGAAAATTGAAACAGAAACAGAAGAAGGCAGCAGACTTCATCGATGACATTGAACTTTGGATATAATAACCTAGAAGATTTACACAGGGTATTCGTTGACGAGGATATACGAGGATCTCGTCGACGAGTACAGGTTTCGTCGACGAGAAAATACCGAGAGAGGTTTTTGAGCAGTCTAAAATTCATCAACGAGGGAGGAAGTTCATCGAAAAAATTCCTTAAGGACTCGTCGATGAGATGACGTGTCTCATCGACGAATCTAGGGATATAAATAGTGAAAACCCAAAATTTTCAGCATAAAACCGGTGCAAACTCTCTCTCTCTCTAAAATGCACCCCTCCCCTTCTCTCTTCAATCCCGGCCCCGTTTCTCGCTGGATCGAAAATTCGAGGCCACCACGATGCTCCTGGTGAAGTTCTCTGCAAGTATGCCAGAGCTGATTGTGGGAGAAATTAGGTTGAAATTCATCCTAAATTCAGGGTAAGGTGTTTTATTTTGAATATGCTTTTCTTGCAATTATAGGAAATGTTGTTTGCCAGAAAATACCGATGTTTTTTTCTGGGGGATGTCATTTTCAGGATGTTGGGTGGGAACCCTGTGGGTGTAGGGCTAAAGTTCAGTGAGGGCTTTTCAGAAACTAGGTAAGGGAAATATACTATGCTATACAATTTTAGTAAGTTTTCAGCATAAATTATTCACTTTTACCAGATTATTATTTACAGTAGAAAATTTTATATATATATATATATATATGCATGTATACCAGTTATTATAAAGAATATGAGTTTTAAAGTATGTGTGGCTTAAGTAGATATTATATGATATGGAGTTTTATACAGTTTTTCAGTATATCAAGTTATGCAGATATAGTTAGATATTTACAGATTTTATACAGATAGAATATGTATACATATACAGTTTTATTCCAATGATTACACAGACAAATATATATATATAGCAGTATACAAATGTTTATTTAGATCAGTATATACAGAATATATATAGAAAGTTATGTTTTCCTAAATGCCATAACACTCAGAGTATACAGATAGATTATATAGACAGATGATACAGCTTTAGCATCAAGATGCTATAGATATTACAATATTTACTGTATAGGGTTATAGTATTATAGTTATTTTGGAAATATGATGAAAACATCAAAGATATATATAATATTTATGTACTTATATAGTATCAGATCCTTGTGGAAATATTACAGACAAATATAGTTTATAGAGCACGGTACCGTTGCTACATACAGAATAGAGTGCAACCATATATCTCAGATAGTGTGTGGGTGCCGTCAAAATGTGCTCAGAGAGGATGCAACTCCCCAGTTCACTGGGTTGAGGGCGCCAGTTTGACGAGGTAGCAGCCAATCCCGAGCTTAGGAGTGGATGCAGTTTGGCTGGGTTAAAGTAGTGTAGAGTAATGACTTACCTGGAGGGTCGACCAGAGTTAAGTCCCACCTACGGGCTGCACAACCCTATCATGAGGGGTGAAATCATGACATACAGAGTCCTTGGGAAAAAGCACAGTTATGTATATGTATATGTATACAGTTTTACAGCTTTTGTCGTATATAGTATGATATAGCAGTATGAATGATAGAAAGTTCAGATGATACAAATGTTTTCAGCTACAATACATGTGTTTTACAGATTTCCAGATCATGGAGTTTTAAATACTATTATTATAGTTTTACGACTCGGTCGCCACACACTAGTAATAGCATATTTCCACTTACTAAGCATCGTTTTCACCCCATTACTTTACCATTTTTTAGGTGAGCCAGCTAGGCGAGCAGATCTGGATCGCGGATAGAGAGTTGACTTGGTTACCCTGGTTGTAGGGTAAGTTTTGTGGCAGGGTTTTGTATTTTTGGGATAGATGATACTAGAGGGAATTATTGTATATGGCTATGGTCTGAATGTACTGAATTTTGATTTTGTTTAGTATATATGGTTGTATAACTTATATTTGCATTGCATAGGTATGGTTATATATATAAAATGGTGAAAAATTTGAGGTCATTACAATTCCTAATAATGGAGGCTTTGTAACATTTGGCGACAATGCAAAAGGACATATCATCGGGGTAGGTAAGGTTGGTAAGAATTCCTCTTTTACTATTGATAATGTTTTATTGGTCGATGGGCTGAAGCATAATTTACAAAGCTACAGTCAATTGTGTGACATAGGATATAAAGTATCTTTTGAAAATGATAAATGCATAGCATAAAATAAATCAAATCACAAAGTACTTTTTTTTGTCGATCGTCATGAAAATGTTTATACTACTATTCTTGATAACTTAGTTTCACAACAAGTCACTTGTTTTTCTACTGTATATGAAGCTAGTTGGTTATGGCACATGCTCTTAGGGCATGCTAGCATGGACTTGTTATCTAAACTGGTTAGAAAAGAATTAGTAAAAGGCTTGCCTAAAATGTAATTTGTAAATGATAAAATTTGTGATGCATGTCAAATGGGTAAGCAAACGAAATCTAGTTTTAAGAAAAAGAAATTCATATCTACTATTAGACCACTTGTGATGCTTCATTTAGATTTATTTTGTTCTAATTCTATGCAAAGTCTTGGTGGTAAATCATATGCTTTTGTAATTGTAGGTGACTTTTCTAGATTCCGATGGGTGTTGTTTCTTGCGCATAAAAATGAATCATTTGAACAGTTCACCAAACTTTGTAGAAAAATTCAGAATGAAAAGGGATATAAGATAACTCATATAAGAAGTGATAGAGGCACGGAATTCAAAAATGAGAGCATAGAAAAATATTGTGACTTAGAGGGCATATCACATAACTTTTCTACACCTAGGACACCTCAACAAAACGATGTGGTAGAAAGAAAGAATAGGTCACTTCAAGAAATGGGTAGAATTATGCTGAATGAACATAACTTACTTAAATACTTTTGGGCCGAGGCTATAAATACTACATGTTAATTAGACCGTCAATTAATAAAACCCCTTATGAATTGTGGAACAACCATAAACCTAATATTTCCTATTTTCATGTGCTTGGTTGTAAATTCCTTGTGCTTAGTGATAATGAATACTTAGGAAAATTTGACTATAAATCTGATGAAGGTATTTTCCTAAGTTATGCACTTAATAGTAAAGCATATAGGGCTTTCAATAAAAGAACATTGACTGTCGTTGAATATATTCATGTTGTGTTTGATGAATCTAATCCATTTTCTAATAAGGATGATGAAGAAGATATTGATATTAGAAAATGCTTAGAGAAATTGTCTATTGAAAACAATGCAAGTGAAAACCCAGAGCTAAAAGGAAAAATCACCTGAAGATAATGAAAATGAAATTTAGGAGTTCCCTAGAGATTGGAAATTTATTAGAAATCAACCTATAGATCAAATCATAGGTCAACCATCCCGTGGTGTAGCCACAAGATCCTCTTTGAGAAATCTAATGAATCATTCTACTTTCTTATCCCAAGAAGAACCTAAAAATATTAAAGAAGCCATAAAGGTGAGTCTTGGGTGATGTCCATGCAAGAAGAACTTAATCAATTTGAATGAAGCAAAGTGTGGACTCTAGTTTCTAGGCCTAATGATCACACAATTATTGGAACTAAATGGGTATATAGAAATAAGAAAGATGAGAATGGGGTAGTAACTAGGAATAAGGCTATACTAGTTGCACAAGGATATAATCAGGAGGAGGGAATTGACTTTGATGAAACATATACTCTTGCTGCTAGATTAGAAGTCATTCGTATGCTACTTGCTTATGCCGCTTTTAAAAATTTTAAATTGTTTCAAATGGATGTTAAAAGCACTTTTCTAAATGGCTATATATTAATGAAGAAGCATATGTAGAACAACCACTCGATTTTGAAAATCATAAATATCCTGATCATGTTTACCGGTTATCTAAGGCCTTGTATGGATTGAAACAAGCTCTTAGAGCTTGGTATGAGAGACTAAGTGGTTTTCTATGAGAAAATGGGTTTACCTGTGGAAAAATTGACACTACACTCTTCATCAAATCCAAAAATGTTGATATGCTCCTTGTTTAAATTTATGTGGACGATATCATTTTTGGAACAACTAATGATGAGTTGAGTAATGATTTTGCCAATTGCATGCAAAGTGAGTTTGAAATGAGTATGATAGGTGAACTTAGTTTCTTCTTAGGGCTACAAATTAAGCAAGCTAAACATGGAACTTTCATATGTCAATCTAAATATATCAAGGACTTGCTAAAGAAATTTAATATGGAAGATTGTAAAATTCTTGGTACACCTATGAACTCTTCCATTAAGCTTGATAAAGATGAGTAAGGGATCCCTATTGACGTAAAATTCTACTATGGCATGATTGGGAGTCTCCTATATCTTACTATTAGTAGGCTTGACATTATGTTTAGTATGTGTATATGTGCTAGGTTTTAGGCTGCCCCTAAGGAATCTCATCTAAAAGTTGTTCAACGAATGCTTAAGTATCTAGTTGGAACTATAGAGTTAGGCTTGTGGTACCCTAAGCATACTACTTTTGAGATTGTTAATTATACTAATGCCGACTTTGCAGGTAGTAAGATTGATAGAAAAAGTACCAGCGGCACTTGTCACTACTTAGGACAATCTCTTGTTTCTTGGTTCTCCAAGAAACAAAATTTAGTTGCCTTATCCACAGTTGAAGCAGAATATATTGCAGCTAGAAGTTGTTGTGCCCAAACTCTTTATATGAAACAACAACTTATGGATTTTGGATTGCACTATGATACAATACCAAGTAAATGTGATAATATTAGTGCAATCAACATCTCTAAAAATCCTATCTCACATTCACGAACTAAGCACATTAAGATTAGACATCACTTCCTTTGTGATCAAGTGCAGAAAGGAGATGTTGCACTTGAGTTTGTATGCACCAATGAATAGTGGGCGGACACATTCACTAAACCACTTCCCAAAAATAGTTTCATACAAATTATACGTGAGTTAGGTCTAATGCACAGTAGAGAGGCTTCTTAAATATCTCATAGTTTCTATAAATTTAGGGGCAGCTCTCTAATGAAATTTCCAAATCTTAGAGAGGCTATTGCTTGTGTGTATAATTTTTATATCTACATCGTGATAACATTGAGTTTTATGTTTTATTGTTTGATCATACTGGAACTGTTTGAGTAATTGTGGATAAAATGCTAGGATTTATAAAGTCAAATAGGATATTATTTATACAAGATCTGTTTTGGAAAGTCTTGTTTTCAAACGGCACTCTCCCGAAATTTTTCTAAAATTTTCCAAAACTTATAATGTATAAATATTACACTCACCCATTGGCTTGTGTTCTTAACTCTTGTGGCCCTTTTTTCTGTTGCCAAAAGGGGGAGATGAAGAGGGAAAAATATTTGGGTTAAACTTTTAACATTGGTTTTGAAAATTACGTTTTCCTTAATGTATATTGATAGGGGGATCCTTCTTAGGTATATGCCCATATTTTTGTTAGGTGTATTTGTCATCATTAAAAAGGGGGAGCAATTTTGACCTCATAAGTCACACCCGATTTGATAATGACAAATACTCATTATATCTAATGAGTGTTTGAGGTTATGTGTAGGAACTAAATTTGACAAATCATAATGCACATAGAGAGAGTAAAGTTTGAAGACCAAATTTTTATTGAAGACCCAATTTTTTTTATGTGTTGTAATGTATTTCATTTATGTAAAGGGTCTATAATAGTAATTAGGGTCTTTGGTTAGTAATACGTACACACACATCATACGCATGATCTAATACGTAAGCTCAAACCAAAAATAATTGAAACATGACCTAGAAATGACCCTAAGACCCTCACTATTGCACATGTATGTGTTAGTCATTTGAATAGGGTGTTTTTTGGATGAAACAGGACCAAAATGCAGAAAATATGCACCTTCGGTCAATCGGCCTTTCATGCATACTTTCCCCCCGATCGACCGAAACTGGACTGGGTCAAGTGGTTGACCACTTCCCGGTCGACTGAACTTCTGTAGTTCAATTGGCCTTGGTCGACCGAACACCCCTAAAGTCAACATTATTGACTTTTTGGTTAACCGAGCATTTTTTGTATTGCACCGACCTGGTTGACCAAGTTCCCATATGTGGGAAATCAATGGTCTGGTCAACCGACAGGCTTAGTTAAAAATCATCCTAGTCGACCGAACCTCGAAAATATTGAAAATAGCCTTTGAACTTCCACGTTCAGTTGACCGTGGACCACGGTTCATTTCACCTCGGTCGACCGAACCCCAAGAACTTGGGTCAACCAAACTTGCCTTGGTTGACCGGTGCTCTTAGGTTGAACCTATTTTTTCACCGCGATTAACTCGATTAAACAAGGTTAAAATAATTAAATATCATTAAATCTTTTCTAATAATTCCAACCATGTCCTTAATGGTTATAATTGAGTGGAAGTTTATAAATACCCATTCATTTGGAATGATTAGCAACTTGATTAGCTATCTTGATTAAAAATCTCTCTCAAATTTCAAAGTTCCTACTATTGATTTCCAATCTCCATTCACTCACTCTCACCTTCTCTTATTGTAAAAACTCTTCGTAAGTTTAATTTGAGTGATTGTTTGAAAGCTTTGCTCTCCTTGATTTGTTTGTTTGATATGATTTTCTTGAGAGCCAAACCTAAGTGTTCTTAGGAGACTTTGTTGATAAGTCTCTCTTAAGAAGACTTGTATTAAACTTCTGAGTATTGTATATTCATTGCAATATATTGGGAAGTTTGTATTTGTTTTTAGATTGAAAAATCTTTTCAAAACATTCTCAAAAATCTTTAGTGATTTATCTTGAGATACCTTTGAAAAGATATTTGTTTATGTGATAAGAATCTTTGTTGCAATATTCATCGACTTACATATCATTTGCTAAATAGAAAGATTAAATATCTTTTGCAAACCAAGCATATACATTATTTGATACTTAAATGATTGAGATATCATGCATATTGAAATATTTGAGATTTAGTTGACATCTTTGTTTGAGCACGTTGATTAAATATCTTGTGATACAAAGATTATACTGATTGCACTCTCACGCACTGATTACATTGACAGCAAACATATTTGAGAGTTGATATATTAAACCACATTGAGCTTACATATTATTTCATATTGGTGGTGTATGTGATTGCACATAACTAGGTACATATCTGCTTTACATGAAAGCATAATCACTGTATCAATATTCTTTGATCGTTAAATCTAAGTGTTTTCAGGCGTGGCTTGAAGCGGCGGTAATCCAGCCCGGTAAGGATTGGTCGTAAAGGTTGAGGTTAGCCCTGTGGTAATTGACCTAATTTGTTTAGGTGCCACTCCACCTATTTAAGTAAGCAATTATAGTGGTAATCCTTGTGCTTGTTAGCCAAGGCGGGGACGTAGGCTATTGGCCGAACCTCGATAACATTTATGTGTGTCACTCTTACTTTACTACTTTCTGGTGCATGTGTTGTTAATTAAATTACTGCATTTAATTTCTAGCATATATCTACCTTACTTGCAATAGATTGACCATAGGATTGTGAATATACTAGTGTTAGAATATTTACCTAGGGATTAAATTTTAAAAATACCAATTCACCCCCCCTCTTGGGATCACGGTAAAGCTAACAATTGGTATCAAAGCCACGTAGCATAAACTAGCTGTTATTTTGAAAAAGATCACTTATGGCTCATAGCTCCGTGACCCCTTTCCTTGAGGGACCATCTTCCACATAACCTCCTATTTTCAGTGGTGTTAATTACACCTTCTGGAAACTGAGGATGCCCATCTACCTTCAACAGATTGATTGGAAGGTGTGGAGGATTGTCTCTAAGGGAAATTTTGTCCCTATGAAAACTGAGGGTGTAACTAGGGTTCCCAAGACTGAGGATGAATATGTTGATGATGATATGAAAGCTGTTAGTCTAAATGCCATAGCTAAGAATATTTTGTACTGTAGTCTTGATGTTAATGAATTTAATAGAATTATGGCATGTTCTACTGCAAAAGAAATATGGGATAAGTTAGAAGTCACATATGAGGGTACTAGAGATGTGAAAGATAGTAGGATAGATATGTTGACTAGCGAGTATGAGGCCTTTAGGATGAATATAGGTGAGTCCATTCAAAGCATGTACACTAGATTCACACACATCATAAATTCACTGTATGCATTAGGAAGGACCTATCCCACACATGAGATGATTAGGAAGATCCTTAGAGGTTTACCTTCTTTATGGCAAGCCAAGGCTACGACCATTGTTGAGGGTAGAGACCTTAAGGCCACGACTCTAGATGAATTGATAGGTTCCCTGATGACTTATGAATTAACCATAAATGAGAGACTTGATGAGCATAATAGGGCTAAGAAAGTAACAGCATTAAAAACTCCACTAACACATCTAGTGAATGTAGTGAATCTGACACTAATGATGAAATGACCATGCTAACCATAAAATTTAGTAGATTCTTCAAGAAGAACAGAAAGCCATATAAAAGATACAAAGGCTCTACAACTAAAAAGGGAGAGTCCGGAAAAAGAAAATAAAAATCAAATGCTCCCACGTGTTATAACTGCAACAAGGTCGGGCACATCAAACCAGATTACCTACTACTAAAAAATGTGGCTAAGAAAAAGAAGAAGGTCATGACTTTTGGGACATCATGGGATAAACTTAGCAGCAGCGACTCCGAATCAGATGATAGTGACTCAGAGGTCGCCAATCTGTGCTTGATGGCACACGATGATGAGGTATCATCTTCTAGCACATTTTTTTCTTACTATTCATTTGATGATTGTGATTCTGATTGCATGCCTACATTTAAAGAGTTACAATTTGAATATATTTGTGTATCTAGATTGTTGAGTAAGAAGACCAAAGAAAATTATGATTTGAAAAAGAAATGTGAAAATTGGTCAAAATTGTTTGATATTGCAAAAGGCTCTCACACTTCCATTTTAAAAGAAAAAGATGCTACTATTGTTGAGCTTGAGAGGCAATTGGAGGATAGCTCCAAAATCATTTTTAAATTCACTAAGGGCAAACGTAATTTTGAAAAATTACTTGGTGCACAAACAAACTCCTTAAGTAAAGAGGGTCTTGTTTTTAATGGTATTGAAAATGTTTGAGGACCTAATCTTTACTTAGGACATTTTACATGTGAGTTAAAGTCTAATATTCCTCCTAAAGATCCTAAGTGTAGAATAAAATGTTTTAAATGTAGAAAAATTGGCAATATTAAATTTGATTGTCCACTTAGGAATAAGCGTGCTAGAATTAGGAAAGTATGGGTAGTTAAGGGAGATCCGACCACTAACCCCCGTGGACCCAACAAAAATTGGGGACCAGCATCAGTTACTTAGTTTATTTTGCAGGTGTGCCTAAGATCATCCTCCTCCAAGGACCGGTGGTACTTGGATAGCGTATGCTCACGGCACATGACCAGCGACAAGGGAAAGTTTACTTCAATCATTCCCAAGGATGGAGGCTTTGTAACATTTGGCGACAATGCAAAAGGATGTAACATTTGATCACAAAGCATTTTTTACTACTGATTGTCATGAAAATGTTTATAATCCCAAGAGGGGGGGTGAATAGGGATTTAAATTTTTTTTCTTGCTTTGTTTTACAAGTTCCTCAGGTGAGTTTTATCTTCAGAAAAAATTTACTTTAAGTAATTAACCAACCTTCAACAATCACTTAAATAATGTAATATTGATTAATCAACCAAGTTTAGTAAATATTCAATTCAAATTCAATTCGTTGATGTTAAAAGCCTAGCCAATAAATTCTGAGTATCAATTTATAATTGCTAGAAACAAATCTCAGAATCTTTTGAATCAAAGCTCATATTTAATAAAATATAGTTTCAAATATTTGATTTTGTAAAACTTGCAACTTAAAATATCTTTAAGCTTTTTTATATTCAAAATCAGAATTTTATTTGAATATGTCAAATCAACCAACAACCAATATAGTATGCTGTTTTCAAAAATGGATTAAAATCAAAAGTCCAGCAATTCCCAAAATTCAGCAAGATTTAAAGATCACACACATAGACTATATTCTTGTAGAAAATTAAAGAGAGCGAGGAGAACAGCTTGAGAACCAGATTTTTTACAAGGTTCAACTAGCAACCTACGTCCTTGCCCCAAGGAACCGTTGTAAGGAATTTCCTTTCCAAACTTTTTTAATAGGCAAAGTTACAACCTCTCTCCTTCTCAGATGGAGACCCCTCTCTAACAAAAATACCTCTTATTGCTAGGCAACGATTCAATACCCCTGAATTGTGAAAAACAATAACAAAGAAACAAAATTTGTGTCATACAAGAAAACTCTCTCCTAGAGTAGATTTGTACAATTTAAAGAACAATATACTTCAACAATATAACAGTATAAAGATTGAAGCTCAAGTAAATATCACTGTGATTCTACCTTAGATTGAAATATCAGTGTAAGATCAAAGACCCGTGAGCTTTTATTAGCAAGAATACAACGTGTACTTCAACGAAAGGATTAGAAAGATAGCTTTGAAGAGTGGAAAGAATTTTCTTGAATGCTAATTGTTGTTGTGATTAATTCTTGGGATTAACATGTATTTTTAGATATAAAAAAGTAAAATTTCATATTCCCCAAGTTACTTGCTGTGTTTCCCAAGTTTTATCAAAGTTTGGATTCCAAGAAATCAATTTTGGAAACTTTCCCTCGGTGTTTAAAATTTTAAAATATGAAGGTCAGTCGACTGTGATCTGAAGTCAGTCGCCTATGCCTTATAAGTTTAGAGTATTTTTTTCCAAACACAGAATGGGGTTAGTCACCTATGCCCGATGGGTCAGTCGCCTGTCTTGATTCTGTCTGTTTAGTTTTTAACAGCACAAAAATGTCAGTCACGTGATAATGCTTCATCATTCACCTGTCCTTGCAACTTGTATGCTTATAAGAAATTTGTTTCCAAAAATTATTAGCTTTTAAACTTGGAATACTGAAATGAGACTTTAAAAAAAATATTTTTCATAGTTTTCAAAAACAAGTCTCTAAGTCAATAATAATTCCTAAGAGCTTCAAACATTTATATTGAAATTTGTGAAATACTTACATGAGACTACATAAAGACTGACTTTCTAATCACTAAGTTTTCATGCATTGCATTCATTCTTTACATTTGTATTGACTTCTTGCTTTAATAGTATTTAGCTTCATAAGATCTTCTAGCTTTAAGTTCAAGCTTTCAAAAGACGTTTCCAACATTTGATCTTGATATTTTATCAACACACTTGAATCCTGAAACTTCACTTAACAAAATATGTTAAGTTCCTTTGATTTGTTATCATCAAAACAAGATTCTGTTAGGCTAACAAACTCCCCCTTTTTGATGATGACAAACATAGAGCAAAAATGAGTAAGGCTTAAAAAGGTTTCCCTTTACAATAAGCATCAACTTAACATTATTTGAAAAGTTATGTCAGTATCCATATAATCATATATCATGAATGCATACTTACTCAGTGTACATTTCAAAGATTAATTTCAATATCATTCTTATATATCACTATTATTATCAATATCATGCTTGATAGCACATCATATCAGAATTCAAGATCATGCTCAAATTTTTAATTTATAGTGAGCCAATATTCAACAATTCAAATCAAGATTCATGTTTTAATTCATAATGAGCCAAAATTCAGCCATTCATATCAAGATTTATGCTTAGGTGTACTATCATGCTCAGTTTTTGCACAAAAAATCTCTCCCTTTCGACATCAATCAAAAAGAGAAGGTTATCAATTAAACACAAAACTAAGCATAAAATACAAAATTAATATTTATCATTCATAAGAAGATAAGAAAGAAATCCTAGAATAGCATGAGAAAAAAAATGTATCTAATGCACATATTACAACCCAACGATTGTTCAAGTAAAGTATCTAAGCATTAGCTTGCATTATCATCTTCATCTTCATTACCAGCATCACTAGAACTGAACTCCATTGGAGCCTTACTGTGTGAAGAACTAGCCATATGCTGTTCAATGTGACCAATCCTTTGATCTGGAGAAGAGTAATTAGTTTGAGAGAAGCATTATTGTCTTGAAGTGAGCTTAATCTAGGTATCGTTTCACAATGAAAATCAATGAACTTTTGATGGTAGGCAAGAAACCATAAAGGTGCATCACCTGCCTGAGGAGTAGGTTGTTGAATAGGTGGTTGGGGTTCCTGAGCTTGTCTTTGTCTCCAGCCAAATTTAGGAAACCAACCTTGATCATGTTTCTCATAACCCATTTTTATAAGTGTATTAGATGAAAAGAGATCATAATGGGTTTTCTTAATGAATAATTCAGATGGAGTGGCTACGCTTAGATAAGCAAATATAAGATTTAGAATGCCACCTTATGGAAAAATAACTCTCTGAGCTTCTTCTCTAGAGATTGTCCATTTGAGAATTAATCTTGGTAAATCAAGCTTTTTCCCTTTAAGTAGACATCATATATAAGAAATGTAGTCATGTGAACCTGCTCTTGGCAAGACATTATGCGTGATAAGCTTTTGGAGAACTTGTGCTTGCAGATTTAGCTGGTTATAAAGTGTAGGATGACCAAAGTATACAGGGGCTTTAGTCATAACTAGAGGTAGGAATTCCTGTGGTGAGAAATACTCTGCCATAATCCAAGATTGTCCAAAAGATGGACACTCAAACTCACATTGTCTGATATTTAAAATAGTTGCTAAAGTTTGTGGAGTGAAAGCAATGGATTTCCCCATAACTTCAGTAGAAGTTATTGCGTCTCCTTTAACCATATTTGCATAAAAAAATTTAACCAAATTTGGATACATGCCTTTTGTTGGAAATGTAATGAACATTTTCCAGCCTAGAGTTCTAAACATGGGTAAAATGGCGGGAAAGTCTTCTTCAAAGAAAGTTATTGAGAATCGATTTAGTATATCAAAGATGATCCCAATATAGTTTCTTTGTGTCAGGAGATCGAAGATGATCCTAGTATAGTTTCTTTGCGTGAGGAGCCATTTCAATATGTCATTGCTACCATTGTTCCTAGAAGAAGATCCTCTAAATCCAGCGGTTTTTGTTTGTGGCATGATGTATTCTAAGAAAAAGAATAGTGAAATTCTTTCAAATCTGGTGGGAAAGAAGTAGGAGGGTGTATTTTAGAGATTAATCAGAGGATTTTGAGTGAAGAAAGGCTATTAGATGAAAGAGGAAAGAGTTTAAAGGAGAGGAGAAATAGGGTTAGTAGACTGAGGTTTGGAAAAATTAAGGTTTCACATAGTTAAATTTATAAACCACAGTTAGTCAATTGACTGAAATCGAGGGGTTAGTCGCCTGAGTTTTTGTTTATTTGAATTTTTACCAAACAGTAGTGAGTTAGTCGACTGAAAGCAAAGAGTTAGTCACCTAACATTTTTTATCCTGAGAATTTCATCAAGTCAGAGAGTGATTAGTCGACTGTGGATTCATGTGCGGTTGCCTAACCTCACTTGCTAGCTTTATACACATTCAATTTCTCTTCTCTAGACTACTTCTCTACCATGCAATAAGCCTAATTCACATCTTATAAAAATAAATCTATCAGCCCATTGATCACTTGTATTCATGAACTCCAGTGTAATGTCTTCTTTTTGCACACAATTTCTCAAGAAATGATGCCTTATGTCTATATGTTTGGTTCATGAATGAGATATGGGATTTTTGGAGATATTAATGGTGCTGGTATTATCACATTTTATAGGTACAACCAAATATTCCAAATTACAATCCTTTAATTGTTGCTTTATATAGAGAGTTTGGGCAAAATAGCTACCTGCTGCCACATACTCAGCTTCCGCAGTAGATAGGGCTTTGGATTTTGGTTTCTTGGAGAACCAAGAAACAAGATATCTTCCTAGAAAGTGGCAAGTACCACTTGTGCTTTTTCGATCAATTTTACATCAAGCATAGTTTGCATCTGAGTAGTTGATCATTTCAAAGCCCGTGTCTTTAGGATATCATAGAGCTAAGTTGATAGTACCTATCAAATATCTTAAGATTTCTTTTACGACTATTTGGTGTGATTCCTTAGGAGCTACTTGAAACTAGGCACACATACATACACTGAACATAATGTCCGGTCTACTGGTTGTTAGGTAAAGCAAACTTCCTATCATACCTCGTAGTATTTCATATCTACCAGTTTTCCTTTTTTATCTTTATCAAGATTTATAAGCATACTCATAGAAGTCCCTAAAGTTTTTCCACCTTCCATGTCAAATTTCTTACTCATGTCTTTTATGTATTTTGATTGATCTATGAAAGTTCCATTTTTGGCTTGCTTAATTTGAAGTCCTAGGAAGTAAGTTAACTCTCCCATCATACTCATCTCAAATTCATCTTGCATATACTTAGCAAATTCTTTGCAAATTTCTTCATTCGTAGCACCAAAAATGATATCATCCACATATATTTGAATAATAAGAATATCTTCATTTTTAGATTGAATAAACAATGTGCTATCCACTTTTCCTCTAGAAAAGCCATTTTCCAATAGAAATCCACTTAAATGCTTATACCAAGCTCTTGGAGCTTGATTTAGTCCGTATAATGCTTTTGTTAATCTAAATACGTAATCCGGGTAATGAACATCCTCAAATCCTGGAGATTATGCTACATAAACCTCTTCATTTATAAATCCATTTAAGAATGCACTCTTCACGTCCATTTGATAAAGTTTGAAATCTTTGTGTGTTGCATAGGCTAATAGCATTCTTATGGCTTCCATTCTAGCTATGGGAGCAAAGATCTCATCGTAGTCTATTCCTTCTTCTTGATTATATCCTTAACCAACAAGTCTAGCCTTATTACGCACTACAACTCCTTTTTCATCCTTCTTATTCCTAAATACCCATTTGGTTCCAATTACTATATAATTAGTGGGTCTAGAAACTAATTTCCAAATTTTATTTCTTTTAAACTGATTTAGTTCTTCTTGCATGACTATTATCCAAGAGTCATCATTCAATGCTTCATCGATATTTTACCGGGGGGGGGGGGTGTTCTTCTTGAGATAGAAAGGCATAATGATTAGACAAATTTTTCAATGAGGATCTAGTAAATGCTCCTCGTGAAGGTTCACTAATGATTTGGTTATTTGGGTGATTTCTCACAAACTTCCATTCTTTAGGTAGTTCTATTTGGTATAGAGGTCGATCATTTGAAGTTGAACTCGGTTCTTTGTTCTCATTCTTTACTTGTATTTTTAAATCATTTAGAATTTCCCTAATTTCAGCTTCTTCAATCTCTGGTGGTTTCGAGAATGGATTCACTTCATCAAAGGCTACGTTTATTGATTTTATGATTGTGAGAGTCCTTTTGTTATAGACTCTAAAAGTTTTACCATTCAATGCATATCCAAAGAATATTCCTTTGTCTGATTTTGCATCAAATTTTGCTAAGTCCTCTTTATCATTTAATACAAAACACTTACAACCAAATATAGGAAAGTAAGATATTCTAGGCATTCTTCCTTTTCATAATTCATAGGGGGTCTTTTCTAGGCTTTATCTAAGAGAAACTCTATTCGTCACATAACAAACGGTATTTATTGCTTCAGCCCAAAAGTACTTAGGTAAATTATGTTCATTTAACATAGTCCTAGCTATTTCTTAGAGCGATATATTCTTCCTTTAAACAACTCCATTTTGTTGAGGAGTTCGAGGAGCTGAAAAATTGTGGGCTAGTCCATATTCATTACAGATTTTTCAACTTCTTTATTTTTTTAATTCTCTTCCTTGATCACTTCTTATGTTTATAACTCCATATCCTTTTTCGTTTTGGAGCTTTTTTGCTCAAGTTTATTAACATCTTGCAAACTTCATCTTTGGAGCCTAAGAAGAGTACCTAGGTAAACCTGGAGTAGTCATCAACTATGACAAATGCATATTGCCTTCCTCCTATACTTTGTGTTCTAGTAGGGCCAAATAAATCTTGGTGGATAAGTTCTAAGGGCCTACTAGTGGAAATATGTTTCTTCTTTTTAAAATTTGTTTTAGTTTGCTTCCAAAGTCAGCAAGCATCACAAATTTTGTCTTTTACGAACTTTGTGCTAGGTAGACCTTTGGTTAAGTTCTTTTTAGCTAATTTAGATAATAAATCCATACTAGCGTGTCCTAGTCTTCTATGCCACAGCCAACTAGCTTCATTCATGGCTGTTAGGCATGTGACTTCTTGAGATACTAGATTTTCAAAATTTATGGAACACACATTGTCAACTCTATTAGCAATGAACAAGATATCATGCTTTTCTCGATTTTTAACTACACATTTGTCTTGTTTAAAGATTACAAGAAATCCTTTATCACTTAATTGACTAATGCTAAGTAGATTATGTTTTAACCCATCTACTAATAAGAAGGGTTCTTTACCTACTTTTCTGATACCAATAATTCTACCTTTAGCATTGTCTCTGAAGGTGACATGTCCACTATCTTTTTGCATTAAGGTGGTAAATTTTGATTTGTTCCCGGTCATGTGTTTTGAACATCCACTATCCAAGTATTATTTGTCTTTTGATGGAGTGGACCTAAAACACACCTCATCATATTTTGCCATGAAATAGAGGTTTGTCGTATCTTGATTGCTCGATTCATTCTCTAATTCACTTGAGTTTAAGTCATCCCATGTAGCTTTCATGGCCTTCTTTTTCTTCTTCTTGGCATCTTTCTTAAGTTGCGGACAATTAGGTTTAATATGTCTAGCTTTCTTGCAGTTATAACATGTAGGGGGTTTCTTTGTTTCCTTTTTCTTGTCTCCCCTTTATCAGGTTTTGAACCTTTAAATTTTCGAGTGAACTTCTTATTCTTTCTGACAAAATTTTCAAGTCTTCTAGTAATGAAGGCCATATCATCGTCGTCTAATTCGTTGTCTTCTTCTTCACTATAACTCTATTTTGTAGCCCTAAGGGCTATTTATTTCTTGCGCTTGTTATTTTCAAAATTTCTTTCATTTATCGCCATCTCATATGTGAGGAGTGATCCTATCAATTCATCAAGGGAAGTGTTTTTCAAGTTTATTCTTTCCGTAATTGTAGTGGCTTTAGGTTCCCAAATTGGTGGAAGTCCTCTAAGGATTTTTCAAATCATCTCATATGTAGAGTAGTTTTTCCCTAAGGCATTGAAGGAGTTTATTATGTGGGTGAACCTAGTATACATACTAGTGATGATTTGATTAGGGTTCATCCTAAATGCCTCATACTCGCTAGTAAGCATGTCAATTCTACTATCCCTTGCATCACCCGTTCCTTCATAAGTTACTTCAAGTTCATCCCATTTTTGTTTAGATGATTTGCATCCCACAATCCTATTGAACTCATTCACATCTAGAGAACAATATAGTGCGTTCATAGTACTAGAATTTACTTGCAGCATATTTAGATTGTTATCAGTCATCTCTTTTTCTTACTTAGGTATTTCTTTATTATCCTTGGTTTTAGTGGGGATGAGGTCACCATGTGTGACTACTTTCCGAGCTTTCCAATCCATAGTTTGTAAGTATATTATCATTTGTTGTTTCCAAAAGGTATAGTTAACACAGCAAAAGATAGGTGGTCTAGAAGAGGATTGTCCCCTGGCAAAGGGAAATACACCTAGGTGTGCTATAGGGATCTTTATGTAACTTCTAGTTTAAGATTTACTATAACCTAGGGCTTTGATACCAATTGAGAATTTAGGTATACTCCTAGGGGGGTGAATTGGGATTTAAAAATTTCTTTGTTTGCTTTGTATTACAAGTTCCTTAGTTGAGTTTTATCCTCAACAAAATTTACTTTAAGAAATTAATCAAACTTCAACAATCACTTAAATAATGTAATATTGATTAATCAACCAAGTTTAGTTAATATTCAATCCAAATTCAATTCATTGATGTTAAAAGCCCAGCCGATAAATTTTGAGTATCAATTTATAATTGCTAGACCCCTCAATAGGCAATGTTACAACCTCTCTCCTTCACAAGTGGTGACCCATCGCTAACAAGAATACCCCTTCTTGCTAGGCAACGATCAAATACCCCTAAATCGTCAAAAACAATAACAAAGAAACAAACTTTGTGTTGTATAAGAAAACTCTCTCTTAAAGCAGATTTTTACAATTTAAAGAACAATATACTTCTGCAATATAACAATATAAATATTGAAGCACAAGTAAATATCACCGTGGTTCTATCATAGATTGAAAATATCAGTGTATGATCAAAGAACCGTGAGCTTTTATCAACAAGAATACAACGTGTACTTCAGCGAAAGTATTAGCAAGATAGCTTTGAAGAGTAGAAAGAATTTGCTTGAATGCTGATTGTTGTTGTGATTAATTCTTCGGATTAACATGTACTTATAGATATTAAAAAGTAAATTTTTGTATTCCCCAAGTTACTTGCAGTGTTTCCCAATTTTTCTCAAAGTTTGGATTCAAAGAAATCAATTTTGGAAACTTTTCTTCGCTGTTTAAAATTTAAAATACGAAGGTCAGTCAACTGTGATATGAAGTTAGTGGCCATGCCTCTTAAGTTTAGTGTATTTTTTTTCAAACACAAAATGGGGTCAGTCACCTGTGCCTGATGGGTGAGTCCCCTGTCTTGATTCTGTCTGTTCAGTTTTTAATAGCACGAAAATGTTAGTTGCTTGTCCTTGCAACTTGCATGCTTTCAAGAAATTTGTTTCCAAAACATTTTATCTTTTAAACTTGGAATATTGAAATGAGACTTTAAAAAAAATATTTTTTTCGTGGTTTTTAAATATGAGTCTCTAAGTCAATAATAATTCCTAAGAGCTTCAAACATTTATATTGAAATTTTTGAAGTACTTACATGAGATTTCATAAAGACTATGACTTTCTAATCACTAAGTCTTCATGCATTGCTTCCATTCTTTACATTTGTCTTGACTTCTTGCTTCAATAGTCTTTTGTTTCATTAGATCTTCGAGCTTTAAGTTCAAACTTTCAAAAGACATTTCAATCACTTGATCTTGATCTTTTATCAACACACTTGAATCCTGAAACTTCACTGAACAAAATATGTTAAGTTCCTTTGATTTGTTATCATCAAAACAAGATTTTAAGCCTTGTTAGGCCAACATGAAGCATAAGTTGAATCACTAAATTTATTTTTCTTGAATACATCATTAACAATTGTTGAAAATCAATCTCTACCAAATTGATTAACTAAATCTCTTGAAGTTTGATTGTGTATTTTAAGTTTGGATTTCATATACACATTCATATTCATTTCTAGGACTCTCGATTGGTATAGTAAGGTTGCTGCATAGATATATTATGTATGTAAAATTAATCAAGGGCTAAAGTGAATAGGAATTCCGCGAATAAATTTTAAATAACCCAATTCAACCCCCCCCCCCTCTTAGGAATAAATCCTAATTTCACAAATGATACCAAAAAATTCTTTTGGTAAAATTAAGCATGTAAGTGTTGAACATTGATTCAACTCTTATTTTTTGTGAACCGATTCTGAATTTAATTTTAACTCGTAATACTGAATCAAAATATTGAATTATTTTAACTTATTGATATCTAAATTTGAAAAAAAAAAACACACACACACACACACACACACACACACACACATATATATATATATATATATTACTTTTGACCTTCTCACTTTTGAAGAGTATAATTATTTGATAAAATTAACGAGCAATTACACAAAATATTTACATCATTTTTTTTACATACATCTTCAAGTGAGTCTTGGGGCACTCGGTTCAAGTATTGATCAAACTTTAGGGTTTTGGACTTGGTCGACATGTTTAGGCCTATGAACAAGCATAACTCTTCAAAGTAACTCCCTTTTAGTCTTGCATTCCTTAGATAGTCCTTAGACGTTCCTCTAGAGAGGCCATTCATTCATTTACTTAAAAATCATCTCTTGTATGATCTTTTTTAGCTAGTACTTTAGGCATAGGGAGATTGAGAGGTTGATCTCCCAACTGGTTTTCCATTAAGGATAAAAAAACATGGTCCACTATAGCCTCTTCTTTCACCAATGTTAGCAACTCAGCCATGGCCTTTTCTAATGATTCAATCCTCTTGTCAAAAGATCCCTCACCCAACTACTCTTCTTGAGTACTCATATCCTTAATCTTCGCTCGAGTAACGATGGGGTTGCATGCAATGGACAGATCCTTCCTTAAGAATGGAATATGGCCTAAAACAAAAGGAAAATACATGAATAATATATAAAGATAAAAACTCAAAGCTAGTACAAATATTTACATTGAAAACACATAACTATAGAAAGGGAACCATTGCTCTTGTGAGGTTATACCATCATGTGAGTTCTTGAATTCATTATCCATGCAAGGGCTTTCACCCTACAGGGATCACACTACTTTTGCTTCATGAAACCAACAAGGAGGGTTTCACTACTTAATCTCCTACATCACTCATCTAATTGAGTCAAGATGTGACCTCAAAGTGTAACAACCCAACAATTAGCAAATATGATGTAGCTCCTAGTGTCCTAGCAAGATGGGATTGTATGATTCATCAAATTGTTGATGAAGGTATCAAATTTGATTGCCCATTTAGAAGAAAGCATGTTAAAACCAAAAAGGTGTGTAAAGTCAAATAAACTTTTAAAACTAACCTAAAAGGACCAAAGAAGATTTGGGTACCTAAGGTAGTTACTTGAATCCTTTTATAGGTATGTTTTACGTCCACCTCTTCAAAAGACAAGTGGTACTTGGACAGTGGATGCTCAAGGCATATGATAGGAGACAAGACCAAGTTCACATCATTAACACTAAAGCAAGGTGGATACGTCACTTTTGGAGACAATGCCAAAGGTAAAATTATCGATATCGGAAAATTCGGTAAGGAACCTTCCTTGATAATTAAGAATGTCTTATTAGTTGAAGGTTTAAAATACAACCTACTTAATATTAATCAACTTAGTGACAAATGATTTGACATAACCTTTAAAAAGGACAAGTGTAACGTTGAATTTGCAGAAAAAAACACGAAATACTCTTCATTGCAAATCATTGTGAAAAAGTGTATTGCATAAATTTTGAAAACTTAGTGTCTCAAGACGTAAAATGTTTTACGGCCTTGAATGAATCTAGCTGGTTATGGCATAGGAGATTAGGAATTTCTTGCATGTACCTCTTATCTAAGTTAGTTAGGAAGAATTTAGTTAAGGGCGTACCCAACACAAAATTCACAAAAGACAAAGTTTGTGATGCTTGCCAACTCGGGAAGCAAACCAGACAAGCTTCAAAAAGAAACAATTAATATGCATTGGAAGGCCATTGGAGTTAATTCATCTACATTTATTTGGCCCTACTAAAACACAATGTTTAAGAGGAAAACAATATGCATTTTTCATAGTAGATGACTACTCCAGGTTCATCTGGGTGTTATACTTAGCCTCCGAAGATGAAGTGTGTAAAATTCTTACCAACTTGTGTAAGAAACTCCAAAATGAAAAGGGTTATGGTATTTTACACATCAGAAGTGATAAAGGTAAAGAGTTCAAAAATAATGATGTTGAAAACTTTTGTGATGAAAATGGAATTTCACACAATTTTTCAACACCACGAACACCTTAACAAAATGGAGTTGTTGAGAGAAAGAACATATTCCTACAAGAAATGGCTAGGACTATGCTAAATGAGCATAACCAACCCAAATATTTTTTGGCCGAAGTGGTAAATATCGCCTGTTATGTTATGAACAGAGCCTCCATTAGGGCTAACTTGAATAAAACCCCTTACAAGCTTTGGGAAAGGAAAGAAAATAAACATTTCACACTTCCATGTCTTTGGTTGTAAATGTTTTTTTTTTTTTTAATGATAAAGGAGACCTAGGAAAATTTGATGCAAGATCCGATGAGGAGATTTTTTAGGATATGCCTTGAATAGTAAAGCATTTAGAGTGTACAACAAAAGAACGTTGTCTGCTGTAGAATTCATTCACGTTGTATTTGATGAAGCCAACCCTTTCTCTTCTAAACCCATTGATATTGATGATCTAGATATAAGAAAGAGTTTAGAAGACTTAGCAATTCATGATAGCAAAGAAGAGAGCATTAAAATTAAAGAACCATCTGATGATGACTCTCAAAAATAAGTTGAATTGCCAAAAGAATTGAAATTCTTGAAGAACCACCCTAAGGTCCAAATCATTAATGAACCATCACGAGGGGTGTCAACTAGATCTTAACTTAAGAATCTACTTGATCATCGTGTGTTCCTATCATAAGAAGAACCTAAGAATATAAATGATACAATCAATTATGATTATTGGGTATTAGCTATGCAAGAAGAGTTAAATCAATTCAAAAGGAAAAAAGTTTGGAAGTTAGTTCCTAGGCCCAATGATCATTCAGTAATAGACACTAAATGGGTCCATATGAATAAAAAGGATGAGAATGGCATTGTTGTTTGTTGGCCCTTATAATTGAGTTTAGAGGGGTGGTGAATGGGCTCTTTTGCGTATTTTCACTTTTCTTTAAAAAATATAAATATTGGCATGATACAAGAAATTATATCACGATATGAAAAATGTAAATCATGCACAAGACATAAAATAAAAGAGTAGGAAAGAAAAGCTTGACAAACATTTTTAACGTGGTTCAGCCTCTTGCCTACATCCACACCTTGAGACAAACTCAAGGATTCCACAATCCCTTTTGATCACCAAGAGCTGCAAGGTTCACCAAGAATCCTTGCAATTCAGTTTACCAAGAACCTTCAATCATGGCTCACCAAGAACCCTTCGCAACTCGGTTCACCAAGAAACCTTTGTGACAATGAGATGAATTACAAGCAAAGTTCCTTGAATGAGCAAAAATTTGATACAACACAAACCTCAGACAAATCTCTCAAGTAATGAATCAACACAAGATTAAAGAGCAAGAAATATTTAGGGCACTTGAGATGATGAACTAAATGCAAAGTTCTTGTAAATGATATACTAAAGATGTTAATCACTAAGAATCATGTTTAAACAAGTCTTTGGACTTGTATTTATAGGCAAAAGGGCTATCTAGCCATTTTATGGCCATTGGGGGTTTAATATAAAAAACTATTTTCAAAACTAGCCGTTTTTCGCTCATCGAGTATTCTATTTCTGCCTCAAACTGTCGACGGTGAAAATCATTAACCTTTTTTCCTTGAAAGTCTTCAACATGAAAATTGTGGGAGTTTTCCTTAGCTTTCTATAGATACCAAGATCTCCCTTTTTTGAGTCTTCTAGAAAAAGTTATGCTCCCAAATACTAAAGGGTGTTCAGGAAATTTGAAAGGTACATAAATGAGGTTTTAAACCCAACCGGGACCAAGTTTTTAAAAATATTATAATACTAATATGATTTAAAAATTTTCCTATATAAAAATACATTTGAGTAAAGGACATTTTTATAAAACTCTTGTTTTGACTTTGAAAACTCGTAAGTATTGAATTTATGATTTGGTGATATCCTATATACTATTGTGTGCTATTATGCATATGCAATTTTCACAACTCTTACTCAATAATCATGCGCAAAACAAAACCATAAGATTTACAGCAAATACTACCTCAAACACTCTCCATTACATATGATTCTACATTAGCTTCCTTAGATGTGCTTGAGTTCTTTCGAGTGAGTGCCCTTTTGATCTTTCCTACTTGAACGTCTACTTGGTCCTATCTTTGCCTCTGATCCAGTACCTTCATGTTTTTATCATTTGTACATGTACTTGACGTGATCTGCCAAGATAGGATGCACTTGGAATGACAAATAGATTAATATCATCAAAACACATTAAAGATGATTATGTAGCCACTAAGGCTAACAATCTCTCCCTTTTTTATGATGTCTAACCTATTAAGATTGTACTTAACTTTTGCATTTGAGTTTATACTTATTATCGCTTGATATGCAAAGATTAGTTTACCTAAAACCACTAATGCGTTTTTATCATCAAAACATGACAATTAAGATCACGTAGCCACCAAGGCTAACATTTTCCACAACAAGACTAGACTGTTAGCACAAGTGTACAATCAAGAAGAAGAAATTGATTTTGAGGAAACCTATGCTCTAGTTGATAAAGCAACCCATAAAAACTTCAAACTCTATCAAATGGATGTAAAGAGTGCATTCTTAAATGGTTTCACAAATGAAGAAGTATATGTAGAACAACCCCCAAGTTCTGAAGATTTCCATTTTCCGAACCATGTGTTTAGATTGATGAAAGTGTTACATGGGTAAAAACAAGCTTCTAGAGCTTGGTATGAGAGATTGAGCGGCTTTTTGTTAGAAAATGGATTCTTGAGAGTGATATGAACAGTGTATTCCCAAGAGGGGGCTGAATTGGAAATTTTAAACTTCCTTGATCAATTTATCTCTATTTTAAGATCCACAATCAGAATAACTCAAACTAGGGTCTCTCTAAGAGATTTTAAACTTCCTATGCTCTTTTATTATTGTGAAGCTCAAAATGCACTCTAGTATGATATGAAATATAGCTCAATAGAGCCTAGGCATTTTTCTCAAAAATAAATTTTGTAATCTTTGAGTAAGATATATATGATACGCACTTTAAAGATTCAACCCTAAGGAAACTTTCTCCAAAATATTTTTCAAGTATAAGAGAATCTAGGGTTTGCTCTCAAATGATTTTTTTCCAAATAAATATATAAGATCTTTGATAAAAGATGTAGTATGGAAATATATGTTTCTCAAAGATCTTAAACCCCAAATAATACCTCCAAAAATATATTTTTAAAATAAGGTGTAGGAGATCTAGGGTTTTTCTTAAAAATAATTTTTGCAATAAAGCACAAGATAAGCTTTTGAATCTTACAATCGATGTTCAAAGATTCACAAACTATATACGGTTTCTCCAAAAAATATTTGTCAAAGAAAATATGAGGAGAAACACTAAGCTTACTCTAAAAAAAAAAATTGTTTTCAAAAAATAAATGCTTAAATGAGAGTATATGCTTTCAATTTATGTAATGAATGCCCAAATAAAACCTTCTTTCAACAATCCCTTAAAAACAGTGGTTTTGCAAGTAAAGGAGTGAAAGAGAAATCAAAAGCTTTTTTAAAAGATTTTCAATGGAAAGAGTATAAACGAGTATGAAATTTAAAACACGAAAAATATTTGGGAGAATTATAATCTAAGATTTAATTAAAAATAAGGTTATGATGGGCTATTCATAGAGTTCTAAAAAATATAACCATTTGGGGACACGTTCATCATTTTGAAATTGTTTAATTAAAAAAATAATCATGTTATAGCATTGGAAATTACTCAAAACCGATAGGTTCGGTCGATTGACACTAGAGTCGGTCGGCTGACCTCACACAAAAATTTGAATTTCTCAATGGGTTCAGTCGACCGAGCAAAGGGTCGGTTGGCTGGCCTGGGCGACTTTCCAAACCTTCGTAGGTTTGGTCGGCTAAGGCTAAAGGCCGGTCTACCGGGCTTGAGGGCCGGTTAACTATGCTAATTTTGTGCACAAAGGCCGACCGACCGAGAAAGAAAATTTACCAAGAATATATGGCCAGTCAGCTGGCTACTTCAAAAGAGAAACAAGTCAGTCGACCGAGGCTGTACTAAATGGGCCAAGTATGAAGGGACGGTCGATTAGGGCATTTATAATGCTCATAGGTCAATCGGCCAAGGTTAATTAAAAACAAAATTTTTAGCCGTATTTTGACCTAAAATGATTTAAACCCTTATTGTATGATTTTAGTTTTTATGAAAATGATTGTTTATGAACGTCTTGGGTGCCCTAAGGTTAGTCTATGGTCATTATGAGTTTAGTATCATATCATGCAAGATATGCATTATTACAAACCAAAACTTAAATGCAATTACAATTTAAAACATATATGTCTTCTTCTTCTTCTTTGCCCTTTTGTCTTCATGGAATACGCCAAGTGTATGTGCTTTAAGTCCCTTCTGACTTCCATTTCTCCCTTATCATATGTCCATGCTAAAGTATAGACATGCTCAAGTAGTCAACACACAAATGAGATCCAAGTGCTTTATCAACATCAAAATATGGACCAGACTTGAAAAGTCAACATTCTACCCCTTTTTGACGATGACAAACACATAAGTGCGAAATGAGATAAGTTTAAAAAAGCTCCCCCTAACAATATGCATAATTAAAAGAAAATAGTATAACTCAAGCATATTTCAAATAGAAGACATCTTAATTTAATCATGCACTTAGTATTAACAATACAGCTCAGGTATGTGATGCTTTTAGCTCATATATTTAACCCCTTTTATTATTATTTACCCCCTTACAAAAATATTTGCCATTTTGCTACAAAAATTCTCTCCCTTTTGGCATCAGAAAAAGGGCTAAACTAAGTATAAAACAATTTGATCATTTAAAACAAACTTAGCTGAAGTGAACTCCCTCTTTTTTTAAAATAATTTTTATTTTTCTTGGAAAACACTCCCCCTTTTGGTATAGGATTTTGGCATAGAAAATTTAGAACTATTATAAAAAAAATATTTGGCAATTTTACACACAAAACAGTTTAACTGGTCATTAAATGATTAAAATGACATGATAAACTTGGTTAGACCAAAAATATACACAAACCATTGTAATTGAAATATTTCATAAGACCTGTGAAAAATTTGAGTTCAAAGCACACAACATATGATTGTAAAGAGTGGGTTTCAGCATGATTTCAGTCTAACTAGTTTGCATGCATTTTCATATGTAATCATCAAACCAGTTAAGCGATATATATATATATATAAACGATAAGGCATGAGATAAAGAATTTTAGTTTTGAAAATGCTTCTTGCCATAAAGTATTTAAGCAAAAAAAAAAAAAAATCCCCCTTTGATGTTTGCAAAAGGTACTGGGGGTGTGCTTGCAGAAAAAGAAACTTTAACACAAAGTTAGAGCAAGCATTATTTTTCTAGTTTAGCATTTAAGCACACCCCGAATTATGACCAGGAAGATACAACCTTATAGATCCTAAGAATGTAGCAATTTAAATCAAGATCATATGGCAACACAATTGACTGTGGACATGTCACACTAAATTCACAACAAATCTAAGCAAAAGAAATGTTGATAAGCAAAAATAGATGGAAATTTAATTTTGGATGCTTCCCCTGTCGGTTTGAATCCTACCTTAGATGCAATGAACTGATTATACTAGTCATAAATTAATTTCAATAAGAATGCTAGTCAGTATAAGCTATCATTTTGAATTCCTTAAACCAACTATACTGAATATTTATCAAGTATATTTGTTGCTTGATCAGTATAGTTGACCCTATAGGCCCACAATCCAAATCTAATCATAAAGCTTTAAGAGATGGATATGATGTTCAGGGTTTTTGAGAAGAGCCTCAATATTCAAAAAGCGAAAGTGATGCATGTGAGTTCTTTATGCTCTTTATCTAGGGATGGATCTTAGCTCCCTTAAATGATCAGTGATTATTTAAGAATGAAGTTTAATATTCATTTAGTTTTCACTTATCCTTTCAAAAATATTTTATCATTTATTTTATCATAATCATCTTATCACATGTTTTTATTTTGGGAAAATTTTAACGAAATTTCGGTAGCATGTCGTTTATAAATTGAACATTTTCCCATCAAAACCTGATTGTTTTCAACAAGTAAATCATATTAAGCATGCAACAACCTAAATCTACTACCAGCATGCAATTCACATCTTCGCATCATCCATGCAGGTGGCATTCAATACAAGCATGCAATCAGGTAGCTCAAATAACAGATCATACAAAAATAAAACCATCCATCAAGGAAATTTAATCATTTAATACATTATGGATAGTAATCTAGTAAGCTATTTTTCATAAAGGCATGTGATTATGAGCATCAGAGCATTTAATAGAGTCATGAAATTTTAAATAGAAATGCTCCCCCTGAGTTATGCACTATTGCAATTGTATGCCTTTTCCATTCTTTAAATTCTTAGCCAAGTACTCTAAGGTTTTCAATGATTCTGACTTGGCTTTACATGCTTGGGCTCAGAGGACCAAAAAGTACAAATAATACCCATTCAGGCTCATAAGCCTATTTCTGCCTCTTTTTTTTTTATGAATCTCAACACTTGAGAGGCTCAAGTTCAAATGGCTTTTCATTTTTAACATTCATGCACAGGTTTCTCAGTCCTTTTCCATTCTATATATGTTGAAACCTATAGCAATCATTCTAGCCACTTGAAACCAATCAAAAGTTTTTATTGATTTGATTTAAAGATTGAGAGCTTATGAGGCAAGATAGAATAAATGCTATTAACAATTAAATTATCATTAAGATCAGATGAGAATTCAAGAGGATTATGAGTGGGCAAAATTCAAGATGTATTCATTGATGTATTCGTGGAACAGAACATGTCCAAACAGATTGGGAAAAGAGCATTTATGAGTATATGAATGTTGTGAACAATGCTCCTTGGAGATTTGAAGGTATCCTTTAGATATGATCACAATTTAGAGTATGGATACGAACTAATGAAAGGATGAATCTTTACCTGATGTGTTCGTGATTTGGTAAAATTTCCTATGGAGGAGATTGTGAACCAAGATTAGAGGATTTATATATATATATTTCAAACTTAAAGGGAATATTTTGAACAATAAAACTTGAATCCCTTAGTGGATGCCTCTAATTTTGATTGTGAGAAGGATGTCTTTTAATAAGAACTCGTAGGATAGGAATTTATGATCACTAGTGCTTGAGACTAGAGTGATGACTAAATTTTGATCAAGGCTTTTATGTTCGAGAATGAGTTTAGGGAAAAATGGTATATAGTACGAGATGTATCCCTAAAGCTTAATTGAGTGAAATGGACAAAATATGCTTAACTTAATATATTTGTATTCAAGCATGAGTTAAGCCTTGAGAGTTATGTTGACCCTATGGGTCATACCCTGTTTTGACTATGACAAATACTAAGGTATTTAATGACTGCCAAGTTGATGTGTAGGTTTATCTTGGTAGTATCCTATGATGGCACTCAAAGACCCGGAAGAAAACGAAGACTCTGAAGACCCTAGATATAATTGTTGTAATTCGGGTCTGTAATATTTAAGTAGGAAAGGTCTGTAATAGTAAATAGGGCTTTGATTGTAATAATTGCATGCATAACCTGCATGGCTTAATATGTAAGCTCAAAATGAAAATGAACTTAGACAGACCTTAGGGAACACCCTTTGGTCGACCGACACCGGACATTTTCGGTGTCTTCAAAATTGGGCCCCAAGTGACTTTAGGACACTTATCTTTGCACTTGTATGTTTTAGGCACTGGAATAGGGTTTGTATGTTTCAAAATGGGACCGAAATGCACACTTGGTGTACTTTCGGTCGACCGAACCAAGCTTGGGTCAACAGTTGACCAAGGCCCCGGTCGATCGAAAAGTATAGTTCAAATCTCCCCGGTCGACCAAAACCCTTTTTGGTCAACAATTTGACCATCTAGTCGACCGAGCCAATTTTGTACTCCAACTACCTAGTCGACCGAGGGTCCTCGGGAGATGCCCCTACGGTCTGGTCGACCAAACCATCTAGTTCAAAATCTCACGGTCAACCGAACCACGCTAATTGGAAAAATCGCATAACCCGATCGACCGACCATACAGTTCATCTTTCTCCTGGTCGACTGAATCTCAAAAAATTACCCTTGACACATATATACGGTCGATCGAGCCTTCAGTTCAAAAATCTCCTGGTCGACCGAACCATATGAACTCTGGTCGACCGAAACTGTTCTGGTCGACCAGACCTGTTAGGTTGCTCTAATTTTTACCGCGGTTAAACATTTTTTAAACAGGGTTAAAATATTTAAAAGGTCATTTATCTTTTCTAATTATTCCAAGTGTGTCCCCAACGGTCATATTTTGTGGGGTATCTATAAATACCCCCTCATTTGGGATAATTAGCATGGGATTAAAAAATTGATTAAGAGAAATTCTCTAAAAATCCCAAACCCTATAATACTCATATCCTATCCCCATTCACTCATACTTACCTTCTTCGCTTTCTTAAATCCTCTGTAAGTTGATTGAGTGTTTATATGAATAGGTTTGCTCTCCCATTCATGTTTGATTGATTTATTTTTATTGAGAGCCAAACCTAAGTATTCTTATGAGACTTTGTTAATAAGTCTATCCTAAGAAGACTTTCATTTGATCTTCTAAGATTGCACCTTCATTGCAACATCTTGAGAAGATTGTATTTGTCTTTGGTTGCAAAATATTTTCAAAATACTTGCAAATATCTAGTGTGTTTTATCTTGATAAATCTTTGAAGAGATATTTGTTTGTATGAGAAAAATCTTTGTTGCAATATTCATTGATTTATATCCTTAGTTGAATACAAAGATTAAACTCTTTTTGCAAACCAAATACATTGCTAGAGCTTCATATATATATATATATATATATATATTGTTTGTTTGATTTCTTTGTTTGAGCACATTGATTGAATACTTTGTGACATAAAGGTTATACTAGTTTGCACTCTCTCGCACTTATTACACCGATAGTAAATCTATTTGAGAGTAGACATCTTAATACCACATTGAGCTTACATATTAAATCATATTGTGGTGTATGTAATTGCACGTAACTGGGTACACATCTGCTTTACATGAAAGCATAATCACTGTACCATTTGATTATAATACACATCTGTTGTATTTCCAGGCACCGGCCTGAAGAGGGAGACTAGCCCTGGAATAGTCCCGAATTGGCTTAGACCCGGTTAGGAAAGCTAGGTGCATCGTCCTGTTAAGGCGTGTAGGTTGAGGTCAGCCCTGCTAATTGACCTGGTTAAGGTTGAGGTCAGCCCTGTGCTAATTGACCTGGTTGTAATCGGTGTCGCTCGACCCTTAAGTGAGCTATTAGTGGAATCCTTAAGCTTGCGAGCTTGAGGCGGGGACGTAGGCACTGTTGGCCGAACCTCGATAACAATCGTGTGCCTTGTTTATATTTCTGTACTTTATATTTACTACACATGTATGTTATGGTGTGAATGATGCGTTTGATTTAATTTCCACATGATATTTATCTACGCATTTGGAAATTGCATACAAAGACCCTAGGTTGTATATATATTGCTGTTGGATAGATTAACCTAGGACAAAAGTTTAAATTTCCAATTCATCCCCCCTCTTGAGAATACACCAATTCTAGCAAGTTATTTACCTAGCAAAGATGCCTTGTCCATTTGGAAGTGGATTTTACTTAAGCATGCCACTAAGACATAATTCAATGTATGATGATTTACGTTATTCATCTGAAAAATGAAAGGTTCTAGAAATTTTTTCTAGTAATGCTCTCAACCTTTACTTTGAACAATTCAAAGGAATGATATGAATGATGGTGAGACTAGCATCCCATTTAAGCAAATAATAACTCATTCATTTTTAGTTCAAAGTTTGCATGCTCTTGCCAATAATTTTATATTCTAACCAATCTTTATGATGTATATGCATTAAGTTTAGATTGGATATTTTACTTGAGATTTCGTACTAGCTTGATTTTCAAAGATACTTAGTATAACACAAGTGTATATAGAATGCATATGCTAAGATTTGGTAAATAAAGACCACTTCCCAAGCCTATAGTCATCACTACCCCTAATCATAGGGACTAACAAAAAATTAAGCTATTATCTACTACCTATTGGAATCCATTCTCACTTTGGTCCTAAGGGATTTGATTTTATAATCTCCTATATCATCCTTTTATCCAAGCCTCTAGCACTTAAAAATAATAAAAAATTCAATCGGATGTGACCTTTCCTTTTATAATATAAGTAGGCTTTACGTGCATGTGAAAGAATTTGCTTATTTGTTCCATTTTTACTTGACGAGGCATGACTGTGGGTTCGATAAACAAAACATGAACCCTTTTTGAATGTATTCTTTACTTTAACTCTAAAGAGTTTATCATGATTATTCTTTTTATTTTTGGTTTTGGATGATATTCTAGAATGATCATTCATTTTGTCCTCCAAGCGGGTAATTTTCAAAACTTTCACAATCTTTCTCTTCTCAAGGATAGCATGATAATCTTTTAGATCTTATAATTGTTTCGCTAACCTTTTATTTTCATTTTTCAAGAAATTTTTAAACTTAGATATTCTAACTAGAAACTTAAGCATTTTAAAAAGCCCTTTTCTAGTTCTCCATGCGAAGGCATGCACTCAACATTTAAAACATTGCATGATTCATCAAAAAATTTATTACAAGAAACATCACATGAATCAATGCATGAATCATTAACAATATTATCACAAAAGATATCAGATGATTCATTACATGGTATATCATAGGATTCAGCACATCATTACAATAAGCATCAAATGAATTATTTGATAAAGGAGATTGAGATACGTATACCTCCACCGTGACTAAAGCACTCAGCACATGGTTCACCACTTCTAGATCGTTTGAGCATGATTCTTCAGGAGTGGTGGTTTCCTTCTCCTAGGTCTCTCCATATATCCTATCCAATTCTTCATAAATATCTTTTGCACATTTACATGCCATAATATCAAGAAGAATATTAGAATCTAAAGCAAAATAAGTTAAATCAATGGCATATGAATTTTCATGCATTAAATTAACATCATTTTCATTTACAGTTATACAAGTTCCTTTGGCAATGACCTGTCATGCCCTCCAGTCCACATACTTTATAAAAAATGCTCATTCTTTGTTTCCACAAGGTGTAATCAACACCGCAAAATACTGGAGGCATGACACATGATCGTCCCTCACTGAATAGGGATACACCAGTAAGAGCCATTGCGATTTTAAAACAAGTGGTTAAGCTTTTTGCAACCTTACTCTGATACCAATTAATGTGAATGGTGAATTCCCAAGAGGGGGGTGAATTGGAAATTTTAAACTTCATAGGTCAATTTATCCCTATTTTAAGATCGACAATCATAATAACTCAACCTAGGGTCTCTCTAAGCATTTACCAATTCAAATGACAATATATGGAAATATATAAATCATGCACATCATTCACAGTAAGTCAAATATAAACATACATATGCAGGAAAGATAAATAGCCAAGAGAAAGAGAGACGCGATATTTTTATCGAGGTTCGGCTAAACTAGCCTACGTCCTCGTCTCAAACTAACCAGTAAAAGGATTCCACAAGTGGTCACTTAACAGGTGGAGCGTCACCAATTACAACCTCTCTTGCACGGGGCGAGGAATACACCTAGCTCAAATTATAGGGCTGAGCCTAACCAATACACCCTCCCTGTACGGGGCGAGGAATACCCCAACTACACATACCAAGTAGAGCCAAAACCCAACCACAATTTACACGCGGTGCCAAAACCTAGCCACACTTTGCGGGTAGTGCCAAAATTAGATCTTATAGGTTGGTGCCTCCTCTTCCGTTGATCACATGCCATGAATACAAAAATAATAAAAGATTTTCGCACAAATAAATTGCTTCTCACAATAAGCAGAGATGTGCAAGTTGAAGCTCAAAATGCACTCTAGTATGATACGAAATATAGCTCAGCAGAGTTTAGGTATTTTTCTCAAAATAAACAATGCAATCTTTGAGTAATATAGATATGACACGCACTTCAAAGATTCAACCCTAATGAAACTTTCTCCAAAAATATTTTTCAAGTAAAAGAGAACCTAGGGTTTGCTCTCCATATATTCAAAAATATATGATCTTTGATAAAAGATGTAGTATGGAAATATATGTTTCTCAAAGATCTTAAGCCTCAAAGAATATCTCCAAAAATATATTTTAAAAATACGGTGTAGGAGATCTAGGTTTTTTCTTAAAAACAATTTTTGCAATAAAGCACAAGATAAGCTTTTGAATCTTGCAATAGATGTGCAAAGATTCACAAGCTATATACGGTTTCTCCAAAAAAATATTTATCAAAGAAAATATAAGGAGAAACACTAAGCTTACTCTCAAAAAATGGTGTCAAAAAATAATTTCTTAAGTGAGAGAATATGCTTGCAATTTATGTAATGAACGCCCAAATAAAACCTTCTTTCAACAATCCCTTAAAAACAATGGATTTGCAAGTAAGTGAGTGAAAGAGAAATCAAAAACTCTCTTAAATATTTAAAATTGAAAAAGTATAAGAGAGTATGAAATTTAAAGCACAAAAAATATTTGGGAGAATTATATTCTATGCATTAATTAAAAAAAAGGTTATGAGGGGTTATTTATAGAGTTCTAAAAAATATGACTGTTTGGGGACATGCTCGTCATTTTGAAATTATTTAATAAAAAAATAATCATTTTTAAGTGCTCGAAATTTCCCAAACCCAAATGGTTTGGTCGACCGACGCTAGCATTGGTTGGCTGACCTCACACAAAAATTTGAATTTCTCAATGGGTTTAGTCGGCTGAGGAAAAAGCTAGTCGGCTGGCCTTGGCGTCTTTCCGAACCTTCGCAGGTTCAGTCGGTTGAGGCTCAAGGCCGGTTTGCTGGCCTTGATGGCCGGTTAGCTGAGCTAATATTGTTTACAACGGCCAGTCAGCTGAGGAATAAAATTGATGGAGAATCTATTGCTGATCGTCTAGCCATTTTAAGAGAGAAATAGGTTGATTGTCCATGGCTATTCTAAATGGGCCAAGTATAAAGGGTTGGTTGATTGAGGCATTTATAATGCTCATAGGTCGGACGACCTAGGTTAATTAAAAACTAAATTTTTAGCCCTATTTTGACGTAAAATTATTTAAACCCTTTTGTATGATTTTAGTTTTTATGAAAAGAATTGTTTATGAAAGTGTTAGGTGCCCTAAGGTTAGTATATGGTCATTTTGAGCTTAGCATCATATCATATAGGATATGCATTATTACAAACTAAAACTTAAATTCAATTATAATTTAAAAAATATATGTTGCTCTTTTGTCTTCATGGAATATGCTAAGTGTATGTGCTTTAAGTCCTTTCTAGCTTTCATTTCTCCCTTATCATATGTGCACGCTAAAGTATAGACCTGTTCAAACACTCAACGCACAGACAAGATCCAAGTGCTTTGTTAGCATCAAAACAAGGACCGGATTCAAAAAGTCAACAGAGAGGAAATATGGATAGTACTCTATTTATCAAAACCAAGGCAAATGATATACTTATCATTGAAATTTATGTTAATGATATTATATTTGTTGGTACAAATGTACATACATGTAGGATGAATTTGAGTTGAACATGATGGGTGAACTTACATATTTTCTACGGCCTTAATTAAGCAAGCCAAGGATGACACGTTATAAACCAATCTTAATACATAAAAGAAATGTTCAAGAAATTTGATTTAGAAGGTGACAAGGCAATTAGAACACCAATGAACACTTCCACTAGTACTGATGAGGATGAGAAAGGGAAACCAATAAATGTCAAGTACTACCGAGGTATGATTGGGAGTCTCCTCTACTTAACAGCAAGTAGACCAAATAAAAATGTTTAGTGCTTTTATGTGTGCTAGATTTCAAGCCTTGCCTAAGAAATCACATCAAACAGTTGTTAACATAATCTTAAGGTATTTTATTGGTACTATAGACTTAGGTTTATGGTATCCAAAGAAGACATCCTTTGAAATGTGTTGACCTTATAGGTCACGCCCGGTTTTGATAATGACAAATACTCTTGTATTTAATAAATATCTAGTTCATGTGCAGGTCTATATTAGCAGATACATTGATGGCACGTGAAAGCTCAAAGCTTGAAGACAAATTTATGCTCTAAATTGTAATATATATTTAGTGGTCAAATTGGTCTGTAATAGTAATTAGGTTATTTGGTTTGTAACAAGCACACACAACACATGCATGGTTTATTTTGTAAGCTCAAACCAAAAAGTGACCGTAGAATGACCTTAGGGTTTTCCCTTGTTGACCGACACTGGAATTTTTCGGTGTATTCATAATTGGACATAAATGACCCTAAGACAGACACATTTGCATCTATATTTGTTAGGCACTTCATTAGGATTTGTGTGTATTAAAACGGGACCGAAATGCACACTTTGTGCACTTTCGGTAGACTGAACAAGGCCTAGGTCAATAGTTGACCAAGGTCCTTGTCGACCAAACCATGTAGTTCAAAAAGCCTCGGTCGACCAACACCCTCTCTAGACAACATTTTGACCATCTGGTCGACCGAGCCACTTTTGTACTCTAACTACCTAGCCAACCGAGGGTCCTCAGGAAAATTCCCAGCTATCTGGTCGATCAAACCAGCCAGTTCAAAATGGCTCAATCGACCGAACCTAGGAGATTTGAAAAATCGCCTTCTCCTGGTCGACCGAGCCCTTAGCTCAAATTCCCCCTAGTCGATCAAACCATATGAGGCCTGGTCGACCGAAACATTTCTGGTCGACCGGACCTCTCGAGTTGCCCTGATTTTTACCACGGTTAAATATTTTTTAAACAGGGTTAAAATGGTTTAAATGTCATTAAAATTTTCCAATAAATTCCTAATAGGTCCCTAACGGTAAAAAATCATGGGATGTCTATATATACCCTTTCATTTGGGAGAATTAAGAGTCGAATAGCAAAAACAAGAAATCAAATTCTCTCCCAAGAAAAATATTTCTCATTGCTCATATTCTTCCTAATACACTTTAACTTACCCTCAATTGTTGTAAAATCATTTGTAAGTGTTATTAAGTGTTTAGTTTGAAAGGTTTGCTCTCTCTTTGCCGTGAAATTGATTCATTTTGTTGAGAGCCAAAACCAAAAGGATTCTTAGGGGACTTTGCTTATAAGTTCATCCTAAGAAGGCTTTGTTAGATCTTCTGAGATTGCATATTCGTTGCAACATCTTGAGAAGCTCATATCTGCTTTTGGTTGCGAAATCTGTTCAAAATCATTTACAAATATCTAGTGTCCTTTATCTTGAAAATCATTTGAGGAGATATTTGTTCTTGAGGTGAAACATCTTTGTTGCAATATCTAATCACTCACTTATTATTTTCTAAAAACAAAGATTATATATATTTTGCAGTCCAAGCATATACATATTTATGTGATTGAGATATTCTGCTGATCGATACTCTTGAGGCTTGCTTGATATTTTGTGTGAGCACGTTTGATTGAATATCTTGATATACACAGATTGTCGTTGACACTCTCACGTACACATCACACTGATAGAAAATATATTTGAGAGTTGAACTATTTAAACCACACTGAGCTTACATTTAAATCATCTGTGGTGTTTGTGATTGTGCGCATTTTGGGTACAAATCTGCTTTACGTGAAAGTGCTCTTATATTGTATCATTTGATTGTATATTTGAGAGATTCCAGGCGTGGCCTGAGGGGGAGGTAATCCAGCCCAGTAAGGAATGGTGTAAAGGTTGAGGTCAGCCTTATGCTAATTGACCTAGTTTGTTTAGGTGCCACTCTACCCATTTAAGTGAGCAAGTTATTGTGATAATCCTTGTGCTGGTTAGCCAAGGTGGGGACGTAGGCAGTTGGCCGAATCTCGATAACATATCTGTGTATCACCCTTCTCTTTACTGCTTTCTAGTGCTTGTGTAATTGATTAAACTGCTTTATTTAATTTCTGATATTACTCGCACTAAGATTGACCATAGGATTGTGAACATACTACTGTTAGGAGGAATACCAAGGGGATAGATTTTAAAAATACCAATTCACCCCTCCTCTTGGGATCACAGTAAAGCTAACAAAATGATTAGCTACTCTAATACGGACTATGTCGGGTGCAAAATTGACTGTAGGAGTACAAGTGGTACATGTCACTTCTTAGGATGTTCTCTAATATCTTGGTTTTTCAAGAAACAGAACTCGGTGGCTTTATGTACCGTTAAATATGTTGCCGCTAGTAGTTGTTGTGCTTAAGTGTTGTATGCAAAGCAACAACTTAAGGACTATAAACTGGACTATTAATCTATCCCAATAAAATGTGATAATACTAGTGCAATTAATATATCTAAAAATCTGATATCTCACTCAAGAACAAAGCACATCGATATAAGACATCACTTCCTTCAAAATCATGTGAAAAAGGAGAATATCACTCTTATAATTTATGAGCACGGATGAACAATGGGCGACATATCCACGAAACCTCTTCAAGAGGACTGCTTCATATTAATAAGACGTGAATTAGGCTTATTGTATACTAGGGAAGTAATTTGAGGAGAAGTTGTTCATTAACTTGAGTGTTCCGGGTGAAATTTGAAGTTATTTAAAAAGTTTCAGGACTTTAGGCAACCGAAGGGTGTAGTTTAGACAACCGAACCCTCATTAGACTGGTCACTAAGAGTATCCAATGGTTCAAGCGATTGAAAGCTCAACATAGAGTCAACCAAAGACTTCGAGCAACTAAACTACCTGCCTAGTACCGAATGCCTAATGTATTAGGCTTTTTTAAAATCTAGGATGTTCAGGTGGCCGAATGTGCAGTTCAGGTGACTGAACCATGCAAATATAAATTCTGAAACTCGCAAAAATAGACTCGAATGTTTAAGCACTTTAGCTCCCTAAACCCTATTCCTCTCTCACCCAAACCTGCATCTTACCCTCTTCAAACCTTCTACACTTTGATTTTGCTTCAAAAACCAAGATCAAAGCTCCAATCTTGCTTCTTAACCTCAAATTTCCCAGTTTCTCTACACTACAACTCTGAAATTTTGCCAAGATCAAAGAATGTTGCTCACAAAAATCCTTCTTCAAAACAAGACGACACCGAGCACATTCACTGCTGGCTCTTGACTCCTAGAGCGAAGAAGATCTACAAGGAACATCTTTGTTCTGTAAAACCTATTTTGGGTAAGATTCTAGATATTCACTTTATGCAAGAACACTTTCCCCATATTCTTTGTATGTTTGCTGCATTAGGTTGGGATAAATTTGTATCTTATCAACCCAAAGGAGTTTATCCAAATTTAGTACGCCTACTTTATGTGAACAACTCAAATCATGAACACATGTATTTCACTCACCCCATAAACCATAGCTGAAAAATTTTGAATTCAATATGGTGATTTTGAATGTCTAAACTTAGGAAAATCTTGGTTAATGGAACAAGGGTTCACCCCCCAAGAATTTTTGCCTATTATCTTAACCGAACCACCAATTTATTTTAGTTATCCTCCTTTGCATAGGAATTTAACCCTTGAGGCTAAGATCATTCACTTGCTTATTACGTACAACATTCTACCTAGGAGTGGTTCACAAGACCATATTTCCTATTTAGATTGTTTTTTTATATGGTGCATATAAACCGGCAAGCATCTTGATCTTCCAACTCTTATACTCAAATGTATTATTACCAAAGAAGAAACTAGATGAGCCATTCTCTCTTATGGAAGCGCTTTGAATCTCATCTTTGAGTATCTTGGTCTAGCTCCTTGATCAACTCTATTTGTCAAACAAAAAGCCTTCGACAAATTTTCATCAACCACTGTGAAACTCATGGATTATGGTTTGGATTGTGCACTTGGTTGGATCCTTAAGAATTTTCAACCTTAGCAAGATAATTTGAATGTATGCTTTCAGGGAGATCGTGCTGGTAGAAATGATCCACACCATGAGGAGCCACCTGCTCCTGCTGGTGCTGCCACTGATCCTTTTGTATGGTTCACAGATTATGTTGGCCTAAATGGGCTTTTCAATCAGTTTTGGTGATAATAAACAAAAGATAATCTAACTTGGAATAGTTGAGTAATGAAGTTTCAGGTTTAACAATAATACAAGGATCATTATGGACCATCAAGCCACATTCACCAACAAGTGATCCAAGAGAAGCTCAAAGCAACACCTGATTGATCAATTCACGAGGAAACTAAAACTAGCTCAAGCTAAAGTCCAACAGATTTTAAAGTGACCATGTCATGGAAGATTTTAAGCATAGAGTATAAGGTTTTAGGATGAGCAATGTTAGTACTTCAATGTTGGATATCTGTTGAAATATCATTTGAAGCTCTTTAGGAGTAATACATGGACTTAGAGACCTATTTTAAAACCCTAGAAGATGTTTTATAAAAGAGCAAAGAAAGAGAGTAAAACAGATTTATGAAACAGAAATGAAAAAACCAGAAAGCATACTGCTCAGAAGACTGAAATTATTGCTCAAAATTCTGAAGATTTAGCTTTAGAAGACTGAGGTTTGAGCTCAATTATCTAAAGAATTACTTTAGACGTTTGAAGATTAAGTTCAGTCATCCGAAAATTTATTGGTTAAACACAGAAATAGGCAAAAGTACATCAGAAGACTGAACTCCGACATCAGTCGTCTGAACCCGAAACTTTAGAAGTCTGACCCTGTGTCAAGTTCAAAATTTTCAAAACTTTAAGGATCTTCAAAAGACTGACCCCAAGGTTTAGTTGTCTGAACACTGTTAACGGTCAAAATTTTTAAATACATTAAATGTTTTAAATTAGTTTCTTGTGCTCCAAATTTTCTTAAAACGTGGGAAACACTCCAAGTAATCTTGGGCAGCACGAAACTCACTTTGTTGGCCTAGAAATACTTGGTTTTACAAATTGATTCATGCCAAGAATTGAAAAATCTGCTCTAAGCTCTCTTGCATTCAAAGTCATTGCTTGCTCAATCTCTTGCAATTTGAAAGTGTTGATATTCTGAAAGTGTTGATCATCAATCCCTAAGTTCTACATACTGATTTCTCATCTGGAGAAGAAAGGACTTGGTGAATTCTAATCTTGAGTTCGAATTGTATTTCAAATTTAATATTTAAATTCTGAAGTATATCGATTTGAATTGTACTAATCAGCTCTGTGTGAGAGCACACTTTGTACATCTATTTGTTGTTTATCTTGTAGTTATTGGACGATTCTAGGCTTGTTGGATCATTGAATGAACGAGAGAATATCATTTGGAGAGGCGAGCTCTAGCCTACTTGAAGGAGTGGTTGTAAAAGGTGTTGTTCCGCCCAAAAAAGGAACTAAGCTAGTGGAATCCTTTGGTAGTTTGCCAAAGGCAAGGACATAGGCTGGGGATAAGCCGAAGCTCGTAAAATCTCTGTGTTTTTCTCTCTTCCTTACTCTTTATTTTTTGCATTTTACTTGTATTTTTTGGATGCAAATTGATTGATTGCAGGGCTTAAGTAAAAATTTAGAGAAGACTCTTAATTCTAGAAAGTACGTTTTAATTAACCTTTTGCGGAAACACTCAAGGGAGTACGTTAGTGAATTTACAGAAATCTTGATTAAGAGAGTGCATTACAAAAAAAAAACAAAACAAAACAGGGCTTGCATATAATCACAGGGCTACTACCAAAAGCTGAAAGCATCAAATTCTTGTTTATTTTGATTGATTGATTTAAATATTGTGGTTGATTGGAATTTGTGGTGTGTTTTGGTTTGATTGATTTACTTAAGTTCTTGTTGTTGCACTAAAACAAGTAAAAGTTTTAAAAAGAGCTTAAAAGTTTTTAAATAATCCAATTCACCCCCCTTCTTGGGAATCATATTCTACTTTCAATTGGTATCAGAGCCTAGTTATGGTAAATCTTAACAAGAAGCTATATGAAAATCAAAATGACACACATAGGAATAGCTCCCTTTGGAGAGGGTCAATCCTCAACCTGACCACCAATCTTTTGTGGAATGAACTATACCTTTTGGAAACAGCGTATGAGAATATATCTTCAAACTATGAATTGGAAAGCTTGGGAGGTTCTCATGGATGGTGACCTAATACCCTTCAAACTAGTAGACGGAAAACAAGTTCCTAAGGAGAAAAGGACATGACCGAATTAGATCACAAAATGTTGCAAGTTAATTCAAGTGCTATAAATGCTTTATATTGTGCTTTAGATATTAATGAATTTAATATAGTTATGGCTTGCAAAACAGCCAAAGAAATTTGGGACAAGCTAGAAGTAACTTATGAAGGAATGGTTGATGTTAGAGACAATAGGATTGGTATGTTAACTAGTGAATATGAAGCCTTCAAAATGAATCCGGATGAAACCATCACTAGTATGTATACAAGATTTACTCACATAATCAATTCTCTTAATGCCTTAGGAAAGACCTACCCCACCTATGAAATGCTTCAAAAAATACTTAGAGGTCTTCCACCCATATGGGAACCAAAGGCCATTGCAATAATAGGAGGTAGGAACCTTAAAACCACTTCACTAGATGAACTTAAAGGTTCACTGCTCACTTATGAAATGGCCTTGAAAGAAAGGAATCCTGAACCTAAGTACAAGAAGTATATTGCTTCAAAAAAGCTGCTAATGAAAGCTCAACTGATGATGATAGTGAATCAAGTGATCTAGACCAAGATGAATCGACATTTATTACTAAAGGACGTGGCAAGTTCTAAGAAGAAACAAAAAGTTCCCTAAAAAGTCTAGTAAAACAAAATCGAAAAAAGGGGAAACAAGTAGGAAGGAAAACAACAATAAAAATGATCCACCTACATGTTATCATTGCAAAAAGTCTGGTCAAATTAAACCGAACTGTCCTCAACTTAAGAAGGAAAATAAGAAAAAGAAGAAAACTATGAAAGCAACATAGGATGACACGAGTCCAAGCGAAGTGGAAGACGAGACAAGTAGGCAAGAGATAGCTAACATGTACTTCATGACACAAAATGAAGAGGTAAATTCATACTACTCCTCATCAAAAGAATCTAGTAGTGAATCATGTGATGAATCTTGTGGTAGCAAGCCTTCATACAAAGAACTTCAAGCTGAGTTGTTTGCCTTACGTAAAATATTTATCAAAGTTTCTAAAAGAAATATAACTCTAAAAGAACAAAATAAAAATCTAATGAAACAACTCGAAACCTTTAAATCTATTCAAAAAGAGAAAGAAACCCACATTGAAAATCTAAAAAAGAAAATAAAATATATGCCTCAAGATATAGTCAAATTACAAGTAGATGATCAAAATAACAGGGATATAGAAATAAGTGATCTTAAAAAGACAATTGAGGATAAAGATAAATTACCTACTATTGGCCTTACAAGGCTTAAAAGCTTGTTATCTTGTTTTGATGCTAACATACAAGTGTAATTTAACGTATTTGTGTGAGTAATGTTATCTAAGGGCACATATATGAGAAAGGAAGGTCAAAGTGCTCACAAGGATCAAATGAAGCTTAAAAGAGTCAAAGCATGGATTTAAAGATGATATTTTAAAGTTTGAAGAAAATGAGGACATGGATGATAATCCAAAGAAAAGTTAGAAGTCAAAATAGCAAAAGAAAAGCAAAGAGAAAGAGCTCAAAGAAAGACAAAGCATGAAGACTCAACAAACCTAGAATGTGAAAAGTCCTAGAAGTCTTTATGTCAATACTTTAATGTTTAAATATCTTTTGAAATATTATAAAGCTCTTCAGTTAACTTCTTGGACCTAAATACCTTTTACCATACTTAGAAAATAATTTTATAATGTCAAAAATTGTTTCAAAAAGGTTAGAATCATTTTTGGAATGAAAAACACCAAAAAGAGAATTTCCAAATTGATGTCATTTTTCATACATCCGCATTGAGGTGCAATTTTCTCTATCAAAAACTCCTTACTTCAAAAAGTATTCAACATGAAAGTTGTATTATTTTCTCTTGGATTTCGTTTGACAACAAGAACACCTAATTTGGATTTGTATATAAAAAGTTATGACTAAAATACTGAAGCAAGGTTGAAGTTGTCAGCCAATTGAACACTGTTCACAACGGAACATTAGAAGACTGAATCAGACACTTCGGTCGTCTGACCCTTGACCATGGTTCTCTAAAGAATATCTTCAATTGACTGAAGATTAAGTTCAGTCATCTGAAGATTTCGCTGAAATTTTTCTAAAGAGGCAGAACCACCTCAGACGACTGAACTCGAAAGTTCAGACGCCTTAACACCGTTAACGGGCATATTTTACAAAAAATTTACTTTTTGAATATTAGTTGCTTGGGCTCCAAACTTTCTGAAAACTTGGAAATATCCAAGTAAACTTAGGCAACAAGAAAACCCTTTTGAATGGCTATAAATACATGGTTTTACAAATCAAAATATACCATGAATTGAAAAATCCGTTTGAGAAGCTGAACGCACTCTTGTTCTTACAAAGTTCTCTTATTCACTTATTGAAAATCTCTTTTTCTGCGATATTCTGAAGTGTTGATCCTTCCTTCTTTGAATTACTACTGCTAATCCTCATGTAAGAAGGATATTGGTGAATTCTACACTTGAGCTTCATTCTATTTCATATTGATATTTCTACATTAAAGTAAAAGAGGTGGGCTCTAGCCTATTTGAAGGAGTGACCGAACGAGGGTACATCATTTGGAGAGGCAGGCTCTAGCCTATCAAAGGAGTGTATAAAGGTTTGTTCCACCCATTAAAGGAACAGGTTTAGTGAATCCTTTAGTGGTTTACCAAAGGCGAGAACATAGGCTGGGTATAAACCGAACCTCATAAAAATCCTAGTCTCACTCTCTCTATCCCTTACTCTTTATTTTCAGTACATATACAACTGCGTGGATGTTTTGAATATCTAAATCATAAAAACTATGTAATTTAGAAATCAAGTAAAATTTAAGTCTAATTTTGATTTGGGTTGCGGAAACTGAAAGGGAGTACGTTGGTTATACCATATCTTGCAAATACCATATGGGAGTACGTTACTTGGTTAACATCCCAAAGATAAATTGATTGAGAGTTTAGTTGAGTTCTAAATATTGGGAAGAGTGTGGATATTGTATTGATTGGATGTTATATTGCACATCATATTGAAGAAGCAAAACCATCAACACAGGGCTTTATATCAGCAAGTACAAAATTTTATATATACGGGGCTTATATAAACAAACAAACCATTTTTAAGTTCTTATATTACAAAAAGTGTTGTATGTGTTAATTTTGGTTTGATTGTTTGTTTTCAAGTTGTGGTTGGTTGATTGGATGGTTGAATGATTGTGTTAATGTGAATTGAAGTAAGAAATAAGCTTTTGCTGAAAGTTTGAAAAATCAATAACAAGTTAAGAATACCTAAAAAGATTTAAAAGAAATTTTTAAAACCCAATTCACCCCCCCCCCTTTGGGACTACACCTTGCTTTTCAATTGATATCAGAGTGGGGTTATAGGAAATCTTAAATAGTAGCTATAAAAAGATCTAAATGGCTCAATTAGGCATAGCTCCCTTTGGAGAGGAACAATCTTCAACTAGGCCACCAATCTTTTGTGGACAACTATACATTTTGGAAAAAGAGAATCCAAATATATCTTCAAGTCATGGATTGGAAAGCTTGGGAGGTTGTCATGGATGGTGATCTAATTCCTACCTCATTAGTAGATGGAAAACAAATACCTAAGGAAAAGAAAGACATAACTGAAAGAGATTATAAAATATTGCAAATAAACTCTAGTGTTATGAATGCTCTATATTGTGCTTTAGATGCTAATGAATTTAATAGAGTAATGACTTACAAATCAGTTAAGGAAATATGGGACAAGCTTGAAGTAGCATATGAAGGAACTATAGATGTTAGGGACAATAGGATCGATATGCTTACAAGTGAATATGAAGCTTTTAGGATGAACCCGGATGAATTCATAACTAATATCTTTACTAGGTTCACTAACGTAATAAATTCCCAAAATGCACTAGGAAAAACCTACACTACTTATGATATGATTAGGAAAATTCTTAGAGGGCTACCACCAAAATGGGAACCAAAAGCCACTTCCATAACTGAAAGAAGAAATCTGAAAAACACTTCCTTAGATGAGTTAATAGGTTCTCTACTTACATATTAAATGACAATGAATGAAAAGAATGGAAAAATCAAAACCCAAGAATCAATAGCCTTTAAAGCCTTACAAGATAACTCGAGTAGTGAGCAAGAAATGGATGAAGATGAAGTAGCCTTCACATCTAAAAAGCTAGCAAGGATACTAAGAAAGAGAAACAAATTCAAGAAAAGAAAATCCAAATCTGAATCAGATGAAGAAGAAGAAGAAGTTAGCAAGAAATCAAAGAATAAAACTCCTACGTGCTACAATTGCAATAAAGTTGGACATATAAAACCAGAATATCCACTACTACTAAAGAAAGAGTTTAAGAAGAAAAAGAAAAAGGCCTTGACAGCCACTACTTGGGACATGATGAGTACAAGTAGTTTGGAAAATGAATCAAGTGACCAAGAGGTTGCTTACACATGCTTTATGGCTTGGGACGATGAGGAAAGCTCCTCATCTAAATTTTCAAATAATTCTTGTAGTGATGAATCCAATGATGAAAGCATATCATCTTATGAAAATTATCAAAATGACTTATTCAAGGTGCATAAGATGTTAATTAAAGTAACTAAATAAAATACTTCATTGAAAAATAAGAATGAAGGTATAATGAAAGAATTAGAATCTCTTAGAACTGTTGAAAGAGAAAAGGATTCAAGCATCAAGAAAATGGAAAGTAAGAATGAAGCTATGACAAAGGAGTTAGAATCGAAAAATCTTGCTGAAAAAGAAAAAGTTTCAAAAATTAAAGAATTAGAAAGTAAGAATGAAAAAAATGATAGAAGACCTATGATCCCTATCCTCTATAGAATATAAGAAATATATATATATATATATATATATATTTCTGAATTAGAGGATAAAGTAAGAAAATTATCTCTAGAATTAGAGAAATCATTAAAGAAAGTTGATGGCAAGAAAGACATAGAGATAAATGATCTCAAAAGTAAAATTGAAGATAAAGAAAAGATCATCTATAACTTTACAAAAGGAAAAGCAAACTTTGACAAGATGATAGGCTCACAAAGGATGACTCTAAATAAAGAAGGCATTGGTTTTAATGGAACTAAAAATATTAAGGAAAAAAACTTTATATGGGTTATTTTTGAAAAGAATCCAAAGATTATGCTAGCACATCCTCTAATACCTACACTAATACCATATGCTATCAATGTAAGAAAAAAGGGCATATAAAGTTTGAATGTTCATTTAAAAAAAAGGGTGTAAAGACTAAACAAATATGGAGAGTAAAAGAAACATCCCTTGTGAAACCTACCAGACCCAAAAAGGTATGGGTACCTAGATAAAAAGCCTGAAAAATCTCAAAGTGTTAATTGAAACACATAAAAATTAAATAACATTGTTGGCCAAAATCATAGAATGATTCATACAAGCTTAAAATAGAGAGTTTTAAAATTTGGAAAGACAATTCACATGAAAGCAATAATTAAGCATATTACATGAATGTTTTGATAAGAAACATTTTAAGAATGAGAGATACTTGAAGACAACGTGAGCAATATGACAAAGCAAATGAAAATGAAATACATGTTGTGCTAATTTGCTATATATACTACATGTATGATAATGACTTGACTCATATTAATAATTTATGGCTCATTATATTGCAAACTTGAGCATGATTATGAACCTAAATTTTGATATAAGAAGTATGGAGTTTGGGCATGAGATTATTGAGCAAAAGCATGGATTTTGATATAAGATTAATCATTGACCATGCATGCTATTGATGAATCACATGGATATACTTACTGCTCTTTATATTGGTATCCATGAGCTCTGAAAGATATTTTTGATATTCATGAACTATGCATGATGTGATATTAGATTTGGTATCTATAAAGTATTTTTGGTATCACATTTTAAAAAAAAATTAGTTGGTATCACAATTTAAAAGGCTAAATTGGTATCACAAGTTGATATTTAAGAATTATAAGCATAATTGAACTCATGAGTATGTTATGATAATGATGTTAACATGATATTGGTATTTGATGAGTGTGTTCATGAGAACATACAAGATATGAATCAGTATATGAAGCATGGATAATAAACTTAAAAGCATAAGTGGTATCAAATCTGAATGTATTAAATTCAGAGGGAGTATTATGACTTATTGCTTGTATTTTGTTTCTTCCCTAATTATTAAATTGGAATCATTGAATAAATAATTGGTATCATGAATTATTATGCATACTGAAGTTTTAAAGAACTATATTTTTTATTGTTGCTCATAGCCTTAGTATTTAAAGTCTTACTCTTTTTGATCGATGTCAAAAGGGGGAGAAGTTTTAGGCAGCAAAAATTAAGCATGATATTAAAATTTGGAAGCTCATTGAAATGATATATCTAAAGGAGGATAAGTACTCGATGTTGATTGATATTAATATTGAATACGTGATTTTGATATATGAGCATGATAGTAAAAGAGTTTTTGAAATTGATCATGATATTGTTAAGTTTGTCAATATGATGCTTATTGAAAAGGGAAAACCTTTTTAAGGCTTATTCAAATTTTTGCTCCATGTTTGTCATCATCAAAAAGGGGGAGATTGTTAGCCTTAAAAGGCTTAAAATCTTGTTATCTTGTTTTGATGCTAACAAACAAGTAGAATTTAACGTATTTGTGTGAGTAATGTTATCTCAAGGCTCATATATGAGAAAGCAAGGTCAAAGTGCTCACAAGGATCAAATGAAGTTTAAAAGAGTCAAAGCATGGATTTAAAGATGATATTTTAAATTTTGAAGAAAATGATGACATGGATGATAAGCCAAAGAAAAGTTAGAAGTCAAAAGAGTAAAAGAAAAGCAAAGAGAAAGAGCTCAAAGAAAGACAAACAATGAAGACTCAAGAAACCTAGAATGTGAAAAGTCTTAGAAGTCTTTATGTAAGTACTTTAATGTTTAAATATCGTTTGAAATATTATAAAGCTCTTCAGTTAACTTCTTGGACCGAAATACCTTTTAACATAGTTGGAAAATACTTTTATAAGGTCAAAAATTGTTTCAAAAAGGCTAGAATCATTTTTGGAATGAAAAACACCAAAAAGAGGATTTCCAAATTGCTGCCATTTTTCATACATCCGCATTGAGGTGAAATTTTCTCTATCAAAAACTTCTTATTTTAAAAAGTTTTCAACATGAAAGTTGTAGGATGTTCTCTTAGCTTTCGTTGGACACCAAAACACCTAAGTTGGAGTTGTATAAAAAACGTTATGACTAAACTACTGAAGAAGGGTTGAAGCTGTCAGCCAACTGAACACTATTCATAGTGGAACATCAAAAGACTGAACCAGACACTTTGGTTGTTTGACCCTTGACCTCAGTTATCTGAAGAATATCTTCAATTGACTAAAGATTAAGTTTCATCATCTGAAGTTTTTGCTGAAATTTTTCCAAAGAGGCAAAACCACCTCAGACGATTGAACACGAAAGTTTAGACGTCTGAACACATTTAACGGGCATATTTTTCAAAAATTTTACTTTTTAAATATTAGTTGCTTGGGCTCCAAACTTTCTAAAAACTTGGGAAATACTCCAAGTAAACTTGGGCAACAAGAAAACCCTTTTGAATGCCTATAAATACATGGTTTTGCAAATCAAAATATACCATGAATTGAAAATTCTGTTTGAGAAGCTGAAAGCACTATTATTCTTACAAAGTTCTTTTGTTCACTTATTCAAAATCAATTTTTCTAAGATATACTGAAGTGTTGATCCTTCCTCCTCTGAATTCCTACTACTAATCCTCATATAAGAAGGATATTGGTAAATTCTACACTTGAGTTTCATTCTATTTCATATTGATATTTCAACATTGAAGTATATTAGTGCTGAAATTGTACTAATTTGCTCTTTGTGAGAGTATATTTGTACGCAGATTATATCTTGTTTCTTGTAGTTCTTTGATGTTCCAAGGATTGTTTGGATCTTTTGCTAACCAAGGGGATATTGCTTAGAGAGGCGGGCTCTAGCCTATTTGAAGGAGTGACCGAACGAGGGTACATCATTTGGAGAGGCGGGCTCTAGCCTATTGAAGGAGTGTGTAAAGGTTTGTTCCGCGTGTTAAAGGAACAGGTTTAATGAATCCTTTGGTGGTTTACCAAAGTTGAGGATGTAGGCTGGGTATAAGCCGAACCTCGTAAAAATCCCGGTCTCACTCTCTCTTTCTCTTACTCTTTCTTTTCAGTACATATACAATTGCGTGGATGTTTTGAATATCTAAATCATACAAACTACGTAATTTAGAAATCAAGTAAACTTGAAGGTTAATTTTGATTTGGGTTTCAGAAATCGAAAGAGAGTACGTTGGTTATACCATATCTTGCGAAAACCATACGGGAGTACGTTACTTGGTTAACATCCCAAAGATAAATTAACTGAGAGTTTAGTTGAGTTTTGAATATTGGGAAGAGTGTGGATATTGTATTGATTGGATGTTATATTGCACACCATATTGAAGAAGCAAAACCATCAATATAGGGCTTTATATCAGCAAGTACAAAATTTCATATATACAGGACTTATATAAACAAACAAACCATTTTAAGTTCTTATATTACCAAAGTGTTGTATGTGTTAATTTTGGTTTGATTGTTTTTTTTCAAATTGTGATTGATTGATTGGATAATTGATTACTTGGATGGTTGAATGATTGTGTTATTGTGAATTGAAGTAAGAAATAAGCGTTTGCTGAAAGTTTGAAAAATCAATAACAAGTTAAGAATACCTAAAAATATTTAAAAGAAATTTTTAAAACCCATTTCACCCCCCTCTTGGGACTACACCTTGCTTTTCATCTACAACTTCATAAAAGGAAAAGAAAATTTTAAGAAAATGGTTGGACAACAAAGGATGCATGGAAATAAAGAAGGAATTGGTTATAATGGAATAACAAATAAAAGAAAGAAGAAGTTGTTTATGGGGTACTTTGTGAAAGCAGCCAAATATTATGCTAGTACTTCCTCAACCAATGTACATGAACATACTACTTGCTACATGTGCAAGAATAAAGGACATATTATGTTTAATTGCCTACTTAAAAAGAAATATGTTACAATTAAAAATGAATGGAAAGTAAACAATGGAACTAGATATGACTTAAAGAAAGTTAAGAAAATTTGGGTTCCAAAAGTAACACCTTAAATCTTTTATTATAGGTATGCTTTAAGACAACACCATCAAAGGAAAAGTGGTACTTGGATAGCGGGTGTTCAAGACACATGATCGGAGATAAAACCAACTTCACCACATTAACCCAAAAAGATGGGGGATACGTAACCTTTGGTGACAATGCCAAAGGTAAAATTTCTGGACTTGGCAAAGTAGGTAAGGAGCCCTCACTTACAATTGATGATGTGTTGTTAGTAGATGGTTTGAAGCATAATCTATTAAGTATTAGTCAACTTAGTGACAAAGGTTTTGATATCATCTTTAAGAAAGAAAAATGCATAATTTAAAATCCCAAGAATAATGAAATTCTATTCACAGCTCATAGAATGAACATTGTGTATTGCATAAATCTTGATAATTTAATATCTCAAGATGTAACTTGCTTGGCTGCATTAAATGAAAATGGCTGGCTTTGGCATAGAAGATTAGGACATGCTAGGATGGATCGTCTATCAAAATTATCTAAGAAGAATCTAGTAAAGGGCTTACCAAATACCAAATTTATAAAATATAAAATTTGTGATGCTTTCCAATTAGGAAAACAAGTCAAGACAAGCTTTAAAAAGAAGAAATACACATCAACTAGTAGGCCTTTAGAACTCATGCACTTAGACTTGTTTGGACCTACTGAAACTCAAAGCTTAGGTGGAAAACAATATTATTTTATGATTGTTGACGATTATTCTAGATACACATAGGTATTGTTTTTAGCCAATAAAGATGGAGCTTGTGATATGTTAATAACTCTATGCAAGAAACTTCAAAATGAGAAAGATTATAATGTTACCAACTTTAGGAGTGACCAAGGTAGAGAATTCAAAAATAAATATGTTGAACAATTTTGTAGTGATCATGGTATAAATCATAATTTTTCAACTCCTAGAATTTCACAACAGAATGGAGTTGTTGAAAGGAAAAATAGAACCGTTCAAGAAATGGCTAGAATGATGCTAAATAAAAACAATTTACCTAAGTATTTTGGGGTTGAAGCTGTAAATACAGCTTGTTTTGTGATAAATAGGGTATCTATTAGATCAAGCCTAAACAAGACACCCTATGAACTATGGAAAGGTAGAAGGCCTAACATAACGTACTTCCATGTATTTGGGTGAAAGTGCTTTGTTCTAAATAACAAAGATGACTTAGGAAAATTTGATGTCAAATCAAATGAAGGTATTTTCTTAGGATATGCTACAAATAGTAAAACCTATAGGATCTACAATAAAAGAACACTTACTATCGTTGAATCAATGCATGAAACCATTGATGAATCAAATCCCTTTGCAAATGATATCAAGAAGGATGAAAAAGAAGATATCACACAAAAGGTAGAAAATATTGAAATTAAAGAAGAAATGAAAGAAAATAATCAAGAAACTTCACAAGAAAAATCCATAGAAAATGAGAATTACCAAAAAAAATGGAAATATGTTAAAAATAGTCCAAAAGATCAAATTATTGGAGAACCATCAAAAGAAGTAAGCACTAGATCATCATTGAAGAACATATGCAACCATTATGCATTTCTATCTCAAGATGAACCAAAAAATATAGAAGAAGCATTAAATGATGATTCATGGATTATGACTATGCAAGAAGAGCTTAATCAATTTGAAAAAAGTCAAGTATGGCAATTAGTGCCCAAACCTAAAGATCATTCAATCATAGGAACTAAATGGGTCTTTAGAAATAAGAAAGACGAAAATGGGATTGTTGTTAGAAACAAATCTAGGCTTGTAGTTCAAGGATATAATCAAGAAGAAGGTATTGATTATGATAAAACCTTTGTCCCTATAGCTAGAATGGAAGCAATTAGAATGCTTCTGGCCTATGTAGCCCATAAGGAATTTAAGCTATATCAAATGGATGTAAAAAGTACTTTCTTAAACGGATATATAAATGAAGAAGTTTATGTAAAACAACCACCAGGTTTTGAAGACACAAAACATCCCAATCATGTATTTAGATTAACCAAAGCCTTGTATGGTTTATAACAAGCTCCTAGAGCTTGGTATGAAAGACTAAGCATATTTCTACTTAATAATGATTTTTTTTTAGGAAAAGTTGATAGCACCTTATTTATAAAGAATAAAAACAAACACATGCTAATAGCACAAATATATGTGGATGACATCATTTTTGGAGCTACAAATGAAGAATTATGCAAAGAATTTGCAAATTGCATGCAAAAAGAGTTTGAAATGAGTGTGATGGGAGAGTTGAATTATTTCCTTGGGTTACAAATCAAACAAGCCAAAAATGAAACTTTTATAAATCAAACAAAATACATTAAAGATATGTTGAAAAAGTTTGACATGGAAGGAAGTAAACACATAGGAACTCCTATGAGCACCTCAACAAGCCTTGATAAAGATGAAAAGGGAAAATCAGTGGACACAAAACATCATCAAGGAATGATAGGAAGCCTATTGTATTTGACAGCCAGTAGACCCGATATCATGTTTAGTGTATGCATGTGTGCTAGATTTGTATCAACACCTAAGGAATCTCATCAAGTTGCTGTTAAAAGAATACTAAGGTACTTGGTAGGTACTTTGATTTAGGATTATGGTATCCTAAGGAGACTGATTTGGAAATGATTAGTTATTCGGATACGAATTATGATGGATGTAAAATAGATAGAAAAAGTACTAGTGGAACTTGTCACTTTCTAGGACGCTCACTAGTTTCTTGGTTTTCAAAGAAGCAAAATTTCGTAGCTTTATCCACAGCCAAAGTAGAATACATAGATGCCGAGAGTTGTTGTGCACAAACACTATATATGAAACAACAACTAAAAGACTTCAATCTTGAATACCAAACAATATCAATTAAGTGTGACAACACAAGTGCAATAAAAATTTCTAAAAATCCTATTTCACACTTAAAAACTAAGCACATTGATATAAGACATCACTTTCTAAGAGATTATGTTCAAAAAGAAGATATAATACTTGAATTTATCAATACAAGTGAGCAATGGGCAGACATATTTACAAAACCTCTCAATGAATAAAGATTTATAACCATAAGGAGAGAACGTGGATTAATACATAGTAGAGAAGTGTTTTAGAAAGAAATTATAAAATTTTTCCAAACTTCAATCATCTAAACCTAAAATCTCAGACAACTTAACATTGTAGACTGCAGGTTCAGAAGACTGAACTTGGAATTTCAGACGTCTTGGAGGCTACTGACTTTTAAAATTTAGGATCTGGAAATCTTTAGACGACTGAAGATAATCTTCAATCTTCTAAAGTCACGAAGTTTAAATATAGAAACTCCTTCAAAACCCAAATTTCAGACATCTGAAGTCTGTTCCATCATTCCTCTGAACTCACCTCTATCTATCTCCCTCCACTCTCAACTAAAAATCCTTCAATCCAAAGCTCCATTCACTCTTCAAAAGTCACTCTCACGTAGTCTAGTGTTTTCCAATCAAGCTCTTTTGCATATTTCAATCATGCCATGCACCAAACAAATAGCAAATCGTGGATCTTCTTCAAGAAGGGATGACCAAAATATCAAAAAATGGCTTGTTGCACCACAAGCCAAACTCTGTTATTATGCCTTTCTTGGCACCGTTGAATCCTATTTTGGATAAGGTCTTAGATATCTCCTTCTTCACTGATGAATTTCCTGAAATTCTCCCGTCATTTAAAAATATAGGATGGTATGATTTCATTATTCAGCAACCCAAAGGCATCTTTCCTTATCTTGTCAAAATATTATACGCAAACTTGATTTATGAAAATGGTATTTTTTTCATTTGAAGTTAAGGGATGAAAATTCTTTTAAACTCTGAAATACAATCTCCTACCTGCAAAATCACTCTAGGAGAATTTCAATGTCCCACTCTCACTTAATCTTGGATTTTGGAACAAGATTTTACTCCTGAAACCTTTCTACCATTAGTTATGGAAAATGAACCCGTATACTTTGGGCATCCTTCATCATATAAGCAACTCAATTTAAAAGCCCAAATTCTACATAAGATTATTTCCTATAATATTCTCCCCAAACAAGGTTCGTTCGATCTTCTTTCATACATGGAATGTTTTGTTCTTTAGTGTCTTCTTCAAGGAAAAAAACTAGATTTAGCCAGCTTGATTACAAAATGGATGTGGGTTAAACTAGAATCCACCAGGGTTGTTCTCCCCTATGGTGGTGTACTTACTCTTCTCTTTACTCATCTTCATATCTCAAATGCTTTTGAATTCTTCATTAAAAGAACTCAATATGATATTTTCAATATTACCACCATAAAACAAATGGGGTACGACAAAGGCAATGAGGGACGGTACTTTAAGGCTGGTAGACCTCTGCATGCTCCAGCAGCCTCAGCAGTAGCTCCTCCTCCTCCTACACATGATCAGGGATTTTCATAAGAAGCACCTTTGTGGTTTTTGTCCTTTCAGTAAGACTTCTCCACTTTCTCATCTGAAGTGCGATCTAGGATTTAGAGTATCAAGGAGAAAGTCACCTCACTTGATCAGCGCTTAACCCAGATTCAGGAACATCAAGCAAAATCCTCTAGGGGTGGTGATCCCCTATGGACATCAGCTCAGCTTTCTGCGGTGAAGCTGATAGTTCTGACGAAGAATGTGAGGACAAAGAAGAAGGATCTGAGTACGAAGAAGATCAGAAAGAAGATGAAGTTCAAGAAGAAGAAGAAGAATAGGATGATGAAGAAAATGTAGATAGAGTAGATGAATGGATGAAGTTGTATTTATGAGTAATAATTAAGAATTCTATGATACTATTTAAGTTGTTTGACTAGCTAAAGTTGTTGTATGAGTTGTTTTTTATAATTTTTGAATGTAAGTCCCTCTATGTGTACTGACATCTTTGCGGTTATAATATGATTCTATTTCCTATCCCTTGTTTCTTTTTGAATAATGACAAAGCGGGAGAAAATTGTTAGCAAAGATGATACAAAATGAGCTAAAGTGTAATATGCTAAAGTGAAAAATGGCATAATGTGGCACACATAACTTGTAAAGTGAAGCAAGAAAAGGTGAACAAGTTATACAAAATTTAAGTGATACATGTCTTGTGAATGAATTGAAAGAGCTTATACAAAAATGCAAGTATGAAATCATACTTTATAAGCTAAAAGATTCATATTGAATAATATGTTACATACTTGTTAAATTAGTCCATGTTGGATAATATGCTATTTGTTTACTTGAAATTTTTATCATTACTCTTATCAAATGTTAAAGGGATGCTTATTGTAAAGGGGAGCCTTTTTCAAAGGAACTCTCATCTTTGCTCCTCGTTTGTCATCATAAAAAAGGGGGAGATTGTTGGCCTAATCGGGCTTTTCAATCAGTTTTGGTGATAACAAACAAAAGATAATCTAACTTGGAATGGTTGAGTACTGATGTTTCAGGTTTGACAATAATACAAGGACCATTATGGACCATCAAGCCACATTCACCAAGAAGTGATCCAAGAGAAGCTCAAAACAACACCAGATTGATCAAGACATGAGGAAACTAAAACCAGCACAAGCTAAAGTCCAAGGGATTTCAAAGTGACCATGTCATGGATGATTTTAAGCTTAAAGTATAAGGTTTTAGGATGAGCAATGTAAGTACTTCAAAGTTGAATATTTGTTGAAATATCATTTGAAGCTCTTTATAGGCAATACATGGACTTAGAGACCTATTTTAAAACCCCGGAAAATGTTTTATAAAAGAGCAAAGAAAGAGAGCAAAATAGATTTTACGGAAATAAAAAAACCAGAAAGTATATTGCTCAGAAGACTAAAATTATTGCTTAGAAGTCTGAAGATTTAACTTAGAAGACTGAGGTTTGAGCTTATTCATTTAAAGAATTACTTCAGAAGTCTGAAGATTTATTGGCGAAACACAAAAACAGGCAGAAGCACATCAGAACACTGAACCCTGACTTCAGTCGTTTGAACCCGAAACTTCTGAAGTATGAACCCCAACTTCAGACATTTGAGCCTGTGTCCAGTTAAAAATTTTCAAAGCTTTAAGGAACTTCAGAAGACTGACCCCGAAGGTTTAGTTGTCTGAACACCGTTAACGTTCAAATTTTTTAAATACATTAAATGTTTTAAATTAGTTTCTTGTGCTCCAAATTTTCTTCAAACTTGGGAAACACTCCTAGTAATCTTGGGTAAAACGAAACTCACTTTATTGGCCTATAAATACTTGGTTTTACAAATTAAATCATGCCAAGAATTGAAAAATATGCTCTAAGCTCTCTTGCATTCAAAGTCATTGCTTGCTCAATCTCTTGCAATCTGAAAGTGCTAATATTCTGAAAGTGTTAATCATCAATCCCTAAGTTCTACATACTAATTTATCATCTGGAGAAAAAATGACTTGGTGAATTCTAATCTTGAGCTTTGAATTGTATTTCAAATTTCATATTTAAATTTTGAAGTATATAGATTTGAACTGTACTAATCAGCTCTGTGTGAGAGCACTCTTTGTACACATCTACTTGCTGTTTATCTTGTAGTAATTGGATGATTCCAGGCTTGTTGGATCATTGACTGAATAAGGAAATATCGTTTGGAGAGGCGGGCTCTAACCTACTTGAAGAAGTGGTTGTAGAAGGTGTTCTTCCGCCCGGCAAAGGAACTAAGCTAGTGGAATCTTTTGGTGGTTTGCCAAAGGAAAGGACGTAGGCTGGGGATAAGCCGAACCTTGCAAAATCTTGATGTTTTTCTCTCTTCCTTACTCTTTACTTTCTGCATCTTACTTGTATTTTTTGGATGCAAATTGATTGATTGCAGGGCTTAAGTAAAAATTTAGATAAGACTCTTAATTCTAGAAAGTACATTTTAATGAACCTTTTGCAGAAACCCTTGAGGGAGTACGTTGATTAATTTGCAGAAATCTTGATTAAGAGAGCACATTACAAAACAAAAACAAAACAGGACTTGCATATAATCACAGGGATGCTGCCAAAAGCTGAAAGCATCGAATTCTTGTTTATTTTGATTGATTGATTTAAATATGGTGGTTGATTGGAATTTGTGGTGTGTTTTGGTTTGATTGATTTGCTTACGTTCTTCTTGTTGCACTAAAACAAGTAAAATTTTTAAAAAAATCTTAAAATTTTTAAATAATCCAATTCACCCCCCCCCCCACTTGGGAATCATATTCTACTATGAAATTATCATCGGGATATGGATTCACATTTTAGTGTTATTCATGGAGAACTGGAATCTAAATACTATGCACTTTAACAGACATTCCAATCGAACATCAGCTCCTTCAATCAGCGACTCGCCCGAATTGAAAGCAACACGGCTAGTACTTCCTCAGCAAAAGGGAAAGCTCCCATGGAAGCGAGTTCGAGTGATGAGGACGACGATGGTGATGAGGAGGTGGAGAGCTCATCCGGTGGAGATGATAGTGATGAGGACTAGTTAAGCGTTAGTGTCAAAGAGATCATTTGAAACATTTTGTCTCTGATTTTCTTATGATTGTACTTTTCTTTTATTTTTCTTTTTGTTTTTCAAACAACTTTATCATGTGATTACTTCTAATATCATTCTATGCTTTGTCTACAATCGTTATGCATTTTACTTTGGAAATACTGGATACGTACACATGTTGATTACTGCATGTTGATTGCCATATCTTTGTGAACTGCATGTTGGATGTTAGTGAACTTATGTTTACTATTTACTTTTTGTTGAGTATGTTTTATTGATGCCAAAAGGGGGAGAATAACATGCAAAATGTAACATAATACTTTTGTATTTTCCAAAGGGGGAGAATATTGTATTTTCCAAATGTATTTTGAGCTAAATGCAAAATATATTATAACATATATTTTGAGTTCTAAGTAAAATAAAAAGGGATTTTTTTTAAAAAAAAAAATAGAGAGAATTTAATCACAATTGAGCTGAAATAAATATTTTGACTTTGCTTATTTTTTATTTTTAGGTTTATTGTGAGGGGGTGCCTTACCAAGGTAGGTTTTGTTTGGGCCGTTTGGTTAGGCTTGTTATGATTTGGTTTTTTTTTGGGTTTATGTTTGTGGTTAGTTACCAAGGCTACCTCATTTTGCTCCCTATTTGTCATCATCAAAAAGGGGGAGATTGTTGGCCTAACAAGGCTTAATCTCATTTTGATAATGACAAACTAAGGAATCTAATTGTGCTATCAAGTGTACTTACAAGTATTATAACTTACAAGCACAATGAATGAAGTAAAGCCATGAAGAACACGAGTAAAATGAAGAATGACTATTGAAGAAGAGCTTGGATGATGATCAAGCTTAAAGACATGAAGACTTAGATAGTATTCCATGTTTATTAGAATATAAGTCTCATGTAAGTACTTCTCAAATTAGTATTTGTTTATGAAACTCTTAGGATCACTTATTGAACCTAGAGACCTATTTTACAACTTGGAAAATATCTTTACAAAGTCCAAACATATTTTCAAAAAGATGCAAATGAGTTTTGGAATCAAAAATAAAAAGAACATTAAATTTAAGAGTGTTCAGGCACCTGAGGCTTATGCTTAATCAACCGAATGCAGGAATCTGAACTAACTGGTTTGGCATCATAGAGTTCGGGTGATGGGACCTATGGTTCAATTGACTGATTGGCTACTGCCATTGTTAAAGTCCAGACAGTGTTGACCGAAAAAAAAGTTTGGTCAACCAAATTGGTTTAGACGATTGAAGCTAAAGTTAAGTTGACCAAAATGCTACTGTCTATTTCGAAATTCATGTTTAATTGGTTCGGGCATTCCAATTGCTAGTCCAATCGATCGGAGCGCGTGATATATTTTGTGAACAGTGCGATGTCTTTAGGATTTTAAAATTGCTGCCAAAACTCGGGCAAATGGTTAGATTTCAAACCTAGCAATAAAAGGCTAACCCTAATCGTGTTAGGGCAACCCAATAGCCAGAAAATACACTGCTTTCCACTTTGAAAATCTATTGTGCGCCATTTTCCTTTGCAAAAATTATTTTCTGGTTTTATCCTTCAAAGTTTTAAGCTTTCAAACCCAGAAAACCTTACCAATCTCTTGAGCTTCGTAGCAAATATTGTTTTAAGAGTATTAAAGTGTCTTTTTAGGTGTACAAATCTGCTCTTTGAGAGAGTTTTCTTCTTGTACAAAATCTACCATTGATTTATTTATGAACTGATGATTCAGGTGTCAATTGTTGACAAGCAAGAGGGTTGTTCTTGCATGATAGGTGCTCCACCTAGTGAACGGAGAGAGGTGCTCCACCTATTGAATGGAGGGCTTATTAAAATCCTTAAAATAAGTTACTTGAGGTAAGAACGTAGGAACATTGCCAAACCTTGTAAAAAATACTGGTGTCACTCTTTCCCTTATCTTTTGGTATGCTTGCCAAGACTTGGGTCCTCAACTACCAAAAATACAATTTATAAAACCTAACTAATCGCAAGTTTTGTAGAAAGTGAGAAAATTGGGTGTCGATCCATAGGGACTGAAGTGAAGTTATGAACCACTTCTAATCTAGTTTATTAAAGATTTGTGTAAAAGAAAGTGAAACAGAGAGATTTTGATGGAGTTTTCTAACAACCTACTAAAAGCATGCAAATTTTACTTTAAAACTACTCCTACAAAGCAGTGCTTAGTTTATGAATTTGACTTAGAATTTCGTGTGCGTAAACTACGTTCGGTCACCTATCCGTACTAGGCTAGACGGTGAAAGGAGTCATTCGAGGGCAGAGGGTAGCAAGGGTGCATCAATCGTTCAGAGCACGATCGGGAACCAAAGTATACCCTATCTCAATGATCACGAAAAACCTTTGTTAGTATCCATAGCCTACTACGTATATCTAACTAAATCAATAGTAGTGCTATCCTATGCCTAAGACTTCATCACAATCCAAGCATTAAAAGTGCATGAAAGTAAAAGAAAGCAGTAAAGGAAAGCATATAAAAGAAAGCAACAAAGGAAAATAGTAAAGATGAAAGCATGTAAAAGATCATTCCATTGCATTCAAATCATCTGTCACTAACGACTGGAACTACAACCAAACAATCATCTATCTACTTGGAAGCATAAGAGTTTCACAAGTTGTCACAGGCCTTCGAATACTTTTTGCATGAACCAGAACGAGTATTGCAATCTACACTAATTTCTTCTTTAAATGGCTCTCAATGAAGTCTTAAGTCTGTCACTAACTTAAGACCAAATAGAAATCGTAAGAACATTTTTGAAGCTAATATTTATACTCATTAGGACGTACAATTTTTGAATTTCAAAATAGGAAAGTTTTTAGCAAATCTCGCGCAAAAGATCATCGTTGTTGACCAAATTGCATCCCTATTCTCCCTTGGTCGTGCCTTGGTTGAGGTTTGAGGAAAATCAAGAATTCAACTTAAGATCCTCTCGAGCTAGTCGCACTATTGGGTCTTGCTGGTCGAGTTCAAGGTTGAGACTTGTAGGATCTTGATCTTCGGGAAATCTCAAGAATTCGAATTGGTCGCTCTTCATGGTCTCCTTAGTCGAGCTGTTGGTCGAGACTCTCGATATCTCTAGTTCGGTCAAATTCAGTGCCTCGACTTGGTCACCCTTGAAAGTCACTTGGTCGATCCCTTGGTCAAACCTTGTAGTATTTCATCTTCAATCTAAACCTTGGAGTCTACAGCTTGTGACTTGGTCGCCCCTTTTGTTGCTGGTCGCACCACATGGTCGAACAAAGTCTTTTCTTCTTTGATGTGTCGAGGCTTTAGGAGCCAAGCATCTGTTTAGGTTTTGAGTATCCCAAATACACCCTTGACTTCTCGTAGTGGCTAACTCCTTGGTTTTAACCTGTTTTTCCTAAAACATGAACAAACCTTGCATAACTCCGAACTATGTTAACAAAGGGTATGTACAAGATAAAAGAAGACAAAAAAAAGGTAAGTGGGAACCTAAAATAGTTCTTTTTTGGGACTCATTACAACCCCCAACTTACACTTTGCTAGTCCTTGAGCAAAGCAAAAACTAAGAAAACTATGACAGTGAACTTTTACCCAAGGGCTCCATTAAAAGGTGTCCATCTATTGACCTTCTACCGGGCTGTGGCCACTAAATGCAGACTTTGGTGTCATGTTCTCTCTATGGTGACCTCACCAATAGGGATATGTGTGTCTAGGTCACCTATGTTAATCTTTTAGCGAATTAGCATGGCCATTATTAGATGTGCGTATAGAATGAGGGGTCTCCTCGACTCCCTAATCAACAGGCCATGGAAAGGCTTTGGTGGTGGCCTCTTCAGCTTTGGACGTTTCATATTCCTTACATAGAAATTTATCATTTTCTCCCTGATCAGCTGAGGTATGTTCACATGTATGTCGTGGTGAACTGAGTATAAGACTTGCAAATTGATGCCACGTCACTCTGAATGGTGGCTTGATGTGCAAATGTTGTGATGAAGAATCAAATCTAGTAGGAGCAGATAGTCTGGAACCCTGCTCCAAGCTATGCACGCACCATGCACCATGTTACCCCCATCATAATATTGCCCATCAAACATCTGTTTGATGATGTGGTGGATGTTTGTGGAGTCCAATGCACTCCTTGGGATGGTGTCAGCGTCAAAATGAGACCATGCTCTATTAATCAAGGCAAGGTGAGGTCAAACCCTATGTCTTGAATGTCACTGGAACATACCCCGGTGTTTGGTTGTGCTGCATATTCTGATAAAAGTCGCGAATCAGCTCAGGATGAAAAGAGGCACTCGGCAGGGTCATATAGTGATCAAACTTCCTCCACTCCAAGATCTCTATACAACTTCTTCTTCTTTCATAGGCTCGAGTCTCGTATAACTTAAATTGGTACATGGGCTTAAAGTCATAATCATCATGGTTCATTGTTTGGATGGCCTTCCCTCTCCTCTTATTTTCTAGCCTTGGCTATGCTACCTGGCCCCTTAATGGTGCAGGTACAGGTGGCATAGGCTCTGACCCTAGTGATGGCTCATTTTGTAACTGGTTAGGAGCCATTTTTCTCTTAGCTGCAGTTCAGGAAGAATGGGGTTGCTTGGAGGTAGCCCTAGACTCGGAATGGCAAACCATTTTCAGAGGAATGGAGGATGGGTGAAGTGAAGAGGAGATAAAGCGAGATGTATGGTGAATGTGGAAGATGAAATAAAGAGAAAAGAAAGGATAAGAAAACCACTTACCCGAAACCCTAACTACCTTGCAAGATAGGAGCTTCACATAGGAAAATTCGTTGGTGCTAGTGCTTGCCAAAGTGGGTGCTAGAGGTTCTTTGGGGCTCCAGGGAGATGGATGAAGCTTGGGTGACTAGGTGGAGGGGAGGGGCAATGAGGATTGACCAAGAAATGATGAGAGTGAAAGTTGAAAATTCGCAAGTGAAACATGGTTTTAAATGATTTTTGTAGTCTCGACCAAGTCACACCAGCTTTTGTGTTAGTCGCGCTTGGTCACAGCCCTTGACTTTAGCGGGAACATTGATTCCTAACCAAGTTGTACTTGGATTAGTATTGGTCACCGACATGGTAGAACCTCTCATTAATTTTCAAGTCCATAAAAGTTCAAAGACTCAACCAGGTTGCTCCAACGAAGAGATGGTCGCGCACCTGGTCGAACTTCTCAGTATCTTGGAAGCTTAAAGAACTTTCAGGGCGTAGACCAAGTTGCACCTCTATGTGCTGGTCACCCCATTTTTGCATCCCAAACAACCAAGAACCAGTCATAATGACTCTAAACCCTATTTACACTACTATGTACACTCTAAGGACTTAAGAAAAGAAGAAAAACATTTGGGTTGCCTCCTGGAAGCACTAAGTTTATCGCCTTTATCCAGACTTATTTAAATCTCATATCGAACTCACCCTGGTTCGGAAAGAGGGGTTTCTTACACTATTTCTTCACTAAACCATGTTTCATTTACCCATAGCCACCCCTCTAAACTAGAGGTCGAATAATGAATGGCCAGAATATGCTCGCACGGGTCCTCCAAGCCAGATGTAGAGGGGCTCTCACACTGAAGTGTGTCCTCTAGGGGGTCCCTTCATAGAATTGAGGGAGTCACCTCCTCAACACACTCGTCAATCATATCAACTTCCATAGCTTGGACATCATCAGGTGGATGTTGGGAAGCATGGAACACATTTAGCCGGAGTCGCATGTTGCCAAAAGATACGTCTATAATCCCTAGCCTACATTGAATGTAGGCATTAGCCATAGCTAAAAATGGTCATCCTATTAGGACAAGGATCTGGTCCGTGGTTGGGTCTAATGGTTCCATATCTAAGACAATGAAGTCGACAGGATAATAGAATTCCTCGACCTTGACCAAGACATCCTCTATCACACCTCAAAGCTTTTTGATTGATCGATTGGCCAAACTCAAGGTGACCGGCATAGGCTTCAGCTCTGCTAAGTTGAATTGCTTAAAGACCGAGTATGGAATAAGGTTCACACTTGCCCTTAAATCTGAAAGGGTCCTATCAATCGTGTAATCACCAATTACACATGAAATGGTTTGAGCTTCGGGGTCCTTTAGGGTAGGAGGGAGGTGGCCCAGTAGAATTGAGCTTACATGCTTGGCCAGCCTAATATGTTTATTCATATGCATCCTTTATTTCCACTTCTACGTGCATAGGTCCTTAAGGAACTTAGCATACGTAGGCACTTGTTTAATTGCATCCAAGAGAGGAATATTGACCTTAACTTGTTGAAATGTGTCCATAATAAACTCAATGGTGGTCTCCTTCTTAGATTTGAGGGATGCTTGAAGAGCTCTAGGGTAAGGAGCTACAAAAATATAATAGGGAAGTGCTCTATCTTTGCGAAGGGCAGGTGTCTTGGTATTAGCTATCGGACTAGGCGAAGGAGGATCACATGGTTCATTTTACGGTTATTTCCTCATCTTTTCCCTACCCTTTTCTTGGTCTAATTTCTCCTCGACCCTATTGTTTATCTCCCTACCACTCCGAAGAGTAGTGAAGACCTGGGCTTGAGCATTATACGATGAAGTTCCAGTAGCCCGCTCAAAATCTACCCTATATTGGCCCTTAGGGTTCACTTAAGGCTAACTCGGTAATTTACCATCATCTCTCCTACTTAAAGAGGTGGCTATTTGCCCCAAATAGGTTTCTAGCTTGACAATTGATTTTGGGAGTGAGAGTGACGAAGTTACCGATCTACATGGAAATAGCCTCAATGCCCTTAAGGGCTTTCAACACTGTCTCCTGAAAAGAATCATACTCAGGTTGAGGTGGAAATGGTTGTTGAAATGACGAAGGTCAGGGGGCAGAAGTGGGAGGATTTTGGTATGGGCGAGGAGATGGAGCAATGGGTGATATTTGAGGTCTTTGTGCTTGAAAACTTAGAGCTTGTAGCCATTAGGAAAAGTTAAGGTGATGTTTCCACCCAAAATTGTACATATTTGAATATGGGTCATTGGATAGCCTCTGGTACCATTTTTGGGTGGCCCGAACTTCTTCTTGCACAAACTCAGGATGGGAAAGTGCATAGGGGCAATTATAAGAAAAGTGGAAAGGATCAGTGTAGATGGCACACATCTCTGCACATGCCACGGTTTGTGGTTGCTGTCCTAAGGATAGGAACTGGTCTAGCTTTTGAACTATGGTGTGTTGGGTGGGTGCTAGGTCATGGCCTGTGGCTAACTCATAAACTCCCTTAGGGTTGGAAGAGGAAGGTTTTGAGGGTCTACAAGCAGCAACTATATGCTGCTAAGAATTTTTGGCGAGGTTCTCAAAGAGGGCCCACACCTTATTCTAGTGTTTAGTGAGGAAAGTACCTCCACAAGATGCATCTATCATTGAGCAATCTCATTCAGCTAATCATTCATCGAAGGTCTGAACCAATTGTCACTTAAGGACCTGATGGTGTGAGCATTTATGTAAAAGGTCCCTAAAATGCTCCCAAGTCTCAAAAAATAGTTCCCTATCCACTTATGAGAAATTGGTGATGGCTATCCAAAGTTGCTAGTCTTCCCGATTGGGAAGTACTTCTTTAAGAGCTAATGTTGCATAGTGGCCCAGTCGGTCACCAAGTTCAACTTTAATGATGTTAGCTAATATTTGACATTATCCTTCAGAGTGAAAGGGAAAAACCTTAGGCAAAGGGCATCATCACCGAAATTAGGTATTCAGATGGTGGAGCAAATTTTGAGGAATTCATCTAGATGCTTATAAGGATTTTCATTAGAATTCCCATAAAAGTTAGGAAGCATCGAGATAATATAAATCTTGATCTCAAATTAAGCCGCCTCAACATCCGGATATCGGATGCAAGACGGCCATGTGTAGGTGTTGGGTACAAAGTAGTCCCTAAGAGGCATAAGATGTTACTCGTCCACCACATGTTGGTGAGGAGCCTAGGGATCTGGGATTTGAACAGCAGGAACTGGATTACATTCGGCCTTTACTTTAAGTTCGGACGACTCAACACACTCAGGATTGGAGGTGGGTTTTGATGAGTCCCTAAAATACATTATTTTAGACCCTCATTTATCTTTGTTTATCCTCATTTTACTATGTATTTACCCATTGGTATCATTGTTTGGAGCTATACAAGGTTTGTTCATCTTTTCGAGAAAAAAAGGTTAAAACTATGGAGTTAGGCATTACAAGAAGCCAAAAAGGATTTGGAGGACTCAAATCTCAAATCAGATGCTCAACCAAGCTCCTGAAGCTTCGGATCATCAAGGGAAAAGAAGACAAAGCTTGATCATATGGCGCGATGGTAGGCTCGCCAAGTCTTGGGTCCTTAACTACCAAAAATAATATTTATAAATCCCAACTATCCCAAGTTCAGTAGAAAGTGGGTAAGTTGGGTATCGATCCATGGAGACTTGAAGCATAGTTATTAAACCACTTCCAATTTAGTTTACTAAAGCCTTGTTATGAAAAAATGTGAAAATGGTATTTTGCAATGGTGATTATCTAACAACTACTGGAAGGCATGTAACTGAAAGCAAATAAATCAAAACTACTGAAAAGAAAGTAAATTTCTAAGTTACCCTACTCTTACAAAGAGATGCTGTGATCCAAATCAGATGTTGGACGCCATGCTTCTAACTACACTCATCCAGATTTCCATAGGAGTACTAACCCGAGTGGACCAAAGCGAGAGAGGGACGATGGAGGGCACAGGATAGCAAGCGTGCACCAACCATCTGAAGTATGGTCGAGAGCCAGAGTATACCCTATCTCAATGATAAAAAACACCTCTAAGGTTCCGTAGCCGACTATTTCCCTTTGACTGATACGTAGCAGTGCTTATCCTTATATGCAATCTTTCATCAAACACATAGCAAGTAAATGGAAAGAAGTAAATTGAAAGCAGTTAATGAAAGCATAAGTAAAAATATCATCCCTTTATCATTCAAAATATTTGTCACTAACTCCAAAATTACAAGAGGAGATCCTAATATACACGGTTGTTTTATGAATGCCGTTAGTTGTCACAGGCCGTCGGACACTCCATACACGAACTGAAACTACTCTACTCCTACTCTAACTTGGCTCTCAATGACTTCCTAGATCTATCACTAACCTAAGAGGGGCCAAAAAGGAGCTCAAAGCTTATGTTTGTAGTGAATACTTATAGGCCCTTAGGTTTACAAGGTTTTTTTACAAATTAGGAAAGTTTGCAGCAAATCTCGCACAACGGATCATCACTATCAACCAAGTCGCTCCTCTGGCATTCTTGTGCATGCCCTAGTTAGATCTCGCGGGAATTCAAGGATTTGAATCTTCAATTTCTTTGACTTCATTGCACCTCAGAGTCTTGATGGTCGAGCTAATGGTCGAGACTTACAGTATCTCAATCTTCAGGAAATCTCAGTATCTCAACATGGTAGCCCCTGAAGGTCTCTTGGTCGAACACTTCATCGAGAATCTTGATACTTCTGAATTTCAGTTTTGTCCTAGTATCTTGATGTGGTCACTCCAGAGTGTCACTTGGTCACGCACTTGGTCAAACCTTACAGCATTCTAATCTCAGTCTGAACCTTGGAGTCCGTAGTGGAAGACTAAGTCGCCCTTATGTGACACTAGTTGTGCCACATGGTCAAGCATCGTCTTCTTGTCTATTTATGATCCAAATATTTTGGATCTTAGCTGAATTTCTGAATTCAAGGTTTGAATCCTCCAAATCCTCCTTAGCTTCTTGTAATGCCTAACTCCATGGTTTTAACCTGTTTTTTCTTGAAAAGGCAAACAAACCTTACACAGCTCTGAACAATGATAACTCTGGGTAAATACATAATAAAATGAGGATAAACAAAGGTAAATGAGGGTCTAAAATCATGTATTTTAGGGACTCATCACAACCCCAAACTTACTCTTTGCTAGTCCTTGAGCAAAGCAAAATCTAAGAAAACTACCAAATCCTACCTACATCCTTTTTCGTGGGAAATATAGTTGCATTTACCGTATGCAACATCACTTTAAACCCCTAGATTGATCCTAGTGGACGAGTTCTAGTCTCATGAGGGTTATTAGAGCGATACCCACAAACACCAGTTTAAAAGATGGAAAGGCATGCAACACAATCATACCATTTTACATACAAAGATATAACTTTCTTACATACATATTCCTTCATACACAACTCCGTTATACACACACTCCATAGCGTTTTAATCATGAAAAAATCAACATAACACAACCATTTCAAGATACTGCTCACTGAGAATTAATCCATGATTATAATTCAAAGTTAATATTAGCATGTAAATCCAAGTATGAATAGGCCACTTCATAGGGCATGTGTAAGGTGTATGATTTTTCTCACTTAGAATGCTCGGACGCACCTACAAAATGGTAGTCTTGACTCAGCCTCACTAGTTTATTCTATCATAATTCACTCAAGAAAAAGGGTTCACTCTCATATGTAAGGAAGAGTGTCATGATCAAATGTCCCACATATTTGAAGAACTAACGTTAGAAGTATGGAGTGGACTAGTCTTATAGGAAAGGGATCCAACCCTTATTGAGGTGTCGGGTCCTTCACCCTAACATCTTCTTACTCACTCGCCACATTTAATCAAGACCACCCTAGATGAACTTATTCCTAGGCTCGCATGAATTCAGCAAATGCACTGGTCAAAAGATCCTTTATACGTGGAGACTTGTAGTGTGTGGCCTTAGCTTGACCTTTTTATCTTTTCTCAGAGCAAGTGTATATTTTTGTTTTCATTTTTATCTGCTCAGGTTTCTTTCTTTTTTTTCGTTTTTTTTCTTTATAAGGCCAGCTAAGACAATCATCACATTCTTATCTTGTCTTCATGTTTCCAAGAGGAATGTAGCTCGAATAGGAGTCCATAGAAAAAATCGGTCTCTAAGGGTGGCTTGACCACTATGTCTTAAGTAAGCTACAAGACCTAGGTTTATATCTCCGCACTTGATGTCACCTCTACGCTAGCAAATACAAGAGCAAAGACTAGTTGTCAAAGGAAATCCAGTAAAAGAAGGAAAGTTTAGTTTTATAAACTCAGAGTTTGACATCAAAAACTCAAGCAATGAACGCATGGTTAAATAGTACCTCACAAGGTGTCATAGTTGCAACGGTTGTTCTCTCAATGCTCTCAAAGAACCATAAGTGTTACAAATCACATGTAAGGGTGTTTTTAGCCTCATGAAGTACCATATAAATACTAGAGTTTACATTGCAATATTAACCTGAACAAACAACTAGTCAACGACCTAGAGTAATATCAAGTTGTCGGCCATGTTATGTGATCTTTACACAACTAACTCACTACATTATTGGTGAGCAGAATGAAATATGTAACTGAGAGGCCTATGCATGTACACTAGGTTATATAGGTGTATGTAGAGGGTATAAAATATGTTATCATGGTTCACTAGAATTTGTGTTCAAAAATTTTCAAATTGTGTCATTTTTTTGCATGAATGTGCCATGCAGTGTTCCACCCCCTACCCCCAACTTAGAACTTCAATATCCTCACTGAAGTGTTAAAGGGAAAATAGAACACGGGCAAGGGATAGGACTGTGCATCGTGCCAGTAAGAACAAACAGTGTGCCAATAAAATATAATAACCAAAATAGCATCAATGCAAATTCATTGTAGCCTCTTGGTAGCGGATTAAGATGATGCATGGAAGGATACTGAAGATGAATCAGAAGGAGAAGAAATTTCAAAGGAGTGCAATATGGCTACGGTTGGCTCCGGTGGCAAGGGCGAGGAGATGAAGAGTTGAGGTCAAACAGGTTTTAAACAACTTTTTAGTATTGTTGACCAGGGCGCACCCAGCTCAGCGCTGGTCGCAAACATGACCGACCCTTGTAGTTTTTTTTTTTTTTAAATCTTAGTTCAGCATAAGAGCTAGACCAAGTCACCCACACGCTTGATGGTCACTCCGCTAATCGCATCCCCAACTTATCCTAAAACCTACTCTAAAGACTCTGACTTCTAGTTAATCTATTCTAAATACTCTAAGAACCTAAAAGGAAAAGGAAAACTATCGGGTTACCTCTCGGAAGCGCTAAGTTTACTGTCTTTAGTTAGACGCTTTGAAGCTCATCTTGGTTCCTAGGTAATATGGATTTCTCCCCTCTCTCCCTCACAACCTAGGTTGCATACCCCCAACTTATTTTTAGAATTGGAGACCCAATCATGTTTGTTATACTTTGTTCAAAAGGGTCCTCAAATTCAGTAGTGGTAGGGCTGTCAAGCTGAAGTGTACTATTCCAAGGGTATTTCCATAACATTAAAGGAGTTGATTCCCTAACAATTTTATCAATCACGTCTTCATCCACAGCTTGGATGGCACTATGTGGATTTTGGGAAGCATTAAATATGTTTAGCTTAGGTTACTTATAGCCCCATGAGATGTCCATAATCCCCGTCCTACATTTAATGCAGGTGCTAACCGTGGCTAGGAATGGTTGTCCCAAAAAGAAAGGAATTGAGTTTGTGGAGGATTCTATATCTAGAATAATGAAGCAAACCGGGTAATGGAATTCTCCAATTGGGACTATAACATCCTCTACTACACCCCTAGGTTTCTTAAGGGATCGATCAGCTAAACTGAATGTGACCTAAGTGGATTGTAGTTTTCCAATGTTAAGTTGCTGATAGGCTGAGTATGGGAGGATGTTCACACTTGCCCCTAGATCTGACAGTGCCCCTTCAATGGCATAATCACCAATTACACAAGAGATAGTGGGGGAGCTGGGGTCGTTTAGTTTAGGAGGGAGGTGACTTAGTGTCATGGAACTCCAATGCTCAGTCAACCGTGCTTGTCCGTTTATAGCAGCCCTTGATTCTTTTTGCAACCTATATAGTTCCCTAATGATTTGTGCATATCTAGGCATATTATTCATTTCATCCAAGAGTGGTTGGTTAGCTTGAAATCGTCAGAATGCTCCCAAAATGGACTTAGTGGTGGTCTCCACATTGGATGAGCAAGGCATAGGAAGATCTGAAGGGCATGGGGCTGGAGAGACATGAAAGGCTGTATGAGGGGCATAATGTGGCTTGGTCCCTCCAACCACGGGTGAGGAAGCGGTGTGGTCATGTTTTCAGTTGGAAGAAGGTGGGAGATAAGGATCGGTAATTGGTGTCATATTCTCCTCTTCTTCCTTCTCTTCTTTGCTCAATTACTCCTTGATTTCATTATCTGGCACCCTACAACTTACCACCTGGTCCTGCTCAGGATGAGTTGTTGAACCAGCATCTGGTTCACACTTTACCCCATATTGCCCCTTTGGATTTATTATGGGCTAACTTGGCAATTTACCTTCATCTCTCCTACTTAGAGTACCAGCTAGCTGCCCCATAGTGGTTCCTAGTTTTGCAATAGATATTGTATGGGAGTGAAGAAGTTTTCGATCCACTTGATGGTCGGCTTCGATTCACTTAAGGGTTGTGTGAGCTTTATCGTGATCCCAAGAGGGGGTGAATTGGTATTTTTTAAATTAATGCCCTAGGTTGATATCCTAACAACAATATATCACAACCCTAAAGTCAATCTAGTGCAAGTAAAATAAATAAATTGCAATATGTAGCAAAAATTAAATAGCGCAATTTAATCAACTAAGCATGCACCAAAAGAGATAAAAATTAAGTGATACCCATAAGTGTTATCGAGGTTCGGCAAATTGCCTACGTCCCCGCCTTGACTAACAAGCACAAGGATTACCACTATAATTCTCACTTAAATAGGTGGAGCGGCACCTAAATAACCAGGTCAATTAGCACAAGGCTAACCTAAACCTTTACATACAATCCTTACCGGGCTGGATTACTGCACCCTCAGGCCACACCTGGAATACAACAATATGTTCACAATAATGAAATCGGTACAGTGATTATTGTTGGATTTTTTAGTCCGATCTCTATTTTGATGCTGACAAACCACTAGTGTCTTATGTGTGCATTTAGTGTTTGAATAGGTTATCATTTTAGCAGGAACATAAGATACTACAAAATGGAAGCCAACAGGGACATAAAGTTCACACACTCCTGGTAAATTCCATTGAAAATGAAGAGCAAGAGAAGAAGACATTTTGATTTTAATTTGTATTGCATTTATTTTTATTATTTGGTTTGTAATAATGCATACATCTTGCAAGATATGTTTGGATTACTCAGATGGCCATAGATTGTCCATAGGGAACCAAATGACCTTAATCGGTAGACCGATGCCAGGTTTTTGGCCTTAGATAGACCTTAGGTTCCCACACTTAAGTGCACAAAGCTCTAACATAGTTCTCATATTATTAGGGAAATTTTAGTGCAAAGAAAATGACCTTAGGTAAAAATCAGTTGGCTCTCGAGCAACCGACCCTGGCAAATCAAAATGCCTTGGGCGACCAAACTCATGTCACGTACCTTTTCACCAACCTGGGCGCCCGAATCCCATGAACAAATATGCCTTGGGCAACCAAACTTGCTGGTTCAGTTAACCGAACTTAGCTTCAGGCACCGGAACCGCGGACAGAAACTTTATGTCTTGTGTTCAGCCAACTGACCCTGTCTTCGGGCACTCAAACCTTTAAAAATTTAATTTCTAACTAAGTCTATTCGAGCACCTTAACCTCTAACCGGGCACCCAAATCTTGCGAGTTAAAATTATTTTTACCGAAGTAAATTGGGGTTAAAATCAAGTTAATTTCCTAAACTCATTTAAAATTTTTTAATAATTCCAAGCATGTCCCCAACGATCAAAAATTTCCCTGAGTCTATATATACCCCTTTATAAGCCAAGATTAGCAACTTTGATTAGCCAAATATTTTACTCTCCAATTCTCTCTTTATTATTCTTTAGAAAATCTTTTTCAAAGAGAGCATACATTTTATTTGGGCATTTACTTCTTGCATGCATGCTTTCATAGAAAATGTTTATCTTGCAAGAATCATTTGAAAAATCAAAACCCTAAGTTCTCTAATTATTTTTTGAAAAATATTTTTCAGAGAATATTTTATTAGGGTCCAAATCTTTGTAATGCATATCATATACACTACTTTTCAAAGATTGAAAATATTATGATTAAAAAAGCACCCTTACTCTACTGAGCATTATTGCATATCATTTTAGAGTGCTTGTTTGAGCTTTATTGTGTACATTTATGCTTGTATTTTTCAGAAGCATTTTCATGTTCAAAAATGGTTTCATTGTAATGGTTGGGTTCATCCCGTTAATTGAACTGGGGAGTCTCAGCCCCGTAAGTGAGACCTGTTAAGTTCAGCTCGGAATTGAACTGCGAAATCTCAGCCCCATAAGTGAGACTAGTTTGGCTCAACCTAGTAATTGAGTTGGGGTTTTCCTCACCCCATAAAGAGAGGATGTAAAAGGCTTTTGCTCCACCCGGTTAAGTGAACAGGTTTAATGGAATCCTTAGGGGGTATGCCCAAGGCGGGAACGTAAGCTAGTTTTGGCCGAACCTCGATAAAAAATATTATGTCTTTCTCTCACTATCTCATTTAAATTAGCAAAAAATGATTTAAAACCCAATTCACCCCCCCCCCCTCCTCATGGGATCACACCAATTCCAACAATTGGTATCAGAGCCTAGTTGCAATAAACTTAACTGTTATTTGCATAAAGATTGCAACGAATCATTTTTCGGTGTATCCTTGTTTTGAGGGTTGTTCCTTTGCAAATCCTCCATGGTTTTATTGCATAGATTTTATTGTGTTAAATTTGAAAATATTTTTGTAAAATCAATTGATTAGAGGATTTGGAAAGTATTTTTCAAAGTTATCATATTCCATCCAAAATGTTTTTAAAATGCAAAGTTTCCCAAAACTGAGAATAATTTTGAATTTGCATGACATTATTTTAATGCATATCATTTGAGTGTCATGCATATCTTTATCTTATGTCTTAGCTACTGACTTTCTTGCAAAGTTTATGTTGTTTCTTCGTGCTAAGGATTTTGGGAACCATTAGTGGTATTGAAAAATTGAGAGAGAAAATGACACCACTTCGAGCTTAAACGATTAAGAAGGAGTAAAACTTAAAAGGTATATCTATTCTCCTTCTAATATATTGAATAATTCATAGTATGATTCACATGATATATCTTGTGTTTGATTTGTTTGTTGCTATGAATCATATGATATTTGTGTTAATTTCATATCATGATTTGTATAATATATCTTGTATTAAATCTTTGTATGAATCATGATAAATCTTTATGATAATAGCATGATGTCTTATGAGGTACATCTAAAAGAAATTTTTATATACTCATAAGTTTTTAGGACAAAATATACGAAGGGGTTGTTATGCTTTGAATGCCTAAATAATGTATAATGCTTAAAATTCTAAACCTTAATATACACTATTGTTATACTAAGAACCCTAAGGAAATCTAGCCAACATGTGACTTTTAATGATCTTACCCAATCTAAGCTTAATATATATACATATAACTATGATTGGTTAATATATGATAATTTTAGCTATTGCATGCTTATATCATTATCAGTCTTTGAATTAAACCTCATAAGCATGTTTAAATAAATCTCATTCAAAAGGACAAATTGTTTTAATTGTTATAAGAATTTTGATGCTATATATGCCTAAATGTAAAAATCTTGAATATGGCATGATTTGTCCATCACACAAATTTAAGGGTATAGGAAATTTATATTCTATACATTTTATAACCCTAAACTCTCTTTGAAGCTTAACAGTTGAATCATCTTCAATTGGCTGCATAATTGAGGGGGAGCAGCCTTGTTTTTCAAAATTCATCCAATATGCATTTTATTGTATTGTGCTTATATTCTTTGGATGATTTTTTGTTGAGCTGAATGCAAATATCCATTTGTGCTAAATGAATATATTTTCTGATGGATGGATATTTTTTTTTAATTTGATCTGCTTTGAGTTGATTGCCACTATCCATCACTTGCCTAATGATTATATCTTCATATGGATAGTTTATATTTTATTTGATATATTGATTGAACTGCCTGATTGCATGCGTAGTCTAGAATGCCTCCTGCATAGCGGATGGAGTTGATGAGAATTGCATGTTGGTACTGGATATAGGTTCTTGCATGCTTAAATTGGATTATTATGAATTGTCTACGTGAATCTATCAGATTTCTGGTACATAAAAATTGGGAAAATGTTAAATTTACAGACGAAATGCTGTTAAAATTTCAGTAGAATTTTTCTCATAAATGAAATCATGTATTAGGATAGATAATTCAATGCATGCTAAAATATTTTTGAAAGGACGAGTGAATCATAAAAGAATTTTATTTTTCATCCTTATTCATAGGTGCATGTTGAACTGTGTATTGGTGCATGTTGAATATTTCAAATGTTATATGCTAAATTGAATAACATGCACAATTTTAGTGTTTATTTCCTAGGATGCTAGAAAACAGATCAGCACGTGTGAAATCCTAAATGCTATATATAAATTGAAAAACATGTACATGTATTTTTTTGTGTCTTAGGATGAACTAGTTTATGGATGCTATTTGGTCCTAACCTTGGGGTATGAATGTCATGAAGGACCCAAATGGTCAATCATCACGTTATAATATTCAAAGTCCATGTGACTAGGAATTTCCTTGAGTCTATATATACTCCTTCATAAGCCAAGATTAGCAAGTTTAATTAGCCAACTTCTCTCTCTAATTTTATCCTAATCAAAGTTCCCCCAAAAACATTTTTATTGCAAAAACTCTTTCATTGGGGCAAATATTTTACTCTCCAAATCTCTCTTTATTATTCTTTAGAAAATATTTTTCAAAGAGAGCATACATTTGATTTGGGCATTTACTTCTTGCATTCATGCTTTCATAGAAAATGTTTATTTTGCAAGAATCATTTGAAAAATCAAAACCGTTCTCCAATTATTTTTTGAAAAATATTTTTGGGAGAATATTTTATTAGGGTCCAAATCTTTGTTGTGCATATCATATACACTACTTTTCAAAGATTGAAAATATTATGTTTAGAAAAGCACCCTTACTCTATTGAGCATCATTGCATATCATTTTAGCGTGCTTGTTTGAGCTTTATTGTGTACATTTCTGCTTGTATTTTTCAGAAGCATTTTCATGTACAAAAATGGTTTCATTGTAATGGTTGGGTTTATCCTGTTAATTGAACTGGGGAGTCTCAGCCCCGTAAGTGAGACTAGTTCGGCTCAGCCTAGTAATTGAGCTGGGGTTTTCCTCGCCCCGTAAGGAGAAGATGTAAAAGGCTTTTGCTCTGCTCGATTAGGTGAGCAGGTTTAGTAGAATCCTTGGGGGGTATGCCCAAGGCGGGAATGTAAGCTAGTTTTGGCTGAACCTTGATAACAAATATTGTGTCTCTCTCTCCTTATCTCGTTTAAATTACTGCACTTTAAATTTAGTATGTGTATGCCTATTTATTTACTGCTATATTTAGTTGTATGCACACATTTACATTGAATGAGATAAACGTGCATGCATGAACCAATAGCTTAATCATTTTACATACACACGTTTTATATTGAATGGGATATGATATGTGGTGAATCGACGTAATTGTTTAAATTAGGGAAAATGATTTAAAACCCAATTCAACCCCCCCCCCCTCTCTTGGGATCACACCAATTCCAACAATTATGCTTTCATGTAAAGTAGATATGTACCTAATATAAACAGTCACATACACCACCGAATGATATAGTGAAGTAAGCTCAATGTGGTCTAAGTGTCTGCTCTCAAATATTTACGTAAATGTTGCGATCAGTGCGTGAGAGTGTAAATAATATGATCTTTATGTTAAAATAAAGATTTCAATCACAATATACAAATAAAGATCCTTAGCACACTTTAATTATCTCAACAAATATTTTTCTCAAAGTATAAGCCTCAAGAGAAATTCAAATTTTGTTTGTAAAAATGCTTTGATCTTTGTGTTCAGAAAATAATGCTAATCAAAGAATATTGCAACAAAGATCTTTAGAGCATAAGAAAATATCTCTCCAAGAGTTTTTCTCAAAATGAAACACACGAGATAATTGAAAATGATTTGAAAATATTTTTAGCAACCAAAATTGAATGAGAGCTCCTTAAGATAATGCAATAATAATGCAACACTCAGAAGCTCAAATGAAGTTTTCTTAGGGAAGACTTATTGATAAAGTTTCCTATGAAAAACTTAAGGTTTTGCTCTCAAACAAAATAATCTCAATCAATCACAAATTTGAGGGAGCAAACCTTTAAGGTAAGAAAACTCAATTCACACTTACAAAGGGATTTTTGGAAATATGGCAAGGTAATTATAAGTGTAGGATACCTAGAAGTGAGTATGAGAGATTTTAGATTTCAAGGAATTTTCACTAATCAAGTTTGCTAATCAGTTGCTAATCTTTTCAAATGAGGGGGTATATATAGACTACCCCATGATTATAACCGTCCAGGACACGTAGGGGTTTATTAGTATTGTTTTAAATCATTTTAACCCAATTAACCCCATTTAAAAAATTTAACTGTGATAAAAATAATATGGCAACCCGAGAGCACCGGTCGACTGGACGTGAGGTTCGGTCGACCTAGTGACGAAGTTCGGTCGACCGGGTAAAATTTGAATTAGAAGTTCGGTCGACCGAACTAGGGTTCCCAAAGGTGATTTTTCATTTTCGCATGGTTCGATCGATCGTGTGGATTTGAACTAAGTGGTTCGGTCAACTAGGCAGTTGGCCAAACACAAGTGGGAACTCGGTTGACCAGGTGGTTAACTTAAGTAAAAGGTGCGGTCAACCGTATGGTCAAATTGTTGACTTGGAGAGAGTTTGGTTGACCGGGTGACTTGAGTTGGGCAGGGTTCGGTCAGCCATGTAATGGTCAAACTGTTGACTTGGTGATCGATTCGGTCGACTGACAAATTTTCATTTTGAAGGTACGGTCGACCGAAAATGCATTTTTAATGCATTTCGGTTCTATTTCCTTATACAACCACCCTAACCATATAAACACATTATGTTTATGCATGTATGAGTATCCTAGGGTCATTTTAGGTCTTTTTTCGTTTGAGCTTACTTATCATATCATGCATGTAATGCTTTTGATTATTACAACCTAGATCCTATTTACTATTATAGACCCATAATAAATAATGAATTTAAATACAATACAAATAAAGTCTTCAGAGCCTTCAACCTCTACTTCTTATGTCATCATTTTGATTTGCCAATTGCATACTAGCACATATCCTCAGACAGTCGTCAAATACTACAAGTATTTTTTATTATCAAAATCGGGCGTGACCTATAAGGTCAAAATTCTCCCCCTTTTTGATGATGACAAATGCATCATATAAAAAATGGGCATTGCCTTAGAAGGCTCCCCCTAACAATGTACATTATGTAAAAGTTTGTCAATGCAAATTATTTTTATTAAATGCAACCCAATTTTTGCCTCTTATTCATCTCCCCCTTTTGGCAACAGCAAAAAGGGCTATGAAAGTAATAGCTTTAGGCAATGGGTAAGAATCATTTTTATACACGATAAGTTTGGGAAGTGTTTTTTTTTAAAAAAAAAAAATTCGGCAGCATACCGTTTGAAAGTAGGACATTTCCCAAAAAATCCTATACAAAAAATGACTTGTTTTGAGTTTTTAAGACCTAACAATTTATCCACAACTAGTTAACTCAAACAGTTCTAGTATGATCAATACATAAAACATAAATGCAATCATCATCATGCAGTAGATATGAGAATTGTGCATTGCAAAACATAATCAATTTCATAAAGTCCAAGCCAACGAAGAATATCAATAGTTATATTAGTTGTTCGACTTTGAAATTATTTGAAAGCTCCCCCTAAATTTATGCAAACTATTAAATATCTAGGAAGCATCTTATATGCATGAGACCTAATTCACGTCTAATTTGTATGAACCTATCTTCTGGAAGTGGTTTAGTGTGAATGTCTGCCCACAGCTCACTAGTGCATACAAACTCAAACTCAAAAGCCACATACCCTTTCTACACATGATCACGAAGGAAGTGATGTCTAATTTCAAAGTGTTTTGTTCGTGTACGTGAGATAGGATTTTTATAGATGTTGATTGCACCAGTATTATCATATTTAATCAGTATTGTATCGTAGTGCAACCCAAAATCCATAAGTTGTTGTTTCATACAAAGAGTTGTGCACAACAAATTCCAGCCGCAATATATTTTGCTTCGACTATGGATAAGGCAACTGAGTTTTGTCTTTTGGAGAACCAAGAAACAAAAGATTGTCCTAAATAGTGACAAGTACCGCTAGTACTCTTCCTATCAACCTTACTACTAGCAAAGTCAGCATCAGTATAACTCCCAATCTCAAAGGTAGTATGCTTAGGGTACCATAAGCCTAACTCTATGGTTCCAACTAGATACCTAAGGATTTCTTTAACTGCCAATAGATGAGATTCCTTAGGAGCGGCTTGAAACCTAGCACACAAGCACACACTAAACATAATATCATACCGACTAGCAGTGAGATATAGAAGACTCTTAATCATGCCATGATACAATTTTACATCAATAGGAATCCCTTGTTCATCTTTATCAAGTTTAATGGAAGAACTCATATGGGTACCAAGAATTTTACAATCTTCCATATTAAATTTCTTTAGCAAGTCCCTGACATATTTAGATTGGCATATGAAAGTTCCATATTCAGCTTGTTTAATTTGCATTCCTAAAAAGAAACTAAGCTCACCCATCATGCTCATTTAAAATCCACTTTGCATGCATTTGGCAAACTCATTACACAACTCATCATTAGTTGCTCCAAAAATGATATCGTCAACATAAAATTGAACTAGTAGCATATCATTATTTTTGGATTTGATGAAGAGTGTAGTGTCAATCATGTCATGGGTAAACTCATTTTCTATTAGAAAATCACTAAGCCTCTCATACCAAGTTCTAGGAGCTTATTTCAATCCATACAAAGCCTTAGATAACTGGTAAACATGATCTAGATATAAACAATTTTCAAAATCGAGTGGTTGTTCCACATATACTTCCTCATTGATATAGTCATTTAGAAAAGCACTTTTAACATCCATTTGAAGCAATTTAAAGTTTTTAAAAGCTGCATAAGCAAGTAGCATACGAATGGCTTCCATCCTAGCAACGGGAGCATAGGTTTTATCAAAATCAATTCCCTCTTCTTGATTATAACCCTAGGCAACTAGTCTAGCCTTATTCTTAGTTACTACCCCATTCTCATCTTTCTTATTTCTATATACCCATTTAGTTCAAATAATTTTATGATCATTAGGCCTAGGAACTAGGGTCCACACTTTGCTTCTTTCAAATTGATTGAGTTCTTCTTGCATGGACATTTCCCAAGACTCATCCTCTATGGCTTGCTTAATATTTTTAGGTTCTTCTTGGGACAAGAAAGCAGAATGACTCACTAGGTTCTTCAAGGAAGATCTTGTGGCTACACCACAAGATGGTTCACCTATGATTTGATCTATAGGATGGTTCCTAATAAATTTCCAATCTCTAGGCAACTCCTGAACTTCATTTTCATTGTCGTTATCTTCAGAAGATTTATCATTTATTTATGAATTTTTCACTTGCATTGTTTTCAATAGATAACTTGTCTATGCATTTTCTAATGTCAATATCATCTTCATCATTTTTCTTATAAAATGGATTAGATTCATCAAATACGACATGGATAGATTCAATCACGATCAATTTTCTTTTATTGAAAACTCTATACTTTACTATTAAGAGCATAACCTAGGAAAATGCCTTCATCAGATTTAGGATCAAATTTCCCTAGATGTTCATTATCCCTAAGCACAAAGAATTTACAACCAAAAATGTGAAAATAGGATATATTAGGTTTATGGTTGTTCCACAATTCATAAGAGATTTTATTAAGTGACAGTCTAATCAACACCCTATTCATGACATAGCAAGCAGTATTTATGGTCTCGGCCCAAAAATATTCAGGTAACTTATGTTCATTCAGCATAGTTCTACCCATTTCTTGTAATGGCCTATTCTTTCTTTCTACCACGCCATTTTGTTGAGGGGTCCTAGGCGCAGAAAAGTTATGTGATATGCCCTCTAGGTCACAATAATTTTCTATGCATTTATTTTTAAATTCAGTGCCCCTATCACTTCTTATATGAGTTATCATATAGCCTTTTTCATTTTGAATTCTCCTACAAAGCGTAGTAAACTGTTCACATGATTCATTTTTATGCGAGAGAAATAACACCCATGTGAACCTAGAAAAGTCATCAACAATGACAAAGGCATATGATTTACCATCAAGACTTTGCACAGAATTAGGACCAAATAAATCCAAGTGAAGCATTTCAAGTGGTTTAGTGGTAGATATAAATTTTTTTTTCTTAAAATTTGATTTTGTTTGCTTACCCATTTGACATGTATTACATATTTTATCTTTTACAAATCAAATTTTAGACAAGCCTTTTTCTAAATCTTTTCTTACTAGTTTTGACAATAAGTCCATGCTAGCATGTCCTAAGCACTTATGCCACGACCAACTAGCTTTATTTATTGCAAAAAAACAAGTTACTTGTTGTGAAGCTAAGTTATCAAAAGTTGTAGTGTATACATTTTCATGGCGATCTGCAGTAAAAAGAACTTTATGGTCTAATTTACTTTCAACTATGCATTTATCATTTTCAAATGATACCTTATATCCTTTATCACACAATTGACTTATGCTCAATAAGTTATGCTTCAACCCATCAACTAATAGAACATTATCAATAACCAAGGAAGGGTCCTTACCACCCTTACCTATGCCAATGATGCGTCCCTTTTCATTGTCGCCGAACGTCACATATCCTCCATCTTTGGGAATGATTGACACAAATTTTGCCTTGTCGCCAGTCATGTGTTGTGAGCACCCGCTATTTATGTACCACCAGTCCTTGGAGGAGGACAATCTCAAACATTCCTTCAAAATAGACTAAGTAACTGATGCTGGTCCCCAAATTTTGTTGGGTCCACGGGGGTTAGTAACTAGATCACCCTTAACTACCCACACTTTTCTAATTTCCGCATGCTTATTCCTAAGTGGACAATATTGAATATGGCCGATTTATTTGCATTTAAAACATTTCATTCTATACTTAGGATCTTTAGGTGGGACTTGAGATTTTGATTCACGTGTGAAATGTCCCAAGTAAAGATTAGGTTGTCTAACATTTTCAATGCCATTAAAACCTAGACTCTCTTTACTCAAAGAATTTCTTTGGGCACCAAGTAGTTTTTCAAAATTGCGTTTGTCGTCAGTGAATTTAAAAAAACTATCCTCCAATTTCCTCTCAAGCTTAGCAATAGTCACATCTTTTTCTTTCAAAATCAAAGCATGAGAGGTTTTTGCAATTCCAAACAATTTTGACCAATTTTCACATTTCTTTTTCAAATCATCATTTTCTTTGGTCATTTTATTCAACAGTTTAGATAAACGAATATATTCAAATTGTAATTCTCTAAATATAGGCATGCAATCAAAATCATAATCATTAGACAAATAATATGAAGATAAAAAGGATAAGGATGATACCTCATCATCGTGTACCATCACGCACAGATTAGCAACCTCTAAGTCGCTACAGTCTGAGTTTGAGTCACTGCTGCTTAATTTATCTCATGAAGTGTCTGCTTTCATGGCTTTCTTCTTTTTCTTAGCCTCATTTTTTAGTAGTGGGTAGTCCGGCTTGATGTGCCCAACTTTGTTGCAATTGTAACACATGGGAGCATTTGATTTTTCTTTTCTTTTACTAGACTCTCCCTTCTCAGATGCAAACTCTCTATATCTTTTGCATGGCTTTCTATTCTTCCTGAGGAATCTGCTGAATTTTCTAGTTAGCATGGCCATATCATCCTCAGAGTCATGGTCACTGCATTCACTAGATGTATTAGTGGAGGTTTTCAATGCAGTCACCTTTTTTGCCCTATTATGTTCATTGAGTCTCTCATTTATGGCTCATTTATAGGTAATCAAGGAACCTATCAATTCATCTATTGTTATGGCCTTAAGGTTTCTACCCTAAAAAATGGTCGTAGCCTTAGCTTCCCAAACATTAGGTAAGTCTCTAAGGATCTTCCTAATCATCTCATATATAGGATAGGTCTTACCTAATGCATGTAGTGAGTTTATAATGTGTTTGAATATAGTGTACATGCTCTGAATGGACTCACCTACATTCATCCTAAAAGCCTCATATTCACTAGTCAGCATATCTATCGTACTATCCTTCACATCCTTAGTACCTTCATATGTGACCTCTAATTTATCCTAGATTTCCTTTGTAGTAGCACATGCCATTACTCTATTAAATTCATTCACATCAAGACCACAATACAAAGTATTCATAGCAATGGCATTCAAACTAATAGCTTTTATATCATCATCATTATACTCTTCCTTAGTTTTAGGAACTCTAGTTGTACCCTCTATTTTCATGGGAACATAATTTCCCTTAGAGACGATCCTCCACGCCTTCCAATCTGTATTTTGAAGGTAGATGCGCATCCTTTGTTTCCAAAAGGTGTAATTTACACCACTGAAAATCGGAGGTCATATGGAAGATGGACCCTCAGGGAAAGGGGTCACGGAGCTATGAGCCATCTAAGATCTTTTGTAAAATAACTATTAGTATATGCTATGTGGCTCTGATACCAATTGTGAGATTTACCGTGATCCCAAGAGGGGGGGTGAATTGGTATTTTTAAAATTAATTCCCTAGGTCAATATCCTAACAATAGTATTTTCACAACCCTAAAATCGATCTAGTGCAAGTAAAATAAATCAATTGCAATATGTAGTAGAAATTAAAGAGCGCAATTTAATAAACTAAGCATGCACCAGAAAGCAATAAAAAGTAAGTGACACCCAGAAGTGTTATCGAGGTTCGACAAATTGCCTACGTCCCTGCCTTAGCTAATAAGCACAAAGATTACAACTATAATGCTCACCTAAATGGGTGGAGCGGCACCTAAACAACCAGGTCAATTAGTACAGGGCTGACCTCAACCTTTACACACAATCCTTACCAGGTTGGATTGCCAGCCCCTCAGGTCATGCCTGGAACACAACAGTATGTTCACAATAATGAAACCGGTACAGTGATTATGCTTTCATGTAAAGCAGATATGTACCATATATAAACAGTCACATACACCACCGAATGATATAATGAAGTAAGCTCAATGTGGTCTAAATGTCTGCACTCAAATATTTACGTAAATGTTGCGATCAGTGTGTGAATGTGTAAATAATATGATCTTTGTGTCAAAATAAAGATTTCAATCGCAATAAACTAAAAAAGATCCTTAGCACACTTTAAATATCTCAACAAATATTTTTCTCAAAGTGTAAGCCTCAAAAGATATTCAGATTTTGTTTGTAAAAATGGTTTGATCTTTGTGTTCAGAAAATAATGCTAATCAAAGAATATTGCAACAAAGATCTTTAGAACATAAGAAAATATCTCTCCAAGAATTTTCCTCAAAAGGAAACACACGAGATATTTGAAAATGAATTGAAAATATTTTTAGCAACCAAAATCGAATGAGAACTCCTTAAGATATTGCAAAAATGATGCAACACTCATAAGCTCAAATGAAGTTTTTCTTAGGGAAGACTTATTGATAAAGTCTCCTAAGAAAAACTTAAGGTCTTGCTCTTAAACAAAATAATCTCAATCAATCACAAATTTGAGAGAGCAAACCTTTAAGGTAAGAAAACTCAATTCACACTTACAAAGAGATTTTTGGCAATATGGCAAGGTAAGTATGACTGTAGGATACTTGGAGGTGAGTATGAAAGATTTCGGATTTTAGAGAATTTTCACTAATCAAGTTTGCTAATCAATTGCTAATCTTTTCAAATGAGGGGGTATATATAGACTACCCCATGATTATAATCGTCTAGGACACATAAGGGATTATTAGTATTGTTTTAAACCATTTTAACCCAATTAATCCCGTTTAAAAAATTTAATCGTGGTAAAAATAATATGGCAACCCAAGAGCACTGGTCGACCAGATGTGAGGTTCAGTTTACCCAACCTTTTGAACTCAATTGTTTTAAACTCAATTCCCGTTTGAACTAGAAGTTCGCTTGACCAGACTAGGGTTCCCAAAGGTGATTTTCAATTTCACGCGGTTCAGTCAACCGTGTGGATCTGAACTAAGTGGTTCAATCGACTGGGAGGATGGCCAAACACACGTGGGAACTCGGTCGACCAGGTGGCTGGCTTAAGTGGTAGGTGCGGTTGACCATATGGTCAAATTGTTGACTTGGAGAGAGTTCGGTTGACCGGGTGACTTGAGCTAGGCAGGGTTCGGTCAACCGTGCAATGGTCAAACTTTTGACTTGGTGACCGATTCGGTCGGCCGAAAAATTTTCATTGTGAAGGTATGGTCGACCGAAAATGCATTTTAATGCATTTCGATTCTTTTACCTTATGCAATCACCCTAACCATATAAACACATTATGTTTATGCATGTATGAATGTCCCAGCAGCATTCTAGGTCTTTTTTCATTTGAGCTTACCTATCATATCATGCATATGATGCATTTTCTTATTACAACCCAGATCCTATTTACTATTACAGACCCATAGAAAATAATTAACTTAAATACAATACAAATAAAGTCTCCAGGGCTTTCAACCTCTACTTCTTGTGCCATTATTTTGATTTGTCAATTGTATACCTATACATATCCTCAGATAGCCATCAAATACAACAAGTATTTGTCATTATCAAAACTAGGTGTGACCTATAAGGTCAACAGGTTGTCAGCACCGTCTCTTGAAATGAATCATATTTGGGTTAAGGTGGAAGCTGCTGCTGCAATAATGACAATTTAGCAGTGGAGTCAGGTGACTTTGGAAATTTTGATATGATCATGGAGGTGGGGCATTTGGAGCTTATGGGAGGTCTTTGAGATTGAAAACTTGGAACTGGTGGTCTCCACGAGAAGTTAGGATGTGCTTTCCACTTGGGGTTGTAGGTATTTGAGTAGGGGTCATTAGCTGGCTTATCATACCAATTGTGGGTGGCCTTTACTTCCTCGTACATAAGTTCAAGTTGGGAATATGCATGAGGGCAATTGTAACATGTATGGGAAGGGTCAAAGAAGATTGCACATACCTCTACATACGTCGTTGTTTGTGGGCCCAGGGACAAACATTGGTCTAATTTTTTGGATATGGCATGTAGGGTAGGGGCTAGGTCTTGTCTAGTGGCCACATCGTAAACTCCTTTTGGTTTAGAGTTTGATGGATTAAGTAGTCTACAAGTGGCATCCATGTGCTGCTGAGAAATTTTATCTAGATTTTCAAAGAGAATCTATACCTCATTCTCATGCTTAGTGAGGAAAGTACCTCCGCGTCACGCATCAACCATGGACCTATCTTTCTCAGCCAATCCTTCGTAAAAAGTTTAGACTAATTGCCACATAGGACTTGGTGATGTGGGCATTTTCATAGCAAGTCCCTAAAGCGCTCCCAAGTCTCGAAAAAGAGTTCCCCATCCATCTGTGAGAAACTTGTGATGACTCTCCGAAGTTGATTAGTCTTCCTAATTGGGAAGTACTTTTTAAGAAATTCATCTATGGTGGCCCAATTGGCCACCGAGTTTCGTTCTAAGGATGTCATCCAATATTTGGCCTTATCCTTTAGAGAGAACGGGAAAAGCCTAAGATAGAGAGCATCATCACTGAAATTAGGTAAGTGGATGGTGGAACAAATTTCCAAGAACTCATCTAGATGCTGATAAGGATTTTCAGTAGAGTTCCCACGAAAGTTGGGCAGCATTGAGATGATTGAAGTTTTATCTCAAATTATGCCCCCTAAACATCTAAGAATCGGATGCAAAATGACGATGTGAATGCATTAGGTACAAAGTAGTCCCAAAGAGGCCGATGGTGTTGCTCTCCCACCACAGGTTGTTGGGGAGTATGGGGTTCCGGGATTTGTTCAGCGAGAATCAGGGGGTTATCTTTAGCAATTGTTTTCGATTCACACGACTCAGCCTTCTTCGGATTAGAAATAGATTTCCTAAGGGACCTACGACATTTTTCAATCTCAAGATCTATGAGAATTATCTTGGGCTCCAAAGAACGCAGACCTAATATACACACATGTAAGCACACAAATTAAGACTTCAAAAACAAAAAACAAAATAAAGAAAATAGAAATTAACAAAGAAATTGAAAACAAACGGAGAGCAAATCAAAAGAACAAGGCAATAATACTCTAGAGTAGAAGTTGGCTTATAACCATAGCCAATTCCCCAGTAACAATGCAAAAATTTGGTAGGCTCGCCAAGGCTTGGGTCCTTAACTACCAAAAATAATATTTATAAAACCTAACTATCCCAAGTTTAGTAGAAAGTGGGTAAGTCAGGTATTGATCCATGGAGACTTGAAGCGCAATTATTAAACAACTTTTACTTAAGTTTTGTTATGAAAAAGTAGTCAAAGATGGTATTTTGCAATGGTGATTATCTAACAACTATTGGAAAGCAGGTAACTAAAAAAAATAAATCTAAACTACTGGAAAACAAGTAAATTTCTAAGTTACCCTACTCCTACAAAGCGACATTGTGATCTGAATCATATTCTGGATGCCACGCTTCTAACCATGCTCATCCAGACTTCCATAGAAATACTAACCCGAGCGAGCCAAAGTGGGAAAGGGGCGATCGAGGGCACAGGGTAGCAAGAGTGCACGAATCATCTGGAGTATGGTAGAGATCCAAAGTATACCCTATCTCAACAATAACGAACACCTCCGCAGTTCCGTAACCGACTATTTCCCTCTGACTGATACGTAGCAATACTTATCCTTATATGCAATCTTTCATCAAACACATAGCAAGTAAATGGGAAGCAGTAAATTGCAAGAAGAAAATGAAGGCATGAGTAAAATGAACATCCCTTTATCATTCAAAATATCTGTCACTAATGCTAGAAGTACAAGAGGAGATCCTAATATACACGGCTGATGTATGAATGCCACCGGTTGTCACAGGCTGTCAGACACTCCATACACGAATCGAAACTACTATACTCCTACTCTAACTTGGCTCTTAATGACTTCCTAGGTATGTCACTAACCTGAGAGAGGCCAAAGAGGAACCCAGAGCTTGTGTTTGTAGCGAATACTTATAGGCTCTAGGGTTTACAAGGTTTGTTTTACAAATTAAGAAAGTTTGCAGCAAATCTCGCACAGTAGATCATCACTGTCGACCAAGTCGCTCCTATGGCATTCTTGTGCGCGCCCCAGTCAGATCTCGTGGGAAGTCAGGGATTCAAATCTTCAATATCTTCAACTCTGTCATGCCTTAGGGTCTTGATGGTCAAGTTGATGGTTGAGACCTGCAATATCTCAATCTTCAAGAAATCTCAGTATCTCGACATGGTCACCCCTTGAGGATCTCTTGGTCGAACACTTCGTCCAGACTCTCAGTACTTTTGAATTTTAGTTTTGTCTCAATATCTCAACGTGGTTGCTTTAGGGTGTCACTTGGTCGTGCACTTGGTCAAACCTCGCAACCTTGGAGTCTGTAGTGGAAGAATAAGTCGCCCTTATGTGACAGTGGTCACGCCACATAGTCGAGCATTATCTTTCTGTCTATTTATGATCCAGAGCTTCTGGAGCTTGGCTAGTTGTCTGAATTCGAGATTTGAATCCTCCAAATTCTCCTTGGCTTCTTGTAATGCCTAACTCCATGGTTCTAACCTATTTTTACTGAAAAGACAAACAAACCTTGTATAGCTCTGAATAATGATAACTTTGGGTAAATACATAATGAAATGAGGATAAAAAAGGTAAATGAGGGTCTAAAATAATGTATTTTAGAGACTCGTCATGTGACCAGCAACACAGAGGGGCACTTAGTCTTCCACCACAGACACCATGGTTAAGACTAAGATCTAAATGCTGCAAGGTTCGACCAAATGACTCTTCAGGGTGACCACGCCGAGATATTGAGACTAAAATGAGAGCAGAATTACTAAGAGCCTCGATGAATTGTTGACCAAGAGACCTTAAGGGGCGACTATGTCAAGTTCTCGAGATTTCTTAAAGATCAAGATCCTACAAGTCTTGACCATCAGCTTGACCAGCAATACCCTGAGGTGTGACACTATCAAAAACATTGAAGACTCAAATTCTTGATTTCCCGAGAGTCTTAACTAAGGCGTGCATAAGAATGACATAGAGGCGACTTGGTTGACCACGATGATCTTCTGTGCGAGATTTGCTACAAACTTTCCTAACTTCTAAAACAAACCTTGTAAGTCTGTAAGTACAATGGGCCTGCCCCTCCTGGTCCCAGATTGCTAGGGGGACAACTCCACTTTACACTAAAGCCACATCAATTGCCGTCTCCCACACTACTGATCGTGTGGTACCACTATCATTATTCTGAACTTATAGCTACGGTACCGTGCTCCTGAATCTGAACTAAACCATACTATCCAAGTTCCAATAACATATAATATGGTTCATATACTGAACATAACTGTTTCGTATTTCATAAATTTTGTCTTATCATATATGATTCTGGCATCTGCACCAACATGAATCTCGGCATCAGCACTGCCATAACATAACATGAATCACGACATCTGCGTCAGCATATCATAACACACTGAATATAATTTCTCTGTACTGTTTAATATTAATATTATAAAATCATGGTTCCTGTATTGTTTTATAATTGCTCTGAAAACTATCATATGTTGCTTGATCTGGGAAAGCGCATTATTTTGGTATACATAATAATTACATGGAAATTTAAACTCATGGCACAAGAAAATGGGTAACATTCTGAATGAAAAATCTATTCTTAAATCATAATTTCTGATAAATCACGTTTAAATCATATCCCTATTCATAGCAGTATTTCCCAAATATAATTCTATAATATACATATTTTCCTAAAATTTAATGTCATAAAATAATAAATAATTTCATAAAAAATCCTGACCTAGTTTATCCCCTTACCTAGCTTACTGAGAAGCCCCCAAAACCCCTAATCCTACACCTATAGTGTTCCTAACACAACACCCTAAAATTAACATTTTTCCCAACAAAACTTTAGTATTATCTTCCTTAACATATTCTCCTCGGTCCAAAAACTCCAAATACCCAATAAAAATGAAATTAACTAACTTACCCAAATTTTGGGATGGTGCCCAAGTAGGCCTAACCAATGATCCACTTCAGCAAATATGGAGAGAATCTTCCCCGTGGCAGCTTCAGATCGTCGAATTGGTGAAGAACCAGCCCACAAATCTAGAGAGAAAGGGTGGAAGATGAAATGTAAGAGAGGGAGAGAGAGAGAGAGAGAGAGAGAGAGAGAGAGAGAGAGAGAGAGAGAGGAGGGTTGCATACAAGATTTCATGTTGGAAATCTAAGTTTGAACTATTTATACACCTACCTTCATCAACGAGACATGTCACTTCATCAACGAAGTCAAGTAGAGAGTTCGTCGACGAACACTTATTTATCGTCAATGAATTTCAGACCCTATAACAACCCTCTCGATAATTTCTTGTCCACAAACCCTCCGCTATCCCTTTTTTTTTTTAATTTCCTTTTTCTCTCATCTTGTATTATTTAAATACAATAATTCTTTGGGTCTCTACATATATCATGTTCAAATTCAGCAATCAGAGGAGTATGTGACCTTCGCTGCCTTTCATTGAATTGCCCTCTTCTCAGTCCCTCAATTGCAGCTTCTTGTCTATCCAATCTATCTCTCAACTCCCTAAAAACCGTATTGAGTCTTTCAAATTACTATTGAATGACTTGCAAGGTGAACAATGAGTCTTGTGGAGGGTTCTCATTCTAGCTACCCTTGCTAGAAGTTTCAGTGTCAACCACCTTTCTACTCATGATTTCAAACTTGCAAAAAGGATATTAGAGAGAAAAAAATTCCTTACTCACTCCATTGCATGTTTACCCTCAAACATTGACACTCAACGCTCGTCGTGTTTTGACACAAATTTTTTTTTTTTTTTTTTTACCTTTTTCCATCTAATACGCTCACACACTCGTGCCTCTTATCACTCAGGATTTCTCTTTTAGTTATTTAGTGAACAAATCCCAAACAAACCAATAGTTCAACCAAATGCAACAATTGAATCAATGAATTAGAAACAAGATATCAATGAAAATAACAATAGAACAACTAAATCATGACACAAAACAACGAAGGAAAGAAAAAAAGAAGTCAAGAAAACTATAGTGACACAAACGAAATAAGAATAAATTCAATGGAACAAAATAACCAACTCGACCAAGGATATAATCAAACACAAATCAGAAAAATAAATTGAATAGATTTTAGAATGGACTAAAATAAAGCTAAAGGAGAATCCAAGTTAAGTGCAGCCACAAATTGCTCAAAACTTCAAGCTACTACCTCCTCTTTTTCTTTTTCTTTTTTTAATGCAAAATACTGTATTTTCTCTTTCTTTCTTTTTTTTTTTTTTTTTTTTTTTTGTATGCCCAAAATGGATCTTCCTTTTTTGTGCTCTAATAGGCCTTGCTTGTGTTTTTTGCAATTTCCAGCCACAAAAAAGTCAATCTTCATGATGGATGATATTAAAGAAGAGACGGAAATTTCAGAAACAAGAAAACAAGATAGGTAGATCGGATGATAGAAGAATATGAAATAAGGATAAATGATTATAAGATAAAAGAATTTTCAAAAGCAAACAAGAAAAATAAGATAGACAGAACCTTATTTAAACCAAGGCTCTGATACCAAATGAAGCGAAACCCCAAGAATGAATGTTCGAAAAACCCAAATCAGATTTATCAAAACCTCAAACCTAAAATAAGATTCGACATGGTAGTGGATCCTTGACCTATTGCTTGACGTGAAGCACAAACCAAAAATATCAAATTAATGGATGAAAGCCACAAAGGTAGCACATTTGATTAGTTCGGTGAAAGTTCAATGAAGAACTTGAAGAGAAATAAACCTCACTTGGAATTGTATTCAGCCCAAAATATTCCTTTTTCAATACAACAGAGAGTTGGCTACTTATAGAAGCTAAAAGAAACCCATGACATCAGCTCGACCAATAAAATTAGATTATGACATCAATATGGCCAATAAAATAGCCCCACATAACCTTAAGCATGCCATGTCATTTAATGAAACATGTGCAAGTCACATTCCATGTGCCATGTCATTTAATGAAACATGTGCAAGTCACATGTCATGCTTAATTCACGCAATTGGCCCACTATTTATCCCATACTTTAATTAAAATAATAAAAATTTCCCAAACAGCTCCTATTGGCTTAAGGTTCCAACTTCACACGTCTTTAGACAATTTACTATCTTAGGCTCTTCAAGAAAGTCCTTTTCTTTAGTGTCCATGGTCCTCATTGACTCTTGCTTAAGCAACTTCTCAATTAGTCCTTGTGTAGCCTCCTTGATCTTCTTCGCTCTAGCTCTTGTGATGGGTTCGCTTGGCATGTGAAGATCATCCTGTGCAATCGGAGCTTGTTGGTTCATATCATAATGTGCTTTAGATTCTCCAAAATTCCCATAATTTCTCAAGGTTCTCTTTAGAATCCAACACAATGATTCCCCTCATGTATGTCTCTGAAGACAAGCTTAGGAAAATGTAGACTTGTGTTGTTATGGTCGTCTGCTTCTATATGAATTCGACAACTATTCCTGGGGACAAGTTTTTCTCCAAATTGTCAATTAATACGAAATGGTCATAACCAGTGATTCTATTGATAAGTGAAGTTTTCCCGTCCATATCTAAATCTTGCTCTATAGAATAAAACAAAATTGACTTATTTTTTACATTTGAACTATAAATATCCTCATGGTAGGCAACACTTCCAACACTAGAATCACCCCCTTCTTTTGAATCTAAACTAGACGCTAGTAGGGCGATAGGCTAGTTGTCAATTATTAAATTGTGTCTAAGAAAAATATGTCCAGCACTGAACAGAGTAAAGTACATTAGTTCATAAATTGAAAAAAAAAAAAACAAAAAAAAAAAAAAGTCAACCTCATACCATACAGAATAATATGGAGTTAATTTGTAGTTTCAGTTTAGGACACCTCTGACATTCACAACGGAAACCTAAGTAGCAGTAAATGTAAATCACATTCGCATAACCATAAAATATAAAATACCAAAGTCAACTACAATCCACAGTGATACTGTATTCATATACAACCTCAAAATATCAAAAATACATCTAGGATCCCACAACAAAAATCTCCTAACCCTAGTACAAACTTACCCTCCTAACTAGGTAGCACCAGTGACTCAACGGTGGCCTCAATCCGCCGGTATTTCTGGGTTTCCTGAAAATTATTTAATGTTTGAGGGTGAGACACTTCTCAGTAAGGGAAAATAAACTAAATATAATTGTGTGGCAACATGAATATTTAATGCTAATATAGATATACAGTACATTTTTCATACTAGAAAACATTGATCATTTAATAACTCCATAACCATATACTTTCATATTTCTAATAAATTATATGGTTCAAGAACTATTTGGTATAACTAATGATAATACTGAAAATTTACCCAGGATGTATAGTTAGCTGATGTCATGTATTACCCCCCATGACGGGTTATGCAGCCCGAAGGCGGGATCCAACAATGGCTGGCCGACCCTGTCGAGTTAAAAATGTCTGTAAGTACGATGGGTCCACCACACTCTGGTCCGGACTTCCAGATGGATGTCTACAACTCTACACTAAAAGTCACATCGACTATCCATCTCCCACCCCCTCGTGGGGCGGTTAGCACAAATCTAAACATAGTAATCTAATCTATATAGCTACGGTACCGTGCTCCTATAACTGAACTAAACTATCATTTGAGTTCTGATAATACATAATACATGATAATATACAATTTATCGTAAAAAGGTTGATAACATTTTCTGTAATAACGTAAATACATATGGCCTTGCGCCGTTTACTTTCATATACGTGGCCTTATCCCAAAACCATACATGTACACGGCCTCGCGCCGGCTATCAATCACGGCCTCGCGCCGAATATTTCATAACTTCTGAAAATCATACTTTATTGATAAAATTGCCATAATATAATACTTATCATGTAAAATAATATTCATGCCACACAATGCTGAGTAAAATCATACATTTCATCCTAAAATCATATTTCTTGTATAAAAGCAGTATTTTCCCAAATATGCATTTTTACCATAATATACCAATATAATACATGTTTTCCTAAAAATTAATTTTCTGATAAATAATAATAAATTGCATGGAAAATAATTTTTTTAGTTTATTCCCTTACCTGATACTGAAAAGAAACCCCCTAAATGCACTGGTCCTGCACTCGCAGGATTCCCCATTCAACACCCTAAATCCAACAATCCCCAGAACTAAACTTCAGTATTTTTACGTGAATATCATTTCCTATAACTATGAAAAGACTAAATTTGGCATAAAAAGTCTTACCTGAAACCGGGAATGAATTTCAACTCTACCCCACCAACGATCCACTCCGGTAGATTTGGAGAGAACTTCCCCAATAGCGTCGTGGTGGCCTTAGATCGTCGATCTGGCGAACGATAGAGCCGAAATCGAAGAGAGAGGAGAGAGAAACCATAGGGAGGAGAGAGAAAATGTTTTCTACCAATTTTTCTGTGTAAAAATCAAGTTTTACACTATTTATACTATGGGCTTCGTCGACGAGTCACGTCACCTTGTCGACGAGGTCAAGAGGAAATTCGTCAACAAACTCTCCTCTTAATCAACGAAATTTAGAGTTTCCTGAAACCCCCCTCTCGGTATCTTCTTGTCGACGAAGTGCACCTTCATTGATGAGCCCAATATACAACGTCATTGACGAACGCATTCGTCGACAAAGCCTGGTGCCCCCTTTTCTTTTCTGTTTCCATTTTTCCATTCTCTTAATTATTTAAATACCATTATTCTTCGGGTCATTACAACTGGACAGATGAAAACTGAAATTAGGAATAGCTTCCCAAGAGGGGGGTGAATTGAATTCTAAAAATTTCTTTTAATTCCTTTTAAGTTACCTTAAACCTCTTTTATTTCTTTTAACCAATTCTTGACTTATTTGTTTAATTATTTAATCAATCAAGAACTTAGTTCTTTTATCCAATCAATAGCACAATCAAACATTCAATCTTCAACCACACTTTGAAAGTAGAAACAATCAAACAATTAATCACAATTTCCAAACCAATACACTCAATTTGATTGCCAAATATAAATTCACTTCAGCACAATAAGATTGATGTAAAATTCAAGTTTTAGCACTTTTTGGAATACAAACACTATCCAATCAATCTCAAGCTTTGTACCATTCAATCACAATATATCTTTTATTGTCAGCCCTGGATATGAAATTGTAAGCCTTGTTGTTGAATTATAATTTATACTTTGCTGATATAGATTTGCTTCTTCAATATGTTTTTCAACAACACATTCACACTCTTCTCAATATTCAGACCTCAACTAAACTCTCAGTTAATTTATCCTTGGGATGTTAACCAAGTAACGTACTCCCGTATGGTTTCTACAAGATATGGTATAACTAACGTACTCCCTTTCGGTTTCCGCAACCCAAATCAAAATTAGACTTCAAGTTTACTTGATTTCTATATTACGTAGTACATATGATTATCAATTAAACCATCCACGCAATTTAAATATGCTTGAAAATAAAGAGTAAGGGAAAGAGAGAGTGAGATGGGGATTTTTACGAGGTTCGACTTCAACACAGCCTACGTCCTCGCCTTTGGCAAAACCACCAAAGGATTCACTAAACCTATTCCACTAATGAGTGGAACAAACATTTACAACACTCCTTGGTTAAGGCTAGAGCCCGCCTTCTCCAGACGATATCCCCTCGTCCGGTCACTCCTTACATAGGCTAGAGTCCGCCTCTCTAAGCAATAACCCCTTGCGTAGCCAACGATCCAAACAACCCTTGGAATCGCCAATCTACAAGAAATAAATTAAATATTTGTGTACAAGAACTTGCTCCTAAAATAGCTGATTAGTACAACAATTCAGAACTATATACTTCAAAGTAAATAACAATATGAATATTCAAATTGAAGCTCAAGGAAGTATATCACCAATTTAATTCTTTCAATGAATGAAAGATTGAGAATTTGTAGCACAATATTGGTGAGTAAAATCAACAAGAACTTAGTAAGTTTTGTGCAAGTTGAGAGCAAGAGAGAGCCTTGAGAGTTTGAGAGCAATTTGAGAGAATTGCTGAATTTTAATTCTTGGTTGTATGATTCAATAATATTTGACGCTTATTTATAGACTTTAAAAGGTAAGGAATTTGGTCCCCAAGTGTGTTGAAATATCCCCCAAGTTTCCATAAATTTTGAGCCACAAACAACCCCATTTAAAAATTTGACCGTTATGAGAAAAATCAAAACAGCCGCGTGGCAGTCGCCTGCCATGAAATTATTTAAAGGAATAGTAGGGGCAGTAGCCTGGAAGTCGCCTTCCAGAACTAGGGCAGTTGCCTAGTAGTCGCCTTCCAGAACTAAGGCAGTCGCCCGTCATGTCCACTCAGGCGCCTGGCATGTTCAGGCAGTCGCCTAGCATGCACATATGCTGCTGTCAGCTTCAAGCACCCTTCTGTTTTTCGGTCATACCATTTTTTGTATAACTCCAAATTTTATAATCTTGGTGTCAAATAAAATCTAAGAGAAAATCCTACAGCTTTCATGTTGAACACTTTTTAAAATAAAGAGTTTTTGACAGAGAAAAATACACCTCAATGCAGATGTAGAAAAATTATCAGCATTTTGAAAATCCTCTTTTTTATACTTTTCATTCCAAAAATGATTTTAACCTTTTTGAAATAATTTTTGACCTTATAAAAATATTTTTCAAGTATGTTCAAAGGTATATAGGTTCAAGACATTAACCTAAGAGTTTCATGTATCCATATTGAAATTATTTGAAGTACTTACATGAAATTTCCTAGACTTTTTCAAATTTTCAATCCTTGAATTCCTGGAGGTCTTTATGTTTGCTTCATCTTTCTTTGAACTTTCCATTTTGATCACTTGGGCTTTTATTCTTGAAGCTTTTTCTTTAATATCAATGCTCTCATGATCTTCAAGTTTTAATCCATGCTTTAAGCTTCACATTGAATTCATTCTTTGAAGTGCAAGCTTTCATCAATTCTTTAACGCTCTATCCTTGAGTCCTAAAAATATATCACTTAAACAAAACATGTTAAGTTCTACTTGTTTGTTAGTATCAAAATAAGATGTTAAGCCTTGTAAGGCCAACAAAAACAATTCCTGATATTATCCAGGAAGCAAGACTGGATATATATCAAGTTATATATTGGCTCTCCTCACTAGTGTGGTTGACACCATAGATTAGAATTGTGATACCTTGTGGAAGAAACACTTAAGAGGGATTAGATGTTACTACCCATATCAACAAGGTGCACCCTTTTTTCAGAAGCCTTCCCATAAAAACTCCACGGTTAAGTGTGCTTGACTTGGAGTAATCTTGGGATGGGTGACTTTCTGGGAATATTTCTCAAAAAATGTGTGAGTGAGGACAAAACGCACTGAAAATGACACGTATTGGTCTGTGGGGCCAGTCATTAGTCCAATAAGCCCCGTCCCCTATTTTCTGGTCAGAGTGGAGGAGGAGAGACGCAGTGCTCCCTCGTAGACCCAGGTTGGGGTGTTACAAGAATCTAAAAGAGTTTACGGTAAAAAAGAAGGAGCAACCAATGTCGTTTTAAGCAGAATGCTTGAAGAGAAAGACTGTCACTAGTAGTATGAAATTATCTGCTAGCTTAACCTTTACAAGTCAACTCAAAATCCCCAAAAGGGGTGGATTATTAGTGTCAATTTTACAAACCGTCGTTAATATAGAGGATTATTAGTGACAATTTTTTTAAAAATCGTCTCTAATAATGCACATTAACGAAAGAACAATCTATGTTTAATTGGTTGAGTTTAGATGACGAGCTACGGTCTTTTGTTAGGTGTTTGGGCGCTTGTGAGCTAGTTGGAATTCTAGTGTGTAGCGAAGTATCTCATCAAGCAAGAATGCATAGGGAAGGTTGTGATTCCTCTGCATTGAGGAATCCTAACAAGCGTAGTGAAGGACCTTCCAAGATGAAGTTACAGACAGTAAGTGAATGGAGCAACGAGTATTAAGATTTCCCTCTGGATACGGAGGTTCAAACCAATGATGCAATTGAAACTAATGTGAAATCAAAAGTGGCACCAATGGTTTCACCCGAAAAGGGTGAAAACAGTTGTCATGACCCAATCGCATGAAGGAGTACTTTAAGACCGTCACCGTGCAACTGTACATAATCAACCACAAGGCCTCATTAGACAAATTTGAAATTTGGTTTGAAACTTTGATCCTTCTCTTGGCTTTGATCATCATCTTCTAATTTCACATGATGATGATCAAATGGTGGGTTCCTCTTGTAGGCAGTTGAGTCAAAGACCATAATATGAGACAACATGTTTCCTTCATACCTGAACTTTTTGTGAAAATAATTTCAAGTTTGTTTTCTCTTAAAATGTCGCATTATGATATCTCATAGGGCTTTCTTCAACATTTTTATAGGTTGGCCACCACACAACCATGTCACTTGCTAGATGAGACATATCAAGTTGTTGAAACTTGATATGTCTTGGTGTCGCAAATTTATCGAATGAGGCCTTGGGGTTGATTGTGTACAGTTGCATGGTGATGGTCTTAGAGTACTCCTTCATGCGATTGGGTCATGACAACTGCTTTCTACCTTCATCTTGGAAGGTCCCTCACTATGCTTGTTAGGATTTCTCGAAGCAGAGGAATCACAACATTCCTGGTGCATTCTTACTTGATTAGATACTTCACCGCACACCAGAATTCCAACTGGCTCACAAGCGCCCAAACACCTAAAAAAATACATTAGCTCATCGTCTAAACTCAATCAATCCAATACAGATTGTTCTTTCGTTAACGTGCATTATTAGGGACGATTTTAAGAAATCGTCACCAATAATCCATTATATTAGTGACGGTTTTTAAAACCAACACTAATAATCTACCCCTTTTGGGGATCTTGAGTCGACTTATAAAGGTTAAGCTAGCAGATGATTTCATACTACTAGTGATGGACATGGGGTTGCACGTTCTATTTTATCATCAACTCCTCCAGATTCTAATCTGTGGTGTCAACCACACTGGCGAGGATAGCCAATATATAATCTAATTGCTTCCGAGGATAATATCAGGAACTGTTTTCATCTACCCACTGCAACGAAGATAGTCTCTTAATGACTCTGCTAAAATGTACTCATCTTCATGAGCAACCCACCCACTGATCTTGAGGTGCTTCTATTAATCCTTTTCATATTCACATCTTCTTAATTTTATGTTTTGTGTAATTAGGTGTTCTAAAATACGCCTCATTTATTTGGAAATCAAATTATTCTTGTACACCCAAGATGTCTGTACTACACACCCAATTGTGTAATTAGGAATTTTTTTATGACGCTAAATTGTTAAATGAACTCCATGAAAACTATCCACATTAGACAATTCAGGACTTTATTGAAATACAAACATCACTTTTAAGAATATTTTAGCATGTAGTATAGCATACTCATTTTAGCGCATGGTTTATGGACATTTGATTATTTTGGAAAAATTCTAACGAAATTTTGGCAGCATGACATCTATAAATAGAACATTTCTTATAAAGACATGCTCCAAAAACCTGGTTGTTTACAGCAAGTAATTCAAATTAAGCATGCGAGAACCTAAAAATAACTACCAGCATGCAATACACAAATCATTGCATCAGCCATGTAGGTGGCATTCAGTTCAATTAGCATACACTCCTATTACCTGAACTATCAGCATGCAGTACACAAGTAACTGCATCAGCTATGCAGTTGGCATTTCAAACAAATATGCAATCTAGGATATTTAAGCGATTTAGTATAGTCCAATATAGTTCATTTCAAAATAAAAATTATCCACCAAAGAGATATAATTATTTAATACAATATGTATAGTAGGTTGTTGTGCTGATCTCACAAGGCATATAGGAAAAAATGGAATAGGAATGCCTTTGGTGATGTGTACATTTGAATGTCTAAAACTCTAAGGGAGACTTGAGGACATTGATCATGCAAAAGACCTGGGTAAATATCTCAAAGGATTTAGTTAGTAAGGGATTTTCTTTTAAAAATGATCTTGAGGCTTTGCTAATGAAGGAGGAGATAAGTTGGAAATAAACAGTTAGGGTTTAAATGAGTCAAATTCAATATATGCAATATTGAATTGGGGAACCAACGGGAACAAAGCAATATAAAGAATGTAATGACCTAAAGAATAATGATATTTAAATAATAGAGAATGGGGATATAGGAATATTAAAAGAGGACGCAGCAAACTTTGTCGATGAACGCTTCGCATTCTTCGACGACGTTGGTACACTTCGTCAACGAGAAGATACAGAGAGGATATTTGGAAAACTCTAAATTTCATCGATGAGGGGGAGAGTTCATTGATGAGTAGCCTTCTTGGCCTCGTCGACGAGGTGACATGGCTCGTCGATGAAGACCAGTGTATAAATAAGCCAAACTTCATTTTTTTAGCTAAAAATCGACGCGACAAGTCTCTCTCACTCCTCCCTTCATTTTCCCTCCCTTCTCTCTAAGTTTCTATGTCAAATTTACGCCGGTTTGACGATCTAAAGCCACCACGACACTCCTGGGGAAGTTCTCTGCATATCTGCTAGAGTGGATCATCGGTAGGCTTAGTTTGGAATTCATCCCTGGTTTAAGGTAAGGTCTTTTATTCAAAATTTGGTCTTTCCATAGTTATAGGAAATGTTGTTCACGGAAAAATACTGAAGTTTAGTTCTAGGAGTTGTTGTTTTCAGGGTGTTGAACAGGGAACCCTGTGGCTGCAGGACGAGTGTATTTTAGGGGGTTTCTTCTCAGGAATCAAGTAAGGGAATAAACTAAAACAGTTATTTTCTATGCAAATTATATTATTATTTATCAGCAAATTTATTTTTAGGAAGCATGTAAATATATATGAGAAGATTGGTAAAAATGCATATTTAGGAAAATACTGCTATTATGTTGAAATGTATAAATATATTAGTATGAAATGTCAAAAAATATGATTTTAGAATGAAATGTATGGTTTATTCAGTATCATGTGGCATGAATATTATTTTACATGAAAAGTCTTATGTTATGGAAATTTTACGAATAAAGCATGTTTTTAGAGATTATGAAATAATGCAGTACATTATGGTTTTTGAGATACATGATAAATGAATAATTTATTCAGAATAATATGTATGAAATATTCAGCGCAAGGTCGTGTCATATGTATGATTTTGGCGCAAGGCCGTATTTATGAGATGTTCGGCGCAAGGCTGCAGATATGAAAGAAATTGGTGCAAGGCCATATATATGTATGTATATTTGTTATTACAGAAAATGCTATCAATTTTTTACCATAGACAAGTATATTATCATGTATTATATGTTATCATAACCCGGATATTAGTTCAGTTCAGTTACAGGAGCACGGTACAGTTGCTATACAGATTAGATTATTATGTTCATACTTGTGCTAACCGCCCCTACAAGTAGAGGGGGTGGGATATGGATAGTCGATGTGGCTTTCAGTATAGAGTTGTAGACATCTATTTGCCAGTCTAAACTAGGGTATGGTAGGCCCATTGTAATTGCAAATATTTTTGACTCGGTAGTGGTCAACCAACCATTGTCGAGTCCCGCCTTCGGGCTGCACAACCCATCATAGGGGATAATACATGACATCAGCTAGCTATATATCTTGGGTAAATTTCAATATTAACAGTTATATAAGACATTTCATGATTAGTATAAATTAATAAAAATTATGAAAGTTATGATTATTCGAGTATGTTATCATAAATGTTTTCCAACATATGAAATGTACTGTATATGTATTATAGCATTAAATATTCATGTTGCCACACAGCTGTATTTAGTTTACTTTCCCTTATTGAGAAGTGACTCACCCCTGAACTTAAATAATTCTAAGGAAACCCAGAAAGATCGGCGAATCGAGGCCGTTGTTAAGTTAGTCAAGCTACCCCACTAGGAGGGTAAGTTTGAACTAGGATCAGGGGATTTTGATGTGGGATCCTAAAGATATTTTTTGTATTTTTGGGAGTTTGTATATAAACACCGTGTTTTGGATTATAGTTGAATCTAGTATTATGTAATTTGTGGTTATGAGATTGTGATTTACATTTACTGTTGTCCAGCTTCCGCTGTGTTTGACAGGTGTCCCCGTTACCCACGGTTTCGAGTTGACTATTTTACTAATTATGTTTTAGTATATGATAAGATAAGTAAGTCGTTACGGTTTGGTATCAGAGCCTACGATGCTAGGTTCTGTAGACTTTAGAATGCAGCATAAATAATACCAGTGTATTAGATAAAGGAATTTGAGGTCTGGTTTTATAGTCTAGATGCAGGACTTCCGTGGTGGTTTGTGTGATTTTCTTAGGGTGACGATTTCAAGAAAGTCATGGTAAACTATCGTCGGGTTGGGTATCTAGGTTATAGCATTGAACCTTGAATTATGATCAGGAGAGATGAATTAATTAAGGAAATATTATATTAGTTGGGTTATACGTTATGGTGATAGGGTTCTAAGTCAAGTTATTTGTTTTTCAAGATGGGCCCTGGTAGTAGTAGTGCCCATGCCAGTGGACACGAGGGAGCTAGGCCCTCAGGCACTGCGAGCAGTGATTCATATGCATTTTTACGCAACGTGGCACAATAGATCATGACTAAAATTGCCAGGAACTCCAGAGAGCTAGGTGGTTCGTCTGCAGGCCATGGTAGCTCAATAGAGAAATACATTAAGAGGAATCCTCCGACTTTCTCAGGAGGAACTAATCATGCTATCGCTGAAAATTGGGTGTAGGAGATTGAAAAAGTATTTGCAGTGCTGCAATGTTCTGAGGAGCAGAGGGTGATATTTGCTACCTACAGATTGATTGGAGAGGCCGAGAGATGTTGGACGGCGGTGAAACTCTTAAAGCAGCAGATGACAGTACCTATGGAGATGACATAGGAGCAGTTTTAAGGAGACATTCTTCGACAGGTATTTTTCGGCTTCATGTAGGGAGGCTAAGATTGAGGAGTTTCTAAATCTAAAGTAGGGACAGCAAATCTTGCAGCAGTACGTGGTGAGATGCATCAAATTATCTCGCTTCGCCCCGTATATTATTCCAGATGAGGCATAGAAGGTATGACAATTTGATAGAGGCTTGAGGAGAGAAATATATAAGCAGGTGTCAATACTGAAGTTACATGATTTTGCTGACGTGGTAGATAGGGCCACTATAATAGAGGTTAGGGAGTGAATGGAGGCTGAGGAGTAGAGACGGAAGAAAAGATCCGCACCTTTTGGTTCCTAATAGGGAGTCGGTTGTGGTTTGTGGAAGAAAGGTGGCTATTATAAAGATCAGAGGCAAGAGATAGGGACTCGAGGTTTTCAGGGTATGCAGCCACTTCCAGTTTGCCCGACTTATGGGAAGAAAGACCCGAGGGAGTGTCGTACCAGACGAGGTATCTTCTACCGGTGTGGGGAGCCAGAACATGTGATGAGAGATTGTTAGGCTCAGATTGGTGCTACTCCTGCTCCTAAACCTGCTCAAGGAGGCTATCAGGCACGACTTGGAGGCCCGCAGAGGAACATGGCTCCAGCTAGGGTCTTTGCTTTGACGTCGAGTGATGCTGAGGTAGTCGGTGATGCGGTGACAGGTACGATTAATATTTTTTCATTTAAAGTTATTGTACTATTTGACTCAGGGGCCACACCCTCATTTGCATCTGTGGAGTGTGTCAAATTGTGTGGGGCTAAAACATAATCATTAGATGTTGAATTATTAGTGGCTACACTAACCGGGTCAGCGGTGAGGTGTAGTAGGATGCTCTATGGTTGTCCGGTTGATATTAACGGGAGGATTTTATCTTCTGATTCGGTAGTGTTGGTCATGCATAGGTTTGATATCATTTTCGGCATGAATTGGCTAGCAGCTAACTTTGCCAGTATAGATTTCAACGCGAGAGAAGTGATATTCCGACCTTGAGGGAAACCAGAATTCAAATTTACAGGCTCACGAGTGCAATCTCTACCTCAGATGGTCTCAGCTATTCAGGCGAGGAGGCTGCTCCTGAGTGGTTACCAGGGATTTGTAAACTTTGTGAAAGAAATGTCGGAGAATGAATTGGAGCTTGTCAACATGCTAGTAGTGAAAGAATTTACAAATGTGTTTCCAAATAAATTACCAGGTTTTCCACCTGATCATGAGGTAGATTTTCTTATTGATCTACTTCTAAGTACAATGCCAATCTCTAAAGCCCCGTATCGAATGGCATCGGTAGAGTTGGCAGAATTAAAAGATCGATTGTAGGATTTACTTGATAAGGGTTTTATATGACCTAGTGTATCTCCATGGGGAGCTCTAGCACTACTTTTGAAGAAGAAGGATGGGTCGATGAGGATGTGCATAGATTACAGGGATATTAATAAAGTGACAATCAAGAGCAGGTATCCTCTACCCCGTATTGATGACCTGTTTGATCAGCTTCAGGGTACACGGTTATATTCTAAGATCGACCTCAAGTCAGGCTACCATCAAGTAAAGGTAAAAGCAAAAGATGTATTGAAGATGGCTTTCAGGACCAGGTATGGGCATTACAAGTTCCTTGTTATGCCATTTGGTCTGACAAATGCTTCTGCGATATTTATGGATTTGATGAATAGGATTTTTCATCCATATTTAGATCAGTTTGTTGTTGTTTTATTGATGATGTACTGGTCTATTCAAGGAGCTATGAGGAACATGAGAAAGTTGTGTTTTTGGGGCACGTTATCTCAGTAGATAGAATTTCTGTGGATCCCAGTAAGATTGATGCAATAATGAATTAGGCTAGACCGAGGAACGTCTAGAAGATCAGGAGTTTCTTGGAGTTAACTGGTTATTACCGTCATTTCGTTGAGGGATTCTCAACTTTATCAGAACCTCTAACACAACTGACTATAAAGAATGCTAGATTTGAATGGGACGATAGCTGTGAGCAGAGTTTTCAAGAATTGAAACAGAGGCTAGTCATAAAACCAGTACTGATCATCCCATCAGGGGGTGAGGGTTATGTCATTTACATTGATGCATCCTTGAAGGGACTTGGTTGTGTATTGATGTAGCACGGTAGAGTGGTAGCGTATGCCTCCAAGTAGTTGAAAGAGAATGAGAAGAACTACCCTACCCATGATCTTGAATTGGCTACAGTGGTACACACATTGAAGATTTGGAGGCATTATCTATACAGCGAGCGATGTGAGATTTTCTCTGACCACAAGAGTTTAAAGTACTTCTTCACCTAGAAAGAATTGAATATGAGACAGAGAAGGTGGTTAGAGTTAATTAAGGATTTTGATTATACTATCAGTTACCACCCAAGAAAAGCCAATATGGTAGCTGATGCGTTGAGCACGAAGTCTAGGGAATCAGCTTTGGCAGCTATGGAGATCTAGTGTCTAATCATGATGGATTTGGAGAGACTCGGCATAGGGTTGGTAGAGAATGATCCTCCAGCGTGTATCGCCAGTTTAGTAATACAGTCTACTCTACAGGAAAGAATTAAAGTTGCTCAGAAGGAAGACCCAGAATTAGCAAAAGTATTAGTTAGAGTACAGACTGGTCAGGAAAAGAAATTCTGCATTACAGATGACGGAGCTTTACGGTTCCATTCCAGACTGTGTGCTCCTACCAATGCTGACATCAGGAAGACTATTTTGGAGGAGGCTCACAAATCTTTGTATATAGTTCATCCCGATAGTACGGAAATATGCAGGGATCTGCGAGAGTTTTACTGGTGGAGTGGTATGAAGAAGGAAATTCTTGAATATATAGCGCAGTGTCTGACGTGCCAGCAGGTAAAAGTTGAGTACTAGAGGCCGGCGGGTCAGTTGCAACCGCTATTTATCCTAGAGTGTAAGTGGGATCATATATCCATGGACTTTGTTTCATGATTCCCATCAGTGTCGCATGGCTAGAATGCGATTTGGGTGATAGTAGATCTGTGGACTAAGACCGCCCATTTCCTCCCTATTAAGATCAGCTATTCCCTTAACCATTTGGTGGAGATTTACATTCAAGAGATAGTCCATTCTCATGGAGTGCCTCTGTCCATAACGTCAGATCGAGACCTACGTTTCACGTTATGGTTCTGGAGAAACTTACAGGAAGCTTTAGGGTCTCAGTTATCATTTAGCACGACATTCCATCCTGAGTCAAATGGGCAGACTAAGAGGACGATATAGATACTAGAAGATTTGCTCCGAGCATGCGTATTAGATTTTGGGGGTAGTTGGACTCAGTTCATGTCGCTGGTAGAGTTCGCAAATAATAACAGTTATCAGGCTAGTATTGGCATGGCACCATTTGAGGTTTTATATGGTAGGAGATGTTGATCTCCTTTGTATTGGGACGAGATGGGTCAGCGGAGAGTTGTGGGACCAAAGCTTGTGCAGTAGGCGTATGATAAGTTTTGGCTCATCAGAGATAGAATCAGTGCAGCTCAAAGACGAAATAAGAGTTATGCCGATAATTGCTACAGGAAATTATAATTTGATATTAGTAGTCATGAATTTTTGAAGATAGCTCCGTTAAAAGGGGTTATGAGGTTTGGAAAGAAGGGTAAACTTAGCCCTAGGTTTATCAGTCTATTTGAGATTTTAGAGAAAGTGGGGACGGTTGCCTACAAGTTAGCTTTACCACCTACGCTATCCAGGTTGCACGATGTATTCCATGTTTCCATGCTGAGGAAATACGTCTCAGACCTTTCTTATATTATTAGTTATGGTGAATTAGAGCTCAGTGATTCACTAGTCTATGAGGAGGTACTAGTGCAGATTCTAGATAGAAAAAAATAGGAACTAAGTAATAAAAAGATTCCTTTGGTAAAGGTTCAAGGAGGAATCATGCAATAGAAGAGGCTTCTTGGGAGCTCGAGGAACAGATCAGACAAAAATACCCACAATTGTTCCAAGAAGTTCATATGTAACTAGGAAATGTAAGTGATTGTATAATGTTTCTTTTGCAGGTACATGTAAAACTTTAGTTAGTAAGTAACATTTTAGTTTTGGGGGAATTTTTTTTATTTTAGTTATGTAATCTCCCAAGACTCGGAATGTAACCACAGTATTCCTCCGCCATAAGTGAGGGCAAGTAATAAAATAAGTAGACTATTTTGCCTTTAAGGGATGATGAATTAAATGAATAGTAAATTTCAAGGATGAAATTTTATAAGAAAAGGAGAATGTAATGACCCGAAAAATAATGATATTTAAATAATAGAGAAAGGGGGAAATGGGAATATTAAAAGAGGGTGCAACAAACTTTGTCAACGACGTGGCATTGTGGGCTCGTCGACGAGAAGATACCGAGAGGATATTTGGGCGACTCTAAATTTCGTCGACGAGGGGGAGAGTTCGTCAATGAGTAGCCTTCTTGACCTCGTCAACGAGGTGACGTGGCTCGTCGACGAAGGCCAGTGTATAAATAGGCCAAACTTCTTTTTTTGGCTGAAAATCGATGCGATGAGTCTCTCTCTCTCCTCCCTTCGTTTTCCCTCCCTTCTCTCTAAGTTTTTGTGCCGAATTTACATCGGTTCGACAATCTGAAGCCACCACGACACTCCTGGGGAAGTTCTCTGCATATCTACTGGAGTGGATCGTCAGTGGGCTTAGTTTGAAATTCATCCCTGGTTTAAGGTAAGGTCTTTAATTCAAAATTTGGTCTTTCCACAGTTATAGGAAATGTTATTTATGGAAAAATACTGAAGTTTAGTTCTAGGAGTTGTCATTTTCAGGGTATTGAACGGGGAACCCTGCGGGTGTAAGACGAGTGTATTTTAGGGGGTTTCTTCTCAGGAATCAGGTAAGGGAATAAACTAAAGAAGTTATTTTCTATGTAAATTAAATTATTACTTATCAGCAAATTTATTTTCAGAAAGCATGTAAATATATATGAGAAGATTGCTAAAAATACATATTTGGGAAAATACTGCTATTATGTTGAAATGTATATATATATTACTATGAAATGTCAGAAAATATGATTTTAGAATGGAATGTATGGTTTATTCAGCATCATGTGGCATGAATATTATTTTACATGAAAAGTGTTATGTTATGGCAATTTTACGAATAAAGCATGTTTTTAGAGATTATGAAATAATGCAGTACATTATGGTTTTTGAAATATATGCTAAATGAATTATTTATTCAGAATGATATGTATGAAATATTCGACGCAAGGGTGTGATTGATAGCCGGTGCAAGGCCGTGTCATATGTATGATTTCGGCACAAGGTTGTATTTATGAGATGTTCGGCGCAAGGCCGCATATATGAAAGAAATCAGCACAAGGTTGTATATATGTATGTATATTTGTTATTACAAAAAATGCTATCAATATTTTTACCATAGACAAGTATATTATCATATATTATATGTTATCAGAACCTGAATGTTAGTTCAGTTCAGTTACAAGAGCACGGTACCGTTGCTATACAGATCAGATTATTATATTCAGACTTGTGCTAACCGCCCCTAGAAGTAGAGGGGGTGGGAGAAGGATAGTCAATGTGGCTTTCAGTGTAGAGGTTTAGACGTCCACCTGGAAGTCTGGACTAGCGTGTGACGAGCCCATCGTACTTACAAACATTTTTTACTCGGCAGTGGTCGACCAGCCATTGTCAGGTCCCGCCTTTGTGCTGCACAACCCGTCATGGGGGGTAATATATGACATCGGCTAGCTATGCATGCTGGGTAAATTTTAGTATTAACATTTATATTAGACATTTCATGATCAGTATAAATTAATAGAAATTATGAAAGTTATGATTATTCAGATATGTTATCATGAATGTTTTCCAGCATATGAAATGTGTTGTATATGTATTATAGCACTAAATATTCATATTGCCACACAGCTATATTTAGTTTATTTTTCCTTACTGAGAAGTGTCTCATCCCCGAACTTGAATAATTTTCAGGAAACCTGAAAATACTGGCGAATCGATGCCGCCGTTGAGTTAGTCGTGCTACCCTGCTAGGAGGGTAAGTTTGAACTAGGATTAGGGGATTTTGATATGGGATCCTAAAGATATTTTTTTGTATTTTTGGGAGCTTGTATATAAACACCGTGTTTTGGATTATAGTTGACTCTGGTATTATATACTTTGTGGCAATGAGATTGTGATTTACATTTACTGCTGCCTAGGTTCCGCTGTGTTTGACAAGTGTCCTCGTTACCCGCGGGCTCGGGTTGACTATTTTACTAATTATGTTATAGTATATGATAAGATAAGCTGGTCGTTACAGAGAAACTCTAAAAAAATATTACCAAGATAAAAGTTAAAACACAATTCAACTAACCTTGAACCTTTGTGCACATACATGAGCCCCTGTTTTGTACTTCATTTCCGCACCTCATCAACAAAGTCGTATCCTCTTTCAGGCAAAAAACCATAGCCTCTAATTCCATAAACTGCTTCTTCCAATCCTCAAACTCAGCCCCAGCTCTTACCTTCGTGCACTCCAAATCCTTCATCATATTTTTTAGATAAGCAATAGCCTCCTTTTCACCTTCATGAGAACTCCTCGAAGGCACCAATAACCTCCTACATCCCTCATTTCTCCTCTTTTCCCTATCGCTCGTTACTCTGTTATCCTCTTGCAAACGAGCTGGCACTCAATAAATGCGTGCTTGAAGATCAATTGGAAGACTTGAAGAAAAAGTACAAAGACGCTAAAGAGACAATCATTCATTTGCGAGAGGATAATAGAGTAACGAGCGATAGGGAAAAAGGAGAAATATAGGATGCAGGAAGTTATTAGGGCCTTCGAGGAGTTCTCATGAAGGTGAAAAGGAGGCTATTGCATATCTAAAGAATAAGATGAAGGATTTGGAGTGCATGAAGGCAAGAGCCGAGGCGAGGGTTGAGGCTTGGAAGAAGCGGTTTGTGGAATTAGAGGCTAGGGTGATTTTTTTAAGTGGCGACTGGCGAGTGGGTGATTTTTTTTTAACCCTTTTTGGTAAAGAGACTAGGCAGCCCAACGAAAGGCCCTATAGATTCTAACAAACAAACTTAGAAAACTTAGTGGTTTTAACCACTCAAGTGTCCAAGATGAGTGTACAACGTCCAAACCAAGTGGGTTAGTCCTAACACATCTTTGACCACTTGGTCAAGGCAATTTATAGATTCACTCGCTCTCCCTCTTTCCCATACTTCAGATCTATTGCAGAGATCCCTATTTTTTGATCCTTCAATATTTTTATACATCTAGGATACTAGCCGAGCCCTTGGGTGAAGATCAAATGCTTGCAGTTGTGTCCATATCCTATGCAACTGCATGTGCTCTTGAAAAGTATGAACAAACTAGAAAAGTAAAATTATCATCTTGCACTTCATTCAATTGCACCTGAATTAGGAAGAAACATAAGTGGTCGGTTTCTTGTTATATGTCTTGAGGATATAAGGTAAAATGGGGAGTTTTTTCATTGTATTTATGAAATATAATTAGTGATTGTTGTGGGAGATTTTCCACACGTGTATGTTTGCATTTATTGGTGTGATTTTTTTGCATACACTCCTTTAATTTTAATTGGGATATGGTTTGGTGAATTGGCACACCCGATGTGGGATCCTAACACAAAGGCCCTATATGTAAAACAACTCTTATAAGTTCATATAATAAGTTTCTGAAATTGTTATATGAACTCCACGAAAACACCCGCATGGTTTATAGACTTTTGATTATTTTGGAAAAATTCTAACAAAATTTTGGCAACATGTCGTCTTGTAGGGCTTGCGATTGTCATAACATTAATACAATGTCATGCATGCATGCACTGCAGTCGTCAGATGCAACTTTTGATTATTTCTTTATAATTTTTATTGTTATTTGAACAAATGAAATTTTTTTATTTTAATTTGAATTTGTACTAGTATTTGTATTTGAATTTTGAATATTTTGAAACTTTTTTTTGTTATCTGAACAGATGTTATTTCTTTATTTTAATTGAATTTGTATTTGAACAAGAAATTTTGAATGATTTGCGAATTTTGTAGTAATTATGGTTTCACGTTATGTATGTGAAAATGTAATTACAGACTTTTACACGAATTGATGATTAAAAAAAATTAGTATAAAAATTTTTTTAATTTTTTAATTATTAGTGAAAGATTAAAATTCGTCACTAATAATAGGGTATTAGTGACGAATTTGTAATTCATCACTAATAATAAAGTATTAGTGAAGGATTCAAATTCGTCACTAATAGTGGAGTATTAGTGAAGGTTTTAAGATTCGTCACTAATAATAAAGTATTAGTGAAGGATTCAAATTCACCACTAATAGTGGAGTATTAGTGACAGTTTTTAGATTCGTCACTAATAGTATGCTATTAGTGAAGAATTCATATCCTTCACTAATACTGTACTATTAGTTACGAATCACAAATTCGCCACTAATACCCTACTTTTAGGGACAAATTTGAATCCGTCACTAATAGCATACTCTTAGGGACGAATCTAAAGACCGTCATTAATATTCCACTATTAGTGACGAATTTCAACAGAGCCGATGTAGACTTTATAGTAACGATATTAGGGTTTTAGTGACGGTTGTAATTCGTCACTAAAAATGTATTATTAGTGACGAATATAAAATTCGTCACTAATAGTTAGTAGTAACTGCAGACATAGCAACTAATTTAAAACCGTTACTAATACTTATAAATTCATCACTAATAGTATTAGTGACAGATTTGATCCTTCACTAATACCCTAATTTTTTGTAGTGGCTAGACTTGTAGAGAATTATTCTTAGATTCTTGTGGTAGTGTCCGATCATCAATTGGACTTAAAATTTACAAGAAATTGAGATAAAAGTAGAAATTTAGCTTACCCCAGGAGATACGCCTACGCCGCTCCTACAACCAATCCGCTTCGGTAGAAATGACGGCGGCAAAAAATGGAATCCAACGGTTTTTCTTGATTTTCGATCGAGTGAGTATCCGTCAAGAAAATGAGGAGAAAGGGAGAGAGAACGAGGAGAGAGAGAGAGAGAGAGAGAGAGAGAGAGAGAGAGAGAGAGAGAGAGAGCGCGTAAGAGACCAGAGGGCGCAGCTTCTCTCTTCTTCTTTTTTTTCTTTCTATTGCTCCTTCCTTCCTTCTGGAAGGATCCTGAAGGTTGTTATATATATAATATTATTTTAATAATTTTTATTTATTTATTTATTTATTTATTTATTTTTAAAATTTTTAAAAAATTTTAATATTAATTTTTAATTATTTTTTTAATTAATTTTATTAATTATTTTTTTTCTAATTTTTTTTTTTTTTTTTAGAATCATCTCACTAATCTTGTATAACCATATTTGGGGTTATTACATTCTCCATACCTTATAAAAATTTCATTCTTGAAATTTGATATTCATCTGTTTCCTATCCTTAGAGAAAACATTTCCAATTTTATTAATTACCCTCACTTATGGCGGAGGAACACCATGGCTACAAAGAGGACTCTGGGAGATTATAACTATTCAAAATTCTCCCAAAGCCATTCATATCCCAAAAGTAAAAATTTTATCTATCCTACGCTACACTATACAAATCAAAATACATACATCATTATTTACCTTTTCTCTAACTAGCTCAACTCTAAACTCCATTGACTTAGTATGGATATGTTTGGCACATCTGATCCTCTAATTCCCAAGAAGTCTCCTCAATGACATGATTGCGCCATAGAACTTTTACTAGTAGAATCTTCTTCGTGCGTAGCTCATGTTCCTTCCAGTCAAGAATCTTCACTGGCACTTCCTCATAAGTCAAGGTATTGCCCAACTCTAGTGCTTCATAACTAATCACATAAGAGGGGCTTGGGACGTATTTTCTCAGCATAGAAATGTGAAATATGTCATGGATCCTAGACAGGATTAGTGGTAATGCCAACCAATAGGCAACTCGACCCACTCTTTCAAGAATCTCGAATGGTCCAATATACCTAGGGCTCAGCTTACCCTTCCTCCCAAACCTCATAACTCCCTTCATCGGTTCCACCTTTAGGAATATGTGATCTCCTGCGTCAAACTCCAATTCTCATTGGCAAGTATCTGCATAACTCTTCTGCCGGCTCTGTGCTATTCTAATCCTATCTCTAATGAGTCTGACTTTATCCTGAGTCTGTTGTATCAGCTCTAGCCCCAAAATCTGTCTTTCCCCAATCTCATCCTAGTACAACGTGGATCGGCACCTCTTTCTATATAATGCCTCATATGGTGCCATCCTAATGCTGGCCTGGCAGCTGTTGTTATATGCAAACTCGACTAGTGGAAAATATTGTATCCAACGACCTCCAAAATCTAACACACATGCTCACATCATATCCTAGAGAATCTGTATTGTCCTCTCTTTCTGCTCATCTATCTGAGGATGAAAATTTGTGCTGAATAACAACTAAGAACCCATGGCCCCTTACAGACTCTTTCAAAAACGAGATGTGAACCGTGGGTCTTTGTCAGAAACTATGGACACTAGGACGCCATGGAGCCTAACTATCTCATGGATATATAACTTCTTTGTCAAAAACTATGGACACTAGGTTGCCATGGAGCCTAACTATCTCATGGACATATAACTCAGCCAATCTATGCATGTAGTAGTTAACTCTGATCGGAAAAAAGTGGTCAGCCTTTGTCAGTTAATCCACCACTACCCATACAGTGTCCTATCCATGCAACACTGGCGGTAATCCTGTGACGAAATCCATCGCTATATGCTATCACTTCTACTCAGGAATGTGGAGTGGCTGCAATGATCCCGCCGGTCTTTGATGCTCAACTTTCACTTACTGGCACGTTAAACACTGATCCACATACTGGGCTATCTCCTTCTTCATGTTGCTCCACCAGAAGGACTCTCGAAGATCCCTATACATTTTGGTGCTACCTGGATGTACAGTATACAGGGACCGATGTGCTTCCTCCAGAATAACCTTATTGATCTCAAGGTCGGCAGGAATGCATAACCTGGTACGGAACCTCAAGGCTCCATCATCTGAGATGCTAAACTCTGTTTCCTGACCATTCTGTACCTTCCTCATAAGCTCTACTAATTCTGTATCATTTCTCTGGGCTGCTATAATCCTCTCCTGTATATTCAGCTACAAGACCAGGTTAGCAATAAATGCCTAGTGATCACCCTCTACCAATTCCACACCGAGCCTCTCTAGATCCATCTAGATCGAATGCTGAATCTCCACTGCTGATACAGATGAATCTACTAATTTCCAGCTCAAAGCATCAGTGACCACATTAGCCTTTCCCGAGTGGTAGCTAATAGTATGGTCGAAATCATTTATTAGCTCCAGTTATCTCCTTTACCTCATATTTAATTCCTTTTACGTGAAGAAATACTTTAAGCTCTTATGGTCAGTAAATATCTCTCACCTACCCCCATATAAATAGTCCCTCCAAATCTTCAACACGTAAACAACCGTTGCCAATTCTAGATCATGGGTTGGGTATTTCTTCTTATATTCTTTCAATTGTTGTGAGGCATAGGCTATCACTCTCCTTTACTGCATCAACACGCATCCAAGCCCTTTATAAGACGCATCACTGTAAATTACGAATCTCTCTTCCCCTGAAGGAATCGTCAACACAGGCACAATGATGAGTCGCTGCTTCAATTCATAGAAGCACTGTTCACATTCGTCAGACCACTCAAACTTCACTCCCTTCCTGGTCAATCTAGTCAATAGTCCTGATAGTTTGGAGAAGCCCTCAACAAACCTGCGATGGTACCCAGCCAATCCAAAGAAGCTCCTGATCTCATGCACATTCTTTGGGCGTACCCAGTCTACTACCACCTCAATCTTACTCAAATCAATATAAATACCACCCCTGGATATAACGTTTCCAAGGAAGGTAACCTGTTCCAGCTAGAACTTGCACTTATTCAGCTTCGCGTACAACTTATTTTCTCCCAGCACCTGAAGCACTATCCTCAAATGTACCTCATGCTCTACTGGGCTTTTCGAATACACAAGTATATCATTAATAAATACTATCACAATCAGGTCTAAATACTAGTGGAAGACCCTATTCATCAAGTCCATAAACACTACCGGAGCATTCGTCAAACCAAACAACATAACCAGAAATTCATAGTGGCCATACCGTGTTCTAAATGCCATCTTCGAAAAAGTTTGTGTCCCCTGTAACTGGTCAAACAAATCATCGATACGCGGGAACTGATATTTATTCTTGATAGTTACTTTATTTATTTCCCTATAGTTAATGCACAACCTCATCGACCCATCCTTCTTCCTCACAAATGAAACCGATGCTCCCTAGGGCAACACACTGGGCCGAATAAACCCCTTATCTAACAGTTCCTGCAACTGTTCTTTCAATTCTTTCAGCTCTACAGATGCCATTCTATACGGCGCCTTTGAAATCAGCACTGTCCCCAGAACGAGATCAATAACACACTCTACCTCATGATTAGGAGGTAGTCCCGAAAAATCCTTAGGGAATACAACAGGAAAATCTCTCACTACCAGGATATCCTCTACCCTCAGCTCCTCTTCCAATACTGCTTTCACACAGGCTAAATATCTCTAACAGCCTTCTAATAGCAATCTATGTGCCTGAATAGCGGATAGTAACTGAGGGTGTGAACACTACCTCTCTCTTATGGCAATCAATACTGGCATAGTGGGCAGCTTGCTAGTCCACTCCCAAGATTACCTCAAACTCATGCATCTCTAAAACTACTAGATTAGCTGACAAAAACCTCCCCTGAATACCCACTGGACAGTCTCTGAGTACCTTTCTGCATATCCCTACAACCCCAGTCGATGTAGCAACAAACAGACTAATATCTAACTGCTGAGATTCAAACCCACACAAGTTAACATATTCCTAGGAAATAAAATAATGAGTCACCTCTAAATCAAACAAGACAGAAACTCTAAATGATAGTATTGAAACAATACCTATCACCACATCTCATGTTGCCTTAGCATCTCCCGACGTAAGTGCATAAAATCGCACCGGAGCAGTATTCCTCTGTTGTCCACCTCGAGGTGCCTAATAGCCCCTTCTATATAGTCGAGGAGCAGCCGCTACCGCTGGTGGTGCCTGACAGTTTCTCGCAATATATCCACACTAGTAGCACTAATAATAGACAATCTCCCTTACTCGGCACTCTCTTGGGTGCCTCCTGAAACATCTGGGACAAGAAGGGGGCATCAATCTACCCTGTATCACTCGATCTCATCCTCCTTGTCATCATCCCCCTCTGCTATCATATCTCCTCCACGGCCCTCGACTGGACCTGCCTGAAAATTAGGAGTCACGAGCCTCTTCCTCTGGCTCTATGCTGTTGCGCCTCTCTGTAGGCCGCTCCCAATCACTGTAGCCCTGTCTACTATCTCTAAGAAGGTCTGAACTCAAAAACCTACCACCCGCTCATACAATTTCTACCTCAGGCCCTCCTCAAATTTCCTTACCTTCCTCTCCTTATCTGGCACCAGATACAGGGTGAACCGGGATAGCTCAATGAATCTCGCTACATACTACTACATTGTCAAAGACCCTTGTGTCAGATACAGAAAATCTAATGCCTTTGCACTTTTGACCGTAGCGGGAAAGTACCACTTGAAGAAAATCTCTCTGAAGCAACTCCACGTCATCACTATAGGGTCAGGCCTCTGCTCCTCTAGTAATCTCATTTACCTCCACCAGCGCTTTGCTTCCCCAATCAATTTAAATATGGCAAATAACACTCTCTGCTCGTCTGTACATGAGATAACTGCTAGTATGTCCTTTATGTCCTAAACTCAGTTCTCTGCTGCTAGTGGGTCCGCTCCTCTAGCAAAAGATGGGGGTCGCATACGCATGAACTGCTCGATCATGCAGCTTGCTCCCCCGAGCTCCTGGCCATCTCAGCCATCACCTGCTAGGTGACGCTACGCAATACTGCGTTAGGGTCTCCACCACCCATACTAGAAGGTCCTACTCCATCACCTGATGCACTCGTGTCACTTTTCCCCGGATCCATCCTGCAAAGGCAACAACTAATCTCAACATACAATTACTATCACACAACCAACACACTGCTATAATTCATAAATTACTCTTCTACGATCATTTATCTCCACATCCTTAATCCCCGTTTAAGATTCAGTCCTACCACTCAGGAACAAGACGCAGTGATAGTATCCATGGTTTTCCTAAAATTGTCACCCCAAGAAAAACATAGAAACAACCTCGGTACTCCTGTCTCTAGGCCGCGAGATAGAATCCTAAATTTTCACATCATCGTCTAACAATCACTAACTCACATTCCAATCTAACCGTCTCCTATTTTCCTCAAAATCCATTCCTATACTCAGGTATTGTATTCTACTGTCTACTAAAGTCTGCAGAACCTAGCAACCTAGGCTTTGATACCAAACTGTGATGCCCCAATTTACGTACCAATTTTTTTTATAAACAATAATAAATATTCACACGTCATCAACAATATTCATAAATTGGCCACATCAACAATCCTATTACCACCCATATGACCCGACCCACACTGAGTACCGAGTAAATAGTCATTTCATTATACAACATATCAGCAGAAGACAGTTTATTTATATCATCCAGAATACAATACCCATAACATCAACATACATATATGCACATTACTATCTTATATGCAAAAACAATACAACCCTAGAGAATCACACATCCTTAGTCCAAGACTCACCCTGTATATCAGGATTCCAACTCCCTAGTATCACGAAACTCTATCGCCCAATCTATCTTTGTTCCCTAAAAAGTTTAGATAATTTGGGTGAGACACATCTTAGTAAGAAGGAATAAATTATTTATAGTGTGTGACCATATGAGTTTAGTTATAACACACTTTACTTTTTAAATTATCATTCCATCTAAGAAAATACATTGATATACATATTCTCATAATCATATAGATATACAACACAAGCTTTTATAAAATTTAAAACCATTTCTCAAGTTCCTTCATTTTTAACACATATCTACTCGTGAAGTTCCTGAAAATTTCAACATTTCTCAAAATACCCATATCAGTAATTTATACAATCTCATTTTCATAAATATCATTTCTATTCACATATATATATACCATATTTCATTATTTTCCACTAACATATCAATAATTCTCATTTCATTATTTTCTCAGAAATTACTCATCATTTTCACATTTTTCAATATGCATCATATGTCACACAATTTTCATCTAATATTCATAAGATATTAATTTCACAAGGAAAAATACCATAACTTTATTTTCCACATATTCACTCAATCAATAATATAAAAATACTGTTATAATTTATTCCCCTTACCTGACTTATTGAGAGTCTCATTAAAACCCAAATCCTATGCCCTTAGCACCTGAAACTCAAATCTTGCAATTCACGTTTTCCCTAGATTAATTAACTCATTTCCCAAAATAATACCCATATAACCTTCCCTAGGTTCCATATACTCCAAATTAACATTTAAACTAATATTTAACACCCTTACTTGATTTTCCGAACTGTACCTGTAGGGTTCCGAAATTACACCCGCGGCGCTCACCCAGGCCCTGAATTCCAGAAGGCCTACTTCAACCTCAAAATGTCCAATATTCTAGAATTTCTAAATCAACATTAATTAAATAATAATTGGACCCTTAATAACCCCTTTATCCTAATTTTGGGGTTATGCCTACGACGACCCCATAAGAAATCCGCTCCGTTAGACTTGTAGAGAATTATCCCTAGATTCTCATGGTGGTGTCCAATCGTTAATTGGGCTTGAAATTTATAAGAAATTGAGGTAAAAGTGGAAATTTAGCTTACCCTAGGAGATACGCTTACGTCGCTCCTATAACCAATCTGCTCCGGTAGAAATGACAGCGACGAAAAATGAAGTCCAATGGTATTTCCTGATTTTCGATCGAAGGAGAACGCAGAGGACGCAACTTCTCTTCTTCTTTTTTTCTTTCTATTGCTCATTCCTTCCTTCAAAAAGGATCTTGAAGGTTGTTTTATATATATATATATATATATATATTATAATATTATATTATATTATTTTTATTAATAATTATTATTTAATTAATTATTTAATTTTTTTAATTTTTTTAATTTTAATTTCATTTTTTAATTACATTTTTTTAATTAAATTTTTTTTTAGAATCATCCCACTAATCTTGTATAACCATTTTTGGGGTTATTACACCAAAATTGTTCTTTTTAGACTTTTATAGCAAAAGTTTTGCCCCAAATATAGAAGGGTGTTCTGGACTCAAGGTTGCATTACGTCAGTCAATGATTGCTCTGTTTTTTCTTGTCAAAAAGTATTTTAATGACTTAAAACATTCTTAGACAAAAGTATATGAAATATATTAAGTCTAATTAAGTTTAATACTTGTCCAAAAGAGTTTTCCCATGAATATAAGATATTTTGTTAATAAAAACACATCTGAAAAACTATTTTGATATCTTATATACCTCCATGTTCTTTATGAAAATATACTTGACTTTCTTTGAACCCTCAGGAAAAAAGACTCGTTTTGACACAAAGGGGACCAAGTATGAAAATGTTTATAAAACCAAGAAGTTTGAAAACTTGTCCTTTTAGAAAACATATTTGAGTTTAGGATTCATTTGACAAACTCTTTAATTTAACTTTGAAAACTATGAAATTTGAGTTTGTGACTTAAGGTGAAATCCTATAAACTCATATATCCTAATATGCATGCATTTGCTCAACTCTTGAGAAACAAAACCGTAAGAGTAACAAAATATGTTACCTCAAACACACCCCATTACAAATAAAAAATTTAACATTAAGCTTCCTTGGGTGCTTGAGTCCTTCCAAGTGAGTGTCCTTTTGATCTTTCCTTCTTGACGTCAACTCGGTCCAATCTTTGCCTTCAATCTAGTACTTTATGCATTTGTCACTTGAACTTGTACTAAACATGATCTGCAAAGATGGAATGCACTAGGAACAACAAATAGGTAAATATCATCAAAACATATTATTTATGATTATGTAGCCCCCAAGGCTAACACACATTATAAGGCATTCATAGCACTAGAGTTTATTTGCAATAGTTTCATATTAGTCTCAGCCATTTCGTATTCTTCTTTAGGAACTTCCTTGTTCTCTACAATCTTAGAAGGAATGTAGTTCCCTTGGATTACTACTTTCCAATCCATAATTTGCAAAAATATTCTCGTCCATTGTTTCCAAAAGGTGTAATTTACACCACAGAAGATTGGGGGTCTAGATAAGGATTACCCTTCACCAAATGGGGATACACCTACGTTTGCCATTATGATCTTTGTGTAACTACCTATTAGGATTTGTTACAACCTACGCTCTGATACCAATTGAAAGTAACAGTGTAGTCCTAAGAGGGGGGTGAAATGGGTAATTTAAAAATTATTACTCGGAAGATTGGTTTATTTTAAACCTTTCAACAATATCAATCACAACTTAATAAATAAGCAGCGAATGGCTATACCAATAAACAATCCAAGGTATATTGAATTCCAAAACACAAACTTAATTTTACCTTCAGTGAGTTCAAATATCAACTCAGAATTCCAACAATGAAAAAGTGTATTATTAAAACAAGAATCAATAATATTAATCAAGTAAGTATCCTTATTATACTTTATTGACCTGATTGGTCATACCCAGTTTTGATTATGACAAATACTCTTGGTACTGATGATTGTACTAAGGCTTGCATACAGGTTCACCTTGCGCGTGCTTTCGGACTAAAAGACATACCTTCATGATGTGCGGTGTTCGTGTCAGTGAATGAAGAAATATGTTATCTTTGTAATTATTATTTCATTTCTTCATTCTGAGATGTAAATTTAATTATGGACTGCGCACTCCTATGGCTTGTAATAATTTGCATCATGCATGGTAGGTAGGTATGCTCATGACAGACCCTAGTTGGACTTTAGGTACCTACATTTAGTACACAAGTCCCCAACATCACTTATTATATTAGAGGAATCAGTTTAAGCTAAAAATACACTTAATGGAAAATATTGAGAGAGTTTAGGCAACCGAACCTATATCGTGTATAATGGCTCGGGCGACCGAAAAAGTCAATATGTTGACTTGGTGTTAGGGCACTCGAATCACTTTTGAGCATATCTCCCTCGGGCACCCAAACATGTGTCAGGTTCCTTTTCAACAACCCAGGCGCCTGAACGATCATGTTCAAAATGGGCTCGGGCGACCGAATTGGTCAGTTCGGTTAACCGAACTTGGAACTGGGCACTCGAACTAACGAACAAATGCTATTGACTTTTGTTTAGCCAACCGACTCTCAATTTCAACACCCAAATCACTGAGATTTGGATTTTGGATTAAGTCTATTCGAGCACCCAAACCTCTGTCCAGACACTCGAATCTTGCGAGTTAAAATATTTTTTATTGATTTTTAAATGCGGTAAACTAAGATAATTTTCTTAATAACTTTTAAAATAATTTTAATTATACCCATTGTGTCCCCAATAGTCAAAAAATCCTCCTTGCCTATAAATACTCATTCATTTATCATAATTAGTAAGGATTAACACTTTGATTAAGGCAAAAATTCTCTTAATTTTCAAAACCCTAGTTTAGCCTATATTACTCCAAATCACTTATACACTCCATATCTATTGATCTTTCAAGTGTTGTGAGTATTTCTAAACCTATTGTGCTTAATCTTACTAGTTAAAACTCTCACTTGTATTATTACTTGAATGATTTTCTTTGAGAGTTTAGCGTCAAGTTCTTCCACTGATTTAACTTGATAAATCTTGTACAAGAAGACTTTGAAGGTTGTGGTTCTTGCATTGTTATTGCAAGATACCTAAACCTATATTTTGGTGCGCAAAAATCCTTTTCAAAAAGCTAGTTTTTCAAACAACTCCATTGTGCTTTGTATATTGAAATATCTTATTGAGTTTGTTTGATTCAACTTGCTTAGCATATTTGAAACCCTGATCTAATTATGTGTTATTGACATATTGTGTTTCAAATCTTGCTTGGATATACATTCTAGATTTGGACTGATAATCTATACATGATTTAGTGTTTTGCACACATTAAAGCACTGAGCATATTTACATATCATTCATGCATGTAATATTGATTGAGTTGTACTAGTGCATATATCCACTTGTGTAGAAGCATATTTTCATATACAAACTCTATACACATTGGTTGTATTCCAAGCGCGGGCCTGAAGAAGGAGACTAGTCCTATTGAATAGTCTCGGATTGGTTTAGCCCTGGTTAGGAAAGTTAGGTGTGCTATCTTGGTAAGGCGTGTTGGTTGAGGTCAACCCCTTAATTTGACTTGGTTGTAACCGGTGCCGCTCCACCCATTAAGTGAGCTTTAGTGGAATCCTTGTGCTGGTGTTGCCAAGGCGGGAACGTAGGCAATTTGGCTGAACCTCGATAACATATTGCGTGCACTATTTACTTTTTCATACTTTACTTTTATTGCACGTGTATGTTTATTTGTTAATCCCATAGATTGACCCTAGGCTTGTGTGATACTGTTGTTAAACCTATTGACCTAGGTGATAATTTTCAAATATCAATTCACCCCCCTTTTGGGATTGCACCAAAGCTAACAATTGGTATCAGAGCCTCGTAACATAGACTTAGACGTTATTTAGTGAAAGATCATGATGGCTCATGTTAGTGCATCCCCTTCATGTGAGGGAAGATTGGTCACACACCCACCAGTATTCTGCGATGATAACTATGCTGTATGGAAATTCAAAATGACTATGTATGTGAAAGCCTTAAATTGGAAACTTTGGAAAGTCATTGATCAGGGTGATTGTGTGCCTATGAAATCTATTGGGTGTACTGATGTTCCTAAATCTGAGTGTGAACTGAATGATCATGATAGAAACTTAGTACAGTTAAATTTTGATGCCATGAATACCTTACTGCATGCTTTAGATTCTAATGTTTTATGTGAGGCTATGGCGTGTAGTAATGCTAAGCAAATCTGAGATGAACTTAAGAGGAGATATGGTGCGCCCATGCAAAAGGAAGTCATCTCTCCATGCAACTCATGCTCCACTAATCTTAAGGGAGGTAACCAGTGTTTTATTGCTTTAACTAATGATGAGGTTATCTCGGTTCCTTCTGCTTTAGTAGATAAATATGAAAATGATTCATGTGCTGATTTGAATGATGTGCCTGATTGTGAATCATATGATAGTAGTGATCGTGAAAGCATGCCAACTTATGATGAATTGCAATGTGAATATGTTAGGACTCATAAGTTACTTGTTAAATCGAATAAGAAATATCTATGCTAAAAAACAAGTATGATGCATGCATTAAAGAATGTGAATCAAAAGTTCTTGTTGAAAGAGAAAATAATTTGAAGATTAAAAGACTAGAAAGCAAGAATGAGTCATTAGAAAATGAATTGACTATTTTGAAATCTCAAGTTTCTAATGATAATACCATTTGATTGCAGAACTTGAACATAAGGCAAACAATATGTCTAAGGAATTCATTAAACTTCAAGATGTTTGCAAGGGTCTTAAAAATTTAAAAGTGAAAGAGCTTGAAAATAAAATAGAGGAGCAGTCTAGGATCATTTACACATTCACTAGAGGTAAGGACAACTTTAATAAGTTGTTAGGATCACATAAAATGACCTTAGATAGGGAAGGTATAGGCTACAATGGAGTAAGAAATAGGAAGAAGAAAAGTTTATACATGGGGTACTTTGTAAGAGAGTCCAAAGATTATGCTAGTATTTCTTCCGGTCCATACACCAACAGCTATTGTGCCTTGTGTAAGAAGAAGGGTCATACCAAGTTTGATTGTGCGCTTAAGAGAAAGGGAGTTAAAATGAGACAAATTTGGAGAGTCAAATCTGATCCCCTCTCTTCTTTAGTTGTAGGTGTTCTCCCATAGTCATAGAACTGGTTAGGAGTCTTAATAAATCCTTAAGTCTTGTAGATAAAACACGGGGGTCTTTGCTTGGGAAAACTAGTCAAAACAAAAGGAGTTGACCAAGCTCGGGCGACCGAACCATACAGTGCTTTTGCACTTCGGGCGACCAAAATTGGAAGTCTGACTAGGTTTTTAACCATGCTTCGAGCGGCTAAACATTTACATTCAAATTCATTCAAGCTTTTGAACACAGTTCGGGTAACTGAACGAGGATTCCGGGTGACCAACCCATGCAGTTCATTTTAAGTTCAGGCGGTCGATCCTCGATTTTGCAAAATGGCGCCTAATTCAGCCGATCGAACCCTTACTCGATCAACCAAAAAGTCTTAGTGGGGCTCTATAATTAAAGTTGTTCGGGCGACCAAACTTCCTCTCATGTGCCCGAACCACGCTAATATATATGGGTTTTCGCAAAATTCAGTTCATTTTTCACCTATTCTTGAGAGCCCACTTGCATTTTTTCCACCTTTCAACCTAGTACCTTTTGAGGAAATTTTTATATATGGCTAGGGATCATAGACATGCTACTGCTGGCATCCCACTTGAGCAGTGGTTTCCTACACCCGACAGGAGAATCAAGTATGATAGGGTTTTTCATCTTAAAGATCCAATCTTGGGAAAAATCCTAGACATAGAGTTCATGCAAGCCCACTTCAATAACGTCCTAGATATGTTACGGTACCAGGGGTGGTATGATTTTATTGCCTTCCAGCCCAGGGGAATGTATCCTTTGCTCATTCGGCTATTCTACGCCAATCTTGCACAGGATGGCCAGGGCTACTATTCTAGGGTACTTGAGACTGACCTCCACTTATTTGGAGAAGACGTTTCAAATTGAGCTTGGTGACTTCATTTCTCCTTATTCATCCTCCACCTGGATTAGTGAGCAAGATTTCATGGTAAGCACCTTCGTCAATCTTGTTATGACGAATCCTATAGCTAACTTGACACACACTCCCAACTACAGATCACTGACTTTAGAGGCAAAGGTGGTACACCACCTGATTTCATATAATATACTACCAAAGTCAGGATCTAGGGACCACGTATCCTATTTAGACTACTTTGTGATGTGGTGCCTTTTTATAAGAAAGAAGTTAGATCTCCCTAGGCTGATCCTACGGTGGATGTTTGTTAAGACCATTAGAAAGAGGATCATTTTACCCTACGGTGGTATCTTGTCTAGACTATTCGTTAGGGAGAGGGTTACCAGGACGAAATTTTCTAGCATCAATAAAGTTAGGCCCCTGACATCTTCAACTCCACCACTCGAAAATTAATGGGATATGAGCTCACTAGCAACATGTGGTTGCCCACTGCTCATGAGAGAGACCCAGGAGCTCAGAAGATCCCATAGGAGCTGCCCCATGTGCCGTCCAACGCTGAGATCATGGCGGCCATCACTGACCTCTCTGCATCATTTCACGAGTTCAGGACCTCCACGTCAGAGCAGGCATCCTCCTCTCATGCTAGACTTGACTCACTTTATGGTGAGTTCTTTGTGTTCTAGTCTGAGGTGTGGGCTAACTTTCATATCCTCGGTGAGTAGTTGAGAGAGATGAATGATGAGGATATTGGGGAGGATGATCAGATGGAGACGAGTGGTGAGGATGATGATGATGATCACGATGACGGCGAGACCTAGTGGTGGACCATGAAGATCAGTTACTCCAGCTTTTATTTGATCTATTTTTATGCTTCATTTACATACATTTTTATCTGGTCTGTAATAACTTTAAAACATCATTTATTTTTATTTTTATTTTGTTATGACAATCACACTCACCACACACACACGCAGATACTATCATGTGGTGATTGTGTTTTTTTTTTATGATCATATATATCTAATAGTATTTAGGCTCATATGATTTTTGTGCTTACATGACTATACTACTGAAATGCATGCTTAGTCTATAATGCCTCCTGCATGACGGATGCAGTTGATGAGAATTGCCTGCTGGTAGATTTAGGTTCTCACATGCCTTAAACTCTTGAGATACTGCTTGTTTGAGAATAATTTTTGTGCAGGTTAATTTTGGGAAATGTCCTGTTTACAGACGGCATGCTGCCGAATTTTCTGTAGACATTTGCCCAAAAGGTTGAAATGACCTTTAAAATTGAAAACTTTGTGTGCATATGAAATTTGATCTTGGACTTTAAATATTCATGCTTAGCTTATTTACTTTAAAATTTTGAATTCTCTGGAGCTTGTTGTGCGTACATATTTAAAATGCTTTGAAATTGGCAGGTTCTTATGGATAGATCACTGTTTCAAACAAAATGCTGCCAAAAACTCTATATCCTTTCTAAGTGCTAAACTTCCTAAAACTTGAGTTGTGTTTTTAAAATAATTTTTGAATGATATTCAAGTTAATTTATAAAGAAATTGCATATTCTTAGGGGGAGTCATTTAACTTTAAAATCATAAGGCTCTGAGAAAATAAATATGTATTTTGCATTCACTTTTATATCCTTTGGAAAATACATTAGCAATTGGTATCAATGTGCACGTCTTGGTAAATCTTTATTTGATATCATGTTCATTTCAAAACTAACGGTAACAATTGGTATCAAAACAACACGTCCTTATAATTAGTAGTATTTTGATAGTTAATATCTCCTCTACCACGTAGTTATAACCATTGGTATCAGGCCCACATGTTTTCATTATACTCTACCTTATGGGGGAATACATGTTTGTTTTGGCAACCAAAGATGATTATGATAAAATTAACATTAAAATATTTTTGAAAGGAAGAGTGAAAGCCAAATGAAAAATTGATCTTCATCCTTGCATAATCATCCATTAGGGGAGTATAGAACATTAAGATTGCTAATGTGTGGCATGATATTATTATTCCTTTGATGCAAAAACTGTTTGAGTTAATTGATTGAAAAATGCTATATATTATTCATTAAAACTCCAAACAGGTCACTTAGGTATAAGGTTATGATTGGGAATGGTCTATTTTCAAATGGCATGTTGAATTTTTTTTAAATCCTCCCAATATACCTTTTTTATCTAAATGATAACTTTTGCCCTCACACTATATTGCTTAGCCGTTTTTGCTGTGGCCAAAAGGGGGAGAAGAGGCAAAAATGGGTAAAACAATGCTTAATCATGCTTAATCTATAATTATCTATTACTTTAATTATCCTTTGTGCATAAAGTCAGGGGGAGCCTTTCTTGGCTATACCCACTTTTGCATAAAGGATTTGTAATCATAAAAAAAGGGGGAGAATGTTAACTTGATTGGTCACACCCAATTTTGATTATGACAAATATTCTTGGTACTGATGATTGTACTAAGGCTTGTGAAATTAGGAATAGCTTCCCAAGAGGGGGCTGAATTGGCTTTTTAAAACTTTCTCTTTAGTTCTTTTAAAGTCCTTAACTTATTTTTAATATTTAACCAATTCTTTGACTTGTTTATTTATTTTGTCAATCAAACAAGAACTTGATTTCTTTTGAACAATCAATCAACAACATAATTAAACACAACTAAACATTCAATCTTCAACCACACTTTGAAAGTAAAAACAATTAAACAATTAGTCACAATTTCCAAACCAACACAACCACAATTTATTTACCAAATATAAGTTCACTACAACACTATTAGATTGATGAAATCATTCAAGATTTAAGACTCTTGGAATATAAAACAAATTTTTATACCATCCAATCACAATCAATATAATATATGTAACTTTCAGCTTTTGATGTTTTTAGCCCTGTGGTGAATGTGAGTTTTGAACAAATCCCTGTATATATGAAATTTCTTCTTCAATATGATGTTCAATGTAAAATCCAATTACTCTTTCCAAACTTCAGAATTCCAATAAACTCTTAAGTTAATTTATCTTTGGGATGTTTAGCCAAGTAACGTACTCTCGTATGGTTTCCACAAAGAATGGTTCAACCAACGTACTCTCTTTCGGTTTTCGCAACCCAAATCAAAATCAAACTTTAACGTTTACTTGATTTCCAAATATACATAGTTTATATGATTTTAAATTTAAACCATCCACGCAATTTAAATATGTACTAAAAATAAAGAATAGGGAAAGAGAGAGTGATACGAGGATTTTTACGAGTTTTGGCTTATACCTAGCCTACGTCCTCGCCTTTGGCAAACCACCAAAGGATTCACTAAACATGTTCCTTTAACAGGAGGAATAATACCTTTAAAACACTCCTTGGTTAAGGCTAGAGCCCGCCTTCTCCAAATGATATCCCCTCGTCCGGTCACTCCTTAACTAGGCTAGAGCCTGCCTCTTTAAGCAATATCCCCTTGCTTAGTCAACGATCCAAACAACCCTTGGAATTGTAAATCTACAAGATACAAATCAAATACTTGTGTACAAGAACTTGCTCACACAAAGAGCTGATTAGTACAAACAATTTAGAACTAATATACTTCAAAATTAAAATCTCAAAAGAATGAAGTAAGAAGCTCAATATAAATATCACTAGTTTACTTTTCTTTGATGAGGATCAAGAACTTAAATCAAATACTTCAGAGAAGTTGTAAAAACTCAAAGATTTCTTAGAAATTTCGTAGCAATTCAGAGCTTTAAAACAAATAGCAAGAAGCTTTTGAGTGAAAGAGATCTTGAAAGAATTTTTAATGCTTGGTGTTTTTGTTTCTCATAAACCATGTATATATAGGCTTCAAAAACACTTTCATTCATGCTCCCCAAGTTTACTTGGAGTGCCCCCAAAGTTTCAAAAAATATTAGGGAGCAAGTCAATTAAATTTGAAAAAGAGAAGTTTGAAAAATCTGCCTATTGGCATACTTCGGTTGCCTGAAGTGCAACCTCAGTAGCTTGAAGTAGGTTCAGGAGCCTGAAGACACAGGGTCAGGCGCCTGAAGATACACTGCCCGTTTGATTTTTTTCAGCAAAAATCTTCGGTTGCCTGAGGATTTAACCTCAGTCGCCTAGACAGTACAAAATCACTTTCCTTCTTCTTCTCTTTTTCAAAGATATTTAGTTTCTTTGCGTTCTTACTTTTGAAAAACATTTTCTGACGTATTAAAATAAAGTCTCTAAGTCCATATTTATCCCCTAATGAGCTTCATTTCATTCACAATGACATTTTTAATTTTGAAGTACTTACATGAAGATTTCCTAACAATATGAACATTTCTTGTTCTTTGAAACTTCATGATCTCCTTGAAGCTTTAGGTTTATTTCATCTTCAGATGTCTTTGTGCTTCCTGGTTTGATGACTTCATGACACAACATACACCTTTAAGCTTGTTGGTGATCTTTCGAAGCTTTGTTGAGTCTGGCTTTTTTCAGATTCCTGAAAACATCATTACTTGAACACATAACGTCATTAACCTTTTCTTCATTTGTTATCAACAAAACAAGAGGTGAAAGCCTTGTTAGGCTAACAATCTCCCCCTTTTTGATGATGACAAATAAGGAGCAAAAATTTATAAAAAATTATAGAACGCTCCCCATTACAATAAGCATAGATTTTAAGTAATATTTCCCAATATTTTCATTTGCAAGTATTCAGTTTAGCATTTTATATAGCCAACATATAATTCTTTCAACATATAGTCAATTTCGTGCATATTCAATTCAACTCAATATCCAACGCAAATATTCAATTCATATTTTTGCTCTCTATAAACTATCTCTCCCCCTTTGACATCATACAAAAAGGGTTACACAATTTTAATACAAAGAGCAAAGAACCATATAGATATGCACCTAGAGAACCAACATCACTAAGATGTGACCTATAGCAATACAATGCATCACAAAAGAGCTGTTTTTAAGTTTACTTCTTAAAAGCTAAGAAATGTCAATCATCATGTCCTTCCAATTTCAAATTATAATACATGATATCAATTGATTAATAGAAAAATGATTATACACAAGTGATAAATCATAACACTCCCCCTGTCAATCAGCATACTCAATAATTTCTTTTAAGTCATAAGTTCAGAAGGTTTAAGTTTTAGATTTAACATTAACATTAGAACTTATAGTGCATCAAACTTATGACAAAACATTTCATAGGTTCAGAGTTTCAAAGCTAGAAACAAATACAGGTAAAGACTCATAGACTTTGCTCACACATACTCCCCCTTTTTACATCAACAAAAAAGCAAAATACATTCAAAATTTGAGCATGTGTAGCATACAAAGTAGCAAAAACACCATCAAAAGTCTATGTATCAGAATTAGTGTCACTATCTTCAGAAATTCCTTTTCCTTTGGATTGCTGTGAGTTCTTCATCATCTTCCTCTTCCTCGTCATTACCAACTTCCTCTTCTTTAGATTCTTCAGCTGATGATTAATCACTACGGGGTATGGAGCTAGTGTCCATAGGATCATCGTGTGAGGAACTACCCTGAATCTTCTCAATGAGCATAAGACGTTGATCTAAGGAGGAATAGTTATCATGTAGATTTTTAGGACCCTCGCGCATATCTCAGCTAAAGGAGGTGAATTCATTATAAAATGGTGTGAACCATGAGGGAGCTTCAGAGGCTGAACCTTCTGGCTGATTCTGAGGTAAAGAAGGAGGTGCAGCAGCTGCTCTTCATTGTCTACCTCCTTTTAGGAACCACTCCTGATTTCGTTTTTCATATCCCATCTGTTTGAGAGTGGTTGAGGTAAAAAGTTTATATCTGGTCCTTTTTATGAAAAAGTCTGATGAAGATGTGATATTCTGATTTGCTAAGATCATATTAAGAGCTCCCCTGTGTGGAAAAGTGACTCGTTTTGCATCCATCTTTGCCCACATCCATTTCATAATGAGATTGGCCAAATCAAGCTTCTTCCCTTTTAATAGACACCACAACACAAAACAATCGATATACGAGAGATGATCATATGATCTAGCTTGTGGCAAAATGTTATTTGAAATGATCTTTTGAAGGATTTGGGCTCTCCAGTTTAGCTGCTTATAGAGTGGTAGATGTCCAAAGTAGATAGGTTCATTCTCCATAATTAGTGGAAAAAACTCTTTAGGTGTAAACTCTTGTTGAAGTATCCAAGATTGGGAAAATGCAGGATATTCAAACTCTCTTGGAGTAATTTGAAAAATGGGAGCCAACGATTGAGGAGTAAGAATTATTTTCCTACCCTTAACTTCAGTTGATAAGTTGTTCTCTCCTTGAACTAAATTAGCATAAAATATTTGGACAAGATTTGGAAAAAATCCTTTAGCTTGGTAAACAATGAAGTTCTTCCATCCTATAGTTTGAAACAACGGCAGAATATCCGGAAACTTTGTGTTGAAGAATTTAACATCAAGGACCTTACCAAATATAGGTTCTATGGACTGAAGACGGGTTCGATAAACATACTTTGCATAAGAGGATACCAGCCATCGATCAATGTTAGGATCATATCTACTAGAAGATGAGCCACGATTTGTCGTTCGCTTAGTTCGAGGCACTGTGAGGTTTTCTTGGAGCAGCAGATGCCTTCTTTCAAACGCTAGAGTGTGTATGATTGAACTTAGAAGCTTGAAATCGAAAGTTTTAGCACCGGAGATTGAAAGAGGTTTGGTGTTTGGAACTTTGGGTGAGTGATAGAACTTGGTTCAGGAGCCTAGAGTTTAGAAGAAATGGGGTTTCGCATGTTTAAAATATAAGGACTCTGCGACTTCAGGCTCCTAAAGAATAAGTATAGGCACCTGAAGAATTTTCTGGGCTAAAATTCAACAGGCAGTAGCTGTCCGGTCACCTGAGGTCTGGAGCTCAGGTGCCTGAGGTACATGTAGGAGCTTGAGGTTATCTGCTCAGTCAACCGAAGTTCTTCAACTTCTGAAATTTCCTTTTTCCTTGTTTTGAACCTTTCTAACTTATTTCCCTTATTGTATAATGGTTCAAGTTTCTCTTTTTATTAATGTATACCTATCTTTTAACAACACTTATGTTATAAGTTTTTAGAGTTTCTTTTTTCTTTTGTTTCATTTAAACATCCAACCTTTATGGATCCTTTTACTATCTATTTTATTTTTGGCACCCATATCTTCTTGGTTCCTTTTGATTCATCAAGGGATGTTTCTTTTATTTTCCACACCTATTTAGTCTTCACACCCTTTCTCTTAAATGGACATTCAAACTTGATATGCCCCTTTTTCTTACATTTATAGCATATTGTATTCGTGTAGGCTTTACTAGATGTGGTAGCATAGTCTTTGGATTCTTTTGAGATATATCCCATATATAGATTATTTTTCCTTTTATTTTCAACTCCATTGAAACCAATGCCTTCTTTATTCAATGACATCTTGTGAGCCAATCATCATATCAAGATTTTCTTTTCCTTTAGTGAAGTTATGAATGATCTTATCTTTATCTTTGATTTGACTCTTGAGATCGTTTATTTCAATGTCTTTCTTATTATCAACCTTTTTTTGTAGTTTCTCTAATTCTAAAGATAATTTTCTTATATTATCTTATAATTCAGAAATGTATGTCTTTCTCATACATCATAGAGGATAAGGATCGAAGGTCTTCTATCATTATTTCATTCTTGCTTTCTAATTCTTTAATTTTCAAGTCTTTTTCCTTTTCAGCAAGATTTTTAGATTCTAATTCTTTTGTCATAGATTCATTCTTACTTTCAATTTTCTTGATTCTAGAATCCTTTTCTTTTTCTGCAACCTTAAGGGTTTCTAACTCTTTCATTATACCTTCATTCATATTTTTCAATGAAGTATTTTGTTTAGTTACTTTAACCAGCATCTTATGAACTTTAAATAAATCATTTTGAAGTTCTTCATATGATGGCATGCTCTCATCATCGGATTCATCACTACAAGAATTATTTGAAGATTTAGATGAGGAACTTTCCTCATTGTCCCAAGCCATAAAACATGTATAAGCAACCTCTTAGTCACTTAATTCATTTTCTGAGCTACTTGTACTCATCATGTCCCAAGTAGTGGCTTTCATGGCCTTTTTCTTTTTCTTCTTAGCCTCTTTCTTTAGTAGTAGTGGACATTCTGGTTTTATATGTCCAACTTTATTGCAATTGTAGCACGAAGGAGTTTTATTCTTTGGTTTCTTGCTAACTTCTTCTTCTGATTCATCTTATTCAGATTTTTGATTTCTTCTTTTGAATTTGTTTCTTCTTCTTAGTATTCTTGCTAACTTTTTAGATATGAAGGCTACTTCATCTTCATCCATTTCTTCTTCACTGCTTGAGTTGTCTTTTAAGGCTTTGAAGGCTATTGAATCTTGGTTTTTGGCTTTTCTTCATTCATTGTCATTGCATATGTGAGTAAAGAACCTATAAGGTCATCTAAGGAAGTGGTTTTCAGATTTCTTCCTTCCGTTATAGTAGTGGCTTTTGGTTCCCATTTAAGTGGCAGCCCTTTAAGAATTTTCCTTATCATCTCATAAGTAGTGTAGATTTTTCCTAGTGCATTTAGGGAATTGATTATGTGAGTGAACCTAGTAAACATATTAGTTATGGATTCATCCAGGTTCATTTTAAACACTTCATATTCACTTGTAAGCATATCGATCCTATTATCCCTAACATCTATAGTTCCTTCATATGTTACTTCTAGTTTGTCCCATATCTCCTTAACTGATTTGCAAGCCATTATTTTATTAAATTCATTGGCATCTAAAGCACAATATAGAGCATTCATGGCACTAGAATTAACTTGCAACATCTTATAGTCTAAGTCTATCATATCAATTTTCTCCTTAGCGATTTGTTTACCATCAACTATCTTAGTGGGAATTTGGTCACCTTCCATGACAAGCTCCCATGCTTTCCAATTCACAGTTTGAAGATATATTTGCATTCTCTTTTTCTAGAAGGTATAGTTCAAACCACAAAAGATGCGTGGTCGGGTTAAAGATTGTCCCTCTCCAAAGGAAGCTACGCCTAACTTAGCCATTATGATCTTTTTATAGCTACTAATTAAGATTTTCTATAACCCCTCTCTGATACCAATTGAAATTAGGAATAGCTTCCCGAAAAGGGGGGTGAATTGGCATTTTAAAACTTTCTCTTTAGTTCTTTTAAAGTCCTTAACTTCTTTTTAATATTTAACCAATTCTTTGACTTGTTTATTTATTTTGTCAATCAAACAAGAACTTGATTTCTTTTGAACAATCAATCAACAACACAATTAAACACAACTAAACATTTAATCTTCAACCACACTTTGAAAGTAAAAACAATCAAACAATTAGTCACAATTTCCAAACCAACACAACCACAATTTATTTACCAAATATAAGTTCACGGCAGCATTATTAGATTGATAAAATCATTCAAGATTTAAGACTCCAGGATTATAAAACAAATCTTTATACCATCCAATCACAATCAATATAATATATGTAACTTTCAGTTTTTGATGTTTTCAGCCCTATGGTGAATGTGAGTTTTGAACAAATTCTTGTATATATGAAATTTCTTCTTCAATATGATGTTCAATATAAAATCCAATTACTCTTTCCAAACTTTAAAATTCAAATAAACTCTTAAGTTAATTTATCTTTGGGATGTTTAGTCAAGTAACGTACTCTCGTATGGTTTCCGCAAAGAATGGTTCAACCAACGTACTCCCTTTCGGTTTCCGCAACCCAAATCAAAATCAAACTTTAAGGTTTACTTGATTTCCAAATATACATAGTTTATATGATTTTAAATTTAAACCATCCACACAATTTAAATATGTACTGAAAATAAAGAATAGGGAAAGAGAGAGTGAGACGGAGATTTTTATGAGGTTTGGCTTATACCCATCCTACGTCCTCACCTTTGGAAAACCACCAAAGGATTCACTAAACATGTTCCTTTAACAGGCGGAACAATACCTTTACAACACTCCTTGGTAAAGGCTAAAGCCCGCCTTCTCCAAACGATATCCCCTTGTTTAGCCAACGATCCAAAAAACCCTTGGAATCGTCAATCTACAAGATACAAATCAAATACTTGTGTACAAGAACTTGCTCACACAAAGAGCTGATTAGTACAAACTGTCGCGACGTCCCGGGAGCGCGTGTGCCCCGGGCGGCAAAAATTAAAATCATTTTAATATTTTCATGGAAAAACATGGAATGTCAGAGTCGCCACTAACCTTTAGTGCGGTTAGAACACATGATTACTACCGCGTTAGGGGTAGAATCAGTCTACATTACCAGAGTTGGGGACGGGAGTTCGGTTACGCGAGGGGAAGGTACGAGCACCTCCTACGCGCCCGTTCTTACGAACGGTACCTAATTAATTTGAAATTATCCCTAAGTTAATCTAATAAGTCTCTAAATTAATCCTTTTTGTGAATTTATAAATACCTATGAAAAATAAATAAATAAATAAATAAACATATACATATATTCCCTCAGAACTTAGGGTACGTGAGGCCCAAAGGCTCATACCCCCCGCAATAAAATCATAGGGATAGTAATTAAGAAAATACACCCCCAATTTTTGAAATTGTATTAAATTTTTTATAGGAAAATACTAACCTGGGAGGTTTTTAATATATGGTAATAGAGTAATAAGCCTCACATACCTACTAATCATATTATGAATGTCAAAATAAGTAACTAAATACTATATATATTAATATACTAAGGATACTTAATACTAAATATAGTAAGATTCTAATAATGATTAATACTAAACATATTAATATACTAAAAATAGTTAATACTAAAAATACTAGGATACTAATAATTAATACTAACTATATTAATATACTAAAAAAAATAATAATTAATGCTAAACATGAGATTAAAATGCTAATTTACTAAACATATAATATCCATTAAACCCTAAATCACTAAATATATAATATTAAAAAGAAAATACAAAACTGCTAAATATGTAATATTTACCAATATGCTAATATGTGATATACATATAACTAAAATTATTAATTTACATATAATGTCAATGAAACACCAAGCTATACCACATTATCACAATAATAAATTTACAATATTATAAAAATGCTAATTAATATAATAAATATATAATATCAATAAAAATTCTACCACACTAACATTAATCATTTAATATATACACAATAGATACCACAAAAATCTAACCCTACAATATGAACCTTAACATCAATAACAAAAGTCAAACTTTGAATGTTAAAACGACAAAAAATTCTACAATAATAATAATAATCGTCCAACCATAAACACAACAAAAATGTAAACATGAATATCAACATTTAAACAAATATTACAGCGTTATAAACCCTACACCATGAATATTAATTGATGTATAACAACAAGACAAACAAAGCATATATATTAAACATTAAAGCAAACATTACAATCCTAAAACCTTACAATAACAACCCTAGAGTATATGTAAACATTATTAAAAAAAAAAACTTTGAAACTACTCCAACAATTATTAATCTCAAACCCCAGATAAATATAAACAAGAAATAATGTGACTAATTCAACACCAATAAAAAAGTTTAACTTAAATAATAACAATAAATCAATCATACTGAACATAATAAAACATACTAAAAAGACTCAAAATATTATCTTATCAATACTTGACCCTAAATAATACAATACTAATTCAATATATATACACATATACACACACACATAATACAACAACAAAAGATTTTTTTTTTTTAACTATCAATTATTAAATAAATACACAAATACACAGAAATCTAGAATTTAAAACAAACAAAAAGACTCTGCAGTAAAAATGACTGGTTAATATCACAGAAAAAAACACAATACACATGTGTATATGTAATGAACTATGTTTGAGGTGTGTGTGCGTTCCCTGTTCATGGTGCCGTGTGTGTGTGTGTGTATCGTGTTTGAGTGCAGGGACTTACAGAGGGGGATGCATCCGGGAGACGCCAAGGAAGATAGGGGTTCGAGTCCTGTTGTATTGTGGCCTGAGCAAGGGAGAACAAGGTTGTAGCGGCAGAGGGGCGACTGAACGTGTGCATCGGAGCTTGGTGTTGCCGTTGCCGTCTGGAGTGGCCGTGAGGGAGTGCCGCAGGGACTGGCAGTGTTGCGGAGGCTGGTATCGCTGTATCTAGTCTCGGCTACTGCAGAGGGAAGGCCGAGTGGCCTGCTGGAGACTGGCCGAGAGGCCTGCTGTGCGGGAGTTGTTGTTGGCGGTGGCCTGCTGGCGTTGGAGTTGGCTGCGGCGAGGGCTGTGGGAACACGGCTATGGTGGTCGTGTCTGCCAGAGAAGGTGAAGAGGATTCGCCGCTGGGAGAGTTGTGTGAGGGTGAGAGGAGAATGAGGGATTGCAGGGAATGAAAGAAAGAGAGTGATGGAGAAGGTGGAGTCGGCCAGGGATGAAGGCTACGTGACCGTGAGCACAGGAAACCCTTCTTTTTTTATGGCTGTGCGCTGCCCCCGCCTCCCCCTTGAAGAGAAGAAGACGCCCCTTATATAAAAAACTTTTAGCAACCCTAACCCATCTCTTTTCCTTTTTGGTTTTTTTTGTATTTTATGGTATTTTTTCTTTTGGAAATAATATATATGAGTATAACTACTTATTATGGTAATAAGGAAATAATAATAATAATAATAATAATAATAATAATAATAATAATAATAGGGTAAAAATAATAATAATAATAATAATAAAGTGAATATAGAAATAATGTTAATAATAATAATAATAATAATAATAATAATAATAGTGATAATAAGCCACTTATAACACTATAGGAAAATAACAATAATATAATAATAGTAATAATAATAAATTACTTATATCAATATAGGAAAATAAATAATAATAATAATATAATAATAGTAATAATACTAAAACAAAATAATAATAATAATAATAATAATAATAATAATAATAACAGAAATAAATAATAATAATAATAATAGTAGTAATAAAGATAAAAATACTAATAATAATAAAAATTAAAAATACTATTAATAATAACTAAAATAATAAATAATAATAATAATAAATAAAATAGAAGTAAAAATAAAAATAAAAGTAATAATAATAATAATACTAATGAAAAATAATAATAATAATAATAATAATAAAATTAATGAAAATTAATAATAATAATAAGAATAAATAAAATAATAAAAATACTAATAATATTAAAAATACTAATAATAATAATAATGATAATGAATATATTGGGCATGGGTAAAAATGGGGTGTCTACACAAACAATTTAGAACTAATATACTTCAAATTTAAAATATCAAAAGAATGAAGTAAGACGGTCAATATAAATATCACCGGTTTACTTCTCTTTGATGAGGATCAAGAACTTAAATCAGATACTTCAGAGAAGTTGTAAAAGCTCAGAGATTTCTTAGAAACTTTGCAGCAATTCAGAGCTTTAAAACAAATAGCAAGAAGCTTTTGAGTGAAAGAGATCTTGAAAGAATTTTCAATGCTTGATGTTTTTGTTTCTTATAAACCATGTATATATAGGCTTCAAAAACACTTTCATTCGTGCTCCCCAAGTTTACATGGAGTGCCCCCAAAGTTTCAAAAAATATTATGGCGTAAGTAAATTAAATTTGAAAAAGAGAAGTTTGAAAAATTAGCTCGTTGCCATACTTCAGTTGCCTGAAGTGCAACCCCAGTAGCATGAAGTCGGTTCAGGAGCCTGAAGACACAGGGTCCGGCGCCTGAAGATACACTGCCTGTTTGATTTTCTTCAAAAAAAATCTTCAGTTGCCTGAGGACTTAACCTCAGTCATCTGGACAATACAAAATCACTTTCCTTCTTTCTTTTTTAAAGATATTTGGTTTCTTTGCTTTCTTACTTTTGAAAAACATTTTCTGGGGTATTAAAATAAAATCTTTAAGTCCATCTTTATCACCTAATGAGCTTCATTTCATTCACAATAACATTTTTAACTTTGAAGTACTTACATGAAGATTTCCTAACAATATGAACATTTCTTGTTCTTTGAAACTTCATGATCATCTTGAAACTTTAGGTTCATTTCATCTTCAGATGTCTTTGTGCTTTCTGGTTTGATCACTTCATGACACGACATACACTTTTAATCTTGTTGGTGAGCTTTCGAAACTTTGTTGAGTTTAGCTTTTTCAGATTCCTGAAAACATTATTACTTGAACACATAACGTCATTAAACTTTTCTTCATTTGTTATCATCAAAACAAGAGGTAAAAGCCTTGTTAGGCTAACAGCTTGCATACAGGTTCACATTGTGCGCACTTTTGGACTAAAAGACACACCTTGATGGCATGCGGTGTTCATGCCGGTGATTGAAGAAATATGTGTTGTCTTTGTAATTATTATTTCATTCTGGGATATAAATTTAATTATGGACTATGTACTTCTATGGCTTGTAATAATTTGCATCATGCATGGTAGGTAGGTATGATAATGACAGACCCTAGTTGGACTTTAGGTACCTACATTTAGTACACAAATCCCAAACATCATTTATTATATTAGGGGAATCAATTCGATCTAAAAATACACTCAATGGAAAAATATTGAGAGAGTTCAGGCGACCGAACTTATGCCATGTATAACGGCTCGGGTGACCGAACAAGTCAATATGTTGACTAGGTGATCGAGCACCCAAACCACTTTTGAGCGTATCTCCCTCAAGCACCCGAACTTGTGTCAGGTTCCTTTTCAACAATCCGGGCACCCGAACGATCACGTTTAAAATGGGCTCGGGTGACCGAATTGGTCAGTTCAATTAATCGAACTTGTAACCAGACACCCGAACTAACAAACAAATGTTATTAACTTTTGTTTAATCGACCGACTCTCAATTCGGGCACCCGAATCACTGAGATTTGGATTTTTGACTGAGTCTGTTCGAACACCTGAACCTTTGGCCGGGCACTCGAACCTCACGGGTTAAAATATTTTTTACTAATTTTTAAATGGGGTAAACTAAGTTAATTTTCTTATTGGCTTTTGAAACAATTTTAAATATATCCATTGTGTCCCCAACGGTAAAAAAATCTTCCTTGCCTATAAATACTCATTCATTTATCATAATTAGTAAGGATTAACACTTTGATTAAGACAAAAAATTTCTTAATTTCCAAAACCCTAGTTTAGCCTATATTACTCTAAATCACTTATACACTTCATATCTCTTGATCTTTCAAGTGTTGCGAGTATTTTTAATCCTATTGTGCTTAATCTTACTAGCTAAAACTCTCACTTGTATTATTGTTTGATTGATTTTTTTTTAGAGTTTAGCACCAAGTTCTTCCACTAATTTAACTTAATAAATCTTGTGTGGGAAGATTTTGAAAGTTGTGGTTCTTGCATTGTTATTGCAAGATACCTAAACCTATATTTTGGTGTGCAAAAATCCTTTTCAAAAAATTAGTTTTTCAAACAACTCCATTGTGCTTTGTATATTGGAATATCTTATTGAGTTTGTTTGATTCAACTTGCTTAGCATATTTGAAACCCTGATCTGATTGTGTGTTATTCACATATTATGTTTCAAATATTTCTTAGATATACACTCTAGATCTGGACTGATAATCTATACTTGATTGAGTGTTTAGCACACATTAGAGCATTGAGCATATTTACATATCATTCGTGCTTGCAATATTGAGTGTTTCGCACACATTGAATAGTCCCGGACTAGCTTAGACCCGGTTAGGAAAGCTAGGAGCGCAATCCTGGTAAGGCGTGTTGGTTGAGGTCAGACCCTTAATTTGACTTGGTTGTAACGAGTGTCGCTTTACCCGTTAAATGAGCTTTAGTGGAATCCTTGTGCTGGTGTGGTCAAGGCGGGGACGTAGGCAATTTGGCGAAACCTCAATAACATATTGCGTGTACTATTTACTTTTCCGCACTTTACTTTTATTGCACGTGTATGTTTATTTGTTAATCACATAGATTGACCCTAGACTTGTGTGGTATTGCTATTAAACTTATTGACCTAGTCGATAATTTTAAATACCAATTCACCCCCCTCTTGAGATTGCACCAAAGCTAACATACTAGAACAATCAAACAACTTGAAATAACTTTACCTCATCCAATCAAAACTTAATTCAGAGTTTTAGCACTTGTCTAAATTTCAACCAGAAACTTATTACATACACAACATCAACAACCCAATTTAATTGCTCAAAGTAAACTCAATCAAATCTCAGCATTCAACAAGTTTTCCCAATAACTTTAAAACATACACAATAGTTGATAAGCGCAAAAATTAAAGAGAGTTAGGGAAAGAAAATTAAACACACAATTTTTATAAGGTTTGGCTTCCCGCTTACATCCTTGCCCCCAAGCAACTTGTTGTGAGGATTTTCCTTTACCCACTACGTTCAATAGGTGGAGCAATCTCTCCCCGTTGGAAGGTGGAGACCCCTCTATAGCAAGAACACCCTCTTGCTAGGCAACAACTCTATCCCCGAGTCGTCAGATTGCCAAAAACAGCAAATCAATTTATTGATACAATTTGAATACTCTCACAATAGAGTAGATTTTGTATAATAATAAACACTATGCACTATTAATCAACAATATGCAATTAAAGCTCAATAAGAAATGAAAGGGTTTTTGATTTGTAGTATGAGAATTTCATAAGAGAAATCAGAAGAACAAATTAGGGCTCAAGAATTCCGCACAACAACTTTTTGAAAAGAATTTAGAGTATAAACGTGAGTATGCGTGTGTATTGGTTGTAATTGTTGCCCTAATGCAAATATAATAACCCTTATATAGTTTAGGAAGAAATCTTACCGTTTTCCCCAATTTTGGAAACCATATCTTTCAATTTTGGAAAGAAATTAGTGTTGTTCGAAAGTTTAAAACACGGATTTCAGTCGCCTGAACTATTTAAAATAAGCACTCTAGAATAGGTAGTAGCAGTTCAATTGCTTGACCTCGAGAGTTCAATCGCCTGACCTTATTTTGATTTCTTTTTACACTGCCAGTAGCACTTCAGTCAACGCTATGTAGCTCAGTGTTTTTCATATTTTGATTCTAAAACTTGTTTGTATTTACTTTTTAAATTATTTTTAACTTTATAAAAATATTTTCTAGATTCTTAAGTAGGTCTCTAAGTCCAGTATTAATTTCCAAGAGTTTTAGTCACAAATTTGAAGTTTAAAAGTACTTACATGAGACTCTAAGAAAAATTAAATATATTTAAATCCTAAGTCTTTGTGTTGTATCGCTTTAACGTTGTCCATGCTTGATCAATACTTCAGTAAGCTTGTATTCTTCATGACTTGTGAACTTAAGGTTATCTTTAGTCAATCTTCATCATGTTTAACCATTGTGCTTGTGAAAAATATAATATCTGAATTTTAATCTTGAAAGCACAATTAGTATCCTTAATTTGTTATCATTAAAAGGAGATTAAGCCTAGTTAGGCTAACAAAAGCGGTCCCAGAAAAAGAAAGAGAGAAGTTCAAGGCTCGGTTAGTAGCAAAGGGTTACTCGCAGAAGAAAGGAGTTGATTATGATTGAAATTTGATCCCCTGTGGTTAGACACACTTCCATTAGGGTAGTGTTGGGATTAGTGGTGTATGATGACATGCATATGGAGAAAATGGACATAAAGACATCATTCCTCCATGGTGATTTGGTGGAGTTGATTTACATGTCACACTCAAAAGGGTTTCTCCAACCTGGACAGGGGCACTTGGTTTGTAAACTAAAGAAGTCACTTTACGGGCTGAAGTGGTCTAGGAGATAGTGGTACAAATGGTTTGACTCCTATATGATTCATATTGGCTACACAAGGTGTGAGTATGATTGTTGCGTCTATGTGAGAAGTCTTGAGAACGGTTCACTCATATTTCTATTGTTTTATGTTAATGACATGCTGATTGTTGCGAGGAATATGACTGAGGTAAATCAGTTGAAGACTCTGTTAAGTAAAGAGTTTGATATGAAAGACTTGGGTGCGGCCAAGAGGATTCTTGGAATGGAGATTTATAGGGGACAAAACTTTAGGGAAATTGTGGTTATCTTAGGGTAGCTATATGGAGAAGATGTTGGAGAGGTTTAACATGATTAATGCTGAACTGGTGAGTACACTGTTAGCAAATCATTTTAGGTTGTCCACCACCTAGTGCCCAAAGATGGACGATGACATTCGTGATATGTCAAAAGTCCCCTATGTCAGTGCAGTGAGGTGTTTGATGTATGTCATGGTACGTACAAGGCCAAACTCGGCACAAGCTGTCAGTGTGGTGAGCAAGTTCTCTTCGAATCCGGGTCGAAAGCATTGGGATGGAGTCAAGTGGATTCTCAGATACATGAGGGGTATAACCGAATATGACATTATGTTCACCAGACAACAGAGCGGTCCATCAGTGGTAGGTTATGTGGATGCAGATTACGCAAGGGACTTGGATGATAAGAGGTCTATCATAGGGTACATGTTCACCTTTGTGGGAGGATTGATTTGTTGGAGGTTTATGGTGCAGTCACTCGTTGGTTTGTCTACTACTAAATCGAAGTACATGGCAGTGGCTGAGGCTGACAAGAAAGCGTTATGGCTTACATGATTGGTTAAGGAGCTGGGTATCTAGTAAGGTGGAGTTCGGCTGTAGTGTGATAGTTAGAGTGCCATCTACAAACATTATTTTGTAACCCATGTTTGAGAATATAATGAAAATTAGCCACTTGCTCTCGTGGAAGTAGGCACATTGCCGAACCACATAAATTCTTGTGTGTTTTGATTATTTTGCCTTCCTTTATTCTCTTTGTGATTGATTATTTTCGTACTATTTATCGTTGATTGCTGTATTGCACGTTTCGATACATTTTGTGTATCGCTACGTATTGTTGTATACATTTTGCACAACATTTTGCTATGCTTTACCTAGTGATTATTTTTTTAAAATTATTGTATGATCACATGTCCATTTCATTTATTTAAAAACATTCTTAACTATATGGACTTTGTCTAATTTTACAATGTTCTATGCCAAGTCTATGAGAACTAAATTTGTCTTAAACTAGCATATATTTATATACTAATGATATAGAATAACATGAAAGAGGAAGAAGTTGAATGTGCTAGCACAAAACATGTGAAACAAGAACTTATTATTTGTTATATGTAGAATACATAAATTTATATTACAATTTAAGTTTCATATTTCTCTTTTTGCTTTTGGTGAAATTTGTATAATGATACAATAGTTAAAAGAGTCTTTTTTATTAATTTAATATTTTTGTTTAAAGCAAATGTAAAACTCTTAAATTACCATTTGTCATTAAGTCTTAGCAATAATATATGTGTGCAGTGTGAGTTAGAGAAGGAGAGAGAGGGGGGGGGGGGTGATGTCTTCAACAATTAAGTCATCCCCCACTAACCCACTTATAAACATGACACCTCAAAAGTAGTTTAGCAATTTTGTATGAAGGCAAATCTAACTACTTTTGTACACATCCCTTTAACAAATTCTTTTGGGTATGCATGCCATATTTTTTAATTAAAGATTAAAGTTAATTAAGAATAAAAAAAATAAGACTAATGATTAGTTATTATATCGACTAATAATTGCATATACAGGTATTTGAATATAGTGATAATTATTGTGAATATTTTTCGATTCCAATGCGAATTTTGTTCGTTGTATAAAAAAGCTCTTAATTCTTAAAATTATTTAAAGATTAAATAATTTTGCGATGATGTACCTGAAATAAATATTCTTGGATTTGTCTAACTACAACATCATCTAATTTTTTTTCAAGTCATATAAACAAAAATTATTATTATTTTTTTCTAAATATTGACAACTCTAACTAGTTATTAAAAAGATAGAAAAAAAATAGTGGCATGCATACCACTCCATTATAAATCATGTTATTATACATTATATTAGGTGATAGATTTTAAAGGGGGTGATGTTTAATTCATCTCTTTCTCATGTTTTGATTTTTGGGACCCATGGAGGCCTTTTGTATCTCAAGTCATACTTCTTGATTAATAAAGCATTAAAGCATTAAAGCATTGAGTTGAGATAGAAGAGCAGCCCCATGGGCACGGGGAAATATTTCAAAAATAAATAAATAAATAAATAGAAGAGTCGAGTAATTATCGGAAGCCGTCGGGTCCACTGTAAAAAAATTACGTCTAGACATGCGATTGGTCCATAAAAGGAAAGTTCGAGAAGGTGCTACACAAACAGAAATCCAAATTGCACACGTAATCCCCCACCAAAGAAAAAAAGATTGCAGAGGTAGAAAGGGTTGGATCACCTGCTGGGATAAAATGAATAAATAAATAAATAAATAAACGCAATTTAGCACATGCAAATGGCAAATGGCCAATGCAGATGCAAATGAAGCTTCTTGTCAAAGGGTCTGAGCTGGGGTTTTGAAATTTTAAGCTCAGGCAGTAAGGATAGGAAGCTCTCGGCTACACTCCCCCAGGCAAAGACTAGCTAGAGAGAGAGAGAGAGAGAGAGAGAGGTGTTGTAATCGGAGCAGATAAACATAAAACCATCCCCCATGACCCAAAAGGAAGAACATCAAAGGGGTCAGCGTCAAATCCAGTCGGTCGGAAGCGAGAGAGAGAGAGAGAGAGAGAGAGAGAGAGAGAGAGGTCTTGCCATCTGTCTATCTTCTTTCAAACGTGAAGAAAAATTTGTACCCAAATCCCTACAAAGAAACAAAGACACATTGAAGTAATTAATCTCCATCTATAAACCCACATCCCGTCCCATCCCATCCCATGGCGGTGGAGAGCTGAACAGCTGACTCTTCTCATTTAAGGTCACATTCAAATCCTCTCTCTCTCTCTCTCTCTCTCTCCTCTTTGTCGTCGTTCACTGTGGAGCCTACTCTTCCCTTCATCCAGCGGCGCCCTTAGTCTTTACTTTGTTTCCAAGCTCACCCACTCTCGCCTCTCTCTCTCTTCACTTTCTTTCTCTCTCATGCTCTTTATTTATTTATTTATTTTTATATAAGCAAATCCCACATCAAGGCAACCTCTTCCTCATCCCACTATACGTCTCACCCTTTCTATTCTCATCCGCTGCTTCCATTTCTTCCATCTAATTTTTAAAATATTTCATACCCATTAACCCAATCACAGAGACAGAGACAGAGACAAATTAAGAGAGAAAGAATTGAAGGGAGAGATGAAAGGGGAATATGTAGAAGCAAAGAATGACAACAACATGTTCGCCAAACTCCACCCCCAACACCATCACCACCACCACCACAAATTCTCCCACGTCCTCCTCCCCCCTTCCCCTTTCCCCATCGCCCGTGAATGCCACAACTCCGAGGAAGACGACAGCCGCAGCAGCGGCGGTGCCCCCGGCGGCTCCGCCCCTCCCTCCGCCGCTCCCTCTTCCTCCAGGGGCGGTAAGTCCGCCGAAGGTACCGGCGACGGGGCTACCATAGAAGTGGTCCGCCGGCCCAGAGGCAGACCGCCCGGTTCTAAGAACAAGCCCAAACCGCCGGTTATCATAACCCGGGACTCCGATCCCCCCATGAGTCCGTACATCCTCGAGGTCCCCGGTGGCGTAGATGTAGTCGAGGCCATAGCGCGGTTCTCCCGCCGCCGAAACGTGGGTCTCTGCGTCCTCACCGGGTCCGGCACCGTCGCAAACGTCACTCTCCGGCAACCCTCCACTACGCCGGGCGCTACCGTTACGTTCCACGGCCGCTTCGACATACTTTCCATTTCCGCCACGTTTATGCCCCCGGCGGCGTCGTCTCAGCTCCCCTCCTCGACCGGCGGGTTCACCATATCGCTGGCCGGCCCGCAGGGTCAGATCGTCGGGGGGTTGGTCGCCGGGCCCCTGCTTGCAGCCGGGACGGTTTACGTCATCGCCGCTTCGTTCAACAACCCTTCGTACCAGCGCTTACCGGCGGAGGACGAGGTGGGCAATTCGGTGTCTGGAAACGACGGCCAGTCGCCTCCGGGGGCGTCGGCTGACAGCGGGCACCCACCGGCGCCGGAGATGCCTATGTACAGCTGTCCTCTGGGGTCTGACGTCATATGGGCCCCCACAGCACGACAACCACCGCCAATGCCTCCTTACTGATCAAGCTAATAGAGTTCGATGGATCGGCCCATTAATTCATGCTAGCAGCTTTTATGCCCTCACCTAGTTAATGTGAATTTTATTCAGTAATTTGTTTTGTTTAATTTTCATGTTGTATGGTACGTAGCTCTAGTTCTTATTTCTGAACTTCTTTAATTAATTTTCTTCTCTCTTTTTTGGGATGAAATTGAGAACGGAGAGATCAGAAAAACAGTGTAGGTTTCTTTTCCTTCTTTTCTTTCTTTTTTTGGGAAATCTTCTCAAATTTTCTTGCTCTGAAAAAAAAGTTCGGGGCTTTTAATTTATTAAGGGAGGGTGCTATATATATATATGTGTGTGTGTGTGTGTGTGTGTGTGTGTGTGTGTGTTTTAGAATTTAGATTATATATGTTTAATTGATGGAAAATATTTGGTTTTGGAATTTTTGGGGGCGGAGGGTTTGGTTTGGTTGAGGGTTTAGATTTTGGTTTGATTGCTTTGAAGTTCACAGATTACTTGGGGGATATGATAGTGCAGCTGATGAGCTTCCTGCAGCTAGGCGGCAGGGCGCAGAGCTGTGCATGCTGATGTTGCCGCACTGGCAAAGCATGGCTGGCTGAGGCTGAAGATAACGCTAAGCGATTCGATTGATTTGATTTTTCCATTCTTACCTCCTTCATTTCGATAAAGTACTGCCGCTGCAGTGGGGAACGTGGTTAGGGTTTCTTCTTTTTCAGAATTACACAGATCTCTTCAGAGATGGAGAAAGAGAGTCAGACAGAGCGAGGGAGACGCTTTTATCTTTGCATTGTTTTTTTATTTTTATTTTTTTAAATATATTTTAGTTTTACTTTTAATGTTGTTCAGGGTAAAAGGTGGAGAAATTATTAAATAGACCAATGCTAAATATGTGACAAAATAATTAATATTACATCGAAAAAAAAAATATTTTCAATAATTATATAAATAAGGAAACAGAAACATACACGAAAAGGAAGAGATTAGTATAATTTCTCCAAAAGGTGGATGATGCCTAACATAAATCTTTTATTTATGTGTGTGATGCGTAGAAGGCTTTTGTGTAAATCCGATACATCTGTACTTTGGTTTGTCTCTTTCTTCATTGCTTTCTTTGATGAAGAAAGCAAAAATAGTGAAAAAGGGAAGAGAATTCTCTCACATTGTCTGCCTCCATTTGGATGCCTCTTTACTTTGTGATTAATCCTAAGGAGCATTAACCCAACTTTGAAGTAGGGATGGATGTTGGAGATCTTTTCTATTTTCGTTTTAATTAAAAATCTTTGAGAAAGTTTTGTGGAAATTAATTTTCATATCTAACGTTTTTTAATGTGTTAGGACGACTCAACGAGTTTTTTTCAGTTTTATTATTATTTTATAATAAAATATAAAATAATATTTCGTTTGGGAATTTTTTTTTTTTTTTAGTCTAGTAAATTATGTAATCTCACAGCTTGATCGTGCGAGATTTACCGCCCGTCAAAATTTGATTTCCTTGGTCATTTAAACCTCGTATCATGATTGCTATTTCTTTGATAATAATCTGCATGAATTCAAGTTGTGAAATGCCAAATAAACAATTAAATAAGTTATAACATAGAACATTATTAAAGGTTAAAAGAAGCATGCATTGCGTTTATATCACTATTAAAAATAGGTGATAACATTGTATTTCATTTGAAACTATCATACACAATTTTCATTCACATATACATGTTGGGGAAAATGAATAAGCATTCTCAATTATACATAAATAATGCAACGATGCTATACAAATGAAATGAAAATAATGATATACTACTCACTGCTGCAGCGAGGTCGTCTTCCGGGGTCATGGTGGTTGTCGTCTGTGTCTGCTGTCTCCTTGCTAGTCATTTGTATTAGGTGTCCTATCCAGTCATCATTCTATTTGTGGATAATCTCCGCCAAGAGGTATTGCATGATCATCATCCATGTCAAGCGCACGAGGAGAGAACTAATATTAAAGTCTTCTTACGAGACTCAGATATACAGCAACGGTCCTGTCGACGAAGCGTCGTGTGATGGACCTATACCAAGTAAAATATGGGTCATCCTGGATCAATCCTGCAAAATACACCAGTGCAACACAATAAATATATAAAAAACAAGAAGTGTACTAAAAGTCCTATAAGTGCGTTCGAAGTTAATGTGACGGTTCGGCTGCATCCCCAGGTTGGGTCCTCTTAAACACCTTGTGCGGTTATGTCCTTCTTAATGACATATGTTGCACATGCTCTTCTTCCTACTTTCCCTTGCGTCCATCTCATTGTGTATACGTGAGCTCCTAAGCCAACCTTTATGTCGAGCATTTGCAGGATTTTCCTGCAAAGTCACCAACTAGGATGTTGGCCAATACGCCTCGTGCATAATCGGATGAAAATCCACAGCATATGTCGCATAGTGCTCGGCAGTGCTCCAACATGACTCAACGTACTGAAGAGCGTTTAGTCATGTCTCTACACATGCATCAAGAAGGTGGGAGTAGGGAAAGTGTAAAGCTTGCCACTTTCCATATGAGCATTCGCGTCTACCCTGAATGCTCAAAGTTTAGACAGTGTTTCCTTTATGGGGCCTCAACTACGCGGTTGTGATGCTAAAACTACCCCTAAATTGGTTGAGCGTCGTGACTCGATGTATGGTCGCCTTCAGCTTCCTTCTTTCCCTCGCTAGCAAGATATGCGGAGTGAATGCATTTTCTCTAGATATTGTGTTGCGAGCAACCCCCCCGTCGGCTATTGAAATAATGTGTAATGTAATAAAATGTTAGTTGCACAATGGCCGTTAATAGGAGGGTACAAGCGCCTTTTATAACGACATTAAAACATTCCACAAGGTTAGTGGTCATGTTCCCATACCTTCGTCCACCGTCATGGCACTGAGTCCACATATGAGGAGAGATCTGATTGAAAAACGAATTTCTATTTCTCCGCTCTCATCAAATATCCTCTCCATCCATTTGTCAAATTTTCTTACCTGATGCTCCCTTCCTGCTCACTTAGTCATACGTTTAAGATTGACATTGTGTACTTTCGTATTAAAGTTGTTGACCACGTGTTAAAAGTAGAATCGGTGGTGGGCACGTGGTGGTTGCCAATCGGGATTACATTGCACTGCAGCGAGAATTCCTGGATGCCAATCTGATATAAGGCAAATGTCATCCCTATCGGTAATGGAAAGAAGACAACACGGAAACCAATTCCAAGCGTCCAAGCTTTCCTCTTAAACAATAGCAAATCCATGGGAAATATTTTCCTGTTTACATCCGGGCACATCGCAATTAGAAGTTTACCCTTGTACTTACTGTATAAGTGTGTCCCATCCACACATATAACGGGAGGGCAGTGATGAAAACCCTGAATAGATTAGAGAACTCATTTAACTGGGCATCGTACGTGGCATCATTTGTTTCACTGAGGGGTGGGTTCATATGATCAGAGAACTCATTTAACCCTTCACTCGTTTCCTACTCGTATGTGTCATCTTGTAAATTAACATCATTTATAATGTTCATCACTTTGTCTAACGCATTGTTTGCAATGGCAAACAACGATCCTAGACCTTCTTCCGAAACTTCTTTGCAACCTCCCTAATCATCCGTGTGAAGAACAGGCATTTCATATGTCGACGACTCGAACAACGATCCTGGACATTCATTGAAATCCATAACAGACATCCCACCAACCTTCGCACTCGTGTATGGTTTAATACCTTCTTCCGCAGTCATATCATAATGACGTGTCTATTGGGTGTCTTCCTCTGCTTCAACCACATGCTTGGCAGACATCCCTGTTTGCCTATCCACGACGACACCCATATGAGGAATGGTTTCGACATATACTGCACAATTAAATATGTCGTACCTACGCAGTGTGCATCCAACACAATGCACAGACCGTAATCATCAATTACGGGAATAGCCTCATATAACTCATTATACGCTCGCACAAGGTATCTTGCGGACATCTGCAATGCATATTGATCTGGATCAATATACAAATATTGATATATCTTCAAGTACAATTTATTTAATTTACATTTATGGCCAATTCGAATTGATTGAACAGGCGTAGTACTATAACTAATACCCTCTACTCCGGTGAGAGTTCCCCCCCACCCCCTATATACAACAATATCGTCGCCAAAACACTGCTCGAGCTTCCTGCCATTTTGATCGACCTCAGGAAATAGTAAAAACCTACAAAAAATAAAATTGTATAAGCACATGACGTAACACCTCTTTTCATTCGTGCTAAGCTAATCAACTATTATATATTATGATTCATATTGTTATAAGCAAGCAATGAACTTCTCCGAATTCATATTGTGAGGACATGAGCAAGGTTGTTAAAATCAAGATCCTATGTAGGATTGCTAGGTTGGTTTGCAGAATCACAATTTGGCATGTCCAAAAACAAAGATGCTATTAAGAAATGTTGTCAAAAGTTCATTACCTAGAGATGCACAAGGTTTTAGATTAATGTCATTTAGATTATAAATTTGATACCCACAAATGTCATTTAAATATTTATTTACGAAGGCACTAAATGTATTTGTTTAATTTAATTTAGCATTGAAAATTCGGAAATTAAAGTTGACATTTATTAATCACGTGGATTTTGAAATTTAAATTAACATCCTTTAACATATTGATTTTTTTTTTCATGGATTTTCCTACTTGATGTTAGTTTTTTTTTTTTCAAATGTGTTGTGAACTAGAAATTAAATTATGAGATATTTGAAATTTTTAAAATTTTAAATTCAATTTTTAGTGGCAAAATTTTTTTATTTTAAAATTATATTCACTATTTATTATTACAAGTATTTAAAATGGAAATTGAACTAACTCAAGCATTAAGTAAATTTCAAAAATTTAATGCATTTGCATTTTTACATTAACATAAATGCATTTATGTTACCACCATGTGGGGTGGCTAAGTATTTGCTATATAGAATAAATTTGGCCGAAAATAAAGTCAAGGTAGAAAATTAATTTATTCAAAATTCAAAATTAATTTTAAAAACTAAATGTTATCATGATCTTCCCAAATTAGGGAGGTTGGACATTTTAAAATTTTAAAACTATTTTTCACTTGTTGTAATTTTTTTTTGGATTTTCTTGACTATTAATTATCATATGCATTTAAAAAAATCATTTAATATAAAAAAATAATCATTTAATATAAATTGAAAATTTAGCTAATTTTGTTGTAAATATTTCAAAAACACAAAAAATATATTTCCATAACTAAATCCATCAGTCTCTGTTTTATTCTACATGTCAGCATCCAAACCACCATTTAGGCAATTAGACAAAATAACAAAACAATTATAATGTAAATAAAATACAAACTCCAAACCCACAATGTCAATCCAAAAAATAATTCATTTTAAATTAAAATCCAATCAATAATTCATTTTTTTTCAAATACCAAATTTAAAACACTAGATTATAGCATATCAATTACATTACACATAACACATGAAATGAAGTAAAATATTAACAAAAAAAAAAAAAAAAAACCCTAACCTCAAATTTGGGCGTTTAGAAATGATGCCTTCAATTAGCCCACTAATTTATCAGGCACACTAACGATCTTATTAATCAAACAATTTCTTCAATCAAAAATATAAATTTGAAATCAAGAACAGATGATAAGTTTTAAAATGAAGTTACCCCATCTGCCCCTTTTATATGTTTCTTCTCAACGTTCATGAGCAACATTCACGAGCAACGTTCGGCGAGCCAACATTCACTTGCACTTGTCCAGCCACTACCCTCTCTGCTCTGCACGTCTCCTCTGTCTCTATGTTTTTTGCGCAAAAAATTGAAGGAGAAAGGGCATTTGAAGGGGCGAAGCAAATCTCGCAGGACCCAGTTGCGAGATTTGCCAGGTGTCAGCTCACGGTTGATTTCCGTTGCAAATCTCGTAGCTTCTTCTTGCAAGATTAATTAACCAGTTTGCCATGCATCAGCTGTCGGTTCATTTGCCCCTGCAAATCTTACAGTTTGGTCCTGCGAGATTTGCTTCCTAGCATGCCACGCGTCATAATGAGAAGGCCCGACCTTTTAAATCTCGTAGCACCAAGTTGTGAGATTAAGTAAGCATTAAACTGGGAAAATTTTTCCCAAACAGAGTATTATTTTATATTTTATTATAAAATAATAATAAAATGGGAAAAAACTCCAACTCATCCCTGACGCGTGGCAGCCAAAACACACTACTCCAAGTAGTGTTTTTTGCTATGTACTGCTTCTTCCCAGTGGATTCGTTCGGAACAATACATGTCTGTAGCTCAATGAACTCGGCCCAACCACACCTGATTCAAACCAGAATTGAGGTCTCCTTGGCTTTAAAAGAGGCATGAAGCTTCTTCTGCACTCCGCTCTTGCCGAGCCAAAACCCAAGCCAACTTGATCTTACTTCTTCAAACACACTAGAAAAGAAAAAAAAAATGGATGTGATAAATCCTCGTAATTGAATTCTTCTTCTTATTCTTCTCTCTCTCTCTCTCTCTCTCTCTCTCTCTCTCTCTCTCTCTCACTCTTTCTCTTGTTTAGACTCTTATAGTTTAGAAGATTCCCATAAATTCGTTTCCGTACCAAAATACGCATATTCAAAGTTAAAATTATTGACTTTTAGTTTTCCGTCGACGAATGTTGTCTTCTTCTCCAAGATCACAATGGACCACCGCTTTCCCTTCATTTCATTTGGTCAGAACCAAGATTTACACATGCAACCATCAAAGAACTCCACAGTCCTTATCTAAATTCAAGCCTTCTAAATCTCATTTCTATATATAAGCTCCTCAAGAATTGAGATTCAATAATACTGTAATAAACAGAGCAAGCAACATTGTTTTTTCCCTTCCCCATGTTGTTTAGACTTCCGTTTGGATGTGAGATTAGCAATGGTATTGGAATTGGGAAAATGATCGAGCATGGATCGAGCTCAGGCATCGTTAGAGAACCAAATGTTGTCGGTGGATTGCTTGAGGGGGAGCTCTAAGGCCGGCGAATGGGCTAGCGACATGCTCCAGAGGGACGACATAGTTGAAGAGCTAAGGATCATAATGAACTTAGGATGTATTCCCAAGAGGGGGTGAATTGGGTTATTTAAAAAAAAATTATTCGTGAAATTCTTATTTACTTTAACTCTTTCCAAGACAAACACTATTTCTCTTAGCTACTGTACTATATCAATGAGAAGTATTAAGTGTGAATGTAGAGATCAATTCAAAATCTAAATTTACAAAATGAAATAAAGAATTAACACTTTTTTTTCTTTTTACTAAAAGAGGGCGGCACCTCCATTTATTTATTAATAAACCCTCACTTTTGGCAGAGGAATACCATGGTTACAAGATAAGGAAAAGGGAGATTACATAAAAATAAAATAAAACCCTCCCAGAAGCAACACCAGCAACCAACCAAACCAGGACAACAAAACTAAACAAAGCTAACAAAGAAGATAGAGACGCAAAAACAACCATAAACAAATCAAAATTTACCAAACAAAACTCGAGGGTTGAACTAATGACGAACAGAAACAAGAAAAATGATATATCTCAATAATCAATAGAATTTACAACAGTATAATCAAGAAAAATGATATCTGTGATTTGACATATGTAACGACCCAAATATTCTCCATTTTTTTAAAATATAAATATAAATTTCTCTGCTCCACTATGGAAACTTAGGCCTCAAGGGCGCTGGGGTATTATTGTATACAATATCATACCTATGCAGCAAAAACATAAATCACACAATCACATATACCGTACAATACCAGAACTCAGTATTTCCATCACATAGTCATAAAATACACCTCTCCCCAATAACATCTATCTAAAAAAATAAAAAACTCAGCACCATCTTACCCTGTAACTAGGGTAACCAAGAAATCTCTATCCGTGAGCCTGATTTGCTCACCTAACTGACTCACAAGAAAAATGTTAGAATAATAGGGTGAGATGACGCTCAGTAAGTGGAAATATGCTATTACTAGTGTGTGACGACTAAGTTACATATACTTTAAATAACATATGATCTGTAATAAAGAATAAATCTGTAAAGTATATCTTACATTTTTCGCATTTTAAAACATAACTGTATCGTCTTGGTTTTCTACTTTTCATACTGCTAATATTATACTATATTTATCAAATACTATAAAAACTTTATACATATACATAACTGTGCTTTATCCTTGGAACTCTGTATGTCATGATTTGACCCCTCATGACAGGGTTGTGCGGCTTATAGGCGAGACTTAACCTAGTCGGCCCTCTAGGTAAGTTACTACACTCTACACTAACTCAGCCCAGCCAAACTGCGTCCACTCCTAGGCTCGGTTCTAGCTACTACCTCGTTAAACTAGCCCCCTCTACCCAGCGAACTGGGGAGCTGCATCCTCTCCGAGCACGGTTTGACGGTGCCCACACACTATCTGAGATATGCGGTTGCACTCTATCTGTATTAGCAACGGTACTGTGCTCTGTATTCTATATCTGTATTCTGTATCTGTATCTGTATGTAATCTTTTCGTAAGGATCTGATACTATATATATACATATATACTCTTTTACTATTTTCATAATGTTTCCAAAATAACCATAACACCATAGCTTTGTACTGTAAATACTGTATATTTGAATAACTGTAGCATCTTGATGTTATACTGTATAATCTGTCTATATACTCTGTCTATATAATCTGTCTATACACTGTGTCTGTATAATCTATTTGTATACTCTGAGTGTTATGACATTTAGGAAAACATGACATACTGTAAATACTGTATAAACTTATCTGTATAAAAATTGTACGTACTAATTCTGAATAAACTGTAATATACTAATCTGAATAAACTTTTGTATATGTATACTGATCTGGATAAATATCTATAATAAACTATTATGAAATATACTGTGATATACATCAATCTTTTTCTATAATTACTGTATAGTATGACATGCTGTAAAAAGTTATATAAATTCTATATCATAGAAATATCTACTCAAGCCACATATGCGTTGAAAACTCTTATTCTGTAAAATCTAGATTATAAACTAGTATATATAAAATCTCTACTAATATTGTTAAATTCCTAGCATAGCATATTTCCCTTACTTAGTTTCTAAAAAGTCCCTACAATAATTTGGCCCTACACCCTTAGGGTTCTCCACTCGACACCCTCAAAACGACATCCCCTAGAACAAAATATCAATATTTTCCTACATAAAATATTTCCTAAAACTGCAGGAAAAGCATATTCTAAATAAAAACACCTTACCCTGAGTTTGGGATGAATTCCAAACTAACTCCACCAACGATCAGCTCCAGCAGACTTGTAGAGAACTTTGTCAAAAGCGTGGTGGTGGCCTCAGATCTTCAATCCGATGAGAAACGGACCCGAAATCGAAAAGAGAAGGAGAGAGAGGCATTTTAGAGAGAGAGAGAGAGAGAGAGAGAGAGAGAGAGAGAGAGAGAGAGAGAAAGTTTGCACTAGTTTTCTGCTGAAAATTTGGGTTTTCACTATTTATAGTCCCGAATTCGTCGACGAGACACGTCATCTCGTTGACGAGTCCTGAAGAAAGTTCGTCGACGAATATGCACCCTCATCGACGAATTTCAGACTTCTAAAAGCCCTCTCTTGGTATCTTCTCGTCAATGAGATGGGTCTTCGTTGATGAGATCCTGAAGAACCCTCATCGACGAAACCTTTGTGTTCGTCGACGAGGCTTGAAAAAATTTATTGGGTTATAACATTCTCCCCTCCTTATAAAATTTCGTCTTCGAAATTTACTATCTGCATTACCTTCTATCATCCCATAAAGGCAAATGGTCTACTTATTTTATTACTTACTCTCACTTATGGCAGAGGAATACCGTGGTTACAATCTAAGTTCTGATAGATTATACATATAAAACTAAAAGACCACCTACTAACTAATTCAATACATGTACCTGCAAAAGAAACTTTATCTAATTACCTATGCTTTACCTGCTATCACTAACCTCTTGGAACAACTACGGGTATCTCTGTCTGATCTGCTCCTCGAGTTCCCATGAAGCTTCTTCTACAACATGGTTCCGCCAAAAAACTTTCACTAACTGAATTTCTTTTGTGCGCAATTTCGGTGTCTTTCTGTCTAAAATTTGTACCAATACTTCTTCACAAGATAATGATTCTTTAAGCTCTATTTCAGCATAACTGATTATGTGGGATGGGTCTGGGACGTATTTCCTTAACATAGCAACATGAAACACATCATGAATTCTAGCCAGAGTTGGTGGCAAAACTAGCCTATAGGCAACTGACCCTATTCTCTCTAGTATCTTAAAAGGGCCAATATACCTAGGGCTAAACTTGCCCTTCTTCCCAAACCTCATAACTCCTTTAAGAGGAACTATCTTAAAAAATACTCAATCTCTCACATCAAACTCTAACTCTCGGCGGCGAGTGTTTGCATAGGTTTTCTGCCGACTCTACGCGCTGCCGATTTTTTCTTTAATTAGTCGGACCTTGTCACAAGCCTGTTGTACTATCTCTGGACCCAAAACTCACCTCTCGCCTACCTCATGCCAAAAAAGAGGTGACCGACACATTCTACCATATAATGCCTTATACGGGGCCATGCTGATACTAGCTTGGTAGCTGTTATTATAACAAAAACTTGACCAACGACATAGACTTGGTCCAACTGCCTCCAAAATCAAGCACACAAGCACGGAGCATATCCTGTAGTGTTTGAATTGTTCTTTCGGTCTGTCCATCTGTCTGGGGTGAAAAGCAGTACTAAATGCTAACTGTGTACCCATAGTTCCCTAAAAACTTTTCCAAAATCTTGAAGTAAATCGAGGATCTCGGTCTGAAACTATGGATACCGGTACCCCATGAACATGAGCTATCTCCTGAACATAAATCTCTGCCAACCTGTCCATAGAATAACCAACTTTAATCGGAATGAAATGAGCGGTCTTCGTCAAACGGTCAATAACCACCCAAATTGCATTCAACCCCTGTTGTGCCAGTGGTAATCTCGTAACGAAATCCATCGAAACGTGATCCCATTTCCACTCTGAAATAAATAATGGCTGCAACTGCCCTGGTGGTCTTTTTTGTTCAGCTTTAACTCGTTGGCATGTCAAGCACTGCTGTACAAATTCAGCTATCTCTTTCTTCATTCCACTCCACCAAAAGTACTCCTGCAGATCCCAGTACTTTTTAGTGCTACCTGGATATATGGTGTATAGGGATCTATGAGCCCCCTCCAATATAGTTTTCTTGATCTTAGTATTTGCAAGAGCACAGAGCCTAGTACAAAATTGCAGGGTTCCATCATCTGATATACTGAATTCCTCACCCTGATCATCTCGTACCCTAGCCATTACCTCTGCCAACTCTGCATCATCATCCTGAGCTATTTTAATCCTCTCGTATAGCGTAGGTTGAACCACTAGATTGGTAATGACTGCCTGATGACTCTCCTCTATTAAATCTATGCTGAGCTGCTCCAAATCCACCAAAATTAAATGCGAATTCTTCATGGCTGCCAGTGCTGGACCCCCTGATTTCCTGCTCAGAGCATTTGCTACAACATTCGCTTTCCCTAGATGGTAACTAATGGTGCAGTCATAATATTTAATAAGTTCTAGCCACCTTCTTTGCCTCATATTCAATTCTTTCTAGGTAAAGAAATATTTCAAGCTCTTGTGATCCATGAAAATCTTGCACTTTCCACCATATAGGTAATGCCTCCAGATCTTGGGAGCGTATACAATAGTCGCTAACTCCAAATCATGTACGGGATCATTTTTCTCATATTCTTTAAGCTGTCTAGACGGATACGCGATAACCCTACCGTGCTACATCAATACGCACCCTAGTCCCTTTATAGATGCATCATTGTATATTACAAACCCATCCTCCCTTGAAGGAATAGCCAGTACTGGAGCCGAAACTAGCCGCCACTTTAACTCCTAAAAACTCTGCTCATAGTCGTCGGTCCAATCAAACTTTACATTTTTCCTCATAAGTCATGTTAATGGACCTGATAATCTGGAAAAGCCATCTATGAAGTGCCGGTAATAGCCTGCTAAACCTAGAAAACTCCTAACTTCTTGAATACTTCCCGGCCTTTCCCAACTCACCACAACCTCTATCTTACTTGGATCAACTGATACTCTTGTTTTAGAGATCACATGGCCGAGAAAGGTAATCTGCCTTAACCAAAACTTACATTTCTTGAATTTTTCATATAATTTTATTTCCCTTAATACCTGCAACACCTGTCTCAAATGATGTTCGTGCTCCTCAATACTTCTCGAATAGACCAATATATCATCAATGAACACAACCATAAATTGATCTAAGTATTGATGGAACACCCGATTCATTAAATCCATAAATACCACTAGTGCATTAGTCAACCCAAATGGCATCACTTAGAACTCATAATGCCCATATCTGGTTCAAAATTCGGTCTTCGAAATATCTTCTGCTCTAACCTTCACCTGATAGTAATTTGACTGCAGGTCAATTTTAGAGTAAACCTGGGTCCCCTAAAGTTGATCAAATAAATCATCGATCCTAGGGAGAGGGTATTTATTCTTAACTGTCAGTTTGTTTATCTCTCTATAATCAATGCACAATCTTATGGTTCCATCTTTCTTTTTCACAAAAAGAACTAGCGCTCCCCAGGGCAACGCACTAGGCCTGATAAAACCTTTATCCATCAAATTCTATAACTGATCTTTCAATTCTCACTATTCAACTGGAGCCATATGATATGGTGTTTTAGATATCGGTGCTGACCCTGACAACAGATCTATGGTAAATTCAATCTCACAATCAGGTGGCAAACTAGGCAATTCTTCTGGAAAAACGTCTGGGAACTCCCTCACTACTAGTATGTCAGCTCGTTTCAATTCCTCTTTTGGAAATTCTTTTATGTATGCAACATATGCCTGGAAACCACCCTGTAGCAACCTACTCACCTGAATAGCCGACACCAACTATGGCGAGGCACATACACATGATCCTATGAATCTGAATTCTGGCTCACCTGGGGGTCTAAGAATTACTTCTTTCTGATGACAATCTATGCTAGCATGATGAGTACCTAGCCAGTCCATGCCCAGTATCACATCAAACCCCTGTATATCTAGGATCACGAGTTCAATTGGTAATACCCTCTCCTGAATACTTACTAGGAAATTCCGAAGCACCTTCCTGCATTTTACTACAGATCCCATCGGCGTACCCACAAACAGTTCTACATCTAATGATTGTGTTTCTACCCCAATTATTCTGACATACCCCGTCGACATAAAGGAATGAGTGAAACCTGTATCAAACAAAACAATAATTTTATATGGTAAAGCAGTAAGGGTACCTGTGACCACGTCTCCAGCCGTCTCAGCATCTTCCAGTGTCAACGAATAAAACCTCATTGGCGCGGTATTTCTCTACTAACCTTCATAGGGTACCTAGTATCCTCCCCGAAATGGTCTGGAAGCTGGTGCATAATTCAATGACATCTGACATGATCGAACCATATGATCGAGCCTCCCACAACGATAACAAACATTCTCCCCCAGTCAGCACTCACTAGGATGTCTCCGTCCGCATCTAGGACAAATTCTAGGAAGCTATCCGCCCTGAAATCCACTGTACTCTACCATCTGTCTCTGGCATCTGCTAGATCTACCTCCTCTCCAAGGGCCTCGACTGGGACTCGCCTTAAAACTCGAGGGTGCAATCCTCTTCTTCTAACTCTGTGTCTCAGTCTCCCTGGGTAGACTCTCCTCTGCTATAATAGCCATACCAACCAACTCTGCAAAATCCTGGATCCTCAATACTGCTACCTATATGAAAATATCTCGCCTCAGATTTCTCTCAAACATTCTGGCCTTCTTTACTTTATCGAGGATAATATATGGGTAGAAATGCGAGAGCTCGAAAAATCTCGTAGTGTACTGCTGGACAGTCAATGATCCCTGGGACAAACTTAGAAACTCCTGTGCTCGAGCCTCTCTAATTGAGGTAGGATAGTACCTATCAAAGAACACCTCCCTGAATCGAGCCTAGGTGATTGACACTGAAATTTCCCTCTGCTCCTCCAATAATCTGGTGGCTGCCCAACATCTCTCAGCCTCCCTTGCTAGTCTATATGTAGAATATAAGACTCTCTTCTTGTCAGTGCAGTGAAGTACTATCAGTATCTTCTCTACCTCCTGCACCCAATTCTTAGCAACTGCATGGTCAATCACTCCAGAAAAGGCTTGCGGATTCATCTTCATAAATTTCTCTATGGTACATCCCTAAACTAGAGATGGACCTCTCTGCTCCCTAGAGCTCCAATCTATCTTAGCCATAACTTGCTAAGCCACACTACGTAGCACAGAATCTGAATCTCCATGTCTTACGCTAGAAGGACCCGCTTCATCATCACCATTGGCGTAAGCGCTACTGCCTCATGGGTCCATCCTGAAAATATATAGAACACCATTTCAAAATCCTATTTCCCATACAAACCCAACTTATTCCATTTAATTAAAATTTCAAATCCTCTATTAACCATCCCTCCTGATCCTAACCCCAAAATCTAATCCTACAATCCCAACACACAACTCGTTGATAGTTTACTATGACTTTCCTAAAATCGTCACCCCAGGAAAAATACAAAAACCACCATGAAAATCCTGTATCTAGACCATTGAACAAACCTCAAATCATTTCCTATATTCTGGTATTGTTTCCTGCTGCACTTTAGAGTCTACAGAACCTAATAACTTACACTCTGATACCAAAATGTAACGACCCAAAATTTCTCCATTTTTTAAAAAAATATAAAAATAAATTTCTCTGATACCTCCACTATGGAAACTCAGGCCTCAAGGGTGTTGGGGTATTACTGTATACAATATCATACCTATATAGTGGAAATATAAATCACACAATCACATATACCATACAATACTAGAACTCAGTATTTCCATCACTTAGTCATAAAATATACCTCTCCCCAGTAACATCTATCCCAAAAATACAAAACTCTACACCATCTTACCTTATAACTAGGGTAACCAAGAAATCTCTATCAGCAAGCCAGATCTGCTTGCCTAACTGGCTCACCTAAAAAATGTTAGAATAATAGGGTGAGACGACGCTCAGTAAGTGGAAATATGCTATTACTAGTATGTGGCGACTAAATTACATATAATTTAAATAACATCTGAGTTGTAATAAAGAATAAATCTATAAAGTATATCTTAAATTTTTCGCAGTTTAAAACATAACTGTATCATATGGGTTTTCTACTTTTCATACTGCTAATATCATACTATATTGACCCCTCGTGACTGTGCTTTATCCTTGGAACTCTATATGTCATGATTTGACCCCTCATGACAGAGTTATGCGGCCCATAGCAGGACTTAACCTAGTTGGCCCTCTAGGTAAGTCACTATACTTTACACTACCTCAAACCGGCCAAACTGCATCCACTCCTAGGTTTGGAACTGGTTGCTACCTCGTCAAACTGGCCCCCTCTACCCAGAAAACTGGGGAGCTGCATCCTCTCCGAGCACACTATGATGGTACCCATACACTATCTAAGATATGTGGTTGCACTCTATCTGTATTAGCAATGATATTGTGCTTTGTATTCTAAATCTGTATTCTGTATCTGTATCTGTCTGTAATCTTTTCATAAGGATTTGATACTATATATATACATATATACTTTTTTACTGTTTTCATCATGTTTCCAAAATAACCATAATACTATAACTCTGTACTGTAAATACTATATATCTAAATAACTGTAGCATCTTAATGCTATACTATATAATCTGTCTATATACTCTGTCTGTATAATCTATCTATATACTTTGTCTGTATAATCTATCTATATAATCTGAGTGTTATGGCATTTAGGAAAACATGGCATACTGTAAATACTGTATAAATTTATCTGTATAAAAACTATACATACTGATTCGGAATAAACTGTAATATACTAATCTGAGTAAACTTCTGTATATGTATACTGATTTGGATAAATATCTATAATAAACTGTTCTGAAATATACTGTGATATACATCAATCTTTATTTGTAATTACTGTATAGTATGATACGCTGTAGAAAGCTATATAAATTCTATATCATAGAAATATCTACTCAGGCCACACATGCATTGAAAATTCGTATTCTGTAAAAGCTAGATAATAATCTGGTATATATAAAATCTTTACTAATATTTTAAAATGCCTAACATAGCATATTTCCCTTACTTAGTTTCTAAAAAGCCCCTACAATAATCTGGCCCTACACCCACAGGGTTCTCCACTTGACACCCTAAAAACGACATCCCCCAGAACAAAACATCAGTATTTTCCTGCATACAACATTTCCTATAACTGCAGGGAAAGCATATTCTAAATAAAACACCTTACCCTGAGTTTGGGATGAATTCCAAACTAACTCCACCAACGATCAGTTCCAGCAGACTTGCAGAGAACTTTGTCAGGAGCGTCGTGGTGACCTTAGATCTTCAATCCGGCAAGAAACGGACCCAGAATCGAAGAAAGAAGGAGAGAGAGGCGTTTTAGAGAAAGAGAGAGAGAAATTTTGTGCCAGTTTTCTATTGAAAAAATCCAGGTTTTCACTATTTATAGCCCTAGATTCGTTAATGAGACATGCCACCTCGTTGACGAGTCCTGAAGAAAGTTTGTCGATGAACCTGCACCCTCTTTTACGAATTTCATACTTTCAAAAACCCTCTCTCAGTATCTTCTCGTCGACGAGATGGGTCTTCATTGACAAGATCCTGAAGAACCCTTGTCAATGAAACCCTTGTGTTTGTCGACGAAGCCTGGAAAAATTTCTTAGGTTATTACAACATATATCTCAATGATAAAATCAATATTAAGTTCAGATTTTTAGTAAGGATAATATTTCCCTTCAAAAACAATCTTTATAAAACTCTTGATTAACTTCAGCACTTAAGTTTCAATCTGAAAATCGATTTACAACTAGTTAATCTCAGATGATTTACTTATGAATTTAGAGTTGAAATCTTTTCGGCGTTTTCAAATCAATTCTTTAATCAAGTAATCTAATATATATTTGATCACAAAAATATGTCCAGCAAGTTTACAATTTTCAGCAATATTTTCCCTTTTCAACTGATTCTTAAATCTTTGACACAATGTCATCAAATATTCAACGAAGTTTAATATTCAGTAGAGGTAATATTCATCAAGTTCTTATGAAAATAAAAACATGCACGCAGTTTATATCCTATATAAATTAAAAAAGAGTAGCAAAGAAGAAGTTGAACATCGTTGATTTTACAAGGTTCAGCTGCAGTCTGCTTCCATGTCTCACGTAACGCGTTGTGAGGATTTCCTTTCCCAACTTCATTACCAAGTGAAGTTACAACCTCTCTCCCTCAAAGGTGGAGTTCGCCTCTCCAATGAGAATCCCCTCTTTCTAGGCAACGATTCAATACTTGAACCGTCAAACAATACAACAAACAGCAACAATTGCTTGTATAAGAGAAAGCTCCTCAAATGAGCAGATTTGTACATGTTAGAGTCAAAATAATACTTCAAATAAATAATATGAAAGTTGAAACTAGAAATTATATCACAAGAACTGATTCAAACGTGTGAGATTTTAAAGATTAGATCAGTTTCTGAGAGTATTCGTAGAAAACACAGCAATAGTATAACTAGAGAGTTTATTAAAGTATGAACATGTCGTTATCTTTTCTTTTTGAATTTACATTACCCTAATATGTGAGAATAAGACGTTTAAATAGTGCACTAGGGTTTCAAAAAGTTTCATTAAGGTTTTATTTTAATTTGGAAACCAATCATGCAAGATATGGAAATAAGATTAGCATTGTAACTCGTTTAAACATACGCATCAGTCGCCAATACTCGTAGGGTAAATCGCATGTGCTCTTTTAAAATCAGTGTATTTTGAAAGCCAGAATGCGGTTAGTTGACAGTGTCCAATAGGTCAGTTGTCTATGCCTATTCTGCTTGTATATTTTCAAAATAGTAGAACCATAGTCGCTTGATGATTTATCATCAGTTGCCTGTCCTTTCAACAAGCCTTGTTTTTTCATTATTTTTGGTTCCAAACTTAATTCATATATTGAAAAATTTAGTTTGGACTTTGAGAAAATATTTTGCATGTATAAAATTAGGTATCTAAGTCCAATGACATATCCTAGGAGCTTCAATCAATCAATATTGAGTTTTGAAGTACTTACATGAGACTTTCATATGATTTTCCTATCTACATTCCTAAGTCTTCATGTTCTGAAACTTTCAATATGTCTTCTGAGTTTTATCCATTGCTTCAATGAGGTTCATGTCTCATATAAGTTGAATTCTTCATGATTATCATGTCTTATAGCCTTAAGTGTGATTTTTCATTCAAACTCTTCAAGCACATCCACTTGAAGTCTTAAAATTACTTAAGTCCTAAAACTCAAAACTTGCATAGACATGTTAAGTAACCTTGATTTGTTATCATCAAAACGAGATTAAACCTTATTAGGCCAACAATCTCCCCCTTTTTAATGATGACAAATAAGGAGAAAAAATAAGAAAGCTTAAAAAAAAACCCCATTGCAATAAGCATTTCCTCAACAAATCATACACGCATATTAGAATATTCAAGCATTTAGAATATCATGCTTTTAATATTCATATAAGAGAAACTTCAAGAATTTAGAGTTTTCAATATATATCATGCTTTAAATACTTATATCATTCAAGCATTCAGAATTTTCAATGTATATCATGCTTTTCAATATATATCATGTCACTCAAGCAGTCATAATTTTCAATATAATGCTTTCAATACTCATGTTTTCAATATTCATGGCATTCATACTCATGCTTTTAATACACATGCTTTATAACTCTCCTTGAATATATGGTTATTATGTTTATTATAAATTTTACCCAGTAAAAAATTGAATTGCTCCATATATTTTGTTGACTTTTTGAGTCTGATCCTTGTTTTGATGCTGACAAAGCACCAATTTCTTATGTGTGTTTTTAAGTGCTAGAAAAAATTTACTATTCTAAACACACATAAGGAAACGATGATGGAAGCTTATAAGACTTAAAGTCTATACGATCAAGCGCATTCCATGAAGTCAAAAGAGCAAAAAGATGAAAAAGACTTTTATTTCTTATTGTAATTACATTTATTTTTATTATTTGGTCTGTAATAATGCATACATCTGCATGATATGATTATTTGCTCCAACATGACCACAGATTGACCATAAGGAGTCACAAGACCGTAAAGTGACCTTAGGGATGTCGACCGACGTTGGATTTTTGGAGTTAACTCTCAAAGATCATAGATTGACTTTAAGTCCCAAAATATCACATGAAAAGTCCCTTATAACTTATAAGTTATAATTATGTGAACATGGGTGACTTCGAATAAAAATCTGGATTTAAATGCACAATTTTAATATGCTCGGTCGACTGAACCTGAACCTGTATAGAATTTTGGTCGACCGAACCTTCCAGAGTAAATAGTTAACTATTCGGTCAACCACTTTTAAAATGACCTTGCACCGCACGGTCGACTGAACTGGAATGTGGGTAATTCCCAATGCTCGGGTCGACCGAACTCTTACTTGAAATTCGATCTAGTCAATCAAACGTCAAAATTTGGTCAACCGAACATGCCCTGGTCGACCGAAACTCGAAGGGTTCAAAATCACTTTAATTTGGTCGACCAAAACTTCAGTTGAAAAATGCCCCGGTCGATCGAACTTAATGATATGGTCGACCGAACCTTTAATATGGTCGACCGAACCTCTCGGGTTGGAAATTTTTAAAGGGGTTAAAATGTCATTAACTTTTAATTAATCTTTTCCAAAATACTGAGCCTATCCCTTAACGGTCATATTTCTTGAAAATATATAAATATCCCCTCCATAACTCAAATTAGTAACTTTAATTGACTCAAAATCCTCTCTAAACCTTTGTTAATCAAAGTTCCCCCAAAACCAATTTTTATTGATAAAATCATTTCTTTGGGGCATATATATATATATATATATATCAAAACTCTTTCACTCTCTTTCCACTCATTTATTTCAAAATCATTTTGAAAGAGAGCGTATTTATTTTGGGTATTTATTTCACATTTGTATACACTTACTCTCATTTGCATCTCATTTATTAAAATCATGTTTGAGAGTAGCCTTAACATTTCTTCTAGTTATTTTTCTTAATAAACATTTTTTGGAAGAAATCTTTTATTGCACAAATATTTTCTTGAGCTTAAATTCCTAGATTCTCCCAATATTCTGTATTTGCAAAAATATTTATAGGAGAACAATAATACTCATTTTTCACACATATTTTATTTGTGCAAATATTATTTAGTTAAGCACCCTTACTCTACTGAGCATATTTCATATCATTAGAGAGTGCATTTGTTAGAGCTTAAACGTGTACATCTTTGCTTGTATTTTTAGAAGCATATTATATGTACAAAAGTGATTTTTATTGTATCGTTTGGGTTCAGCCCGGAATTAAACTGGGGAGTCTCAGCCCTGTAAGTGAGACTAGTTGGGTTCAGCTCGGAATTAAACTAGGGAGTCCCAGTGTAGCGACCTGCTATTTAATTGGGTTTTTTTTTTTGATCTATGTATACTATAACATTTAAAATGCTCTGATACCATACTGGATTAAACCCAATCATCAAGCTAAGCAACAAGAAGCAGAAATCAAATAAAACAATAACCATATGTAGTTATATACAATACTAGAGTGCTAAAGTGTTTCTCAAAATATACATATGTCGGTTTTCCAGAATACCCTCAACTGGATGGGGCTATACAAAAATACTCCCAAAAATACTCACACTACTGTTAGAGCAATACCGAAGCTCGCCTAACTGGATCACCTGAAAAATGTTAAAGTAATTGGGATGAGCCAACGCTTAGTAAGACGAAATATGCTATTGCTAGTGTGTGGTGAATGAGTTACAATACCGTGAAAATCTATTACTATATAGTCATGTATCACTGAATCTGTAAAGTACAATACCAGTAATATAAATCTTCATTTTTTACCTGTTGCTTAACATTTCTATACTTTAGGCTTCTACTCAAAATACTGCTAATATATATACAAATATACATATTTTCTGTTTCTGTAAACCTGTATAAACATAGTAATAACTGTAAACTTCCCTGTGGATAACTGTGTGTCATGATTTAATCCCTCATAACAGGGTTGTGCGGCCTGTAGGCGGGATTTACCTTGACTAGCCAACTAGGAATAAATCACTATACTGCATAGTCTGATCAGCCCTCCTCAACCCATATCTGATGGGGAGCCTGTCCACTCGTGAGCTCTATGCGATCGACCTTTATACCACGTATTATCAAAATAGGTGGTTGCACTCCATAAATTGTATGTAGCTACGGTACCGTGCTCTATAAACTATATGGTCCAACAGGGTCTGATATTATATAATACATCTCTATATACAACTATATGTTTTACCATGATTCAGAAATAACTATATTAACCATGAAAATGAAATAAACTGTAACTGTGTTAACTGTATTTCTGAACTGAACTATAATCTGTAAGTCATGTTACTGGAAACTGTATAATCATGGTACTAAAAACTACATAATCATGGTGCTGAAAACTGTATAATCATAGTATTCTATAATTACTATAAAACATAACCACTGACTGTTTATTCTGTAAAACATATCTTGAAAATACTGTAAAACATGTTTCTTTACTTTACCTATATTCTCAAGCCACACAGTAATTTTAAACATATTATACATAAATGATAACTGTATAAATTTCTATCGTGAATAATCATCTAATAAAAATGTATAATTTATACTGAACATAGTAAAATTTCCTAGTATAGCATATTTCCTTTACCTGTTTCCAACTAAAAATTCCCTACTATAATGGTTCCAACACCCGTAGGGTTCTCCACTCAACACCCTGAAAACCATAAATCTCATAACAAAATATTATTATTTTTACGTCTATTACATTTCTTACAATTGCTGGAAACTCAAATTCTAAATAAAAGACCTTACCTTGGATTTGGGATGAATCCCAACTTCATTCCACCGATGATCCGCTGCAGTAGACTTGGAGAGAACTCCACTAGGGGAGTCGTGTTGGCCTCAGATCATCGATTCGGCGACTGACGGGGCCGAAATCGAAGAGAGAAGAGGGAGAGGTCATAGGAGAGAGAGAGAGAGAGAGAGAGAGAGAGAGAGAGAGAGAGAGAGAGAGAGAGAGAGAAGAGAGTGGCGCTGAAATTCTATGTAAAACTGAGTTTAAGTACTATTTATACTGCGGGATTCATCGATGAGCCATGTCACCTTGTCGACGAGTCCTTCAATAATTTCATCGACAAACTTCCTCCTTCATCGACGAATTTCATTATGTCCCAAAACCCTTCTCGATATCTTCTCTGTTACTGATTCAATTTCCCTCTCTCTCTCTCTCTCTCTCTCTCTCTCTCTCTCTCTCTCTCTATTTTTAAATACTATTATTTTTCGGGTTGTTACACTCAGCCCCGTAAGTGAGACCGATTCGATTCAGCTCGGAAATTGAACTAGGGTTTTTCTTCACCCCGTAAAAAGATGATGTAAATGGCTTCTACTCCGCCCATTTAAGTGAGCAGATTTAGTAGAATCCTTGGGGGGTATGCTCAAGGCGGGACATAAGCTGGTTTAGTCGAACCTCGATAAAAAATTTGTGTTACTCTCTCTCTCTCTCTCTCTATCTTATTTAAATTCCTGCACTTTAATTTCAGCATGTGCATGAATTTTTATTTGATGTCATAATTATTTGCATACACACATTTGATTTAAATAAGATATATTGCATACGTGTATGTTTTCATTTATCGTTTTATTATTTTACATACACGCGTGTATATTAGATGAGATATGATTTGTGGTGAATCGGCGAAATGCTTAATTTAGCTAAAATATTTTAAAACCCAATTCGCCCCCCTCTTGGGATCACACCAATTCCAACAATTGGTATCAGTGACCGATTGCAATAAGCTTAACCGCTATTTGCATAAAGACTGCAACGACTCATATTTCGGTGTATCCTTGTTTTGAGGGTCAAGTCTTTGCAAATCCTCCCCTAGTTTTATTGCGTAGATTTTACTATTTGAATATTAAAAATGATTTTTTTAAAATAAAATGATTGGAGGATTTGGGAAGTATTTGGCAGAGGAGATCATATCTCATTGAAAATGATTTTTAAAATGAAATGTTTCCCAAATTTTGAAAATGAATTGAATTTGCACGACATGTGTTTTAACGCATATCATTTGAGTGTCATGAATACTTTTCTTTACCTTAGCTACTAATGTTTTTGAAAAGTTCATGTCTTGTTGTAGTGCTAAGGTTTTTGGGAATATATAAAAAATATAGAAAAATTGAGAGAGAGGTGAAAGCCACTATGAGCTTAATTGATTAAGAAGGAGAAAACTAGAAAAGTATATCTTCCTCCTTCTACATTATTTGATGCTTGATTCACATGCTCCATGTTTTATGTTTATTCTTACTATGTGAACCATATGATAATTTTGTGATTATAACATGCCATCTTATGAGGTGCACTTAAGCGCATTCCATGAAGTCAAGTGAGCAAAAAGACAAAAAAGACATTTATGTCTTATTGTAATTACATTTATTTTTATTATTTGGTCTGTAATAATGCATACATCTGCATGATATGATTATTTGCTCCAACATGACCATAGATTGACCATAGGGAGTCACAAGACCGTAAAGTGACCTTAGGGATGTCGACCGACGTTGGATTTTTGGAGTTAACTCTCAAAGATCATAGATTGACTTTAAGTCCCAAAATATCACATGAAAAGTCCCTTATAACTTATAAGTTATAATTATGTGAACATGGGTGACTTCGAATAAAAATCTGGATTTAAATGTACAATTTTAATATGCTCGGTCGACTTAACCTGAACCTGCATAGAATTTCAGTCGACTGAACCTTCTAGAGTCAATAGTTAACTATTCAGTCGATCACTTTTAAAATGACCTTGCACCGCACGGTCGACCAAACTGGCATGTGGGTAATTCCCAATGGTCAGGTCGACCGAACTCTTACTTGAAATTCGATCTAGTCAATCAAACGTCAAAATTTGGTCAACCGAACATGCCCTGGTCGACTGAACCTTGAAGTGTTCAAAATCGCCTTAATTTGGTCGACCAAAACTTCAGTTGAAAAATGTCCCAGTCGATCGAACTTAATGATATGGTTGACCGAACCTTTAATATGGTCGACCGAACCTCTCAGGTTGGAAATTTTTAAAGGGGTTAAAACGTTATTAACTTTTAATTAATCTTTTCCAAAATACTGAGCGTATATCTTAGCGGTCATATTTCTTGAAAATCTATAAATATCCCCTCCATAACTCAGATTAGTAACTTTAATTGACTCAAAATTCTCTCTAAACCTTTGTTAATCAAAGTTCCCCCAAAACCAATTTTTATTGATAAAATCATTTCTTTGGGGCATATATATATCAAAACTCTTCCACTCTCTTTCCACTCATTTATTTCAAAATCATTTTGAAAGAGAGCATATTTATTTTGGGCATTTATTTCACATTTGTATACACTTACTCTCATTTGCATCTCATTTATTAAAATCATGTTTGAGAGTAGCCTTAACATTTCTTCTAGTTATTTTTCTTAATAAACAATTTTTGGAAGAAATCTTTTATTGCACAAATATTTTCTTGAGCTTAAATTCCTAGATTCTCCAAATATTCTTTATTTGCAAAAATATTCATAGGAGAACAATAATACTCATTTTTCACACATATTTTATTTGTGCAAATATTATTTAGTTAAGCACCCTTACTCTACTAAGCATATTTCATATCATTAGAGAGTGCATTTGTTAGAGCTTAAACGTGTACATCTTTGCTTCTATTTTTAGAAGCATATTATATGTACAAAAATGATTTTTATTGTATCGTTTGGGTTCAGCCCAGAACTGAACTGGGGAGTCTCAGCCCTGTAAGTGAGACTAGTTGGGTTCAGCTCGGAATTGAACTAGGGAGTCTTAGTGTAGCGACCTACTATTTAAGTGGGTTTCTTTTTTTTATTTATCTATATATACTATAACATTTAAAATGCTCTTATACCATACTGGATTAAATCCAAACATCAACCAAAGCAACAAGAAGCAGAAATCAAATATAACAATAACCATATGTAGTTATATACAATACTAGAGTGCTAAAGTGTTTCTCAAAATATACATATTTGTCTGTTTTCTAGAATACCCTCAATTGGGTGGGGCTACACAAAAATACTCCCAAAAATACTCACACTACTGTCAGAGTAATACCGAAGCCCCTCTATCTACGAGCCTGATCTGCTCGCCTACGTAGATCACCTGAAAAATGTTAAAGTAATTAGGATGAGCCAACGCTTAGTAAGACGAAATATGCTATTGCTAGTGCGTGGCAAATGAGTTACAATACCGTGAAAATCTATTACTATATAGTCATGTATCACTGAATCTGTAAAGTACAATACCAGTAATATAAATCTTCATCTTTTACCTGTTGCTTAACATTTCTATACTTTAGGCTTCTACTCAAAATACTGCTAATATATATACAAATATACATATTTTCTGTTTCCGTAAACCTCTATAAACATAGTAATAACTGTAAACTTCTCTGTGGATAACTGTGTGTCATGATTTAATCTCTTATGACAGGGTTGTGCGGCCTGTAGGCGGGATTTACCCTGGCTGGCCAACTAGGAATAAATCACTATACTGCATAGTCTGATCAGCCCTCCTCAAGCCATATCTGATGGGGAGCCTGTCCACTCGTGGGCTCTATGTGATCGACCTTTATACCACGTATTACCTAAATAGGTGGTTGCACTTTATAAATTGTATGTAGCTACGGTACCGTACTCTGTAAATTGTATGGTCCAACAGGGTCTGATACTATAAAATACATCTCTATATACAACTATATGTTTTACCATGATTCTGAAATAACTATATTAACCATGAAAATGAAATAAACTGTAACTCTGTCAACTGTATTTCTGAACTGAACTATAATCTGTAAGTCATGGTACTGAAAACTGTATAATCATGGTACTAAAAACTACATAATCATGGTGCTGAAAACTGTATAATCATAGTATTCTGTAATCACTATAAAACATAACCACTGACTGTTTATTCTGTAAAACATATCCTGAAAATACTGTAAAACATGTTTCTTTACTATACCTATATTCTCAAGCCACACAGTAATTTTAAACATATTATACATAAATGATAACTGTATAAATTTCTATCGTGAATAATCATATAATAAAAACGTATAATTTATACTGAACATAGTAAAATTTCCTAGCATAGCATATTTCCCTTACCTGTTTCCTGCTAAAAATTCCCTACTATAATGGGTCCAACACCCGTAGGGTTCTCCACTCAACACCCTGAAAACCATAAATCTCAGAAAAAAATATTATTATTTCTACGTCTATGACATTTCTTACAACTGCTAGAAACTCAAATTCTAAATAAAAGACCTTACCTTGGATATGGGATGAATCCCAACTTCATTCCATCGACGATCCGCTCTAGTAGACTTGGAGAGAACTCTGCCAAGGGCGTCGTGCTGGCCTCAGATCTTCTATTCGGTAACTAATGGGGTTGAAATCGAAGAGAGAAGAGGGAGAGGTCGTAGGAGAGAGAGAGAGAGAGAGAGAAGAAAGCGGCCCTGAAATTCTGCGTAAAACTGAGTTTAAGTACTATTTATACTGCGAAATTTTTCGACGAGCCACGTCACCTCGTCGACAAGTCATTCAATAATTTCACCGACAAACTTCCTCCTTCATCAACGAATTTCATTCTATCCCAAAACCTTTCTCGGTATCTTCTCTGTTACTAATTCCATTTCCCTCTCTCTCTATTATTTAAATACCATTATTTTTTTGGTCATTACACTCAGCCCCGTAAGTGAGAACGATTCGATTCAGCTCGAAAATTGAACTGGGGTTTTTCTTCGCCCCATAAGGAGATGATGTAAACGGCTTCTACTCCGCCTATTTAAGTGAGAAGATTTAGTGGAATCCTTGGGGGGTATGCTCAAGGCGGGGACGTAGGTTGGTTTAGTTGAACCTCGATAAAAAATCTGTGTCACTCTCTCTCTCTCTATCTTATTTAAATTCCTGCACTTTAATTTCAGCATGTGCATGAATTTTTATTTGATGTCATAATTATTTGCATACACACATTTGATTTAAATAAGATATATTGCACACGTGTATGTTTTCATTTATCATTTTATTATTTTACATACACGCGTGTATATTGGATGTGATATGATTTGTGGTGAATCGGCGAAATGCTTAATTTAGCCAAAATATTTTAAAACCCAATTCACCCCCCTCTTGGAATCGCACCAATTCCAACAATTGGTATCAGTGACCGATTGCAATAAGCTTAACCACTATTTGCATAAAGATTGCAACGACTCATATTTCGGTGTATCCTTATTTTGAGGGTCAAGTCTTTGCAAATCCTCCCCTGGTTTTATTGCATAGATTTTACTATTTGAATATTAAAAATGATTTTTTTAAAATAAAATGATTGGAGGATTTGGGAAGTATTTGGCAGAGGAGATCATATCTCATTAAAAATGATTTTTAAAATGAAATGTTTCCCAAATTTTGAAAATGAATTGAATTTGCACAACATGTGTTTTAGCGCATATCATTTGAGTGTCATGAATACTTTTTCTTTACCTTAGCTACTAATGTTATTGAAAAGTTCATGTCTTGTTGTAGTGCTAAGGTTTTTGGGAATATATAAAAAATATAGAAAAATTGAGAGAGAGGTGAAAGCCACTATGAGCTTAATTGATTAAGAAGGAGAAAACTAGAAAAGCATATCTTCCTCCTTCTACATTATTTGATGCTTGATTCACATGCTGCATGTTTTATATTTATTCTTACTATGTGAACCATATGATAATTTTGTGATTATAACATGCCATCTTATGAGGTGCACTTAAGAAGAAAATTTTGTTAATACTCATAAGATTTTAGGATATATATATATAGGGAATCAAAATGCTTTAAATGATTAAATAGAGTTCCTTGCTTAAAAGATTATATTTTAGTATACTTTATTATTATACTGAGAACCTTAGGAAATTCTAGCCAATATGTGAGTTTTAACGATCATATCCAATCAAAGCTTTATATATTGACATATCATTATGATTTGGTAACATATGAATATATTGGCTATCCCCTTTTTACTGGACAAAATTATAATTATTTGCTGAATTTTTAATGCTATATATGCTTTAATAGGAATATCTTAAATATAGCATATCTTTGTCCAACACATGAAATTGAGTTTTAGGGAATTATTCTAGTACTATATAATTTTTACCTTAAACTCATTTTGAAGCTTAATAGTTTAATCATCTTCAAATTGGCTCCATAATTGAGGGGGAGCAGCCTTGTTTTTTAAAATTCATCAGATAAGCAGTATATTATGTTATGCTTATCTTGTTTTGTTTATTGGATGATTTGATTGAGCTGAATGCAACTGTCCATTATTTAAAAAATGATTATATCTTCATATGGATAGTTTATATTTTATTTGATATATTGATTAAACTACTGAATGCATGCTTGTATTGAATGCCTCCTGCATGGCAAATACAGTGATGTGAATTGCATGTGGGTAGTGGATATAGGTTCTCGCATGCTCAAACTGAATGATTTCTGCATGATGTAGATTATTTTTGAATTGTTTGCATGAATCTATCATGTTTCTGGTACATGGAAAAATGGGAAAATGTTCAGTTTACAGACAGCATGCTGTCGAAATTTCGGTAGAAATTTTCCCAAAAATGAAGCCATGTACTAGAATAAATGATGATAAAATGCATGCTAGATGAAATTTATGATTATTTTCATAATGCATGCAAAATAATTAATTAGTTAGCTGGTGCATGTTGAATTATAAATGGTATGTGCTTAACAGAAAAACATGCACAATCTTCATGTCATTTCCTAGGCTCGAAGATAATTAAATAGATTAGTACATGTTAAATCCTATTGGTTTGCGCTGAACTAAAAACATGTATACATTTTATGGATCTAGGGGAAACTTAGTTCATGGACACCATTCGGTCCTAACCTTGGGATATGAACTTCATAAAGGACCCAAATGGGTCCAATCATCATGTTATTCAAAGTCCATGTAACTATGAGCAATTGCGTGACTTAGGGGGAGCCTATCATTTTGCACAAACTCATTGTATTTTGAGTTGTGTCATCCTTTTTGAACCCCTATTATATTTCTTCTGAGTATATCCTTAACTAGCTATCATGCCTTAAAATTGAAATTCAATTTGTCATACATATGTGTTGAATGACTATCATTTGCTGCATGCTGAAATTCTTCAAAAGGATGAACATATGAGGAATGCACTTAAATGAACATCATTCTTAAGCTTAATTCAAGTAAGCATGCATGCAAATATACATGGGAGCTTAAGCCCTACTTTTAGGAAAAATAAATAAGAGCTTAATGTTTATAATCTCCTGCGTGCTAAGCAATATTTTGAAGGATGAACATGTGTTGAGTGTGAAATCCATCCTTGAACATTAATGTACTTATGTATGCTTGAGACTATACCGAGGAGCATAAGCCACATCCTTAAGAAAAGGATTATAACTCACCAGCTCCATGGACTCATACTATTATTGTTTTTACTTTTTGAGTCTGATTTGTTCCAATACTTATACTGTGTTAAACACTTAATGAATTCTCACAATTAATATCAATATAAGTAGCTAACAGTATCTAAGCACATAGTCAAATTGATTGGGGGAGCATCTAAAAATGATTTGCCATCTTGTTATGCTCACTAACATTATAGGCTTAGATTTGTTTTGAATTTATTGTGGCATGTGCTTAAATGTGATGTTTATATTGAATTTTTTTTTTGAAAATATTTTGTTTGCCACAGTATCTTTGATCTACCATGTGATCCTTGCTTTAAAATTATTATAATACTTTTAGGATCCATATGGTTGTTTTTCTGGTTATACCTTGGAATGCTCTTAAATGCCAAACCAAAAAAACATTACTTGCTTGAACTTTATATCAAAGTTTTTTTTTTTCAGCAAGCATTGCCCCCAAGACTTATCAAAAATCATAAGGGAAGAAATATATATATACATATTTCAATTGCAAGAAATGAACTTTCATAGAATATATCTTGTTTCTTGCTTATATGCTTTATGTTTCATGATGTGTGCTATCCTGTCTTAAAACTTTTATGTCATGAAATTGTCTTAAGGGTGTTGCATTGCATAAATGGTTCATTGATTTTTCATAAAATGCATATGAACTAGTTAGACTACTTTTATGCTCAAACCTATATTTGCTATCATATGTCGCGCGGGTTGAACTCAATTCTTTCACGGGTCTTATGATATGTTTAAATTGCCATGGTATGTGGATAATCTTGGTCTGATCTTGTTTGTCATGTACCTTTTAATCTATTAAATGACAAGTTATTGTTTTATGAAAAATAAATGTCAAAAACAAAAAGGGAGAGTATTTTTCAAAAAAGAGGGGAGTTCTCTTTGTTAAGTATGTTTTAAATACTTAAAATATTTTATACTTAACTAAACCCTTTTTGATGATGCCACAAAGGGGAGAATGTTTTTGAGAAAAATGATACTGACCGAAAGGGAAAATCTTTAGGGGCAAATATCTGAGCTTGCGCTTTAATAAAAAATTAAATGCATGATTTTATTTGTTACGTTTTCTTCCATGAATATGTTTGAGCTATTATTGTTATTTTTACATTATGCATATTCTTAGGCGGTGCCTTTTCAGGCTGTACCCATTTGGCTCTTAGGTGTATGTCATCATCAAAAAGGGGGAGATTGTTGAGTTTGGTCCCTGTTTTGATGCTGACAAAGCACCAGTTTCTTATGTATGTTTTTAAGTGCTTGAACAAGTTTACTATTCTACACACACATAAAGAAACGACGATGGAAGCTTGCAGGACTTAAAGCCTATATGATCAAACTCATTCCATGAAGTTAGAAGAGCAAAAAGTCGAAGAAAACATTTATTTCTTATTGTAATTGCATATACATTTATTATTTGGCCTGTATTAATGCATGCATCTACATGATATGGTTATTTGCTTAGACAGGACCATAGAATTACCATAGGGAGTCACAGGATAGTAGAGTGACCTTAGGGATATCAACCGACGTCAGATTTTTGGGGTTAACTCTCAAAGACCATAGATTGAATTTAGGTCCCAAAATATCACATGAAAAGTCCCTTATAACTTAGAAGTCATAATTATGTGAACATGGGTGAATTTGAATAAAAATCTAGACTTAAATGCACAATTTTAATATACTCGGTCGACCGAACTTGAACCTACATAGACTTTTGGTCGACCGAACCTTCCAAGATCAACAGTTGACTATTTGGTCGACCACTTTTAAAAAGATCTTGCACCGCATGGTCGACCAGACTGGAACGTGGGTAATTCCTAATGCTCTGGTCTACCGAACGTCAAAATTTGGTCAACCAAACATGCCTTGGTCGATCGAACGTCGAAGGGTTCAAAATCGCCTTAATTTGGTTGACCGAAACCTTAGTTCAAAAATGCCCTAGTTGACCAAACTTAATGATATGGTCGATCGAACCTTTAATATGGTCAACCGAACCTCTCAGGTTGGAAATTTTTTAAAGGGGTTAAAACATCATTAACTTTTCATTAATCTTTTCCAAAATATTGAGCGTGTCACTCAACGGTCAGATTTCTTGAAAATTTATACATACCTCGTCCATAACTCAGATTCGTAATTTTGATTAACTCTAAATTCTCTCTAAACCTTTGTTAATCAAAGTTCCCCCAAAACCAATTTTTATTGATAAAATCATTTCTTTAGGGCATATATATATATATATATATATATATATATATATATATATATATTATCAAAACTCTTCCACTCTCTTTCCACTCATTTATTTCAAAATCATTTTGAAAGAGAGCATATTTATTTTGGGCATTTATTTCAAATTTGTATACACTTACTCTCATTTGCATCTCATTTATTAAAATCATATTTGAGAGTAGCCTTAACATTTCTTCTAGATATTTTTCTTAATGAACATTTTTGGAAGAAATCTTTTATTGCACAAATATTTTCTTGAGTTTAAATTTCTAAATTCTCCAAATATTCTTTATTTGCAAAAATATTTATAGGAGAACAATAATACTCATTTTTCCCACATATTTTAGTGCATATATTATTTAGATAAGCACCTTTACTCTACTGAGCATATTTCATATCATTAGAGAGTACATTCGTTAGAGCTTAAATGTGTATATCTTTGCTTATATTTTTAGAAGCATATTATATGTACAAAAATGATTTTTATTGTATCGGTTGGGTTCAGCCTGGAATTGAACTAGGGAGTCTCAGCCCCGTAAGTGAGACCTGTTGGGTTCAGCTCAGAATTGAATTAGGGAGTCTTAGCCCCGTAACTAAGACCAATTTGATTCAACTCGAAAATTAAACTGGTGTTTTTCTTCGCCCCGTAAGGAGAGGATTTAAACGGCTTTTGCTCCGCCTATTTAAGTGAGCAGGTTTAGTGGAATCCTTGGGGGGTATGCCCAAGGCGGGGACGTAGGTTGGTTTAGTCGAACCTTGACAACAAATCTGTGTGTCACTCTCTCTCTATCTTATTTAAATTCTTGCACTTTAATTTTAGCATGTGTATGAATGTTTATTTGATGTCATAATTATTTGCATACACACATTTGATTTAAATAAGTTATATTGCAAACGTGTATGTCTTCATTTATCGTTTTATTATTTTACATACACGCGTGTATATTGGATGGCATATGATTTGTGGTGAATCAGTGAAATGTTTAATTTATTCAAAATGTTTTAAAACCCAATTCACCCCCTCTTGGGATCGCACCAATCTCAACATATTCTCCATGACACATATCATTCAGATGTCAATCAAAAATTCAAACATGAATTCAAACATAAAATTTTTGCACATATTACTCCCCCTTTTGACATCAACAAAAAGGGTAACTATAGAAAATGATCATGCATGGCAACACAAGACTTAAAAAATCAAAAGTCAGTTCACGAGCATAGTACATAATTCAGCATGCAATGTATCACACCAAACAATTATCACATATTCAGGCATCATGCAAAATATATTCAATAGCATTAAAATTAGCATAAAATATGTCATATCCAGGATAAGCAAAAATATAGGAAAACAGTGTAAAAAGTTAAAAACAACTCAAATATTACAACCCAAAGTTGTTTTAAAAGATCAGTAATAAAGCAGAACTAATATTCATTGTTATTGTCTGATTTAGTGCCTTCCTTATCATCTTCATCTTCATGTCCAAGGTTTGTTTCCATAGGATCTTTGCCACGTGATGAAGAACTTTCCATATATTGTTCAATGCTGATCCAAAGAATTATTACACGACTGAAGTGAACTAAAACTAGTACGCACTTCACTATGGAAGGCATTCTATTGTTGCTGATAAGCTACAAACTAGGAGGGTGCATCATTTGTTGGTGGAGCATCTTGCTGGGGTTCAAGAGCCTATTGAGGTTCCCTATGTCATCTTCTGCCCTTTGGCAACCAACCATACCCTTTATATTTTTTTCCTAACCCATTGGCTTAATTGTCATATATGAAAACATATCATAGTGGGTACGAGTTATGAGTAGGGTAGATGAAGTGGTAACACCCAAATGATAAAAAATATGGTTCAACACTCCTCCATAAGGTAAAATAACTCGTCTATTCTCTTCTCGTATAATCATCCATTTTATAATAAGACTAGGTAGATCAAATTTCTTTCCTTTGAGTAGACACCACATCACAAAATAGTTGAGGTAGGAAATGTGATCATATAATCCTACCCTAGGCAAAATATTGTACATGATAAGTTTTTGTAGGATTTGGGCATGAAGGTTAAGTTGATGGTACAATGGAGGATTACCAAAATATACAAGAGCCGCTTTCATTATCAACGGTAAAAATTCCTCAGGAATAAAATCTTAAGCCATTATCCAAGATGATCCAATCAGTGGACATTCAAATTCTTCCTCTTGGATTCTAAATCTAGCAACTAAAGTTTGTGGGGTCACTGCAAACAATTTATCCATAATCTTTGTGGAGCATATAGTTTCTCCCTTCACCACATTTGCATAAAATAATTTCATAAGATTTGGATTTAAGCTCATTGCTTGATAAGTAATGAATCTTTCCTAACCCAAAGCAATAAATAAAGGCAAATTATTAGGAATTTCATCTCTAAAGAACTCAAGATCCAAAACCTTACCGAATATGGGTTCGGTAGAATGAAGATGCTTCCTATAGATTTGCTTTGCGTGAGGCTTCATCAACCGTTTCTCAATATCATTGGAATCATCCCTTCCATAGGAGGGGCCTTGATTAGTCGCATGCTTAGTTATAGGCATATTCTTAAAGAAACTAACCAGTGAAATCTTTGAAAACGAAGTGGGAATGAAAGATTGAAGGATATTTTGAGGTTTAAATGGTTTAATATTCGAGAAATAGGACTTGAAGAAGAAAGAGAGAGAGTTTGGGAGAGTGGAGGTCTACAGTCAATTGACTGAGATGTGAAAAGTTAGGGTTTTTACGAACATTAAATATATATACCGTTGCGGGTCAGTCAACTGTGCTCGAAGAGTTAGGTGCTTGACTTGTGTATTTCTTTGAATTTCACAAGTTAGTAGTGAGTTAGTCGACTACACTCAAGGAGTCAATCTGTAACGACTTGCCTATTTCAACCATAATTTTGTTTTTTAAACATAATGAACCTGATAAAACATAACTCACTTGGACCCATGGGTAATAAGGATATACTTGAAATACAACACTAATACCTAGGTAGCGAGAAACGTAAAATCATATACATATCAAATTATCCATCCAACACAATACCAAAGTTTACTACAACTGTCATATGAATACACACATCCCAAAATATCTAAAAAGTGTCCTAGGGTCACCACCCAAAAATCTGTCTGACCCTAGCAAAATGACTTATCCTTCAAATAGGGTAGAACAATCGAACTCTAGCGCTGCGGAGCTTTATCCGCTCTTTTATCTGGGGTGAGACACCTCTCAATAAGGGAAATAAACTAATATTAGTGTATGGCAACATTAGTATTTTCGTGTTATACATATTACAGTACATAAATCATACTTGATAAAATTATTTGTATCATATTTGGGAAAAACATATTTTTATCATAACATGGTATAACATACTGAATTTCTATACATATAAATCATCTCATATAACTATACATGGAAAACACCCTGGATGGATAGCTGGCTGGTGTCATGTCTTACCCCCACGTGATTGGGTTGTGCGGCACGAATGTGGGACCTAGCAATGGCTGGCTAACCACATTAGATCAACATAAGTTTGTAAGTACGATGGGTCTTCCCTTCCTAGTCCGAACACTAGAGGGATTCCTGTACTACCATAAAACCACATCGACTGCCAATCTCCCACTGCCCCTTACGGCAAGTGGTAGCACTAACATATACATGATCGTGATCAGATAGCTATGGTACCGTGCTTCATGAAAGCCTAAACCAAGCCAACTAGGTTCTGATAACATATAATATATTTCCAAATAATGATACATGCTATTTCATAATAATATCTGCCATGTTATTATTTTCATAAAACCTTGCATAACACATCATATAAAATTTACGACCCTTAGCCGGCACAGCATATTATAAAAACTCTAGGCCCTTATGCTGGTATATCATATAAAACCTCGCCCCTTATGCCGACATATCATATAAAATCCTCGACCCTTACGCCGACATATCATATAAAATCCTCAGTTTGAAAATCTCTGTATCATTTTAATATTTTCCTTAAAGCAGTAATAACATACTTATTTTGTAAATATATTATTTCATCTCCATAATTTCCATGGTAAATGTTCTCATGCCACACAAAAAGGGTAATATTCAGATCATAAAACCTGTTCTAAAATCATATTTCTGATCAACAACATATTTTCCAACATAATTCCATAATATACATATTTACCTGAAATTAAATGCCATAAAATAGTAAATACATTTTCATAAAAAAATTGACTTAGTTCATCCCCTTACCTGACTTTATGGGAAGCCCACAAAATACCCAAAATCACCCTCGTGTGTTCCCTAACTCAACACCCTAAAATTGATATTTTCCCAACAAAATTTCAGTATTATCTTACCCTATATATTCTTCTTAGTCCAAAAACACCAAAAACCTAATAAAACTGAAATTAACTAACTTGCCCAAATTTTGGGATGGTTCCCAAGTAGACCTAATCAACGATCCACTCTAGCAGATGTGAAGAGAATCTTCCTAAGAGTGACATGGTAGCTTCAGATCATCAAATTGGTGAATAACCAGCCCAGAATCTTAGAGAGAAGGGATGGAGGACAAAGTGTAGTGAGAGAGAGGAGGGTTTCATACGAAATTTCACGCTAGAAAACCGAGTTTGAACCATTTATACGCCTGCCTTTGTCGACGAAACACTATGACAGTGCCTTTTATAAAGCTATAGTGTAACCGAGTTTATACAAAGTTTTATATAGATTTTATATAAAAATATAATATTCTATATAGAACTACAGTACAAAGTTTTATACAGATTTTTTACAGTAATATAATATTCTATATAGAACTATAGCGTTCCTTAAGGAACTACAGTACATATATTTATACAGAGATACAACGTTCCCTAAATGGAACTACTGTGTTCCTTATGGAACTACAACGTTTCCTAAGTGGAACTACAGTGTTCCCTAAGTGGAACTACAACACAGATATTTTATACAAAGATACAGTGTTCCTTATGGAACTACAATATTGTATTTTTATACAGAGTTGTAGTGAGTTTACATAGATATATAGTATGATAGGTTTATGATATCATGATATATATATTGTTTTCGAAATCGCATTATATGGTTTAAAAACCATGAAAAACCATAGCTAGGCACGGTATCGTAGCCCCATAGTTGCCAGTGCAGCCACACTTCTGAGATAGAGTATTGGTGGCATAGTCAATTATGCCATTGAAGCGTAGAGTTAGCCCTAGAGTCCGGATTGGGTAGGCGAATCATACTTATAGTTACAATTACAGATATAGACATAGTTGATCTAGTCTGGTAGGCCAACCATAGCTAGGTCCAACCTTTGGGCCGCACAACCCAGACCATGTGGGGTTATTTCATGACGTTACAACATTATCCATCCAAGACAGTTCTTCTATACATATATGTGCATTTACTTGTACAGAGATGCTTATTTCATACAATGTATGCATTAAGATTCTTATTTTATACAGAGTATGATTTGAGACACTTGTTATATACAGAGTATAAATTATGATACGAATTTTTATACAGAGTATGATTTGAGATACTATTTTACCCATAACATGATTTGAAAGAAAGGTATGTAATATGAAAAGTATTTTTATGGGCATGTATTCAATTCTATATGAGTTCACAGAGTAAGAAAAAGATAGACAACGAAAGTGTATTTGAAATATTAAAACTCATGTTGCCACAGACTGATAATAATTTATTATGTCTTACTGAGAGATGTCTCACTCTTATAATTTCATCATTTCAGGAAACCCGGGTAGACAGGCTTAGAGTTCTACAAAGCAGAGATTAAGAGTACTACTCAGGGTAAGTAATGGTGAGACACCGTGTTGTATAGGAAAGTATTGTGTATTTCTGGAGATGGTGGTTGGACTGACTTTGGGAAATTATGTATAGTTATGGTGATGAATAGAACTCTGGTATTGTTATTGGATGTGCATGTTTATAGATGCTTCTGCTGAGTTTTATGACTATTTGAGGATTGTTGTACCTGGTGCCACTTAATGCAACACGGGTTACTATAGTGCATTTGCTAAAGGAATTATGAATAGAGTTTTACACACGTTATTACAATCTGGTATTAGAGTTGGCTTGATGAGGGTATTATTATTCTTGGGTCAAAGCAGGTTTACTTTATAGAAATATATATATATATATATATAGATGAAAAAAAATGGTAGAAAATCGGGGCATTACACTCAGTTTGCACTAGTTACAATGGGATCAGAGTACTTGGCAGTGGCTAAGACTGCCGATGTAGCATTTTGGTTTAAAGGATCATTCAAGGAGTTGGGTGTTCAGTTAGGTGGAGTTCCTGTTACCACAGACAAGTTCAAGTGTTGCTTGGACTTGGTTTACATCTCCAAGTATTATACGGGAGGCGGTCTCAATCTACTAGCCCAGGTGGAGCAGCAGGGTTGTGCTTTCGAATTTCTCCTAGGTGGTGAATATTTGCCAAGGTGGAGATTGTTGGGGATGTGGCTCATATCTTGAGTGGAACGCATGCATCGGGGAAAGCATCGTGAAGCAAGGAACTAGAGAGAAGTTTGCAAGAGGGCTAACTATCGACGATTTTAGGTAGTGCTGTAAGTAATTCTTCTCAGCTTCAAACCATTGACGGTTATGCTTGCACACATCACAAAATTTTGAATTGGAGATCAGTAGATTGAGAGTTTTTGGATGATTTTCCTCTAGGGGATCACTACAGAAGTGTTTTAGATATAGTATAAGTCTTCAATACGCATAGGATTAGTATTTAATCATTATTATGTAACACTAGTTTGATAAAGTTTATGTAAGCTTCATTGCAATAGTGAAAAACAACCGATGCTCCCGTGGACGTAGGCAAATTGCCGAACCACGTAAATTCTTGAGTTTTTTATTATTATATTCGTTTATTCTCATTGTTGAGTGATTACTTCTTTCATGTTGTTCATCATTGAGTGATTGCACTGCTTGTTTGTTTGATTTGTGAGTTTGTGTGAGAACATCTGCTACGCATCTACAAACAACAAAATACATCTTTACGATTCATATTAGAAGAGTTTTCAATCTTCCTTATTAATTCAAAAACGCTAGTCAAGGGTCTTGGCCATTTTCAATATTGAGCATTAATAGTTGCAAATTTTAGCATTAGAGGCAAACCCATGAGTAGATAAATTTTTTCCCAAATAGGTAGTTGAAGGGCTATGAGAATGTCGATTATTATAAAAAAGAAATTAAGGTGGTTTTACCACTACTAAATAAATCAACTAGAGGCTCCTTCCTCGACTTTAAATATTCTTTTCCAAGTGATTTTTATCTATGGTTTAAGGCTTTATATAGACCATTTCATTTCAGAAAAAAAAAAAAAAATGAGAAGGAAATTGTAGCTTCTCCTAATATAAGATATTATTGAAAATGAAATTTATTTGCAATAATGATTCAATATTTTTTTTAAAAAAATTAAATGTTAATTATGTGTTAAATTAAAATTTTATTAATTGATTATTGCATATTTTATTTTCCTTAAAATTTTTATTGATAACCAAACATGAAAAGTGAATTTCTATATTTTTCTTCCTTTCCATAATGTTTTCTAAGTTCCAAATGCTTTAATACTCTTTTAATCCCTCAACATTAAAAATGTTGTATCTTAGTTCCTTAAAAAAAGAATTTTTTTTTTTTAAATCCATGACTTCTAAAATTCTTTCTAATTTTAAAAATATTTTCTAACTTAGGATGGCCAAATAGGCTCCAAATGGCAAGATGATTTTCATATTTATATTCGAATAGGGAATTTTACTTTCTAAGAACCACTTGTGTGTTGGATCAAATCTCTAAGAGTCAAGAATTTTTTTTCTTTAAAGGGGTATATGACAAACATGTTATAATATAGGCGATGATGAGGGAGATCCCTTGCATCTCTTCCCTAACCCAAGGGAGAGAAAAGATTTACAATACCTAAGTTTAATCATGTATAATTTGATAAATTTTTTATATTCATTTATTAGGGCATGATTGAATAACTTTGTAAGAACTTTTGTAGTATTTAATGCTTATTTTCAAATTTTATATATGATTTATCTCATCACAAATTTGAAGTTGAAAATACAGTAGTGTAATACTAATCATCCTTAAATTCAAACGAGGAGTTAAATGCTCTTTTAATCCGTTCACATTTTAAATGAGAAAAAAAACTTTTATTTAAATCCTTGAGTTTGCTTGTTTGTATGTTTTTGTTTTTTGTTTTTTGTTTCTAACCCTTATCATTTTTTGATTATATAGGAACTCCAGCCACCAATAAGTTCTTTGGATCCCTGGTGCGGCACCAAATCTATGGATCAACGTCCTCCCCCTAAGTCTTACTGATCAGGTAAAGTCCGGAATGCGGGCACAACTTCTGTGCATCAGTTGGACGTTCAGCCAACCCGACCCCTGGGAAACATCTCCATTACCATCCACAATCCCCGCTGGCTCATAGAGCAAACTCTCACCATCCACGGTCCCCGCTGACTCACAAAATAAATTCTCACCATCCACAGGTACCGCTGATTTCGTAAGTGTATCTACCTAAAATTGAACCCTCGATACTCCTTCTTACGTGCTGATACCTTTCCACCACGCCATACCCGTAGGGTTTTATAACTCTTATAATTGCTCATAATAAAAAATGGTGGGGGGATTGTGTACAATACCTAAGTATAATCATGTACAATTTAATAAATTCTGTATATTCATTTATTAGGGCTTGATGGAACAAATTTTAAGAACTTTTGTTTATTATGTATCCTTTTTTGCAAAAAAAAAAAAAGGCAACCTATTCAAATAGTATTTAATGCTTATTTTTAAAATTTATGTGATTCATCATAATACAAATTTGAATTGGAAAGTATATTAAAGTAACACATCTTCCTTATAGTTTGTCCCCGCATCAAATGAAAAAAGAGTTGTTCAAAAGAAAAAAATGAGTTTAAGTGTTCGATAATAAAAATTATAAGATACCTAATGTAGTGTTTTGGAAGAATGAATTTCAAAGTTTGGATTTGGATGTGTAGATTTGGACAAAATGTAATACAAAATTATATTAAATTTTTTTCTAAATTTATGTAAATCCAAATCCATACTCCGAAATCTTTGCCCCCAAACGAAGGATAAAAATATTTAAATGAATAAATGGATATATATATATATATATATATATATATATATATATTATATTAATGCCATGTAGTTAATGTATTGATAATTTCATAATATTTCAAAAAAAATTAGGACAATAATCAAATAAAATAATTTGCTTGGAAAAAAAGTTAGAGACCATTTAGTTTTGGAAAATAGTTTTCATTTTCCATTTTAGTTTTTAAAAATATTATAAATTACAATAATGGATTTAAAAATTATTTTCTTGTGAAAATAGTTTTATTTTAAATTTTTAATATTTCAAATAATTACTAAATATCACTTTGCTTTCTAATTTTTTAAATTTATATAGAAAATTTGAAAAATATTTTTTCATTATTTTCATAAATTTCTTACTCTTACTTTGCATATGGGTGCATGTAATTGAATCTTACACTTTAATTTGTGGAGTTATATATAGAATTTCTTGTAATTCATTGCAAATCCAAATTTAAATCTCAAAATTCAATATTTCAAGCGTTACCTTATAAAAATTTAGAAAATTGGAACATATTGACTTTTTTTTGCAATTATTTAATAAAAAAAATACTTTACTTATTTAATCAAACTCTTTATTTTCTATCTTTTTTTGTTGGAATTGGTGTGATATCAAGAGGGGGGGTGAATTAGGTATTAAAAACTTTTTGACTAATTTAAACATTTCATCGATTCATCACAAATCATATCACATTCATAATACAAACGTGTATGTAAAATAATTAAACTACAAGTGTAGACATACACGTGTGCTGTATATCTCATTTAATTTAAGTGTGTATATGCAATTAATTGTAACAGTAAATGAACAAGCGTACGCATAGAAATTTAAGTGCAAAAATTTAAATGAGATAGGGAGAGAGAGACACACACACGACATTTGTTATTGAGGTTCGGCCAAACTAGCTTACGTCCCCACCTTGGGCATAACCCCTAAGGATTCCACTAACCCTACTCACTTACAGGTAGAGCAAAAATCATTTACAATGTCCTTCCGGGGCGGACATTCCCCAGTTCAATTATAAGGTTGAACCCAACTTGTCTCACTTATGGGGCTGAGACTCCCCATTTCAATTTTCAGGTTGAACCCAACCGATAAATTAAAACTCATTTTTGTACATATAAAAATGCTTCTAAATACATGTCGAGATGTACACATTTAAATTCTAAATATATGCACTCTAATATGATACGAAATATGTTTAGTAGAGTAATGGATTTTTCAAAATAATTGTGCAATCTTTGAGTATGATAATGAATTTTTTGCACAAATGAAAAGTATATGATCTTTGTTTTAAAATAGAGTATGCAATAAAATACTTCAAAGATCTTAACGCCGACAAAAAATTTCTCTGAAAATATTTATCAGGTAAATAATCAGGAGAAGCCAAGATTTACTCTCAATAATGATTTTAAAACAATGAAAGAACTTATGAGAGTAAAATGCTTTTCATCAACTAAATGCCCAATAAAAAATGAATACTGTCTTTCAAATGATTTTCCAAAGAGTAATAAAAAGAGTTTGGATAGTATAAAAGTTTACTCTATAAAATATTTTACAATAAAAATTTAAATGGGGAAACTTTGATTAAAAAATATTTGAGAGAATTTTAAAATTAATCAAAGTTGCTAATCAAAGCAACTGAGGGGGTCTTTATAGTTTTTCAAAACAATATGACCGTTGGAGACCTAAGAATTTTAGAAATGTTTAATTAAAGTTTAATCCTAATTACCCTTAATTACCCTTGGTAAAAATATGGCAACCCAAGAGTTTCGGTCGTCTAGTTCATAGGTCTGGTTGCCTAAACAGATACAGATAGAAAAGTTAATTTTTCAAGTTCGGGTGCTCGAGGAAAAGTTCAGGTGGCTGGGCCAAGACGATTTTCCAAACGATCGAGGTTCAGTCAACTAGTGCACAATTCAGTCTGTCAAACTTCATAATTCGGTCACCCGGGGTATTTTTGAACTTAGGGTTCAGGCACCCGGGGAAGGTAAAAAGTGACCGCTCTTATGTTCGGTCGACCGTGGGCATTCAATTCCATTTTAGTTCGGTCGCCTGAGCCATAGTCAACTTGTTGAATTTTTGGCCAGTAAAGTGTTTGGTCGATTGAGGGCTATAACACATAAATAGTTCGGTCACCCGAGGCTTTCAATTAAGCCTAAAAACCTAATGTTGGTCAACCTAAGGTCTGTCCATGGCCTTTGGTTCCCTATGGTCAAGCCGCTCTTCCAGTGGCATTTTTTCGAGTTGTCCCTCGTGGGGAATTCTTCCGAGCTATTGAGCTACTTTTCTAGTGGCATTTTTGCTGAGCTGTCCTTAGTGGGGCATTCTTTTCGAACTACCCTTCATGGGGAATTCTTGTTGAACAGCTTTTTTGGCCTCACGAGCGTTGCTTGTCAGTTGGGCCGATTTTTCCTAATGAGTTGTGCTCATTTGTTAGGCAGTCTTCTAACCTCATAAGCATTGCTCGTCAGTTGGGTCAATTTTGCCTAATGAATTGTGCTCATTTTTTGGGCAGTCTTATGGCCTCATGAGCATTGCTTGTCAGTTAGGCCGACTTTGCCTAATAAGTTGTGCTCATTTGTTGGACAGTCTTCTGGCTTCACAAGCATTGCTCGTCAGTTAGGCCAATTTTTCCTAATGAGTTGTGCTTATTTGTTAGGAAATTTTTTGGCCTCACAAGAGTTGCTAATTAATCGAGCCGATTTTGCTTAATGAGTCGTGCTCATTTGTTGGACAGTCTTCTGGCCTCACGAGTATTATTTGTTAGTCGAGCCGATTTTATTTTACCTAATAAGTTGTACTCATTTGTTGGACAGTCTTTTGGTCTCGTGAGTGTTGCTCGTCTATTAGGTCGATTTTTTCTAATGAGTTATGCTCATTTGTTGGGCAGTCTTCTGGCCTCACGAGTGTTGCTCATCTGTTGGGCCAATTTTATTTTACCTAATGAGTTGTGCTCATTTTTTGGGCAGTATTTTGGCCTCACGACCGTTGCTCGTCAATTGGGCCGATTTTTCCTAATGAGCTATGCTCATTTGTTTGGCAGTCTTTTGACCTCACGAGCGTTACTCGTCAATTGGGCCAATTTTCTTTTACCTAATGAGTTGTGCTCATCTTTTAGGCTAAAATTGAGTAGCATAACAGAGAATGAACTTATAGATATGTATGATAATTTAATAGAGGCGTGCAAAATGTTTGAAGGTATGACTGACAGAGGTGCAAGTTTATGAAACAATCTCCTTTCTGAGCATGCTAGATTGGGTTAAAGCCCCCTTGGGCATTGGTTCATGAGACATTTAGGGGAGTATAGGACTAGAACTTACTTGTATGTCCTAACCCTCTAGCGCTGCTCTGCAGCTTGCTATGCTCTTGTTTCTTCCTTATTTTGGAGGCCTCCCTAGTATCCCTCGAGCTTTTTCTTTTCAGATCAACTCGATCCCTCCTTGTGTCCATTACTTCTTCTAGATTGATATATTTCTGTGCTCGTGCCATTAGCTCCCCCATGTCGGCTGGAGGCCTTTTCCCCAAGGAGTACAAGAAGTCCCTAGGTTGGAGGGTCGTGGTTAGGGCTGCCAATACTACCCCATAATCCAAGTTGTGAATCTCTAAGGTAGCAACGACAAAGCAATATATGAATTTTTTCAACGTTTCCCTTTCTCCTTGGACCAGGTTCAACAGATGAGCTAAGGTCTTTTCCACCCTGCGGCAGCTGATGAAGTTTCCGAAAAATTTTTGTTCCATCTCAGGGAATGATTTGATGGATCCGGGTTTTACAGTTCAGTACCATGCCTTGGCCTTCCCTTTAAGGGCAACAGCAAATGCAAGACACATGATAGCATCTGGTGCGCCTTGCAGTTGCATTAACACCTTAAAGGTATCCAGGTGATCAACCGGGTCGGCCGAGCCTTCATACCTTTCTAAGGTAGGCATTTTTAACTTACTTGGCAACAGGACCTCCATCACTTCTTTGATGAAGGGTGGACACTAAGACTTCAACGAGGTCTCCCTGCAACAAGGGTTGGAACGAGCCTCCTTCATCATCTTTTCTTTTTGGTCAATCTTCTTGATCCTCTCCTCCAATTTGTTCGATTATTGTTCATTGACTCCCACATTGTTTGCACCCTCCACCTTCTTTGTGAGGTTGGTTTTTCTATTACTCTCCTTCGGGTCTTCCACTTTCTCCTGTGAGTCAGAATCAACTAGCTGCTAATGGGGGGCAAGTTTTCTATGACTCATTTGCTGTAAGAGCATGTTGAACATGTCCTCCATCTTCTTCTGGAAGGCTTCCATTTTCCTTTGGAAATGAGGAATTCCACCCTTATCACTCACGAACAGTCTTCAGGTGCATAATGAACAGACTAGGGTGATTGATCACTCGCAGTAGGGTTAGATCTGGAATTGGTGGTGGTTGTCATGATGCAAGGATCGAGGATCAAAAATTTAAAACCTCTCAGAAGCGTTTCCACAGACGGTGCCAATTATTGCTGCCAAAAATGTCGATTTGACCTTTGATGAGTTTTCCGATCCCGATCACCTGAAAAGGACGAAAACAAATGTGGCTTGAAGGACCTGGGGTGTACTCCGGCGGATCTCTCCAATGCCTAAGTAAGTGAGTGCTTTAGAGAGATTGCAAGTAACAGTAAAATTGGATTAGAATGAGATACCTTAGCCTCTCCGTAGTACCCCTTTTATGCTGGTCAGGTTTGACCCTAGTAAATTTGTCATTTATAGCGCTTGGCATGGATCACTCTAATCATTATAGCCCGGGCGTGGATCACTCCAGTCAATATATAGCGGGCGTCAATAGCTCTGGTCGAGCGATTGACTTGGTAGGTGATTTCCCCCATTAATGCTGGACACATGCCTTCTCTTTTAGGGTAGGTGATACATTTCAGGTATATTAATGGCTATGTTAGCTTTGGTGCAACCACAAGAGGGGGGGGGGAGGTGAAATGGGAATTTAAAATTTATTGCCTATGTCAATCCACTAATCAACAGTATTACACAAACCTAAGGTTAATCTCGTGCATGTAAAATAAATCAATGCAAATATACAATGGAATTTAAACTGCAATAGTGATTTAATCAAGCATGCACAATAAAGCAGTAAAGGAGACGACACCCATAAATGTTATCGAGGTTTGGCCAAATTGCCTACGTCCCCGCCTTGGCTAACAAGCATAAGAATTACCATTATAGGCTCACTTAACGGGTGGAGCAGTACCTAAACAATCAGGTCAATTAGCACAGGGCTGACCTCAACCTTTACAACTAGATCAATTAACACAGGGTTGACCTCAACCTTTACAATTAGGTCAATTAACACAGGGCTGACCTCAACCTAGACAATCCTTACCGGGCTGGATTATCGCCCCCTCGGGCCACGCCTGAAAATACAACAATATTCACCTAATGAAATGGTACAGTGATTGTGCTTTCATGTAAAGCAGATATGTACCCAATATGCACAAGTAATAATCAATTCACACCAAACATGTAGGAACTATAAGCTCACTGGTGTATGTGTGCAATCTACACTCAATATAATGATTTTATCTAATCAAGCATAAGAGTGTTCAAGTAAAAGTTGTTTGAAATCTAACTTTGTAAAATATTTTGCACACACAAAGCAAATGAAGCTTTAAAGAATCTTGCAATGACAATGCTAAGATCCTCAAGCTAATGAGTTTTTCCTAGTACAAGATTTATCAAGTAAAATCTGTGGGATAACTCTTTGTTTAACTCCCCAAAATCAATATCAAATAAACAAACAAACAAATGGGAGTATGAGCAAACTATATAATCAATAACACACTATAACACTCTCACAAGGATAGGATGTATCAAAGGAATGAATGTTTGAGAGTATATGGAGTGGAATAGGCAAAAATAGGTCTTTGAGATTGAGAGGATTTTTGCTAATTATTTTGGCTAATCTCTTCCTAATCCTCCTCAAATGAAACCATATATATAGGTCAAGACCAAAATATAACCGTTTAGGACCTATAGGGTATTATTAGATAAGTTCTAAAATGCTTAGGGAGTATTAACCCAAACTCAATTTACCGCAGTTAAATTATTTTTAACCCGGCGAGGTTTGGGTGGCTGAACTGTGGTTCGGTCGCCCAAACAGACACAATTATAAATGTCCTTTAAATTAGTTCGGCAGCTTAAGTGTAGGTTCGGTAACCCAAACAAAAGTTAGAACATTTTTTTCGTAGGTTCGGGTTCCTGGTCCTAGGTTCGGTTAACCGAACTAGCCAATTCAGTCGCCCGAGCCCTATTTTGAACATGATCGTTTAGGCGCCCAGGTAGTTGAAAAGGAACCCAACACAGGTTTGGGTGCTCGAGGGAGATACGCTCAAAATATGTTCGATCTCCCGAAGCATGGTCAAATTGTTCACCTCTCAACAGTTTGGGCGCCCGAGGTGATTTGTTCACCTAGGGTTTGGTCTCCCGAGCTCTCTCATACTTTCCCTATTTTGTCCAAATTTATTTCAATTCTTTCTCCTGATAATGTAAGTGATTATGGGGACTTTATGCACAATGTCAGGGAACTTAGGGTCTTTTCAAGTACGCCCAAAAACCTAGCATCGGTCGACCGAGACTACGGTCTTTTTGAGCTTTTGTAGTTCCTACATGCATGAAATGCATTAAATATTATAGACCATATCTTATTTACTATTACAGACCCAAATAAATGATTAAATTACAATGCAACATAAACAAGGTCGTCAGGTCTTCACTTCATGTGTCGTGTGCGTGCACCATATGATACTTCCAATTGGTCCTGCACACAAACTCATTAACCATTAAATATCAGAGTATTTGTCATAATCAAAACGGGATATGACCAATAAGGTCAACAATCTCCCCCTTTTTGATGATGACAAATACTTGCCTACTTCTCCCCCTTTTGGCAACAGCAAAAAGGGCCTAAATAAACATTTAAGTATAGACAAATAATCATCTAAATATAGGAAATGTTTGGGAAAAGGTTTTTAGAAAATTTGGTAGTATGCCGTTTGAAAATAGAGCATTTCCCAAAAATTTCTGTATGCAAGTAACCTGATTAAGTAAAATATTTTCAAGATATCCACAAGTATGTACCCAAACAGTTCAATATTCTCAAATCATGAAATAGAAGCATAACCTTTAGTCATTCAAGAAATTGAATAGTTATATAATGCAAAATGAATGACAAAGATAACTTCAGCAATTTAGCACACAAACAATACAACTGGTCATTTAAATTATTTAAATGACATGAAAAACATAATTAGACATAGATATGCACAATACATTTCCATTGACACATATCATAAGACCCATGAAAGATTTTATTTAAAAAGCACATAGCATATGATAATAAAAATAGGGTTTGAGCATAAACACAGTTTAACTAGTTCACATGCATTTTTATGTGAAGTTATAGAACCAGTCATGTGACTTTAAAACCATATATGTATATAATAATAATAACAAGGCAAGAGAGAAAGTTTGAGTTTTGAAAATAATTCTTGCTATAAAGTATTACAATATATATATATACACACACATAAATATATATCCCCCTTATGATGTTTGCTTAAAAAAAATTGGGGGTTGCTTGCCAAAAACAATTTAAATATGATGCAAGCAAGTAACAAATTTTCTCGTTGGTCAATTAAGCACATATAAGAATATAACCAGAAAACCACAACCATGATGATCATAAAGATTTAATAATTCACATGTAAGATCATATGGCAAAACACAAACAACTTGTGGCAATGCAATGAACATCAGCTTAAGATTTTCACAAAGATTATTTTATTTAAGCACATGCCACACTATATTTAAAACATATCTAAGCCTCAAAAGTTTGTGGGCATAATATGATAGGCATTTTAAGTTTAGATGCTCCCCCTATCAATTTGAATTATTGCTTAGATACTATAGATTACTTATACTTTGCAAGGGATTGATTTCATTGAATATGCCAAAGTATAAGTGAGCACACAAACCATTCTTCAACCACTATACTTGATATTTATTAACAATATTTATCTCTAATCAGTATAGTCATCCCTATAGACAACAAGTGCATCGGAAATAGATATTAAGGCATTCTATGCAATTCATGACCTAAGAACATTTCAAATCAAATCATAGAACTTTACGTACAGGATATAATGTTTAGGGTATTCTAAAGAGCCTCAATATTCAAAAATATGAATTGATGCATGTGAGTCCTATAAGTTCTTTCTATAGGAAGGGTGCTCGGCTCTTCTAACTACCTGACGATTATGCAAGGATGAAACTTAATTTTTCAATAGTTTTCACTCATCCTTTCAAAAATATTTTAACGTTAATTTTAACATAATCATCTTTAACACAAGGTTTTATATGGAAAAATCCTGATAAAATTTCAACAGCATGTCGTTTGTATATAGTACATTTTCCTATAAAACTTGTACCTGATAGGTTCAAACAAGCAATTTTTATTTTAGTTTAAGGCACACGAGAACCTATAATCCACTGCCAGCATACAATTCACATCAATTGCATCCGCTATGTAGGAGGCATTCTAAATTAAGCATGCGATCAGGTAGTATAATTAACTATCCATATAAAACGTAAACCATCCAACTAGACATTATGAGCAATAAATAACGAAGGATAGTTAGGAATTCAGTTCAGTACTCATATGGACATTTAGGCATGAAATAAATATATGAGAGCATTTTAATTTATATAACTATGAAAGAATATATGCTCCCCCTGAGTTATGCACTAATTCATTTTATGTCTTTTCTTATTTTTCAGGTTCTTTAGCCAAGTGTATTAAGATTTTCAATGATATATATCTTGGCTTTAGATGCATTTAGCTTAGAGGACCAAAAGGTCACAATAGATATTTCTTTAAGAGTTATAAACCTATATTTGCCTCTATTCTTATGATTTATAATATGTGAGAAGCTTAAGTTTAAATGGCTTTGAATGTTAAGGTTTGTGCATAGGTTTCTTTGAATTTTATTCTGTCATCTAGATTGAAACATATATTAATCATTTTAGCCATTTAACTTAATTCACAAAACTGAAGCTCTAAAGGATTTGATTTAATGTTTGAGAGCATATAAAAGAAATTTTGGATTAATACTATTGAAAAATTAAAATTTAAGTTATGTTCAAAGAGCATTCATTATGAATGGACACGATTCAAGATATTTGTATGGAAGAGGAAATGTCCAAACAATTTAGATAAAGAGCAACTAGAAGAGTATAAATTTTGGAACACTGCTCTTTGGTGATTGGAAAGTATCCTTTAGATATGATCACAATTTTGGAGCAAGGATACGAACCAATGAGAGGGTGGATCTTTACCTAATGTGATCATGGTTGGTAAAGATTCCCTGTGGATGAGACAAACCAAAATTAAAAGATTTTTATATTCTTGGTTCAAAGGGAATATTTTGATTAATTAATGAAACAAGAATCCCTTAGTCATTGCCTCTAATTTTGATTATTGAAGGATGTCTTTTAATGAGCACTAGAAATATTCGAATTTATGATCAATAGTGCTTTAAGCCTAAAGTGATGACTAAACTTTTTATTAGGCATTTTAGGCTTTCAAGATGAGTTTAGGACAAGATTTTTAACTTCATTTCCTAAAACTCAAACTTGTGCAATGGACAAAGTATGCTTAACTTTAGATATTCATATTTACGTGTGAGTTAAGCAATTTGGAATTTAAATACAAGGCAAACATGCCATGTCCATTTGGAAGTGGATTTTTATTCAAGCAGCCGATAATTTCAAATTTCAACCAAGGAATATATGCATTAATTTCATATTGGTTATTTTGCTTAAATTTCTGAAATGACTTGATTTTTCAAAATACTTAGTATGTAAGATTTTAAATTTTGGAAAAATACTAAGATTTTACATTTTCAGCCCAAACCACTTCCTAAGCCTTTAGTCAACACTACCCCTTATGGCTAATCCTAGATGCTAAGGAAGAATTATGTGATCATGTAATTCCTGTTTGAGTAAATTCTTCCTTGAGTTTCAAGGGGTTTGCTTTCTTGATAACCCATACCATTTTTCTATCTTTGATTTGTGATGAGTTTGGACTAGGTGGTACTTTGACTCTCCAAACTTGTTTGGACTTCACGCCTTTTATTTTAAATGGGCAATCAAATTTTGTGTGCCCCTTCTTTTTACATAAGACACATGTGGTGTGAGTGTATGGATTGGAGGGGGTACTAGCATAGTGTTTCGATTCTTTTACAAAGTACCCCATGTATATGTTTTTTCTTTTCTTATTTTCAATCCCATTATAACCTATACCTTCTTTGTCTAAGGTCATCTTTTGTGAACCTAAGAGTTTGTCAAAATTTTCTTTGCCTCTAGTGAATGTGTGGATGATCTTAGACAGGTCTTCTATTCTATTTTCTAGATCTTGAATTTTTGAGTTTTTCAAGTCTTTGCAAACACTTTGTAATTTTATGAATTCACTGGACATTGTGTTTGCTTTACTCTCAAGTTCTAAAATAAGAAGATCTTTATTATTTTCATTTGAAGTTTGAGATCTTAATGCATTCAAATCTTTTTTAAATTTTTCACTCTTTTTTACTAACTGTTTAATTTTAAAATCATTTTCCCTTTCAACAAGAACTTTTGATTCACATTCTTTCTCACATGCCTCATACTTGTTTTTCAAAGTAGTATATCTTTTATTAGCTTTAACAAGTGACTTATGAATTCTAATATATTCAATTTGTAGTTCTTCATAAGTAGGCATGCTCTCACTATTACTACTATGACATGATTTTGAATCGGATGCATCATTCAAATCATCACATGAATCATTGCCATAATTACCTAATAACATAGAAGGAGACGGGTTTACCTCATCGTCGGTTAGAGCTATGAAGCACAATTTACCTCCTTCAAGATCCGTAAATCTTGAATCACAAGGAGTGATTGCCTTTGCCTGCGTAGTTGCTCCATACCTCCTTTCAAGTTCCTCTCATATCTCCTTGGCATTGTTACATGCCATAATATCACAAAGAACATTAGAATCTAAAGCATGTAGTAAGGTATTTAAGGCATTAAAATTTATTTGCACTAAGTTCCTATCATGATCATTCAGCTCACACTCAGATTTAGGAACATAAGTACAACCAATGGATTTAACAGGCACACAATTACCCTGATTAATGACATTCCAAAATTTTCAATTTAAAGCTTTCACATACACAGTCATTCTAAATTTCCATATAACATAGTTATCACCATAGAATACTGGTGGTTGTGTGACCAATCTTCCCTCACATGAAGGGGATGTACTAACACGAGCCATCATGATCTTTTAACTAAATGACGCCAAAGTCTAAGTTACAAGGCACTGATACCAATTGTTAACTTTGGTGCAACCCCAAGTGGGGGGTGAATTGGGTATTTAAAATTTATTGCCTAGGTTAATCCACTAATCAATAGTATTACACAAACCTAAGGTTAATTTAGTGCATGTAAAATAAATCAATGCAAATATACAATGGAATTCAAACTGTAGTAGAGATTTAATCAAGCATGCACAATAAAGCAGTAAAGGAGACACACTTAGAAATGTTGTCGAGGTTCGGCCAAATTGCCTATGTCCCCACCTTGGCTAACAAGCACAAGGATTACCACTATAGGCTCACTTAACGGGTGGAGCGACACCTAAACAACTAGGTCAATTAGCAGAGGGCTGACCTCAACCTTTACAACTAGGTCAATTAACACAGAGCTGACCCTCAACCTATACAATTCTTATCGGGCTGGATTATTGCACCCTCAGGCCATGCCTGGAAATACAACAATATTCACTCAATGAAATGGTACAGTGATTGTGCTTTCATGTAGAGCAGATATGTACCTAATATGCGCAAGTAATAATCAATTCACACCAAACATGTAAGAACTATAAGCTCAGTGGTGTGTGTGTGTGCAATCTACACTCAATATAATGATTTTATCTAATCAAGCACAAGAGTGTTCAAGTAAGCTAATCTTTGAAAGTAAGGTATATGAAATCTCAATATCAGCTTAGTGTTTCAAAGATGCAAGCAATGATATTCAAACAAACTCAAAAAGTATTTTCTTAAAATATATTTAGTGCAAGAGTTGTTTGAAATCTAACTTTGTAAAATATTTTGCACACACAAAGCAAATAAAGCTTTAAGGAAACTTGCAATGACAATGCTAAGATCCTCAAGCTAATGAGTTTTTCCCAGTACAAGATTTATCAAGTAAAATCTGTAGGATAACTCTTTGCTTAAGTCCCCAAAATCAATATCAAATAAAAAAACAAACAAATGGGAGTATGAGAAGACTATATAATCATTAACACACTATAATACTGTCACAAGGATAGGATGTATCAAAGGAATGAATGTTTGAGAGTATATGGAGTGGAATAGGCAAAAATAGGTTTTTGTGATTGAGAGGATTTTTGCTAATTATTTTGGCTAATCTCTTCCTAATCCTCACAAATAAAACCATATATATAGGCCAAGACCAAAATATAACCGTTTAGGACCTATAGGGTATTATTAGAAAAGTTCTAAAATGCTTAGGGAGTATTAACCCAAACTCGGGCACCCAGGTAGTTGAAAAGGAACCTAATATAAGTTCAGGTGCCCAAGAGAGATACACTCAAAATATGTTCGATCGTCCGAAGCATGGTTAAAATGTTGACTTCTCAACAGTTCGGGTGCCCGAGGTGATTTGTTCACCTAGGGTTCGGTCTCCCGAGCTCTCTCATACTTCCTTATTTTTTCCAATTTTATTTCAATTCTTTCTCTTGATAATGTAAGTGATTATGGGGACTTTGTACACAATGTGTAGGAACTTAGGGTCTTTTCAAGTACGACCAAAAACCTAGTGTCGGTCGACCGAGACTACGGTCTTTTTGAGCTTTTTAGTTCCTATATGCATGAAATGCATTAAATATTATAGACCATATCCTATTTACTATTACAGACCCAAATAAACGATTAAATTACTATGCAACATAAACAGGGTCTTTAGGTCTTCACTTCATGTGCTGTGTGCGTGCACTATATGATACTTCTAATTGGTCCTGCACATATACTCATTAACCATTAAATATCAAAGTATTTGTCATAATCAAAACGGGATATGACCAATAAGGTCAACAGGCTAAAATTAATTTTTTTTTTCACACATAACATTTGACTAATGGTCAACTAAAGGAATGTTCATTTTGTCAATAAAATTAAATCTCAGATGATTCTTATAGGGGATGCAGAGTCATTTTCAAAAAAGTCACAAAGTGTTATTGGATTTTACCCAAAAAAACAAAACAGAAGGGCAAAGTTATGCCAAATATATAGACAATCTTATGCATTTCCAGTCAAGGAAAGAATGATTGGTCCTTAATTTCAAAGGTTCCTTTGTGCTTTTGTTGAGTTTCCTTTTGGTTATGTCTTTGAACTTAGTTTGATAGCTTTTTATGCCCCTAGGGATGCCCAGGTTGATTGTACTTGTTTTGATTTTGTTATGATGGGAAGTTTTGGCTTTCCCTCTCTCGGGTATGTCCAGAATTTCTGTAAATATCCATTTTGATCAATATAATTTACTTTTACGGATCAAAAAGAGAAAAAGAATGATTGGTCCTTCTTTTTTTTCCATCCTTAGTGTTTTAAGCTTCTTATTTTTATTAAATAAAAAAAAGATTAGTGGTTCACTTTTTATCAAATCATATTATGTAATCATGCATGGTGGAATTTATATTCTTTTGGTGAAATCATGTAAAATTGTACCGATCTTTGCATATAAAATGGTAATAAAATGCATATGATGGTAGGAATAAAAATATAGGAAATTATTTACTCAAAATCAAACTTGCACGTCAATTTCAAACTAATGTTATTTAAGAAAAGAAAAAGGCAAATTACCTTGACACTTCTTAAGGTTTTAACACTCATACTCTTTTTTAATTAATTTTAGTTAATAATAAGAAATCAAATAAAATAATTACTCTCTCAAAAAAAGAAGCAAATAATTAATAATTAATATTATTTTTATTCAAAAAAAATAAAAAATAAAATAACTGAGGACCTTGTATTATTGTTATAGCAATTAACATTAATTAGAGTGTTTTTTTTTTATTGAATAAGAGTATTAGCTATAAATGTAAATTTATTATTTATTTTTATTTTTTTATTACATAAGAACTCTAACCACCAACAAGCCCTTCGGAACCCCTGGTTCGGCACCAAACTTACGGATCAGTGTCCTCCCCCTAGGTCTCGCTGATCAGGTAAAGTCCAAAATGCGGATACGTTTTCCATGCATCAGTTGGACGTTCGGCCAACCCGAACCCTAGGACACATCTCCATTACCATCCATGGTCCCCGCTGACTCATAGAGAACTCTCACCATCCACGGTTCCCGCAAGCTCACAGAGCGAACTCTCACCATCCACGGTCCCTACTAGCTCACAGAGTAAATTCTCACCATCCATAGGTACCGCTGGCTCCGTGAGTGTATCTACCTGGAATTGAGCTCCCGATGCTCCTTCTTATGTCTTGATGCCTTTCCACCACGCCATACCCATGGGGGCTTATTTATTTATTTATTACAACAGAAAGTGGCGTTGATAAATAATAATAATGCATAATAACCTTTAATAACATCTCAATCAATTCCCGGAAGTAGAAACACAAAATTAATGAGATTCAAAAATGCCTATCTTACACCAATGAACCCTTGAGAGTGATTCATGTCTAAACTATTGTCTTCCTTTTTCCTTGAGCTGTGGCTTGATTAAGAACAATACAAGCCTTAGCTAGGGTGATGGTAAAGACATCTCCTTGTATTTATAAAGGGTTCCATAAAAAAACCATCCCTTCATGGCATGCCTGCACCTAAGCCTATACTAATCTAATCCAATTGTTGCATAAAAAAGCCCATAGAAAATATGGTGATTACTTACCATTATAGACTTTTTTATTTTATTTTTAATAATAAGTTTGGACATTCAATTTAAACCTTTAAAGGGGGAAAAAATTGTCGCATACCATAAAGCTCTAACATTCTCATACTTGGACCGCATATAAATTTTATTTTTATTTTTTTTACAAAATAGATTCTCCAAATTAAATTATGCAACATATGGCCACAAAAATAAATGCCAAATGCAAGCACTCATCATTTAATCATTGTTAGTTCAAAATGAAGTCATATATATTCAACAATGTAAATAATCATATCTAGCCATCTAGAAGGGATATTGATAGCATACACATCAAAATACACAAAATTTCATAACCACTATACACAGTTTAGGAGAAGTATAAAATTGTTCGGTAAATGCAATTAACATACATGTTTTTCAAAATGGTTCAAACATTTACCTAGGCTACTTAAGCTTTAAAAACTCATAAAAAATGTCTTGAAACAAAGCAAAAGAAGTTAGGTCGAAATGTTTCAAAAATGGTCTAAGCATCTAAGTAAGCTACTTACACTTCAAAGAAGCACATCGAAATTAATATTGAATGGTCTTAAAAATCTCTCAATTTAATAGTTTATAATATTGCCATAAATAAGAATATTATATGTGGATAACACAACAATGGCAATAAATTATCAATCCATAATATTCTTGAGACTAGCATAATCACCAAAATAAAGTTGCAACTATAACAATATACTTCTACTAGCCTGAAACATCATACCAAAAGATTTAACTAAACTCATACAAGTTACATGTTCTTGAAAAAAAAAATAGGAATTAAACCTTTGGTTAGTAGATACAAAACAATGTCCTCTAGCACTAATAATATGTGGGTTTTGTGGGTTTTCCCACAAAAACCAAGTTTTCACATGATTTAAAGAAGTTCGTCCATATTTTTCAAAAGTGTTCAAGTTTTCACCAATTTTTCCCAAAAATTCTGGAGTCATATACTCATAATGAGCTTTGGGGGTGTTCTCTAAGTTTCAAACAAGGTTTTCAAGACAGGTTTGTGGTTCTTCCACCAAGTCCACAATAAATTTTAAATTTTTCACGGGTTAAGTCATTTTTCAAAACAATCACTCATGAAGTGACTTGTGGGTGGAAAATAGTTTTCTAAAAATATAAAACTTGTTTTCAATCTCTATTTAACAAAGGAACCATTGAGAAATCTGCTTGATAATGAAAGAATGGAAAATACTCCAATGAAGATTTCAAGTAATTCCAAAATTTTTCAATAATTTTCAAGGAATTTTGCAAGATATTCACCATAAATACTTTCCAAACTTGTTTTGAAAATGTGTTTAGAACTACAATTGGCTTGATTCTTTTATATTAAAAAACCACTTTGTTTCTTCCCTTATGTTGTGTTATCTTCTATTGTTTATTTATTTTTTGTGCCTTTTGTTTAAGTATTTGAATGGGCACAAAGTAGTGAAACTCCCGTGGAGATTTTGCATTTACGAGAGTTCCATGAAAGCCCTCTCCAATGGGAAAAGGATGAGCAGAGGGTCAAGATTTTTGTAAAAGTGAAAACCAAGTGCAGCATAGACCAGTCAACCGCCCTCCACATAAGGTTGACCGCTTGATGCTACAAGCATGGTTTTGAGATATTTTTTGCCCTTTTTTCTCAAAAATTTCTTTATTTTTAAAAAGGGACACACACACACACACACACACACAAGGTAAGTGCAGCAACCATTCATGGAAGAAGTGCTTTAGGGTGTTAGGACTTCCAAATCTCAAATAGAAGAGATTTTAAAGCCTACTTTTCCCTATCCACAACGATACTCTTGAACCAAATTTTGGAAAGAAAAAAAAAAAGGATTTTCCCTTTATTTTAACCTTTTCTAAAAAATAAAAATAAAGTGAGTACTCCATATTTTAAAAAATGGGTGAGTAAGATAACCAAGGCATGTTAAATTACTTGCTATATATTTGTAAATGATACTTAAAATATTGGCAACCCAAACGCTACCTCAAAACCCAATGTCAACAAGGCCCACGTGGTTGAAGATATTTCGTACCATTTTCTTCTACCCAATTTGTTATCTTAACAAGTTTATTCTTTACCAAAAACTAAAAAGTGAGTGGGGCAATCTAAATAACGTTTACTTTACCCTTCATCATCATTTCTTTCTCTTAAACCTCAATTTCAGTCACTTCATTTCAAATTCCACTCTTGCTTTTGTCTGTTATAAGAAGATTTTAGGACATTGAGCTTGTTGTTTGTGGATGTGTAGCGGAAATACCCTTTTTCACACTCACGAATTAATCAACAAAAAACAAGTACACTCACTCAATCATGAACAATACTAAAGAAGCAAACACCCAATAATGAGAAGAATGAAATCAACAACTAAAAGACACAACATTTACATGGCTCGGCAATTTACCTACGCCCATGGGAGCAACAACTCTAATTTTCATTATCAGTTATGTCGAGCTTACATTAGGGTTACAAATCATTGATTATATAGAAATCCTAAATGTAGAGGAACCTTAGATCCTATCTAAACCATCCCTATAGCAATCCTCAGAGGAAAAACTTCCGATTTACCCAATCTACTAGCTTATCGGCTTGAATTTTGTGAAGTTCGCCACCAGAAACCGTCGATAGTTTAGGCTAAACCATTGACGATTACAGCCCAAAACGTCGACAGTTACAGCCCAAACCATCGACAGTTTGCCCTCTTCCTGCAGCCTTCTCTCTTACTCTTGCTCCTTGCTTTATATAGCTTTCTTGGTACATGCGTTCTACTCAGAATATGAGTCTCATCCCCAACTATCTCTACCTTGGCGAATATTCACCACTTAGGAAATTTGAAAGCATAACCATTGCTCCACACGAGACAATAGATTGTGTCCTGAAATTAGGAATAGCTTCCCAAGAGGGGGGGGGGGCGGTGAATTGGCTTTTTAAAACTTTTCCTTTAATTCTTTTAAAGTCCTTAACGTCTTTTAATATTTAATCAATTTTTTGACTTGTTTATTTATTTTGTCAATCAAACTAGAACTTGATTTTTTTTTTAACAATCAATCAACAACACAATTAAACATTCAATCTTCAACCACACTTTGAAAGTGAAAACAATCAAACAATTAATCACAATTTCCAAACCAACACATCCTCAATTTATTTACCAAATATAAGTTCACTATAGCACTATTAGATTGATGAAATCATTCAAGATTTAAGACTCTTGGAATAGAAAACAAATCTTTATACCATCTATTGGAGTGTCAAGCTTAACAATCCAAGCCGTCCATTCTTTTGCTAGATCAAACAGGTGCTGTTGGGTTTTTTTCTGTTTAGGGGCATGAATGTAATTTGCTTTCATTAATTGTAAATGTAAAACAGCAGGGGGCTTGGGACTTTTACACACTTCAGTTTTCAGCTTCTTGGAGAAAATAAAAGAGCAGCGCAAGAGCAGTTCTTCTCTTGAGCCGCGGTCCTTCACCTGCGCAAGAGAACACCAGCAGATTCGCAAGTCTTTACCAGCATGAGATAACTGCAGCCGAGGGTTCCTTCAGCTGTGCCGGAGAGGGGCGCACAAGAGAAGGAGATGACAGCGGAGGTTCAGTGTTGGGGGAATCTCCAACAGCCAACAGAGATTTGTGCAAGGGTAAGGCAAGGTAAAAGCTTAGATTTAGTTTCTTGGGGAGGATTTCTTTTAGGGAAATCAGGGAGGAATATAGGGAGAAACCTAGGGTTCTTTGTAGGTGCGAAGTGAGGATTTCTTGGAATATTCTTAGGCTGATTTCCAGAGGAGATCGGTAAGCCCCAAAGGTAAATCTGTGTATATGTATATTTATTTTCGCCAAATTTAATATAGTATCTCTGACGGTGAGTTTCTGCCGTGGATGTAGGCCAATTTTTGGGCCGAACTACGTAAATGTGTTCTTGTGGATTGTTCTTGTGCCATGTTTACATTTTGCTGAATTTAGTATTAATTGGATGAATATTGGTTTGGTGAATAAAGTATTTTTCTTATTCAAGCTTAGCATATAGGTACATATTACAATAAATAGGTTTTCGTTTAGGTGTGATTGTGGTTGATGCTTAGGTAAAATCAGATTCTTATTATTTTATAATTGATTGAAATCTAAAAATTGAATTAGCAATCAGCTGAATTACACACAACAAGTGATATCAGAGCCTGGGTATGTGATGGGGACCACTAGGTTTGAAATAGAAAAATTCACTGGAAAAAATGACTTTGGTTTATGGAGGATCAAGATGCGTTTCATCTTGGTACAGCAGGGGCTTGAGGAGGCTCTTCTTGGAGAAAAGAAAGGAGCTTCCACTTCACAAAAGGGGAAACCAAGTTTTCCCTCCACCGATAAAGTGAAGCCTGGAATCCTCCAAAAGGCATATAGTACCATCATCTTGTCCCTAGGAGACAAAGTGCTTAGGGAAGTTGTCAATGAGGATACAGCAGCTGGAGTTTGGTCAAAACTAGAAAGTTTGTACATGAAAAAATCCCTAGAAAATAGACCCCATAAGAAGACAAGACTCTACACCTTTAGAATGACCCCTGGAACATCTATTGATGAACATTTAGATGAATTTAATAAAATTCTTTTGGATCTTGCTAATATTGATATTAGCATAGATGAAAAAGACCAAACAATTCTTTTATTGAGTTCTTTTGATTCCATATATGAAAATATTAAAGAAACTATGATGTATGGGAGAGAGAGGCCGACTTTAGAAGATGTGCAAGCCATTTTGCACTCTAGGGAATTGCACACTAAGTTTGAGTCTAAATCAGGGTCAGGGGAAGGGTTAAATGTGAGAGGTAGGTCTGAAAAGAGGGACAAGAAAGGAAAAGGCAAAAGGTTTAGATCAAAGTCTAAGGGCAAAGCACTAAAGTGTTTTGCATGTCACAAGTAAGGACATTTTAAGAGGGATTGCCTTGAGAGGAAAAAGGTTGCAAATGTCACCACCTCTGAATCAAAGGGTAAGACAGCTGTAGTTTTAGATGGGTATGATAGTGCGGAAATGTTGAACGTCTCTGATAAAGATTCAGGAAAAGAATGGATATTAGATTCAGGATGTTCCTTCCACATGTGTCCATTGAAAAACTGGTTTGAGTCCTTTACATGCTTAGAAGGAGGTCATGTTATCCTAGGAAACAATAAGTCATGTAAAATACAGGGTATTGGGACTGTGAGACTTCTAATGCATGATGGGATTGAAAAAGTGCTAAGAGATGTGAGGTCCATACCTAAGCTGAAGAGAAACTTGATTTATCTTGGTAGCTTAGATAAGATAGGGTACATGTTTAGGTCTGAAGGAGGTAGCCTAAGAGTATGTAGAGGTTCACCGGTAGTGATAAAAAGGGTGCTAAAGAATGGGTTGTACACCTTGGTAGGAAAGAAAGTGATTGGTGAGGCTTCACCTATCAATCACAGGGTGGAAAATCAGGTTTCCTTGTGGCATAAGAGGCTAGGACATGTTAGCCAGTAGGGCCTAAAGGAGCTGGAGAAATATGGGCTCCTTGGAGATAGGAAACTTGAGGAATTGTCATTCTGTGAGGAGTGTGTCTTGGGTAAGTCTACTAGGGTTAGTTTTAAGAAGTCCACTCATACCACAAAACAGAATCTTGATTACATACATTCAAACTTGTGGGGGCCTACTACGGTTAGTTCTCATGGTGGTTCTAGGTATTTTCTGTCAATTATAGATGACTTTTCCAAGAAAGTATGAGTTTATATTCTAAAACATAAAAGTGATACTTTTGAAAAGTTTAAAGAATGGAAAACCTTAGTTGAAACTCAAGTTGGAAGAATAGTTAAAACACTGAGAACAGACAATGGATTAGAATACTTGTCAAATGAATTTTCTGAATTTTGTAAAGCTATGGGCATAACTAGACATAGGAATGTTAAGGATACTCCCCAATAGAATGGATTAGCTGAAAGGATGAATAAGACTCTATTTTGGAAAGGGTAAGATGCATGTTAGCCACTTCAGACCTGCCCAAGACCTTTTGGGCATAGGCGATGACCACTATTGTATACCTTATTATTAGGTATGCTTCCACAGCTCTAAATTTTAAAACCCCTTAAGAAGTTTGGTCGGGTAAGCCTGCTGATTATCAAGGTTTAAAAGTTTTTGGGTGCGTAGCCTATGCCCACATTAGAACTGATAAATTAGAGCCTAGGGCTATGAAATGCATTTTTGTGGGATACTCAGAGGGGGTTAAATAACCTGGAAAACAAAAATGTATTATTAGTAGGGATGTAGTTTTTAATGAAACTAAAATGGGGGGAAAATCAAAAAATTTAGATGAAAGTGTTAGGCACTCTGATACTAGTGACCCACAGTTTGAGGTGGAGCAACCCTCCACTTCTCATAGCCATTTAGAAACATATGCTGCAGATTTTGAGGAGCAAAACTTAAAAACAGAAACCTATGAATTAAGTAAAACTTACCTTCTAGCACAAGATAGGGAGAGTAGGGTCATAAGACCTCCTCAAAGGTATAGGGAAGCTGATATGACAACTTTTTCTCTTTCTGTTACTGAAACGGAAATTAAGGTGGAGCCTAGGACTTTTAAAGAGGCCATGGATAGTAAAGAGGCTGAAGAATGGGTTCTTGCAATGCAAGAAGAAATGGAGTCCCTAAATAAGAATGAGACATGGGTGATGGTACCTAGACCAGAAAAACAAAAACTCATAGGATCCAAGTGGATCTTTAAGAGGAAAGAGGGAATTCCTAGAGTTGAACCACCTAGGTATAAAGTTAGGTTAGTGGATAAGGGATTTACACAAAGGGAAGGGGTATACTATAATGAAATATTTTCCCCTCGTGCAAGGCATAGTTCTATTAGAATTCTATTATCCTTTGTTGCTATACATGACTTACATTTGGAACAACTTGATGTTAAAATTGCTTTCTTGCATGGTACTTTAGAAGAAACAGTTTATATGCAACCTCCTGAGGGCTTTGATACGAAAATGAATAAAAATCATGTATGTTTATTAAAGAAATCTTTATATGGGCTGAAACAATCACCTAGACAATGGTATAAACAATTTGTTTCTTACATGATTCAAAATGATTTCTATAGAAGTAATTATGATGGCTGTGTTTATTAAATCATGCGATAAATGTCATATATATTTGCTATTATATGTTGATGACATGTTGGTTGCTTGTGGAAACATGGATATGTTACATCAAGATAAGTGCATGCTTAAATCTGAATTTGAAATGAAAGACTTAGGACCTGTTAAAAGAATACTTGGTATGGAAATAACTAGAGAAAGGAATAAAAAGCTTCTCCACTTGTCTCAAAAGTCTTATATTTCAAAGGTATTAAAAATGTTTGGAATGAGTCATGTTAAATCTACTTCTATTCCTGTTGCACAACATGTTAAATTATTTAGAAAATAGTGTCCTGAAACTGAAAATGAGTCACTGTTTATTAATAGAATACCTTATGCTAGTATGGTTGGTAGTGTAATGTATGCTATGGTATGTTCTAAACCTGATCTATCTTATGCTGTAAGTCAAGTGAGTAGATTTATGAGCAAACCTGGAAAACCACAATGGCATGCTTTGAAACAAATTTTTCAATACTTGTCTGGAACAAAACAGTAAGGATTAATATTTGGTAAAAAGGATATGCATTGTGAAATAGGATTAAAAGGATATGTAGATTCTGACTATGTTGGAAATCTAGATACCAAGAAGTCTTTGTCAAGAATGGTCTTTTCTTTTTTAGGTAGTGCTATTAGTTGGAAATCACACATGCAGTCGGTGGTAGCCTTGTCTACCACGGAGACTGAATATATTGCCATGACTGAAGCCTTTAAGGAGGCTATATAGATAAAAGGATTGTGCATAAAGTTAGGAATGTATAGTGGAACCGTTACAATTTATCGTGACAATCGCAACACTATTCATTTGGCTAGGAACCATGTTTATCATGATAGGTCCAAACATATAGATGTTAGGCTGCATTTTGTGAGAGATATTATATCTAGTGGTGAAATAGAAGGAAAATTCCAATGGAAGATAATCCTTCGGATGTGATGACTAAAGCAGTATCTAAATCTAAGTTTGAACATTGTTTGAACTTGGTTAACCTTGGAAGTTTCTAGCATTTTTTTTTTTTTGCAGGAACCGCCATAGGAGATGCTAAGGAGGTGCAAGGGTCGCAAGCTTGCCAAGGTGGAGAATTGTTGGAGTGTCAAGCTTAACAATCCAAGCCGTCCATTCTTCTGCCAGATCAAATGGGTGTTGTTGGGTTTTTTTTTTTAGTTTAGGGGCATGAATGTAATTTTCTTTCATTAATTGTAAATGTAAAACAGCAGGGGGCGTGGGACTTTTACACACTTCAGTTTTTAGCTTCTTGGAGAAAAGAAAAAGGCAACGCAAAGTAGTTCTTCTCTTGACCCGCGGCCCTTCACCTGCGCAAGAGAACACCAGCAGATCCGCGAGTCTTTACCAGCGCGAGAGAACTACAGCCGGGGGTTCCTTTAGCTGTGTGGGAGAGGGGCGCACAAGAGAAGGAGACAATAGCGGAGGTTCAGCATTAGGGGAATCTCCAACCTCCAATGGAGGTTCGCGCAAGGGTAAGGCAAGGTAAAAGCTCAGATTTAGTTTCCTAGGGAGGGTTTCTGTTAGGGAAATCAGGGAGGAATATAGGAAGAAACCTAGGGTTCTTCGCAGGTGCAAAGTGGGGATTTCTTGGATTATTCTTGGGCTGATTTCTAGAGGAGATCAGTAAGCCCCAAAGGTAAATCTGTGTATATGTATATTTATTTCCGCCGGATTTAATATAGTATCTCCGAAGGTGAGTTTCTGCCGTGGATGTAGGCCAATTTTTGGGGCAAACCACGTAAATGTATTCTTGTAGATTGTTCATGTGGTATGTTTACATTTTGCTGAATTTATTATTGATTGGCTGAATATTGGTTTGGTGAATAAAATATTTTTCTTGTTCAGGCTTAGCATACACATACATATTACAATAAACAGGTTTTCGTTTAGGTGTGATTGTGGTTGATGCTTAGGTAAACTCAGATTCTTATTATTTTATAATTGATTGAAATCTGAAAATTGAATTAGCAATCAGCTAAATTACACAAAACACCATCCAATCACAATCAATATAATATATGTAACTTTCAGCTTTTGATCTTTTTAGCCCTGTGGTGAATGTGAGTTTTGAACAAAGCCCCATATATATGAAATTTCTTCTTCAATATGATGTTCAATATAAAATCCAATTACTCTTTCCAAACTTCAAATTCAAATAAACTCTTAAGTTAATTTAGCTTTGGGATTTTTAGCCAAGTAACGTACTCCCCGTATGGTTTCCACAAAGAATGGTTCAACCAACATACTCCCTTTCGGTTTCCGCAACCCAAATTAAAATCAAACTTTAAGGTTTACTTGATTTCCAAATATACGTAGTTTATATGATTTTAAATTTAAACCATCCACGAAATTTAAATATGTACTGAAAATAAAGAATAAGGAAAAAGAGAGTGAGATGGAGATTTTTATGAGGTTCGACTTATACCCAGCCTACATCCTCGCCTTTGGCAATCCACCAAAGGATTCACTAAACCTGTTCCCTTAACGATTGGAACAATACCTTTACAACACTCCTTGGGTAAGGCTAGAGCCCGCCTTCTCCAAACGATATCCCCTCGCCTGGTCATTCCTTACATAGGCTAGAGCACGCCTTTCTAAGCAATATCCCCTTGCTTAGCCAACGATCCAAACAACCCTTGGAATTGTCAATCTAGAAGATACAAATCAAATACATGCGTAAAAATAATGCTCACACAAAGAGCTGATTAGTACACTTTAGAAACTAATATACTTCAAATTCAAAATATCAAAAGAATGAAGTAAGAAGCTCAATATAAATATCACTGGTTTACTTCTCTTTGATGAGGTACAAGAACTTAATTCAAATACTTTAGAGAGGTTGTAAAACCTAAGAGATTTCTCAAAAATTTCGCAGCAAGTCAGAACTTTAAAACAAATAGCAAGAAGCTATGAGTGAAAGAGATCTTGAAAGAATTGTCAATGCTTGGTGTATTTGTTTCTCATAAACCATGTATATATAGGCTTCAAAAACACTTTGATTCGTGCTCCCCAAGTTTACTTGGAGTGCCCCCAAAGTTTCAAAAAATATTAGGGTGCGAGTCTATTAAATTTGAAAAAGAGAAGTTTGAAAAATCTGCCCGTTGCCGTACTTCAGTTGCCTGAGGTGCAACCTCAGTAGCCTGAAGTAGGTTCAGGAGCTTGAAGACACATGGTCAGGTGCCTAAAGATACACTAGCTGTTTGATTTTCTTTAGCAAAAATCTTCAGTTGCCTGAGGATTTAACCTCAGTCGCTTGGACAGTACAAAATCACTTTCCTTCTTTCTTTTTCAAAGATATTTGGTTTCTTTGCTTTCTTACTTTTGAAAAACATTTTCTGGGGTTTTAAAATAAAGTCTCTAAGTCCATCTTTATCCCCTAATGAGCTTCATTTCATTCACAATGACTTTTTTAACTTTGAAGTACTTACATGAAGATTTCCTAACAATATGAACATTTCTTGTTCTTTGAAACTTCATGATCATCTTGAAGCTTTAGATTCATTTCATCTTCAGATGTCTTTGTGCTTCCTGGTTTGTTCACTTCATGACACAACATACACCTTTAAGCTTGTTGGTGATCTTTCGAAACTTTGTTGAGTTTGGCTTTTTCAGATTCTTGAAAACATCATTACTTGAACACATAATGTCATTAACCTTTTCTTCATTTTCTATCATCAAAAAAATAGGTGAAAGCCTTGTTAGGCTAACAATATCCCCATTTTTTATGATGAAAAATAAGGAGCAAAAATTTATAAAAAAACTTGTAGAACGCTCCCCCTTACAATAAGCATTGATTCAAGTAATATTTCCCAATTTTTGCATTTGCATAGTTTATTTATATAGTCAATTTTCATATTGCATTTTTCAATATTCAGCATAGTATTTCTCTAAACCGTTTCAACATATATTGTTGTCAACATTCAATTTCGTGCATATTCAATTCAACTCAATATTCCATTCAGCTCAAATATTCAATTCATATTTTTGCTCTCTAAACCATCTCTCCCCCTTTTGACATCATACAAAAAGGGTACTCAATTTTAATACAAAGAGCAAAGAACTATATAGATATGCATCTAGAAAACCATCATCACTAAGATGTGACCTATAGCAGTACAATGCATCACAAAAAGAAATGTCAATCATCATGTCCTTCCAATTTTAAAATATAATGCATGACATCAATTAATTAATAGAAAAATGATTATACACAAGTGATAAATCATAACACTCCCCCTTTCAATCAGCATACTCAATAATTTCTTATAAGTCATAAGTTTAGAAGGTTCAAAGTTTCAGATTTAACATTAACATTAGAACTTATAGTACATCAAACTCATAACAAAACATTTCATAGGTTCAGAGTTTCAGAGTTAGAAACAAATACATATAGAGACTTACAGTCTTTGCTTACACATACTTCCCATTTTTACATAAAAAAAACATTCAAAGTTTGAACATGTGTAGCATACAAAGTAGCAAAAACACCATCAAAAGTCTATGTATCAGAGTTAGTGTCACTATCTTTGGCAATTCCTTTTCCTTTGGATTGTTGTGAGCCTTCTTCTATGGAGCTAGTGTCCATAGAATCACAATGTGAGGAACTACCCTGAATCCTCTCAATGTGCATAAGACGCTGATCTGAGGAGGAATAGTTATCCTGTAGAGTTTTAAGACCCTCACGCATATCTCGGCTAAAGGATGTGAATTCATTATAGAATGGTATGAACCATGAGGGAGCTTCAGAGGCTAATCCTGAGGTGAAGGAGAAGGTGTAGCAGCTGCTCTTCATTGTCTACCTCCTTTTAAGAACCACTCTTGATTTCGTTTTTCATATCCCATCTATTTGAGAGTGATTGAGGTAAAGAGTTCATATATGGTCCTTTTTATGAAAAATTCTGATGGAGATGTGATATTCTGATTTGCAAAGATCATATTAAGAGCTCCCCGTATGGAAAAGTGACTTGTTTGGCATCCATCTTTGCCCACATCCATTTCATAATTAGACTAGTCAAATCAAGCTTCTTCCCTTTTAATAGACACCACAACACAAAACAATCGATATACGAGAGATGATCATATGATCCAGCTTGTGGCAAAATGTTATTTGTGATGATCTTTTGAAAGATTTGGGATCTCAAGTTTAGTTGCTTAAAGAGTGGCAGATGTCCAAAGTAGATAGGTTCATTCTCCATGATTAGCGGAAAAAACTCTTCTAGTATAAACTCTTGTTGAAGTATCCAAGATTGGGCAAATGCAGGACATTCAAACTCTCTTGGAGTAATTTGAAGAATGGGAGCCAACGATTGTGGAGTGAGAATTATTTTCCTACCCATGACTTTGGTTGATAAGCTATTCTCTCCTTGAACTAAATTAGCATAAAATATTTTGACAAGATTTGGAAAAATTCCTTTAGCTTGATAAATAATAAAGTTTTTCCATCCTATGGCTTGAAACAACAGCAAAATATCCAGAAACTCTGTGTTGAAAAATTGAACATCAAAGACCTTACCAAATATAGGATCTATGGATTGGAGACGGGTTCGATAAACAAACTTTGCATGAGAGGATACCATCCATCGATCGATATTAGGATCATCTCTACCAAAAGATGAGCCACGATTTGCCGTTTGCTTAGTTCAAGGCATTGTGAGGTTTTCTTGGAGCAGCAGATGCCTTCTTTCAAACCCTAGAATATATATGATTGAACTTTAGAAGCTTGAAATCTAAGGTTTTAGCCCTGGAGATTGAAGGAGTTTTGGTGTTTGGAACTTTGGGTGAGTGATAGAACTTGGTTTAGGAGCCTAGAGTTTAGAAGAAATAGGGTTTTGCGCATTTAAAATATAAGGACTCCGCGAATTCAAGCGCCTAAAGAATAAGTACATGCACCTAAAGAATTTTCTAGGCTAAAATTCAATAGGCAGTAGTTGTTCGGTCACCTGAGGTCTGGAGCTCAGGCGCCTGAGGTACATGTAGGAGCTTGAGGTTATCTGCTCAGTCAACCGAAGTTCTTCAACTTCTAAATTTCCTTGTTTCCTTGTTTTGAACCTTTCTAACTTATTTCTATTATTGTATAATGGTTCAAGTTTCTCTTTTTATTGATGTATACCTATCTTTTAACAGCACTTATGTTATAAGCTTTTAAAGTTTCTTTTTTTTTTTTTTCATTTAATCATCCAACCTTTATGGATCCTTCTACTCTCTATTTATTTTTGGTACTCATATCTTCTTGGTTCCTTTTGATTTGTCAAGGGATGTTTCTTTTATTTTCCACACCTGTTTAGTCTTCACAGCCTTTCTCTTAAATAGACATTCAAACTTAATATGCCTCTTTTTCTTATATTTATAACATATTGTATTCGTGTAGGCTGTACAAGATGTGGTAGCAAAGTCTTTGGATTCTTGTGAGAAAAATCCCATATACAGATTCTTTTTCCTTTTATTTTGAACTCCGTTGAAACTAATGCCTTCTTTGTTCAATGACATTCTTTGTGAGCCAATCATCTTATCAAGATTTTCTTTTCCTTTAGTGAAGTAATGAATGATCTTATCTTTATCTTTGATTTGACTCTTGAGATCGTTTATTTCAATGTCTTTCTTATTATCAACCTTCTTTTGTAATTTCTCTAATTCTAAAGATAATTTTCTTACATTATCCTCTAATTCAGAAATATATATGTCTTTCTCATACATTGTAGAGGATAAGGATCGAAGGTCTTCTATCATTCTTTCATTCTTACTTTCTAATTCTTTGATTTTCAAGTCTTTTTCCTTTTCAGCAAGATTTTTTTATTCTAATTCTTTTGTCATAGATTCATTCGTTCTTTTGATTTTCTTGATTCTAGAATCCTTTTCTCTTTCTACAACCTTAAGGGTTTCTAACTCTTTTATGATACCTTCATTCATATTTTTCAATGAAGTATTTTGTTTAGTTACTTTAACCAGCATCTTATAAACTTTGAATAAATCATTTTGAAGTTCTTCATATGATGGCATGCTCTCATCATCGGATTCATTGCTACAAGAATTATTTGAAGATTTAGATGAGGAACTTTCCTCATTGTCCCAAGCCATAAAACATGTATAAGCAACCTCTTGATCACTTGATTCATTTTCTGAACTACTTATACTCATCATGTCCCAAGTAGTGGCTTCCATGGCCTTTTTCTTTTTCTTTTTAGCCTCTTTCTTTAGAAGTAGTGGATATTCTAGTTTTATATGTCCAACATTATTGCAATTGTAGCACTTAGGAGTTTTATTCTTTGATTTCTTGCTAACTTCTTCATCTAATTTATCTGATTCAGACTTTTGATTTCTTCTTTTGAATTTGTTTCTTCTTCTTAGTATTCTTGCTAATTTTTTAGATATGAAGGCTACTTCATCTTCATCCATTTCTTCTTCACTACTTGAGTTGTCTTTTAAGGCTTTGAAGGCTATTGAATCTTGGGTTTTGGCTTTTTCATTCTTTTCAGTCATAGTCATTTCATATGTAAGTAGAGAACCTATAAGCTCATATAAGGAAGTGGTTTTCAGATTTCTTCCTTCAGTTATGGCAGTGGCTTTTGGTTCCCATTTTGGTGGCAACCCTCTAAGAATTTTCCTAATCATCTCATAAGTAGTGTAGGTTTTTCCTAGTGCATTTAGGGAATTGATTATGTAAGTGAACCTAGTAAACATATTAGTTATGGATTCATCCGGGTTCATTTTAAACACTTCATATTCACTTGTAAGCATGTCGACCCTATTATCCTTAACATCTATGGTGCCTTCATATGTTCTTCTAGTTTGTCCCATATCTCCTTCGCTGATTTGCAAGCCATTATTCTATTAAATTCATTGGCATCTAAAGCACAATATAGAGCATTTATGGCACTAGAATTTACTTGCAGCATCTTATAGTCTAAGTCTGTCATATCAATTTTCTCCTTAGACTTGTTTTCTATCAACTAATTTAATGGGAATTTGGTCACCATCTATAAAAGCCTCCCAAGCTTTCCAATTCATAGTTTGAAGATATATTTTCATTCTCTTTTTCCAGAAGGTATAGTTTAAACCCCAAAAGATTGGTGGCCTAGTTCAAGATTGTCCCTCTCCAAAAGGAGCTACGCCTAAGTTAGCCATATAGATCTTTTTATAACTACTTGTTAGGATTTTTTATAACCCCGCTCTGATACCAATTGAAATTAGGAATAGTTTCCCAAGAGAGGGGGGTGAATTGGCTTTTTAAAACTTTCTCTTTAGTTTTTTAAAGTCCTTAACTTCTTTTAATATTTAACCAATTCTTTGACTTGTGTATTTATTTTGTCAATCAAACAAGAACTTGATTTCTTTTGAACAATCAATCAACAACACAATTAAACACGATTAAACATTCAATCTTCAACCCCACTTTGAAAATGAGAACAATCAAACAATTAATCACAATTTCCAAACCAACACAACCTCAATTTATTTACCAAATATAAGTTCACTGTAGCACTATTAGATTGATGAAATCATTCAACATTTAAGACTCTAGGAATATAAAAGAAATCTTAATACCATCCAATCACAATCAATATAATATATGTAACTTTCAGCTTTTGATGTTTTCAGCCATGTGGTGAATGTGAGTTTTGAACAAATCCCTATATATATGAAATTTCTTCTTCAATATAATGTTCAATATAAAATCCAATTACTCTTTCCAAACTTCAAAATTCAAATAAACTCTTAAGTTAATTTATCTTTGGGATTTTTAGCCAAGTAATGTACTCCCGTATGGTTTCCGCAAAGAATGGTTCAACCAACATACTCCTTTTTGGTTTATGCAACCCAAATTAAAATCAAACTTTAAGGTTGACTTGATTTCCAAATATACGTAGTGTTGGAAGTCCCAACCCGGAGTATATAGTCTAGAGGGGGGGTGAATAGACTCTTTTCGCAGAATACGTATTTTTCTACAAAATAAAAACTCTTGGCAAGATACAAGAAATTATATCGCAATATAAATATAAATCAAGCACAAGATATAAAATAAAGAGTGTAAGGGAGAGAAAGAACAACACCGGTATTTTTACGTGGTTTGGCACCAAGTCTACGTCCACACCTTAGCACCAGGCCAAGGATTCCACAATCCACTATAATCGCTCCTTCCGCATTGGAGCAAGCCTTACAAACTTGGGAACAAATCCCTACCACTCACAAAGAGTCTTTATCAATTCGGTTCACAAAGAACCTTACAACACAGTTCACAAAGAACCTTTCACACGAAGATGGAAGATTACAAAGAATGCTCCTTAAAATGAGCAAATATGATTTAAAACTCAAACCTCACACTATTCTCTCAAGAATTGAATCAAACACAATAAGTGAGTAAGAGAGAATGAGCACATGTAATGAAGAACTAATATGCAATGTGCTAGGTTTTGTATAAAATGATGTTTTTTACTAACAATGATCAAAGACCTTCAAAACCATGTTAATACAAGTCTAATAGCTTGTATTTATAGCCCAAAAGCCTTAGGAGCCATTAACTAGCCATTGGGGGGAAGAAAAAATATTTTATTTGGCAAACTAGCCGTTTTCCGCCCATTAGTGTCATTCTGCCCGTTGAACTTGTCGACGAATCCCCTGTGTTCATCAACTAGGTCCCTGAATCAGAAAAATTCATAAAACTGAAAGTTGTGGTATTTTGTCTTAGCTTTCCAAGGACATCAAGATCGTCCCATTTGGACGTTTTATAAAAATTTATGCCCAAAATACCGAAAGGTATTCAGGACTCAAGGTTGCACTACGGTAGTGACGATTGCTTTGTTTTTCCTTGTCAAAAAGCGTTTTAATGACTTAAAACATTCTTAGACAAAAGTATATGAAATATATTGAGTCTAATGAAGATTAAAACTTGTCCAAGTGAGTTTTCCCATAAATACAAGATATCTTGTCTTATGAAAACATATTTGAAAACTCGTTTCGATATCTATATGCTTAGTATGTCCTTTATTGAAAATATGCTTGACTTTTTAGGACTTTAGGATGTAGAGCTAGTTTTGTAAAATCGAGAACAAGTTTTGAAAATGTTTATAACTCATATATTACTTAACACTTGTCCCATTATGAAAACTTAATTGAGTATAGGATTATTTTGACAACCTCTTTGTTTTTACTTTGAAAACTATGAATTGTGAGTTTGTTACTTTTGTGCAGATCCTATATGCTCATGTGTCCTAGTATGCTTATGCAATGGCTCAACTCTTACTCAAAAATCATGCAAGACACACACCGAAAGAGTTATAATACACACTCACTAACACAACCCCTATTACAATTAATTTATACACAATAAAAACTCCGGGATGTGCTTTGGTGCTTTTGAGTCTATGTCCTTTCGATCTTTTCTATTTGATGTCTATTAGGTCCGATCTTTGCTTCTGATTCGGTACCTCTGTGTATCTGACAATTTGTACCTATACTAGATAAGATCTACAAGGATGGAAAATACTAGAAACAACAAATAGGTTAATATCATCAAAACATATAAACCAAGATAGTGTAACTGACAGGGCTAACACGTTAATGATTTTAAATTTAAACCATCCACGCAATTTAAATATGTACTGAAAATAAAGAATAGGTAAAAAGAGAGTGAGACGGATATTTTTATGATGTTCGGCTTATACCCAGTCTACGTCTTCGCCTTTGGAAATCCACCAAAGGATTCACAAAACATGTTCCTTTAATGGGTGGAACAATACCTTTACAACACTCCTTAGGTAAGGCTAGAGCCCCCCTTCTCCAAACGATATCCCCTTATCCGGTCACTCCTTACATAGGCTAGAGACTGCCTCTCTAAGAAATATCCCCTTGCTTAGCCAATGATCCAAACAACCCTTGGAATCGACAATCTACAAGATACAAATCAAATACATGTGTACAAATAATGCTCACACAAAGAGCTGATTAGTATACTTTAGAAACTAATATACTTCAAATTCAAAATATCAAAAGAATGAAGTAAGAAGCTCAATATAAATATCATCGGTTTACTTCTCTTTAATGAGGATCAAGAACTTAAATTAGATACTTCAGAGAAGTTGTAAAAGCTTAGAGATTTCTCAAAAATTTCACAGCAATTCAGAGCTTTAAAACAAATAGCAAGAAGCTTTGAATGAAAAAGATCTTGAAAGAATTTTCAATGCTTGGTGTATTTGTTTCTCATAAACCATGTATATATAGGCTTCAAAAACACTTTCATTCATGCTCCCCAAGTTTACTTAGAGTGCCCCCAAAGTTTCCAAAAGTATTAGGGCGCGAGTCAAATAAATTTGAAAAAGAGAAGTTTGAAAAATCTAAATGTTGCCATACTTCGGTTGCCTGAGGTGCAACCTTAGTAGCCTGAAGTAGGTTCAGGTGCCTAAAGACACAGGGTTAGGCGCCTAAGGATACACTGCCTGTTTGATTTTCTTCAGCAAAAATCTTTGGTTGCCTGAGGATTTAACCTCAGTCGCCTGGATAGTACAAAATCACTTTCCTTCTTTCTTTTTCAAAGATATTTGGTTTCTTTGCTTTCTTACTTTTGAAAAACATTTTCTGGGGTTTTAAAATAAAGTCTCTAAGTCCATCGTTATCCCCTAATGAGCTTCATTTCATTCACAATGACATTTTTAACTTTGAAGTACTTACATGAAGATTTCCTAACAATATGAACATTTCTTGTTCTTTGAAACTTCATGATCATCTTGAAACTTTAGGTTCATTTCATCTTCAGATGTCTTTATGCTTCCTAGTTTGATCACTTCATGACACAACATACACCTTTAAGCTTATTGGTGATCTTTTGAAACTTTGTTGAGTTTGGCTTTTTCAGATTCCTGAAAATATCATTACTTGAACACATAATGTCATTAACCTTTTCTTCATTTGTTATCATCAAAACAAGAGGTGAAAGCCTTGTTAGACTAACATGTTCGTCCCTTGTCTAGTACTTGGAGACGTTGATCAAGTCCAAGCAATGGTTGAACTTGTCCATTGTGACCGAATTCGTCAACATGTCAGCTTCATTGTCAAACGTACGAACCTTATCAAGTAGAAGTTCTCATGAAGCAACCAGTTACCTGACCCTATGATACCTCACATCAATGTGCTTTGTCCTCACTTGGTACACCTGATGCTTCACAAAGTAGATGGCACTCTTACTATCACACTACAGCCGAACTCTACCTTACTAGACACCCAACTCTCTAACCAACCCCTTAAGCCACAATGTTTCCTTGGTAGCCTTAGCCACTGCCATATACTCTAACTCAGTAGTATACAATGCTACGAGCGACTGCACTATAGATCTCCAACAAATAGGTCCTCCCACAGGGTAAATACGTACCCTATGGTAGATCTTCTATCATCCAAGTCTCTTGCATAGTCAGTATCCACGCACACTACCACTGACGGATCACTCTATTGTCCACTGAACATGATGTCATATCTAGTTGTACCCCTCAAGTACCTCAAAATCCACTTGACCACATCCTAGTGTTGTTGACCCAAATTCGAGAAGAACTTGCTCACCATGCTAATAGCATGTGTCTGGTTCAACCTCATACATACCATGGCATACATTAGATACCCCACTACACTAGCATAGGGGACCTTTGACATATCACGAATCGTCTGTCCTTGGGCATTGGGTGGTAGACAACCTGAAATGACTTGCCAAAGGCTTGCTCACCAGTTTAGCGTTAGCTATGCTAAACCTCTTTAACACCTTCTCCACATAGCTACTTTAAGATAACCATAGTCTCTCTACAACTCGGTCCCTATGAATCTCCAAGCCAAGTATCCTCCTAGCTGCACCCAAGTTTTTCATGTCAAACTCTTTTCCCAATAGAATCTTCAAACGATATACCTCAGTCATGTATTTAGCAGCAATCAACATATTGTCAACATACAACAACAAAAATATGAGAGACCCATCTACAAGATTTCTCATATAGACACAGTAATCATACTCACACCTCCTGTAGCCAATATGGGTCCCATAGGCGTCAAACCTATTATACCACTACCTCAGATACTATTTTAGCCCGTACAGTGACTTTTTCAATTTGTGAACTAAGTACTCTTGTCTAGGTTGGCTAAACCTTTCTGGTTGTGTCATGTAATGGTCCTCCAAATCACTATGGAGGAACACCGTCTTTATGTCCATCTGCTCAAAATGCATATCATGTTGCGCCACCATTCCTAACACTACCTTAATGGAAGTGTGCCTGACCACAAGGGAGAACATTTCATCATAATCTACTCCCTTCCTAGGCGAATATCCCTTTACTACCAAGTGAGCCTTGTACTTCTCTCTTTCCCTTTTTGAAATTGCTTCCTCTTCATGTATATCCACTTGCATCCAATCGCCCTCTTCCCAACTAGAAGCTTCAATAAGTCCCACGTTTGGTTCTTATGCAATGTCTTCATGTCCTCCACCATAACGCCTATCAGGCTACCCTTATCCTGGTTGTGCACAGGCTCCTGGAAGGTAATAGGATCCTCACTATTTGTGATAAGTGCATAAGAAACCAAATCATCAAAACCGTACCACATCCCTAACATAGCTATTAAAGAAGACACTCTAAAATTTTCCAAACTAAGAGAATTTCTTCCAAAGTCACATTTACTTCATTCACTTTTTCTACAATAGTGCATGAGCTTCATGATATGCTAACGCCATCACATTTACAATGCTTAACAATCTCAAATATGCCCCATTTTGTGCCTTATCAAAGTCAATGAACTTTTCAAAAATAGACTTGAAAAATGCTATCGCATTCTAAATAAGGCACACCCTATCTAATGATTTCTCCATAAAATAATTCATGGGCATCAAACATACAGTATTTTAGAGTGCTCCCACTTCTTATAATATGCTTAGTTTATCATTAGTGAAAGAAGTCTTTATAGGTTGCAAAGGCTCATTCACTCTCGAGCTAAGTCAATATTCTTTATAGCAACATGAATTCTGAGGAGGAAACATCTAATGAGACAAAAATATACCCTAGCAAGATAAAGGAGTCAAAAGGTTTTCTTAAGGTGTGTAATCCTAAAAAAGAATTTTAAAAGGCAATGAAGGGTTTTTTTTCACATATAAAAGATCATAACCACCAAATTAATAGGGAGCATTTAAGTTAATTAGTAGAGATTCACCTATAGAAGAGGAGGTCAGAAATAAGGTTGGGGTTAGGATTATTAACTATGGCATGCCATAATAGCTTATGAAGTATATAAATTTGAGGTATATTTGGTGGGTTTTCCATGGCTAACGATATAGTCTTTCTTACTCCACGAACTTCACAGGGTGTGGGATTAGTCACGGAGCATAAAACGCACATGGATACCAGAGATATTAAAAAAGAAAAAAAGAAAAGTAAGGGTTAGTTGGGTGTGCACCAACAATACTTTTTGAAATGAATGAAATTCGGGCTTCGGGTTAAATCACTTTTGACCAGGTTAGGCGTGCGAACAGAGCTAGCCTATGAGTAGCTACCTGCTTCTTCGAGTTCTGTTAAGTCAGTCAGGTCTCTAGTCATTTAATGGTCTTTTTTAGGCCATGTAGTATGGATTCCGCTAATTGCTTAGGTAGAGAGAGAAACATCCCGCTAATGAATGGCGTAGGCCACACCACGTAAGATAGAAAAATTAGCTCATCTACAAACTACCCATCATAACACTTCTGCTTAAGTCTCGTCGTAGCACTACTCGTAATAAGAACGTCTTTCTCCTTCTTCTTCGTAGTAGTCGAAGAAGAAGAATGCATATGTTTCCCCTTTGGCCTGGGAAGAGCTCTCTATGAAAAGATTCGAACTATGGATATTCTAGAAAAAGATTGGTATTTTGAAGCAGTTTGTAGGGCTATACAAGAGCATTTCTCATATCTCAAAAGGAGGAGTGCGCATTTCCTCCAGGCTGCTAAGCTTGCAATGCAAGCAAGAAAGCAACCACATAAGGTCCATCTAGTTCAATTACACTTAACGACATAGCGCTAACGAAGGTAGAAAAGCAAAGAGCTGACATCTCTTGTTGTTAGCTTCCAAAGCCAGGCGAAGAGCTAATTGCTTCGAATGAATAGTTTTGAATCAGATATAGTGCCTCACTATGCCCAAATCGAGGTAAGGAGTCAGCAGTACTAGTAACGGAGGAAAAAAGGTAGAGTTTGATGGTTTCAATACCCATAATAGGGAAGAGCTTCTAATATAAGGTTTCAGTCCTTTGAACAGACTAAGATTGAACTAAGGTAGTCTTTTTTTTTCCCCTAGAGAGGCAATCACAGTGAGTGTTGATCTACAAGTTCAAGTAGAAGATGCAGGAATCAGTTCTATCAATGTAATCAAGATCAAAGAGCATATAAATCAAATACAGGTAGTCTAATCTATCTGAAGCAGAAAAATTCAAATCCACCACATTATCCCCATCTAAAGCATCCAAAGATTGAGTTACAACTGGTTGAAGAAAGAAACGCATAAACTAAAATGGGAGGTGTATAAGAGAATCCTGCCTCCGATGGTGTATAAGTGACATCTTTGATTAAAGAGCCAAGCCGTGTAAGGACCCGACTCGAGAAATTTGGATTAAACAAATAAGAAAAGGGGAAGGAATTTAAAAAGCTAAAAACAGCAGGATTCGTCGATGAGGCTCCTTCTCTCGTCGACGAAGTCTCTTCTTTGGCTCGTCGACGAGGTTCAAAGGACTGTCGACGAGTGGATACCAAGAGATTTCTAGAATTTTAGAATCTTAGGCTACTCGACGAGACAGACTCTGTCGTCAGCGAACGCCCTTCTTCTGCTCGTTGATGAGCGCTCCACTTTGTCAACGAGTCTAGCTGGGTCAACTAAATTACAAATATCTATTTCATTGCTTCATAGTTAAGAAACTTAGAACTCTCTCTCTCTCTCTCTCTCTCTCTCTCTCTCTCTCTCTCTCTCTCTCTCTCTCTCTCTCTTCGATCCTCCATTATTCGTCACTCGAATCCACGATCCGACATTACTACATGGATTAGGGGGGAAACCTTAATGATTATAATGTATTGGATCTTCATTTTGAGGATTTTTGGGTTTTATCCCGAAATTGAGGTAAGGGTCTAAATTCGTTTTTGGTTTGGTAGATCTGTAGTAAATATTATTATGTTGAAGTACTGTTCTTTGGTTTATAGGTTTTAAGAACTCGGTTTGCTATTTTGGAGTCGTATAGTTTGTGTTTCAGAGTTTGGGGAAAGGTAAGGGGATTTGTTTACATCAGTCCTTTTAGAAAACTAAACTGCTAGAAAGTTAACTTATGTTTATATGCACGTATTGACTGCTTATTTGCAAAGTTTCACCAGGTAAAAATGCTGGTTTTACGATTTTACGGTTTTGGTAAAATGAGAGTTTTGGCATATGATCTCCAAACTTTTCGAAACTTCTTTATTTGCATTAATCTTAACGTAGGAGATGCTTGAACCCCTTTGTTTCCCGTTTAAATGTTACTTTCCGAGTTATATACTATATAGCGAATTTTGACCAAATGAGTATGGCATATGATACGAAATGAAATATACTGAACTGTTATATACGTATATGAACTATGGGAACTAAAGTTCCATTTTGCTATCTGAAAATGTGGAAAATAGGTGCTGGTTATATACCAAGCTTTATATGTGAAAAGGGGTCAACCGAGAGTGTGTGTGCCGGTTTATACCATAGTATGAATGAATGAGTTTGTGAAAATATTGGAACTGTACAGGTGATTTGTGAATTTTAAATAAGTTAATTTGTTTTATTATAAATTGTATATATGATATTGAGCCCGCAGCTTGTTACTCTAAGAGCCTTAAAAAGCTCAATGTTATATGAGAGTCTTAAAAAATTCAATGTTATATGAAGTCTTGAAAAGCTCAATGTTATATGAGAGCCTTAAAAAGCTCAATATTATATGAGAGCCTTAAAAAGCTCAATGTTATATGAATCCTTAAAAAGTTTAAGCGCGATTTCGTTGCTATACTCTGGATATAGTGCAGCCACACATCTGATTTTTAGTGTGGGTATCAAGATAGTCAACTAGGTAGGTGTGTGCCATTGGTGGATTAATGGACCAAGTAGATTCAGTCGAACTATAGTAAAACGCACAACCCACGCCAAGGTGTTGGCATTTGTCATGAAGTTTCTAAGCTGGACGGTGATATAAATAAGTATATGTATGATTTAAAAACTAAAATGGGCAAAGTCACAGGTTTGAGTACTGGGCGGAGGGATTGTACAGTGTATGGGCCTGTACCCTACCCTAACCTTGGGAACTCTCACTTGCAACGATGCTGATTTATCTATTGCAAGAAATATATAAATATCTCCTATATTACAATATTGAGAATATGTTTTATAAGTAACTGATTTCAATTGAAATAAACACGTGTTGTCACACACTGATGTAATATCTTCCACCTTACTGAGAATTTTCTCACCCCAACATACAACCTTTGTTTCAAGTCCTGCAGGACGTCCGTCCTAGTTGTTAGAGGAACTTGGAGTTTCATATTGTGTGTAGATTACGTAAGTGTTTTGTGTATGTAATATACGTAGTTCAGAATGTTTTTTAGGGGATTGTAAGAATAGGTTATGTTTTAAGTATGATCGTATGTATGTGAGGATACAATTAGAAACTTTGGTATGTCTTTTAGATTTTCATATGGATGTTTATGCTTTCCGCTGTGCATGAGATTACAAATCAATGTGAAACAATCGTATGTCTCTATTTAGGGCGGGTTGTATATGTATGTTTATCAGAAACAGGTGTATTATATAGGTGTAGTAGCACTTCAGGGCCGTATAACGGGCTGGGACGTTACAGGCTAGCTCCTGAAAGGAGGGCAACATAAAAGGATAAGAAAGGGGGGAACATAAGATTCTATGTATTCTATCTTTGAATAGAATAATGATCCGCTTTAGATGACATTCTTGGGGACTACATGAGCATTCTCATCATGTACAGATAGATTTTTTTAGAGAGGCGGAAAGGGTGAGTAGAATGGGTGCTTAAACCATTGTTTGCAACCGATGGTGCAACATGGCTATAATTTCCATACTACCATGGAAAGGTGTTGAGACCAATCCGATAAGGCATCTGCAAGTGTGAGCTTTCCATTACATACAATCCCTTGAGCTTTGCTTTCTATCGTTTGGGAATCGACCTCCCACCGCTTGAAAATTCTCTTCAATAATCGTACGCATTTGAATGAAGCTAGAAAAAAACTTATTCCACTTGTGCTTGAACTAGCTGTGGCTTAAGTGAGTTGTTCATAGATAAATACTAAGATGCATTATGTCACCGCACATTATTCTTGCTAACTTTTGCTTGGGACTTGACCAAACCGATTGAGTTCTCCGCCAGGAAGTGAAGAAGAGAGAAGTTATAAAGTGACCAATTGGCATAAGCCCTCTAAAGGTGGGTGGTGGTCGGGTCTCGAAACTGTCTTTGGGTATCTAATAGTATAGGCTAGAAAATATTAAACCAAGTAGTCGATCGGAACTGGTTGAGCTTGGCTTGTGAGAATGAGAAGGAGGCTAGCTCGCAATTTTGGCTCCTTTGGTTGTTGATGGTTTTGTGCCAAGTGTTTTATCTAATAGTGAAGTGATTTTCTCTTATTTAAGTTGTTGGCATTTGCTCAGGGGCTGGTTTTTATAGGTAGACATGAGTTCAGTTCGTAAATATCTTATAACTAATAAGTACGAAACCTCTTCTTTCTATTTTCTAGATGCTCAAACAATTAAGGACTCTAACTTATGAGTGAGTTCGGAGTAGAAGATGTCCCATTGATCTCCCAAAGCTTGTACCACCTCCAAGCCACTTCATTCATAATTTCTTTTTTCATCCCTCAAATATACACCAAAGTGATCTTATGTAGTGCACGATGGATCCTCCCAAAGCTTGCTTGTCTTTTATCTTCATTAATTATAGCTATCAAGGGTTTGTGGATGCAGAATATTAGGGATCAATGGTCTAGGAAAAATGTTTAAAATATAAAAAAATATTTATATATTATCAGAACTTTAGGACTTATATCTAGGTCTATAGGTAAATTTTGTAGGTAAATACATAAAATTATAATTTCATATTTCTTCCAATGTTATAATTTAACAATTCCATTTTGAAATTATTTACAAAATCATAATCATGCATATTATAGAATCTCTTTTGGTTTATACATCCGCAGATGCTGCATATGTGCACATGTGTACATGCTGTGTACAATATACACAATCAAAGCCTCATAAAGCTCGATTCAAAAATTAAAATTCATATTTTCAAACATGCATGAAGCTTGAATAGTCCTTTCTGCAAAGGGGCTTCTAAAATGGCTGGCATGGGGATGAAGGGATCATAAATTTTGCTTGGGAGCCGCGAGGGTCAAAGCCCTCAAGATTGTGCCAAGAAAATATGTCCGCACATACCGAGGAGATTGGGAGCTTTCGACACTAAATTTAATTCGAACCAAAAGGTCAAGATGCATGGGATATTTTGAAACTTGCTTGATTTTGTGTCGATGAAGAACGAACAAATTAATTAAATCCTCCACTGGGTGTATTGATATTGTAGGTATTATCCCATCACCCTTAAGCCCCTTTCCTTGACCACGCCCTCTCTCTCTCTCTCTCTCATCTGGTCATTTCCCATTAGGATAATCATAGAGGAAACATTCTCATTATCGTGATATGGACATTGCAGGCATGCCCATGCATGGGAAATTAATTACATACCAATCCATATATATAGTTGTTTCCAGCCTTATATTCTAGCATGATTGGTCATTCTCACCATTTCCATGCTCTCTTAATTCTATAAAAAAAAAAAAAAATTATTTTTCCTTTTGTATATTTTTCAAGGGGCCGTATACCATTCTATACACACTTCTCGCCACTCAAAATTCAAACTTGAGATCTTAAATACAAAAATATCAAACTTCAAGACCCCATTTAAAACTTTAAAAATATAAAAAATAAGAAATAAAATAGGAAGGAATCCACTATTTGGTTATCAAGAAATATGGAAGAATTTATTATTTCATATTTAATTATCAAGAAAAAAAGAAAAATAAAAGAATCTATCATTTAAATTTTGGTTCAGCATTGATGAAAAGGGATAGAGGAGATTATGATCTCAATCCGGGTGGGTGAGATTTCCTAGTGTGCGGTGTGCGATATCTCCGCCGCAAAGGGAAGAGGAGTTTATGATTGTGATGATGAGGATGCTGGACTGAAAGCGCATGGTTGGGTTGGGGATAGACATGCACATGCCTTCTTTCCACGTTGCTAGCGTTTTGGAAGACACATCGTCGACCAAAAGAGATCCTGCAGTGCGGCGCTGGCCGGTGCATGCAGCCCTACCGTCCTCTCTTCCTTCGGTTCTAAAATTTAGAAAAGTTAAGGCTGCAAACTAATTTAATTAAGTTAAAAGTTATAAGAAAAAGTTTTTTTTTTTTTTTTATATATATGATTTGAGCTTGAGTAATTATAATATATCTTTGAATATCTGATCATGCACAAGTCAAAGATTTAATTTCATGTGGGCTCCAATGATACAAGTTTCATAACACTTTAGTAGGTCTAATTATTAATATAACATGTTGCAATTGAAGAGTTTCTTATAAGTCTTTCTTGTGCCAACTAAGCACATTACCTAAATAATAGGAGTGCTTGATTAGGATAGTCAATTGATCGGAGTGCTTGACCCAATATAATGAGAAGAGGTATATTTATTTGATCCTTAAGGTCTTTATATCTCATAAGAAGTTGTAGCCAAATTCATACATCTTTTGTTGATGTTCATTTATTTAAAAACATGGTTGAACACTATATCAATGAGAGATGTTATTGTTTGCTAATATTTGCTTGGCAATTGTGAGCATTGGTTTTTGTCTGAGCGCAATGTGATGAGGATTAGGTGTTAGCACTAACATTGTGTAGGCTAATCCAGGACATCACATTGAAAACCAAGACAAGACGAAGCTTGTTTCTCCACTATCTTCAACGATTTCTATCATTTGTAGATTTTGGATATTTTATGGCCATTTTTTACCATTCTAGCTGGTCTTGAATGGTTTAAAATGATTAGGACTAATCCCACCGGGTAAGTTTTGGGTTTTGCCCATGAAAATTGAGACAAAACACCTATTTCTAATTTTTTTATTGTTGATTCACTGCATTTCTACTTTTTTTTTTTTTTGGTATTTTTTAGCATCCCGGGTTATTTGGAATGGTCCAAGATGTTTAAGAATACTCATTGAAGTGTCAAGTTTTACACACAAAAATCGAGACAAGAACCCTATCTCTATGTATTTTTATAAATTCTTTTGCTTTTTTTTGGCCATTTTCGATCTTTTTAGGTGATCCAAAAGGGTTAGGAGTGGCCTAATGACATTTTGCATTTTGTACACGAAAATTAAGAAAAATGATTAACTTTTATGGATTTTCTCCTTCTTTGACTTTTTTTTTTGTTTTTAATTATTTTTTGAAATATTTGGAATTTTCTCAAACTTTGTGCACAATTTTTTTTAAATATATTTTGGGTGAATTAAAAAAATAATTAAACAAAAACTACTTTAAAAATTAAAAATTAAATAATTTAATCAGCGTATAGGAGCATGCACTATGTTGTAATATGTGGCTCATATGTTAAGTGGAATGCATGTACAAAGAGAAAATATGGTAGAAAATAGTAAAGCTGACTTGCAGGAGGAAAACAGAGACGATTTGCAGAAACCATTGACAGTTTTGTCTAGGTACAGAGAAATAGTCGACAAATTTCTTCTTGTTACATCGACTGTTTGGTATCGACTTTAAACTGTCGACAGTTTTTCTGAGTTACTCAGAGCTGGTTTTCAAATTTTGAATTGGAAAGTTGTATAGGTCGGGTTTCGGGGGGAAAACCTCCAAGAGAGTCATATATATATATATATATGTTGTATAATGTAATTCATATGTATTTTGACAGAAGATAGTGAAAAATCACTATCATTTACTCTCGTGGATGTGACATTGCCAAACCACATAATTCTTTGTGTCATTGTTTTATTGTTTTCATATAATTTGCATGATTGTGTTTTTCTATATATTTTACTATTGGTTGCTGCGTTGTAAGATCGTTTGTTTCTACAGCACATTAATTTGCACAACAAATTGGTATCATAGCATTAGGTTATAATGGATTTTGTAATTTCTTCTTCAAAGTTCGATGTTGTTAAGTTTAATGGAATGAAAAACTTCAAGTTATGGTAGAGAAGGGTTGAAGATCTGTTAGTGCAATAGGGTATGGTGAAGGAATTATATAGAGGTCAACTGGAAGGCATGTATGAAACAAGTTGGAAGGAATTGGAAGCAAAGGTTGTGGCGACTATCAGGCTTTGTTTGACTGATGACGTGTTGTATCATGTCATGGATAAGGAATCTCCTGTGGCTATTTGGTAGAAACTGGAAAGCCTATATATGTCTAAGTTTTTAAAGAACAAGTTGTATCTTAACTAGAAGTTATATTGGCTTAAGATGATGGAGGGTTTGGATTTGAACTAACATATCAACATATTCGATCAATCAAATTATAGGTGATGTGATGCGGGTTGAAGTGAAGTTCAAGGAAGAATACAAGGCGTTGATTATATTGAATTCCCTACCTATGTCTCATACGTATGAAAATCTGATTACGACTCTAACATGGGGTAAATAAACCCTAAATTTGGAAGAGGTAACAAGCGCTCTATTGGGTTTCATAAAAGAAAGAAGGCGAGCGATGAGATTCCACAAGGTGAAGGGTTTATGATGAAGGATAACTAGGAATGTGGGAGAAGCAAATTTTGGTGCGAATCGAGTAGTAATAAGTCTCAGTCGCAGTCCAAGAAAAAGAAGGGCATAAGGTGTTTGAAGTGCAGGGAAAAAAGTTACATAAAATCAGAGTGTCCAGAAAGGAAGAAAGGGAGTGTAGAAAATCAAGAGAGTTCTTCAAAATCGGCGAATGTAGTTGAATAAAGAGACTTAGAGTGCAGTGATGGTGATATGTTTTCTGCTTCATTAAGATCATATTACCTTACGAATTCTTGGATCCAAGATTTGGCATGCTCTTATCACATGGCACCAAATAAAGAATGGTTCGGCACCTACAGGTCAGTTAATTTTGGTTCTGTTCTGATGGAAAATGTTGTTTTATGTAAAATTGTAGGAATAGGAAACATAAGAATTAAAATGTTTGATGGAGTTGTGAGAACATTGTGATGTAAGACACATACCAGATCTACGGAAGAATTTAATTTCATTGGGCTCTTTGGATTGTAACGAGTTTAGTTACAAGTCAGAAAATGGGGTAATGAAGGTGTGTAATGTCGTTCTAACGGTGATGAAGGGGCAGAAGTTAGTAGGAAATATTTATGCATTGTTGGGTACTACAGTTATAAGTGGAGCTGCAACTGCAAATTCTGAGTTAGATAATACTATTTTGTGGCATATGTGGTTAGGGCATATAGGTGAGCATGGGATGAAGAAACTTCATAAGAGGAATCTTTTGAAGGGTATCAAAATATACAGGCTAAATTTCTACAAGTATTGTGTTCTTGGGAAACAAAACATGGTGTAGTTCAAAATAGCCACTCACAACAAGGAGGGTATTCTTGACTACATTCATTTAGATGTTTGAGGGCCAGGGAGATTAGCATCAAGGGGTGGACATATGTACTTCGTGAGTTTTATCGATGATTTCTCATGAAGGTCTAGGTGTGAAATTAGGATGCAATCCCAAGAAGGGGGTGAATTGGGTTTTTAAAAATTATTTGCGGAATTTATTTACTTTAACCCTTAACTATTCTTCTTTCCAATATATATATGTATGTAGATATGTATATATACACAACAATAAAAACTATGTCAGTCACGAGCCTTTAGATATGAATATAGAAATTAATACACAATCTAAATTTACAATATGAGATAACACATTCAATTGAGCACTTGTTTAGAATATAACTTTCAACTTGATTCAAGAAGGTTCACAACAATGTACTCAAGAATAAATTCAGTGATTCGATTTATGTCTCGATGAATTAATCAATATTAAGATCTAAATTTTAGTAACAAAAATATTTTCTTTCAAAAACTGATTTTTGTATGTCACTTATTTTAATTTCAGTTCTAATTCTTCAAACAAACTTCAGTATTTATGCTTCAAAATGGATACAAGTTTAATCACAACCAATCTATATTTAACAATATCTAATATTTACCAGGCTCAAATTTTTAGTACGATACAATATTTAACAAGAATGGATATTTAGCTGGTTGATGATGAAAGTATATAATATTCACAAGTATTCAATTTTCAACAAGATTCAATATTTACTACAATTTGATATTCATCACTATTCAACATTCGGCAAGATGATAAAGAAAATATATCCAAGCACGAAGGTTATATCTTGAAAAAAAATTAAGAGAATAAGGAAGAAGAAGCAGATCACCGTTGTTTTTACAAGGTTTGGCCACAGGCTACATTCTTGCCCCAAGCAACCAGCTGTGTCGATTTCCTTTACCAACTTCGTTACCAAGTGAAGTTAAAACCTCTATTCCTCCAAGGTGGAGTTCACCTCTCTAACGAAGATCCCCTCTCACTAGGCAACGATTCAATACTTGAACCATCAAACAATACAACAAACAGCAAAAACTTTCTTATACAATGAAAATCTCCTCAAATGAGTTGATTAGTACACGTTAGATCTAAAAAAAAAAAATACTTAAAATAAACAATATGAAAGTTGAAGCTTAAAGTATATCACCAGAAAATGATTAAGGATGTGATTTTTCAAAGATCAAATCAGTTTCTTGATGGGTAGTAACCAAGAACACAACAGTCGCCTATCAGACAAGAGTATTCAAGAATATGTGTGTGCCGTTCACTTTGATAATGTGCGTTCTTGCCCTAATGTGCAAGAATAATACATTGAAATAGCACACTAGGGTTTCCAAAACTTTCCTTTGAATTTTATCTCAATTTGGAAACCAATCATGCAAGATTTGGAAACAAAATCAGCACTGTTAAATGTTTAAACATAAGTATCAGCTGCCTGTCCTCAAGGGGTCAGTCGTCTGTGCTCTTTTAAAATCAGCGCATTCTGAAAGTTAGAACGGGGTTAGTCAACTGTGCCCGATAGGTTAGTCACTTGTGCCTATTCTGTTTGTATATTTTCAAACACAGAAGCACCACAGTCGCCTGATGACTTAACATTAGGCGCCTGTCCTTTCAACAAAACTTGTTTTTCAATATTTTTGGATCCAAACTTAATTCAATATTTGAAAACTTAATTTGGACTTTGAAAAACATTTTCCATGAATAAAATTAGGTTTCTAAGTCCAATGACATATCCTAGGAGCTTTAATCAATCAATACTGAGTTTTGAAGTACTTACATGAGACTTTCATATGATTTTCCTATCTATGTTCCTAAGTCTTCATGTTATGAAGCTTCCAATATGTCTTTTAAACTTTATGCATTGCTTCAACGAGTTTCATGTCTCATATAACTTAAATTCTTCATGATTATCATATCTCATAGCCTTAAGTGTCATTTTCCATTCAAACTCTTGAAGCACATCCACTTGAAGTCTTAAAATCACTTAAGTCCTGAAACTTAAACTCACAAAGACATGTTAAGTAACCTTGATTTGTTATCATCAAAACAAGATTAAGCCTTGTTAACAGGGTGCACTTCATGCGGCACAAGTCAGAGATGTTTTCCAGGTTTAAATTGTGGAAAACTGAGGTGGAAAACTAGACCGAGAGGATAACTAAATGCCTCAAGTCAGACAATGGAACATAGTACGCTGATTCAAGGTTCATGGAGTTTTGTGAGCAGCATGGTATTAGGAGAAATTTCATAGTTCACCAGACACCACAAGAGAATGGAGTGACAGAAAATATGAACTAAACTCTAGTTGAAAAGGCTCAGTGTCTCAAGTTAAATACAGGGCTTGCAAAGAATTTTTGGGTCAAGGTAGTTAAAATGGCGTGTTTCTTGGTTAACCGATCCCCAAGGGCATCACTAGAGGGGGAAGTCGCAGAGGAGGTATGGACGTGTAATGATGTAGACTACTCTGGTTTGAGAGTATTTGGTTGTCCAGCCGATGTTCATATTTCTAGTATGGAGAGATCAAAGCTTGATGAAAAGTCTACACATTGCATTTTTCTAGGGTATCAGAAAATGTGAAAGGGTTCAAGCTGTGGGATCCAATGGCAAACAAGGTGGTGATCAGTAGAGACGTAGTTTTCAGTGAGAAAGCCATGGTGAAATGTACTCACGAGTAATATGAAGAGAAACAGATGCCTGAAAACTAGAGCAGAGATGAGCATGTAGTGCAGGTAGAGTTAGAGACTCAAGGCAATGATGATAGTGTTCAGAATGCAGGGAGTTGTAGCTCGAGAAACTAGTAGGATCATAGTATTTCTATACACAAACCCAGATGCACGATCAGGCCATCATGACAAATTTATTGTTGTTCATAAATGGTCAAAGTTTGAATATTATTTCCTTTATGTGGCCTCTTTTGTGTTGTTGTTATACTAAAGGTACCTCTCGACCAGTTGAACATTGTCAGCTGATGTCCAGTTGCCTTAATCTTTCTTCTTTCCATGCATAACATGATGTGTGAAGTAAATGTATTCCCTACTGCAATTGCATTATGAGCTACCTCCCATTGACTATTGAAATAATGAGTGACACAATAAAATGTCAACTAGACTGTAACACCTCGAACCCGAAAGTGGGGCTAGGTGGGTTCTCTTAACTAATTCCCTGATACCATGACTTTCATACAAGCAAGGGAGATTATATAAACCTCAATTTCATTACCAGAGTACTATACATCACAACATAAAGGTATCCCCAAGTAATAATTTTAAATCCCAAGGATAACATAAAACATAAGTAATTCAACATCCAACGAACACTCGCTCTAAGTTGTAATAATTAACCTTGCCCCAACATTTTCCATGCTCTTTTTCCCTATAGGTCCTAAACAATATTGGATAAGGATAGGGTGAGACATCTCCCAGTAAGACAGAATAGATTATTATCAGTGTGTGGCTCATATGAGTTTTAGTGCACAAAAAATATAACCATTAATCTAATCTTAAATAAATTTGTATTTATAATTGTAACTCACACCCATTATTAAAAATACAAACTTTCCTTTATATCTACCAATATGAGTAAAAGAACCTCTCTACATGGATAAACGACATGCATAACCCCTATGACGGGTTGTGCGGCCCGAAAGCTAGACTTAGCATCTAGTTGACTGACCAATGCTAGGTCAAAGTAACTCATCTATTAGTTCGATTTGCCTACTGAACCTGTCCACATACCAGGAGCGTACTCAACCCCTTTTGCTGGCCAAATCAACTTTCTATACCAACACTTTCCGAATAGTGTGGTTGCACTGATATCTCTTCCTATAGCTATGGTAGCGTGCTTATCTCTAGTCCATCAAAGTTCTTAAACCATATAATGTAATTTATATAATATTATACAATAACAATATAATGACCTCCTCATATCCTGCCAACGTTATATTGCAATTTACATAATATTATATAATAACAACATAATTCTCAACAATCACGTGATCTGTAAATCTCCGTGAATTTTCATAATTTCTTCTTTATTCCTAACATTTCATGATTTCAATATAAATTCACAACTTAGTAGGAAACCACAACCCAGTATAAATTCACAACTCAGTAAAAATTTATCACTTAGTATAAAATCACAATTTCACTATGTATATTCATAACTCAGTATAAAATCCATATTCCAGTATAAAATCACAATTTTCCTATATAATATCATAAAAGGGATTCCAACCGATTTAATTATGCAAATAAAACAAATTATTCTCATGCCATACAATTTAAATGCTTATACCATAATATAATAAACTACCCGGGAAAATATATTTTGAAGAAAACAATGGTCTGATCATCTTAATAATTTTTATTTAATTCACAATATACACTTTTCAGGAAAATGGGAAATGATTACCCTACTCACTTGGTTTTTCCCCAAATACATATATAATAACCAAAAATCATCGTTTCCATATGCATAAATAATTTAGAAAAATCATATATGGTATTTTGGTATCCAAATTCTCAATTTAATTAGTTCAATTTTAAAAATAACAGCCATAATTTATTCTACTTACTTTATCCTTGGAGTGGTGCCTATGACACCCAAACCACGAAATCTCCCCAATTAAACATTGGTGCCCAAAATTGGAACCTAGGGATATTTTCCATTCTTCAATTGGTGCAGGTTTCGCCGAGAAAATTGAGGAGAGAGAGAGAGAGAGAGAGCCCCATTCGTTCTGGGGGGGGGGGGCCTCCTTGAAATTGAATTTCAATTTAAAGGATTAGGATCCTTCATGTATACATATATATATATATATATATAAATAATATTATTTAATTAATTATTTATTTATTATGTTAATTTAATTTAATTTTTTTAGGACGCACTTACTCACGTATTATTTTTGGAGTTGTTACATTCTCACCTCCTTATAAAAATTTCGTCCTCAAAATTTGCTAATTATAACTCTAAATAAAATTCATCGTTAACCCAACACAAAGAAGGATACCCATTCAGAACCACCAAAATTTCCACATTACTCCCCACTGTTCACCAAATCTGAACAATCGGATATGACCTCCCTCCATCCTCAAGATGACCGTTTGCAAATTGAACCACAACTACACTCATCTTCTTCAAACCCACAATCGACAACAACTCTTGCAAGAACTCTTGCTATTCATTTGTGAACCCAACTCTATGAGCTTACCATTCTAATTTTCTTTTGTCCACATCCAAGTCTTTATCTCGCTAACTTTTTGTAATCAGTACTTTTATTCAATTTTCAAAAGCGAAGGCAAACATTCTCAAATCCATCTAACCACCAAATAAGGGAAAATCTCCGCTAGGTTCTTGATCTAAATTGTCAGCGGTTTCAGACAAAGAGCAAAATCTCTCTAAAATTAGGCCAAATCGTTGACGGTTTACAAGGCTATCGTGAATGGTTTCCCCTACAAACACTAGCATCTTAATTTCAATCATGTTTTCTCTTTGTGTATACCATCTATACATATAACGAGTGGGCAATAACGGAAACTCTCTATTGACACTGCAAATGACCAAAATATAGATACAAACATGGCCAAATATGTATACTCTAGAATATTACTCCACCTCTATTTAACAACAATACCATAATTGTACGCACACATCGTTTCCATCCACTTTGGCAAGGTTTGATACGAGATCTCTCAATCGCCAAAGACTTGAGCAATGGCCTTTTGTTTTCCCAACCATACCTTCTTGTACGATATAGAATATCCGAAGCGACAATCTAAGAATTCTTTCAACGTAGCGATTAAAGTAGGCGCATCTCCCCTAATCATATTCATTATCTCTCCATAAATTTGGGACAACATAATTTAGTTATTGTCTTGAGATATCATTTGGTTTATGCACGTTTGTGGTCTAGAATATTGAGTGATTTGGAATCGATTATGTTTTTTCTTCAACATGGCATGCAATCTCCATATGCACTTAGATTCACCCTTACACTTAGCAACTCATAACTTTGGGTTAGACTACACCACGTAGAAGTCATGGTACGCTTGAGCATGATAAATCTACTTCGCAGCTATCAATTGATCCTTTGAGAAATACCATCCCCTTGCACAACTTGAATGACTCATCCCAATGAGTAACCTGCATAGGGAGCTCAACTTGATGTGTCACAACAGTAGCTTCCACATCAATGTTAGTGTACATTGGAGGTTGGTGCACAAACCATCTATTATAGACATCATCATTCATTTAATCAGGGGAGGACTATGATTCAGCACCAACAACATAGCTTGCGTAATCGCCGAAGTCATTTAGCCCTTCAGTAGTTTTCTGCTCAACATTCCCCTCTTCTTGTAAATCGACATCTTTCATGATGTTCATCCCCTCGTCCAATGCAATGTTCATAATTGCATACAAATCAACAAGTACGTCTACACTCCTATACTAGTGCGTCCATTCCATACACAAATATTCTATAAGAAGGCGGCTAAAATGACATTACCGAGCCTTTGTTCAAATCCACATTAGTTATATCATCCCCACCAAATATGTGTTGCAAAGGAGGTTTCAGTTAGGTGTCCTCTTGCACTTGAGTAAATGATTCAACAGGCATTGACGTCCGCCATCATGAATGACACCAACTTTTGGAATAGCTATTTGAGGAATGGTTTCAACCTAAAATTCCACAGTGTAAATATTAGGCCATGAGCTCTATGGGTCCAAGGCAATGTGTAGACTATAATCATCTCGTATATAGGAACAAGTTGGAAGAATACGATATCATTTAGCCCTCTTATGGGATATCTCGTAGTAACCTGCAACGCAAACTGATTTGTGTCAATGTGCATATATTTGTATATCTTATCATATAATTTTCTTAAATTTTCCTTTTTTTCCAATTTGAATTTCTCTAACTGCCTGAGTAATATAACCAACTTCATCCACTCCGATGATCATTTCCCCCCTAATATATAGGGCAATCACCAGAACACTACTTGAACTTCCTACATTCAAAGTAGCTCTCTTAAAATGAAAAACACCTATGGGAAACACAAAACCCAAACTTTTAGAATTGTCTTCATTATAATCAATTCTCTTCTATGTCAAGATAATCATATTCATAGTATATACATACATGATACTCTACTTTATCCCTTAAGAGCCCATGAATTCCTCCTTAAATGCTATTTAATTATCTTTAATATTCTGCAATAACCCTAAATTACAATGTCATTGCAAGACAAATTTTTCGCCTATAAAAGGATAAAACTTTTAATTTTTACCTCAAACCAACGTTGTTATCATCAACTGCTCTAGTATTGTAGCTTAAGTCTACACAATGTTGAACACTTCAAACCAAACGATTCAATTCATAGTCATCATCAAATAGAGGTAAAAATCAACTTAATTGATTCAACTGTCAATTACTACGTAAATAAAATAGTGCCGCTACCCATGTGAAAGGGTTTGGGTACCTCTTCAACTTCTACCATTCAGATGATGATGTCATTCTCATGTAATTTTTTATTGTTATTTGATCTTTATATTACTCTCCTATATTGTTTCATGTTCTTGAGCTCATTTATGATGATATAATAATTCAGCTAATGTAACAAACTAGACTCACTTCAACATAGCTTACTGCTCATTGTTATGAGAATTGTATTTACAACACTTCTCTTGGACTAATTTGTCAACGATGCAAATGAGCTTCAAGGCCTCTAATGGAAAAGTTTGGCATTTTACGAACTTTTTTGCAATCTTTGCAGCATTTATAATACAATTGTATGTAGTTAATAATATAGTACATTATCTAGGGTCTTTATGATTATCTAATCATTTCATGATTTAAATAGTTTACAGGTATGTGTTGCTCTAATTTAATGATTTGAACTAGATTTTCAATTGGATTTTGAGTGTGGCATCTTATTAATAATTACTTAGTATTTTCTATGGATTCTTCCCTATTTTTTGTCCATACTTTTTTGAAGAAATCCCTACTATTATGGTGGTTGAGCGAGATTCTCTAAATTGTAGATGACTTATTACATAGTGAGAAACATAGTATAAAATGAAACTAGCCTTGGATTGAACATTGGAGATATAGTTAGCTAACTTGAACAAACTCTTTCCTTGTCTTAATTACTTATGATAATATACTCCTAGTCCCAAAAAGGAATATTTTAACACTAGGAAGTTGAATTCGTCGACCCTCCCTTTTTCCCTTCCTTTTTCACTTTACTTGAAACTCTATGAATTTATGCATGTTATTTGAGATGTATGGGTAAACTATTTTGTAATAGTTTTTGTTTTATATAGGTACATATAGCATTAAAATTTAGAAGAAGGTAAATATATATATATATATATATATATATATATATATATATATATATAAAAGTTCAATAGAAAATATGTTTTAAACTCAAAAATGTAAAAGATATTTTCATATAAAAAATTTATTAGAAGAAATATCGTAGAGACTCAGAAAAATAATGATAATAATAATAACAATAAAAAAAAGGAAATTTTGGTTTGGTGTAGGACCAAATCGTCGACGATTTGGGGAGTCTTAGGAAAACCGTCGACGGTTTCGTTTTACTGAGGGTTGTTAAAGGTAAACGGGGTAAAAACAGTTTGGTTAAGGACCAAACCATCGACGGTTTTGGTTGGGGACAGCAGCTTATAAATAGGCTTTAAGCCATTTTTTTTTAAAGGAAAAACCCTTCTCTCTCTCTCTCTCTCTCTCTCTCTCTCTCTCTCTCTCTCTCTCTCTCTCTAGCTGCGGAAACTCTCTTTTTCTTTTCATTTTTTCCCCAAATTTCAGTCAGAATTGAGGAATAAACATCATTTCAGGATTCCAGCTTCAATTCTTTGCAGTTTAACCAGAGTGGGGTTGCTGTTTGGGGATCCTAGGCACCACTGTAGGGACAAGGTAAGGGGAATATATTATGTCAGTTATTTTCAAAAATTTAACCGATTAAATTTTAGTATATGATTAAAGAAATAATATATATATATATATATATATATATATATATATATATATATATTGAGTACTCGGGCATATGGAAATGAAAATTTTGAATTATTGTATGTATGTTTCGAGAAAAACCAGATACTTAAGTTTAAGTACAACCCTAGAGATGATTATACCATTATTTTTCAGCAGAAAAATATAGTTATCCTAGGAAGATTATTATATTATGAATTATCACTCAAATTGTGTGGTATAAGTAATGAATATGTTATTACATAAATAAACCTATTAGAATATTATATGAAAATATATAGCAAAGTATAGTTTTATACAAAATCATGATATGATAAATTTATACAGAATTATGATATGACAGTTCAACCAGCTTTATGTCATGTTTAGTATGAAATGACATTTCAGATGGCTTTATGCCAAATTTAGTTCAGACGACTTCATGCCAAGTCTAGATGAATTATGCCAAGTATTGAAATAACAGTCTTATACAGAGATTATGGATATGACAAGTTTTATGAAAATGAGATCAAGTTATAGTTTTATTATATATGAACAATATTATATGATAGTAGATTCCTGATGGACTAGTTATGTTTTAGAGCACGGTAGCATAGCTAATATGATATAGTCAATGCCACCACACTATTCAGGAAGTGTTGGTTTATGGATGGTCGATTGAGCTAGAGAAGAGTAGAGTATCCCCCTAGCAGTCTGGACCAGGCTGAGTAGACCAATCGTACTTACAAACGCGTTAATTTGACTTAGCATTGGTTGTAGACCAGCCATTACTAAGTCCCACCTTTGGACCGCTCAACTCGATCATGTGGGGTTATTACATGATGTTATATGATTGTCCATTTAGGGGAAAATTCTTTTATGTATAGATATAACAGATGATTTACATATACAAAGAAACTTATTACGACAAAGTATGCTTATGTTGACAAGTATGTATTTTCCAAACATATATATATATATATGAGTATAGATTTACATGATTTATCAGTGAAAGTTAATTATTTACAGGATATATTTATGATACACCAAAACTCATGTTGTTACACACTAATAATAATCTATTCAGTCTTACTGAGAAGTATCTCACCCTAATATTTTAACATTTTCAGGAAATACCAGGAACCAAACCCATAAAGTTCAAGGGCGGGATTAGTTAGTGTTGTGTAGGTAAGTTTTGATGAGATACTGATATGTATTTGTGGATATGCTTTTGACTATTTGGGATGTAAATAATCGGGATTTTGGAGGTATATGTATAATTATGGTGGTATTAGAACTATGGTATAGTTATTATGGTATTTATGTTTTTTGTTGCATGTTTGATAAGGAGTTATGGATTGGTATACCCAGTACCCCACTTCGGGTTCGGTTCGTTATAATTAAGGTATCGGAGAAGTAGAATTTTTGGGTCGTCACAAATATGATGAAAATGTAAAAGTTGGACTAAAGTAACATTTCTCTATTTTCTCAATAAATTTATCTAATTAAATATATTATAACAAATTTCATAATGATTTTTATCATAACAATGTTTTGAAAATTAATACTTTGGTCAGAAGTTAAATAATTTTAGAATAATTAGAATGATAAAATTAATGGCTTTACTAAAATAAATTTGTTTTTTAATTAATTCTAGTATATCAAATAGCTTCAGTCTTGCAATAAATCTAAAATGATTGGATAATTTGGAGATTTGGATGGTTTAATTTGATTCTTAAAAATGACCTAGGGTTTGGATGATTAAATTCTCAAGGAAGTTAGAAGTTGGAGGCAAAAGACTAGATTTGAGTGGGTTAGGGAACGTAATTGCAGTTCTATTTTTTCATAGGTTGGCTAAATTGCTAGAGAGAAGACATGATTGATTTCCTGTTTAAGTGAGGTTATTAGAGATCCTAGCTTGATCATTGAGGACAGTACATGTTTCTTTAAAAACCATTATTCGGAAGAAGACAGTTTTACTTTTATGATTGAATTTAAGGGTTTGGAGGAAAGTTCTATACCTTATTTTGAGGTTTCATGGCTAGAAAGACTTTTGAGGAAGAAGTAAAAGCAACTTTGTTTGGGATGGTGAGAAGCAACGCTCCTTGTTCAAATAACTTGAATATGACTTTTTCTAGGATTGTTGGGATGTGATAAAACCATAAGAGGCAAGTAGTGAATTTCTTCACAAATTATTTTCAATTACTTATTGGTAAGAGCATTAATTCCACTTTTGTCACTTTGGAGCCTAAGAGAAGTCCAATTAAGGTCAAGGATTTTATGCCTAATTATCTTGGTGATTGTGTGTGTAAGATCATTGTGAGGTCAATGTTTATAGGCTGAATGTGACTTTCAAATACTACTATTTCTCGTTCTCAAAAACTATTTTTTTATGGGTGGTGGAAAATTTTTTGATTCTATTTTGATGGCTAATGAGGCGTTGGAGGATGTGCTTAAGATGAAGGATTAGAGTTTTATCTTTTAAGTTGGATTTTGAGAAAGTGCATAGTCATGTTAGTTGGAATTTCTTAGACAAGGTTTGGGTGGAGGTGGATGAGGGGTTGCATCTTTAGTACATATAGTATTCAAATTGGAAAGAAAGTAAAACATTCCTTTTAAAACAAAAACAAAAAGTTCAACAGAAAATATGTTTTAAAGTAAAAAATCTAAAAGAGATTTTCACATAAAAAATATATTACAATCAATATGATGAAAATTTAAAAGTTGGACTAAAGTAACATTTCTCAATTTTCTCAATAAATTTATATAATTAGATATATTAAAATAAATTTCATTATGATTTTTATCAAAACAATATTTTGAAAATTAGTATGTTGGTCAAAAGTTAAATAATTTTAGAATAATTAAAATAATTAAATTAATGGTTTTACTAAAATAAATTTATTTTTTTTAATTGATTATAGTATATCAAATAGCTTTGGTCTTACAATAAATCTAAATAATATGTTCACATTTTTTTATAAATTTAATATACAAATTAACATCGTACTCTATTTTTATACTTAAAAAAAAATTAACTGCAACATCAACAATAGCATTAGATTACTTTCACTTCGATTCATAGATATATAAATGTCTATTTCTTTATTTTAGTTTTGTATTTTGTTTGAAGAATAAATTTTACACCATGGGATGACAGAAAAATTGATTTTGAAAGATTCAAACCCTGATTCTTGAAAGACTCCTTTGTATCATAGTAATTTAGTAAGGTTTTCTAAATTATAAATAACTAGGTACATGATATACCCACTTCATAGACTTTAAAATTGAAGCTACATTTAATAATCATGTAAATTGAAATAAAATTTACACATTCATTATTTATATATTCAAATTAACATAAGATGAAATAAAACCCTAACAAAAAAAAAATTACTCATTAATTGATTAAACATTCAAATAATTATGAAATTAATACAAAACATAATATTAAAAATTTTCATTATGAAGCATATGACTTCAAAATTGAAACTAATTTTAATAACCATGCAAATTGATAATAAGAATTTCACATTCATCATTTGTATATTCAAATAAACATAAGATTAAATACAACTTTAAACCTCAAGAATTTACACATTTACTAACTATACATTCAAATAATTGTGAAATATAATAAAAACACTCACATAAAAACTTCCCATTTAAACATTTTGACTTCAAAATTAAAATTAAATTCAATATGCATGCAAATTACTAATAAAATTTGCATACAATGAAAAATTTAATATGCATTCATCATTTATGCATAAAAAATTCAGACATAAAAAAAACTCTAGCCTCAAATTGGAGATTCCATAATGATACTTCAAATCAACAAATTGATTTCAATACAAGTCAATAACAATTTCTATTACAAACTTATCAATATTTGATAAGTTCATTCATCATTCATATTTTTTTAATTCATGCATTATGCATAACACATGAATCAAATATTCAAGTACCACAATCAAAAAATTATCTTCAAAAATATAACAGTTAAATATTTAGAAACAAAACCAAATTTAAATGAGTTCCATAAAAATTCACAAGATTACAATTTTCAAAAGATAATAAAAAAACTTAATTAGCCATGATTGTTTGTAGAAGCTTCTCCCAAATCATTAATCAAAAGATTTTCAAATTTGACTTCTAATTGTTCAGCTTCTTCTCTTTCTTCACTTGGATCCACTGCAATGACAAAATAAATAGATAACAAATAAGAAAGAATAACAATTGACAAAGAATATGAAAGTAAATAAAATGTAAGCATTGAAATTATTGAAATAATATTGGAAAAACTCAAAAAAAAAAAAAAATGCATACTTGCGTAACCAAACAACCAATTTCGAGTTGTTATCAATGCTCCTGCATTTTCCGGAAAAAGTGATCTTCAATATTTGTTAAGGACTTGGGCTCCAATGCTGAATGCAGATTCTGATGCAACGCTTGTGATAGGAATAGTAAGTACATCACGCGCCGTAAGAGATAAATTAGGATATCGAAATCGATTATTTTTCCAATACCGCAATATATCCATTTCAGCATGTTCCACACGATTTAGCCTAGGCTCTTCCAAATATAAATCTAATTGAGATTTTTCTGTAGTAGCACAATATTGGCTTTCATAAAATTCAAATTCCTGTCATATATTAGAATAGAAAAACAAACAATATAAATATAATAGCTAAAAATAATATATAAAATAACAAATGAAAAATTAGAAAATATAAATGAAGTTACTGAAAGCTCATCTCTAATGAGATTGTCACTACCACCAGTGTCCCCATTAGATGGAGCAGTAGATTCCAAAGAAGATTTTGATTTGTTTGCATAATCTTGAAATAGAGAGTACAACTTTTGACAAAGGAGATTTAACTTTTGCCGAGAAGTGGATGAATCAATCTTTGAGTAACAAAACTCGACAAATTGAAGCTTGTAACGAGGATCAAGAACAATTGCAAATGCCAAAACAACACTATAACACTTCCAATATTTATCGAACTTCTCTTTCATTTTTGCAGCCATACCATTAACAATGCAGTTCGGATTTTCCATTGTTTCAAGTAAATGCAATTGAATTTTCCATATATTTGAAAAATACAAATTAGATGTAGGATAATCCAAACCCGAGAAGAGTTTTGTCATGTCGTAAAATGGCTTCAAGAAATTGCAAATGACCTCACCTCTATTCCACTCTTTATTCGACGGACAATACTTATAATTTGCATCAAGTAAAGCATAATGAATTAAAGCCCGTCGATATATGAGTGCACTTTCTATCATCATGAAAGTTGAATTCCACCTAGTTAGTACATCCAAGCGCAAACTAATTGAAGCAAGTATACCAACTTGTTTAATACACTCTTCAAACTTAAGTTTTCTGCCTTCTGAACCCTTAATATACTTGACACTTTCTCTAATGTTATACACAACACGTTCAATCACTTTTAAGCCTTATTGAACAATAAGATTCAAAATATGAGCACAACACCTTACATGAAAATATTCACCGCCACTTACTAAAGGTGCTTGCAAAGACAATTGACTTGAAAGAATATCTTGCATACTATCATTAGCAGTTGCATTATCCAATGTGATGGAAAATATCTTCCTATCAATACCCCATTCCTTCAATACACTATATGTTTTTTTTGACAAAGAATGTGGGGGTGGCATGTGAGAAAAGTTAATAATCTTACTATGTAATACCCAATTTTCATCCACAAAATGAACTGTAATGCATAAATATCCTTCAGTTGTAGGAGAAGACCAACAATTAGAAGTCAAACACACTCTACCAAAAACACTCTGTAGTGTAAGTTTAAGTTTCTCCTTCTCCCTTTTATGTATTTTCAATACATCAGCTTTACCAGTGTTCCTAGCAATTGGTTTAACATCAGGATTAAGATATTTATGCACATCTCGATTTCCTTCATGCTCAACCCATGAAAAAGGATAATAATATTTTATTACGGCAATTGCCATCTTCTCACGATAAACATCTTGCTCAATTTTTTTCGCATGAAGTTTGGATCCATAATCCATATGCATCTGCTTCACATCATAGTTATCACATAATGGACAATTATTAATGTGGCGTCTCAAATTTGCCGTCCCATGGGTTAAAGCATTAGCAACATATTCAGCCCCACATTTTTTACATTTTGCCTTCTGTTTTCCATCAACATCTATAGGTAACAAATAGAATTCATCCCAAGCAGCTGATGTCTTTCTATGTTGTCTCTTTTTGCTAGTGCCATCATTGATAGAAGAACTGTTCTTTTCAGATTTATCTGAAGATGGAATAATATTACACTCATCATCAAAATCCAAGTTTATAGTGTCCATTATTTGCAATTTGTATTATCCCTAACAAAGAATAATTTTTTGGATACGCTGGGTGTCTTGGGCTTTCGCACCAGACTAATTCCCTAACAAAGAAAAATTGTTAAGATTCCGAAAAATAGTAAAATAAACAAAATAATGAAATATTTAAACAATAAACACAAATCTGTTATTGGGTGTGTGTGTGTGTGACAACAAATTATTTTTTTATTTTCTATAGAGGAAACACAAAAAACATTATTATAAAGATTTCTTTTGTTATTTCTTGATTTTCATTCTACTTAGCTTCTGAACATGGTAGGGATCCTTCTTGTTTTCTTAATTTATTTTATTTATCTACTATTTATTTATATACTATTTATTCATCACAAATCTATTTATTCATCACAAATCCATCATGGCATCATCCATGAAACCCAACAAGCCAATAAATCAGTAAGGCAGTAACAGATACAGAGACCTTAAAAAATAAAAAAATCTCAACTCACCTCTGCAACTCACCTTTGGAGTCAAGTGGTTTGTCCGTCTATGGAGCTGGGGATGACTGACAGTCGCTGTGGTCCATGAAGCCTGGAGGAGACCTAGAGGCAACGACTCGAGCTACTCACAGCACCGGCAGGTCCGGCAAGTAGCAGCGCACCAGAGGAGAGGAGAGGAGACTCAGGAGAGGATAGGTCGGGGCCGTCCGACACGTTGCAGCGCACCAAATCCAGAGGAGAGGAGAGGAGAGTTAGGAGTCAGGATTCGGGAAAGGAGAGGATTAAGAATGAGATTTGAGAGAGTGAGAGTTGAGAGGTCAGAGATGAGGAGACTTAGGAGAGGCTGAGAGCTTGAGAGTTGAGACTCGAAAGCCGTGGCGTGGGTTAGAGACTTAGAGGCCTTAGGGTTTTTTTTTGTGTTGATTGAGACTCTTGCCAGGCCTACTGTCTACTGAGAATTGCTGAAGCCTGAAGCGTGAAGCCTGAAGGGTGACCGAAGGCATGTGCCGTGTGCGTGAAGTCGTGACTGCAAGTTTGCAACGTGAGTCTCTGAAGCTGGCGCTTGGAAATTTGGAATTAAGGATCCAAAATAACAGGTCACCCGCCGGATGACCTGCCCAAACCCGGAGAACCCATTTATAGACGGATTAACCCGTGACTCGCCCAAATATTAAACGGGTTAACTTCTTCAAACCCAAACCCGTTTTAAACGGACGGATCCGGGTGACCCGACGGGTCATGACCCGTTTTGCCAGGCCTACTGGCCACGTATCAATCAATGGTGTACTTGCCCAAATTTAAAAATACCCAGCATTTTTTGTTTAATAAATATTGAATGGACTAGTATTTTTTGAGACGCATCAATTTAAAAAAAAATAAAATCAGTTTGAACTATTTTTAAATAATTTTTATTAAAATGATATTAGAATCCGAAAAAACACTCGAAAACATAGGTAATTAATTGATCAGCACATTCTGCATTTATTTTTGGTGAGTATTCAAGAGTTTTTTCCCATTTTATTATTAAAAAAATATAAAATATCAAATAATATTTCGATTGGAAAAAAAATTTCCCAAACTAATGCTTACGTAATCTCGCAGCTTGATGCTACGAGATTTAAACTAATGAGCCGCTGGGAAAATGACACATGGCATGGAGGAAAGAAAATCTCGTAGCTTGGTGCTGCAAGATTTAAACCGAATAGCCAGCGGAAAGGTGACGCGTGGCGGAGGAGGGGAGCAAATCTCGCAACACCAAGCTGCGAAATTAAAGGAGCCGAGCCTCACCGTCACCAACACCGTTAGTTCAAGCCTCTGCAACTCCGATGACAACCCACTCCTCTCGGCAACACGCAGCAACAATAGCCGTTGCTGCCGCTCTCTGCTCCGCAGCCGCGATCACTAGCACTACCACAACCCCCTGCTCCACTCGCCCAGCCTTCCTTGCGGCAACTTCACCACCTCACCCGACGAACCAGCAGACCCGGCCACGACACCACACAACTACAAACAACTTCGACAACCATCGTCACCGTCATCGTCGTCGTTATCAACTCCGGATCGCACTAGAAAATCGACACAACCACCATGCATCACCACCTCAGGCAACCTCCCCATCCTTACCCTGCAACACCTCTTGAAGCAGAACCAGTCCTCGCCGCCACCGTCGCCAACACCCCTTGCCGCCACCGTCGCTCACCATCCTTGCCGGCGCCGTTGCCCACGCTGCTCGTATCCTTTTCCGTCGCCGTCGCATTCCAGCCTTCTTCCACCTCCGGCAGCATCCAGTTAAGTTCCCTGCATAACTCAATCAGCGGGAGGCTTCTCCGTTTAAATCTCGCAGCTTGGAGCTGCGAGATTTCCTCCCCTTATGCGCCACGTGTCAACTTCCCATTGGCTATTCTCTTTAAATCTCGCAGCTTGGAGCTGCAAGATTTGGGTATCTCCTTATTACACGTCGTCTTTACAGCGGCCCATCACTTTAAATCTCGCAGTATCAAGTTGCGAGATTACGTGAGCATTACTTTGAGAAAATTTTTTCCCTTCGAAGTATTATTTGATATTTTATATTTTTTTAATAATAAAATGGGAAAAAACTCGAGTATTCAACCTTTGAAAGAGAAAACTCTTGAAGACGCATGCTGCAAGTGGGAAGTGGAAGGAGGGGGGAAGGTGGCGGGCTAATCTGTTTGCGTCTTGACATTTACGGCGTCAGACTTCAAACGAACGGCACAGAGTCTGAACGCAGCATGGGTCTGCTCCGCCAGTCGAGTCATGGCTGCCATCATTATGCAGACCACACGTGTACGGCTTCGATTCAGGCTGAAACTCCGAGGGCCACTCGCTGCCGTAGATACGTCGACCCCGTGACATGGGCACCTCGCAAGTGGCAGTCACCATGAATGCAGAAGTTTCTGCAAGAGTGCACTAATCTTATCGGGAGGATGACGCTTGGGATAAGACAGTAGTCGTGTCGGCCTGTTGATGGCGGCGGAGATTGGCCTGCGTGGCCACGGATCTGAAGATAGCGGCGGCGGTGACCGTGGCGGTGGCTGTGGTTCTCTGCAAATATGTCCTTCGTTTGATTCCCTTCCATTGTTGACTTTTTTATGCATATGTTTAGTCGGGTGAATTGTATTCCACTCTCACGCATCCATTCATTTCACTTCCTCAAATGCCCTTTTAAGTGTGCATTTTTTTTTCAATTAAATGTGCAAGTACTAAGTACATAATAAAAATAATAGTGATTAAAATTTAAAAAAATATTAGACTTTGAATTTTAGATATTTCAGATTTTCATTTGATATTATTCTTTGAGATTTAAGTTGAAAAAATAGAAGGAAGAATCATTATTTTCATAAATTAGTCAAATAAATGCTATAAAGAGTCTTAAACACCATCATTTCAAAATAATAACAAAATTAATAATAATATATTTTAAATTTAAAAGGAAAATAATTAAAAATTGTGAAGCATAGTATCATACTTTCGGTTTCTTGAGCTTGATGTTTCTTGACACTTAAAAACTTTGCATAATACTTATTGAGAACTCTTCTCAACCCCAGTTATTTTTTAATCTTGTCAAATTTGTTGTTTAACGGTCTTTAATCTTTGATTTTCAAGCGCATAAGTTTTTGGCCTTTCTTAGTTTTAGAATTCAAGCAATCTTGAATCTTGCGTAGAGTACTATTCAATTTAATTTTTCCCAACTACTTCTCCCAAGCCCATTCATTAACTAGGTGTTTTATTCCTGTCACTAACAACCTACTTTGTTAATTACTCCATTCACAATGATCTCTTTAACATCTCTTATTATAACTCTCTTCCTTAAAGAATTGTATCTATTTGTCTACTTGTAATGCTTGCTTGTGGAGAGGTTGAGCCTCGAAACCATAACAAAAGATTATGCCCCAAAATGTATTTGTAAATCTAACATGTCATTCATTACTAAGGCCTCCCAACAATCCCTTTACTACATTCTTGAAGAACAACTAAGTTGTCTTTTCTTTAAAACTAGGGAAAAAGTCTCACAAAAAATAAAATAAAATTGGTGTTTATCATTAGATAGCATTATAGTCTTCAACTCATTCAAGGGAATTAAGGATATTCAATCAAATGCTCTTCGTATGATGTTTATTGAGTAGCATCTTTTATAGGTTCCCAGATTTAGATACATATAAATGTCACCCTCTTATCATCTAAAGACCATCTTCTTCCTAAAACTATCAAGTTTTCACTTCTTTAACTATTTTTGTCAATGCTTTTACTTGGTGATAACACTCTAGTGTTTTGGATAAGGTCCCTCATCGATAATGTAACTTTGCTAGTTGATAAATGGTTCACAAGTTTCGACGTCACTAATTATGTCTTTTTACTAAGGGCATCTGCCACTTGGAAAGTTCTTCCTACATTCACTACAAAAAAAAAAAAAAAAAAAAAAAAATTTGTAGTGACAGAGCAAAATTTGTCATTAATAATGGGCTACTAATAACGAAAATTGAATTCGTCACTAATAGTTAAGGTATTAGTGACAAAATTATAAACCATTACTAAAAATGTATTATTAGTGACAAAAATAAAATCTTCACTAATACTTTTGTCACTAATAGTATATTTTCCATTCAAATTATTGTGGGAAAATATTAAAGATGAATTTTTGGGTATTAGTGACAAATATTTTCGTTACTAATAGTGAACTATTAGTGACGGTTTTGATCCGTCTATTATACGAATATTTTCTATTAGTGACGATTTTCTTGAAACCATCACTAATACCCCTTACGCAGAACTCTTATTTCCCATTCGCGCTAAAATCCCAAATCCTCCCTCTCCTAGCTCCCTGCACGATCGAACCCTCCTCCCTCCTCCCTGTCCTCCCCGCATCATCGAAGCGCATCCTCTCACTTAACTTCCATCTTCATTGTATTTCACAGTGAATATCCATTTGCAACCTAATAGACGTTTTCTAGTTGGTAATTCTATGACCTCTCATGTTCCATTCTATTCTAGTGCACTAATTTCTTCCCAGACAGTAGACTTCCATTAAGGCGTACCGAGAACCTCTTGTATGTTATTAGGAACCTAGATTTTGTCAAGGTTGGCAACAAAAGATCTAAAATTCAATGATAGCCCCTGATATGACAAAAAAAAATGTATATTGGGTGTTTTGTGCACGATCTCACACCTTGTCTTACAACAATAAGACAATCACTATCATCATTAGCTAACTCATTATGGGAAGTCTCGGAATTAGAGTTAGCTGGTGGATTTTCACTTGATCTAGGGCCTGGATCGATTAGACTCTTGGATTTGCTCAAGGGATGCATGATGTTCTGTCTCCTTTTGGTTCCTTCTCCTTCGTGAATAGATCAACTCATCATTTTTTGTTGGTTGAATAGTGTCCAGATGCTTATATTTCACAAAATATTCTAAGAAGGGATGTGAAGGAGAAATAGAGTCAGTAGTTGGAATAAATTCAGAAATTTGTGATAGGTGAGATGGGCCAGAATAAGAAGAAGTTTGAGATAAGTCTTCAATATCCTAAAGCTAAAATTCCTGTGTAATCTCCCCCCTGAATTTCATATTTGGGGTAATATGGTTGTTGCTCAAAAAAGGAAAAATCCATGGAGTGATAATATCTTTTAGTAGTTGGTGAATAGAATTTATAATTGTTTTGGTTTGGAGAGTACCCGAGAAAAATGCACTCAAGGGCTCTAGGAACAAGTTTACCGGTACCCGGCCGGTGTTGACTATGAACATAAAACAAAGTTAATCACCTAAATACTTTGAAGGGAATAGTGGAGATGAATCGAGTATTGAGAAAGGACTAAAGTAGAGTTTGGTAGGGTGTTTGGAATTTGAGAACACGAGAGGGCATCTTGTTTATGAGGTGCGTTGCAGTGAGAATGGTTTCACCCCAAAAGTGTTTCAGTACATGTGTAAAGAACATGAGGGAATAGGCAACATCTATTAATTGTCACTTTTTTCTTTTGGCAATTCCATTTTGCTGAGGAGTGTCAACACGGGAACTTCAATGTATTATACCTTGACTCAAGAGATAATCACCAAAAATGGATTTGAAATATTCTTTGGCATTATCAGTTTTCATAATCTGTATTTTTCTTGGAATTATGTTTGGATCATGGTGTAAAAATTTTTGAAAATCTGACTTGTCTCTGACTTTTCTTTCACGAGGAATATCCATGTAAGTCTATTCTCAAAGCCCATAAGGTATTTGTAGTGATGAATTTATTAGTGATAGAGCATAATTCATCACTAATAATGGGTCATTAGTGATAAAAATTAAATCCGTCACATTCAGTTCGATGTTTAGAAGCTGACGGTGCCAAAAAAATCCTCTTTGGGAGCTTTTTACACACTTAGAAGCAAAGTTAGAATACAAACAAACATAGAAAACTTAGTGGATTTAAACACTTAGCTGTCCAAGTCAGGCATACGAGGTCCAAATCGAGTGGGATCAGTTTCGACACATCTTTCACATTGAGCTAGACATGCCAAAGTTGACGGTGCCCAAAAACTCCTCCTCGAGAGTTTTTTATGCACTTAGAAGCAAAGTTAGTATACAAACAAACTTAGAAAACTTTGTGGATTTAAGCACTCAAGTGTCCAAGTTGGGTATACGAGGTCCAAACCGAGTGGGGTCAATCTTGACACATCCATCACATTGAGCTAGAAGTACCAATGCTGACGGTGCCTAAAAATGCTCCCCCCCCCCCTTGAGCTTTTTACGCTCTTAAAATTATAGTTAGAATACAAACATACTCAGCAAACTTAGTGGATTTAAGCACTCAGATGTCCAATTCAGGCATACGAGGTCTAAATTGAGTGGAGTCCCTGGGAGCTTTTTATCTACTTAGAGGAAAAGTTAGAATACAAACTTAGCAAACTTAGTGGATATAACCACTCAGGTCTCCAAGTTAGGCATACGAGGTCCAAACCGAGTGGGGTCACTCCCGACACGTTTGTGGCATTGAGTTCAATGTGCCAGAGCTGATGGTACCTAAAAACTCCTTCTTAATAAAAAATTATGCGCTTAGAAGCTAAGCTTAGAAAACTTAATGGATTTAAGCACTTAGGTGTCCAAGTCAAGCATACAAGGTAGCCACCAAGTGGGGTCAATTCCAACTAATCAAACTTAGCTATTTAAAAATGTATCATTTTTTGTTTAACTATGTCCTTTCATTCTTGCTATCAAATCATTTTTACTTATATTGATGTGTTCCCATAATGCACTATTTTAGAGCCCCCGTTTACCTTTTTTTTGCTCTCATTTATCTTATAATTACCCCTTCTTATCATAGTTCGGAGTTATGCAAAGTTTGTTTATGTTTCAGGAAGATCAAGTTAAAACTACAGAGTTAAGCAATATAAGAAACCAAAGGAGTAATTGTGAAGCACAAAAGCTCAAATCATATGCTCAACCAAGCCCCCAAAGCCTCAATTCATCAAAGGAAATAAGACTTGGTTTGACCATGTGGTGCAACTAGCTAACACAGGGAATGACCAGGTCATAGAAGAAAGACTCCAAAGTTTAGGCTGAAAAAGAGATGCTACAAGGTTCGACCAAGAGCTCGACCAAGTGAACCTGAGGGGCGACCAGATCGAGAACCTAAGACTGACTGAGCCAAAGATCTCAAGAGTCTTGATCAACTGCTCGACCCAGAGACCTTGAGGGGCGACCAGGTCGAAAACCTGAGAATTACAAAAGTTGAGATCCTGCAAATCTCGACCATTGGCGTGACTAGGTCGAGAATGCCTAAAGTTTGAATCCTAGAATTTTCATGAACCTCGACCAAGGCGTGACTTGGGGAAAACATGGGTGCGACCTGGTTGACAGACGCAAGACCAGCGAACTACTTTGCGAGATTTTCTATCAAAGTTTCCTATTTTGAATTCAAACCTTTGTAAACGCTTTTGGGTATAAAACCTAGCTTTGTCTATGTGCCTAGGGTTCCCTTTTAGCCCCTCTTTGGATAGTGACATACCTAGAGATTATTTAGGTGCCACTTAGAGTAGGATTTACTACTTTGATTTTAATTCCTTGAATTGGTCTGTGCTTGGAGTCCTCGAAGGCTTGTGACAACCTTCAAGTTCCTTGTGTTGCCGTGTAGATAGCTAGTCATTTGATTGTAATCTTGATCACTAGTGATAGGTCGTTGAGTTGCAATTGAAGCCATTTTTAATACATGTTTTCTTTACTATTTTCATTTAAATACCTGCACCTTAAATACCTTGTCTTTAATTTCCATGCAAGTTTATATCTTTGATTGTGATGAGACCCTAGGGTAAATGATAACATAGTTAGGGATTCACTCACTTATACGTACTAGGCCACGGTTCATGTACGGGGTGTTCTCGTGAACTCTGGATAAGGTATACCCTAGTTCTCGATCGTGCTCTGGACAATTGGTGCACCTTCGCTACCCTGTACCACTCGAACGATTCACTTAACCGTTTAGCCTAGTATGGATAGCTGATCGGACGTAATGACAGCCTAAGCTTGATTTATAATCTAAGACCTGCTTTCTAGGAGTAGTGTTAATATAGTTTTACATCCTTTCATAGTTGATAGAAAAACAACTTCAAAATCTCTCTTTTTTCTCTTTTTTCACAAAGTCTAGTAAATTAGGCTAGAAGTGGTGAACAATTGCACTTGAGTCCCTGAGGATTGACACCCGACTTACTCATTGTTCTATTAAACTTGGGGATAGTTCAGTTATAAATTTTATCTTTGGTTCAGTTATAAATTTTATCTTTGGTAGTTAAGGACCCAAGCCTTGATGAGCCTACCAAATTTTGGCGCCATTGTCGAGGACTTTATTACGGCTGTAAGCCAATTTCTAGTTTAGAGTACTACATACTTTGTTTTTCCTTTTTTTTTTTTTTTTAATTTTGTTTTTAATTTTTGTTTGTTACTCTAAAGTTTTGATTGTGTGCTACATGTGTATATGCTGGGTTTGTGCTCTTTGGATCATGAGTTAGTGCTTATAGACCTTAAGATTGAAAGATCTCATAGGTCCATTAGGATATCCACCTCTAGTCCCGAGTTAGCCGAGTCTTCTGAACCCAAAGTCATGGCTAAACGTCAACTGGTTCCCGCCTTTTAAAACCCGAAACCTCAAGCGCCCCACTAACCTGTGGTGGAAGAGCAACCTCTTCTGCCTCTTAGAGACTACTTCACACCCAACACACACACCTCACAGTCTTACATCCGGTTTTCGGAGGTCGAGGCGGCTCAGTTTTAAATTAAAACTTCCATCATCTTAATGCATCCCAATTTCTTTGGGAATTTGATTGAAAATCCATACAAGCATGTAGATGAGTTTCTTGAAATCTGTTCTACCATCCCTATACCTCACTTTGGTGATGATGCCCTCTAATTGAAGCTTTTTCCATTTTCTATAAAGAACAAGGCTAAATATTAGCTGAATTCCTTAGAGTCGAACTTGGTGACCAACTGGGCCACCATGCAACATGAGTTCTTGAAAAAGTACTTCCCCATTGGGAATACTAACCAGCTGAGGAAGGCAATCACCAGTTTCTCACAATTGGATAGGGAACAATTTTTCGAGACATATGAGTGCTTTAGGGACCTCCTGCGTAAATTCCCACACCACCAAGTCCCTAAGTGGAAATTAGTTTAGACCTTTTAAAAAGGATTAGATGAGTGTAATAGAGCCATGGTAGATGCATCTTGTGGAAGTACTTTCCTCACAAAGCCCGAGAATGAAGCTTGGGCTCTCTTTGAGAATCAGGCCGAAAATTCTCGACAAGATGTTGTTGCTTCTCGTAGACTGTCCCAACCTTCCTCTTCCCATCCTAAGGGAGTCTATGAGTTAGCTGCAGGCTATGACCTTGCGCCCACATTGCACACTATTGTAAATAAATTAGATCAGTTCTTGTCCCCTAGGACAGCAACCTCAACCTGTGGCATGTGCACATGTGTGTGTCATCTGCTCTGATCCCTCATGCACTTGTTATACTTGCCCCCATGCACCTCCTCCGCCTGAGTTTGTGTAGAAGGAAGTTAAGGCCACCCATAATTGGTATGATATTTTGTTCAATGATCATTATTTTAACAAGTACAATCTTGGGTGGAGTAAGTATCCTAACTTCTCTTGGAGGCCATGAGCTCTAGGTTTTCAAATTCCAATACCTCAAAAATCACCCACTGCTTCACCTCCTCGCCAATTCCAAAACTCTCAAAATCCCCCCATGTCTACCCCTTGATCTTTTGCTTATCAGTAACCATCTCCGCTTTAGCCCCAATACGATAAATCTTTTCAGGAGACAGTGCTAAATGCCCTTAAGAGCATTGAGGCTGATTGCCAAGTTGATCGACAATCATTCCACTCTCACTCCCAGTCTATTGCCAAGCTAGAAGCCACCATGGGCCAACTAGCTACTTCTTTGAGGAGAAGAGATGAGGGTAAATTGCCAAGTCAGCCTCTAGTGAACCCTAAGAGCCAATATAGGGTAGAATGTGAGCCAGCTGCCGGACCTTCATCATATCGTGAGCAAGCCCAAGCTGTGACCATTTTTCAGAGTGGTAGGGAGATAAATTGTAATAACCCGAAAAAAAAAATTAAATTAAATTAAAAAAAGTAATTAATAAATTAAAATTATTAATCAATTAACTAGTTAAACATTATTAAATTAACAAGTAAAAAGAAATAGTATGAAAAAAAATTAAGAGTAATTATTAAATAATTAATTTATTAATTAAATATTATTAATAAATAAATAAAAATTTAAAGATACAATTATTATGAATGAATTAATTAATTAAGTATTATTAAATCTGATATATTAAATAAATAATATGATATGCATATATATATATATATATATATATATATATAATGGTTAAAGTATATATGTGTATATATATATAAATATAATAAAACATATTATTATTATTATATTATATGTAAAGTAAGAAGAAGAAGAAGAAGAAGAACTCTGGATCTATCCAGAGAGCGCAAAGTACACTCTCTGTCTCCACCCCTCTCTCTCCCCTCACTTCTCGATAGATATTTGATCGATCGGGAAACAAAAAGTGCCGTTGGATTCTTAACTCCGCTACCGACATTTCTATTGGAGCGGATTTGTCGTGGGAGTGGTGTAGGCACCATTCCTGAGGAAAAGTATATTTTACCTAATTTCTCAATTTCTTTTTAAATCTGCTGTTAAATCGACAATCAGGTACTAGTATGGGGTTCTAGTCATGATCATCATCATTTTGATATATGTAAATTTCCAATTGGGATTTTCTAAACCCTACTCCAAAACGAGAGTGGAAGGGAAATTTGGTAATTTGGCTATATTTAAGGGTATATTTATTTATTTAGAATTTATGGGTTTAGGAAATATTAAAATAATATTTTATTCATAATTAATTACATGAAATTAGGATTTTTGATTCAAGGTCTGGGTGAGCGCCGCAGGTATTTTTCAAGGTCCCTATTGGCGTAGTTCAAGAAAGCAGGTAAGGGAAAAAATATATATTAAATCATAATTTTTATAAATTTAATAAAAAATAAATTCTGTTATATATACGTGTATATGTTTCGGTATGGGTTTAAAATGTCAACCATTTAAATTATATGTTTTGAGTTTAGGATTGTTTATTAGATATGTATATGCGAAAATGAACTGATGAAAGTGGGAAATATTTTCAGGATAATTATATAAGAAATGAAAGGTATTTTCAGTATATAAACATTAAATGTTGGTTGGCTTATTTTACAGGTAATGTATGAATTTTATTACTAAACTGTGTGATATGAGATTCTGTGCAAATATATGTTAAATGTATGAGATGCAGGTTAAGTAAGTAATGCATTGTAAATAAAACATGATATGAACTATGCTGCTTGTGTGTGTTAATGCAACCATATAAACAACTGAAAAATGATGAGTAAACAGCGTAAAAATGTTGGGTAAAACAGCTGAAAGATGTTAGGTAAATGTGTAACAGCTGAAAAATGTTGGTTAAAACAGCTGAAAGATGTTGGGTAAATGTATAACAGCTGAAAAATGTTAGGTAAAACAGTTGAAAGATGCTGGGTAAAACAGCTTAAAGATGTTGGGTATGAAATGAAATGAAATGAAAAGGGAAATGAAATGTGAAATGTGAACAATGTAAAATGGGAAAGAGTCACTTAAAGTGAAATGAAATGCAATGTTTAAGCTATGAATATGAACGAATGTGTAGGATTGAATAATGACAGAAAATAATAATGTATTATGATATTAGAAGTATTTATGTAAGTAGAACATGTTATGTTTGGGCAAGGCGCACTCTTCGCCTGAGGGCTTACTGAGTAAGGTGAGCGCACTAGTAGCTTCAAATGTGGCAATAGCTGCATAACGTACTAAGGCAAAGGGAACCTACTTGTATGGGCAGGTAGATTTTCCTATCCTTAGGGCCTTTGCTAGTAAGCTATTGTTGAACGGTGTGAGTACAAGATCAATCGAACACTTGAGGGCTAACTGAGTAAGGTGAGTGCCCTGGTATGCTTTATTAGTGACCTTAGGGTTACATAAATATTAGAGTAGAGGGGTGCTACTTGTATGGGTGGGTAATCACCCCTATCCTCGGGTAATCTCGTGGGTTAAATCTTTTGCATGTGTTTGGTTAGGATCAGATAATGGTTTCAAAAATTGTGTTAATGATTTTTAAATGTTAAATATTATGTTTATATACTTCATGTTAGCCACACGTTGTGTTTAATATATGATTTTTTCCCTTACTGTGATGTGTCTCACCCGAATATGGATTTATCTTTTTCAGGATTTTCTTGAGATCGAGCTTTGAAAGCTCGAGGTTTTTATAGCATTATTGGGAAATAGAAAAAGAAAATAGTTTATCTTTATGTTAATTTTGGGGATATGTATATATGTTGAATACAGGTAGAAGCATGGTTTATTACTGTATGTAGATAGATTTTGGACAGATATTTGATCGATCGGGAAACGAAAAGTGCTGTTGGATTCCTAGCTCCGCCACCGACATTTCTACTGGAGCGGATTTGTCATGGGAGCAGCGTAGGCACCATTCCTAGGGAAATGTATATTTTACCTAATTTCTCAATTTCTTATTAAATCTGCTGTTAAATCGACGATCAGACACTACCATGGGGTCTTAGTCGTGATCGTCATCATTTTGACATATGTAAACTTCAAATTGGGATTTTCTAGGCCCTACTCCAAAGCGAGAGTGGAATTTGAGAAATTTGGTAATTTGGCTATATTTAAGGGTATATTTATTTATTTAGAATTTATGGGTTTAGGAAATATTAACATAATATTTTATTCAGAATTAATTACATGAAATTAGGATTTTTGATTCAAGGTCCGGGTGAGCGCCGCAGGTATTTTTCGGGGTCCCTGTTTGCGTAGTTCAAGAAACCAGGTAAGCGAAAAAATATACATTAAATCAAAATTTTTATAAATTTAATAGAAAATAAATTGTGTTATATATATGTGTATATGTTTCGGTATGGGTTTAAAATGCCAACCATTTAAATTATATTTTTTCGAGTTTAGGGTTGTTTATTAGATATGTAGATGCGAAAATGAACTGATGAAAGTGAGAAAAAATTTCAGGATAATTATGTAAGAAATGAAAAGTATTTTCAATATATAAACATTAAATGTTGGTTCGCTTATTTTATAGGCAATGTATGAATTTTATTACTAAATTGTGTGGCATGGGATTCTGTGCAAATATATGTTAAATGAATGAGATGCAGGTTAAGTAAGTAATGCATTGTGAATAAAACATGATATGGACTATGCTGCTTGTGTGTAAACAGTGGAAAAATGTTGGGTAAAATAGCTGAAAGATGTTGGATAAATGTGTAACAGATGAAAATGGTTGGCTAAAACAGCTGAAAGATACTGGGTAAATGTATGACAACTGAAAAATACTGAGTAAAACAGTTGAAAGATGTTGGGTAAAATAGTTGAAAGATGCTGGGTAAAACAACTGAAAGATGCTGGGTAAAACAGCTGAAGGATGCTAGGTAAATGTGTAACAGCTGAAAAATGTTGGCTAAAACAGCTGAAAGATGCTGGGTAAATGTATGACAGCTGAAAAATGTTGGGTAAAACAGTTGAAATATGTTGGGTAAAACAACTGAAAGATGCTGGGAATGAAATGAAAAGGGAAATGAATGGAATGGAAATGAAATGTAAAATGTGAACAATGTAAAATGGGAAAGAGTCACTTAAAGTGAAATGAAATGCAATGTTTAAACTATGAACATGAACGGATGTGTATGATTGAATAATGACAGAAAATAATAATGTATTATGATATTAGAAGTATTTATGTATGTAGAACATGTTACGTTTGGGCGGGGCGCACTCTTCGCTTGAGAGCTTGTTGAGTAAGGCGAGCGCACTAGTAGCTTCAGATGTGGCAATAGTTGCATAACGTACTAGGGCAGAGGGAACTTACTTGTATGGGTGGGTATATTTCTTTATCCTTAAGGCCTTTGCTGGTAAGCTATTGTTGAACGATGTGAGTACGAGATCAATCTAACACTTGAGAGCTTACTGAGTAAGCTGAGTGCCCTGGTATGCTTTATTAGTGACCTTAGGGTTACTTAAATATCAGAGCAGATGGGTGCTGTTTGTATGGGCGGGTAATCACCCCTATCTTGGGGTAATCTTGTGGGTTAAATCTTTTGCATGTGTTTGGTTAGGATCAGAGAATTGTTTCAAAAATTGTGTTGACGATTTTTAAATGTTAAATGTTATGTTGTTCTATACCTAATGTTGGCCACACACTGTGTTTAATATATGGTTTTTTTCCTTACTGAGATGTGTCTCACCCGAATATGAATTTATCTTTTTTAGGATTTTCTCGAGATCGAGCTTTGAGAGCTTGAGGTTTTTATAGCATTATTGAGAAATAGAAAAAGAAAATGGTATATCTCTATGTTAATTTTGGGGATATGTATATATGTTGAATACAGGTGGAAGCATGGTTTATTACGGTATGTAGATAGATTTTAGAAAACTCTAGTATTATATTTGTGGAGATTATATTTATGTTTTCCGCTGCGTATATGTTGATTATGAATTATCAGGGATTTTATCATGGTATAACACGTCTGACCCGGGTTTAAGGGTTCGGGGCGTTACATAAATAATAGGGTTGGGGAGAAGTTAGACCAAGAAAAGGGTAGGGAGAAGATGAGGGAAGAGCTTGCTGATGAACCATGTAATCCTCCTTCCCCTAATTCGGTAGCTGATACCAAGACAACTACCATCTCCAATGATGGAGCACTTACTCATTATGTCCCTATAGTGCCATACCCTGCAGCTCATCATGCACCCTCTAAATCTAAGAAGGAAACGAATACTGAGTCCATCATAGACACATTCCGACAAGTCAAGGTCAATATTCTTCTCTTAGATGCTATCAAGCAAGTGTCTGTGTATGCCAAGTTCCTTAAGAACTTGTGCACTCAAAAGCGCAAATCAAGGTTGCACATGAATAAACAAGTTAGGTTTACTGAGCATATGAGCTCAATTCTTTTAGGTCACATTTCTCTAAAACTTAAACTCCCCAGTGCTGCCACCATCTCATGTGTAATCGGCGATTACACTATCGATAGGGCTCTTTTAGATTTGGGAGCGAGTGCAAACCTAGTTCCTTACTCGGTCTACAAGAAATTCAATTTAGGAGAGTTGAAGCCTACCTTGGTCACCTTGAGTTTGGCTGACCGATCAGTAAAAAGTCCCCACGGTGTGATAGAGGACATCTTGGTCAAAGTCAAAGAGTTCTATTATCCTATTGACTTCATCGTCTTGGATATGGAACCTTCCGAGCCAACCAAGGATCTGATCACTATCCTAATAGAATAACCATTCTTAGCTACGACTAATGTCTGCATTCAGTGTAGGATAGGGATCATGGATGTGTCCTTTGGCAACATGCAGCTCCGACTGAATGTATTTCACGCTTCCTAACATCCACCCAATGACATCCAATTCGTGGACATCGACATGATTGATGAATGTGTTGAGGAAGTGGCTCTCTCTGTAATGACCCCAAAATATATTCCATAATAACTATAAAAATGACATCATCATACACTACCTCTGATACAATGCATACAAGATACGCAGACCCAGTGGGGTCCAGGGTAATACCATCCCATAATTTAATTAAACAACCAAACAAAACAACGGAAGCAAAATATCCTCCTAATATCATACATACCAGAGTATTAACCCTTAAACCTTTGTATCGATATCTCTCAAAATTTAATACAACCCTGAATGCCCAAAAGCAACTGAATATAACAAAATAGTGTCATACTAAAACTCACTCTCAGCTAGCTCTTCTAGGTCCTGCTCTGGAGCTCCTGGACTCGATTTCTTGTAGGCCCTTAATAGATGATATATTTATTGGGGTGAAACACTTCTCATTAAGACGGATTAGATTATTACCAGTGTGTGGCTAAAATGAGTTTTAGTGTAGCAAATAAATCCATCCAGTTATATTAAATTGCAAAGTATTATAAACTGTACTCACACCCGTATATTTGAAAAATAGGTATATTTCCTTTCTAGTTCACAACTCAGCTCATCAGTTGCCCCATTATATAAATCTACAATTATGTAAATAAGAACCTCCCTAGTTGGACTATCATAATCACATCATGTAATAACCCCACGTGATCAGGTTGTGTGGTCCGAAGACTGGACTTAGCCCAGGTAGGCCTACCACTTAGTTAAGTCAAACATATCGCGTCCGTAGTCAGATTTGCCTATCGCAGCTTGGTCCAGACTTTAGGGGCGGTCCACAACTCTTTGTAAGCCAAATCGACATCTACTACCAACACTCTCAACATAGTGTGGTTGCATTGACATATATATCTTGTCTATAGCCACGGTATCGAGCATCCACTGTCCATCAAGGTTCTTAGAACATACAATGCAATTTACATAATACAATGGATAATATGTTCATATTTCTCAACACATATTTCATATTCATAATTCTCAACACATATATCGTGAGCATCCCACCCCATCATCTCAACAATAATTTTTCAATAACCACTTGATCAGTATATCACCGTGGACTCACAATTTCTACATTATTCGCAACATTTCCAAGCTTAAATCTCATTATAACCAAACCTTAGTTTAAAATCTGTATTCCGTATAATGACCATCACTCATTACAAAATCCCAACATTTGCCATATAATACCTAATTAACAAACCACAGATTAAATATGCATTTAAATATTCATACTCATGCCACATTATTTGAACATAAATTCATAATATAAACTACTCGGGGAAAATATATTTTGCTGAAAAATAAGGGTATGATCATCCGTAAATTTAGTTCAACTCAAAATACATATTTTACTGGTAAAACGAAGATGATCACGCCACTTACTTTAGTTTTTTCCCCAAAACCACGTATAATAACCAAAACAACATTTTCATCCACCTGATTAAATCAGGAAATTATATATAACATTCTCATACCATATACTACAGTTTTATCGGTTCACATTTAAAAAATAACCAACATAACCTAATCCCCTTACTTGTTCCTGAAAATATGCCTACCACGTTCCTTGGAATGAAACCTAGCTTTTCCTTAAACTCACCGCGGAAAGAGAAACTGGCAAGCCGAGAGGAAGGAGAGAGGATCAAAGAGCACGAGGGAGACCCGGGAGAGCTTTAGAGAGAGAGAGAACTCCAAAACCCTAGAGGGGAGAGAGAGAGAGAGAGAGAAAGAAAGAAACTATTTTCCTAAAAAAATAAGCTTAAATATATTTATAGGTAAGCTGGCCCAGAGGAAACCATCAATGGTTTAGCCACTAACTAAACCAAAATCTTCCTAAAAAACTTCTCGATGGTTGAAATCATTGACGGTTTTCCTGAGATTTCTAAAACCGTTGATGGTTTGATCTCAAACCAAACCTTCCCACCTAAAACCGTCGACAGTTTTCTTGAGTCCCAAAAAACCATCGACGGTTTGGTGTTGTACCAAACCATATCCTTTCTTTTCTTTTTCTTTCTCTTTTCTCTTTTCTTTTATTTTTCTTTTCTTGGTTCGGGTTCTTACATCCTCCCCTCCTTATAAAAATTTCGTCCTCGAAATTTTCTTACTTATATTTATCATCTCTCCTAGAATTACTGAATCAATCATCTGACTCTAGGAAGAGCCGATGGTCACCTACATAGCGGTCCCGTCCAAAGTTTATTAATTACTCTCACTTATGGCGGAGGAATATTGTGGTTACATAATACATTTCTTGTAGATTACAAATAGTCAAACAAAATTCTCCCAAAACCACTCAAATACATAACCCGGAACCTATAGATTTACAATTACTTGAACCTAATTGGACAACCTACATAAAAAAAAAAAAAAAAACAAATAAATTCACAATCAAATTCTTACCTAAATAGCTTCACCTACCTGCCTAGCATTGGGTCTCGTTGAATAATTACAAATACCTCTTACGTACTTCTTGTTCTAGTTACCATGAAACTTCCTCCACTGTGTGGTTATGCCAGAGAACTTTCGCTAAAGGAATCTTTTTAGTATGGGGTTCTTGTTCCTTCTGATCTAATATCTAAACTGACACTTCATCATAGGATAAGGTATCTATGACTTCCAAGAATTCATAGCTTATCACATGCGAAGGATCTAAAATATACTTCCTCAACATAGATATGTGAAAGACATCATGAATTCTAGATAGTGTCGGGGGTAGCGCTATCCTGTAAGAAACCGGACCAATCTTCTCTAGTAATCCTCAAAAATATCTTATCCCCCACTTCAAACTCTAGCTTTCCTTGGCGTGTATCGGCATAGCTCTTCTTTCGACTCTGAGCTATTTTAATTATGTCCCGAATAAGCTTGATTTTCTCTAAAGTTTGTTGAATAATTTTTGGCTCCAAAATCTATTGTTCACCAACCTCGTCCCAATACAATGGCAATCTGCACCTCCGACCATATAGTGCTTCATATGGTTCGATATTGATACTAGCCTGATAACTATTATTGTAGGCGAACTCCACCAGTGGCAAGAACTGAATCTACCTCTGAAATCTAGCACACACGCCCGTAGCATATCCTCTAATATCTGAATCGTTTTCTTTGATTGCCCATTAGTCTGCGGGTGAAATGTTGTACTCAAAGTCAGTTGAGATCCCAAGGCTTTCTGCAAACTCTTCCAAAATTAAGAGGTGAACTGTGGATCTCGATCAGATATAATGGACACAAGTACACTGTGAAGTCAAACTATCTCCTGAACATATAGTTCTACCAGTCTATTCATGGAGTAGCTGACTTTAATCAGAATGAAATGTGCAGTCTTTGTTAGATGGTCCACAATTACCTAGATGACGTTTTGTCCATGCAATGCTGTCGGTAACCCCATTATGAAATCCATGGGGATGTTCTCCCACTTCCACTCAGGATAGGAAGTGGTTGCAATGGTCTCATTGGTCTTTGATGTTTTGCTTTCACTTGCTGACATATCAGATACTACTTCACGAATCGAGTAATCACCCTCTTCATGTTGTTCCATAAGAAGGATTCTCACAAATCACTATATATCTTCATGCTCCTTGGATGTATCATATAAAGAGAGCGATGAGCCTCCTACAGAATGATCCTTTTCATTTTAGCATCATTTGGTACACTTAATATGGTGTGAAACCTTAGAACTCCATCATCTGAAATATTAAAATCTGCATGTAACCCACTCCGTACTTTACCCTTAATCTTCGCCAACTCTGCGTCTTTTATCTATGCGGCCTTAATCTTCTCCAACAAGGTTGGTTAAATTACCAGGCTAGCCATGAACATCTACTGATTTCCCTGCATCAATTTCACACCAAATCTTTCTAGATCCATCATGATTTGATGTTGACTACCACTGTCAAGACTAACGCATTCACTGATTTCTGACTCAAAGCATCAGCTACCACATTAGCTTTCCCTGAGTGGTAAATAATGGTGCAATCATAATACTTTATTAGTTCTAGCCATCTCCTCTGTCTCATATTCAATTCCTTCTAAGTGAAAATGTACTTAAGACTTTTATGATCTGTGAAGATTTCATACCTTTCACCATACAGATAGTGCCTATAGATTTTCAATGCAAAAACCACCGCTACCAACTCCAAGTCATGTGTAGGATAATTCTTAAAGGTAAGCACAAGAGATATTTGAAAATGATTTGTAAAATATTTTTCGCAACTAAAACACAATATGAACTCTTGAGTATTGCAATGAATATGCAAAACTCAGAAGCTCAAGGAAGTTTTCCTACGGAAGACTTATTTACGAAGCCCCCTAGGAGAACTTGAAGCTTACTCCCAACAAAAAATGAATCTCAATCAGAACAAGCAAGAGAGAGTTTAAGTTTGGTGAGATGAACACAAGAGCACTCTTACTAAGTGATATTTGTAATATGGATAAGTAAGAATAGGAGTATGAAGCTTGAATATGAAAAATAGGCTTTTTGAAATTCAAAGGATATTTGCTAATCTCACACTAGCTTTGCAAATGAGGGGGTATATATAGACTTCCCCAAAATTATAACCGTTTGGGACATATGAGTCATTTTTGCAAAAGTTTAAATGAAGTTAATAAAAATAATAGTGTTTTTTACCTCGATAATTTTCGCCAACTTGAGAGCATTGGTCGACTGTACTTAAGGTTTGGTTGACCGAGTGTCTGGGTTCGGTCGATTAGGAGAATTTTGAACTAAAAATATGGTCAACCGTACTAAGGGTTTCAAAGGTGATTTTCCAAATCCATGCGGTTCGGTTGACTGGATCATTTTGAACTAAGAGGTTCGGTCGATCGGGCGGTTGGAAATTCCAACGTAGGGGTTCGATCAACCAGGGCGTTGCCTTTATGTTTCTGGTCGTTCGACCAAAGGGTCAAAATATTGACTCAGTGGAGGTTCGGTGGACCAAAGAGTTCTGCGTGTAGAAGTTTGATCGACCGAACATGCCATTTTTGTGCATTTTGGTCTTTTTCTTCTTATAAAGTTACCCCTATTCACATGATAATCAACACTAAGATTATGTGTCATGCCCCGAACCTCGAAATGGGACCTAGGGGTGAAGATGTAACATAACTTGTCCCTGTATCCGATAAAACATCCAAGAATACAGTACAATGGATGAGGGTCCGACCCCGTGGGGTTCCCAGGCACCCTAAACACATTCAAACACAATCATATATGCAGCGGAAAAGTCATTCTATATATACATATGCAGTACCATACCAGAGTCTATACAAGAGCAGAACATGGCTCTATCAAAACGTATAAACAGGTGCCCAACACATCCCAAAATGGCAACCCACCAAAATTACAGTCCTAGCACTTACCCAGCGCTAAACGTGATACACCGGCCACTACGCTCCCTACACTAGGACGCTAGTTTTGGTTACCCGAAGGACCTGTAAAAATGTATGTACAGTAGGGGTGAGACACCTTTCAGTAAGGAAGAATGCACGTTATATCAGTGTGTGGCATTTAAGTGTTATAATGATACAACATACACGCAGTTAAATGCATTCCAGTACTAATTTCCATAGTGCATACACGCACTCACACATATACACATGATCAGCAATCCACAGTGTCGTCAAACTCTTCGGCTCGAAGCAGGTCTATGACAATCTGACGTTGGCCCGGCCAACCTGTGAAGCACGGCGCCACCGACACATGGCTAGTCCCCGACTCCCATGACATCGTACCGACGTATAATTGGTGGATCCACACCCTTCAGCTTGATCTACTAGTATAGGCTCACGCCCTCGGATATAGAGCCGGACACTCTTGCCTACGTGGCAGGTGATAAACACACGCCCTCAGATATAGAGCTAGACACTCTCAGTACCTGGAACAGTTCGAAACCCGGTTCCTACTAGCATTTCAACATATCACACACACATGCATGCTCATATAACCAAACAGATCACACCCATTTGGTAATCTAAATCATGGTTTTTCAAACAAATACAGTTTAAACAAGTCAAGGCATGGCCATCCCAATATCACAGTATAAATCACACATATACTCGGTTTTCAACAAAACTCGGGATTCAGCCCGTTGCCCCCTTTTTCCCAAAACTGTAATAATGAAAAACCCATAGTTTTTCCCGTTAGATTCCTCCAAATGAGTGCCAAAACACACATAGGACCGTGGACCACAGTTCCACCGAGTTCGATTTCAAAAATAACCAATATAAACATAGTTCCCCTCACCTTTTCCCCAAATGACACATCCTGAATTCCAAGGCCCCTAAACAGCGAATCGAGTTCCAAAACCTACAAATCACAGTACATAATATACTTAAAAGACCATTCTCTACTAAACTACTGGATCATAATTGGAAATCGAGCCTTACCTCGATTTTTAGCCAAAACCCGAAAACCTTCGAAATGAGATTCCAATCTATAAAAGTTGTAGAGAATCCTTCCACGATCCTTATTGTAACTTCAAATTTCTAATTCCATCAACGATCAGCAAAGAAATCTAGAAGGAGAGAGAGTTGGGAGAGGTTTAGAGAGAGAGAGATATTTGAAATAACTTAGTGAAGAAGTAATGAAAATTTCCTTTTATAGCCCTTTGACTTGGCCCAATTTCTTTGACGAAATGGTGCCTTCATCGACGAATCTTCCATTAGCTTCATCGATGACTTTGAGATCACCGATTTTTCTGAGACCCCTCGGCTTCTCCTCGTCGACGAGTCTCTGAATTTCGTCGACGAGAAGAACAAAGGCTTCTTCGACGAATTCTGCTCTTTTACCAAAATGTCCCTCTCTTTATTTATTTAACTCACATTTATCATGGTTCAGGTTCTTACAACCTCCCCTCCTTACAAAAATTTCGTCCTCGAAATTTGCTATCTCTCATTCCCAGATTCATACATACAGTCGAACACATATACAAACCACCAACAAGCAACTGGCGACTACTACAGCGCAGTCCCATCATACACATACACATACATACCCTCATTTATGGCAGAGGAATACCGTGGTTACATATACAACTATCTCAGGAGTTCACAATACACACACACTCCCGACGACTAACCATCTATCCCAACCCATAGTAGGATCATGTACAAGTGCTCAAAATAACTATGGATACTTTCGGCGTATTTCCATTTTCAATTCCCAAAAGCCTTCTCAACCTCGTGGTTTCGCCACATTACCTTCACTAACAGCATCTCTTTGGTACGAAGCTTCTGAACTTTACGGTCCAGAACCTGAATAGGTATGTCCTCATACACTAAAGTATCCCCAATTTCCAACTCATCATAGCTAATAACATGTGAAGGATTCAACACGTACCTTCTCAACATGGATACATGAAACACATCGTGGACCCTCGAGAGTGCTGGAGGTAGTGAAACTCTATAGGCTACCGTACCCACTTGCTTAAGTACCTCGAATGGTCCAATATACCTCGGGCTCAGCTTGCTCTTCCTGCCGAATCTCATCACTCATTTCATCGGAGCAATATGCAGAAATACCTTACCTCCCACTTCGAACTCTAATTCACGGCGGCGAACATCTGCATAACTCTTCTGTCGACTCTGAGCTGATCTAATCCTCTCTTGGATCAAACCCACCTTCTCAGATGCTTGCTACACAAGTTTAGGTCCTAACACCTGACGTTCACCAACCTCATCCCAACACAAAGGAGATCGACACCTCCAACCATACAAAGCCTCGAACGGTGCCATCCCAATACTAGACTAGAAGCTGTTATTATAAGTGAACTCTACAAGTGGCATAAATTGTATCCAGCTACCACCGAAGTCTAACACACAAGCTCGCAACATATCTTCCAAGATCTGTATCATCCTCTCCGACTGTCCATCAGTCTGGGCGTGGAACGCTGTACTGAAAGTAAGTCTCGTCCCCAATGCCTCCTGTAAGCTCGTCCAAAATCGAGAAGTAAACCTCAGATCTCGATCTGACATAATAGACACTGGTACCCTGTGCATTCTCACAATCTCATGCACATACAACTCCGTTAGCCTACTAAAAGGATAGCTAACCTTCATCGGTATGAAATGAGCAGATTTTGTCAACCTATCCACAATCACCCAAATAGCATTCTGCCCGTGAAGCGTTGGCGGCAATCCAGTAACAAAGTCCATGGAAATATGCTCCCATTTCCACACCGGAATAGGCAAAGACTGCAATGGCCCTGTCGGCCTCTGATGTTCAGCTTTCACCTGCTGACACGTCAGATACTGCTCCACGAACTGAGCAATCTACCTTTTCATACCAGATCACTAGAAGGTCTCGCGCAAGTCTTAATACATCTTTGTATTACCATGATGTACCATATACATAGAATGATGCGCCTCCTCTAGAATCTTCCTTTTGATCTCATCATCGTTCGGAACACACAGTATGGTCCCAAACCTCAACACACCTCCCTTTGAAATGTTAAACTCTATAGTCAATCCCTGCTGTACCTTTTCCCTAACCTCTGCCAACTCTGCATCACTAGCCTGCATAGCTTTTATACGCTCAAACAAGGTTGGTTGGACCACAAAACCAGTAAGATAAGCCTAATGATCACTAACCACCAACTCTATACTTGAGCTCTCCAAATCCCGTCTGATGTGACACTGAGTTACAACTGCAGATACAGCCGTAGGCCTTGACTTCTGACTCAACGCATTAGCTACCACATTAGCCTTCCTCGGATGACAATTGATCATGCAATCGTAGTCTTTAATCAACTCTAGCCACCGCCTCTGTCTCATGTTCAACTCCTTCTGTGTGAAGAAATACCTGAGACTCTTATGGTTAGTGAAGATCTCAAACTGCACCTCGTACAAATAATGTCACTAGATCTTCAGTGCATATACCACAGCAGCCAACTCCAAATTGTGCGTAGGGTAGTTCTTCTCATATTCCTTCAGTTGCCGAGAGGCATAAGCTACTAACTTACCCTGCTATATGAGCACACATCCCAGGCCTTTCAGAGACACGTCGCTATAAATCACAAATCCTCCATCACCCGAAGGAATGGTCAACACTGGAGTAGTAACCAGCCTGTGCTTCAACTCCTGAAAACACTGCTCGCAATCATTGGTCCAGTTAAACTGTACTCCTTTCCTGGTCAATCGTGTCAGAGGTCCAGACAGTTTAGAGAAACCCTCTACGAACTGACAATAATAACCCTCCAGTCCTAAAAAACTCCAAACCTCTTGCACATTCTTCAGCCTTACCCAGTCGACCACAGCCTCAATTTTTCTAGGATCAACTGATATACCATCCCTAGTAACCACATAGCCTAAGAACGCAATCTAACTCAAACATAATTCACATTTCTTCAATTTAGCATACAACTTCTTCTCCCGCATAATCTGTAACACTAACCTCAAATGTTCCACGTGCTCTTCCATTCTCCTCGAGTATACCAGAATGTTGTCAATGAATACCACTACGAATCGATCCAAGTACTTACAGAAAACCCTGTTCATCAGATCCATGAACACCGCCGGAGCATTCGTCAACCCAAAAGGCATGACTAAGAACTCCTAGTGGCCATATCTGGTTTGGAAAGCAGTCTTCGCTACATTCTCCGCTTTAACCGTCACCTGATGATATCCTGACCGCAAGTCAAGATCATCTAAACGAGTTAAAGGATAGCGATTCTTCACAATTACCTTGTTAATCTCACGGTAATCAATGCACATCCGCATCGACCCGTCTTTCTTCTTCACAAACAGCACTGGAGCTCCCTAGGGCAAAACACTAGGTCAAATGAATCCCCTGTCTAGTAATTCCTGCAACTGCTCCTTCAACTCCCAAAGTTCTGCTGGAGCCATCTGGTACGGAGCTTTAGAGATCGGTGCCTTATTGGCCAGCAACTCTATCGCAAACTCCACCTCATGATTCGGAGGTAAACCAGGTAAATCATTTGGAAACACATCCGGGAATTTGCTGACTACCCGAATGTCCTCGAGTCTCAACTCATTCCGCGACGGTTCCTCCACACAAGCTAGGTACCTCTGACATCTGTCCAAGAGTAGCCTTCTTGCCTGCAAAGCCGATAGAATTTGTGGCGTCAAACGCACACATGATCCCACGAATTTATACTCCTGCTCCCCAGGAAGTCTAAACACTACTACCATTCTACGACAGTCGATCATAGCATAACTGGAGAATAACCAATCCATCCCCAGAATTACGTTGAACCTCGACATGTCGTATACTACAAGATTCATCGGTAGCAGCTTTCCCTGAATTTCCACTGGGTGGTCTACTAACATCCTCCTACAGAAAGATACACTCCCAGATGGTGTAGTAACAGATAACATCTCATTCATATCTCGGGTCTCAACCCCACACCGCCCCACAAAATTCACAGACACAAAGGAATAGGTTGCACCCGAATCAAACAAAATAGAAGCTTTATTCGAAAGCAATAATAGGGTACCTGTCACCACGTTACCTGCATGCTCAGCGTCCACTGGGGTAAGAGAGTATACTCTGGCCGGAGCTGGAGTTGTATTCGTCTGAACAGTTCCCTGAGGTATCTAATTGCTCCCTCGGTCCCCACTGAATGCAGGCACATCTCGGCTCGGTGCTCGACAATCATGAGTCATGTGACCAGGTTGACCACAGTTATAGCAGTCACCTCAAAAAGACTGACACTCACCCTCGTGCTGTCTGAAGCACCTGGTACAATGACCACCAGTCTGGCTCATCTGAGAATGCTGACGCTTGGTATTCTGATGATAACCCGAGCCTTTGCTCCTCTTCTTCCAAGATCCCGAACGAGATCTTGTCTGAGAACTAGAAGGTACTGTCTTCTTCCTCGAGTCCTAATCCACCTCGTCCTCTCGGATACCAGTCTCAATCACCGTGGCCTTATCCACCAACACCGAGAACTCGTGGATCTGAAGCATACCCACTAGTCTACGGATATCCTTCCTCAAACCCTTCTCGAACCTCTGAGTCTTCTCATACTCGCTCGAGATCATACATGGTGCAAAGCGGGACAACTCTATGTATTGAGCCGCATACCCGTGCACCGTCAAAATCCCCTGAGTCAGCACAGAAAACTCATCTGTCTTCGCATCACGTACGGAAGCTGGGAAGTATCTGTCAAAGAACACCTCTTTGAATCGGTTCCACATCATCTCCTTAGGACCTGCTCTCTACTTCTCTAGAAGACTCACCGTAGTCCACCATCGACCCACCTCCCCAGACAGTTGGAAGGTGGCATAAAAAACTCGCTGCCTATTCGTGTAGTGCAGGACCTCCAAGATCCTCTCAGTCTTCTCTACCCAATCCTCTGCTATCATCGAGTCAGGTCCTCTAGAGAACGTTGGAGGATGCATGCATGTGAACCTCTCAATGGTGCACCCCGCAGCAGTAGGAGAGCGCTCACGTCTCCTCACACTCCGCCCAATCTCCCGTAACACCTACCTCGTCGAACCTCAAGGCATAGAAGGAGACTCATCACTCGCAGTCTTCTCGGAGCCATTTCCCAGGTAATTATCCTTGGGCTCCATTTTGCAGCACAATAGGAATCTATCAATATCCCTACAATAGACACAGTTAACACAATGATCTACACTAATCGTGTTAACCACTCCCTGCCAGGTCTAGGTCTGTCCTATCACACTGACACGAAAGTCATCAATGATTTGCCCTGCTTTTACTGGAATCGTCATCTTATGAAAAACACGAAATATCGTTGACAAATCCCAGTCTAGCAACCGAACAACCCTCAACCAACTCTACCCATATCCACATCCTACACTCTGGTATGTACTCATAACTAAGCCTAACCAAGTATACAAGATCTAGTAACCTAGTTAGCTCTGATACCAAGCAGTCACGCCCCGAACCCCGAAATGGGACCTAGGGGTGAAGATGTAACATAACCTGTCCCTGTATCTGATAAAACATCCAAGAATACAGTACAATGGATGAGGGTCCGACCCCGTGGGGTTCCCAGGCACCCTAAACACTCCCAAACACAATCATATACGCAGCAAAAAAGTCATTCTATATATACATATGCAGTACCATACCATAGTCTATACAAGAGCAAAACATGGCTCTATCAAAACATACAAATGGGTGCCCAACACATCCCAAAATGGCAACCCACCAAAATTACAGTCCTAGCACTTACCCAGCGCTAAACGTGGTACACCGGCCACTATGCTCCCTACACCAGGACATTAGTTCCGGTTACCCGAAGGACCTGTAAAAATGTACGTACAGCAGGGGTGAGACACATCTCAGTAAGGAAGAACACAGGTTATTTCGGTGTGTGGCATTTGAGTGTTATCATGATACAACATACATGCAATCAAATGCATTCCAGTACTAATTTCTATAGTGCATACACGCACTTACACACATACACATGATTAGTAATCCACAGTGTCGTCACACTCTTTGGCCCGAAGCCGGTCCGTGACAATTTGGCGTTGGGCCGGCCAACCCGCGAAGCACGGTGCCACCGGCACATGGCTAGTCCCTGACTCCCATGGCATCGTATCGGCGCATAACTGGTGGATCCACACCCTTCAGCCTAATCTGTTGGTATAGGCTCATGCCCTTGGATATAGAGCCGGACACTCTTGCCTACGTGGCAGGTGATAAACACACGCCCTCGGATATAGAGCCAGACACTCTCGGTACCTGGAACAGTTCAAAACCCGATTCTTACTAGCATTTCAACATATCACACACACATGCATGCTCATATAACCAAACAAACCACACCTATTTGGTAATCTAAATCATGGATTTTCAAGCAAATACAGTTTAAACAAGTCAAGGCATGACCATCCCAATATCACAGTATAAATCACACATATACTCGGTTTTCGACAAAACTCGGGATTCAGTCCGTCGCCCCTTTTTTCCCAAAACTGTAATAATGAAAAACCCATAGTTTTCCCCGTTAGATTCCCCCATATAAGTAGCCAAAACACACACAGGACCATGGACCACAGTTCCACCGAGTCCGATTTCAAAAATAACCAATATAAACATAGTTCCCCTTATCTTTTCCCTAAATAACAAATCCCAAACTCCAAGACCTCTAAACAGCGAACCGAGTTTCAAAACCTATAAATCACAGTACAAAATATACTCACAAGACCATTCTCTACTAAACTACTGGATCATAATTGGAAACCAAGCCTTACCTAGATTTTTAGCCAAAACCCGAAAACCTCCGAAATGAGATTCCAATCCGTAGAAGTTGTAGAGAATCCTTCAACAATCCTCGTGGTAACTTCAGATTTTCAATTCCATCAATGATCAGTGAAGAAATCTAGAGAGAGGGAGAGAGTAGGGAGAGGTTTAGAGAGAGAGAGAGAGAGATATTTGAAATAACTTAGTGAAGTAATGAAATTTTCCTTTCATAGCCCTTTGACTCGGCCCAATTTCATCGACGAAATGGTGCTTTTGTCAACGAATCTTCCACTAGCTTCGTTGACGAATCGAGGATCTTGTCGACGAATCTGAGATCACCGATTTTTTCAAGAACCCTTAGCTTCTCCTTGTTGACGAGTCTCTAAATTTCGTCGACAAGAAGAACAAAGGCTTCGTCGACGAATTCTGCTCTTTTACCAAAATGTCCCTCTCTTTATTTATTTAACCTATTTATCATGGTACAGGTTCTTACATTATAGGGGTCATTTTCATGCAATATTGTGGGTCCTATGGTCGATCTAAGGCCTTTGAGCATATACCCTAAAAATATGGCGTTGGTTAACCGAAGGGTGATCCCTAAGGTCCATCTATAGCCTTGAGCTTGTTTATCCTACCATGCAGGTAAGACATTAATTATTACAGACCCTTGAGCTTAAATTATTACAGACCCAATATTATTACAAAAAATGATATAGATATATACATGTCGGGTCCTCATAATTCTTCAAGTTGCTACATGCTATCAATGTGATTTAGTTAGTATGATCCTACACACAAACTTGAAAGTCATGAAATACAAAGTGTATTTGTCATTATCAAAACCGAGAATGACCTATAAAGTCAACATTAAGCTTCATCAAATCATATTTGAATACATGCTTTAATAGTATAAGCTTTATGAGATCTTCTTTCTTTGGAGTATGAGCTTTCAATAAACCTTATATGCACTTGATCTTGTATTCACATACTTGAGTTTTGAAATATCATCACTTAACCAAATATGTTAAGTTCCTTTGATTTGTTACCATCAAAATAAGATTTTAATCGTTATAAGGCCAACAATCTCTCCCTTTTTGATGATGAAAAATAAGGAGAAAAAATGAGTAAGCCTTAAAAAGGCTTCCCCTTACAATAAGCATCAACTTAACAATATTTGCAAAATTAAGATCAATCTCCATAAGCATATCAGAATTCATGATCAATTTCAATATCATTCTCATCTATCAAGATTAACTTAATATCACATCATGCCATAATTCAAGATCAATTATCATGCTCATGTACATCATTTCATAGTTGAGCCAATATACATGCTTAGGTATGTCGTGCTAGTGTCATGTATAATTTTTGCTCAAAAATTCTCCTCCTTTTGACATCAATCCAAAAGAGTAAGTTATTAAGAAAAATATATAAATGCTAAGGCAAAGAGCAACCATAAGCAAAAGTATATATCAAGTGAAGGCACAAAACAGAAACTTTGCATTCATCATGCATAAAAAGATAGACAATAAGTCCCCAAAATAACATGATAAAATACAAACGATTTTATATCAGATTTTTCAGTAATTTCCATTAGTCATGATATCATTACATAACAAATCTAACTCCCCCTGAATGAAATGTATTTCATATCCAATAAATTTATAATTTCATTCATGAAGTATAAACTATGTATTCATGAAGGTGTCAAGATTATCAATCATGCTTTTGAATTTATCATGTCATGCTTATGCTCAGTTTTCTTACATTAAGTTTTACTAAAATTTCTCCCCTTTTTTATATAAAAAAAAAAAAAAAAAAAAAAAAAAAGCTGAATGAAATATTATGCCAAAGTACTAAGGACCAAAACAAATTCTACATTTAGATCGCAATAACAAGGTCCATAAGTCAGCATATATTTTAATCAAAACATGGTCATCCATTATTCATCATGCCAAAAAATATATAACATAATCCAACATCAGCATGTGAACTTAAGATGGTCAAGAGAAAAATAAATAAAAGAACTGAGCACAACAAAATAATATTTCAACCCAGCTTAGTGTTTAGTTTCACAATATATTTATGCATCTTGCATTACCATTAGATTTGTATGCTCATGCTCATGCTTTCTTTAAACACTTATCCTTATTCCTTATTTGAAATTCTTATGCAATAAGCTCAATTTGCTCCAAATTTTCTTTCTTTTGATTTCGGATAATTCTTTTGCATATGAATACCAAAATTTATATGGCTTTTTAAATTTTAATACTTTTTAAGTTAAGTCTTGTACAATCCAAGCTTTCTTGATTTGTGGCCAACAATGCAATTTTTATATTCATTTGTTTCAAAATTATAGTCTTCAATAAGCTCATAAACTCTTCTTTAAGATTTTTTATTTCAACTAGTTCAATATCCTTGTATTAAATTGGATTAAGTAGTTTTCCATATATTGAACAAGGAGAAATTTTCTTCTTATATTTGAATTGGCTATCTTGAATCTTGTAGGCTATGGAGGCATCCCTTTTCATTTTAGTATAGATTTAGCTTTCTTATTTCTAAAAAGGGAATTACTGTTAGAATTGGTGTATTCCCAAAAGGGGGGTGAATTGGAAATTTTAAACTTTTTTCCTAGGTTAAGTTAGAAGTTAATATGATTTGGCAACCTAGGGTCTTTCTGCACAATTTCAAATGTGCAAATAAATAAAATACGTGGAATTTAAATCATGCACATCATTCATACAATAACATATACGTGCGGTAAATATAAAGTGCTAAAATGTAAATAGACACACGATATGTTATCGGGGTTCGGCCAACTGTGCCTACGTTCCCGCCTCTAACTCGTAAGCCAGAGGATTCCACTAGAAGCTCACTTAAGGGTGGAGCGGCACCGTTTACAACCAGGTCAAATTAACACAGGGCTGACCTCAACCTTAACCAGGTCAATTAGCGGGGCTGACCTCAACCTACACGCCTTAACAGGACGACGCACCTAACTTTCCTAATCGGGTCTAAGCCAATTCGGGATTATTCCAGGGCTAGTCTCCCTCTTCAGGCCCATGCCTGGATACACAACAAATGTATATATAATCAGATGGTACAGTGATTGTGCTTTCGTGTAAAGCAGATATGTACCCAAATGCGCGCAATAACAAACACCACAATATGATTCAATATGTAAGCTCAATGTGGTCTAGATGGTTCAACACTCAAAGTATTTTCTATCAGTGTAATGCATACGTGAGAGTGTCAAACAAACAATCTTTGTATCACAAGATATGTTCAAAGTAATAGTTCACACAAAGATAGGCAGACAATATGTATATTTCAATGAGCAGGTTTTCTCAATCATATGATGCTCCAGTAATATATATATTCGGTTTGCAAAAGATATTCAATCTTTGTATTTAGCAAAGGATATGTGAGTTGATGAATAATGCCACAAAGATTTTATCACACAAACAAATATCTCTTCAAATGTTTTTCAAGATAAAAGCACAATAGATATTTGGAAGTGTTTGAAAGGTTTTTGCAACCAAAAACAAATACAATCTTCTTAAGATCTTGCAATGAAGGTGTAAGCTCGGAAGATCAAATCAAAGTCTTCTTAGGAGAGACTTATTAACAAAGTCCCCTTAAGAATACTAGGGTTTAGCTCTTGTAAAAATAAAATCAATCTTACATAAAATGGGAGAGCAAACCTTTCTTAATCAAGCACTCAATCAACTTACAGAGAGTTTGAGCAATCAGAGAAGGTAAGTATGAGTGTTTGGGGCTTAGATATGAGTAGTATAGGATTTTAGGTTTTCAGAAAATTTTCCCTAATCAAAGTCGTTAATCCATCCTTAATTTTCTCAAATGAACTCATATATATAGACATGGGAGAAAATATGACCGTTGGGACCTATTAGGTATTATTAGGAAAGTTTAATGATATTTAGAGCATTTTAACCATGTTTAAAAAATATTAACTGTGGTAAAAAATCAAAGCAACCCGAGAGGTCCGGTCGACCAAGTCTCATATGGTTCGGTTGACCAGGGGACTTTTGAACTAAAGTCTCGGTCGACCAGGAGAAGAAGATTTCTCAATTTTCTGAGGTTTGGTCGACCAGGCCATTTTGAACTGCCTAGTTCGGTAGACCAGATCATTGGGAATTCTCTCGAGGACCCTCTAATCGACCAGGTAGTTCGAGAACAAAAGTTCTCGGTCGACTAGATGGTCAAAATATTGACTAGGGAGGGTTTCGGTCGACCAGGTGGTCAAACTTTTGACCCAGGGAGGTTTCGGTTGACCAGGTCTCCTTGAACTACCTGGTTCGATCGACCATATGGTCAAACTTTGACCCAAGGAGGTTTCGGTCAACCAGGGCTTTTTGAACTGGCTTGGCTGGTCGACCAAAAGTGCACCATGCGTGTATTTCGGTCTCGTTTCGAAACATATAAGCCCTATTTAAGTGCCTAACAAACATATGTGTAAATGTGTGTGTCCTAGGGTCACTTAGGGTCCAATTTGAAGACACCGAAAAACTCCAGTGTCGATCGACCGAAGGTCGACCGAAGGGTACACCCTAAGGTCTTTCTAAGGTAATTTCTCATTTATGGTTTGTTTGAGCTTACGTAATAAATCATACATGTGATGTGTGTGAGCTTATTACAAACCAATCCCTATTTATTATTACAGACCTTTCCAACTTAAATATTATAAACCCGAATATAACATACAACAAATAAATTATATCTAGGGTCTTCGTCTTCGTTTTCCTCTGGGTCTTTGAGTGCCATCATAGGATACTACCAAAATAAACCTGCACATCAACTCGGCAGTCATTAAATACCTGAGTATTTGTCATAATCAAAATAGGGTATGACCCATAGGGTCAACAATTACTAATCCTATTATCTTTGGAGTCCTTAATTTGTGAACTAGACTTTTTATCTAGGTACCCATACTTTTTTGGGTTCGGATGGTTTACCAAGAGTTGATTCTTTTATTCTTCAAACTTGTCTGATTTTTGCACCCTTTCTTTTTAATGGACATTCAAACTTAATGTGTCCTTTCTCCTTACATAGAAAACATGTGGTATGTGAGTAAGCATTTGAGCAGGTGCTAGTATAATCTTTGGAGGCTTTTACCAAATACCCCATGTAGATGTTTTTTTCCTTGTATTCTCAACTCCATTGAATCCTATATCTTCTTTATTCAAGGACATTATTTTTGCGCAAATCATTTTATCAAGATTTTCTTTTCCTCTAGTGATGTTGTAAATTAATTTATTTTGATCCTCAATTTTCTTTTCAAGTCAAAGTATTTCTGAATTTTTTATTCCTTTGCAGTTAGCTTACAGCCTTACTAGTTCTTTAGTCATCTAATTTATTTTGCTTTCAAGTTCATCAATGACTAGGTATTTTTCTTTTTCAATCGAAGCTTAAGATCTTAAATCTTCTAGTTCTTTCATCATCTTTTCATTCTTGCTTTCTAATCTCTTGATTTTTATATCCTTTTCTCTTTCAGCAAGATTTTTAGATTCTAATTCTTTTATCATAGCTTCATTCTTATTTTTCAATGAAGTATATCATTTAGTTACTTTAACTAAAATATTACGAGCATTGAATAACTCACTTTGTAGTTCTTCATAAGATGACATACTCTTATCATTGGATTCATTAGATGAATAATCACTATAATCATTAAATGATTTAGATGAGAAGCTTTGTTCTTCATCATCATCTCATGCCATAAAGCAAGTATAAGCAACTTCTTGGTCACTTGATTCACTTTCTGAACTACTGGAACTTATATTGTCCTATGTAGTTGCCTTCATTACTGTTTTCTTTTTCTTCTTAGAATTCCTCTTAAGCTGTGGACAATCTAGTTTTACATGTCCAACTTTCTTGCAATTATAGCATGTAGGAGGTTCTGCCTTTGTTTTCTTCTTATTGATATCCTTTTGTTGACCTTATAGGTCACACCCGATTTTGATAATGACAAATACTTAAGTATTTGATGGTTTTCAAGTGTATGTGCAGGCTTAGATGAGCATCTCAAGGAATGACACTTGAAGCAAGACATGAAGACCCTAAAGATTCTATTTCATATTGTAAATTCAATTTATGTAATATGGGTCTGTAATAGTAACTAGGGATATGATCTGTAATAATTACCTACATATCATGCATATAGGATCTATGGTAAGCTCGGTAATACCCTAGTATGACTCTAGGTCCCAACACTCATGCACATATATTATACAAAATTTAGGAGTGCTAAAAATGTACTTAATTGAATATTATTAGGAAATTTGAGAGAGCTCGGGCAACCGAACCCTAGGAGTTCAAAACTCCTCGGGTGCTTGAACTGTTGCTTAGTCAACAGTTTACTTAGGCTCTCGGGCGACCAAACCATTTTGTGCATACCTTCCACGGGTGAGCCAAACACCTGAAAAGTACATCTCACCAACTCGGGCTATCAAGAAAGTTAGTTCAAAATAAAGCTCGGGCGATTGAATATCTAAGTTCGAGTTACCGAACCTATGACTAGGCACCTGAAAATCCGAAGAAATGTTTCTGACTTTTGTTTAGGCCACCAAACTAACACTCGGGCTATCAAACTGATTTAAATGACTTTTATAATTGTGTTTGTTCGGGTGACCAAACCACAGTTTAGCCACTCAAACCATGTCAGGTTAAAAATATTTTAACTGTGGTAAATACGGGTTAATTGTATTTAAACATTTTGAACTTTTCTAAGAATTCCCAACAAGTCCCAAATGGTTATAATTTTTACCTTGCCTATAAATATAGGCTCATTTGTGAGGATTAGTAATTAATTAGCAAATGCATTAGCCAAGAATCCTCTCTTTTGCAAATACTCTTTTTGTCCAAATGCTCTCAAATTTCCATTCCCTTTAAACATTCTGAGATTGTGAGAGCGTATATAGTGTGCTTGTGATTGCTATTGTTTTTGCTAAAACTCTCATTTGCTTGTTTGATTGTTGAAATTAGGAATAGCTTCCCAAGAGGGGGGGTGAATTGGCTTTTAAAACTTTCTTTTAACTTCTTTTAAGAATCCTTAACTTCTTTAAACACTTAACCAATTCTTTAACTTGTTTATTTAATTTTACCAATCACGCAACAACTTAATTAAACAACCAATCAATTAAAAACAATCTTCAAACCAAACAATCAATGTATTTTCCAAGTACAAATCAAACAACAAAAAACCAAACCAAGATATAAAGTATTCAACACTTTGGTAATATAAGATCTTGAGATAGTTTGTTTTTTATATAAGCCTTGTGATTATGAATTTGTAAGCCCTGTAGTTTATAATTTATACTTAACTGATATAGTATTTACTTCTTCAATATGTTTTTCAACAACACATTTACACTCTTCTCAATATTCAGAACTCAACTAAACTCTCAGTTAATTTATCCTTGAGCTGTTAACCAAGTAACGTACTCCCGTATGGTTTCCGCAAAATATGGTATAAGCAACGTACTCCCTTTCGGTTTCCGCAACCCAAATCAAAATTAAACTTTAGTTTACTTGATTTCTATATTACGTAGTATATATGATTTGTCAAATTAAACCAACCACGCAATTTAAATATGCTTTGAAAATAAAGAATAGAAAAAGAGAGAGTGAGACTGAGATTTTTACGAGGTTTGGCTTATACCAAGCCTACATCCTCGCCTTTGGCAAATCACCAAAGGATTCACTAAACTTGTTCCCTTAACGGGCGGAACAATACCTTTACAACACTCCTTGGTTAAGGCTAGAGCCCGCCTTCTCCAAATGATATTCCCTTGTTCGGTCACTCCTTACATAGGCTAGAGCCCACCTCTCTAAGCAATGTCCCCTTACTTAGTCAATGATCCAGACAACCCTTGGAATCGTCAATCTACAAGAAACAAATCAAATATTTGTGTACAAATAATTTGCTTCTAAAAGAGCTGATTAGTACAACAATTTAGAACTATATACTTCAAAGTAAATAACAATATGAATATTCAAATTGAAGCTCAAAAAAGTATATCACCAATTTAATTCTTTCAATGAATAAAAGATTTTAGAATTGTAGCACAAACTTGGTGAGTAAAATCAACAAGAACTCAGTAAGCTTTGAAAGAGAGAGCCTTGAGAATTTGAAAGCAATTTGAGAGAAATTTTGAATTTTTTCTGAATTTGAATTCTTGGTTTCTTTTTATTCAATGATCTTTGAGGCTTATTTATTGACTTTAAAAGGAAATTAACTTGGTCCCCAAGTGTGTTGCAATATCCCCCAAGATTCCATAAATTTTGAGCCATAAATAACCCCATTTAAAAATTTGACCGTTATGAGAAAAATCAGAACAGTCGCGTGGCAATCGCCTGCCCCAAACCTCCAGTCACCTGCCATGTTTATTTTAAAGGAATAACAGGGGTAGTATCCTGGCAGTCACCTGCTAGAACAAAGCCAGTCACCTGTCCTAGTTCAGGCAGTCTACTAGTTGCACACATGCTGCTGTCAGCTTCGCGAACCCTTCTATTTTTTGGTCATAACTTTTTCTTTATAACCCCAAATTTTATGATATTGGTATCAAATGAAATATAAGAAAAAATACTACAACTTTCATGTTGAATAATTTTTAAAATTAAGATTTTTTGATAGAGAAAAATGCACCTCAATGCAGATGTAGAAAAATTATCAGCATTTTGAAAATTATCTTTTTGATGCTTTTCATTCTAAAAATGATTCTAACCTTTTTGAAATAATTTTTGATGTTATAAAAATAATTTTCCAAGTATGTTTAAAGGTATCTAGGTCCAATAAATTAACCTAAGAGCTTCATGTATACATATTGAAATTATTTGAAGTACTTACATGAAATTTCCTATAAACTCCTTCAAATTTCCAATTCTTGAATTCCTTGAGGTCTTTATGCTTGCTTCATCATTCTTTGAGCTTTCATCAAGTTCTCTTTAATCCTCATGCTCTCATGATCTTCAAGCTTTATCTTTAAGTTTAGTTTTGAATCCATGCTTCAAGCTTCATATTGAATTCATTCTTTAAAGTACAAGCTTTCATCAATTCTTTAACGCTCTATCCTTGAGTCCTGAAAATATATTACTTAAACAAAACATGTTAAATTCTACTTGTTTGTTAGCATCAAAAAAGGATATTAAGCCTTTTAAGGCCAACAATTGTGATATTATTTTTAGGAGTTTGGCTTAGTTTTATCCTACTGATTTCATATTATAAATCTTTGTTGGGATAGACTAGCAAGCTTAGGGGTCTTTGCATAGTTGTTGCAAGACTTCCATAGCTTTGATTTTTGTTGTGCAAAGATATTTTCAACAAGCAAAAATATTTTTCAAACTAGTAGTGTGCTTATTTCATTGAATAAAATCTTCTTGAGCTAGTTTGAATATCTAATTAATATATTTGGAATCTTGATTTGCTATTGAAATGTGTTTTGCTTAAATTCCAAGATATTGCTTGTATTGAACACTCTTGAGCATTTCATTGATAATACCATATTGAGTATTGTTAGTACAACTATTTGCATCACTGAGCTTACACTATATCAATATTATTGATGTGTATGTGTTTGCGCGTATTGGGTACATATCTGCTTTATAAGAAAGTATAATCACTATACCAATTTGATTGAGAAAAATACTGTTGTATTCCAGGCATGGGCTGGGGGGGCGGTAATCCAACCCGATAAAGATTTTGTGTAAAGGTTGAGGCTAGCTCTGTGCGAATTAACCTGGTTGTTTAGGTGCCACTCCACCCACTTAAGTGAGCATTATAGTGGTAACCCTTGTGCTTATTAGCTAAGGCAGGGATGTAGGCAATTATCTGAACCTCGATAACACTTCTGGGTGTCACTTACTTTTTATTGCTTTCTGGTACATGCTTAATTGATTAAATTGTGCTATTTAATTTCTGCTACATATTGTAATTAATTTATTTTACTTGCACTAGATTGACTTTACAGTTGTGAAAATACTACTGTTAGGATATTGACCTAGGGCATTAATTTTAAAATACCAATTCACCCTCCCTTTTGGGATCATGGTAAAGCTAAAAATTGGTATCAGAGCCACATAGCATAGACTAATAGTTATTTTGCAAAAGATCTTAGATGGCTCATAGCTTTATGACCCCTTTCCATGAGGGACCATCTTCCACATGACCTCTGATTTTTATTGGTGTTAATTACACCTTCTGGAAATAGAGGATGCACATCTTCCTTCAAAATATAGATTGGAAGGTGTGGAGGATCATCTCTAAGAGGAATTATGTTCCTATGAAAACAGAGGGTACAACTAGAGTTCCTAAAACTGAGGAAGAATATAATGATGATGATATGAAACCTGTTAGTTTGAAATCCACTGCTATGAATATTCTGTATTGTGGTCTCGATGTGAATGAGTTTAATAGAGTAATGGCATGTGCTACTGCAAAAGAAATTTGGGATAAGCTAGAAGTCACATATGAAGGTATTAGGAATGTGAAAGATAGTAGGATAGATATGCTGACTAGTGAATATGAGGCCTTTAGGATGAATGTAGGTGAGTCCATTCAGAGCATGTACACTAGATTCACAAACATTATAAACTCACTGTATGCATTAGGTAAAACCTATCCTACATATGAGATGATTAAGAAGATCCTTAGCAGCTTGCCTCTTGTTTGGGAAGCTAAGGCTACGACCATTTCTGAGGGTAGAGACCTTAAGGCCATGACTCTAGATAAATTGATAGGTTTCTTGATTACCTATGAATTAGCCATAAATGAGAGAATCAATAAACATAATAGGGCGAAAAAGGTGACTACATTGAAAATCTCCACTAATACATATAATGAATGCAGCGAACCTAACTTTGAGGATGATATGGTCATGCAAAAGAAAAGAAAAGAAAAATAAAATGCTCCCACATGTTACAATTGCAACAAAGTTGGGCACATCAAGCCGGACTGCCCACTACTGAAAAAGAAGGCTAAGAAAAAGAAGAAAGGCATGAAAGTAGGCACTTCATGGGATAAATTAAGCAGCAGTGACTCAGACTCAGACCGTAGCAACTCAGAGGTTGCTAATCTGGGCTTGATGGCACACGATGATGAGGTATCGTCCTCTTCCTTTTTATCTTCATATTCTTCGTCTGATGATTGTGATTCTGATTACATGTCTACGTTTAGAGAATTACAATTTGAATATATTCGTGTTTCTAAACTGTTGAAAAAAATGACTAGAAAATGATGATTTGAAAATGAAATGTGAAAATTGGTCAAAATTGTTTGGAATTGCAAAAACCCTTCATGCTTCGATTTTGAAAGAAAAATATGTGATTATTGCTGAGCTTGAGAGGAAATTAGAGGATAGCTCCAAAAATTTTTTTTAAATTCACCAAGGGCAAACGCAATTTTGAAAAACTACTTGGTACCCAAAGAAATTCTTTTAGTAAAGAGGGTTTAGGCTTTAATGGCATTGAAAATGTTAAAGGGCCTACTCTTTACTTGGGACATTTCACATGTGAATCAAAAATCTCAAGTCCCACCTAAAGATCCTAAGTGTAGAATGAAATGTTTTAAATGCAAAAAAAAATGGCCATATTCAATTTGATTGTCCACTTAAGAATAAGCATGCCAAAATTAGAAAGGGGTGGGTAGTTAAGGGTGATCTAGTTACTAACCCCTGTGTACCCAGCAAATTTTGGGGATCAGCATCAGTTACTTAGTCTATCTTGCAGGTGTATTTGAGATCGTCCTCCTCCAAGGACAAGTGGTACCTGGATAGCAAGTGCTCACGGCACATGACCAGTGACAACGCAAAATTTGCGTCAATCATTCCCAAGGATGGAGTGTATGTGACGTTTGGCGACAATGCAAAGGGGCGCATCATCGACGTAGGTAAGGTTGGTAAGGATCCTTCCCTAGTTATTGATAATGTTCTATTAGTTGATGGGTTGAAGCATAACTTATTAAGAATAATTCAGTTGTGTGATAAAGGATATAAGGTATTATTTGAAAATGATAAATGCATAGTTGAAAGCAAATCAGATCATAAAGTGCTTTTTACTATAGATCGCCATGAAAATGTATACACTACCACTTTTGATAACTTAGCTTCACAACAAGTAACTTGTTTTTCTACAATAAATGAAACTAGTTGGTTATGGCATAGGCGATTAGGACATGCTAGCATGGACTTCTTGTCAAAACTAGTAAGAAAAGATTTAGTAAAAGGCTTGCCTAAAAAATCATTTGTGAAAGATAAAATATATGATGCATGTCAAATTGGTAAGCAAACAAAATAAAGTTTTAAGAAAAAAGAAATTTATATCTACCACTAGACCACTTGAAATGCTTCACTTAGATCTGTTTGGTCCTAATTCTGTGCAAATTCTTGGTGGTAAATCATATGCTTTTGTCATTGTTGATGACTTTTCTAGGTTCACAAGGGTGTAATTTATCTCACATAAAAATGAATCATGTGAATAATTTAGTAAGCTCTGTAGGAGATTCAAAATGAAAAAGGGTATAAGATAACTCATATAAGAAGTGATAGAGGTACTGAATTTAAAAATGAAGGCATAGAAAATTATTGTGACCTAGAGGGCATATCACATAATTTTTCTACACCTAGAACTCCTTAACAAAATGGCATGGTAGAAAGAATGAATAGGTTATTGCAAGAAAAGGGTAGAACTATGCTGAATGAACATAAGCTACCTAAATATTTTTGGGTTGAGGCCATAAATACTGTTTGTCATGTCATGAATAAGCTGTTGATTAGACCGTCACTTAATAAAACCCCTTATGAATTGTGGAACAACCATAAACATAATATTTCCTATTTTCATGTTTTTGGTTGTAAATGCTTTGTACTTAGGGATAATGAACATCTAGGGAAATTGATGAAGGCATTTTCCTAGGCTATGCTCTTAATAGTAAAGCCAATAGAGTTTTCAATAAAAGAACATTGACTGTCATTGAATCTATCCATGTCGTATTTGATGAATCTAATCCATTTTCTAAGAAAGATGATGAAGATGATATTAACATTAGAAAATGCTTAAACAAATTATCTATTGAAAACAATACAAGTGAAAATTTAGAAGTAAATGATAAACCATTTGAAGATAATGACAATGAAAATGAAGCTCAAGAGTTGCCTAGAGATTGGAAATTCATTAGGAGCCATCCTATAGATCAAATCATCGGTGAACCATCCCGTGGTGTAGCCACAAGATCTTCTTTGAAGAACCTAGTGAGTCATTCTGCTTTCTTTTCCCAAGAAGAACCTAAAAATATTAAAGAAGTCATAGAGGATGAGTCTTGGGTGATGTCAATGCAAGAAGAACTTAATCAATTTGAAAGAAGAAAAGTGTGGATCGTAGTCCCTAGGCCTAATGATCATACAATTATTGGAACTAATTGGGTATATAGAAATAAGAAAGATGAGAATGAGGTAGTAACTAAGTATAAAGTTAGACTAGTTGCCCAAGGTTATAATCAGGAAAAGGGAAGAGATTTTGATGAAACATATGCTCCTGTTGCTAGGTTGAAAGCCATTCGTATGCTACATAGTTATGCCGCTTTTAAAAAATTTTAAATTGTTTCAAATGGATGTTAAAAGCGCTTTTTAAAATGGCTATATTAATGAGGAAGTATATGTAGAACAACCACCCAGTTTTGAAAATCATAAATTTCCAGATCATGTTTACCAGTTGTCTAAGGCCTTGTATGGATTGAAACAAGCTCCTAGAGCTTGGTATGAGAGGCTTAGTGGTTTTCTACTAGAAAATGGGTCTACCCATGACAAGATTGACACTACACTCTTCATCAAATCCAAAAATGATGATATGCTCCTAGTTCAAATTTATGTTGACGGTATCATTTTTGGAGCAACTAATGATGAGTTGTGTAATGAGTTTGCCAAATGCATGCAAATCGAATTTGAAATGAGCATGATGGGCGAGCTTAGTTTCTTTTTAGGGCTGCAAATTAAACAAGCTGAATATGGAACTTTCATATGCCAATCAAAATATGTCAGCGGCTTGCTAAAGAAATTTAATATGGAAGATTGTAAAATTCTTAGTACCCCTATGAGTTCTTCCATTAAACTTGATAAAGATGAGCAAGGGATCCTTGTTGATGTGAAATTGTATCGTGGCATGATTGGGAGTCTTCTATATCCCACTACTAGTAGGCTTGATATTATGTTTAGTGTGTGCATCTGTGCTAGGTTTCAGGATGCTCCTAAGGAATCTCATCTATTAGCAGTTAAATGAATCCTTAGGTATCTACTTGGAACTATAGAGTTAGGATTATGGCACCCTAAGCATACTACATTTAAGATTGTGAGTTATACTGATACTGACTTTGCCGGTACTAAGGTTGATAGAAAGAGTACTAGCGGCACTTCTTACTATTTAGGACAATCTCTCATTTCTTGGTTTTCCAAGAAACAAAACTCAGTTGTCTTATTAACAGCTGAAGCAGAATATATTGCGGCTGGAAGTTGTTGTGCTCAGACTCTTTATATGAAACAACAACTTATGGATTTTGGGTTGCACTATGATACAATACTGATTAAATGTGATAATACTAGTGCAATCAATATCTCTAAAAATCCTATCTTATATTCATGAACAAAATACATTGAAATTAGACATCACTTCCTTCGTGATCATGAGTAGAAGGGTATGTGGCTCTTGAGTTTGTATGCACTAGTGAGCAGTAGGTGGACATTTTCACTAAACCACTTCCAGAAGATAGGTTCATACAAATTAGACATGAATTAGGTCTCATGCATAGTAGAGATGCTTCCTAGATATTTCATAGTTTGCACAAATTTAGGGGAAGCTTTCAAATAATTTCAAAGTCTTACAACTAATATAACTATTGATATTTTTTATTGACTTGGACTTTATGAAATTGATTATGTTTTGCAATGCATAATTCTCATATCTACTACATGGTGATGATTGCATTTATGTTTTATGTATTGATCATACTGGAACTGTTTGAGTTTCCTAGATGTGGATAAACTGTTAGGTCTTAAAAACTCAAAATAGGTCATTTGTATACATAATTTTTTTGGGAAATGTCCTACTTTCAAACGGCATGCTGCAGAAATTTTTAAAAATTCTCAAACTTATCGTGCATACAAAAAATTCTTACCCATTTCCTAAGGCTATTACTTTTATAGCTCTTTTTACTGTTGCCAGAAGGAGGAGATGAATAAGAGGAAAAAAATTGGGTTGCAAGCACTTAAAAATAATACTTTTACATAATGCACATTGTTAGGGGGAGCCTTCTAAGGATATACCCATTTTTTACCCATTTTTTGCATGATGTATTTGTCATCATCAAAATGGGGGAGAATGTTGACCTTATAGGTTACACCCGGTTTTGATAATAACAAGTACTTAGGTATTTGATGGTTTTCAAGTGTATGTGTAGACTTAGATGAGCATCTTAAGTAATGGCACTTGAAGCAAGACATGAAGACCCTAAATATTCTATTTCATATTGTAAATTCAATTTATGTAATATGAGTTTGTAATAGTAACTAGGAATATGCTCTGTAATAATTACATGCATATCATGCATATAGGATATATGGTAAGCTCAGTAAGACCCTATTATGACTCTAGGTCTGAACACTCATGCACATATATCATACAAAATTCAGGAGTGTTAAAAATGTACTTAATTAAATATTATTAGGGAATTTGAGAGAGCTCGGACAATTGAACCCCAAGAGTTCAAAACTCCATGGGCGCCCAAACTTTTGAGAAGTCAATAGTTGACTTAGGCTTTGGGGCTACCGAACCATTTTGTGCATACCTTCCACGGGCGCCCGAACCACTTGAAAAGGACCTCTCACCAACTCGAGCTACCAAGAAAGTTAGTTCAAAATAAAGCCTGGGCAACCGAATATCTAAGTTCGGGCTACCAAACCTATGATCGGGCACCCGAAATATTTGAAGAAATGTTTCTGACTTTTGTTTGGGCCACTGAACTGAGACTTGGGCTACCGAACTAATTTAAATGGATTTAATAATTGTGTCTGTTCGGGCGACCAAACCACGGTTCAACCACCCGAACCATGCCGGGTTAAAAGTATTTTAACTGTGGTAAATACGGGTTAATATGGGTTAATTGTATTTAAGAATTTTGGAACTTTTCTAAGAATTCCCAACAAATCTCAAACGGTTATAATTTTTACCTTACCTATAAATATAAACTCATTTGTGAGGATTAGTAATTAATTAGCAAATTCATTGGCTAAGAATCCTCTCTTTTGCAAATACTTTTTGTCCAAATACTCTCAAATTTCCATTCCCTTGATACATTCTAAGATTGAAAGAGCATATATAGTGTGCTTGTGATTGCTAGATTTTGCTAAAACTCCCATTTTCTTGTTTGATTGTGATATTATTTTTGGGAGTTTGGCTGAGTTTTATTCCACTGTTTTCATATTATAAATCTCTTTTAGGATAGACTAGCAAGCTTAGGGGTCTTTGCATAGTCGTTGCAAGACTTCCGTAGCTTCAATTTTTGTTGTGCAAAGATATTTTCAACAAACAAAAATATTTTTCAAACTAGTAGTGTGCTTATTTCATTGAAGAAAATCTTCTTGAGCTAGTTTGATATTTGATTAATATCTTTGGAATCTTGATTTGCTATTGAAATATGCTTTGCTTAAATTCCAAGATATTACTAGTATTGAACACTCTTGAGCATTTCATTGATAATACCCTATTGAGTGTTTGTTAGCACACCTATTTATATTATTGAGCTTACACTATATCCATATTGTTGATGTGTATGGAATTGAATGTATTGGGTACATATCTGCTTTATATAAAGGCATAACCACTGTACCAATTTGATTGAGAAAAATACTATTGTATTTCAGGCGTGGCCTGAGGGGGTGGTAATCCAGCCCGGTAAGGATTGTGTGTAAAGGTTGAGGTCAGCCCTGTGCTAATTGACCTGGTTGTTGAAGTGCCGCTCCACCCACTTAAGTGAGCTTTATAATGGTAATTCTTGTGCTTGTTTGCCAAGGCGGGGACGTAGGCAATTTGCCGAACCTCGATAACACTTCTAGGTGTCACTTACTTTTTATTGCTTTCTGGTGTATGCTTAGTTGATTAAATTGCGCTATTTAATTTCTGCTACATATTGCAATTGATTTATTTTACTTGCACTAGATTGACTTTAGAGTTGTGAAAATACTGCTGTTTGGATATTGACCTAGGGCATTCATTTTAAAATACCAATTCACCCCCTCTTGGAATCACGGTAAAGTTAACACTTTTTCTTCATCTTCATCTGATTTTGAGTTCCGGATTTTTCCTATAAATTTATTCTTATTTCTAATGATTTTTGCAAGTTTCTTGGTTATGAAAGTTATTTCATTTATATCCATCTCTTCTTCATCTTCATCACTAGAGCTTTCACTTGAGGCTTTAAATGCAATGGATTCCTTGTTTTTAGATTTTCCACTTCTTTCATTTATTGACATCTCATAAGTGAGGTGTTTTTCAAATTTCTTCCTTTAGTTATTGTAGTGGTCTTAGGTTCTCAAATCGATGGAAATCCTCTAAGAAATTTTCAGATCATTTCACAAGTTGAGTAATTCTTTCCTAAGACATTGAGGGAGTTTCTTATATGGGTGAACCTAGTATACATACTAGTGATGGTTTCATCCGGGTTCATCCTAAAGGCCTCATACTCACTTGTGAGCATGTCGGGTTCATCCTAAAGGCCTCATACTCACTTATGAGCATGTCGATTCTATTATCTTTAACATCAACCATTCCTTAATAGGTTACCTCTGGTTTATCTCATATTTCTTTAACTGATTACATGTCATGACCCTATTGAATTCATTTACATCATGAGCACAATATAAAGCATTCATAGCACTTGAATTTACTTACAACATCTTATGGTCATTGTCGGTCATCTCTTTTTCCTCTTTAGGTATTTCTTTGTGATCTATGTTTTTGGTAGGGACAAGGTCACCATATGTGATAACTTTCCAAGCTTTCCAATCCATGGTTTGCAGCTATATCCTTATTCATTGTTTCCAAAAAGTATAGTTGACTCCACAAAAGAGAGGAGGTCTATATGAGGATTGACCCTCAGCAAAGGAAGCTATGCCTAGGTGTGCCATAAGGATCTTTGTGTAGCTTCTAGGTTAAGATTTTCTACAACGTCTCTCTAATACCAATTGAAAGGTAAGGTGTAGTCCAAAGAGGGGGGGGGGGGGTGAATTGAGTTTTAAATGTTTCTTTTAACTCCTTTAAAAGATTCACAACTTATTGTAAGTTTAGTGCTCAAACAAGAATAATTGAATTACAATATCAGTTAGAAATCAATATTCACTTTTAAAACTTTAAGAATGAGTAAATCAACTTGATATTGCAGTAATGTCAATTAACACCCAACCAATAAATTGATTCAATCAACACAAACCAATGATTCACAATGTAATGCTTTCAGCTTTTGAATAAATCAATCCTCTCAATAAGATAACCAAAACAAGATTCACACTAAAGAATGAATTCAGCAAAGCTTCCAAGATTCAGTGATTGAGTAACTCAAAGTAGAGTTTGATAAAAACCTTGTTTTAACGAAGCACAATTCCAAAACTCAGATTTTAAATAAACTTTCAATTAATGAGTCTTGAGTGTTAATCAATCAACATACTCCCTTTTGGTTTCCGCAAAAAGGATTGATCAACCAACGTACTCTCAATTGGTTTCCGTAATCCCAAAGTCAAATTAATTTTTGGTTTATTTAATATCCAATCCACACAATTTATAGAATTTAAATAAACAACCACGCAGTTATATATCTACAGAAAAAGTAAAGAGAGTTTAGGGAAAGAGAGTGAGACCAAGTTTTTTACGAGGTTCGACTTATCCCCAGCCTACGTCCTCGCCTTAGGCAAGACCACCTAAGAATTCCACTATAGTGTTCCTTTACAGGCTGAGAAAACCATTACCATCCTTCCTTTAAGGTGGAGCCCCCTCTCCAAGCGATACCCCACACTCGGTTACAACAATCCAATGACCTGAACCGTCAAAGAAATAAGAAAAGGTATCTAGGTCCAACAAATTAACCTAAGAGTTTCATGAATCCATATTGAAATCTCTTGAAGAACTTACATAAAGACTTCTTAAGACTTTGACATTCTAAGCACTTAAGTCTTCATGCTTTTCCATCTTTTTAGTCTACCTTGACTTCCAACTTCAATTCACTTTAAGCTTCATCAAATCATCTTTGAATCCATGCTTTAATAGTATAAGCTTTGTGAGATCTTCTTTATTTGGAGTATGAGCTTTTAATAATCCTTGTGTGCACTTGACCTTGTATTCACATACTTGAGTCCCGAAATATCATCACTTAACCAAATATGTTAAGTTCTTCTGATTTGTTATCATCAAAATAAGATTTTAAAGTCTTGTAAGGCCAACAACAGTCAATACTGGCATAGTCAAAAGCTACCCAATCCATTCCTAGAATCACCTCAAATCCATACATGTCGAGGACCACCATATTTGTAGGCAACGTCCTTCCCTGAATGCTGATAGAAAAATCCTTGAGTACTCTCCTACACAGCACTATGGTTCCTGTCGGTGTAGCCACTGATAAATCAACGTCTATTGGCTGAGCTTCTATCCCATATAATTTAATGAACTCCCAAGTTATGAATGAATGTGTTTCCTTTGAATCAAATAACACAATAGCTCTATGTGACAAATTAAATTAGTACCTGTCACCACATTGTCGAAGTCCTCCGCATCGCCCGGCGTAAGTGAATACACCCGCGCTTGGGCAATGTTCCTCTAGTAAACACCTCGGGGTGCACGATTGTGTCTCGAAGTTGATTAGGTGTGGATGCATCACTAGGTTGAGCACAACAGTCTCGTGCCATGTGGTTGGGTCTACCACATTGATAGCAAACCACTGCTCTAACCCGGCACTCCCCCCAATGCCCCCCATGACACCTAGGACAAAGAGGGGGTGATGGATTTTCCTGTGGAGCTCGGTGTCCCACATCTTATCACCGGTCTGCATTGTTACCAGGCCTCTTTCATGTACCCTAACTCGGACCTGCATGAAAATCATGAGGCAAGGGCCTCTTCCTCCAACTTTGTACCCCTGTGCCCCTCTGTCGACTCGTCTTTACTACAGTGGCTTTGTCCTCCAACTCTAAGAAATTTCACACCTATAGAACCACCACTTGTTCATATATCTCTTGTTTCAAGCCCCTCGATTCATCTAGAATCATGTATGGAGTAAAGTGAGACAGTTTCATGAACTTAGTGGCATACTACTGCACTGTCATATGGCCCTGGGTCAGGTTCAGAAACTCCTCCACCTTAGCATCCCTAATGGAGGTGGGGAAGTACTGAATGAAGAAGATCTCTTTAAAACATCCCTAGGTTAGTCCTATGGGTGTCGGCCTCTACTCCTCCAATAGCTTCACCGCTAACCACCATCGTTCGGCCCCACCCGTCAACTTGTATGTAGCATAAAGGACTTTCTTCTTGTCAGTGCAGCACAGTACAACTAGAATATTCTTAATCTCCTATACCCAATTCTCTACAATAATTGGGTTGGCACTTCCTGGAAAAATTGGGGGACTCATCCGGGTGAATTGCTATATGGTGTAGCCCCGGTTAGCTGGCAGGCAATCCTACCCCCTAATATTTCATGCAATTTCTACCATAACTTGCTGTGCTACACTATGCAGCACTTGATCTGAATTGCTGCCACCCATACTGTAAACCCCCACGTGGCTATTGCCTCCAGCATTTACATTGTTATCCCCAGAGTCCATCCTGAAAATAGAATGGAAAAAAATCTTAGAATCCTATATCATATCATAATACGATCAGTGTTATCATTTAACTAAGAAACTATAAAATATACTATATCCTCATATAAAGATACTTGGGCTGCCTTAAGAAATTTCCTCACATAAGCCAATCGATTTGACATCCATGTTCCAAATTTAAGGTTTAATATTACCACACAAATAAAAAATCGACAATAGTTTGCCATTACTTTCCTAAAATTGTCACTTAAGGAAAAACACAGAAACCGTCATAGAATTCCTGCCACTAGGCCACAAGACAAAACCCCAAATTGCATTCTTAACCTCCAATAATGCTTCACTAAAATCCTAATCTACCTTTTTTCCTACCCTCATAAAAATACATTCCTATACTCTGGTATTGTTATCCGCCAGAGTCTATAGAACCTAGCAACCTAGGCTCTCATACCACAATTGTAACGACCCCAAAATATATTCAATAATAACTATAAAAATTACATCATCATACACTACCTTTGATACCATACAAACAACATACACGGACCCAGTGGGGTCCAGGGTAATACCATCCCATAATTTAAATAAACAACCAAAAGAAACAATGGAAGCAAAATATCCTTCTAATATCATACATACCAAAGTACTAACCCTCAAACCTTCATATCGATATCTCTAAAAATTCAATACAACCATGAATGCCCAAAAGTGACTAAATATAACAAAACAGGGTCCTACTAACACTCACTCTCAACTAGCTTGTCTAGGTCCTGCTTTAGAGTTCCTAGACTCAATTTCCTGTAGGCCCAGAAAAGATGATATATTTATTGGGGTGAGACACTTTTCAGTAAGATTGATTAGATTATTACCAATGTGTGGCTAACATGAGTTTTAGTGTAGAAAATAAATCCATCCAATTATTAAAATGCAAAGCATTGTGAACTGTACTTATACTTGTATATTTGAAAAATACGTATATTTCCCTTCTAGTTCAAAACTTGGCTCATTAGTAGCCCCATTATATAAATCTACAATTATGTAAATAAGAACCTCCCTAATTGGACTATTATAATCACATCATGTAATAACCCCACATGATCGAGTTGTGCAGTCTGAAGACTGGACTTAGCCCTAACTGGCCTACCACCAGGCTAACTCAAACATATTGCGTGTATAGTCTAATTTTCTTACCATAGCCTAGCTTGGACTCCAGGGGCGGTCCACAACTCTTCGCAGGCCAAATCGACATCCACTACCAACACTCTTAACAAAGTGTGGTTGTACTGACACGCGCGCGCGCACACACACACACACACACACACACACACACACACACACATATATATATATATATATATATATATATATCGTCTATAGCTACAGTACCGAGCATCCACTGTCCATCAAGGTTCTTAAAGCATTCATTGCAACTTGCATAATACAATAGATAATTTGTTCATATTTCTCAACACATATTTCATATTCATAATTCTCAACACTCTCACCCCATCGTCTCAACGATAATTTTTCAATAACCACGTAATCAATATATCACCATGGACTCACAATTTATGCATTATTAACAACATTTCCAAGCTCAAATCTCATTATAACCAAACCTCAGTTTAAAATCAGTATTGCGTATACTAACCATCACTTAATATAAAATCCCAGCATTTGCCATATAATACCTGATTAACAAACCACAAGTTAAATACGCATTTAAATATTCATACTCATGCCACACTATTTGAGTATAAATTTATAATATAAACTACCTGAGGGAAATATATTTTGCTGAAAAATAAGGGTATGATCATCCGTAAATTTAGTTCAACTCAAAATACATATTTTATTGGTAAAACGGAGATGATCACCCCACTCACTTTAGTTTTTTCCCCAAAACCAAGTATAATAACCAAAACAACATTTTCATTCGCTTGATTAAATCAGGAAATTATATATAACATTCTCGTACCATATACTACAATTTAATCAGATCACATTTCAAAAATAACTAGCATAACCTAATCCCCTTACCTGTTTCTAAAAATCTGCCTATCACGTTCCTTGGAACGAAACCTAGTTCTTAAACTCGCTGCGAAAAGAGAAACTGGCAAGCCGAGAGGAAGGAAAGAGGATTAGAGAGCACAAGGGAGACCCGAGAGAGCTTTAGAGAGAGAGAACTCCAAAACCCTAGGAGAAAGAAAGAGAGAGAGAGAGAAATTATTTTCCTAAAAAAATGAGCTTACATCTATTTATAGGTAAGCTGGCCTGAAGGAAACCGTCGATGGTTTGGCCACTTACCGAACCAAAATGTTCCTAAAAAACCTCTCGGTAGTTAAAACTATCAGCAATTTTCCGATGATTGCTAAAACCGTCGACATTTTGGTCTTAAACCAAACCTTCTCGCCTAAAACCGTCGACGGTTTTCCTGAGTCCCACAAAACCATCGACGGTTTTCCTGAGTCCCACAAAACCATCGAAGGTTTGGTGTTGTACCAAATCATTTCCTTTCTTTTGTTTTTCTTTTTCTTTTCTTTTGTTTTTCTTTTCTTGGTTTAGGTTCCTACACCCTCGATTCTATAGAGGGATCCTCTAGATGATATACTTCTGCTTAAGTGCCCCTCTATATCTTGCTTTGAGGACCCGTATGATCAGATTCTTGCCATTTATGATTCGGTCCCCAGCTTAGAGTGAACTATGAGTAAGTGATAAGTGGTTTAATGAGGAAATGGTGGAAGAAACTTTTATTTTCGAACCAAGGTGAGTTCGAAATGAGCATTCATTGTGTTTGGCTAAAGATGGTAAACTTAGCGCTTTTGGGAGGAAACCCAATTGTATTTCTTCTTTTTATTTCTTCTTTGAGTCCCTAGGTTGTATATTGTAGAGTATATAGGCTTTAGATTCCTTAGAATAGGTCATAGATTAGTTGGAGGTGTGACTAGGGCGTGACCAACACGCATAGGTGCAACTTGGTCAAAGCCTTGAAAGTCTTATGAACTTCCAAAGTACTGAGAAGCTCAACCGTGGGCACCACCAACATTGCCCTTGGCGTGACCTAGTCGAGCTTCTGACTTTTCTGAACTTTCAAATTACCGAGGTGTTCAATCAGGGCGTGACGAGCACTCCATTCTAGTGCAACCCGGTCGAGAGTTGGTTGTCCTGTTTCAATTGGGGGTGCGACCAAAGCGCGACCAGAACAAGGCTGGTGTAACCTTATGGAGATTGTTAAAAATCATTTTAAATACCTTTCTTCCATGAAGCTCAAACTCTACTTTTTCCTTGCTCCTTGATCCCTCTTCTTCGCACCCACACCTGACCTAGTCACCCAAGCCTCCCCCACATTTCCTGAGCTTCGGCGACCCTTTAGCTCACTGCCCTAGCTCCAGTGACCCTCCCCTCCCGCGAAAATCTAGTCCAAAAAACCTAAGGTTTTCCCATTCACATTCCCTACGACTGTTGCTCTTCATTTCCACTTCCAGCACTCATGTCCTTTCCTCTTTTCCTTCTTCCATATTCCACTCTACTTATATATCTCGCCATTTTTCCAACCACCTCCATCCATATTTTATCGAAGATGCCTCACCATTCAGAGTCTCAGGCTACTTCCAAGTAACCTCAATCTTCACGATCCACCACCAAGTAAAAAGAGGGTCCAGCGGCCCAATGTGCATAGGCACAGCCTTCCCGGAGGCCGAGGGCATCGAGAATGACCCTCAAGGACTCTGATTTCCAGCCCATGTATTGGTTCTAATTGGACGAGACTTGTGCCCACTCCCACAGAAAATGTTGTACTGAGGTCCTAGAGCAGCGGAAGATGGACCACTACATGACCCCGTCAACCACCACATATCACCTGGCCTTGGTTCTAGAATTCTACCAGCACCTGCACTATGATCCTCAGATGGGCATCTGGTCGAAGGTAGTTCAAGGCGTAGGGTTTAAGCACACCCTAGCCTTGATTGATAGGGCATGGTCTCATGAGGAGACCGACGACACACGATGGGAGGCCCTTAATTCTTTCGATGTCCACCATATCATCAGTCAGATGTTCCATGGCTTTTACTATGATGGTGGGAACATGCAGTGTGGCACGTGCACGACACATAGCCTGATTCTCTAGCGCAACATCTATGCATCTGGTCATCATTTAAAGTGCCGTGACATTCATCTAAAGGTCCTATACATTGTGCACCAGAATATGAAGGTGGACATCCCAAAGCTTATTATAGATGAGATGATCATTTTCTATGAGAGGAACATGAGACACCCGAGGCCGAGGAAGCCTACGCCGAAGCTGATGTGCAGTCAAGCCACTAAGGAGCCAAAAAGGTCCCTTATTCCATAGCTTATCATGGCAATTCTGATGTGCATGAAGGTCAATCTGGGCAATCTAGATGCGCATCGACCTATTGGCAAGGTCATCACTAAGCGAACATGGCACCAGAGGCTACAATTGGTGGCCACGATCTGGTTAAAGATCAATAGGTGGGCACCATTTGAGGGTGTACCGGGGTCGAAGTTCCTTGTTCCAATATTTTATCGACCCCAAGGATGAGCCTGCGTGCCCACTGGTGCCACCACCTCATCAAGCTCCAAAGAAGAAGAGGAGGACAACTGCTAAGCCCTCCACTTCAGCAGCGGCACCCTCCAAGGCCATTCCTCCAGTGACGACACCTCCTCCACTAGCATCCCCCACTATGCATCAGGGATGATCTGGGCCACCTACGCTAAAAGTTTAAGACGTTCAGGTCCGAGGTGCGCCACAAGCTGGAAAAGACTAGAGAGACCATCTCTCAGGGATTTAGGACACTAGTCGAGGCCCTCATAGTCTGCTACCCTAGTGCGCTAGCAACGTTCTCATTTTTAGGATTCACTACTCCAGCCTCAACCCCTGGTACTTGAACTCCTTCTACTCCTCCATCTCCCGCCACTACACAAGAGGTATCTTCATCATCTACCCAATCTTCACCACATCTGTCCCATCCTCCTCCCCCTCCTTAGGCTACTCCACTAGTAAGCCCGGCGGTCATAATCAAGGTTAAGTCCTCTGGCGAGAGTGAGGGGCAGGCCCTTGCTAAGGAGATTCCACCACCAGCAACTACTGCTATGGGTGAGGCATAGTCCCCCGCTCAAGTGATCTCCAGTTGCTACCATAGAGCCTCTAGCGGCGGAGCCTGCCCAGCTTGATCCCTCATTGACGATGGCTCTAGTTCTACCGGTGGATGTCCCATGGTCCTTAGAGTCGCTTCAGGTGATGACACCACCTACCCCTATCCTTCTTGTCATGCATCACATGGTAGCGGAGTTGTCTAGTTCTCGGCTTGCTAGTGGAATAACCACCTCATTTGTCCCACCACCACTAGTTTCCTTGTGGGCATCTGCTCCACCAGCAGTTCCTATCTCGCGCCCACAACCTCTTGCACCCATACCCACACTGGCATCGATTATTTGTGTCTCACCTCATGCTCTAGCTCCATTAGAGTCACCAATGGTGTTTGATAATTTTCTGAGGAGGAGTCTCCTCTAAGTTCGCAATCTGATGCGGCTCACCAATCTGATAAAGGCATCCCTTCTGATGCGTTTAGCGATTTGGGGGGCGGTGATTCTGACTATAATGTCGATAGGTCTACCAAGGAGGATTAGGATTTGATATTTAGGATCCTTTATTTGCACTTTCTACATATGTATTGTGCTCAGGAACATTGTTTTTTTCCCTTTCTTTTCTTTTCTTCTTTTATTTGTATTTTCTTTTATTTTGTATCACCATGCTTATTAGTTGGTTGTACTTGTGCTTTTGATGTTTCCATATTTAGTTGTACTGCCTATGTGTTTAATGAATATACAAGGTGTTTCTGGTTTCATTTGTATTTGTGCTAGTGTACCATTGCTCTTGTATTTATGATTCTGGATTTTATATGGATGCTCACTATTGCAGGTACACTAGTTGATCTTATAGTACCGTGTAGTGCCTCCTTCTCATGCTATCCAGGTTCTTTCTTTCCATACTTCAGTAGGAACACTAAAGTTTTAAGTTTGGGTAAGGGGTTAGGAAATCACTACACAACGCATATTGAGCGTGAAAATGACACAATCTTTTAGCACAAAAATGACACAAATTTTAAAATTTTCAGTGAACATATTATGCCATGACAACACTTTTGATGCCCTTTGCATACTTATATATAGCCTACATGTTACATGCTTAAGTTGTATCATTTAAGATGATTTTATTATGCTCACTAACAATGTAGTGAGTTGCTTATGCAGTTTCATATGATATTGTCAATTTACTTGTTTTGTTACTCTATGAGGGTTGACTAGTGGTTCATTCATTTTAATACTATGGTATAAGTTCTTGTATTTATATGATACTTCACAAGGATAGGAAACACTTTCACATGATTTATAGCACTTAGGGCTCCTTGAGAACACTGAGAGAACAATTGTGGTGGCTATGACACCTTGTGAGGATTTGTTGAGCCTTTCATTTTTCGTGGGAGTCATTTACATGAACTCTGAGTTCACAAAACTCAACTTTCCTTCTTTGAATATTCTTTGCATGTTAGTCTCTATTTTTGCTTTTTCTAGCCTAGAGGTGATGTCTAGTGGGGAGATATAAACCTAGGTCTTGTAGCATACTCAAGACATGAGAATTAAGCCACTCCTAGAGATGGACATAATTCTTAAACTTCCTTTCGAGCTTAGTTTCCTATAGGCAGCATGAAGATGACAAAATTTGTGATAATTGTCCTAGTTGACCATAAAAGAAAAATGTAAAAATAAAAGAATGAGTAGAAGAAAAAGAAATGAAAAATATATAGAAAACCTGTTCTAAATACAAAAGGATCAAACTAGGGACACAACACACATAATCTTGCATGTATGAGGCTTTTTCAGTTGCCCGATGCATATGATGTATTCATGCTTGGTTTATGAATAAGCCAATCTATGGTGGTATTGGTTGAATGTGGCGAGTACATGAGAAGGTGCTAGGGCGAAGGACTCAACACCTCGTTAATAAGCTAGATCCCATTATTATAAGAGTAATTCACTCCATTTTTAGTGTTAGTTCTTCGAAGTATGTGAGATGTTTGATCATGTATGTTTTTCCTCACATACGAGAATGAATCCATCTTCTTGAGTGTTTTCGAGAGTATACCGATGAGGCTGATTCAAGACAACCATTTTATAGGTGATAGAAGGTAGACTTGAGTGTGATGAATCATTCACTTTACACATGCCTTGTGACTTTTCCTATTTATACTTGAATTTATATAATGATATAAACTCTGAATTTTAATTTCTGGTTGATTCCCTATGAGTTATGATTTTTCTTAATGGCTATACACTGTTGAGACTTGTATGAGTAATTTGATTCAGAGTTGTTTGTATAATGAAGTTATGTATAAAGGAGCCTACTTGTAATTAGGTTATATTCTAGTAGGTGAAATGGCATGATTGTGTTATTGGGTGATCTTATTCAATGTCCAGTGAGATTGGTGTTTGAGGGTGTCGCCCTGGAAACCCTCACGAGACTATAACTCGTCCACTAGGGTCACCTAGGGGTTCAAAGCCTTGTTGCATATGATAAATGCAATCGTGTTTCCTATGAAAGAGGAGGTAAATAGGATTTTGGTTATCTTTTATAGTTTTTTTAGTTTTTGCTTTGCTCAAGGACCAGCAAAGTGTATGCCGAGGGTTGTGATGTGTTCCTAAAAATGCACTATTTTAGCCCCTATTTACCTCTTTTTTACTCTCATTTATCTTTTAATTACCTTTTCTAATCATAGTTCGAAGTAATGCAAGGTTTGTTCATGTTTTAGGAAAATCAGGTTAAAACTGAGGAGGTAAGCCATCTGAGAAGCCAAGGGAATAATTGGGAAGCACAAAAGCTCAAATCATATGCTCAACCAGTCCCCAAAGCCTCAATTCATCAAAGGAAACAATACTTGGTTCAACCATGTGGTGCGACCAGCCAACATAGGGGGCGACCAGGTCACAGAAGAAAGACTCGAACGTTCATACTAAAAGAAAGATGCTGCAAGGTTTGACCAAGTGACTCTAAGGGGCAACCAGGTCGAGAACTTGATACTGACTAAGCTAGAGATCTCGAGAGTCTCAACCAACTACTCGACTAGGAACTGTGAGGGGTGAAAACGTTGAAAACTTGAGATTTACTAAAGCTGAGATCCTTCAAGTCTCGACCTTCGACGCGACTAAGAAGACCCATAGGCACAACCACGTTGAGATTGCCTGAAGTTTGAATCCCATAATTTCCACAAGCCTTGACCAAGGCGTGACTAGGGGAAGACATAGGTGTGACCTGGTTGACAGACGTGAGCCTGGCGAACTGCTTAATGAGATTTTCTGCTAGTTTTGAATTCAAACCTTTGCAAACCCTTTGGGGTATAAAACGTAGCATCGTCTATGTGCCTAGGGTTCCCTTTTGGCCCCTCTTTGGTTAGTGACAGGCCTAGAGAGTCTTTGTGTTCCACTTAGAGTAGGATTTACTACTTTGATTTCAATTCCTTATATTGGTTCGTGCTTGGAGTCCTCAAAGGCCTCTGACAACCTTCAAGTTCCTTGTGTTGCTGCGTAGATAGTTGGTTGTTTGATTGTAATCTTGACCACTAGTGACAGGTCATTCAGTTGCAATTGAAGCCATTTTTAATACATGTGGTCTTTACTGCTTTCATTTAAATACCTACACTTTAAATACCTTGTTTTAATTTTCATGCAAGTTTACATATTTGATTGTGATAAGGCCCTAGGGTAAAGGATAGCATAGCTAGGGATTCACTCACTTATATGGACTAGGAGACGGTTCATGTACGGGGTGTTCTAGTGACATCGGATAGGGTATACCCTGGTTCTCGATCGTGCTTCGGACAATTGGTGCACCTTCACTACCCTATGCCACTCGAATGGTTCACTAAACTTTTTAGCTTAGTATGGATAGCTGACCGAACATATCTAGCGCACACAATATCATAAGCTTGATTCATAATCTGAGACCTACATTCTAGGAGTAGTGTTAATATAGTTTTGCATGCTTTCAAAGTTGATAGAAAAATAACTTAAAATCTCTCCTTTTTCCCTTTTTCACAAAGTGTAGTAAATTAGGCTAGAAGTAGTGAACAAGTGTGTTGACTCTATGAGTCCGAACCTATTTTGATAATGACAAATCACTTGGTATTTAACTTGTGCAATTGAGTTTTTGAACAGGATTATGATTTAGAATGCACGAATGGTAAGCATGATATGGAAGCCATGAGGAACCTAAAGTACAAATCACTTGGCTCAATCCATGGAACTAGAAGAGCAAAAGGATGAAGAAGCAAGCTTCAAGTTCAAGATCTTCAAATTGGAATGGGTATTTAGAATTGAATGTATTTACATATGTCATATGATATAATTCAAAGTTCAAATATACCCTACACTGACCTTAGGACTCATACATTTCATGAAAGATTCATTTACATTAGTTCTAGGTTGAATGAATTTTTAAAGGCAAATTTTAAAGGTCTCATCGATGAACCCCATGGCCTTGTCGGCGAATGCATGAAGGCCACTAGGAGACGAACATTCTATTCTTGTTGACGATAAAATACCAAGAGCCCAAAAAGTTCAGAAAGTGCTCTCTTCAATGAACTCACATTCACATCGACGAACGAGTTTTCATCTCTTGTCGACGAACTCGTTTCTCTCGTCGACGATCTCTTAACGCAAAAAAGTGTTTCAACAAAAATACGGACAAATTAAGGTTTAATCTCCATGATCCAATGGCCAGAATTTAATCTAATGGTGAGAATATTATTTAAGTATTCCCAAAACCTTAAAAACATAAGAAGAAAGAGTTGTAGAGACCTATTTTCATATCTTATGCAAAGTGTGCCTCCATTAAGAGATTTTGCAAATACTTTACTGCATTCATACTCGTTGGGAAAATCATCTCAACTTTTCAAAGGGATTTCATCTACACATCTTGCAAGCAATACTTGGTGATTAAGGTTTGATAAATAAGTGATTGGTTTGCGGTTTCAATATATACATATCTCGAAGATTTTTCATCTCTCATACTCACATATCTACTATTTTTATTGAGAAGAAAAATCCTTTTGTTATTACTTGAAATTTTTATTTGAGAAAGGATTTTACTAAAGGTTGAATACTTGTTGATATTCAAGTTTTTATTTTCATTCAAAGTCTTGATATATTGTTATTTCAAAAACTATCTGATTGAAAAATTCTAAGAGCTCCTAAATACATATTCTTGAGGAATATTTTCTGAACAATATTAAATTAAGTTTTGATCTTTGGAGCAAATATTATATTATATTATATTTTATATATTTACATATACGATGATCATATTGTTAATTTAGATCTTTTGAGAAAAACTGATTTACGTATATTTTTACAAAGATCATGAAGTTGGACTAAATCTTTGAAGTTGAATAGTCGTATCTATATTTGTACAAAGATTATAAAAAGGATTCATTGACGACATCAAATAAACTCATTGAGCTTCATATTTTATCATGTGATTATGTACTAGGATTTATCTTGTACTCATTAGTTTGGTTAGAAACATTTTGAGTTTTGCAAAAATTGTATTCATTATATTGTATTCACGATTCGTGTTGTGAACCGGGGTTGAGGAGGAAGCTACGCCTTTTGTAAGCAGTGGACTGTTAAGGGAAGCTCCATCCCAGTTAAAGGAGCAAGGATTAGTGGAATCCTTGAGTTGGTTGCTCAAGGCGAGGACATAGGCCGGGTTGGCTGAACCTCGTAAAATCGTATTTGCATCTCTCTTACCCTTAACTCCTTTTTAATTTCTGCGTAACATTTATTTATGTGAATATTGTGAATGTTTTGAATATATAGTAGGTCTGCAAAGTAATTGGATAAAATTGGTTGATTGACAAAATCACTCACTCGATCGATTAATTAAAAAACAATTAGCTAGTTATAAGTGGCTTGCAAGTTTGTAATTGAAAGTTTTAAAAATTAGAACTTGGAGGACTTAATTTTTTTAAATACACAATTCACTCCCCCTCTTAGGTTAACACCGAAATTCACATTTGGTATCAGAGCGAGGTTACATAGACTTAACCATTATTTTTGTAAAAGATCACAATAGCACACATCGATGTAACCCTATTCAGTGAGGGACCCTCATCCAGTAGACCTCCAATTTTTTGCAGTGTAAATTACACCTACTAGAAACAATGGATGAGTATATATCTTTTAAATGTTGATTGGAAAGTGTGGAGAATAGTCTCTAAAGGAAATCATGTTCCTATGAAAGCAGTTGATAAAGTAAATGTACCTAAGACTGAAGATGAGTATATTGATGATGACTGGAAATATGTTCAAATAAATGCTACTGCTATAAACCCTCTATAGTTTAATAGGGTGATGGCCTGTAAAACTGCAAAAGAGTTATGGGAAAATTAGAAGTAACATATGAAGGCACTAAGGAAGTAAAAAATAGTAGGATAAAAAATAGTGAATATGAGGCATTTAAAATGACTACTGATGAATCTATTCAATCCATGTACACTAGATTCACACACATCACGAATTCAATAAATGCTCTTGGTAAATCTTGCCCTTCTTATGAGTTGATCAGGAAAATCCTTAGAGGACTACCACTAGTTTGGGAAGCTAAAGCTACTACTATAGCCGAAGGAAAGAATTTAAAAGAGATGTCAGTTGATGAACTGATTGGATTGTTCATCACTTATGAGCTAGCAATAAATGAGAGGAAAAATGAGCAGAATAAAGAAAAGAGAATTACAAATCTTAAGGCATCGTCTAACAGCTCTAGTGAAGGAAGCTACTCAGAATTGGAAAATGAAATGACCTTGTTAACAAAGAAGTTTGGAAAATTCCTGAAGAAGAATAAGAAGTTTGACAGAAAATTCCAGAACTCGAAATCAGAAATGGGAGAGTCAAGCAAGAAGAAACAAAAGGATGATCTGCCAACTTGCTACAACTGTAGAGAGGTTGGACACATCAAGCCTAGATGTCCTAAACTTAAAAAAGCCTCCAAGAAAAAGAAGAAGGCTCCAAAAGTTGGTTGGGACACGCACAGTACAAGCAGTTCAGATACTGATTCGAGTGATGACCAGGTAACCAATCTGTGTCTAGTGGCACATGATAACCTTATGGTACAATCATCTTTCTTAGCATCTTCTTATTATTCTAGTGATTCTGAAAATGAAATAAGCATGCTTTCTTATAATGAATTGTAACAGGAATACTTGTAAACTCTTAAAATGCTTGAGAAGAAAACTAAGAAAATTTCTGATTTGAAATGCAAAGTAAAAGAACTCTCAAAGATTATTGAAAAATAGAATGAGTCTCATGCCTCTGCGATAAAAGAAAAGAATTTAAAAATTGAGGAATTGGAAAGAAAATTGAAAGACAATTCTAAAATTATTCATAAATTCACAGAGGGCCAGAATAACTTTGAAAGGCTCCTTGGAGCACAAAGAAATTCTTTTGATAAAGAAAGACTTGGTTTTAATGGAAAGGGAAATTTGAAACAAAAACGTCTTTACGTGGGTTATTTTGTAAGAGAATCAAAAGCTTATACTCCATCAAAAGACTCCTATAAATATACTACATGCTTTAAATGTAAAAGGATAGGGCATATAAAATTTGATTGTCCTTTTAAGAACATGGATGTTAAAATTACAAGGGTATGGAGAGCTAAAGGAGATTCAAGCACTAACCCCTATGGACCCAAGAAAAAATGGGTACCAAAAATAGTTACTTAAATGTCTATTGCAGGTATATTTGAGATCATCCTCCTCAAAAGATAGATGGTATATAGACATCGGATGCCCTCGACATATGACTGGGGATAAAGCAAAATTCGCATCCATCACACCAAAGGACGGAGGATTTGTCACTTTTGGGGACTATGCAAAAGGGAAGATCATAGGGGTAGGTAAAGTTGATAACGACCCATCACTTATTATAGATGATGTTTTACTGGTTGATGGCTTAAAACATAACTTATTAAGTATAAGTCAACTGTGTGATAAAGGTTATAGAGTATCATTTGAACATGACAAAATGCATTATTGAGTATAAAACTAATAACAAAATTCTATTTACTGCTGATCATCATGAAAATGTATATACCACCAGCTTTGATAACTTAACTTCTCAACGTGTGACATGTTTATCTGTTATGAATGAGATTAGTTGGATTTGGCATAGGAGACTAGGACATGCAAACATGTACTTAATATCTAAACTAGTTAAAGGAGACTTCGTTAAGGGATTGCCTAAGACAAAATTCATGAAAGACAAATTTGTGATGCATGTCAACTAGGAAAACAAGCAAGAACTAGTTTTAAGAAGAAGAAAATAAGCTCTACTACTAGGCCACTTCAAATGTTACATTTAGATTTATTTGGTCCAAACCCATTTTAGAGTTTAGGAGGAAAATCATATGTATTTGTTATCATTAATGATTATTCTAGATTTACATGGGTACTATTTTTAGGACACAAAGATGAAGCAGGTGAACAATTCATTAAACTGTCCAAGAAAATTCAAAATGAAAAGGGATATACAATAACAAAAATCTGGAGTGATACGGGTAATCAAGGTATGGAAGAATACTGTGATTCATTAGGAATATCTCATAACTTTTCAGCTCCTAGAACACCATAACAGAACGGTGTAGTTGAAAGAAAGAATAGGTCTATATAAGAAATGGCCAGAACCATGCTTAACGAACATAAGCTACCTAAGTACTTATGGGCTGAGGCAGTGAACACTGCCTATTATGTTCTAAATATAGTTTTAATTAAACCATCTCTAAATAATACTCCTTACGAATTATGGAATGGTCATAGACCAAACATCTCGTATTTCCATGTTTTTGGCTGCAAATGCTTTGTGCTTAGAGACAATGAACATTTAGGAAAGTTTGATGTGAAATATGATGAAGGTATTTTTCTAGGATATGCTTTAGATAGTAAAGCCTAATGGGTATATAATAAAAAAACATTAACCATTGTAGAATCCATTCACATATTATTCGATGAGTCCAATCCTTTCTCCAAAAAGACTTATGAGGACAAAATTGAGATAAATTAGAAATTTGAAAAAATGTCTATTGAAGATAATTCAGATAAGAGAAATGAAGTTCAGGAAACATCTTCTGAAGATAATCAAGTTGAAAAAGATGTTAATGAACTACATAGAGAATGGAAGTACATAAAGAATCATCCCATTGATCAAATTATAGGTGAACCATCATATGAAGTAGCTATACGATCCTCACTTAGAAATATGATTAGTCATTTTGCATTCTTATCATAAGAAGAACCTAAGAATGTGAGTGAAGCAAATGAAGATGAATCATGGGTGATATCTATGCAAGAAGAATTAAATCAGCTTGAAAGAAATAAAGTATGGACATTAGTTCCGAGACTTGAGGATCATACAGTTATTGGAACAAAATTGATATATAAGAACAAGAAAGATGAACATGGAATAGTTGTTAGAAATAAGGCAAGACTTGTATCTCAAGGATATAACCAGGAGGAAGGCATATATTTTTAGGAAACCTTGACACCTGTAGCTAGAATGGAAGTCATTCGAATGCTATTAGCTTATGCTACTTTTAATGATTTCAAACTGTATCAAATGGATGTCAAAAGCACATTTTTAAATGGCTACATAAGTGAAGAGGTATATGTAGAACAACCCCCAAGCTTTGAAAATCATATGTATCCAAATCATGTTTATAAATTGACTAAAGCCTTGTATGGTTTAAAGCAAGCTCGTAGAGCTTGGTATGAAAGGCTAAGAGGTTTTCTATCAGATAATGGATTTATCAGAGGGAAGAT